>NC_133901.1:14628214-15968413 GCF_964199755.1 Larus michahellis | reverse complement strand
AGGACAAACACACACACGTACACACACAGAAAAACGAAAGGTCAGAAAGCATTGTCTGTACGGGGCTGGCACGGGAGCAGGGCCATGAGGAAGGGGGAGTCCCCCCTCTTGAGGGGACTCACCCCATATCAGCACCACTGGCCAAAGGAGCTTTTGCCTACCTGGACCCCGAATAAGAGCCCAGAAGGAGCTTGGCGAGGGCAGAGAGAGGTTTACCTGCTTGGGTGAAAACCCTCTGCCTCCCACCTTCCTTGTGGTCCAGCAGCTGGGAAGTGAGCACACGCATGTTCCCCATTCCCTTAACTCTGCCCTCGCTGCCATCCCAGGACAAGGAGCTCCTGCTCAGCGCAGGCGCCCAGGAAGGTGGCTGTCGGGGGCAGGAATAGCCGTCCCAGTGCCAGCAGGAGATGATTTCTCAGCCTGTCCCCAGTCCACAGGGAGACCATCACTGTGCTGAGAGCTCACGGGCAATGCCAGCGTGAGCCCATGTCTCCTGCAGCAGGAGGCTGGATCCATGCTGGATCTGTCCCACTGCACACCGGGGAGGGACAGGGTGCCGCTGGAGGGACAACTCTGCCCCTTGGGCATCTCTGAGCAGGATCAGCTTCTAGCCACTGTAGGGAGGATGACCTCCCAGGCACAAAGCTACAGAGCCCACCAGGACTCAGGAGATCCCACCCTGTGTCTCTCAGACACATCCTCCTCTTCTTTTGCTGTGGGGCACGGTAGCAGGACGCCCCCTCCTCTGGGGCCTCAGCGACGCTCCCGTCCAGAGGCTGGAGGCAACATACAGGTCTGGCAGCTCTTGCCTATGCACAGCATGCCAGGCTCATCCTGCAGTCCCAGCTGAAACTGCCCGGTCCCCAAACAGCCGCTCCCCCCGTTACACAGGGGTATAAACGTCAGTGCCACGTATGGGTGTATGCACCCACCGTCGCGCCCGTGTACTGACACACACTGCCCATACGCTGCACCTACGCCCGCTGGACTACAGTGCATGAGGTGGGCAGCTGCTGCATGTGCCACCGCACCACCCGGCAGTGTTGCCATCATCACCAGGCGAGGCCTGGAAGAGCCCTGAAGCCCCCGCCGTGATCCACACTAGCCCTGCGGCTACTCCAAGCGGCGACAGGGCCAAGCTGGAGCTGGGGTGGGAGGTGGTGGGGAGGGGCGGCACGCTCAGCACCCGGTGCCAGAGAGATGGGAGAGCGGTGAAGTCCAAAAGCAAGAAGAAAACCCAGATAAGGCGATGGGGACGCAGGCGTGCGAGGGGGAGCAGCAGCCAGCGAGAGCGCGGCCCAAACAAACAGCAAAAGAGACCGAGTGAGCGAGAGGTGCCAGGGCGGGAGGAAGGAGGGATGGGGCCTGTGGAGGGATGGGGGGCTGGATGTCCAAGTGCTGCCTCTGGCGGGAGTGAGCGCATCGAGGCGATGGGGGAGAAAGAAAGAAGGAAGAGAGGAAAGGGGGGTGGAAAAAAAACCAATGGAAACAAATAATACCTAGGCATATCCGAATCAAGAAACTGCCTGCGAAAACACAAAACAATCACATGGTTAGTGTGGGCTTGGATGGGCGGCAGCAGTGGAGAGAAGCAAGGGGGGACCCTGGGCGCTGCCCCTGGCACCTCCTCCCTGGGCAGGAATGGAAGGGTGCTGGGGAGGGAGCCGTACCGCTCCCCTGGTCTCCTCCTGAGCAGCTCCGGGGAACTGGGGAGGCTGGGGAGGAGAGCCAGGGCTGCTCTGGGCGATGGAGGCTGCGTGGCGTAAGGCAGCGAAGCAGGGAGCGCAAGCAGCTGGGGAGGAGGATGAAGCGGCCCTGGCTCTGCCCGCTGGCCTCCCTCTGCCCGTCCTCGCAGGCTGCTGGGGACGAAGCATGCGCGCCTGCATGCGGGATGGAAGCGGGGCGGGGGTCTGCAGCGAGCGCACCTTGGCATCCCGCGGGGAGCTGGCCGCCCTCTCCTCCCCCTGCCTGGCCCTGGGCAGGCTAGATAGGATGGATACGGGATGGATACGCCATGCCTGCGGCCCTGATTCGGGGCTGGCCCTGAGGTGCAGCCCCTCAGAGCACACGGGTGAGGTGGGCTCTTGGAAAACCCGAGCCCCCATCTCCCCACTTCTCTCCATGCCCTGAGCATCCCCCCAGCCCAAGCTGTGTCCCCTTGCCCTGCAGGACCTGCCGGGGGCAAGGCAGGAGCAAGAGGCACATCTCCCCTGCCAGACTACACTAGAGATGCTGAAGATCTGACCTGGCTGCACCTGGGACCAACTGGCCAGATCAGGAGCTGACATAAAACTATGCAGCCCCAGGAGCCCGTGGGTGCCACAGCCACCCAGCTCTCACCAGCCCAGCAGAAACCACCGCAGCTTTGCTGGGACAAGCCTTCCTTGCGCAGCTGTCCCCTCCTGGCCTTGCTCTGTTATCCCCAAAGTCTCCTGGTCTGACACTCACACACATACCCGACCTCGTGGTTCAGCTCTGCTGCCTGGGTACTGCGTGCCTGTTGCTCCGCTGTGCCCAAGAGCTGCCCGGGGAGCACTGCACAGTGGCACCTCCTGTCCAGACCCCCATCATCCCTCCCAAAAACACCCTGCCGTGGGACAGGCCGCCTTGGGGCAGCGGTGACCCTGAAGAAAATGAGGGGAAAAGTGGTCCCCATTGGGATACTCCTACACCGGCAACCACCAGGCACACTGCCCAGGACTGGTCCCGCTGCTCCCGCTGCTGCCAACGACCATCCTCATCTTGTCACAGCTGCCCGCACGCACACATTCTGGCCAGAGACCCTCCACCAGCCCTCCAAGTTTCACCAGCAGCCCTGGTGCAGAGGAGAGCTCTGCCCTCTGCACCCACTGCTCCCCGCCTTGACACTGCAGGATCCAGCCAGGGAGATCTCAAAGATAAAAAACCTTCAGCCCTGCTGCTCCCATATTGCTGACAAACCCACAGAGCGGGGAACACAGACCCCTGGGACAGGCACGAAGGGGCAGGCATCCCCACAGTCACCTGGCAGCGATGGGGTATGGCTTTCCTGAACCACCCTGGCACAGACAGGGACCAGACGTGGGCACCAAGTGGCCTTTCCAGTGAGTTTGCTGGGACATGGGACAAATAGTCCTTCGTGATAGGTCCCCTCCAGCCACGGGGTCGCTACATCCTCCGGGAACTGTCACCGATCAGCTTTCTGCACCAGGAGGTCACAGCCACCATCGGAGAGCAGGACCCCCACCCAGATTCCCTGTAGTGCCAAAGCCCAGCGTGGAGAGGCCTCAGGAAGGAGGAGGAAGGGGGCTGGCGGCCCTGCACCTCGAGACCCTCTGCAGCTCCAGAAAAGTGCCCCTCCTGAGGCAGCAACGGGTCAGGACCCTGAAGAGGGGCCAAGAGCCCCGCCAGGGGAGAGAGAGGCTCCCCATGTGTCCCCCCCCAGACCTCACCACAGTGGGGAAAGAGGAAAAGAAGCAGCAGCACGCACCGGTCGTCCTGGGAGGGGTGGATGTACCCAGAGGAGAGGATGTTCAGGGACAGGATGTTGGGGTCAATGAGAGACTCGTCTGCTTCTGGGGTGTTCCGGATCCGACCTGCAAGCACAGCATGGGGACACCTCTCAGGTGACAGGTGGTGGCCCTGTGAGGGTCCCTGCAAGGGGCAGGGGCAGCCCGCCTGTCTGCATCCCCCAGCAGCCACCTCATGACAGGCAGCAGCTGCCCGGCGCTCAGTGCCAGAAGTCCTGGTCCAGCTCCTGGACCCAGTGGCCAGGACTGAGGTGTCCTGCCCATGTGGTGTCCCAGTGTCACCTACCAGGCAGCCGCTGCTTTGCTATGGCAGGGTGGGAGTCGATATGAGGCATAAAGCCCCACGTGGGAACGTGGGCGAGAAACAGCCCGAGAGGATGCTCGGGAGCTTGTCAGGCTGGGGGTTGCTCACAGCCCACCCAACCTGGCTCGGCTTACCCACAACCAGCTCCCGCACTTCCTTCCAGCGGATGAGGCTGCCCGTCTCGTGCACCAGGGTGACAGTGATTCTCCTCTGAATGCCCTGAGACCCACAAGGGCAGAGAGAAGGGGCAGTGGTTAACACAGCTCCCATCAGGAGCCAGAGCCAGGACGGCATCTTGGGGAGGGAGTACCTGGTGGAGGAGGAAGGTCCCGTGGCATGGCATACCTCCGCGGTGGTCCACAACAGCAGGGATGTAGCTGGAAGAAAGGACCATGGTGTGACACAGAGCCCCGTCAGCCTGCCCAGAGGTGCCAAGCACTGGGCAAATCACCACGCTGCTTCCCTCTCCTTCCCGCTTCCCTTTCTGGCAGGACTTACTCGCCATTGGCCTCCAGCTCACAGATCTCGAAGAAGACCATCAGGTCATACTTGCACTGGCACGGGCCAGGGCTGGGCCGAGTCATGGTGCTCAGCTTCGTGGCAGGCACTGCAGCAGGTGGGAAAGACAGCTTAAAGGGTGAGGTTGCCGCTGATGTTTGGAGTGAGGATGGCAAGCAGGGTAAGGGCAGAGGAGGCAGGGACCACAGGGAGACACACCAAGGCAGCAGAAAGGCAGGAGGGAGTGCACAGAGGGGGACAGCCCCATCCCAGAGACCTCGCTGACCACCAGCGTGCCTTCTCCCATACCGAATGTGGAGTGTGTCAGGATGTGGCCAGCCTCACCCATCCCCGAGATCACAGAATCATAGAATCGTAGAATAGTTTGTGTTGGAAGGGACCTTTAAAGATCACCTAGTCCAAGCCCCCTGCTGTGAGCAGGGACATCTTCAACTACATCAGGTTGCTCAGAACCCCGTTCAACTTGGCCTGGAATGTTTCCAGGGATGGGGCATCCACCACATCTCTGGGCAACCTGTGCCAGTGTCTCACCACCCTCAGCATAAAATATTTCTTCCTTATATCTAGTCTAAATCTACCTTCTTTTAGTGTAAACCTCTTGTCCTATCGCAACAGGCCCTGCTAAAAAGTTTGTCCCCACCTTTTCTGTAGGCCCCCTTTAAGTACTGAAAGGCCACAATAATGTGTCCCTGGAGCCCTCTCTTCTCCAGGCTGAACAACCCCAACTCTCTCAGCCTGTCCTCACAGCAGAGGGGCTCCAGCCCTCTGAGCATCTTCATGGCCTCCTCTGGACCCTCTCCAACAGGTCCATGTCCTTCTTCTTGCTGGGGGCCCCAGAGCTGGACGCAGCACTGCAGGGGGGGGGCGTCTCACCAGAATGGAGTAGAGAGGCAGAATCCCCTCCCTCCGCCTTTTGGCCACGCTGCTGGGGATGCAGCCCAGGATGCAGGTGGCTTTTTGGGCTGTTGGGTGCACATTGCCGGCTCATGTCCAGCTTTTCATCCGCTGGTACCCCCAAGTCCTTCTCAGCAGATGATCTCAGAGATGCACGCCCTGAGCCCACAGCCCCGCGCACACATCCCAAACCATGCAGCGCTGTGCCAGGGAGCACTCGGGGACAGCCACTCATGGACAGCTGCTTGGGGACAGCTGGAGGGAGGCTCTCCAGGTGCTGCCACAGGGACTGCGCAGTAAACCGTGGCGCTCAGCCAAACCCCAACAACTTGGATCTCAGCAGCCAGAGCACAGGGTTATCCTGCAGCCCTCGCGGGATGGTGGGGCTGGGTGGCCATCTGAGCCATCCAGGGCAGGCAGCCTCCTCCCCACCGCTCCGCAGGAAGAAAGAAGGGGGCTATGCATCAGCCAAGCACTGCAGGAATGGGTGCTAAAGGCTCCCAGGTGCTCTGGCCCACAGTACATTTTGTGGTGCCCCCGGGGTCCTAACTGGTCCCCCTGGGGAAGGGGACCCTGCACCCAGCACAGGGACCATGGGCGGGCAGAGAAGCAGGAGGCCACATTCCCTACCTGGTTTGGAGAGTGGCATCACACGGGGAAAATGGCGCCGGGACGGCCTCAGCGGGCTGCAGAAAGAACCGGCTCAGTTAAAGCATCAACAGGGACCTCTGAATCCAGGCAATCCCACCTACACCCTGGGGCCAACCCCTCCCACCACCTGCTCCGCCTTTCTCTGGGTCCCCAGGAAGCCGGCTGCACTGGGTGTCCCCATGGCACCCAGGGGCTGTGGGTGGCCCAAAGTGTGCCCACCTCAGGACGTCCTTGCAGAGGGGTGGGAAGGGGTGCTGCTGGTAGTGCCCGAAGACTTCAAATACAATCGGCTGGCTCTTGATGTATTCAATGAAGGACTTGGTCACCTCCACGGCAATCTAGAAGAGAAAGAGCCATTGATGGCGCAGTTTAACTGGGAAAGGGAATGCAGCCGGCAACAGCATCAGGGAGGGTGCAAGCCTGTCCGGCCCTCTGCATCCCTCACCCATCCCCTTCCCCATGGCCCAGGGATGCTGTCCCCACCAAGACTGCTGCCATGAAATCCCAGCCTTTTCAGGTGGAGGGCAGTGGCTTTTGGTCTTTCCCCCACCCATCCACCTTGTCTAAGGTTGGCTTAGCTGGGTGACTAGGAAAGCCAGGAGGAAGGTGCTCCCCTGTGGAGACCCACACAGCTGCAGGGGTGAGAAGGTGTGGGCAGGGGAGGGGTACGCACATTTTGGACGTGATAGAAGCCCAGCGGTGGCCCCCGTCCTGTGTTCTTCAAGGGCTCTGTTGAAAAGGCCTCGTCGTGGCGATGGATGAAGCTGCAGAGGGAGGGAAAGTGGCTCAGGGACTCTGGGACAGGGATGTGCCAAAGCAGGGAGGGGAGAGAGGGCAGGGACCAGGACAAGAGCCTGCTCTCCCTGGGGCTGCTGCCAACACCCTGGGCTGGCACAGCGCCCCCGCCCTAAGCTGATTGGAGCCTCTCCCTGCCTTTTGCCAGTGATCGAACGAGGTCCCAGACAAGTGCATGGCCTCATCCCACAGCCCTTTGTTTTGCATCCCCATCCACAAAGGGCTCAGAGGTGTGGGGGCTGGAGCTCCCCAATGTCCATTGCCAGCCCCAAGGCAATGGATGGCCAGAGCACGGTGGGAGACACAGGGCTAGGGGACACCGGGGCCTCACTTGAACTGGCAGAAGATGTCTGCATATTCCGCGGAGATGCTGGAAGCTTGCAGGACCGTCACACGAAAAGTGAAGATGCTGCCCAGCTTCAGGTGGTCCAGAGCTGTCTCCAGTGGCCCATCTGATGTAGGCTTTTCTGGGCTGTCCAGAAGAAGGTCCTCTGGGGTCACTGCAGGGAGGGGAGGGTCTTCAGCAAGGTCGGAGGGGTCACCTCTCTCAGTGCCTGCCAGCAAGCCCACACCAGGGCAGCGGGCTTTTGACACTTGAGCGGGAGCAGGCTGGGTGCTGGGGCAGGGGGCTGCTCCCCAGCTGCTTGTCAGCAGCCCCTCACCTGCACAGGTGTTGTTGTTGACTTCATCGGCGGAGGGCCCCATGTCACTGACCTGCCCCTGGCCTTCGACAATGCGCAGCTCCTCCTGGGAGGTCCCCGAGCGAGACATCCCCACGGCCGGGCATGACTCTGACTGGAACTGTACCAGGAGTGGGGCTCAGGGATGCTGGTGATCCCCGAGGTGGTCCCGCTTGAACCGCCACCACTACCCCAAGCACTGGGATACCTCCAGCTCTCCCCTCCCCATCCCACCATAGCCCCTCCTGGAACATGGGCAAGAGCAGGGTGCACTGGTGGCTGCCAGAGGGTGGGGGGCTGCCAGGTGGACTGGGAGCATAATGCCCGCACCTCTGGGAGCCTGGTGGTCCCCATGGGGGAGCATCGCCATGGCAGGCAGGGATTTGTGGTCCCCAGGCACCCTCCAAGAGCTGGCTGCCACCGTACCTTCTCAAAGTGCTGGTCATCAAAGGATATCTTGGCCGTCCCCGACTGCCGCACGCCAGAGCCGTAGTCGGGGGCTTCCTCATCCGCTGGAGGAAGGATAGGGGTGAGCCGGGGTGGGGGACGTGGGGGATGCAAGGGGCACATTTGGGGGAGGTCCCCCCCCTACCTGAGATGGCCTGCACGGCCACACGCAGGAAGCCCTTCACTTCGCCCTTCTCGCTGACGATGGCCACGCGGTGGACCAGGGGCACGGGGTAGAGGAGGTTGCTCAGGTAGACGAAGGCCCTGCCGGAGAGGGGGGGGACACACACACAAAACAGGGGGGGAGCGGTCACTGCTCCCACCCGCGGGTCCCCGGCGCGGGTGGCGCGGCCGGCGGCGGCCGGGATCCCAGGTCACCGCTTACGGCGCGACCATGGCACTGCAAAGCAAAACTAAAGAGAAGGCAGCCAGGGCCAGCCGAGAGGGGCAGGGAGCGGGCAGCGGGCGGGCAGCGTGCCACGGGCAGCACCATGAAGCAGACGGGGCTCGCGTACCTCTCCGGCTGTCACCTCTGTGGCAGGTGGGGAGGGGAGGGGGCTGCGTTGGTGCCACCATGAAGCTGGGAGGGAAGAGGACCTTCTCTGTGGTGGAGAGTTGGAGGATTAGGGCAGGAGGTGCTGCAACACGACTCGGGGGTGGCTGCAGAGTCACCGTGGGGGGGTACAGGGGCAAGGCAGGGGGGAAAGGAGGGTGACGAGGGAGGTAGAGGCCGTCGGGAGCGAAGGAGGGGAGAGGTGGAGGTCCTGGCCAAAGGCCAGAAGCCTCCAGAGCTGAACCTGCCGGGGGTCACGGCCCTGGCTTGTCCCGCGGTGTAGCAGGACCACCGGTGGCTGCAGACGGCCTTTGCCCAGCTGGGAGGGAGGCTGCACGGCGTGGCTGGCGGCATCGGCAGCGTGTGTCCCCCTGCCACATCCCTTCGCATATGTGGCTTTGGGGTCCCAGGCCACCTACCAGCATATCACAGGGATGGCATGGGTGGCTTCTCCCTGTGGGTGAGGAAGGAGCCGCCCGCTCCCTGTATGGCAGGTGTGAGCCTCCCCGCCGTCCTCAGTGGCATCCAGGCAGCCAATGCTACCACAGCCGCACCACGGTTCAATGTGATGGCTGCACCACGTCTCTACTGGCACCTCCTGCCAGACCACAGCTCCGTTTTCTCAAGTTGCTTTGCCTCCTCTTGCCGCCTTCCTCAACCTCGCCCCCAGCCAGGTCGCTGTTCGTTGGTCCTCCCGGCACTCTGGCAATGGTGGCACGCCGTGCCCTCCGCAGTGACAAGTCACCTCCACAGCCTTTGGCGCCGAGCTCCCTACCAAGCGGTGCGAACTGCCTTTGCCCGCAGGGCGGCACCGCTCCCAGCAAGAGGGGGTGCAAGGTGCCCAGCACCCCTCCCTGGGGCGCCCACTGGCATCTTGATACAGCATCTTCGGGTGTTGTGGGGCGGGATGGTGCTGGGGCTGGCCAAGACACTTCTGCTTTGGGAAGCTCCCATGAGAGTTGCAACTCCAGGCAGCTGGCAGTGCTGCTCACGACGTCCCAACCTTGCAGGCATCTTTGCAGACATCCAACGGCACCCGCAAGTGGCCAGAGGGATCTTGCAGGAGGACCCAGCCCCGCGCTTGCAGCCTGAGCCTCAAAGTCCAGAGGTTCCCCCTGCGCTGGTGACCCCCGTTGACCTCCAACCGTTCCTTGAGGCTTTTTCCACCCAAAGCATCTCCAAGGACCCAAGTTGTGGAAGCAAACGTGATGCCCCGTCACCACCTCCTGCTGGGCCTGTGTCACCCAATCTCTTCTCAGACATCACCAGGGACAAGTTGCTGGACCATGCCAGGGCTTCCCGGCAGGACCGCGTGCCCGCGGCAGAGCCCTGTGACCACAGGGAGGTCTCGAAAGTGCAGGGATCTGGGTGCACCCGACTGCTCAAAATCACAGGGCAGCTGGTGTTGAAGCCGTGGGGGTGGAGAGGGGAGGAAAGAGGGGGAGGGTGGGGGGGGTGGGCAGGGAGGAGGGGGACAAGTGTGTCACTAGAGGAAGGAGGGCAGGGATACTAACCACAAGATTGGTGAGGTGCAAAGATGGCATGCTCAGACCAAAGAAAAGCCTTTCCAAAGGAAGATGAAAGTGAAAGAACCCCAATTTTCGCTAAAGCTTTGGAGAGATAGAGCCAGCAGCTAAAAAAAGAAAAACCCAAAAAACTAAAAAAAAAAAAAAAAAGAAAAAAGAAAAAGAAAACCTAAATGAAAAAAAAAAGAAAGCAAGGAAAAAAAAATCAAAGACAAGGATCCAATCATAAACCAATCCAAGCACACTTCACAAGAAATGTGGCCAGCAGAGCTGCTGTGCGGGGAGCCAAACCCAGGGCAGACTCAAAAGAAGTCGGAAGGTGCTGAGCTCTGGGGAATGTGCCCCTGGCACGGAGCGGGACCGCTGCCACAGGGCCTTGTTTGTTTTTTTGAGGTGCTCCCGAGAGTTTTGGGGTTTTTTAATGTTTTGGTTTTTGTTGTTTGTTTGTTTTTTTTTAATAAAGAAAAAAGGAAAAAAGAAAAAAAAAAAGGGGGGGAAGAACCCAGCTCTTTCGGTCTGAGGCTGCAGGACTCTTATCCCACCTCCACCCTCTCTGCCTGTGCTGGTCCCCCTCCTACCCACTTCACTGCCTGCACCTTGACTGGCAGGGATACGCCTGGCTTTAGCACACTGAGGAAGAGGAGCTCCAGCTCCAACCGTCGGGGCAGCCCCAGTGGGGAGAGGTTCACTATCATGAACCTCTCCGGCTCCTGCCTGGGGCAAAGGCTCTGGGACCAGCTCTGGTCACACATTCCCTTGGGAAAACCCTGGAGCTGGCAGCACTGCATCCCATTTTGGGGATGGGCAGATTGTGACCAGATTTGGCGGCACAGACAGTTTTGCAGTGGCTGGTGGGTTTCTCCAGGCCAAGACTGATGGAGCCCGGGGGGTGTGGTCTCCTGGCCAACAGGTATGAGAAATCAAAGCTCTTGTCCTTGGCCAGAACCCTGAGACCCCCCTGAAAATCTCCTGTGCCAAGCTGGCAGGGATGGCCCCAAGCCCGGCGCCTGGCACGGGCGGCAAGAGAAAATGCTGCTTTTTGCAGAACCTTCCTCTTCCTCCTGCACCTGGCTTGCTCCTCTCGGATTTGTCCCCCGACCACCTGGGGACATCCAAGCCTCTGAGTCCAGGGGGGCTCACACTGACTGATGCAGCTGGGAGGGCCAAGCCAGTGCCAGAGGCACACGTGGCTTCAAACTGCCTGCATGTCCCCAGACAGCGGTGCCGTGGGGACACCCCGAGTCGGGTGGGAAGTGGCCTTCCCTGGGACATAAATGCCCAGGACCAAGACCCCCATGCAGCTCCCCCAGCTCCTTTGGTGCCGGAGATGCGGCAGAGCTCCCCTTTTTGGGGGCTGCCCCAAAGAGGACCTACCTAAAGGGTCTCCAGCAGAGCTGGCGCCATCCGCCTTCCCCCACTATCCCCTACCACCACTGTGCTTGTCACAGCCCTACCTCAGTGGGCGCCTTGCCACCCCACCGCGGGCCCCGGGCTTGGTGGCAATTCCAGCCGACTGTCCACCCCCTGCGCCTCCAGGATGGCCCGGAGGTGGGAGTCATGTCCGAAAGCAGTTCCCTCATGTGAAAGAGCTAGTTCCTTCCCGGCATGCTCTCCTAAAACCTCACCAACCTTCCTACTAAACTGAACAGGGGGGAGCGGTCGTAAAATGGATCCCGGCCATCACACAGCGGGCACTCCGGAAAGATGTCTTCCTCCAGGTCCTCCGCCTCCTCCTCCTCCTCCTCCTCCTGCCCCTGGTGCTGCTCGTCAGCAGGCTCGGTGATGTCGGAGTCGGGGTTCGAGAAGGTAGGGGAGGGGGTGAGATCAGCCATGCGCTCGCTCATGCATGTGTTGAAAAGAGGAGAGCTGTTGCAGCCAGAGATATCTGAACTAAGGTTAGTACAACAAGATAGAACACAGGTTAACACCAGCTGTTCCAAACAGAGAGAGCAAGAATAGGAATTTTGTGCTTTTTTCGGGTTGGTTTTTGGTTTTGTTTTTTTTTTTTTTCTCTTGGTTGGATTTTGGGGTGGGGTTTTTTTTCTGCTTAAACCAAGGGACGTCGGGAAATAAAGACCTGCCTGTCCGGTGCATCTCTAAAGGAAGCCACCAACAGCTGTCGGCTATAAAGGGCAGAGAAAAGAGCGACCCAAGGAACCGGTGCAAACAGTGGGGATTCCCCTCGCTGGCTTTGTGGGCAACGCGGGGACAGAGCGGGTAGCACGAGGCTTGTCCCCAGCCCCACCACCGAAGGGAATCTCTCCACATGCCGTGGCACGGGGGGACGCCTCCACAGCAGGTGCGGTTGGTCAGGCCATGCGGCTCAGTCCCCTGCTCCCGCTGCCCACCGGGGCAGACCCCTTCTCCGGGGTGGCCTGTCCTCATCGTTGGCACTGCACCTTTCCAGCCGGCATGTGGGAAGAGCATGGAGACACGCGGCACATACCATACAGACGGATGCTCGGACACCAATGTGTGCACATGGACGTGTGCCCGCCAGGGCAGAGGTCGTGATGGCACGGGCTCTCAGCCTGCTGGAGAGCCACAGCACCCTGCCTCCCACCAGTGGCAAGCCAAGAGCCCATGCCTCACAGCACCGTGTTACAGCAGGCAGTGGGAGCGTTGCCAGCGGCTCGCAGGTCCCTCAGGGTCCCGGCAGCCAATGCCAAGGACAGCCATCACAGGCAAGATGGGCCCTGACCAGCATCGGGGGAACAACGTATCTCCCGTGGCACGTTCCCGGGGAGAAGGCAGAGCCGGCAGCGCTTCCTCCCGCAGGGCTGCCTGCAGGTCCCAGCAGTGCTTAGAAGGAGCCAAAGCGCTCACCTGCCGACCAGCCTGAACCAGGGGAAGCGGTCATAGAAAGGATCTCCACCGGTCACCACGTTGTCGCAGTCCTCAATGACGCTGGAAGGCACTTCTGCTGCACGGTCATACATTTCACGCATCAGGTCCAGGCGTTGCCTGCAGGCAGAGGGGACCACAGTAGGCAGCGGTGAGAAACCGGGCTGAGGCCGGCCAAGCCCCCCCCAGCATGGCCCTCATTTACCCACCTCAGCTTTTCCAGGGTCCAGTAATGTGTCGCCCCATTCTTCTGGTCCTGCACCTCTACGGCCACAATGGTCCGGGGGAACGGCCGCTTCTCCCGGTCCTTGGCGGCATCGGGAGGCAGCAGGTCGGGAGGTAGAGGCGAGTACAGCGTGTCAGTGAGGAGCACAAACTGGAACTGGACCTGGAGAGGGGCAGAGGGGTGGTGGTGAGCTGCCTGGGAGGAACAGCAGGCTCCATGTGGTGCCTTCGGTGACCCCCTTCTTAGCACTTCCCTGGCTGCCCACACTTGTGGCCTCTGCTGTGGGTGCCACAGCAAGCCAGAGAGGAGCCCTGGCCACCCACCTTCTTCTTCAGCTCCACGCTGATGGCGTTGGCTTCCTTGAGGAAGATGGCATTGCCCCAGAGCAGGTCGCGGAGGGAAGTGAACTGATACCACTTCCACTTCCTAAAGGCCCAGAGGGCCAGCTCGAACTCCCGCTCCGTCCACTGAACTGTGGGGACATGGAGGGACAATCACCCCACTGCTGGGAGGGAGGACATTGGCATAGAGGTGCCCAGGGGAGATGCAGTCCAGTCTTCTTGCTTCCACAGAGAGCATCAAAACCTTGTGGTGGCACCTAGCCCTCACCTTCATCCTCAGGTTCCTCCTCTTCCTCGTTTGCCTCAGGGTAATACCTAGAGTCCATCTGCTTCTGCAAAGCCTCCAATTTGCTCTCATAGTCCTGGGGGAAGCAGGGAGAGGGGTGATGCAACTCACAAGGTGTGACCTTCCTTCATGCTGCCATGCAGCGCTTCTCCACCCTCCTGCAGGAACCCAGCCTCCTCCCTCCTCTGGATCCGTGTTTATGGGGACAACCCCCAGAACAACAGGTTTGCCCTTGTTTTTAGGACACACAGAGCCACCCCATGCAAACATTCATCAGGACTCAGTCATGCCGGGGCAGCCTGAGAAGAAGCCAGGTCCTGGCCACCTACCAGCCTCTGCTGCTCGAGAAGGTAATTCGCCTCCTCCCGCTCCCTCCGGTACTGGTCCTCCAGTTCCTGGAGCCTGGGAGGAACAGGGAAGAAGAGGATGACCAACCTGCAGGTGGCTACCCAACTCCCCATCACCCCAGCCCCCGTGCCCTCACCGCTGCTCCATCTCCTGCTTCATGTCAATGCCCTGCTTCTCCAGCAGCTCTCTTTGGGCAAAAGCCCAGTCCACAGGCTCAGCGGGGGTCTCAGCACACGGGGTCCGCTCCCGCTCCTGCCGAGCCTGCTCGGGGTGGTTAAAGCGGAAGACGTGGCTCTTCCCCATGATGATGCGATTTCCTACAAGGATGCACACAGGGCAGGGGGAAAGGGTGTGGGTTTAATGTGGGACAACCTGCAGCGTCCCTGTGGGATGGAAGGAGGTGGGTCAGAGCAGTGCTGGCGTGCTGGCTCCAGGGACTCACCTGAGCGCAGGATGCTGGGCTCCGTCACCTTTTTGCCATTCACATAGGTGTCGGCACCTTCGCAGGGCTCCAGGGTCACTATTACTGCAGGGACAGTGGAAAGGGGAGAGAGGGAACGAAGGTTAAGGTGGAAGCAATGGGATAAATCCTGTATTTCCTGCTCTGCTGCTCCTGCAGCGTCAGAAAGGGCAGCTTTCTGGCACTTCTGGAGCGCCTGCCCCAGCTGGCACTCCAGGCGCAGAATAGGGGACACCGGGGTATCCGCTAGCAGCACCCACACCCCGGGCAACCAACGAGGCTTGGCCAACCTCATGTTAATCGGAGCAGTCCCAAAGACTAAAAGTAGCTGGAGACTGGACATGAGAGGAGATCAGAGCCTCCAGCATGCATCTCCAGGCTCGTCTCCCAAAGCCCTTTCACCCCAAGGTTCCTGCTGGTTTGCAGGGTGGGCTCTGCTCCACATCTTGGATGGGAACATGGTCTGCTTTTCCCTCCCACCTGATCTCCCTGGCCTGCCTCACTGCGGCAGCTTCCATGGGTCTTGCACAAGCTTCCCTCCCAGCTAGGTAAGGGCCATAGCTCGCTCTGGAAGCACGGAGAGGACACATCCATGTGAGAAAGCCCCACTAGTCTGAGGAGGGCAGGACACTGGCTGGGGGCAGGCGCTGGGGACATGCAGAGGGACTGGGTCTCCGGGGAGATGGAGCCCCTCCAGACAAGGAATACCTTCGCCACCGGTTTTGGTGTCGCTGCGGAAAAGGCAGTGCTCTTCCTTAATGAAGTGCCCGCTGAGAACGATGTCTTGCCTCTTCTCTGCATCTTCCCGGCCAACCCTGCCAGGGGAAACCCAGCTTGATCCTTCCTCAAAGCAGCCCCTCCCTGGGCCCCCCCCCAAAACCATCCTTGAGGCTGACAGGAGCAGCCCTTGGTGCTAGACCAACATTCCTAGTGAGATTCCCAGGCAAATTCCCATGCGGCCATGGCACTTTGGGGATGCCCTGGGAACAGCCCCCAGCCTGGAGACAGCTGTCACCCCACTGCCCACCCAGGCAAGTCAGGCACTGAGGTACCAGCGAGGCTCCCACTGCTCCACAGGCCCTGGCCCTCACCTTGTTATCCCGTCCTTGATGTAGTAGAGAAGACACTCAGACATGAGCGGGTCCTCATTCAGGTTGACCAAGTGGGGTGTCTGGGAGAGATGAACCAGGAGTCACCCTGGTGCACCCCTCGGCACTGAGGGATGTTCCTGAAGGAGCTGGGAACTCAGCAACACCTCAGGCTGTCACCTGCACGTGGATGGGCTCTCCTGCCCTCCGGAGCTCCCAGACAATGTGCCTAGCCAGGTACTTTTCAAGGGGACTGCAGAGAACTGAGCAGCGGGGATGAGGATGACCTGCCTCCACATGCCTCCTTGCTTTCCTCCTCAAAGAGCTGAGCCCTGGGCAGCATTCCCTTGTCTGCCTTTGAAAACTTGTGTGCCAAACAGGCCCAACACTGCCCATGGGGAGACCCTGATACAGCTTAGTGTCTCCTGGGGTGGGACCCTGCTCACCTGCGTGGTGCATCCATTGGCCCTTGCCTCACCATAGCCCCCAGCTCCGCTGCGGACAGTGTAGCTGAGGCAGAGACACATCCCATGCAGCATCTGATTTAGGATAAGAGGAACTAAAAGCGCATGTTTTCCTCCACTGATGGTACAAGGACAGATGAAGGACCTAAAAGAGCAGGTCCCAAACTAGAGGTTCAACAAAAAGTAGTGGAGACCTGAAGCTGTATCTCCAGGCTGAATTTCACTCTCTGGTCTCCTTCCTAACAGTTCCCTCCTACCACTTTTTTCCCCTGGGTCACAAACCACTTTGTTCTCGATGAGAGGGAACTTTCTCCCTCTGGCACAGATCTGTCTGGCTGCAGCTAGCTTAACTCACCCCTTTGCAAGCTGCTGTGATTGCACCTTGAGGCAACAGGCAACGTCCCAGGAGTTTCTCAGAAGTTCTGAGTTTCCCAGAAATAAGAATAGAGACTGTAAGAAATGTCTTATCAGCCCACTGACACTTGGCTTGCAGAGGGTTCCCCATCACAACAGCGCTACAAGCCCTGGCGGATAGGAGAGACTAACTCCAAATAGTTCAGGAGAGCTGGAGGTCAAGGGAAACACAGGCTCTTCTCCATGGGGGCTGGCAGGAATAAGTCGGCTGAAACATTTAACCTCAGGCCCCTCTAGGCAGACAAGTAGCCCTGGGGTCTGAGGCTCCTTCAGCTTGTAGTTTTCCTCCAAATTTGCAAGGCTGACTAGTAGAAGGCAGATGCTCTACAATTCCACTGAGCTCCTTGGAGACATAACCGCCCTAGCCATGGTATACAGCAAGACAACAAAGCCCTGCCCCGCTTTGCCCTTAATCAAACAGGGTTTTGCATGCTGTCAATGCTAACTTTCCCTGCCAGCCACTGGAGAAGTCAGAGGAGTTTCCACCCATCAGATAACTGAAGAGCAAGGAGGCACCAAGACCACCACAGCCATGCCCCACCTCCAAGACCAACCTGCTTTGGGGAATAAACCCCCACGCTTCCTAAACAAAGGTCTGGGGTCCTAACAGGCACCAGCTGAGACAAGAATGAGAAAAAAAAGACAACATGTAGAAATTTGTCTTAAGAGCCACACCAAGGCATGCAAGGGCAAGGTCCTGAAGCCTTCATCACCGAGTGTCACCACCTCCGCTGGGGCCCCACACACCTACTGTTTGGTCAAGCCAACCAGCATCGGCTGCTGGGGCAGGTCTCAGACCGTCCTTCGGTGTGGTTGCAGAGCCAAGCGAGCATACCCTGGTCCTACTGGCACATGCCTACACCTCGGCAGCCTGTGCTGCTCTGAGGTCTTCACGGGGTTGGGGCTGTGAACTGGATGTCACTCCCACCGTACAGACGAGCGAGGGCAGCGATGTGCTGTAACTGGTGCTTGGCAGGGTTCACTGGCACAAAAACTCTCTGGGGCACAGCCAGTATTTGCTTATAAATTTGCTTATAAAATACTTTCTAGGATGCTACAAACAATAAAGAGTATGGAACATTTCCGCACCCACATTTCTCATCAAGGACTTGCCGGTTTCAAGGGCAGCGATCTCAAACACCCCAAAGTATGTATTTTTATAAGCTGACACTGAAGCCCAACACAGTGATCATCAGCGAAGCCCCACCTGAATAGGGACAGCATCCAGGCAATGTGGGCTGGACGTTTAGCCATGCATTCATACCAGTGTTCGTACCCAGCTGGGTCAACACTAGGATTTCACCCATAGGTTTCACCCATAGCCAAGAAAAGGCTAGTGCAACATTTGGGGCTGGCCAGCAGCAACAGGGCAGGTCGGCAGGGAGCTGTGGTGGTACAAACCAGCCCTCATTTGACAGGAAGAAGAGAATAAGATGATCCTACCTTTTTAGGAGAGAAAACACCCAAGGTGCCTCCGTCCTCCCTCATGGCCACCCCCATTTCGGCCAGCAACGCTTCCCTGAAGGAGCAAGGCAAAGAAGAGCCTGTCAAAGCCTCACAAGCCCCTGGAGCTGGCACTAGACAAGCCCAGGACGGGACCTGAGCCCACAGGTTTGCCCCACAGATCACAGCTGTAGGGCTTGCTTCCCTACAGCTCTCCTTTCCATCTCTCACAAGGGTTTCTCAGAGCAGACCACGTCCATGCAGGTGTCTAGGGGCCAGCCAAGGTACAGCTGGATGGTCAAATTGCCCAGCTGCCCCCAGGAGTTGAACAGGCAAAGTGCAGAGGGGGGGGGAGATGCCTGGAGAACGCCACCCCATCCCACCCATCCAACCCCACCCACCCACCTTTCCATCCGGATTGCTTCTGTCCTCCGCAGCTTCTCCTCCCATGTCTCATTCAGCTCTGCGATGATCTTCTCTGTTTCCTGGCAAGCATGGGGTTAGCAGGGGGTTAGTGCATCCTACGGGCAGCAGACCTGCATGCTCTGCCCACCATGCCACAGTGGGACACTGGTCCCAGTTTCAGGCTGTTTTAAATGAGCCACAGCAGCATTTCACCCATGCCTTTCCATCATCGCCATCTTCAAAGAGCGAGACACAAAGATCAACCTCTCCATGCCCTTGCTGCCAGCCTGCTCCCGTGCCATCCTGAGCTGGGAGTGTCCGTCCCACAGAGCAAATGCAGCAGTCACCCCGCAGGGAGGATGGCAGCACCAGGTGGACCCTACCACGCCAAACCCTCTTCCATCCAGCAGTCCAGAGCATCTGGGCAGCTCTGGGGCTGCCCGCTCTGCCAGAGCATGCCCAAGCATCGTTTCCGATGAGCATCACCCATAATCAGTATCCAGAAAATACCGAGCCCCCTCTGCAAACCTCAGTGCAAGAGCATTGAGCTGAGCCCTCCATCCTGCCAGGCGCTGGCCTCTTACCTTGAGCCTTTCAATTGCTTCTTCGCTGCCTGGAGCAAACATGATGCGCTCGTGGAGGCTGGCGACAGAGGCAGCGCGGCTGGACAAGGCTGACAGGGAGGAAGAAGGGCTGATCCCGGCGATGGCGTTGGTCACTGTGGAGAGATTGTCATGACGGTGACTCAGCTCTACCCCTCTAGCATCATTATTGTTCTCAAAGTCGGGCACATCTATGGGGGGGGAAGGAGGGATGGGACAGGGGAAGACACACGGACAGGAAGAGAGAGAGAAAGAAAGATAGAGACAAGAAAAGCTGTTGGGAAAAGAAAACCAAAAAAAGAGTGGCAGGGTGCAGCAAGAAGAAAGCCAAGAATTACAAGGAAAAGGCACAGGCGACAGCACAGCAGCGCAGGCAGCAGCAGGGCAAGGGCACGCGCATCTCTTGCCCAGCCTGGGCAGCCCCCCAGAAGCACAGGGCTGTTTTGGGAAGCAGCCACTTGAACAGCCCTGGAGCCTTCCTGCGCTCCTGGGAGCAGGAGCAGGAGCGCATCCCAAGGATGCTTTTTTTGCAACACCAGATCCTGCAGCCATCAGGTCTGGGAGCAACTGTCCTCCCCAGGAGCGTGCTGCTGTCCCTGCCATCCTCCTCCACCAACACAGCCCAGGTGGTTCTCCCTGCCCAGCTGCCCCTGATTAGCTGGATCTGGGGGCAGAGAATGAGATGGGAAAGGGAGGACAGGCAGTGGCCCTCCGCCCTACAGAAGGGTTGGGGGGATGGAGCAGTGAGAGCAGGGTGGCAGTGCGCCCGTTACAGGCAGTGGTGCTTGCCTGCTGGCACTCGCAGCATCAGCTGCCACCGGATCCCACAGCAAAGGGACCCAGGTATCAGAGATGCTCCTCCAGCCCCAAGAAGTCGCAGGGGTTTGGTGCACTGTGCCAGAGGCGGGCAGGGCACAGGTTAGTGGGTGCAGTGTTAATCACTTATGTCCATCAGCCCATGTCCAGGGGAACTGAGCTAAGAGGGGACAGGCCAGGTCCCCGTCTCCTCAGTGGGCTCGGCACAGCCTGGCTACCCTGCCTGGCCCAGAGAGGAATGGGGCGATAGTGCTTATCCATCGGCAAAACCCTCCTGGCCGTCACCCACCCACCCTTGCATCAGGAGAGCACTGTGCCAGCCCGCCCAAGCACAGTGCTGGGCTCCAGTCCTGATGAGCCCCAGCACAGGCAGAAGCAGCAGCAGCGGTGGCAGGAAACATTGTGACAGCATGGAGGAAGGGGTCTCCATGGGGCTCGGACCCCTGTCACGGCAGATGGGGAGGACACTGATCCCTCCAAGTGCTATCCTGAGCCCGGGTGCTAGCTGCCACTCTGCCCCCTCCCCTTCGCCAGCTCCCTGGCCTAGGGGCCAGCACCTCTCCATCAGGTGGGGCCGGCTGCAGGAGCCCTTCCCCATGCTGCACAGGTGCCCCTGGGCACAGCCTACACCTCCCCAAAGCCGTGAAGCAACAGAGAGTACCAGTGATGGGGAATACACACATTTGGATCCTCCCGCAGCAGGATGGGCTAAGAGAGAGAGAGAGGGCAGGGAGCAGGGGTAAGACAGAGAGAACAGAACAAGAGTGGGTTCATCTCAGTAGGATTTCTGACAGCACACTGAGGAGAGGCCACAGGGGGGTGCTGGCCCCGGAACATCTTCCTGGCACCTCTGCCGAGCGAGCGCAGGATGCTGAAGACAGAAGGGGGAGGGGGAGAAGGGGAGGTCTGCTGCGTGTAAAGCAGCTCCTCCTGCTTATGGAAGCAGGCTGGGGGTTGCAAATGCGTGCACAGGGGCTCGCCGGAGGCGTCCTGGCCAGGCTTCAGCAGCGTGATGCTGCTGCGCAGCTGGCAGAGCAGGATGCAGGGGAGCTGCGGGGACACCAGCCCCACAGAGAAGGGGGACTCCAGCCCACCACTGCCTGGAGCCACTGCCAGAGACCACCAGATGGTACTTACTGTCAATAATGTCCCCAAGGCCCTGGGCATAGAGGAGGTCACGCAGGCGCGCCACCTCGTCCTTCAGCTCTCGGATGAGCTTGTTGTTGGGGTCCTCATTGATGACAGCATTGCAGCGGATCTGCTTGGCACGGTCAGCGTACCTGGGGAAGGGCAGAGCCCTGAGCAGCAGCTGTGGGGGCAAACCCCCAGTTGCTGGACAAGCAGAAGTGCCACTGAGACCCTGCAGGCAAGCGATCCTTTGGAGGATCCCAGCGCCGGGACAATCCTTTGGCCTTTTGTCTGAGGTTACAGGGTCCCTTCAAAGCAACCCCCCAGCCAGGGATGCTGCAGAGGTGAGGAGGGCACATGGCAGTGCCTGGGTTTCAGACGCCCCTCCTGCCCTTGCCCGCTGTGGGGGAACAAGGGTACTTCTTCCTACCTGAGGGTGCTGAGGGTCTCATCGTAGTTGATGTCAGCAGGACTGAGAGCAGCGACCATGGCTGTCCTGGAGTTGCCCCCTGCCCAGAGACATACACCCACATCAGGGAAATGCTGGTCCCCACACCAGCTGTCACTCTCCGCCTGGCAGCCACGCTCGCTGCCATGCCTGTATCTCCCCCCCATGTCCTCACCCAGGTTCTCCCGCAGCAGCCAGGTCAGCACCGAGTCCCGGTAGGGGATGAAATCTGTCTTCTTCTTCTTTTTGTTCTGGGGGATGGAGAGTGGAGGGAAGGGCTGTCAGGCTGCCCGCTTGCTTCCAAGGGAAGGTGACAGCCATTCCTGAGCCTTGGGGACTTGGAGGAGGACGGCTCTGCCCACCCACTGTGACCTTGGGCAGCTCTGCTCAGCTCTACAGGTCCTGCCTGTGAAATGCCCTCCCTCAGCCGGCCCAGGTGTTTAATGCTGGGTACTGAGAGCGACAGGGTGAGGAGGGTGATGAGGATGCTCTGACAGCCCCCAGGAAAAGCATGGTGTGGGTCTGGGCAGAGCCTCACACCAAAACCAGCCTGCAACCCACTCCTGCCCACCTGTGCTAGAAACCAACCTCCTCTTCCCCAGCCTGGCCAGGGCACCTACCTTGTTCGGCCCCGAATCCTGCAAAGAAAGCAAAGAGACTGTTTAAGTGAGCTGCTCCCCTCCTCGGCACCCACCACAGCTCCCCATCCCCCAGGCAGAGTGCGGAGGGCGCAGGTCCCCAGGGAGACGGCAGCCTCACGAGTCCAGCTCACCCCAGCCCCAGGGACAGCTTGGGATGTACCTGCCCATCCCTTGGAGCCGGGATGCTCCATCCCTCAGATCTGAGCCCATCCCTGCTGAGCTAAGCCCATTCCCCTGCAGTGCCACCACTTGTCTGTGCTCCGGCTACCTACCATTTCAGCTAGGGCAGAGATGACTTTCCCCAGCGTGGTCAAGGACTTGTTGATGTTTGCTCCTTCCTGGTGGATAGAGGAAAACCCCATATTTCAGAGCACCCGGGGATAAAGCAGCAGGACACGGCATCCCCACCGGCAGAAGGGGACCTCACGCCAGCTCTCACCTTCAGTCTTGTGCCTTTTGCACCAGTGGAGTCGGCTCGCTCACTCCCTGCCAGGTCCACCAAGCTGATTTTGCTGACCTGCAAGCCGAGATGAGGCTGTCAGCCCCGGCAGGCACAGCAAACCGGGCCCCAGCATGGAGCCGAGGAGGGAAGCAGTGACCTCTTGCAAAGTGACACTGCTCTGAAAGCAGAGGTGGGTTCTGCAGGGTCATCCTTGCCAGGATTTGTCCAGGAACAGGGCTAACATCCTTGCAGGCAGGGATGGAGGGCACCAGCCGTTAAATATCCTGTCCAGGGGCCAGTCCCTCAAGGGACTGTGAACCCAGAGTGTATCTGGGACCTATCTTGATCCTGTTTCAACCCTCCATCAGGACGCACCACCTCGTCCCAAGTGTTGTCAATAGCATACAAAGCCCTTCACATGTCCATGCAGGTTCCCCCGAGTCCCTCAGGCTCTGCTCTCACCTTCTCAGTGGTGATGTCTGTCTCAGCATCATGCCGCTTCTGCGTGAAGATGATGTTGAAGACGGCGTGGGAGCGGCTGCTGGTCTCGTTCATATTGGTGGCAGCCACCGTGCTGCAGGGAGAGAAGGACAGGGAGGTATGACACCCTGCAGGGGACACTGGAGTGGCTGGCGTTGGGGCCAGGGCTCATTTTGGGAAAGGGTACATGAGGGGAAGGCAAGTCTGGAGGACAGAAGAGAACTCTGGGAGGAGACATGCAAAAGTCAAGGCTTTCTCCTGCTGGGTCCAGGGCATTTTGAGAGCAGAAAGGAGGTAAGGTGAAAATAAGTGGGGGGTACCCACCACTCACATAGGAGGGGACTGCCAAATCCAGAGCAGCCAGACCAGCAAAGCAAGGAAGTCAAGCAGGACCTTCTGGAGATGTCTGCAAGCTCTCCAAATCCTAGCCACCTCCTGCTCCCCCAACTCACCGGGCCTTGTTCCCAGAGTCCATGAGGTCCTGGATGTCATTGTAGGAGGTCACGGCCAGCTTGGAAAGGTCCTCAACGTATGGGCCCATAAGGGGATGCTCCCTCACCCGCAGGTTCCCCTTGTTCTTGGGGTTCAGGAGGTCCCTCACACGCTCGCAGTATATTTCCATGTAGCTCACCTAGACCAGAGGGCATGGGCAGGGCTAGCAGCTGGCAGAATCAGGTCCTTCCCACCCACCCCACACCCAGGGATGGGACCCCCCCAAAGAGAGGTCTGCACAGCATCGTGGCTTGCAGAGCCAGGTGGGAGGCTGGAGCCGGAATAGAGAGGCAATGAGGTGTCTACCTCCACAGAGTAGGACATGTTGTCATTCGTCGTCTCATTGATGCGGGAGAAGAGGTCCTCACACAGCTGCGGAGAGAAAAGCCAGGCTGCTCGCGGGGTGCCCAGACCACAGGGATTTCTACCTTCTCACCCCAAAAAACAGAGCACCTGAGTGCTTGGACGTGTCCTGGGGAGCTGGCGGAACCCCCCCCTCTCCTGCTATGGGAGGCTTAGCATTCCCAGAGCCCCCCCGGCGCTCTGCTGGGCCAGAAGACAACAGCTCTTGGCAAGCACAGCCGGCGGTGGCTCGGCGCTTGAACTACTGCTGCTTACAAACACCAGCCTTGTGTGGCCAGATCATAACTCACCCATGTTGGAGGACTCCAGCATGATCCTCCTTGTCCCCCCACCCTCTGGCAGAGCCATGCCAGCTCTCTGCCACAGCAGGGCTGTAGCAGACCTTGGCGAAGCCTGGTCCTGCTCCCACCTCGCTCCCCTCTTCCCTCCCCGCTACGCTTTTCCTTTGGGCATTGCACTAGGACAAAGGGGACCAGGCAGCTTTTCACCAGGTGGTACCTGCGGGATGATGCCTTGCTGGTCCTTTTCCTGCTTCCCCATCATGGTGTAGGATTTTCCGGCACCTGTCTGCCCGTAGGCAAAGATGCAGACATTATAGCCTTCAAAGGCATGTTGCAACATCTCCTCACCAATGTCCCGGTACACTTGCTTCTGAGATGCATAGTTGATGTCTGCGGGCTGCAGAGAGGAGGGGAGACAAGGAGAAATTTGTCAAGGAGCTCCTCCTGCCTTTCCCCAGCCCATAGCTCCCGGTGGGCTCAGGCCTCCCCCCGCTTACCGTGGTGTGGGACCAGTAGGAATAGTCAAAGCTGAAGCTTTTTGGTGTCTCTTTAGGCTGCTTCGGGTTCAGGATAGCTAGGGGCAAACAGATGGGAACATGAGGACTTCAGGGTGCTGGTGGACGAGAAGCTCAACATGAGCCGGCAATGTGCGCTTGCAGCCCAGAAAGCCAACCGTATCCTGGGCTGCATCAAAAGAAGCGTGGCCAGCAGGTCGAGGGAGGGGATTCTGCCCCTCTACTCCGCTCTGGTGAGACCCCATCTGGAGTACTGCGTCCAGCTCTGGAGTCCTCAGCACAAGAAGGACATGGACCTGTTGGAACGGGTCCAGAGGAGAGCCACAAAGATGATCAGAGGCTGGAGCACCTCTGCTATGAGGACAGGCTGAGAGAATTGGGGTTGTTCATCCTGGAGAAGAGAAGGCTCCAGGGAGACCTTATAGCAGCCTTCCAGCACCTAAAGGGGGCCTACAGGAAGGATGGGGAAGGACTCTTTATCAGGGAGTGTAACGATAGGATGAGGGGTAACGGTTTTAAACTGAAAGAGGGGAGATTTATATTAGATATTAGGAAGAAATTCTTTACTGTGAGGGTGGTGGGATGCTGGCCCAGGTTGCCCAGAGAAGCTGTGGCTGCCCCATCCCTGGAGGTGTTCAAGACCAGGCTGGATGGGGCTTTGAGCAACCTGGTCTACTGGGAGGTGTCCCTGCCCAGGGCAGGGGGGGTGGAACTAGATGATCTTTAAGGTCCCTTCCAACCTAAACCATTCTATGATTCTATGAGGCCACCTGGCCACCCATGGTACCCCTGCCACCCACATCCCACTTATGAGGGTGGGGTAGAAGGGTAGTGGGGTTCAGTCCCAATAGGTCCTGGAAAGCAGGACCAGGAGCCTCCAGCACTGCAGATGGGTCCAGAGCCCCCAGACCCCACCAGTCACAGCAGAGGAGGTGGGTGTTGTGGCTGGCAGAGCCTGCACCAGCCCAGGGAGCAGGGCAGAGTCTTGCCCAAACATCCTGTGGGCACAGTGTGAAGAAAATGGCTCCCTCCCTCAGGCTCCTTCCTGCTCCGTCATCTGCCTGTAGGACCCCAGCACTGGCAGGGGAGGATCACAGCCTTCCTTCCCCCCACAGCGCAGCCATGCCCAAAGCCACATATGTTGGTGCTGTGGGGTGGGAGCAGCCGTGGCCTCATGGGGGCCCTTCCAGGCCCCTGCCAGCTCCTGCATCTCCTCCCCTTGTGCTTTCTTTTGGGTACCCAGCCCCAGCAGGGTGATTAATGCCTCGTGTTCCACCGCCAGCGGAAACAAGAGCCTGCTTTTTCCCATCCCCTGGTGAAAAGGACGTTGCCATGGAAATTGGAGACTACATCACTTCTCTTCCTCACTGGCTGCTTTTTTTTTTTGCCCCCATAGAGCGTTTATGATGGGTTTTTTTTCTGAAACAACAGATGCGTCAGAAGAAACCCAAACCAGCAGGGTAATCACGAGATCCAGTCATCAGCAATATTAGGTGACATTGAAATGACCTTGCAGGCTGGTGCAGCACAGCTCCTGTGCCTGCAGCCCCCACCTGCTCCCTGCCACTGCCAGGGACGAGGAGGCCATACAGCACCAAGGCTGATGGAGGTTCCTCCATCGCAGCCCCAACCTGCCCGGCGCCAGGGACGGTGCTCAGCCAGGGCTCGCACCCGCTTGGGATTCAAACTGGGACCTTCCAAAGCAGTCCCAGGCACGGCACAGCCTGCTCCCCTGGGGTCAGATGCCCCAGTGTGTGGCGTTATGGATATGGATGCTTTCTGCTCCTAATTCCTCCTCCACTGCCACAATGGATTCTTCCCTAGGAGGGATCCACCACTTCTGGCCTGAGATCTGTCCATCCCTGCCCGAAAAGGCAGCAAGGCGGGCAGATGAAGGGCGGGAATCGGGGGGTCAGGATTCAACACCAACCACAAAACTGCAGCACGATGCTGCTCGGTTGCTCCTTGCTGTGACAGGAGCTCTCTTGGTGCCCAGTTGGTGTGTTGAGGGTGTCTGAGCAGTCACTGCAAAAAGAAGCGGATGAGGAGGCCATGCATGAAGTCGGGTGGAGCACCTCCGATGGCTCCTGGGGTTCACCTGGCAGCTCCACCATGCTGCCTGCCCCCCAGCTCAGGTCTGTCTCTGCCCTGCAGAGGTAAACCTTGCCGGAGTGAATGGGAGCATCACCCCCCAAAAAAATTAGTGCAATGTGGGCAAAAGCAGAAGCAGGCAGGATGGGGCAACACAAGGCGGCTGTTCAGCATCCCAGTGCCAGCCCACGCTGGGCACGGGGCGGATGAGCAGCCGGGGATGGCACCGGGCAGCTCCAGGCATCCCAGCTGCAGCCGCCCAGCTGGCCTGGCAGGCCGGAGACTGGGACGTAGGGGAGAAGGGAGCATACCAAGGGCAGAGGGTCTCCTATCCCCAAGCTGAAATGCTCTCCTCACGCCCCTTTAATTCCCATTTATTTACCCCGGTGTGGCTGGATACCGTTGGTGGGTTTTTTTCCTCTCTTGTGACCAGGCATCCCAGGGCTTTTGCAAAGCTGCTGCAAAAGATTTGTGCTCTGGCCAAAGGAGATTAAAAAAGGTTTGGGGGGGGAGGGGGGGGGGGCGCGTGGAGGCAGCAGACAGACATACAGACAAGAGGGGGAGGAGGAAAACATGTTGAGATGACCCTTGTCTTCATCCTGAAGAGTCAGTGGCGCGGCAGAGTGTAGCGAGTGGGCAAGCACTGGGCAGGATAAAACACAAGACCCACAGGAGAGAAAATAATCGCTGTATTTTAAAGCCCGCAGAAGCACGGCTCTGTCTGGAGAATATTAATGGCCTTGCAGGATGAAATCCGGGATCCCATCCTCGCTGTCCTGGTGGGAGCTGCCAGGAGAGGGGCCGGGGGTGTTGGTGCCTGGGCCAGGTCCCGTGGCCGCACACCAGGGGGGACACCACAGGAACAAAGCAGCAGTGTTGGCAGGCAGGCAGGCGGCCTCGGCACAGCGAGCCAAGGGGGCGGAGGCTGTCAGTTTTGGGGGCAAAAGGATGACAGAGAAGGGATGACCCCTTTCCGCCCTGGCCCCTGCTGCACCCCCCTCAGGGCTTAACGCATTAGGCAGAGCAACCACCTCCCCCACCCCGGTACGTGCAGGGGTCTCTGAAAATGGTCCCGGGAAGGGGGAAACTTGCTCTCATCCCCCCTCAGACACATTTATTTTTGGCTTCTCTGCAAGGAGCTTGGGGGGCTGAGCCAGGCCCGCTCAGGGGGCTGGGGGGTAGGGACAGGCAGCTGGCACTACTGGCATCCTCCTGCCTTCCAGAGCTGGCAGAAGCAGGCAGCAGAGCCCCCCGCTCCGGCACCTTCCCCCCAGCCCCTCGTCCGAGGGGATTAGCCGACGGTTTGTCTATTCATGGAGAAAAACCTCGCTGTCAGCAAAGGGCTGGCCAGGGCACTGCCCCTGCCTGCAGCCCTGCTGGCCCCCCCAGCACAGCCAGGGGGATGAAGAGCTGGGGGTGGCAGGATGGGCACGGGCAGATTGCTCTGAGCAAACACGGCCGTGGCGGAGGCAACGGATGCCTGATGCTCTTGACTAGGTCTGGGGCGTGGAGGGTCCCCCCCCAACCCATTGGGGACAGAAAGGCTTCCTCGCTGCAAAGGGAGCAGCTCTGCATCCCAGGCAGACGGAGCATCACTGCGCAACTGGGCAGGGAGAGCCTCCCCCCGCACCGCAGGATGAGAGAGACCAGCAGACAATGCCTCACAGACCTCCCCGTTCCTGCTCCCCAGATGAGCGGGGAGCCCAGCGGGGTCACAGAGCCACTCTGCACCCTTGGGTGCCCTCCTCTCCTTCCTGCCGGGGTTGTCATGGCAGCCCGGCGGTGCATGCTGCGGGGGTGGCTGGCGCCGGTGTTTCACCCACCGCCGCCAGTGACGCAGGAAGCCCTGGGCAGGCAGGAGAAGGAGGGAGGGAGTTATTTTAGGTGGTGTCCCATCTGGAGGCTTCCAGAGCCAAAGAGGAAGGATTCGGCCACCTTTCCCACCCAGTACTTCCAGCAGCTGTCATTTAAAGAGAGATGAATGCTAGACAGGCTCCTGACGAGACACAGGCAGCCCCAAGCCCCCATGCTACATCCCTCCTCCCCAAGCACATCGTTCCCTTGGCAAACCCTGCTCCCACCCTTCCATCCGTGGGCAGGCAGCCACGGGCTGGGCAACCTCGGCCCCACATCCACCCACCAGAGATTCCAAGCTCTTCTGATACTTCCTCCCCAGTCGCCTGCCAGGGATGCTGCCCTGTTTAGTACCACCAAAACCCAAGGGCTCGGTGCCACGTAGATCCCACCACTGCCGTTTCAACAGCGGGACTGCATTTGCCCGTGGGAAAGGTGACATCTCACCCCCTATTTCCTCCTCCAAACAACCCCAGGTGCTACTGCATCTGCACCAAAGATCCCGGCCGCCTGATGCTCATTGCTGCAGCCGGACCACACACGCTCCTCCCCAGGCAGCACCCAAACCCTTCCCGAGCCCTCTGCCCCCAACACCGGCACTCACTGGTGGTGCTTCCTGACATCTGGATAATGCATTTAGATTCCCGGCTCATCTCCCGGGAGTTGAAGGGCCGGACGCGCACTGCTACCTTCACAGATGCTCCCGCCATCACGCCGGCCAGAGGTGGGTCCTGCTAGTGGGGAGCAATGGCTGTCCTGCAAGGAGGGGAGAACAGGGGATTAGGAAAGCTTGCACCCCAATCCCCACATTGCAGCTATGCCAGAAAAATGAACAGAAAGCCTGTACAATAAAACTTCCCAGGAATGCTGATTTGCCTCTGCCTGAAAGTTGACATTTTGTTTCGTCCCTCGATCTGCCCGCGTTTTGCCTGTCTTGCCTCCCCCTTGTATCTCGGGCCAGGACCTCCCTGATCGGTCACAGGGAACATCCCTGCCTTACCCCATGGCAGCACCCAGTGCCTCGATCATCCTCAGCATCCCCCGATGGGTGCCCACAGCAGGGGACAGGACCGTTTAGGCACCGTCAGCATCAGTGTGACCCCCGAGGAGCGGTTTTTCCATCCTGGGGTGCCAAAGGCACTGAACAGGTGCCCCTCACTTGCAAGCAAGCCCGCAACCCCCTGCCCATAACCCAAGCCTCCTGCCTCTGCTCCAGCCTCAGCGGAGCAGGGACTGGGCAGCAGGACTGAGTGGAGGTGGGGAGGAAAACTATGGCATTAGTGTTGAGAAAGGAGGCGGGTGTTGAACACAACTGCTGGTATTTGCCTCTCATTCAGCTCCCAGCAAAAGCAGAAGCGCAGCATCAGCAGGAGCAGCAAGCCAGTGGGGGTCACACTCAGATGAAGCTCCAGCTCACAACCATTTTTCCACTCCTTTTGCTAATAAATTATTAATCACAAACCTCACAAGACAAAGCAAACTGCTCTCTAACATCTCCCAGAGCAGCTGCTCATCCCAGCGTTGGTATCCAGGCTCTCTGCAGCTGGTCCCACCTTCCCTGAGCCCCAATTAAGCCCCACTAGTGTTGGCCAGAAAAGGATGCCGGGGTCCTTCCCTTGACCACCGGGTCCTTCAGGATCAGCCCTGATAAAATTCATTCCTGCCTTCTAACACCCACCTCCTCTCCCGCCTGTCCCCTGCTCCCTGACGCCCCACGCGGAGCCTGGCGGTGGAAGAGGAGCTCCGCACCCCACAGCACGGGCGGGCACCGGCTCCTCTGGCATCCCTACCTGTGGGACTCCTGCCTGCGGGACTCCTGCAAGGTGTTTGCAAATGCCCTGGGGCTTTTTGGGCCTGGTCTTTGCCAGTGGGATGCTCGTTGCCAGTGGGATGCTCATTCTGGGAGGAAGGAGATCAGGAGCCAGCAATGGCACAGCTCCGGTTACATGGACCACGACCCGAAAGAAGTGGAGCAGTAAGGATGGATCCTCAACATGAGGTGGGTTTTCCCATGGTGAAAATGAAAGATACAGCTGAATTTGTGGAAAAGGAGGGGGGGGGGAAGAAAAAAAAAAAAAAGAACAAAATAAAATCACAGAATGGAAAGTGTCCCAAGAGAAGGAGATGGCTTTAAAACTAACCGAGGTTTGACAGCTCCAGTTTCATTTCCAAAGGGGGTGGGAGAAAAACCAATGTATGCTCTGCCCAAAGGCAGGTATATTCATGGCACAGTGGAAAAATTTGCAGCCAGAAAGCATTACAAGCTCAGTACTATGTTTCAAAAATGCTTCACCTGTTTTAAAAGCATCCCCAACAGCAGGGGGACAAATCTTCTCCTGCTAGAGTTCCCAAACCCTCCTCTCACCGCCCCACTGGGACGGCTCCAGAGCTCCCACTGCGCTCAGATAGTGATCGCACCCTTAAATCCCAACAGCTCCAGACTTCAGGCATTTGGTCTCAGGCTTTCTCAAGCACAGATTATTTTAAGCGGGCGTTTAACACCACCATTGAGTCCCTGAGCCGGCGAGTGGGCTGCTGCATACCAACGGGCCTCTGCCTTCTCCACTCCGCTGCCGTCTCATCAGATGGGGGAGAGAGGAAAAATTATACAGGAGTCCATGCCAAAGGGGAATGAAAAAGTTGGTTTTCCCATGAAACGACGGGATATAATCCTAGGTAGAAGGCCTGCATCCTCACAAGGCCATCGGCTCAAGCTGCTCCACCATGTGGCACCACTGGCGCTCAGGGACGATGGATTTGTTGCTGGGCTAAACGCCATGCAGCACCCGACAATTGCCCGTGTCAAACACGCAGCAGGGATAGCTCTCTTCCCCCCCACTTTGCAGCCTCTCCAGCTCCCAGGGCTATGGAAGAGTTGGGTCAGGTCTCCAGATTCCCGCCTTGCGGCACAGCACTTGGCAAGAGCCATCGGCACTGGAACAACACACCCATCAGGGACCCCAGGACTGACCGCTGCCCACCGTGGGTAGCTTCAGACCCTGCCCTCATTCTCTCCCGCCCCTGCGCCATTCCCATCACATCCTCCTCCAGCCCTATCGCTTCCCGTGAAGAAGCTCTGGTTTCTCCTTCATCCCACTTTTCCGGCGTCTCGTCTTGCTGCATGCTCTCCATTGCTGGCTGTTTGCCCTCCTCTGCCAGGAGGGCCTGCTCAGCCCCACACCAGTACCCCCCCAGCCCACCCTTGCTGGCCACGAGAAGCCCCCTCCTCGCCAGCAGGACCTTTCCTCTCTCCCTGCCATCCTGATGCCCACATCCCGGCATATTCCCAGCAAGCCATCCGGCACGCCTAGCCCAGTGCCACGAACTCCTCTCCCTGCTGGTATTCCCTGCCGCAGAGCAGCATGCTGGGCTCCATTTTCTTGTCTCCATCCATTTCTTTCAGCTTCCTCGGTCGGCAACGGGCCACTCCCCTCCTGCTCCTCTGCGGCTCTCCAGTCCCATCTCCGACACAGCGGTGCGAGGACCCCAGGCAGTGCTGTGCTCCCTTGGGGAGCGCCAGCAGCCCCCTGCCCAGCTCCTTCCCAAGCCTCCTCTCCTCTCGTTCCCCTCACTCTTATTTTCCCGTCTTGGCCGCAGGGACAAATTCAGCCTGCAGCCCACGTAACACAGCAGCACCACCAGCCATCGCTGGCCGCAGGCGCTCAGCATCCCACAGAGAGAGGGGACGCACTGCAGCGGGCAGGCCGTGGGCAGGCAAGGCAGGGGAAGGCAGCCTCCCCCAGGGCAGGTGGGTGGCTCGAGCCCAGCCAGCTCGCTTTGCCTGGGGACAGTCACCTACTGCCTGCTTAATCCGCCGTCGAGAGAAATTCAATAAGCCGCTATCAGCCTTTCACTGGGAGCAGGCCAGCACCGTGGCCCCACTCCCCGCCTGCCTCCTCCTGGGGTCACCCCACACACAACGGAGATGGCAGAGGAGGACAGGAGAGTCCCTGGGGCCATGGTGCTGGGGTGCACATCTGGACCTGGCCCCCAACTCTTCCCCCCTAGCCCTGTGCTGTGCTCTGCCCATCCGTACCAGCACATCTGCCAGCCCTCAGTGATGAGCAAAACACCTAGAGAGCGATGATTAACTGGATCAGCTAAGATTAATTGGGCAGAGATTAGCTAAAGAGAGCTCTCTTAAGCCCGAGGGCTACCAACTCGCAGACCTCCTGCCGCTGCTGAGAGGTGACCAGTGGGATGGGCAGCATTGTCCCCAAGTGCCACCTGCAGTGACCTCTGCCCCTAAGCATGCTGCAGGGACATGCCATGCTGCCCGTCTCCTGGGTACTGCAGGACACCAGGGATCGAGTGATGCTAACGCGGGTCAGCACAGCCAGGATGCCCCACTCGCTGCTCCCAGCACGGGGCAGGGGCTGCCTGCAGCTCTGGCAGACGAAGAGCTGCCTGCGCCGAGGGAAATCCAAGGCGAGTTTCTCCTTTTGTCTGCGCGCATCCCTGTGTCACCTCGGTGGGGAGGGCGGATGCCCCATCTGGCTGCACCTCCCGAGCCACGATGCTCTCAGCCGCCGACGGGCTTTGTTTTAATGAGCCCTTCCCCTGCACCCCTCGTTGGGGGCCCCCGGCTCTGCCTGGGACCGCGGGACCCTGCCCTCCCTCTGGGGACAGTGGGGGACCCTGGAGGCAGCTGGCCCAGATGACACGGCACCATTGGCTGCCAGCCGAGCCCGGAGAATCCTCCTGGCTCACCTCCCGCCCCGCACGGGGGCAAGGGGCAGTGACGGTGCAGTTTTCCCCAGAGCAGCACCCGCAGGCAGGGAAGCAGCTGGGAGGACAGCCCAGGGCTGGAGCAGGCACCCCTGCATCCCCAGCTGAAATCCAGCCCCCCACTTCCCCAGTGCCATCCTGGACACCATGCCTCCTAGCCTCCTGCCTGCCCTGATGGGGGATATGGCTTCGGGACACTGTTTACAGCTCTTCGAGAATTTCAATAGGGATTAAATTGGCAGATAGCAGATTTAAGGCTGCAGATGAAGGGGTTTGCTCCCTATCCCTTCTGCAAAGGCGAGTCACCTCCCACTCTGTCACCCATTCCCTCCATCCTCTCTTCTGCACACCAAAACCCACAGAGGGGAAAAGCCACATGAAAAAGGCAGCAAGCTCCAGTGGGCTACCAGCACGGCTGCACATGGAGAGGGGTGGTGGCAGCCAGGGGTGGTAGTGGGGAAAATAGGTCCTGACACTCCCGGCGGTTTGGGGGCTGCAGCTCTGGCCACACACAGGGAGGCAGGGGGGTGTTGGCGGCATCTGTGCCAGCGCCAGCTGCCACCTCCCAGACAAAATGGAGGTCAGCGGCAGTGTGTGGGGATGGCAGAGCCCACCACACCCCTGGCTGTATCCCAGGGGAAACTGCTGCTGCTCCCCTCCCGCCTTCCCCCCGAGTCCCATGCCACCAAGGCCACCTGCCAAGGGGCTGCTCCGGGCACTGGGGCGTGGAAGGATGGCTGTGGGGTGGCAGGGGAGATGCTCAGCTCATTCCTTGACCTCCGCAATCCCCGCAGATGAGGTGTGGGACCTGAGCAAGCAGGACACCCCAGTGCACAGGGGGTCTGCAGGGTCCAGAATGCTGCCATGTGGGGGACGAGGAGGAGGAAGAGGAGGAAGACAATGGGGCAGGTGCAGGGCTGCTCCCTGGGAGCCAGGGTGGCCAAGCGTGGGGCTCTGCACCAACCTGTCTGCCCAGGGACCACCCCCAACCTTCAGCCAGAAGCCATAGGCACTGGCCCGCAGTGACATGGCAGCCTTCACCCAGCTGCCCCTAAGCCCAAGGTCAGCAGTAGCAGCTCGTCCTTGCAGGGCAACTAAGAGCCTCGGCTTCGCAGCACCTTTGCCAGCCGCCCCTCCCAGGCAAGAGCCCCAGCCAGGACACCCACTGCTACCTCCGGTGCCATCGTTGACTCTGAAGCGTAATGATGACAGAGCAAGACGGCTTAGCTTCATGCCCAAAGCCACCCGCCCCAGAGGGCAAGAGCAGGGGCAGCTCTGGGGTGAAAAGAGGTCCGTGTGCCCCCTCCCACGGGCTGCAGGCATGGCATCCCCTCTCTCCCCACCCCAGGCCAATGCTGGGGCTGCAGAGGCATCGCCCTGTCCCCGGGAAGGCCCCCCCGCGGCGGGATCCTTCTGGAAGCCGGGGCGGCACCTGCCGACTGCAGCGCTGGGGACCAGCGGGCAGCCGCCGCCCGCCCTCCTTCCCTCCCCAGCGCCTCGGGGGACCCCGCAAAATGGCCGCCGGACGCAGCCCCCCCACCCCGTTCGGCCGGGCACCCGGGCGGGCGCGTCCCGCTCACCCCCGCTGCGCCTCGCCGCCGCCGAGAGGGGCGGCACCGCCATCCCGGGGCAGCCCCGGCGCTCGCGTCCGCGCTGCCGCAGCCCCGCCCGGGCGCGGCGGGGCTGCTCCATCCCGTACGGTGCCGCCCGCGCCCTACCTGTGCCCGTGCCCGTGCCCGTGCCCGTGCCCGTGCCCGTGCCCGGTTCAGCGGGGCGCAGCGCTCAGCCGCGGGCGGGAGGCGCCGGCATGAGGCCGAGCCGCGCGGTGCGGTGCCGGTGCCGGTGCCGGTGCCGGTGTCGGTGCCGGTGCCGAGCAGCCCCGCCCCTGCGGTCCCCGCCCGCCCCGCGCACTGGTTGGCCGCCGCCGCCCTGAGAAGAGGGGGGACGGGACCGGGAGGGCGCGAGCTGGGGATGGGGCGGTGACGTCAGCGCATCCCCCCCCCACCCCCGGTCCGCGCTGCGGAACCGCCGCAAGGGCGCGGGGAGGGGCGGGGCCCCCCCGCGTCGCCTGACAACCGTCGCCTGGCAACCGTCTCCTAGCAACCGCCCCCCCCCGCCCGCCATCCTCGGCTCCCCCGGGCGCGGTACCTCGGCCCCGTCGGCACCCTGCCCCGGGGAGAGCCACCCCCACCCGGGCCGCTCGCCGGCCCCAGGCCCCCTCTCCGGCTCCGGTCCCCGGCGGCCCCGGCTGTCGGCATCCACCCCCGGTGCAGAGCTTCTTCACCCCTGCGGGCCGCTGAGCCCCGCCGCCCCGCAGCCCCCGGGGTAGCAGGGTCGGCTCCCTGTCCATCTGCGCTGGGGAATTCAGACCCAGCGCGGAAAGAAGATTATGCCTTCGCCACCAGCTGTTTCCAGCAGCACATCCTCCTCCCTCGCCCCTCCACGCCAACCGCGGGGCCACACGTCCCCTCCCTGTGCCAGCCTTTCCCCAAGCCTCCCTGGAGGACAGGCAGCAGAGAGGTCTTCATCCACAGTGGGGGTGGGCCTGCAGCGGGTCTCTCCTGCCAGTGTTTTAGGGACCGAGCATTTTGGCCATGCTGTGAGCATCCAGCAGCAATCCTGGCAGCGGGGAGTCCCCTCATGGGTGGGGCACGGGATGAGGGGCTGGCTTGGGACCTCTCAGGGCATCAGGACTTCCCATCCTCACTTGGGTAGGTGGTGACTGGGCAGCAGTCCCCAGGCTAACTCTGGTTTTCATCACCCATGTGGTGTCAGCCACACTGGCTCCCACCTCCACTCAGAGATGAGCACCTGGCTGCCCCGGCAGAATTGCCCTCACCCGGCACCATTCCAGCCCCTCACACCTGCCCCAAATGCCTTCAGGTCCAGCCACCCAGTGCCAGCTCTGCTGGGCGGGAATTTCCACCCCATAACCATCATCCGAAGCCCAAAGCCAAATGGTGGCTTGCCTGGCCAGGGACCCGCTCCTGGACCTGACAGGAGCTGGCAGTGGGCAGCCTGTTTGCATTTCAGAGTATGGATGGCAGAGGATGGGTATGATACAATGAACCATGGGCACATGTGGCAGGTGACAGGAACACATGGCCTGTGGCATCATCAGGACACGCTGTGATGCCTGCAAGCCAGGCTGAGCCTGCAGAGCACAGCTCACTGCGGCAGGGACTGCGACCATGTCCCATCTGATGGCTCTGCCCTTGTGCAAACCATCCCGCTGGCCATCCTCCTCCAGGCGGCTGTCATTCTTCAGGTGTCCTTCTGCAAGGCAGGTCCTCAGTTAGGGAAGATGTGGCCAAGAGAGCTTTGTGCTGCTGGAGGAGTCATGACCGTGGCAGCTGTGCTGGGCTGGTCCCAGCACAACCATCCCATGTCATGGGAGCTGTGTGCCCAGGAGCACGGATCCCACCTGCTGGGATGGTGCTGTGAATCATCAGCCATGGTGTCCTGGGGGCCATGGGGATGGGGTCTGCGTGGGTACTTGCTTGCCCAGAGGCTGGAGTGCTTGGGGACCAAGCCCCCTCATGACTAACAATGGGGAACCCCCCAAAATGAGGGGGCTGAGACAGCAGGGATGGTGCTGGTGATACATTAATCGGACATGGAGGTGGCCAGGGGCAGAGTCCGGGCTGACAGGGGGAGCACCGAGCCCCAGGGTCAGGGTCCACAGGAACACGGGACACTGCTGGCACAGGATGCGCTGTGCTGCGGTGCTGCGTGCTGCGCGGGCAGCCTCCACTGCTCCTCTCCTCTGGGCTCGGATCCTGGGGATAGCAAGGCGCAACATGGCCACCAGCCTGCTCCGTGTGCCCCCGCCCCAGAGCCTTCTCCGGCCACTGGCTGTACCAGAGAGACTGCTTCTTGGACCAGGGCCCAGCAATGTGCCCCCCCGCATCCTGGCTGCAGGTGGCCGGCAGCTCCTGGGCCACATGCACCCTGAGGTGCTGCAGGTGAGTTACCCCAGCCCAGCCTTCCTCCTCTCCTCTCCCTCGCCCCCCACAAGGGGCTGGAACAGCTTTGCTGGGGTGAGGGGAGCAATAGCGGTGCCAGTCGGTCCCCTGCCACCGCAGGTGATGGATGAGATCAAGGCGGGCATCCAGTACGCCTTCCAGACACAGAACCGTCTGACCCTGGCCATCAGCGGCACCGGCCACTGCGCCATGGAGGCTGCCTTCCTCAACCTCCTGGAGCACGGTGACACTGTGTTGGTGGCTGTCAACGGCATATGGGGACAACGTGCTGCTGACATTGCCAGGAGGCTGGGTACGCTGGGGACAGCCGGACAGCACCGGTGGGGTTCAGGGGACTGGGCTTGCGGGCCAGATGCCAGAATGTGACCCGTGGCTTGCTGTCCCCATCCCAGTGGCAATGGCCAGGGACACAACTTCTGTGTCCGGAGAGCGCTCCAAGTTTTTTCCAGGGTGATGCCCGTCTGCTTATCATGGTTTATGGCTTTTCCACTGGGCAAATCCATGGGAGGCCAGAGCATGTTGGGTGGCCACGCTTCTGGTTCATGCATGACTGATTCCCCCATGGAGCAGGTGTCTGCCCAGTGGGAGGCATGCCCAAACCTCACTCTCTCTCTGCCCAAATCTGACCCAGGAGCCAATGTCCATGAGCTGCTGAAGCCCCCGGGCGAGTATTTTGCTCTATGGGACATCGAGGAGGTGAGTGCCAGCTGCAGTGCAGGGCAGTGGGCATGAGCCAGCCCTGGGGATGGTCACTTTCCCCTCTGTTTCATGCAGGGCCTGGTGCGGCACAAGCCCTCGGTGCTCTTCATCACCCACGGCGAGTCCTCCACGGGGGTGCTGCAGCCACTGGAGGGGCTGGGCAAGCTGTGCCACCGGTCAGTGCACAGCAGGCACCTGTTGGGGCTGGCAGCACCCCAGGGTCACCCTTGAGGATTGGGGCATGGGGATTTGCATGCCCCAGACCCTCCTCTGGCTCTGTTGCGCTGGAAGCAGTTGGTGCCAGCGAGACATGCGGCCTTGGGGGGACTGCGGTACTGGGGCTGCAGGCAGAGCGGTGGCTAGAGAAGGTGGCAGGCACACCAGGCTGAGCTCTGTCCTCCCACAGGCATGGCTGCCTGCTGCTCGTGGATGCAGTGGCATCTCTCGGGGGAGCCCCCATCTTCATGGACCAGCAGGGTAAGAGTCACAGTGCCATCACAGGCACCCAGGGGACAAGAGGGCTCATGCCTGGGCCAGGGAGGAAGAGGAGTGTGATCAGCTCCACTGCCCATATTTCAGGCTAGCAGCACTAGAAACTGGTCCAGCTGCAGCCAGAGTGCATGTTCCCTCAGGGGGACCATCAGTAGTGTGGAGTGTCCCCCAAAGCAGGCCAAACACAAGCAGGACCTGCAGCGTGTCCCACCCTGTGCTTCCCACCCACCACTTGTATCTGGGTTGGGGGTGCTCAGCGTTTCCATGCTGGGAGACCCCAGTCCCTAAGAAGCTGCCTCCCCTCTTGGGCAGAGATCGACGTCCTATACTCAGGCTCTCAGAAAGTCCTCAACGCTCCCCCCGGCAGTGCCCCCATCTCGTTCAGCAACCAGGCCAGGTAAGGGCAGCCCTGTCCCACAGGGAGGAAAGGCGATGGAGCTGGGGGGAAGGCTGTCCCCTCCCCAGCTTTGCCAGCCATCCACTCCAGCCCAGCTCTGGAGAGCAAACCCGGCAGCAGCTCTGTGGGGTCAGAGCTTGGCCCATCCCTGGGCAGCAATGGGTGCTGGAGCCAAGCTCAGCACTCATTTCAAGGGCCCCTGGAGCTGATGGGGTCAAGGTCCAGCTCCTCCTCTGCTTTGCCAGGGAGAAGATGCTGAGGAGGAAGACGAAGCCCCCATCCTTCTACCTGGACATGGGCTGGCTGGCAAACTACTGGGGCTGTGACGGGGAGCCACGAAGGTGAGGGTAGGCTGTGCCAGGACAAATGTCCATGGCCAAACCACTGCAGCCTTTCCGCTGGCTTGGGGGCTGCCTGCCCTGCAGGGTTCAGGCCTCGTCTCCCCGTCACCCTGTCACTGGTCACAAAGCAGCTCTGGATACTTGTAACCCCTCTGCAAAGAGAGGGAAGACACCACACCCCAGTTCCCCCCCACTGTGAGCCCTCCCATCTCGGCCACCAGCTGGGCCGAACCCACCTGGGTGCCTCTTGTGTTTTGCAGGTATCATCACACAGCACCGATCAACAGCTTCTTCAGCCTGCGGGAAGGTTTGGCCATGCTGGCAGAGCTGGTGAGCGGCACTAGGCAGGCAGGGGAGCACCAGCAGTGCTGATGGGGTTTGGGGGAGTGGTGAGTGCCAGGACCTTCTCCCTCCTTCTTTGCCTACAGGGTCTGGAGAGCTCGTGGGAGCGCCACCGGGCCAACTGTGCCCAGCTGTGCAAGGGGCTGAGTGACCTGGGGCTTGAGCTCTTTGTGAAGGAGGAGGTGGGTACGGGGCGAGCCTACCACCATGGTGCAGGAACAGTGTGAGGACATGGTCCTGCATGGCTGGAGATGTGCCTGGGCAGCTTTTGATGCTGGAGAAAAAACTCTCCCTCCTAGTGATGCTCTCTCCTGGCAGGCTGCTGGCCTCACCAGGGGACGGGGCTGTGGCCAGGAGCTGCAGATTTAACCCAGCTTCTCTCTTCCACAGAAGGCAAGACTTCCCACAATCACCACCATCAGGGTGCCTGAGGGCTATGACTGGAAGGACATCATAGCCTTTCTCATGGACAACCATGCCATCGAAATCACTGGGGGCCTGGGCCCCTCAGTGGGCAAGGTGGGCAGCATCCTCCCCTCCCGCTGCCCACGGCTGGGCATCGAACCTGCCTGGTGGCTGCATCCATCAGCAGCACACCCCATGATTAACTGGTGCTCTCTGGCTGCAAACAGCAAACACACGGCTGGATGCATCCCATCGCCTGCAGCAATGCATAGCGGCTCCTAACCACACACAATTGCTACGAGTAATTGAATAACCGTGCACATAATTAGCAGGGTGACACATCTTTAGAGGAAATGCATTATACAGGAGCAAGCAGGGCATTGTGCACATGCACTCAAGCCCGTCCGCATGCATGGCTGCTCCTCGCATACCCCCTGCTCTGCGCGGGAGCCTGCGCTCTGCTGCCAGCTGCTCTGCTCACAGGGAGACGGCACTGGGGCACGGCTGCAAAGGTGAGTGCTGCAGGGAGACACTTGTCCTTCTCCCCCCAGGTCCTGCGCATTGGCCTCATGGGCTGCAACTCCACCAGTGGCAATGTGGATCGTGTGCTGCGCGCCCTGAGAGACGCCCTCGGGTGCTGCCGCCGCAGCAGGCTGTGAGCACCCCTGCAAAAGGGGCATCTGGACGAGGCAGCACGGTTCTCCCTCTCATGCCCAGCTGCAGGCAGCTGGCAGGCAGAGGGGCTCCGCTGCTTCTCCAGGGTGCTGGCAGGAAATGCTGCAACCACCCAGGAACCCAAGCCAGAGCAGGAAGGAGAAGCTGGAAGAGCAGGGGTTGTGGAGGTGAGGGCTACATCTCAGTGAACTTGGCATATGACTCAAAACCCCTCCTCCCGGTCCCATCGCAGGGTCACCCCTCACCCTGGTGGCCTGGCCCATCAGCTGCTCCCTTTCCCCTGTCCCCAGGGGACGGCAGCCCTACTGCAAGCTGACCCAAGGGCTAGATGCAGGATCCTACCACACCTCCCTTCCCCTCCTAACACCATCACCCACAGCTGTCCCTGCACCAGAGCCCCACAGCGCAAGAATCATCCATCCCCCCCAGATTAGGTACCCTGGGATGAAACACCGATGCTGGCACCCAGCTCTACCAGGGAGCTGAGAGGCTGTGCATCCCCACCCAGCTGCAGTAGACACGGGCTCGCTCCCTGGTACCATCTTTCCTCAATAAAGCAACATGGCAGCGTGCCGCTCCCTGGTCCTGTAGCTCGCCTTGCAGCCCCCTGAGTTTTGAGACATCCAGATGGGGCGACAGCAGGGTCCCGCTCAGCTCTGCTGGGGGATTTCTCGCCGGATTTTGGAGAGGAGCTGGGACATTGCTGAGCGGCGTGCACCATCCTGGATCTGGTACACCTGAAACTGAGTGGAAGCAAGTGGGGAGTGAGGGGAAAGGGCTCCCTGCTCTGCTCGAGCCCACGCCCCAGCATCGCCAGCCTCCCCCAGCCTCCACGGCAGGCTTGGGCAGCACATGCCAGCAGCTACCAAGGGCCAGAGAGCTCTGGGGCACAAATTCCAGCACATCCTAAGCTGCACAGCTCAGGTGGTTTCTAGTGCTGCCGCGCTCTGCCTCACAAGACCAGTCCAGGGTCTCCGGTCCCCGTTACCTGGCTGAGCAGGATGTCAAAGTAGGCTGTGTTCCAGTAGGACCCGTCCTTGGCAGGGAGCTGGAGGAGGGCTCGGGTGCCGGCGTCTGCCTGCCAGCTGTCAGTGCGCACAGGGAGGCCAAAATGGAAGCGGAGGAAGCGTTGGGGGTCCTGGGCGAAGCTCTCCACTTTACGGAAGAGGGAGGCAAGGTCCAAGGGCTCTCTTTGGAAGAGGTTCTCCTCCGGGTGCAGGAAGTGGGGCAGGCGCCGGGTGGCCAGGCAGCGGAGGAGGATCACCAGGAGCCTGTAGACAGAGCCCTCCAGGTCCTGCCAGTCCTCTGGGGAGGGGAAGAGCTCTGTGCTCCACAGCAGCACCATCTGCGGGGAGGGAGAGAAGGCTGTGGGATCGGGCACTCCCCACAAAACCTGTGCCTTCACACCCCGCAGGTCACTGCGCAACAACCCGTGGGCCTGAGCCCTCAACTCAGACATCACATCCCCAACAGCCTCGGGCTGCGCAGGATCGCGGAGCTGCTGCGTTGGCTGCTGCAGGCACAGCCGATGGCCCGCCACGTCTTAGTTCTGAACCTTTGCTTCACTCCCCAAAGAGCACCTGTCTCAGCTCTGTGGCAGGTCCCAGCTCTGCAGCAGCTCCAAAACAACACACCCAAGCTTTCCACAGACACCAAGCAATAGTAAAAAGCCCTGCTTGTGGTTTCCATCAGCCACTGGCAAGGCAGATGAACCCCCAGCAGCTGCCACGCCAGCTTCCTCAGCACCACGGTGGCAAACAGCCTGGCATCGATGCCTTTTGGTGTCATGGTGTAATGGGCAACGCACACAGCGGGCTGAAGCAGAAGATGCTTTCTTGAAGGACAGATGCATACTGCACCCTTTTTTTAAAAAAAAATAATTAAAACATCAAAGAATGAACATAAAGCAAAACTCACAGGATTTGGGTTACTTGGAGCTGGAGCCATTATCTCAGCAGAAGATGACTTTGCCTGCTTCTCCACCCTGACCTGGAGAGCCGCCACAAGGCAGGGCACACCTGGATTGTGCCACCAGGTGCTGTTCCCCAGCACGGCCCCTTTCCCAACCAGCATCACCAGCTGGCATGGGTCCAGAGTGCCGAAAACAGGTTTGGTGGGGAGTGAAGGGTTTTGTCAGAAGAAATGCCACCCTCAGCCCTGCACGGGCACCTCCCAGCATGCTGAGGCACAGGACAACCGGTGGCATGGCAGGCACGGTGATGCAATCTCCAGCATGTCCCCTGCAGACACAGGAAGCCTGTGTCAGGGGATGGCTGGCACATAGACACAGAGCTCCAGCTCTTAACGGTCAGGGTGCTTCAGGCTGGAGATTACTGGTTCAATCCAGCAAGCACCTGCCATTTGCAAGGAAGAAGGATCAAACCCCTCTAACCATGGCTGGTGGTGTGCCATGGGCTGGTACATCCCAAAGCACTGCAGGCACTTGGGTTTGTTGCTTTGGATCTTCTTCCAGCAGCGACTTGACTGTGGCAGAGTGCAGTGGAGCAGCCTTGGCTCTGCCTGCCCAGAGAGCCATGGTCCCGCCAGCAGAACCTACCTACCTTCAGGTGGTTGAAGGTGAGACCACCTTTTCCACCCTCCTCTCCCCAGTCCTGGCTGCGGAGCTGGTTGAGCAGGCGAAGGCTGTCCAGACGGGGTCCCTTCAGTGTGTCTACTGCCTGGAGCAGCTTAAGGATGGGGAGGTGAGTGGAAGATCTGCCGAGAGAAAGTGGGGTCCAGTGAGAGGGAGGATGGAGACTTGCATCCTCCCAGCTGGGGAGAGGATACCTGCAAGTGACCTGGCGCATGGGGACCTCCCCCAGCCACCCACGTGGCCCCAGACATGCAGCATCCTGAATCCATCTCCCATACCCACCTCTGGTGGAGAGGGACTGTGGAGATTTGCAGCATGATAAGGAAGCTGCTGAGCAGTTCCTGCCTTCCCAAGAGGGACAAGAAGCGGGGCGAAGTGGGGTTGTGCTCCTCTACATGCAGCAGGCTGCCCTGGGGGGAGGCTGGATTGGACCCCAAGGTGGGGCTGAACATCCAGCTGAACCACATTGTGCCTGAAATAAGCCTGGGCTGGTCCAGCCAGATGCTTGGCCCCTCCTCAGGGCCGGGCAGCTGTGCTGGCAGATGAGATGTGTGTCAACCCGGCCCCTCTCCCTCCCACAGCCTGCCCTCGGAGGCACCTTGTCAACCTGCTGCTGCCAGATGCCCAGGCTCGCTCCCGAAGCCAGAGCAGTGATCTGAGAGCTGCCACCCACTGTGTGGCTGGGATTCAGCTCCTGCAAAAAATCTGGGGGGGGGTTCCTTCAGTTGCATCCCCCTCCCTCTTTCCTTGAGCTGCCTGAAATTTGGCTGAGGTTTTTTCCCAACATAGAAAAACCACGAATGACAACAGGGCAGTGGGTTTGGGCATCACAAGGGGTTGATTTCACCCTCCTATCGACACATGCCTTCCACTTTTCCATCCCCTTTTTGCCTACACCCAGCAGTGCTGCTGGACTGGGTGGATCCCTGGGACAGAGTCAGCCCGCTGTGGGGGCAGCCGAGCGGCTCACCTCCAGCAATGGGGAGAGGCTGGGACAAAGTGGGCCTCTTCCGTGGCCTTCCGGAGGCTGCCTTCAGGAAAGCCCCTGTCGCTCTGCCGCTCCTTGAGCCGGAGCGACTCCTGCCACCTCTTCACAACGGGAACAATGTTAAAGCGGACAGTCTTCCAGCCACCGCGGATCAGCAGGGAGAGCTCCATAGTATCTTCCTGCAGATTCTCAGCGCTGAGGTCACCTAGATGCGGCGGGTTTGGTTAGAAGGTTACCGCAGCCAGTCCCACAGGCTAAACCGGGTATGTGCCACAACGCCCATGGGCACGTCCCACCCCACTCAACTCATCCCATTCTAATGTTGCGGTTTGGCTGCAGTTCCCCAGCAAAAGCTGTTCTCCAAACCCCGCTGGGGTGGTTTTTGGAAAGGAGCATCGCTCCAGCGGGTCTCAGGGCCAGGCCAGTGGCTGTGGGCGCAGAAGGAAGCCCCAGGTGGCCGAACGGGGACATGCTGCTGGGTGGCTGAACAGTGCCAAGAAAAACAACATGGTTCAAGAAAAAAGGACCAGGAAAGGTCTCAGGTTGTGGGGGCAGAGGAAAACAAAGGGCTCTGGCTTGGCTGAGGAGGAAGGAGGGAATGGTGGGCTTTCTGGGGCTGGGTTAAGAGACTTTCAGACCTGCTGCTCCTCTCACATCACCTTTCCATCAGGGCTGAGATTTACTTCAAGAAGTACCTTTGGACATGGAAATGTGTGAAGAAGCTCATGAGACCCCTAGGGGCATTCCCAGGATCCCTTCCGCACCATGTCCTGAGGACACTGCTCCTAGCTGACGCCCGTGTGCGCGCAGGGTCAGACCCACGCCCCAAGGTCCCTGTGCAACCCTGATACGCTTCCAGCTCGCTCTCTAGACAGCCTTCTCCAGGAAGCAGGGTGCATTGGAGGCCAGGAGAGATGGGGGGAACACAGTTAGGTTGAGCCAAGCACACCAAGTCCCTGAGCAAACCCTCCTTGGGGACTAACGGCAGGGGTGGGTGAACTCTCTGTGAAGCTGCCACCCATTAAGGAGGGTGCCATCAGCTGAGGGTGAAGATGCCCGAGGATGAGTCTGCTGCCATGGGATGGCAGGGAGTAGTTTGCATCTCCCCTTCCTTAGCTGAGGGCAGAGCCTGTCCCAGTGCTTGGCAGGGCACTTGCTTGCTCACTCGCTCATGCAGGCTTCGGGCTTATGCCCCAGCACGTTTGCACAGGGCCCTCTGCTGAGCTGGGCTCCCCTCCCCAGCTGCACTGGAGGCAGCTGCTGCCCTGGGAAGCACACAGAAAGCATACGCACCTGGCTGAAGCAGGAACTGGCGTTGGCAGTGCACGATGGCCGAAACAAGGAGCTCTTTCAGGTGCTGGAGGACTTTGCCCGGAGCAAGGCACCCTGCACCACGCCGCTCCATCACACCCACGGTGCTGGTCCAGTCCTGCAAGTCGGTCCCTGGAGAGGGCACTTCCAGACAGCAGATGCCCAGCCCTGGACAGTGCTTGGTTGGGGTGTCCCCAGGCTGGCACGCCACCACCCGCAGGGCATCACCATCAATCTGCAGGGGGACTTCCAAGGTGACAGCATCCTCGGAGATGCAGAGAGCGAACTCAAAGGCTTCCAGGTTCCTGGCGTAGTCCACGAGGAAGCGGGGCTCCCTGGCGTGGACACCCTCCAGCAGGGTCAGCAGGATGTCCTCGGCCCGCTGGAAATGCTCCAGCCGCTGCCTCTCACGGGACACAATCACCCCGAGGTAGCTGTGCCAGTGGGAAGCGCTCGCTGCCATGGCAGCTCTGCAGCCGTCCTGAGCCTGCTCCAAGCAGGAGCAAAAATATGTGGGCAGGGAGGGCAGGGCTGGGAACCTGCACGGGGCGGGCGGAGGGAAGCCGCAGTGGGGCGTTGGCAAGCACCACTGCTGGGTGAGCGCCAGGAGTCCCGTGTTCCCCCCGGGGCAGACCCGGGGCAGGGGACCGAATCCCACCGTGGCCTCCCCAGCAGTCCAGCAGGATAACAAGGGATGCTCAGCTGGCAAGTCGCACCAGGACCACGCTGTGGTCTCCCACCCCTCTCCCGGCACCGGGGCTTGCGTGCTGGCAGCATCCCCTCACAGCCAGTGCCAGATGAAGGTGAACCGCTGCCCTCCCGCCCTGGCCCAGCTCGGCTCAGCAGGCCCAGCTGTCTGGGGCTGCCGGGGCAGGTCTGCTCTGCGTCTGAGCTGCGCCCACGGGAGCTGGGAGCCGGCTCACGCTGGCGTCGGGCCGGGCTGCGCCGCGGTGGCGGTAGGAGGGCCGCGGGACCCCGCAGCCGCCGCATAGGTAAGTGCTCAGAGCAGCCCTGCCCGTGGCTCCATCAGGCTCAGGCTCAAGGTCAGGCTTGCCAGGCGTGGGGCAGCCCCCAGCTGCCCTCGGCCGGGCAGAGACCCCGGCCCCAGCCAGGCTCCACGCCTGGGCCCGGCCCGCCCCGCCGGTAGGCCCCGACCCCCGGCAGCACCGCCCCGCCCCGCCCCTCCCTCAGCGCGGCGGCCGCGGTCGCCATGCCGACGGCGCTGGGAGGCGGGCAGCATCGCCACGGCGCGGGGGGGGGACCAGCAAAACGGCACTTTCGGCCCCGGCAGCGCTGGGCAGCGGCGGGGAGCGGGCGGCGGCGCCAGCGGCGGCGGTCCTCAGCCCGGCTGCCGCCAGGAGGAGCAGTTGCTGCTGAGGCAAGGGCCGTGCTTTGGGTCCGTCCCTGCCCTCAGCCCTCCAGCATCTCCCACAAATCCCGCAGAGGGGACTGCACGCCGTGCCCTCCCCGGGGCAGGTTCCTCAGCTTCGCAGGCGCCGAGCCGGAGCTCTTAATAATTGAAGCCCGCGGATGGAAGGGAGGGCTCTCCCAGCAGGACGGCACGGTTCAGCGACCCCGGGCTTCCCTGCAAGCCGTTCCTGGCTTTGGTCAGAGCACCGAAGGGAGTGGGGGATCCATGACAGTGGGAACCCCTGTGGGAAGGGGGTCACAGCCCAGTGTGGGGCCCTGGGACCACTTCTGGGGAGAGGAGAGAAAGCCATGGGGCTCAGGGCCAGTACTCCCACCTCCTGTGGTTCAGGTTCTTTATGGCCCTTTTATATAGGCCAGACAAGGTTTCTGGATCTCCCCGGGATGGTTTCCAGTTTGTCCCCGTGCCTCCTTCAGTCCCGCATGGCTGAGGAGTCACCTTCCAGGTGGGGGTCTGTCCCTCACGGCCGTCTGTCCTTATGCCAGCTGAGCTCTGGGGAGCAGTGCAGGCAGCTCAGGCTGCGAAGGCAGCAGCCCTGCTGCAGGCGCAGCAGGAGAAGGCAGAGCTGTCCAGGGAGCAGGCTGGCTGGTGGCACAGCTGGCCACACATCTGGCCAGCCGGGAGAGGTGGGAGCAGCTGGAGGTGTTGTGGATGCTGCCTGATGCCCTGCGACGGGAGGCAGCTTGGAGCAGGGGTGCTGGGGTGCAGAGAGGGGTCCCCCTTGAAGCAGGGGAACAGCCACTAAGGCCAAGCAGGCAGCTCAGGGTGGCAGGTCTGGCCCCTGCCTGAACTTTCACAGCTGGAGGGACGTTGCCCGGCGCTGTGACTTGTGCGTGGGGACTGTGGGGCGTGAGGCTATCCTGTGCCTGCTGGGATCCTTCCCTGCTGCCCTGGGAGTGCCCGAGCCAGGCACCGTGGGGATGTGGCCAAGGCAGATGCCACCCAGCAGAAGGGAGAGGAGCTGGAGCAGAGAGGGGATGGTGCATAACCCAGCGATAGGCTCAAACGTAGCACATCTCGGGGGAAATGTTTTCTAGCAAGAAGGTCAGTTAGGCCATGGAAGACATGGCTGGAGCACGCAGTGCTTGGTGTGGACAAGTCACTGGGAGACTGTGGGGAATGGCCTGGCACTGGCATAGGGGTTGCTCTGAATGAGCTCATCGATCGTTTTCCACCTTGGCGTTTTATGGTTCTATGAATTTTCACTCCTTTAGAAACAGGAGAGAGAAAACAATCCAAAAATAAGAGCAAGGCCAAGCAAAAGAGAGAAAAAACCCTAGGGACACGGGAGCACTTGACGTAGCAGGGGTAGGCAAGGGGCTGCAGCGAGCCCCTAGCATCCCTCAGTTGTCCTGGGTTGAGCGACACAGGACTAATCTCTCTTCTAATGCTGGGGAAAACTGCACTTTTAGAAGACTCTAGTGTGTGAACTCGTGAAAATATGTACTTTATCGCCAGCTAGGCTATGTGGGATTCAAGGTCTCAGAGTTTTCAAGCCTTGCCAGGTGCAGGGATGAGGAGCGAGGCCTGGGCATTTGACCTGGACTGGCCAACAGGGTTATTTCATACCACGAATGTCACATTCTATATAAATTAGAAAGTTTGCTGAGTAGTCACTCTCTCCCTTGATGGCAGCAGTCCAGAGAACTTCTTTCCCCAGTGCCAGACCCCTGAGCCCTTCTCTTCCTCCCGAAGCCATTGCGCTCGCAGTGTCTGACATTTATTGTCCACTGCTGGGAGTGCACGGCTTCCTACTGATATAACTGGCTGAGTATAATTCTTGTATATCTCATATTAGTATCTGGATTAATACTGGTCCTTTAGTATTATTGTTAATTATTTAGCCTTATCCTATTAAATCTACTTATATTTCAATCCTCATGTTTCCTTGCTTTCCCTGATTCCCCTTTCTGGGTGGGAAGGGGTCATCGGGTGACAAAATAATTGTCTAAATGGCAATGAATTGCTACGGGTTTTCTCAAACTGTAACAGCCAGCTCACCCCTCCACAGGACGCCGTGCACAGCATCACTGCTGAGCCCCGGTCCCTGCAACATGCCACTACCGCCCGCCAGAAAGACGCGGGGCTTTGAGTTGGCAAGTGGAAAGCTGGCGGGGAGCAGGGAGACTGGAATGCAGGAGGCAGGTGATGCTCTGCCCCAGCGGCCCAGCTCTGCACTGGCCCCAGCACCGGCACCCCTGCACCCCATGAACCTCCCGCCCGGAGTGGCACGGCCCCCGGCAAAAAGGCTGGGATGGGGAGAGGGGACACAGGCAGGGGAGGCAGAGAGGAAGGGAGAGTAATTTAACATGACAGGCTGTTTATTTTGGCAAAAAGGGTCTCTTTTCAACAGATTTCAAAGCCTGGCCCCGGGGCCGGGGGGGGACCACACAGACGAGCAGGAGAGCAGGGGTGCGAGGAGGGGTTCGATGGGGCACCCGGACCAAGGAGAGGTAGAGAGGAACCCCTCACCTGCTTGGCCCCCAGGAACCACCGGGTTTTCACAGCCCCGGGTGTGCTCACATGCTCCGGTGGAGCTCCCCCCCTCCCAGGGTGCCCCCACAGGCGCCCGCGCGCTCCCGCACACACGTGCTTGCCTGCACGCACCCGCGCACGTTCGCACGCTCCCCCAGCCCCTGCTCCTTCCTTCAGGCCAGGGCTCAGCTGGAGTCTTGGCTTCCCCCAGTGACATTTCAAAAGAGGCTGTTTATTAAAAAAAGAAAAAAAAATTGCTAGGGAAGAAATAATTATTATAATCACATTAAGAGCTTTGGCTGTAAAAGCCCTGCGAGAGCACAGGGAAGGAGCTGAGGCTGCTAACCACAGGGAGCGTGGGGGGTGGTTTTCCTGCCTTGTACTCTTTTTTTTTTCATTCCTGGTCCAACACCCCCCCCCCACCCCCCGCCCTTTTCCTCCCCATTATCCTGGGAAATGAAAACAATTTATTTAATGATGGATCGTCCCTTTCTCTGGTCACTGACCTTCTGGGTGAATTTCTGCTGAGCTCGGCGGAAAACGTGAGGCTGGGTTGTGGATCCCATCTGTGGGTGGGGGAGGGGAGGGGGGGGGGAGTTCGCCCTCATCCTTCCCAAAAACCACAGTAACAGTCCCAGCGAGCGGGACGGTGCCAGCGGGGAGGGTCCCCACGGCAGCGGGGGGCTTTTCTGCAGCCGCTGTCCCTGCAGCCCTGGGGCTTTGGGAGTAGATGTAGGGGCTGCAACCCCTCCAGAGCCCCCCACCCCATTCCCTTCTCTCTGGGAGACCCGCAGGGTGGTTGCCCTTTCTCCTGGCACCCATCGCCTCCTCCCCAGCCTGGCCCGGGGTGCAAGGGCTGGGCTGGGGTGCAGTGCCAGAGTGGGAGCCAGGGATGGAGGGGCTGCGCCCAGGGTGGGAGCAGGGGATGGAGGAGCGGTCTCCATCCTGCTGGCAGCCATGTCCCTGCTTGCTGCCTGGTGACTGGGCGGCAAAGGGATTTTCTCGGCTCAGGGTAGCTGCAGGAGGAGGTTTTTGGACCTGGCCAGCCAAGGAGGCCAGGCATGAAGCCAGGGATGAGGCCGGGGGACGCCTGTGAGGCTGCATGGGACCCCCAGCAGTGGCCGGCAATGCGCACACCGCAGCAGGCGGTTTGGCCCCTGGCCGGTCCGGTGCTTGGCCAGGCTCTGCTCCCTGGGGAGAGGAAAGCCAGGAGAATGAGGGGAAGGGGCAGGATCACACCAGCTAGCCATGTTTCGTCCAGGCGGGCTGTCAGCACCCAGTGTGCATCACCCTGGGGCCCTGGGCATGGGTGCAGCCCGGCATCCCCCACCGGTACCACTCAACCCCCAGCTGACCTGTGAAGCAGGGATGGAGCAATCCAGAGTCCAGCCCCCTCCCCTCTGGCCCTTCCTCTGCCATGGCCTGTTGCTCAAAGCATGGTTCTTGTAAAAACGCGTAAATATTTATACAAGAATAATTTAAAAAACATGGTCTGTCAAATAATCAAAGCAGCAGAACATCCGAGGAGCTTTCAGCTGGATTGGGAAATCCGGTGTTGCTTTCTGACGCCACGCTGCGATGCTGGAGGTGCTCGCAGCCGGCCCCGGCCCAGTGGGCTGCCAGACTTGCCGGCGTGGGTTAGCAGCAGGTTTGAGGTCTTCATTAATGTGGTTTGGGGACCACAGCGATGGGCGGCTTTCACTTGCATGAACTCAAGCCACCCGCTGCCAGGAGCCCCAGCCAAGGATGGGACTTCACCAGGCATCGGTTTCAGCCTCATGTCCTGGTTTCAGCGCTGTCCCCTGCACTGGGCCAGTGCCAGCAGCAGGAGAAACCCTTGGGTGAAGCGCTGCATCCCTGTTCCCCGCCCCTGAGCTGTGTGATGGGGATGGGGACTGGCGTGGGGAGTGGCAGGGTGGCAGCTGATCTGGCAGGATGGCCCCTTGTGTTGCAGGGTGGCAGGGGTACAGGCATCCCCATCCCTCCAGAGCTGGCAGCACCCTCAGCATTTTAAAAGCTTGGCTTTGCTTTGGGGGGACGAGAGCCTTGGGCCAGGGTTTCCTACAGGGAATGAGATTTGTGTCTGTCTAAATGGTCCCACATCCCCGTTTGCACCAGCGTCACCAGTCACCAGCACAGCCACAGCTCCTCTCCCACATCCTGGTGGTACCACGTCCTCCTGGCACCACCAAGAAGCCCAAGGCTGCGGCTCCCCAGGGAGGCAGGGGAACGGCCTTAAAATGGCAGCACCTGGAGCCCCCCAGCCCTGTTTGTTTCTGCTCGCTTGGGGCTCCCCTGTCTGGGATAAGGTCGGGGACGCGGTTGCCACCGAGCAATGACCCTGCCACTGTAGCTCAGCCAACTTGCGCCCACCAGATGCCTCGGCCACATGGTTCAGGGGGTCCCAGGGTGGTGGGGAGCAGTGAAGGAGTGGGAGAGGGGAAGGGGTCCCCCCCCGTTCCAGCAGCCCTGTGGAGCCAGAGGGTGGAGGCGGGCACCGCTGCAGGCTGGGGCGGCACAGAGGAAGCAGGAGCCGTGTGCTGCAGCAGCCTCCATTCTCCTGGCCACCCTCCAGCCCCTTCCCACCACCCACATTTCTGCGCGTGATTCGTGTTCTTGCATTCTTTGAACCCAGGCCAGATAACGAGTTCAAACCCCTTCGTTAAAACCTCAACTCCCCCCGAAACGGCAGCGCACCTCCCTGGGCTACCTGGCTGCCTTACCCACCCTGGTGGGGGGGGGGCGGGTTTCAGTTTCCCCCCACAGGAGGTGATGCTTGTGCCGTGCACATGTTCGGCATCCGTGGGGAATGCTCCTTGCGCTCAGCCTAATTGTCTGGAAGGGAGGGGGGGAGCCAAATCCAAACCATGTGCTGACCTGAAGGCCCCTCCACCCAAAAGCATCCGTGCTGAACGCTCTCTGGATCATTAATAGCTCCCTGGGTCCTTTCCGCACATCCCCCCGCAAACACGTGGGGCCTGGCTGAGGCGGGTGGGTAGGGCTTTGTGCTCTTTCCCAATGGTTTTCCAGGGCTGCCTTTTGTGGGAGACAGTGGACAACCCTGGGGCTGTGAGCGGCAGCCGGGAGGAACTGGGTGGCAACTGCCCATGGATTTGGGGCAATCCCAGTGCTGTGATGCCAGGCAGAGACAGGCTTGGGGTCGGCTGAAGGACCTTTGCCTCCATCCATCGCTCCTGGGTGTCTCGCTCTGGTGTGGCTTTGCAGCAGGCAAGCTTGTCCCACGGCGCGTCCAGCGCCCACCGGCCTCCTCCACCCACTCACTGGGTTCCTGCAGAGCCCAGGAGGAGGCACCAGGGCTGAACGCCGCTGGGAGCCATTTCGCTGAGGCCCATCGCTGGTTGCGGGGGCCAGGAAGGGCAGGGGAAGGCTGGGATGAGCACCTGGGATGTCCCTGGGACCTGCATGGTCCTCACCCCAGCATGACGGCCCCACCAAACCCAACCCCCAGGGCGGGCGTGCGGGGCCCTAGCCCCATTTTTAGAAGCCACTGAGGAGCCGGACACCCCGAGTGCAGCTGTGGGTGGAGGAAAGGGGCATTTGCTCCTGGAGAGGGAGCGGGCAGGGGCAGCCAGAGCTTGACCAGCTGGTGCAGGGAAAGGGCTGCTTTCCCCCGAGCTCCTCCCAGCCTTCTCAGCATGGAGCCCGGCTTCGCACCGGCTCCAGCTCCTGGCCCAGAGGAAATGGCTGCCGGCTGTGGCCCACAGCTGTTTTCCCCACTAGGTTTGCTGCTTTCAATTTAGCATCCCAGGGAGCTGGATTCGGACGACGCAGGGAGAGCATTGTGGTGATTTCCCGCGCGAAGCCTGCCTGGAAGAAAATCCTTCCTTCACGCTTAGGATGGCTGCCGGCAGGGCTGCTCCCTCCTGTCTGCCCTGCAGAAACCCAGCATGTCCCCTGCAGGGGTGCTGGCGGCATTGTGGGGAACGCTGGTGCCACCATATCCCCACGTCCCTTGGGAGCTGAGCCTGGCACAGCACGGCAGGGCCAGGAGACAGGACTTTTGGGAGCACATGGCACAAGGTGGGCACAACACACACACCCCCCCAGCCCCCAGGAGCATGGGCCTCACCCTCCCGGGTGCCAGGATGGTGACAGCCAGAAATTGCCCCCCAAGTTGCTCCCCAAAAGAGATGGGTCTTGGCCGGCACCCCCAGAGCCCCGGACGATCTGCGTGGACAGCGTGGTGGTGCCCCTGCTGCGTCCCCCGGGGACGGGGAAGGGGCGAGCAGCCTAATGCCTTCCAGAAGATCAGCTGTAAATGGCCAGGGAGGGTAATTCATATCAAACTCATAAAGCCTTTATTAGTGTCTCAGGGGAGAAATCCGGATGTGGCCGTTTATTTATTTTGGATTTCGCCTTTTTCTTTTTTTTTTTTCTCTTTTCCTTTTAACATTTTCTTCCAGGAGATTTTTAAAGGAACAGGGACACCTCGCCATGCTCGGCAGCAGGGCTCGGCGGGGGCCGGCTGCCCATGGGACGTTTGGTCCTGGCGTGTTGGTGCCAGCCACGGTGCCCTGGCATCTCAACGGGTTGGGCAGATCTCAAGAGTCCAGCTTCGGGGCCACTCCCGGGGTGGGGGCAGATCCTGGCACTGCTGGACATGCCATCCTGCCCCGAGGGCATTTTGGAGCCCTGCAGCTTTGTCCTGGGTGTTGCAGCCCCGCTGCCCTCAAGGTCCCCCCTGCGCCCAGCCCCTCTCTGGGCCCTCCACCCCCCACCTTGGTTCCCTTGCTCTGCAGAGAGGCGACGATCCCCGCGCCTCTCGGGGCGGCCAGCAGCGTGCGAGTGAGGATTTTGGGAGCACCCTCGCACGGATGGCAGAGCTGAGCCTCCAATGAGGCAGACTTTCCGCGGTAATGTCCACGGCTGGTCCTAACCCAGTCCCGCTGTTGTTTGCTCCTCCGCTTCACTCTTTACATAATTTGTTCCTTGGCCCCTTTTCAAATGTACCTCGCAATCCTTACAGCAGAGGATATTTATACAGCGGGGGTGTGGAATAACACGGAAAACCTCTGGAGCCAGGGACCAGATTCCCGCACCATCCCAGCACCAGGAGCAGGCGACGGCTTTCCCTGGTTTTGCCAGGACCCTGAATGGGGCTGGATGTGGGTTCTCTCTCGCATCCCACCTCGGCTGTGCCCGTGTACCCTGGACGCCCGTGCTGTGGGACAAGTTGGGTGCAGTCACAGGGGTGCTGGGAGTTGGGATGGGATGTGGGCACCGAGCCCCCTGGTCCGCCTGGATCCCTCATCCCAGCGCTTGTCTGACTCCGGCACAGGCAGCATCCATCATTAACTATCAATTAACTCTCAAAACCCAGCGGTGCTTGTTAGCAGGGCCCCTCAGGGGCAGCCCCGCCGGTTTTCCGGGAGACTTGGGCTTTCTTGATAAAACCGTTTGCTGATGATAAATGTAGGGTGGGTTAGGGTTGTGGGTTTTTTTTTTCTTCGGTGGAGACAAAGAAGCCCTTGAGCCTAAAGCGTAACTTAAAACATGGCATTCCTGAAAAGAATTTCCTGATCATATTTTTAGCACCTGAAAAAAAAAAAAAAAAAACACGAGGAAAAAAGGCAAAAAAAAAAAAGCAAATAACACCTATTTTTTTTTCTTTTCCACTCTTTTTTTTTCCCCTCCAGCCCTCTGTTTTAAAGGAGCAGAGGGGACCCGCTGCTGAACTGCAGCTGAGGGGCGAGGGAGGGGGGGAGCGGGGCCGCGGCTCGCCGTGGAGGGTGGGGCTCTGCACCCACGCGTGTCCTCGCATGGTGGCTGCTTGTCCCCCGCGGGGGACGAGGGGGCGGTGAAGGGACCCTCCACGGGGGCCGTGGGGGTGGAGAGGGGGCGGCAGCGGGTCCCACGCAAGGGGTCCCCCCCCCAACCCCGCGGCCGCCTGCTCCCCCCCCACGGCCCCCGTGAGGGGACCCCCACCGCCCCGCCCATCCGCTTCATTTGCATATCCCGCCCCCCACCACCTCCTCCCCGGCGCGCCGAGCGCCCATTGGCTGGCCGCACCCGGGCTATGCAAATCAGCCGCGGGGGCGGGGCTTGCGGGGTGAAGGAGCCCGGCTCGGCGGCGGAGCTCCGGGCTGCAGCGGCCGCTGGTGCTGTGCGGCTCCGCGCTCCGCTCCGCCGCGCCCCGCGCTCGCTATGCCGCGGTGGCCGGTGCCGGCGTGAGAGACGAGCGGCGGGATCCCGGCGGCCATGCGGGGCCTGGCGGGCTGGGCCGTGCTCGTGGCCCTGGGCGAGTGGCTGTGGGCGGGCGGCGTGGTGCCTCTGGCGGACTTCTACCCCTTCGGGCCCACGCAGGGCGACGCCGCCACGCGGAAACAGGACGACGGCGGCTCCGAGCTGCGGCCCCTCTCTGTCCCCTTCCCCTTCTTCGGCGCGGGGCACACCGGCCTCTACGTGAGTACCAGGAGGCAGCGGGGATGGCCTCCCTGTGGGCCTCCTATTGCCTTTTCTTTCCCTTTATTTCCTTGCCTTTTCTTTCCCTTTATTTCCTTGCCTTTTCTTTCCCTTTATTTCCTTGCCTTTTCTTTCCCTTTATTTCCTTGCCTTTTCTTTCCCTTTATTTCCTTGCCTTTTCTTTCCCTTTATTTCCTTGCCTTTTCTTTCCCTTTATTTCCTTGCCTTTTCTTTCCCTTTATTTCCTTGCCTTTTCTTTCCCTTTATTTCCTTGCCTTTTCTTTCCCTTTATTTCCTTGCCTTTTCTTTCCCTTTATTTCCTTGCCTTTTCTTTCCCTTTATTTCCTTGCCTTTTCTTTCCCTTTATTTCCTTGCCTTTTCTTTCCCTTTATTTCCTTGCCTTTTCTTTCCCTTTATTTCCTTGCCTTTTCTTTCCCTTTATTTCCTTGCCTTTTCTTTCCCTTTATTTCCTTGCCTTTTCTTTCCCTTTATTTCCTTGCCTTTTCTTTCCCTTTATTTCCTTGCCTTTTCTTTCCCTTTATTTCCTTGCCTTTTCTTTCCCTTTATTTCCTTGCCTTTTCTTTCCCTTTATTTCCTTGCCTTTTCTTTCCCTTTATTTCCTTGCCTTTTCTTTCCCTTTATTTCCTTGCCTTTTCTTTCCCTTTATTTCCTTGCCTTTTCTTTCCCTTTATTTCCTTGCCTTTTCTTTCCCTTTATTTCCTTGCCTTTTCTTTCCCTTTATTTCCTTGCCTTTTCTTTCCCTTTATTTCCTTGCCTTTTCTTTCCCTTTATTTCCTTGCCTTTTCTTTCCCTTTATTTCCTTGCCTTTTCTTTCCCTTTATTTCCTTGCCTTTTCTTTCCCTTTATTTCCTTGCCTTTTCTTTCCCTTTATTTCCTTGCCTTTTCTTTCCCTTTATTTCCTTGCCTTTTCTTTCCCTTTATTTCCTTGCCTTTTCTTTCCCTTTATTTCCTTGCCTTTTCTTTCCCTTTATTTCCTTGCCTTTTCTTTCCCTTTATTTCCTTGCCTTTTCTTTCCCTTTATTTCCTTGCCTTTTCTTTCCCTTTATTTCCTTGCCTTTTCTTTCCCTTTATTTCCTTGCCTTTTCTTTCCCTTTATTTCCTTGCCTTTTCTTTCCCTTTATTTCCTTGCCTTTTCTTTCCCTTTATTTCCTTGCCTTTTCTTTCCCTTTATTTCCTTGCCTTTTCTTTCCCTTTATTTCCTTGCCTTTTCTTTCCCTTTATTTCCTTGCCTTTTCTTTCCCTTTATTTCCTTGCCTTTTCTTTCCCTTTATTTCCTTGCCTTTTCTTTCCCTTTATTTCCTTGCCTTTTCTTTCCCTTTATTTCCTTGCCTTTTCTTTCCCTTTATTTCATTATTTTAAAATTACTATCCTGCTCGGACGGATCCAAGTGCATATGGGTTTCCGCGGGGTCTGTTGGGCATTACAGGAATTACGGCGTGCTGAGGGCAGGGGGAGGTCTGGGCTGGGGAGGGAAGCGTGCAGGACTCCTGGCTTGGTAGGGCCGGCACTGCCTCGGGTGGCACAACGAGGATCCTGGCCCCACCACGCTAGGGATGTTGGCCTAAGTGATCGCCTGCAGTGTGGGACCCTTGGACATAACCCTGGCTGGAGCCAGGGTTTTGTCCCACGCCTTGTGGGACTGGCCCCCGCTGAAGGGGTCCGAGTGGCAAGGAGCTGGATATGGCTGGTAGGTGAGAGCTTGGCTGCGCAAGCATGGTGTCGCTCACTGGGGAGGAGGTGGCGGTGGGGCTCTGGGTGTGATGTAGAATAAGCACAGCTGCCCTTTGGGTTGTGCTGTAGCGGGCACATCCCGCTTCCTCTCCTCCCCACGCCTGCTGGGCTGCTGGGACCCCTTCTGGCGTGCTCCTTTGCAGCCCCTGACCCACCTGGAGGGGACTACAGCCGGAGACCTCGAGGCTTGCCTAGCCTGTTGTGTCCCTTGCGGCTGTGGCCATCAGACAGAGGAGCAGTCCTGAGTGCCTGGTTGTCCCTGGAGCCTTTTGGGCAGTGCTGGCTCCAAACGCCCACCCTGCATCCTGGGGTGGGCTCGGTGTTCCGCATGCCGGCTCCCGCCTGGCACAGTGAATCCTCTGGCATTCCGGTCCCTTCTCTTCTCCATGGTTTGCTCTGGGCTGACCAACAATCCAGACCCATCTGGCGGAGGAGAGGGCTGAGCATCGTTTTAGTGCCATCTTGGAGCTGGGCTCATGTACCATGCTGTCCCTCGGCTAAGCGCAGGAGGTCCTTGGTCCTCGCCAGTGGTATTTTTTTCCTTCCTGATAAAAGTGCCAGCTCTGCCGTTGGGCAGCAGGGACCTGGGCTTGGGGCTTTAGCCACGGTGGGAGGGTAGAAGAAGCTGGGAGAAGCCAGGTGACGTGATGGCTGTCCCATATGAGATCCGCAGCACAGTTCTGGGTCTTGGAGAGGCTACAGGGGTCAGAGTGGTACGTCCCCACCCCTGAACTGAGACCCCCCCTCCCAGCTCTGCAGGGCCAGCTTACCTGCCCCTGACATAGGGGTCTGTGCAGCAGGACTAGGATCCGCTGTCTCGGGGGAGCTGGCATGGGGCTGGGCTCACCTGGAAACCTCTGTCCTCGAGGGCTGCCTCCAGCCACCCCCTCCTCCTTAGCAAAAACCAGCAACAACAAAAAAAGCCCTTCTTGGCTCCAGCTCTCTCCCATCTTGCTTTAATCAGGGGAAGAATGTTCCTCTGCGGACACCACGGGGTTACAGAGGCTTTGGGAAACGGGAATCCTCTTCCCCTTAGTCACAGCAAGGACTGCCCCGTGCTCGCATGGAGGGGCTGGGGACCATCAGACGTGGCCATTGCAGTCTGGTGTCCTCTCCCGTTGGCCTGGATGTGTGGGCAGCTGGGGCACAGGTGTGCTGGCTTTGGCATGGCTCCTGGCAGGACGCTGGCTCCCGGCTCCTTGTCGGCATGCGAGCGTGACACTGCTGCCTGTTCCTGCCTGCTGCGTGCTAGGGCTGCTCTCTCTGCTCAAGAGCCTCTTGCCTGCACCATGCCACCCCTTTCCCACCCTGTAGCCCAGGGGCTTGCCAGGCTGGTGCTGTCGGAGCTGGCGTTGCATGCTGGTGGGCTTAGCTGGGGACTGTGTGCTCCTGCCTGTCCTGCTGTTGCTTGTGGGCAGCATTGTGGGCAGGGGAACAGAGCAGCTGGGAGCTGCTGGCCCCGCTGGGGTTGCCACTGCGGCAGGGTGCTGTCATGGTTTCCTCCCAGGAATTTGAGGGTGAGAGTGTTTCCCTTTGTTCCCTGCCCCTTCACTGCCTGCTCAGGCAGCAGTGCAGGCAGTGGTTTTCCTCCCCTTCCTCACTCCCACTGCATCCCTAAGCCAGGAAGCAGCACTCCAGGCAGCGGCATCCACTATCTCCAGCTTTCTTCCATGAGCTGAGGGCTGCCTCCATCATGCATCCCTGGGCCGGGCATCCCAGGACTCTTATTGCCCCACTTAATTAGTGCTGGGGAAGAGCTTGGGACTTGCAGTATCTTGCACTGGGTGTCCGGCGTCCCCTGCTTTAAGGAGAGCAGTCTGCTGAGGCCCAGCCAGCACTGGGGGCTTTGCATGGGATGGTGGCATGTGGTCACCTGGGGACCGTGAGCCCGTTAGCTCGACAGCTCACTCAGAGTGCTGTGCATGCCGGCGGACAGATTGCTGCCTGGCAAGGCTCCCCCCGTCCTGTGCCAGTGGCTGCCTGACTTGGCCACGACCCACTTGCCAGGAGGGTGGTGGTGATGCCTGGCCTTAGACCCCCTGCCCTGCAGGCTGCGTGCCAGCCGAAGAAAGCGGGGAGTGGGTGAAGCAGCCCCTTGGCCTGAGCTGGCCGAGCGCGTTGGGCACTGTTTGTTTAAAGCGCCAGGGCTGCTGCGGTTTTCTCAGCTGTTGCTCCTTTCCCCAGCCCGGCTGTGGTGGAGAACAGGGCTGGGTTTGTTCAGGCGCTGCCTCCCCGCAGCCGCACTCCACCGAGTGAGCGGCCGGGATGGGGGGCTGCGGGCGCCGGGGCACGTCTCCGCTTCCAGGGACAGGAAGGGGAAACGCTCCAATATTTTTGGAAAGATGCTGGGGGGAGGGTGGGAAATAAACACGAAATGGAAAGTGCCTCTGAAACACAGACTCCTGCTGACAGCAGGAATCAGCCGTGGATGCCTGTTTCTTTCCCTCCCTCTCCGCAGGTGAACAACAATGGGATCATCTCATTCCTGAAGGAGGTCTCTCAGTTCACACCGGTGGCCTTCCCCATCTCAAAGGACCGGCGTGTGGTGGCTGCTTTCTGGGCAGATGTGGATAACCGGCGGGCTGGTGATGTGTATTACCGGGAGAGCACCGAGCAGCCCATCTTGGAGAGAGCAAGCAGGGATATCGTGCAGTATTTCCCTGAGTTCCCAGAGTTTTCTGCGCAGTGGGTCTTCATTGCTACCTGGTACCGCGTCACCTTCTTCGGGGGCAGTTCGTTTTCGCCAGTGAGTAGCTGGGGAAAGCAGCTGTTAGTTTAGGGGTAGGGTTTTCTACAAGGAGCATCCCACCGGAGCTTTGGCGCTTTCCACAGCGGTGGTGCTCTGGCTGCGTGTGGCACGGAGCCATCAGCAGGACTAAGCCAACCCTGGCAGCTCTGCAGTGGTACCTTGACATGACAGAGCAGCGCCGGGCCAGTAAATGCAAATCCTCCTCTATATGCCGCATGGAGGCTGCAGGTCTCCAGCGTCCGCCTTCTTGGGCAGCAGCAGGGTGGCGTTCGCCTGCCTGCCTGTGGCTGCATGGAGGAGCTGGTCGTAGCCTGGGTTTGGTGCCTTTCTTCCAGAGGCCCCGATAACCACATTTCTCCCCATTTTTCCTGTTGTCCTGGCAGGAGAAGTGCTGTCTGGGTTGCTGGGCTGGGGGATCACAACACCTTAAGGTTAAAAATAATTAAACCCAACTGCCTTTTCTGTCAGAGGATGACTGGGGCTCAAAGAAACATGCCTTTGCTAAGTCCTCTTTCTGTCACTTTATTTTCTGACTGTTTTTTGGCTGGCCCACCTGCCGCCCTCCTGCCTGCTCACTGCTTACTTCCCCTCCCTGCTGCAGGTAAACACTTTCCAGATCGTTCTCATCACAGACGGCAAGCTCTCCTTCACCATATTCAACTATGAGTCTATCACCTGGACCACGGGTATGCACGCCAGCAGTGGGGGGGACTTTGCCGGGCTTGGCGGCATTGCGGCACAGGTAAGCAGTGAACGTGGCTCCTGGGACGCCCAGGTAGCACATCCGCCCTGCGAGCTCGCGGCTCCTGGTTTGGGTTTTTTGGAGGTGGAAAGCCTCCCTCTGCTTTCTTTTTTTAAAGTTCTTAAATATCCGTGTGTGCTCTGGCTCCTAAAGCCGAGACCATACAGGGGGCTTTGTTATCCCAAAACCACAGGTCTTTGCCTTGGCTGCTGCCTCATAGTCCCTTTTCCTTCCTAACCTCAGCCTTTAAGAGCAGCTGCCGCAGCCAGCACAGCTTTCGCTTGTATTTTTATTTCATCCTTGTGCGCGTTGTTGTACTTAAGGGGGGAAAAAAGCCAACATGCACACCCGCAAAAACCTCAGTACCCATTCAGATGTGTGAATTTACCGGCAGTTGATCTGTGCTTGGCTCCCTGCCTGCCAGCCTGCAGCAGGCAGGATGCCGCAGGTGGAGAGGAAGCGGATGGGTTTCGAATCCCGGGGGAGGGACCAAGCGGGTAGGGTGGCCTCTTTGCCCTGTCATGCCGGCCGTCATCCCCGGTGTATGGACAGGGCTGAGCGCTGGCCGGTGGCACGTGGAAGGGGACAATCAGTCCAAGTGGTGCCGCCAGCGGTGCCGAGTGGCAGGAGAGACAAGCCCTTGTCCTCCAGCCACCTTCCCCTGTGCGCTAGTGATCTCTCTCTGCCCTTGTCCTCCCAGGCAGGTTTTAACGCTGGTGATGGAAAGCGCTACTTCAACATCCCCGGATCCCGCACCGATGACATCGCTGACGTGGAGATGACGACAAATGTGGGTATCCCCGGGCGCTGGGTGTTCAGAATCGATGATGCCCAGGTGCAAGTGGGGGGCTGCAGCAATACAAGTAAGAGGACAGCAGTTAGGTTTATTTAACTCCCAACCCAACCCCACACTGTTCTCCAGCCCTTGTCTTTCCCTGCCTCAACCCCCACCTCTGTGGAGTGGAGGAGGCGACTCGAAGGGCTTGGGGAGGGAGGGGAGGCAGCCATGGGGGGACTGTCCTCAGTGCCTGCCATGGCTGGGGGTGGCACCCACTGGTGGGAAGGGGCTGGGAGAGAAAATGGGGAGGGGAAGAAGACTTTTGAGATGAAAAGAGCCTGCGGGATGCGATGAGGGAGGCTGGGGAGGAGGTGACGGTGCACAGGCAAGGCAGGGCACAAGGGGCTGGCACCCTCGGGGAATGCACATGCCCGTAAGTCCCAGGAGGCTGGGGTGAGCCATGTGGAGGGTTGCTGGGTGCCAGCCTCCCCTGTGGGGCTAGGGTGCCAGGGCTGGGACCCCCTCCCCATCCCGGGGGTCCTGACATGTTCCCCCATGGAGCCGCTGGCCTCCTATTCCTCATCCCTGCTCCCTCCGGCCGTGTTTTCCCACCTGTGATCTGCGTGTGTCTTGCGTTACCGGTGGGTTTGCTGTACAGGGGCTCTCCTGTCCCCCTTTCCCTCTGTCACGGGTGATAAGCAAGGGCACATCCATGTCCCCCTGGCCGGCAGGGCTGACCCCATGCAGCCTCTCCCCCTCGCCCAGGAGGAATAAAACTGCCCTCCTGTCCCAGGGGAGCCCCTGAGGAGCAGGCCCTGCCCGGCTGTGAGGCAGGCAGCCCCTGTGGGCTCCCTGAACACCCCGGGGAGCCGGGGGGGCGCAGGGACGGACCTCGGCGCTGGTGTGGCTGGAAGGTGGCAGGTAAGCCCTGCTGGGGCATGGGCTGACGGGGGGGCATCGCCTGTCCCCATAGCCTCTGTCTGCCTGATGTTGCGGCCCTGCCTGAACGGGGGAAAGTGTATCGAGGACTGCATCACGGGGAACCCCTCCTACACCTGCTCCTGCCTGGCCGGCTTTACAGGGAAGAGGTGCCATGTTGGTAAGTGCTGGCCCCAAGCCCCTGGCGCTTTGCTGTGGGAGAGCAGGTCTCACTCCCAGCATCACTGCTGCATGCTGGCAGTCTGTCTGTCCCTGTGGGTGTCCCTGCCCTGAGCTCCTGCCCCGACCTGGGGCTCTGTTTCAGATGTGGATGAGTGTCTCTCCCACCCGTGTCAGAACGGAGCCACCTGCCTCAATGGTGCCGGCAGCTTCAGCTGCAGGTGCCCACCGGACTTCAGAGGCACCAGCTGCGAGACCGGTGAGCACGGGACCGTCAGCTCTTTGCCATGCCTGAAGAGCAGAGACCCCAGGCTTAGGGGACACTGCCGCTCTTGGGGGGGAGCCCTTTGAGACTGGAGCTCCCGCAGCAGCTGGCTCGAGCTGTTTGCGCCGGCTGGCTTGGATTTCAGCTTGCTGCAGGCAAAGGAAAATTTGCTCTGGCCATGAGCCCTTCCTGCCGCTGGCAGCCCGCTCTACCGAGGGCTCGGCTCAGCGCTGCCGCTGGCACCTCTCCCCGCCACCGCTCCCTTAGTGAGAAAAGAAAAGCTGGCGGTTGGTGCTTAAACAGAAGTCTCGGAGGCCCTGCTTTAGCAGGTGATGCTATGGTACTGAGCCCTTCAAAGCCAGCCGGGACTCTCCCAGTCCCTGGCAGGGGCCGTGGTGGCCCGTTTCCCCTGCTGCTGTCCTCCACCCGCCAGTGGAAGTGCTGCCAAAGCATTTGGCTCCCAGAGAGCCTCCGCGCCGGTGGAGAAGGCGAGCAGGAAGTTGACTTTTGGGGAAGGGAGGGAGGGAGGGACAAACGCGCAGCGCAGCACGCTGGCATCCAAGAGCCTGCAGAGGGATGAAAGGGCTGAGCTGCCTGGGAAGGGTTTGAGAAGAGCTGTGGCTGGGGACACGGCTGCTGTCTCCCACTGGAGAGTGTGTTGGTGGCTCCAAGCTGTGCTCTCTGCCTGGCCCTGGCATCACCATGTGTGCAGAGGATGCCATACCTGTCCTGTGACTGGTTTGATTTCCCGCCCCCCTCCTCTTTTTTTTTTTTTTTCGGTGTTCTGCTGCAGAAAAGTCACCGTGTGAGAGCAGGGTGTGCCAGAATGGTGGGAGGTGCCAGGCATTGAACAGGACTGCGACATGCTTGTGCCAGCCAGGATACACAGGGGTGGACTGTCAGACAGGTAAGTGGCAGGAGCAGGTGCCAGGGGGAGATGGTGACACTTCACACCTTGGCAAGCTGCACTGCCACCCTGCTTCACCCCCAGCCGTAGTTTTGGGAAGGGAGTGCTCAGCATTGCTGCTGGCACTGATTTATTTTTTTTTTTCACTTTTTTTTTTCCCGGCTGTTGCCTTCCCCCTCCTGAGCATTGTCCAGGATGGGAGGACATGGGTGAACTGTCAGTGCCCACACATGGCCTGACTGCCCCTCCCGTCCTCCCCTTGCAGAGGTGAACGAGTGCGAGTCCAGCCCATGCCTGAATGGCGGGCACTGTGTCGATCTGGTCGATAACTACACCTGTGTGTGCCTGGAGCCCTTCGTGGGACAGCGCTGTGAGACAGGTACCCGCCCCTGCCTGCGCCCGGGGACAACCCACGCTGGGGACTGTGTCCCCATGCTCTGATGCTCATCATGGTCCCTCTCCCGGGGCGAGGCTCTGCTCATCACTCCCTTGCTTTCGCTGCCCAGATTCGTCTTCCTGCGAGGACCGGAGCTGCCGGAACCGGCAGACGTGCAACTACATCCGCCCCGGCCGCTACATCTGCACATGCTCCCCAGGTTATTACGGCAACAACTGCCAGTATGGTGAGTGAAGGCACGCCTCACCCAGCCAGGCATGGGAGTCGCTTTTGGGGCAGATGGGTGGGAAGGGGCAAATGGCTGAAAAGGGGCTGCATCAACCATAGGCACTGCCAAAAGCTGGCAGGCAGGGTGGGCAGCGGGGTTGTGGTGCTGCTGGAAGGCAGCTCCTTCCATCGGGGCTGCTTGGTTGTGGTGGGGTGTCTAGCATGAGGCTGGGCTAGACCGGCTCTGCCCTGGCTCCCCTGGGACAGAGGGTGTTCCAGCCCCAGGCTAGGATGGCTCTGGCTCAGCCTCCCCTTTCCCCACAGGTGGGCCCCGCCTGCCCGGTGCCTGCCTCTCCCACCCATGCCAGAACAATGGCAGCTGCCTGGAGATGGAGCAGGGATACATCTGCGAATGCCAGGAGGGCTACACTGGGCAGGACTGTCGAGACAGTGAGTACTGGAGGGTCTCTCCGGTGGGGCATTGCATCCCTAGGGGAGCCCTTGTGCTCCTGAGAGGGAGAAGGAACAGCCCCAGAGAGCCCATTCAGGGCTCTTGGACTGAACGGCAGGTCCGTCCTGCTGAAGGAGGCTGTGCCTGTGTGTCTGCAGGAGCTTGTGGCTGCCACCCACCTGAGCTCCCCCATGGGTGGCGTCAGGCAAGGCTGCATGGTTGTCCCAACCCTGCAAGCAGGAGGGGTCCTGGGAAGCTCCCATCTCCTCTCTTGCAGAGCTCTCAGAGGGCTGTGAGTGTCGCAACGGGGGCAGTTGTCTGGAGGGGAACGTCACCATCTGCCAGTGCCCGCCTGGGTTTTTTGGTCTCCTCTGTGAATTCGGTGGGTGAAGGCTTCTCTCTCTCTGTGTTTGCTCCCTGTCTGGGATGCTTGAGCCAGGCAGGCTGCAGGCATGCAAGGACACGCTCTGCCCATGCCCGAGCCCAGCACAGCACCAGGGGCGTGCCCTGAATTTGAACCTGGAGATACTGTCCCCTGGTGAGGAGGCAATGTTTCCATCTCCATTGTTTCCCCTTGAGCTGTGCCTCTCCCAGCACCTGGCCCCAGCCCAGCTCCCCGGGATGGGGAGGGAAACGTAGCCTTTGTGCGCTCCCACTCCAAAGCTCACTGGGCATCCAGGCTGGCCCTTGCTGTTCGCGCAGTCTGTGGTGTGGGGTACAGAGGGTCCCTCCCATCACATCAGACCCTGCAAAGTTAGGAGACCCCTATTTCTGGCCAGGCAGCCAGCTGCATGTCCTCCTGCCGCTGGCTGACAGAGGCCGGTGCTGGCTATGTGTTTTCAGAAGTTACCACCACACCGTGCAACATGAACACGCAGTGCCCAGATGGCGGGTACTGCATGGAGTATGGCGGGAGCTACCTCTGCGTCTGCCACACTGACTATGGCACCAACCACAGTAAGTCTCCTCTGCGGGAATGTGGGACCAGCCCCAGGGAGGGATGTGACAGGGGCCAGGGCAGTGAGCAGGGATACCGTCACTAGGCAGGAGCAGCCCTCGCACCCCTGCCCGTACATCCTCAGTGATACCTCGTGTTTGGCTTTGCAGCGATGCCATCCCCCTGTGATTCTGAGCCCTGCCTGAACGGGGGGTCCTGCGAGGTTCATGACGACTCGTACACCTGCGAGTGTCCTCGAGGCTTCCTTGGCAAGCACTGCGAGAAAGGTACCTGTACGGAGCTCCCTAACGGCCCCAGGACCTGGCAGGGGTTGGGAGATGAGCTTGGACCCTTGTGGGAGATGAGCAGCTGCCTGCTGAGCTGCAGCTGAAAGTGGGTGCAGGTTATTCCATCCCATCCTGCAGGGTGGAGGTAGGATTGTGGGGCTCCCTTCATGGCCCCTGGCAGTTGCAGCAGCTGATCCAATTGTGTTTCCTGCACAACACCATCAGTGCTGGAGTTTTTTTACATGCCTGAGATTCCACCAGTCCCTGGAATTATGTGCCTGTGGCCCCCTGAGGCCCTGGCATGTGTCCGCACGGCAGCGTTGCTGAGCCCATGGCTGTGAGTCCTGGGTGTGCTCAGCTTTCCTGCAGCAAGGTGTTTGGTGGGGTGCTGGCAGGTGCTGGTGGCTCTCAGGGTGCTGGCAGCAGTGGGTGACCCCCACTCTTTGGTGCTCTTTCTGCAGCCAAGCCACGGCTCTGCAGCACGGGGCCCTGTCGCAACGGGGGCACCTGCAGGGAGGCGGATGGCGAGTACCACTGCACCTGCCCTTACCGTTTCACCGGCAAGCACTGCGAGATCGGTACGGCCCCCTGGCCCCCACCCCGGGAGGAGAGGCGGCAGTCATCCCGCTTGCTGCTCAGCTCCTGCTTGCCCTCTGCCCCCAGGTAAGCCGGACCCCTGTGCCTCGGGGCCCTGCCAGAATGGGGGCACCTGCTTCCACTACATTGGCAAGTACAAGTGTGACTGTCCCCCGGGCTACGCTGGCCGGCACTGCGAGATCGGTAGGTGTGAGCATGGCGCACCAGTGCTGGGGGGGTGTTGGGGCTGCTGGTGGAGCTGACAGATGCAGCGGCAGCAAGCAAGCCCTCCCTTGGTGCTTGCTTTGAAGCCCCTTCCCTGTAATTTGAAGTGCTTGGACTCTTCTTAGCACTCTGCTGGAGGGCAGGACTGCGCTGCCAGAGGGCGAAAGGCTCTGGTGAGCTCCCTAGCAGTTGCTCTTTGCTCTGTTCTTCTTCTAGTGCCCTCCCCATGCTTCCTCAGCCCCTGTGAGAACGGTGCTACCTGTGAGGACCTTGATGGGGGCTACACTTGCACGTGCCCTGTGGGCTATGTAGGGAAGCACTGCCAGTCTGGTAAGGGCCTTGGGCTGCCCCTGCCAGCAGGGGACTTGGGGTGTCTCTGTGAGCCCCACTCAGCACCCCTTCCTCCTCTCTCCCCAGAGGTCGACTGTGGCATCCCCAGTGAGGTGAAGCACGCCCAGGCCTCGTTCAACTCCACCAAGGTGGGCTCGCTGGCTGAATACCAGTGTGAGCTGGGCTACACCCTCAGTCAGCACAACCACCCCCGTGTCTGCCGCTTGCCAGGCGTCTGGAGTGATCCCCCCGAATGCGATGGTGAGGAGTGCCGGAGAGCAGATGAGCCCTAGAGCACTGTCCTAGGAGGCTGTGGTCACAACCATGGCTTGGTGACCCCAGGACATGTGTTGCAGTCCTCCCCTAACCATGTTCATGGGCAGAGCCCCTGGGGACCTCTGCCTGGTGCTCATGTCTCTTGCCTTGTTTCTCCCCTGCCCAAATGCCTGCAGAGATTGATGAGTGCCGGTCCCAGCCCTGTCTGAACGGCGGCCAGTGCAAGGATCGCGTTGCCGAGTTCCTGTGCCTGTGTGAGGCAGGTTACACCGGCCACCACTGCGAGTCGGGTAAGGGACCGTGCCAGGTATGCCCCAGGGCTGTCGCAGGTGGCTATAGCAAACCCTTCCTTGTCCCCCAGCCCCAGGGAATGATAGCGGGTGCGAACCGCACAGCCAGGAGCTGGGCCGCCTGCAGTTGTGTGTGCTGGCTTCAGTCTCTTGTCTGTGCGCTCAAATCAACCTGTGGCGAGGGCTCCTCTCGTGGAGCCCCCTGCCAGCTGTGGGATGCGCCGGCAGGGAGATGCTGCTCCCATTCAGGTGGAGGAGCAGGTGGGGCTGCAGGGCACCTACGCTACTTGCGTCCCCTAGCTAATGGGTGCTGTGTGGGCATCTCCATCATTGACAGGGCAATGACATCTCCTGACTTGTGTTAAGCCCATGCAGATAAGACCCAGATCTTGGGATTTGGGTGCGAAGTGCGCTGCAAAGTGGCTCCAAAGTTATTGGCTGAGAGTGGGGGAAAGCAGCTTGAGGTCACACATTTTTGGCTGTACTGTGTTCCTGCTCCTGTATATGCATATGGTCGTGGTTGTGTGTGGGCACTGGTTGAAGGGGGTGACGGGCAGCACGGGGGCTGGTGGGACTCTGGCAAGGTGGCTCTAGCCCAGCTTTCCAGGGCCTGGTGAAAAAAGGAGGTGGGAGAAGGTAGGATGCCCACTGGGAGTTAGAGGAGGGGATGTGCCACAGGCACAGCCCCATGCTGCCAGCTGTCCCCAGGTGTCGCTGCAGGCATGTCTCCATGCCCAGCCCCTGTGCAGGGTCAGGTGTGGGGCAGTGGGCTCCCCATGCCTCAGGAGTGGGGCTGTTCCTGGCTGTTGGGCTTGGGGTTAGTGAGCGACATGGGGAGGGTCCCCGCCCTGTGTGGAAAGTCCTGCCGACCCTGTCGCTGTGCTGAGACAGCACTTCTCCTCCTACCGCTCCCCAGATGTTGATGAGTGCCGGTCAGAGCCCTGTAAGAATGGCGGGACCTGCCAGGACCTCCCTGCGTCCTTTGCTTGCTACTGTCCCGAGGGCTTTGTGGGGACCCAGTGCGAAACAGGTAGGGACTCACCCTTCCTGGGGTGGTGGGAGGCTGGACTGCGGGCACTGGGATGCGTCCAGGACCAACACCAAGCCAGGTGGCTGGCTGTCACCCTGGGCACTTGCTGCCTGTCACACCTCCTTGCCTGCGGTTTTGGGGGCTGAGCTGAAACCGCTTCAGTGGCAAGGGAGCAAGGAACAAGGTGTCTGTCAGTGATGACACCCTTCCGAAGGTGTCCACCCCCTGCCAGGGGATATGGCTGACGTGGTGCTTGGGTGGGACTCGGGGTCCAGACCGCCTGTGCTGATCCCTGGGCTGCATGTCTGTCCTGCTGCGGGAGCTGGCTGCTGGCATGCTGCGGCCCCCCTTGCCACTGGCCTCCTCCTGCCTCCAGAAGTGGATGCCTGTGAGTCAGGCCCTTGCCAAAACGGAGGGGAATGCGAGAGCTACGGGGGCTCCTACCTCTGCGTGTGCCCAGAGGGTTTCTTCGGCTACCACTGTGAGACAGGTGAGGTGGGCAAGGGTGGATTGGCGCAGGGTGGCCGTTTGGCCAGCCGGCACCACTAATGCTGCTGGGCCTGGTGCATCTCCCACAGCCAGTGACCCGTGCTTCTCCAGCCCCTGCGGGAGCAGAGGCTACTGCCTGCCTGGCAATGGCACCCACAGCTGCACCTGCAAAGTCAGCTACACAGGCAAGAGCTGCGAAAAAGGTAAAGGCCCTCAGCAGCGGCACCAGGACGTGGCGTGGGGCTCGACGCTGGCCTGGCAGTGGCCGCCGCCTGCGAGGGGCTTGACACCATCCGAGACCAGCAGCTTTCCTTGAGGCAGGCAGGGCTGGGGCCTCACCTCCACGGGGGGCAGCCCGGGCCCCACTGATGCTGCAGGCAGGTGCTGGCATGCTGAGCCTCTGCCATGGGCTCCAGGCTCAGCATGAGGACGCTGGGGACGGGTTTCCCTGGACCCCTGCAGTGATGGCGATCCCTCGGATGCCCTCAGGAGGGGAGGCCGAGGCATCCGGGGGAAGCCTCTCGTTGCCAGCACCGGCTTTCCCCAAGGCCCCTTGCCCTGTCTCGCTGGTGCCCTAGGCCTGGCAGGTGGTGGCAAAAGCTCAGCTGCCAGGTTGCAGTGTCTGGGAGCGCTCCCGGTGCCCTGGTTCCTCCTGTGCCTGCCAGGCCCGGTGGTGGCTGGCGCCCTCGGGGCCCCTGCCGGGCGTGCTGAGGGAGAGAGCAAGGGCCCCGTCCTCCATTGCTGCTGCTCTGCCTCTCACTGCCGGGGTCTGTTCTCTAAAGATTCATGGCGTTACCTCTCCCCTTTGCTTTTGCCCACACCCTGAAGAATTGCTGCCACCAACTTCATTAAAGGTGGAAAGGGTGGAGGACACTGGTGTGTTGATTTCTTGGCACCCACCTGAGGACGCAGCCGCCAGGCAACACATTGACGGCTACGCCGTGACGTACGTATCCCTCGACGGCTCTTACCGCAGGACAGATTTTGTGGACCGAAGTCGTTCTGCCCACCAATTGCGGGCACTAGCCTCCGGCAGAGCCTACAATATTTCTGTCTTTTCAGTCAAACGCAACGTGAACAACAAGAATGATATCAGCAGGCCTGTCATGCTCACCACGCGCACTAGTGAGTAGCGTCCCTGGGGAGATCGCGGTCGAGAGCACATGCGGCCCCTGCAGGTGTCAGGGCTTGTGTCACCTCCCCGCCGCTGGCTCCAGCCACAGCCCACGCTTCTGCCGAACCCCGGTGGGTTTGGCGGTGCAGATCCTAAAATCCAGCCAGGGCCTTTGGAAAGTGCTCAGCACAGAGAATTGCCGTTCTCTTTGCTGTGAGTAAAAAGGAACCAAATGCCCCACGGCTCACTGGGCCCCTGCCCATGGGTGAGGGAGCTGGCAGCAGGGACCACTCCTGGATCCTGTTCATCGGGGCCAGGCTGTGCCCACTGCACCGGTTACTTCTTGTCACTGGGCCCAGGGTCGTGCGGGTCCCTAGTGCTGCTTGATCGAGCTGGAGAAGCCCCCGCACCGGCTGGGCCGTGGGTCTGGGCGATCACTGCTGAGAAGAGCCCTGTGGGCGAGTCATCCCATTGGGCTCAGCATAGGGATGTGCCAGAGAGGGCAGAGGCTGGCAGGGAGAGGGAAGGGGGCACAGTGATGCCTCTAGGAAGGCATAGGCAGGTGGAGCAGCTGCCGTCCTGCTTTCTGGGGCAGGCAGATGTAGAAATCGAGAGCAAACTGAGGACGGAGGGGATGAGACCTAGAAAAACTGCCCTCTTAATGAGATGGGGATGGTGGTGGGCCACATCCCCTTCAGCGGTCTGAGGCCGAGCGAGGGCCAGAGGAGGAGGAGAAGGCAGGCATGGCACTGGGCACAACAGGGGTCTGCACCCCTGGCCATGGCATCTCAGGAGGCCTTGAGCCAGGGCAGATGCCAGGGGCAGGGAGAACCAGGCTCAGGATGGTTGCCTGAGCGTGCAGTGGGCCAGGTGCAGGTACTGTAGCCCCTTTGGAGCTGGCGGTGGGGGGCTGGGGCCAGAGGAGGACAGCCCCAGGGGTGCAACGCATGGCAGGAGGCCTTGCGGGCAGGCAGGTGGGTATACCTCCCACCTACCTGCACCTCCCAGGGAGGACAGGAGAGCACAATTCCAGCAGGGTGGCACCGATCTGTTCCCGCTGAGGAAGTCAATCCAGAGCGGCAGGCAGGACCCCCATGCAGGAGCGTGGGGAATGGATGGGGCTCCCCACGATGACCAGTGGCTGACCACAGTCCTCTCCGCTTGCTCTGGCTAGGACCGCGTCCGGTGGAAGGCTTTGAGATCATGAACGTGACGGCCAGCGCCATCACGGTGCAATGGGCTCTCCACCGGCTCAAGCACTCCACCGTCAGTAGGGTGCGTGTCTCCATCCGCCAGCCAGGGGACCTGGCAGACCGCACCGTGGAGCTGAACAGCAGCGTGGCCAAATACACCTTCCTGTGAGTGGGGCAGCAGGTGGGCACCGGGCCAGCTGGCCCTCCCAGGCTGCCTGGCTTACCCCTTCCCATCCTGCTTTCCTCCTCTGCAGGGACCTGCAGCCAGGAGAGAGGTACATCATCCATGTCACGACACTGAGCGGCCTGGGGACGGAAGACCACCCCTCAGAGAGTCTGGCCACAGCCCCCTTCCACGTGTGGACAAGTGAGTGGGGTTGCCTTCACCACCCTCTGCCACTGCAGGGGCCCTGGGGCTTGGCAGGCACAGGGCAGCCACGGCTTGTGGCCAGCAGAAAAGCTGCAGGGAGGGGAAGGTGTGAAAGCCGTCAGCCTGTCTGGCCAGCGCGGCGGGTAGGAGGCGTGCAGGCAGCCCTTGGGAAGGGCGGGCAAGGCAGCAGCACATCCTCCCCTGCCAGATGTTGTTCACTGCCCAAGACCAGCACAAGCTCAGCCCCATGTGGAGCCCCAATGGGCCTGATTCATTCCCTGCTGTGCGGCAGTCGGATGGTGAGGGCCAGGCCTGGGTGCTGGGGTGCAGGGAGGCTCTGCCTGCCTTGGCAGGGACCCAGTGCTGAGCATCTCCTGCCAGTGTGTTGCATGACTGGAGCTGAGCTGAGGGCTCGCTGGGGCATGGCCAGGGAAGCTGGGACTTTGGCATGCTTATAAGGTGGCATGTGAGCAAGTAGGGCGGTCGCCATTCAAGGACACCAGCACTGACCCCGTTTCTCCCCACCTCCTGCCTTCCCCAGGGCCCCTCTCTCCCCAAAACCTCACTGCCTCCCGTGTCACCGCCACCTCTGTGTCCATGGTGTGGGAGCAGCCGCCCACTGGCGCTGTGGAGGGGTACATCATCAATGTCACCACTGCTCAGAGTGTGAAGAGCCGCTATGTGCCCAATGGGAAGCTTGTGTCCTACACGGTGCGGGACCTGCTCCCTGGGCAGCGGTACCGGCTGTCGGTGACAGCTGTGCAGAACACGGAGCAAGGCCAAGTGCACAGCGAGCCCATCCACCTCTACATCACCACCTGTGAGTGCCCGGCTACTGGGGCTGGGATGCTGCAGCACAAGGGAGATGATGGGCTAATGGGGAAGCAGGGCAGGGGGTTGGAAACCAGATGACCAACTCAGTACTGAGCCCATGGGGACTTGCTGCCTAAGAACCTGTTGCCCACAGCAGACTGTGAGTATAGGACACAGGTTCCCTGCAAAGGGAGGTGGCCGTTGCAGGGTGCTGCCTCTGTTAGTGGAGGGCAAATGCAGGGTTACAGCTCAGTGATGCTTCACAGGGACTGGCACTCACAGCCCAAGGGTGTGCACATGTCCACAGGGAGCCGTAAATGGCAGCTGGGGGATGAGGGGTCTGGCTGGGAGTTGGGTTGCTGTCCTGACTCACGGCCTGCCTCCTGCTAAGCCTAACCCTTTGGTCTGCAGTGCAGAGGGATGGGGCTCCGGAGAGACGGTGGAGCCAAGCTGGACACCCCCGGGTCCTGCGCAACAGGCTGCCCCCAGCTTTCCTGCCCGAACTCCGCTTGCTAGCGGATCACGACACAGCTGAGGAGCCCTCACCAGCCCCCAGGTAGGCAGTGCTCCAGCACTCCTGACACATCAGGCTGAGCAGAGCCCCTTTTCCCAGCTCCCATATCCAGGTGCGCATAGGGTCAAGCCCTGCTCCTGCTGGGTTGTGCCTCTTGCCCACCCATTGGGGTCCCGAGCCAGGCAAGCCCTTGCCCTGTGAACAGGTCCCCCATGCTGCCCACAGCTGAGCCGTGGGACTCACGTGGAGCCTGATGACTCCACCGAATACTTTGTCCAGCTGACGCCAGTCCTAGTGCATGGGGTAGCTGTGGCCTGGGGGACTCGCAGTGCCCCGTACCCTCATGGCTCTTCTGTCCCAGGTTCACTGAGCTGGTGGATGGCAGAGGGAGGATCAGTGCCAGGTTCGGCACCACACTGGGCAAATCCATCACTGTGAAGACGCGTAAGTGCTCTGTTGCCTTTCTGGCCTCCTCCTGTCATCTAGTGCCATCTCCAGGGTGGCAGCTGGGCAGGCTGCTGTGGGGTTGGGAGAGCCATAGAGGAGGGGAGAGCCCTCTCACCTTTCCTTGGGCAGACAAACACCTGCCCTGATTGCTAGGCTCCTGCCCAGGGAGAGGGGTGATGCACAGCTAGTCAGGGAGCCCAGAGAGGGACCCTCGCTGATGAGAGGCAATGCTGGCTGCGGCACAGGCTGGCCTTCTCCCCTTCCAGCAGCAGCGGGAGCCCAGGCAGTGGCTCCGCAGCCCTCCAGTGCAGCCCCTGCATGCCCAGCAGCCTGAGGCCCTACTGCCAAGCACAGCCTCATGCTCGAGGATGGCATCTTGGCAAGAAGCCCCTTGCTAACCCAGGATCAGCCCCCCATTTGCCATCACTGGAACACCAGGGATACAAGTGTCAGCTCAAGATATCCTGCCAGGCCTGGGAACCCCATGCCACGGGGTGGGGAAGGGGCTAAGCACACCTCTTGGCAGCCCTGGACTTGATGCATGTCTCGGCTCTGCCCCTGTCTCCCCAGCACTTCGTGTCCCACAGCCTTCCAAAAAGGGCAAGGCAGTTCCCTTAATTCAAGGGATGCCACCTTGGCTAAACCACTTGCCTCAGGCCTGACCAGCTCCCTGATGCTGCGGGGAGGCTGCACCCTATCGGAGGGGCTGCCTTTGGGTCTGGCCCTGGCTGGAAGTGACATTTGACCCTCTTGTTGCCCAGAGCCGGAAGCTCCAGTGAAGCTGGAAAACGTGGAGGTGTCCAGCCACGGTAGCCTGGCAATGCAGCTGCGCGAGGCAAAGAGCAAGAGTAAGTCCAGGGGGCAGAGAGACAAGCGGCAGGGACCCAGCCCAGGCCCTGCAGGCAGGCAGGGTGCGCGGCACCAGCCTACTCTTCTTGTTGCTGCTCTGCTGGGAGGCACACAAGAGCCACAGTGTGGGCTCCTGCAGGTTGCCCCATCCCTGCTCGCCTGCTCCTCGCTCTCCCCAGGAGCACCCTGGCATGCTGGGGGAGCAGGCTGGGCTGCACTGTAGCCCCATGGTGTGACGGCCGTACTTTTTTGCAGGTGAGGGGCAGAACTGCTCCACGAACCCCTGCAGGAACGGAGGCACCTGCACCAGGGACACCAAGTCTTACCACTGCGACTGCCGCCCGGGATTCAAGGGCCGTCTCTGCGAGCTGGGTGAGTGTCGCGCTGCTGCCAAAGGGCTGAGCTCCCTCTGCAGGTGGATGGTGTGTGCCCAGCCACAGGTCCCCCAGGTCACTGAGCACACCCTGTCAGCATGGGGCTCCTCCTGGCCAAGGGAGCTCCTGCCATGCCCAGGCCCTGCTAGGGAGGGCTGTGCTGTGCCCACAGAAGGAGATAGGGGCTGGGCTCTGCTCTTAGCAGTTCGGGCAGTCCTGGGAGGACAGGTCTGCTCCCTGCTTCTGGCTGAGCCCTCCACCTCCACCAGGCAAGCCAGGCTCCTGCCCTGCCCACGTAGTTATCTGGGCATCACAGGGCTGGGGGCTCCACTTCTCCTGGCAAGTGGGCTCTGTTGAGCCCAGCCCTCCAGGACAGCAGAGGGGAAGCCAGGGGGCCTCATCGGCCCCCTGCCACAGGGCACAGGCAGGCAGGGCCAGAGACGGGCTTGTTGATAGCTCCCCTCTCCTGTTCTCCAAGCAGCCTGCAAGAAGGTGCCACACTCGTGCACGCGGCTGTACTCGGAAACCAAGTCATTCCCTGTGTGGGAAGGAGGTACCTGCCACTACCTGTGAGTACTGCCTGTGGGTTGTGCTCCCCCCCTTCCCCATGTGCTCAGAGCCAGGGATGTCTCCCTGCAGCTCAGCTCCGGGGAAGGGAGAGCAAGTGCCAGGCCCTCTCAGACCCTGGCTGGCAGCTGCCCCCTCCCCAGCGCAAGCTGCCTTCAAGCCCCTGGGGCTGCCTCACCAGCTGCGTTTCAGGGCAGGGCGTTGCTGAAATGACAGCCCTGTAGCAGTGTTACCCTACGTGGCAGCAAGGTTAGATTTGGTGTGCCTGACCCCTGCTGCCTGCCAGACCAGCTCCTAGCTGCCTCTCTATCTGCAAGTAGAGGGCTGAAGCCAGTCCTGCTGCAAGGCCAGGGCACGGGGGCCTCTGCTCTGCCCCTGGCCCCCCCAGCCTTCCTGTGACAGAGTCACAAGAAGGCCCTTAGGCATAGCAGGCTCAGCCCCATTCCTACCAAGGCCATCTACCACAGTCTGGAAGGAAACAGGGGAGACTCCCAGGCTTTCCCCTTGCACCCATAAAAGCAGATCGGTCCCTGTTAACTCCCTGACAGCTTGCCCCTGTGCTGTGTGTGCAGGTACAGGAGAGTCTACAAGGTACACCAAGATGTCTGCTACAAGGAGAGCTGCGAGAGCACCGGTGCCAAGAAGACAACCAGCAGGTACAGCTAGCAGCAGCACACGGAGTGTGCCAGCCTCCCTGTGGCCCAGGGTGGGAGGATGCAGCCAGCTGGTGTCACCCAGCGTGCACAGGGGTGCCCAGGGTGGGGGTGGACTGGGAGAGAGGCGCGGGCCCCCGGCGAATAACAGAGCGTGAGGCACATGTGACCAAGGCTTAGAGGCCAGCTCTGCGTGCCCTCCCTGTGTGCAACAGCCAAGAGGCTGCAGGGCAGTGCTGACGGAGCTCTCTTCCCTTCTTTTTTCAGAAAACCAAGCAACAGTCACACACTGAAGAAGCCATAGAGTAAGTACCCGCTCCAGGCCTTCCTCAGCTTGCAGGCAGGGGCACCTCCTGCCCGTGGGTGCCTGCAACCCTGCACAGGGCATTGGGGAGAAGGGTGGAGGCCAAAGTGCAGCCCAGGCTTAGGCTACCATGTCGAGGGGCTGCAAGGGCTGTAGAGCTGCTGTTCCGGTCGGGCTTAGGCACGCAGCTGAGGGCTCCTGGTTGTGGCTGGAGTGGAGGGGCAGAAGGCAATGCTCTGCTTCCCCATGCATCTGCAGCCCTGTGAACAAGAGACTCCTGCAGAGAAAGGACCCAGGCACTGCCTGCCCGTGCAAGGCAAAGGCCAGGATCGGTCCCCTTCTCCCAGCCTGAGACAGGTGCACAGCGTGGGAAGAGGCAGCCGTGGGGCTTTTGGGGGGGCTCTGCACACCAGCTCATTCTTCTCCTGCTCCTCCACAGGGTTCAAAGCAGTAGAAGCTTCGTCTTTCCACATCTAAGGGCTTTTGAAACACCAGGAAGACCAGATCTGCTCACTGGGTTGAACACAGCGCGGGAACCTTCCTGCCTGGCGTCAGCCTCTCCTTCTCCTCCAGCCTGTTAGGGACACGCAGCTGGATCGGCATGCCGAGCAGCGCTCCCTTCCCTCTGCCAGACCAGCACTGCCTTCACTCTGGCTTGCCTTACTCTGGCCGCCTCTTTGCCCCTGAGGAGCTGAGCGGCAGCGTACCGTGGTGGCTGGCTGCCCCCCAAGGGGACCAGCCCCGCTCGGCCCTCCCAGCCGTTCTGCATGAGTCATGGGCTCCCAGCTCTGCTCCAGCATTGGCGGAGCTGAGCCTAGCTCCCAGCCAACAGCATCTGCACCGACCTGTTTTCGTAACCCAAGGTTATGTTACCAGTAACCCCCAAATAAAACAGTTTAATGCAGACCAAAAAAGCCTTAGCCATCACCTGAAATATGGCCCATGAAAATCTGGTTGGAGGAGACCTTCCCCATATAGACGAGTTAGAAATGGGGAGCAGCTCCCCCAGGCAGCGAGGCGAGAACCACCAGTGGAGGCATGTCCCTGACTCCTCTGCTGTAGTGGGGGAAACTGAGGCAGCTTCTACTGCCTGCCTTTTTTCTTTGCTTTGTAAACAATCCCTGATTTTAACCAAATTTTGAGCTCAGAAAGCAACAGAGCACCCAGAAAGAATTTTAAAAGTGATCTGTAGGGTGTTCTGAAGCCAATAGCCTCCGAGCCAGAGCAGGGCACAGCATGAGCTCGGTGACGAAGGGAACTCCACCTGCCATCCCCCTGAGCTGCTCGCAGCGTTTGTGTTCCCCCAGTGCTTCAGTGCCAGCGCTGTGTTGTTTGCGGAGAGGACCAGCGCGCAGTAGCTGCCCCACCATCTGTGGCAGGGCGGGCCAGGAAAAAGTGTAGTTTAGTGCCTAGTTTTTGTGAGTTTGTATGACAACACTAGTTAAACATAGATTTGTGTATTAAAGTACACAGTGTATATTATAAATTAATACATACCAGAGATATATCATAGTTATGGTATAGAGTGTTATTTCCCCTGCAGTGTGGGGGGCAGCCTGGCGGGGCAACCCTCCCCTCCCGCCAGTGTCACAGGCACTTTGGTTGAGCTGCAGCCCTGAAGACGCTCTTGGAGTGGAACGGGCCTGGGAGTTTTGGTGATCCTGGCACCTCTCCCTCCTGGAGCAGTGGCCGCTGAGGCACGCAGCAGCAGCCTGAGAGCAGCAGGGACGATGCAAAACCCCAACCAGCTGGCCGCCGTGATGCTCCCGGCCTGCGTGGGCTCCAGCTCTGCTCCCAGAGGAGAATCAAGAGATGAAGACGGACATAACCTCATTCTCTTCTAAGGCTGCCTGACACTGCTCCAGCCCCCCTGCCACAAGGCAAGTGCCAGAGCCCTGCCTTCCCCCAGGGCATCAGAAGAAGCCAGCCCTTGCCTGAAGAGCAGGGTAAGGGGAAAGCCAGCATAGCCTCTGCTATCTGGGGGAGGGGGGGGCTTGGGGCTACAGTCAGAAAGCATTTTCACCCCTGCCTTGTCAGCCACGAGACCAGCTGCCCTGGGAGAGTCCTGTTCCAAGTGCAGCCCCTGGGCCCAGCCAGCGCTGGGAAGCATGGCCCCGCTGTGGCCCAGCACAGTAGCTCGTCGCCTCCCACCCCGCAGCCAGCACACTGTGTAATGCAGCCAGAAGGTTTTAACCTAGCTTTGGAAATAAATTAGTTATTTTGGTTAGATTTTTTTTTTTTTAAGTAAAAACACTTCATGAAAACACTATGGGTTGTTTTTAAGTGAGCTGGTCAATGAGGAAGAATGAGGGTTATTGTTGTATGCTGATACGTGGGGTTTATTGCTGCCCCCTTGGCACAGGCCTGTGGCCACCACAGCTCGTGCCCGTGTGGGGTGGGGGCCCAGAGCCCCTATGTGTGCAGTGGGGCAGTGTTTGAAGAGCTCAGGCACCCTGGAGCCTCACCTCCTCACTCCCGGGCTGTTTTACTTCCCTCACTGTCCAAGTCTTCATCTTCCTCTGTGTACAGTGCATCCCTGTCCTCCTCCTCCTCCTCCTCTTCCTCCTCTCGAGCCAGCAGCTTCTTGAAGACCTCGTACTCCTCCGGGGAGGCGAGGGCCAGGCTGGCCAGGAAGTCTTTCTCTGGGAGCTGAAGGATGTCCCTCAGTTTCGGGTTACTGCTTTGGGTCTGGCCTTTGTGTGGGGTCTGGTAGAGCCCCCGGCGCTCCAGGAAGATGTGCCGGTTCCTGAGCTCGCCGAAGGGCATTCGGAAGAGACGGGCCCTCACCATCTCCTTCTGCTGGATCCCCATCCTGAAGTAGGCGTACTGCGGGCGAGACAACCTGTTTCCCGCACGGCCCCGACCCGCGCTCCCCGACCCGCGCCCCGCCGCGGCCGGGCCCCCTCACCTGGAAGTGGTGGTGGAGGCGGCGCGGCTCCTCCAGCAGCACGGCGGGGCAGCTCCCCAGCACCTCCCTCAGCTGCTCGGCCGTGAAGAGGCACTGCTCCCGCAGCAGCCGCACCGCCGCCGCCATCCTCCTCCGGGGCAGGGTGAAGAGCTGGGGGCAGCGGCTCACCGCCCGCCGCAGCTGACCTGCGGGCAGCGGGGTGAGCGGGCGGGACGGGGCCGGCCCCCACGTGCCCGCCGCGGCCCCCCTGCCCGCCGCCATACCTCCGTCCAGCCCCAGGCGCCGCAGCTCTTCGGCGCGCTCCCGCAGCCGCTCCGTCGGCATCCGCAGCAGCGCCGGGCTCCGTTCCAGCAGTTCGAGGGCGGCCTCGGCGCTCAGCCCCAGCAGCAGCAGCTCGGCCGCCGCCGCCTCCCGCCGCGTCGGGCCGAGCCGTGGCTGCAGCCCCAGGAGCCGCCGGGCCTGCTCTTCGCTGAAGCCCATGGCCCGCAGCCCCGCCGCCTCCCCGCAGCCGCGGCGGGGGCCCAGCCCGGGCGCGGCGGGGAGGCCGCGGAGCACCGGGGCCCAGCCCATCGCGGCCGCCCGCCCGCAGCCGCGCAGCAGCCGCGCCGCCATGGCCCGGCCGCCGCGGGGAGGAGCCGGCGGGGCCCCGCTCCGCCCTCCCCACCCCCGCATGCGTGTGGGCGGCGGAAGCTGGGTTCAGGGGGCTGACGATCTTTAATGTTTTAGGGGGCTTTAACGGACTGGGTTGTCCAGAGATTCCGTTTGACAGCAGCAGGCCTGAGGACTGCCCTGTTTCCTATCACATGTTCCAAGAGCGGCACACTGACATCACCTTATTACCTACGCCCCAATATGGTGAATTGGTTAAAATTCTCTTTATTGAATCTCATTTTTCTTTCCAGTATTTCTGTCTCACCAAAATCAAGGACTATTTTCCTGGATAGAGAAGATTCTGACAAAAAACAAAGGGGGGGGAACCCCTACACAATGCAATTCTGCACAGTTTTTGAGACCTCTGCACACACAAACAACTCTCAGGGCAGTCAACGGAGACAAAGGTGTTTGTTCATTCACTTTTCAGAAAGAGAGAAACTATGTATAAAAAGTCAAAGCATCCAATAAAAATATATTCCGAGTTATGGGCAATTTAAACAAGACATCAAAATTTTTGTCTCACAGCTTTAAAACACATTCTGTATAAGAATAATTACAACTGCTTATTAGTGAGAAGCTTCTCTAGAGGAACCGTGCCCAGGCAGAGCAGCTCAAGGCTGCCCTGCCAACCACTGGACCTTTCTACAAGAGAGAGGCGCTTACAGTTAGTTCATGTTGGTTCTTGAGTGACGGTACACGTCCTGCGGTAAGGGAGGTACGGTTCCACGGGGAGGGGCTGTGTTGGGGAGAGGGAGGGCAGTGATGTCCCAGACCCCAGGCCGGGCACTCCACAGCCACTGCTTCTTCCCGGCAGGGATCCGCGCACTCAGTCAGGAGCGTTCAAGCATAGCTCACTCTCCATGCAAGGAGCTGGGAGCCTGCCTCCTTGTGCACATGCGCCAGAACTGTTTCTGAATCTGCTGCTTTCTAGGGAGAAAGATAAACAGTGAGCGGTGAAGCATAGGTCGCGCTGGTCCACGGGCATATCTTCAGACTGAGCGCCTTTGGATAGCAGCAGGTGACCTTCTGGTGAGAAGTTCCCTTGCTAACTACAGCTCAGTCTTCTCATGTAAATCATTACTGTGTGCTTGGCAGGCCCCAGGTGGAGGAGAAAGCCTTCAGAACAACGTCTCACCTGTCTCGGCAGAGATGTATACCTCTTCCCAGGTATAATCACCCAGGTTCACAGGCTGCTTCAGCCAACGATCCTCTACTAACATTGCTAGAGTGGTGCGCTGCTCCGGAACAGGGTGCAAAAGCCCAGCAATGAGATCCATGAGACCTGGGGAGAGACAGCAGTAAGAGGAACGGCTCAGGCTGTATTTTAGGCATGCTGGGAATGCAAGGTATGGTTTATATGCAAAGAATGCAGATTTTAATTACAAATCCTCCCTGTTAATCCCTTGTGCAGTACTGTTATACCACAGCCTTAGTCACATGTGCTCAGCTCTGGGAATGACCTGAGATTGCCGGGTTGTGAAAACAGAGAACAGAGAGCTGCGTTATGACACGAGGAGGACAGAAGTAGAAGCAAATGCCACAGAGGCAACCCTGACTCACTGTTTCCAAGCCCAGTCTTGTCCTGCAGTCACCCCGTGTTTGATATATGGTTAAAGGTACACTCAGGGTTCAGGGAAAGCTTCCAGAATTTACCAGCCAATTGCAGCACCCTGAAGCCTTTTAACAATAGACCCCAGAGAATTTGTTGATGAAGATTTCTTTAGCCTGACACGCAATTAGTTTTCTACACCTCCAACAGAAAACAAGGCTAATGTACTTTTCCTACAATTCATTCAGAAATTCTAAATTCACAGATTATCATCCATCCAAAAAGTGACATGGCATTGATTGGCAATAGCTTAAGTGAGATAAAACTTGCATTAGTGCTACATGAGTGTCGTTATTGATGTTAAAGTTACCTACTGGAGCGAACCTTCCCATTATTTGTTCTGGCTTTCTCAGGTATAAACCTCACTGAAGCTTGACAAGCTGATAGGTTGAGTCATCATAATAAATGGGAGGCCTGGAATTTGAAACTAATAAAACATAGGGCAGATAGCTGTATTCATCGTAGGCACAAAGAACGGCAGAACATACCTGAAACGAATACCTCAGATAGCTCTGCTTCAGTGAGCAGCTTTTAAAATCATTGCAGAGCGCACTTGGAAGCATTTTGCCAGTCTTACCCTTTATTTCTGGGGAATAAATGTCGCTCATACTTTTCCAAGAGATCTGCTCCTTTAGAAAACCAAATGAGAAAAATTCACCTTTTGACACAGGCCGAGGAGGATTCAGGTCAGCTGCCACGGCCTCCTCCAGCTCACAGAAGGGATTCTCTCCAAACACTAGGGTATAAAGCGTGACACCAAGTGACCACATCTCCAGCTCAGGGCCCCGGTACCTACGCAGAGATAAATTTGCCTAAACTCAGACTGCAAATACATAATTGTGTGCTAAAGAAAATAAAAAGAAAAAAGGCAGCTGACAGCCCTCATTTCCAATTTTTAACACGGGAAGTTTGTGAGAATTCTAATAAGGTTCTCAGGTGTTTTTGAGAAGTCTGTATTATCCTTCTCCACAAAAGAAAAACAACCAAAGAACGGCCAAACAATTTCAGTTGATGAGTATGTGTAATATGCACCTAGATTTCCACATGCATAAGTTGGTGACAAGAGAACTTAAGCCTCCTCCTTCTCCACTATAATCCAAAACTGTCAAGGAAACATTTAAATGGAAGAATAGACACTTCAGTGGAATCCCATTTGCCCCCTCCCATTCTTTTCAAAACAAAAGATACTTGGAAACAAATATTAACTATCTAGATCCCATCTGAGAAAAAGGGACAGTTTCTTCACACAATGACAGGCTGAATTCCCAGGGCAGCGCTGCTTCAGCTTCCACCTAGTTCCCAGCAGGGATTTCCTCTCCTCCTTTCATAGCTTTCCCCCCACTGCTGCCCCATTAAGAGGAGCTGCCTGAAGGACCCATGAAAATAGCTATGTTCTTGAACTTGGCTCCGCAGCAGGACAGACATCAGTGCAAGGCTTTGCAAAACATCTGACCGGAATAAGAAAGCCTATCAACAGACTTAGTCAGGAACAACCTGGTATGTATTCAAGCCTTTACAAATAATTTCTGTCACTGCAGTGCCCTAAATCACACTGCAGTTTTCTGTGGTTAGATATTCTAGTAGAGCACCAACGGCAAAGCGCTTGGCTTCTCTATTCCAGCCCTTACACGCGCATTGTTTCGGTGCGATGGACACAAAAATTACTTTTCAGAGGGTGACATACGGTTTGCCAGACAGCACTTCTGGTGAGCAGTATTCAATTGTCCCACAGAAAGTATAAAACAATTTTCCAGGTTCCAGGTAGGCAGCTGAACCAAAGTCCACTAATTTAATTGTGAAATCTTCAGCAATGACAATGTTTTCATCCTTGATATCTCTGTGAAGAATGTTTCTACAGTGGAGATACCCAACAGCTGATACAAGCTGAAAAAGGAGGAAAGAACTAGGCGTTACTACACAGAGGTGTCCTTCTGGATAGGCCACGTGGCATCTCAGAGTTCCGATAGCCACATTTTGTCACTATATAAACAAGATATAGATCCTAATTTTGGTAACTGTAAATGAATTCAGGCGTGCCTGTCAGCATAGCTGCAGTGGGTGTTACAATGCTCTTGGGAGAGAGACTTAAAAAAGCCTTTGCTTGCTTTCCTCTCACAAATGTGCAGGAAGATGGCATGCTATGGTCACGATGTGCTTGCGTTTTTTTGGTTAGAAGCATCAGAGCTTACTGTTACAATCCTGCAGGTTACTCTATTTTTAACCCAGCTTCATCTGAAGGGTCCTTTGATCTCTTCAGAAGGATATTACCGTGTACTTCCAATACTGCAGGATGACAAAGCACTTCAGTGAAGTTTGGTATAAATAATGTAGTGACTCCTAGATTCCATTATTCTTTCTGCATAATTCATAATTAAGAATAGCATCAGAATTATATCACCTTGGAGACAATCGTGATCCCTACCACAATACATTTGAGCAAGAAAAGCAGATGGCTGAGGGAGAAGTTTCTATTTATAATACAAAGCTCCCTCTGCAGAGAAATACTGTACAGGTCTGAAGTAACAAAGCGCCCTGACAACCTCAAAGCTGGTTTAGGAAAAGGGCTTAGCCATCAGAAGTCTAAAGGGACTGCAGACTGCAATTTATGAATGCACACTGCACAGCAGACACAGAGAAGGTGCATTGCTTTGGATACCGTCTTCCATCAGCACAACCAGGTGAGGGGAGTGTGGACACAGCAGTGGGTTCGCACGTGCAAAGTGATTCTTGCATACCTTCGAGCAAGGAATTTACTCCAAAACACATGAGGGGGAATTACCTGGGGAATACTTGTGTGGTTAATTCAATGAACAAAGGACAATTCAGCTCTCAAGCAGACTTCTGACTCACAGTAACTACCTTGAGTTATTTTGCATTATGCCACGTTAAATTTCAAGATCATGTCTTGATTTTAAATTCCTTAAAAAGAGGAGAGCCCTTTACCCCTGTAGCCAACCTAAAACAAGCATTGATCGAAGTGGAAGTGTGGTGTTTAGTGAGGCTTGGGGCAACTTCCATGCGCTCTCCTCCTCCCACAGAGGAAATATTACTGCTACATGAATGGGCATCCTGGTGACAAGGGGTGTGGGCTGCTACGATCACAGCCAGGACGTGATGGCTCTATAGGAAATCCTCATATGAAGTTAGGTACTTTAAAGGTTTCTTTGTTACAGGTTTCTAAGTTTTCTGCAGATGGAGTTTCAGTTAGCTAGAAATCAGTCCTACAGGATAATGACGACGAGTTCTGCAGGTATTGAGCATGACTGATTCAGCATGCCTGCCGATTCGACGGTAACTCTTTTGAGAAAAATTCTGATTCTTATATTAAGTAATTCTTACCTGCATGTAGCAACTGTACATTCCCAGCTCTCACCTGTCTGAATATATAGCTCGCTAACGGCTCATCCAAGTTGGGCTGATTATCAATGAATGTAAAGAGATCCAGACCAGATCCATGCTTCTCCATTACCAACTGGAAGAAACGTTCATTTTCAAATACATCCAGCACCTATAAATAACAGAGTTTTTAATCATGCGCTTCATCCTCAAACTGTCTTTTTTTTTTACTTTAGACAAGCACTGCTCTCCTCTTGGAGATTTAATCAACGTGTATTAAAATCTTTGAAGTCTCATTTCACTGAACACAAACATTTCTTGAAAAGACAGCATAATTAAATCTCAGAGCAGAATTAAAACCAAGACAAATTCTCTTTCTGAGAAAAAAAAAAACCCACCCAAACAACACAACAACCCCAAAACAAGGAAGAGGAATCAAGATATGTATTCAGATTATTTACTGAACTAGTACATGTTCAGATGTGACATCACACTTACAAGATACGCATCCTATCATCTTGAAATAACATATAGACTTTTCTTCTGTTGAAGTCACACCTTCAGATCTACGTTTACCTCAATTGTTTGGGGTAAAAGTGTCAAAGCAAGTGATAGTCTGCTGTAACATACCCTCCAAAACAAAGCAGGATAGGTAAGTTCCTTTCTTTCCTGATAAGGTAGATTTAATACAGGACACTTCCTCAGTCCTGAAGAGGAACATGGGACACCAAGTATTCAAAGGAACCATCTGATGCGGTTCAAACTGCACTCACTTTGAGTTCACTGTACCTTAATGATACTGGGGTGCTGCAGCTTCAACAGGATTGCAATTTCTTGAGTAACTCTCCCCAGATCAGGATCATCCACCCAGCAGTCCTCAAGCACCCTCTCCTTCCAGATGAACTTCACAACAACCTACACAGACAACTGCATTCAGCATCACCTGCAAAAGTATGGCTTCAAGTGTTTGGTAAGTTAATTTCCAGGAAAAATGTTAGTGAATCACATTACTAGAAGGACAGAAGTAAGTCAAAGCGCATTGCTTTAAACATATTTGAACTAATTTAGTCCTAGAAGCCAAACGATGCACAGAAATGGAAGAGCTTTATTTTCCTTTTATTGATGCTTCGAATTCCGAAGACATTGACAGGCCAGCTCTCTTATCAACCCAATGACAGCAGTGGTGACTTTTGGCATAGGGGTAGTGGAGGGAAACGAGCACTTAACATCCATGGAAAGAAACACCAAAGCTCACCTCTCAACACACACACAAAAAAAAGAGAGGAGGGTCCCATAACTTCAACATGTCTACTCCACATTCTTGAGTTGTGGCATGATAAAGACTTTGACGTTTGTCATTGTCTTTAGTAAAGGAAGACTAAAACCTGTAATTCGGTTAAGCTTGATGTTTCTTTCAACAGGTTAAATTAGCTATATGGTCAGTCTCGTTCTGTGCCATTTGTCCTACGTAACATTCATATACTACACGGCATCAATGAGAACATTTTGCTGATCAGTGATTTCAGATTTCTGTTTAAAAAAAGGAAAACCCCAAGCTACCAAATAGCAGCGTTGACAGAATATGAACACCCTAACCTTTCAGTTCTCATCCTAAATAATTATTGCAATGAGATCTAAAAGAAATATTTAACCTGATGGTGATTTTTCTTGCCCATGGCAGTCCAGACAAAGCCAAAAGATCCTTTGCCAATAAGACTGAGAGTGTTGTAATTTTTTGCATATTCCCCCTCACATGCCCTTAATCCTTCAAGCTCTTCAGCTCTTCGGGAACTCTCAAAAAGTGAAGTTGATCTGCTGGCCTAGGTACAGATAAAAAAAAAAAAAAGCAAGAAAAAAATGAGCAAACCACAGAATCATGTTTATAAAATTAAGCAAATACTGAAAAGATAGTACACATCTGCAAGAATAGCTAAAAGGAGTGGTCTTTGGTTTTGATAGCAAGAACTGTATGTTAACATAACCATCACCATAAGAGACAAGTTAAGTCAACAGTCCGCTCTCAGCAGCTACAAATACTCCTAAATTCAGGGAAAGGTAAAGAAAACCTTGCACAAAATTCCCTGTGCAAGTAGGAAAACTAATTCATTGTAGTCCATCATCAAATTATAATTTTATTTGATGAATAAAAAGTGGGTTACTTTCAATGTTGTAATTTTTACTAGGCAAGTGTATTCTAGATGGACAGAACTGTCTATAAATTTGGCGATTTCTATTTGCCTCAGTAACTTAAAAAGCATTACTATATAAAAGATACTAAATTACCAAACTTTCTGGTAAAATAGCATTTTAGTTCTGTAGATTGGTTTCTTAGCAGACACAAAAAGCAAAACAAGTTCAAGGCATACCCTCCTAAATTTTAACACCCAAGTAAAATCCCTAGTAAAGAAACACTGCATGCCTTCCTACCAAGGCCTGCAACACTGCACAAGAAATTAAACACAACAGAAGTTTTTCTTGCTCTGAGGATAGGGCTTGGGGTTGTTTGTCTCAGCGATTATTCAGTTTCTCCACCAAAGACGGCATCTAAAACGCATGATAACAGAACACCTTTATGACATCCACAGTATTCCATATGAGAGGAAACACAAGAAATCTCACGGGCGCATTTGTTTTGAATAGTGAAATTTGGAGTTACACATGAAATGGTCAGAACTGATTATATTTCAACATACATGTGCCCGTACATTGAAGAGGATTTTCTAAAAGGAAAACAAGAACCACCTTATTACTCAGCTCTCAAAGGTCTCCTAAAAAAATTTCCAAAGAGCAAGTTTTGCCAATAGCCAACCTTTTCACTCAAATATCTACTTTATCTCCCAGCACACTGACTGAAGTCAGAGGAGGGAAACTACACGTCTAATCATCTCAATAAACAGCAACTCCTCAGAGCCTCCTGGAGTTTGGAACTGTCGCTGCTGTACATGTTACACACGTGGTATCTAAATATGTACGTACTTCTCTGTTAAGGTCATCATAAAATCCAGCTACATAAAGATCTAGGGAGTGCATACATTTATTCAAGGGACCTAGAAGATCACCATTGCTTATTTCAATGATCAAAGATAACTATTTTCCTCTACAGCCTTGGTGAAAGTACTGTCAGTTTTACATCCCTCTGCAAACCAAAAAGCAGGCCTGAGCAGTTCTGTGTTCAGGTTTTATGGCGTTGACATGTGCCTACTGTTCAGCTACGCAGTGGTGGCTTTGTGTACACCATCCCGAACGCAGCCTCTCGGGAGGCAGCTAAGAACTGCAGTTTTCTTTCGCTGACACAAGTCAACAAATGAAAGTTTTCAGGCTCGTATTCCCTTTTTTAATAGCGTTGTCATTGGTGCCAGTGTGATTACATTGATTTAAAAATTAATCTCACCACACTGGTGCAAACCTCTATTGTAGATGTATCTAAGCCAGTCTAAGAACAAATTATAAATTAGGTGCTTTCATTTTTCAGGCTGGAACTAAGCCAAACACACACTACCAGAAATGTTACAAAATAGCAGTTTGTCCTTTTTACAGCAGGTAAACATTTCTTTTGACATGAAAATAGAGAAACAAAGAAACAGCAATATCTGCCCACCCTCTCATGACCTTGTTTTCATTAGAAAAGCTTTTCGACTTTAGCTTCAGCTTAACAGTCAAGCGAGGAGAGAAAGGCTCAATATTATACAATGGTAGAATTTCTTACTTCTCCAAGACTATATGTAGAAAGATCTGCAATAGACTGGGCAGAGCTTGCTAGACTAGAGAGCAACAGCCGAGTCTTTGCTGCGGCTTCCTTCTGGCTCTGTAGAAGGTCTTTCACCACCCAGACACAGAAAAGTACGGCAGGGTCCTGCAGTTCTACACGTTTCACTTCAAAGAGTATACCTGTAGAAACAGGTGAGGAAGTTCAAATGGTAGAATGCAACTTCAGTGTTGGACAAGACCACAGACATTTTAGGACAAAATTCTGAGCTCTTAACAAAGTGAATTCCTCCATTATTCATTTGGGGAACACCTACTAAGTAGGGAAACATCAGAGGGGCTGACAAAAGCACAGCTATTCTAGAGGTTGTTGGCAGCTACCTCCATACTTCCCACTCCCCAGCAGAAACTTTTGTCAATGTCCAATTGTAATTATTAATTTCACATTGTTATCCTAAATTACATAAAAAAGGGGATTTTATGCAACACGCCACAGAATCCAGCTGAAGGAGTGAACAAAACACATTCCATTACACAATTTAAATACAAGTTATACACTGGAGCTTATATTTTCTCTTCAGAAGTTATCAGGTCCAGATCTTTTAATTGTGTTTTAAGAACATTTCTGACTATTCAGTCTGGATTAATTTCTTAGTAACTTTGTATTTTATACAACTTGCTTTTCCGATACGCTCTGAGTAGACTTAAATGCCATTTTTTCTTTTAGATGCAAGAGCTTCCTCCTTCCTCTCCACTGCGAGCTTCTATCCAGAATTGTCTGCTGTCTGGAAAAATGTGGGCGAAAAAGAGCATCCTGATAAGAGTTTTGGGAAGAGGAGAAATAGGTTTAACTTACTTAATTGTGAACCATCTTTGTGACAGCAATTTCCAGTGTAGCTGCCTTCCAGAATCTCCAAGGTCAAAGGAACTGCTGGATTCAGCCTTCCTTCTTGTTTCACTGGGGTCGATGTTAATTTTATCTCCATATTTTGCTGCCCATGTAACTGGCAGTCTTCTTCAGGACTATCTTTGCTTTTCAGTGGGTTTCTGTTGACGTCGTCCCCCACAGTCTCTGCAAGAGTTTCAGGCTTATCAAGAAATGCTTTGGATGATCCTTCAGAGTTTTCTAAACACCTGTGCGAGGCCAGCCACCCAGAAGAACCATGTTCTATGGCATCACCATTCAACAGCTGCTTTTCTTGCCCAGTTGAAAAGGCTCTGTTTTTCTGAGTAAGCATATTGCCTACAGCCGCGTCCACTGCATTAGAGGAGGATGCTCCTACAAGAGCTGCAGTAATACCTAAATAATTGTCTGAGCTCCCCTTGACACCAATATTCAGACCCAGTACCTCAAGACCAGAGCAAATACAGTTCAGCTCAGTGTCTGATTCTTTAACCTCTTCAGAGTTTGTGGCAACTCCAGGTGCAGAAGCACTGCAACCCGTTTTATTGCCTGAGCAAACATCACAGACAGTATTTCTTCCATTTGCAAAGAGGGATGAAGCATCATTTAGCAGGCAGTTTTCAATGACAGCGTGGCCAAGGCTGGAATGTTTTGCATCACACATGAAGTTTGGTTTTGACAACTGTGCTGTAACCATGTGGCTTTGAAAGTCTTGTCTGCATTCCGGTGTTGTCCCAGACCAGGGCTCATCTATTGTTGGTGTTCCAGGTGAGTTACCAATAACATCAGAAGGCAGCTTAATTGGGCCATAGGATGCGGTATCTAGACTGTCTTCTAGCCTAGAACAAACAGGTGACAAGGCAACATTTACTGAAGAAGCTTGTCCCCAGGCATCAGCAGAGCGCTGACGCTTCAGCATTTCATACAGTAAGCTACAGATCTGCTGGAAATTTACTTCCTTGATGTCTTGATGATGAACTTGCAATCGATTAGGCAAGATACCAGTCTCACTGGCATTTCGAGTCCCAGATGCACTTGATACTGCACTATCACTGCTTCTTACAGGCATCTTCATGTTCTGACCTAAATCCAACTGTTCTGAATCAGACAGCCTTGCAAAGAGCATCTTTTGAGAATTATTTGATCCCACAGTTTCCACTGTTCTACATTGTTCCACTGCTCTGATTCTGTCAAGCCAGGTTTCAGGGTAAGGCTCTCTACGATGGGCTGACAGCCCATCGGTAGCAATGCTGTCTTCACTGCAAGGATTCAAAGTTATTAGTGATATAATGATGATAAAAAAAAAAATAAGAAAACCACCATACTGTATACTACCCACTCTTCTGTTACTGTGGTCACTGTTTAAAACCTGCAACGATCGTTTTATTTTTAAGTTTAAAAGAAAAAGGCAGAAAGCCGTTGTCACAGGTACACAAAATCCTAACAAATTCCATCTTGACCAAAGAAGAGCAGGTACACTCTTTTCTTATGGATTACTTTCGTCTCTAGCTTAATTTCTAAGTATATATCATACATCGCTTACCACAACAAAAAGCCAATACACACGGCAGGATACTTCCAGTCCTAAGAACAGAAGATCCCTTGTCTGTCCAACAGAAGATGGATGTCCCCATCCATCAGTTTAACCATGGTTCACCGAATCTCATAGCACAAGGTATTTTACAAACATTTCTATTAGTAAAAACGCAGAGTAAGAACAACAATCCAAGCAGCAGAGCACTTAAAATCTAAGTACGATATGAGAGACATAAACCCAGGAAAGCACAAGGAAACAATGAGACTATCAGTCTCTTCAAAAAGCAGCAAGAACTGTGCTGTAATAGCCTATATATTAAAACGGGCAGTAAATATTTGCCAAGGGTTAGAATTGTTAATGTGGAAGGCTTAAAATTTGATTTAAGATAAACCACATGCATTATATAGGTACTTGTGCAGAATTTCTATCCTTGTAACAGGAAAAAGACCTAGAAAGCTACAATAAAAATGTCTGGACCCTAGTAACACAGTAGCCTGTTTTAATGGATGACCTGACAGTTACACCGAGCACCTGAAGGAATAACATTTAGAATTCATTCCAGGTAACCTAGCTTCAGTGCAACACCAGCTGGTGGATACCACGGAAGGAAATAAACATCCACTGTTTCTGATCTAGCAAAGATAGAGCCTAATTACCTTCCCTAGCCTGGGTGAAGCATTTGGTCCTCTTTAGAGATGGAACTCCTGTAACTTTACAATTGTAGGTCGTACCGATCTAAACAAAAATCTAAGCTAGGCAAAACTCGACCTGTCTTGCAAATAGCGCTCAGATTCTAAGGATGGCAAAGTGCAGAAGGCTCTTGTTACACCTTCCCACAGACATGACATAAGTGAAGAAAGCTTTTTTGCTGGCGATTGCCACCGTGGCTCTTCACTTCTCGAATATGCAATCCGTGAAATGCTTACCTATTAGAGGGTGTGGATGTCACTTCAGGAGGTGAGGGAGTAGAAAATAAACCAGTCCCATTCTTTTGTTTAGTCTCATCATGTATTAATTCGTCATCTTTGTGTCTTCTTTCCAATTTCTGCTTTTCATCTCTTGACAGAAAGCTTGCTAAAGATACAGCCAAGAAGTTGCTATCTGTACCAAACAAGAAACAAAATCATACCAACTTAGCCTTTTATGTTTAGGCTTCAGAGACTACAATGATTAAAACCAATTTTGGAACCGCCTTGGTTTGTCTCATCCCGAAGGAATTGAGTATAAAACACTCGATTAAGGCAAAGTGATACAAATATGAGCGCTCCACTCTACTTTGGCTTGAGAAGTCATCACATGCAGAAATCTAAATGTTTCAGGGCTGCTAAAATTTGCCTTCCTATCAAAGCTCTTGGACAAGTACTAGCCTCCTGGGTTAGCTCCTTGGACTAAAGTTCAGAGGCCTAAAAAAGGGCCAATGACCATACAAAGTCTGGAAAGAAAGTGATCATACAAATAGCAGCAGCAAAAAAAAAAAAAGCCCAAAACACACATATACTCCCCATTCCAAACATTTAAAATGAAAAGGTTTAGACTGCATTTATATAACTCACTGCAATTGCAAGACAAAAGGTAAAGAGTCTAAACACGCTTAAGAGAAAGAATAAGACACGATCTTCTTTCCTTCCACAATGACAACAGATCAAAAAAACCGAGTTTATAAGATGAAGTAAACCAAGTGTTCCTAACGAGTGAACAAATCTCAATTTGAATCTAGAACAATCCTTCCATTTAGTAAAGACTGAGTGCCAACAATGCTTCCTCAATGAACAACTGAATTACTCCTAGATTAGAGGCATAATTTCATCACAGAATTACCTAAGAAATTGCACTGTCTACTAACTCTTCTTTGTTCCAGTCGTGTGCATTGGTTTCAATGCACATATGCATTTCTAAGCAAAGAAAAGAGAGAAAGAAAATAGGAAGAAAAAAACCTCCCAAAACTAAGCAGACAAAACCATAATCGTGTGACGTGGATGAAAGTGTGCACTTGCTTGTGTTCTCTGTTTTGAGCAGAGCTAGCTGGAAAGACAGGTTCGGAGACATAGCGCTTCCTTACTTCTGTTTATTCCTCTTGTGTTCAGAGAAATACACTTTTGATAAATAATCTGTAAATGCCGTGAACTGCATCAGAGGAATATGTGATGCCTCCTAACTGAAACACCACAGCAATGTATCATTGAATATTAGCCAGCAACATGAGCCAATTCAGAGGAATATTAGAATTTTCCCTTAAAATATTGTCGTAAGTATCTACAGCTCTGCTGCAGTACTGTCATAAAAGCTCTATTTTACATCTCTTAAAATACTCATAGATTCTAACAGGGGAGGAAGGGAAAGGGAAGTGCTCGTTAAGTACAAAGCATTCTCTATTAACAGTGTAATTTCCAACTTGAATATTCAGTTTCATCTTCTTAGCAACAAAGAGGGAAGCACAACCTTAGGTGAACAATTCTGCTCACCTTAGGTTGTAGTGGAAATCCACCTTAAAAACTGCATGGATGTACATTGCTTTTACAAAGCACATTCCCACGTTCACAGGCAAATCTCTCATTTCTATTAATTTTACCTTTGTTACAGGAGCCAGAGCCAGCTGCATGGCAGGCAGCAACATCTTCAAAGATGCACTCACTCTCTGTCCCTGTGGAGTTGTCAAGAGGAGGTAATGGCAAAGAACAGTCACTGCTTCTCTCCACGTTGTTATAGAAACCAGGGATCAGGAACGTAATGTTCTAAAACACAAAACGAAGCCTCATAAAGCTAAGCTGACTCTCACAGGCTGGGGGCAAATCCTAACAATCCATGTTTGTGGACCTGATTCTGATCAATAGCCAGGCAAAAGTGATCCACATGACTGATGGAGAACATATACTTGAAATCCATACTAGCTCCTCCTCAGCACTGCAAGACACAGCGATTACAGCAAGGGAATTTGCGCATCATCCTACAACTCACTTGCTGAACACACGGAACACAGAGCTTTTGTGACAGACAGAAATGAGTCTAAAAGACCGTGTAAAAGACAACTATACAATTCCAATGGACATGCTGCCAGACACAGCAGTCCTTTGGAAGGGATTAATACTCCTGTCTTACCTTTCCCAACAGTTCTTTCTTCTCATAGCCAAAAAGCATTAAAGCAAAACTATCCTTGATGCCACAGATGGTTCCATCTGACTGCACAGTAATAAGACCACTGATGGTGGAGAAAACCACGACTGTAGCAGAGTAATGATAGCCTGTGAAAGAGCCTTGTTTTTCTGTCTGCGGAACGCCATCTTTCTGCACTGCCGCTTGGTCCTCCTCCAGAAGGCTTACTTGCAGCTTTAAACTGAGAGGAAACATGTTACCCTCTCTAGATTGGCCTACAGCTCGCTGGATCCTGAGATTCTAAATTAAAAGAAAAAACAAAACAAAACAAAACAAAAACCACCAACAAACAGAAAACCACTAACTAACCAAATGTTTTGGTTTTATTTCAGTATTCATATCAAATTATACAGGAACATTCTCAGGAAAAAGGAGCAGGAAAAGAAAAATGAACTAATCCTGTGAATATCAAAATGAACAAAATCCGGTTTTCTAAGGATTTGGAATCCAGTATTGAACTCCTGTATGAATATCCTGATGATGAAGACCAGGAAAGTCCATGCTGCAGCTTTTCAGCAAATGAGGCACTAATAAGCCCTCTTTTAACTATCTAGTTGCCCATTTGCAAGATCTGCGTATTCTTTAGACACCTTAAATAGATATGACTGAAACCGGCTAAAGAATTCCAAGGAATTTTAGGGAGCTGACAGAGACAGCACAGTTTCTTAAAAAGCCAGGATTGAAGAAAAGTGTCTTTCACCAGGACAGGCTCCACAGTGAGAGGCCAGGGCTTGGTCTCGTTCCGATTTAGGAAATATTCAGACAGCAAGCTCCATAAATAAGCAGCATACCCTTTTTCAGGGAACTTATGCTTCTCTCTGAAAAGGTTTTCTGCTGTTATGTAAGGAGGGAAAACAGTGTGCACCTATGTTCCAAATGACATGGGTACGGAAGAACACGGTTCAATGCTTATACTATACCTTTGGGATTTTTTTGCCTAGAGGAGGGATCTGCACAGAAGGAATCAGGTCCTTTATGTGGAGCCCAGCTACTTCTTCCGATGTTGGGTAGCCATGGAGATGTGCAAAAAGGAGGTCACATGATGTAATCTCTCCCTTGGGAAGAAAATTTACAGGACTATTTTAATTTTAGCATTTTAGCCACAGTCCACTCAAATCCTTTAACAACGGTTTCTGCAAATATCTAAGCAAATAGCAGGAATTTTCATTCTGCAGTCTCTTTGTGGATACAACTACCTCAGACACAGCATAATGCAATACTTCTCTGACATTATCGTAGCCTGCCCTTTGCTGTAGGGGAGAAGCAGGGGAGTCCAATGCTCCTCACAGAAGTTTTCCTCAGCAAGCTGATCGCTTCTCAAGGGCATCCCTGAAATGAATGTACAACCTCCTGCCAAACCATCACTCTTCAAGTCTAAGAAGTCCCCAGGGGACAGTGTATTTTAATGGGACTTGTCAAATATGTCAAGGTGGGCTGTATGGGAGAAATACACACAGGTGCTGCATATGCAATCCCAGTTTCACACAATGCTATGTACGAACTTCACGTTCACAAATAGTAACGTGCCTACTGGCTTTTAGACAGGTTTAATTTGCACAAAAACTCTCACACAAACCGCGGTCTCATTTGATCATTAGGAAAACACTCACGTCATCCCTGAAGGAAACAGAAGCTGAAAGTCTTTCCACTGGTTCCAGCACAACCACACAACACTGGTTGTCCTTGCTTCTTATTCGCCTCAGCCAGATCGAGACAGGGATCTTCTCTTTGAGACGGCCTATAACATCCACCTTTCCATAGGATTCAGAGATGCAGTCATAATTTACTAAGACCGTGGTTACTTAGCAAAAATTTCAAACAAGAATAAGATATTGAGCCAAGGTATCTCCCCGTCATTGTTAGAAAAACTTTGTTTCTTGACTAGTTACTGTTTTTTTTATTGGAAGAAACACAGTTTTAATACAGAGGTGAAAAGGTGATTCACTGATCATACACAAAAAGTCATGGTTGCTTTTGTATTTTGTATCTTCTTCCACCACCCCGTGAAGGCTAAAGGCATTTCCTTCAGCATAATAAATGTGCCAGTCTAACACCTTGCATTCAATGAGAAGTGCCTTTCAGAGATGCCTTATTTAAGAGATTTTCCATGCTGCTAATGAATACTCCGTAGTAGTAACACAGTTCTCACTTCAGGCTGCAAAAATAGCAGTTTAATTTCTTATGGGACGAGATTCTTCTCAAATCAGAAAATGTTTATCTCATAAACTGCAGTGTTCATATCAAGCCTTTTATAATTTTTACATGATCTTGACAGAATGGGTTTACGAGTTACACAGTGACTCTTATAACGTACTTGGAATGGCTGTAGCTTAGAATTAGTGCTTTTATCAGCCATTTAATTTTAATCCTGGATTCCACAGAACTAAACTTCAGATTTTAATTTCTTTTTCACTCCCCATATGCAATTGAGGATTCAGGAAGATCAAGCTCTGAGATGCTGACAATTTCAGTACAAAAATAACATACCAGGAACAATAGGAGCTCATTTTCCAACTATTTTCTAGTGACAGCTCACGACAGCAGCAAAAGAAAACAATTTTTATACATCTCTCATGCAGTTCTCTTATAAACGCTACCACTATAGGCAAAATATCAATTCCACTCTTTTGCACCAACTAGGGTGCTTTGGCACATATTTGGCACAAATTTTTGACTGACTTGTAACTTTATAATATGCACAATGCAATTTAAGATCATTTTAAAAAATACTTTAAAAGACCAGACAATTGGGAACTTTTCCATAATAGGTTTTTCCACGTTAAGCAATCTATATTGATTATTTTTCATCTAGTATCCTTTAAGTTCTAATTTGGTCAAGTCATCATGACTATACGTGTTGGCAGCTGTGAGGCTCTCACGGATGCCTCCCAAACCATCTTTTGCCCTTTGAATTCCCACATCTGCAAACTTTTAAACAATACAGTCCTACAAATGACATAATTGCCAAATGCCCGCAAAGTTAAATATATCAGGAAATTAGACTGAAACTGACAAAAAAAATCCAACCAAAAACCCAAACCAAAGACTATAAAAACACTGCAGGTGGTGGGGAATATTTGCTTGAAAATTTTACCTACCACTGTTCCTGAAACCAGCAATGAACATTCATCAGTTTCTATGTACTCCTCACCCACAGTTTCCCATACTTCTTGACTGGATTTGGATATCAAGTGGGACAGCTTTTGACCAATGAGTTCCTGACTACTGCAGCCAAGCAGCTTGCAGGCTTTGTCATTAGCCACTAGGATCTGGAAGAGCAGGAAAAAATAACAAAACAAAGAATAAAACCTGTCAGTTTTGTTAATAGATCATCACCTCCTCAGGTTGTTGCTTTAATATCTTGTAATATCCCTTCCTCTTGGTTCTTTCAAAGTCTGAACTTTTAAAAAACAGTTCACTAAAGCTTCTTATTCTAGGACATCCCTTGCCCATGCATCTTCTTGGTTAGGAGGGTTTGAGACATTGCTTTCCTTTCAGGTTTCCTGCTTTCTTTTAACCACGTACCTGCTCCAGCCTCTTGTGTCCTTTAAATAATCACATCCATGGAGTTACTACAAAGTTACATTTGCAGACAAAGCCTGGACAGACCAGAAAATTTTATCCACACCTGAAGGCATGCAGTAATCATACCAGTCACTGACATACTTAAGCCTGTGTTACAGACCAAGTCAGGATTAAATGCCTTCAAGATGGGTAAGCCTGAACTGTCAGTTCAAGCTAAAAATGGCACAACTCTTTAAAGTTTTCAGTACTCAATTTTATATTAATGTTTACTCTCAGGACAGAAACAGAGCCATTCTCTCCCTCACAATGCAAAAGGCATGTTGACTGCAGCAGATAAAGTGATCTCGTGCCACCACAAACCCATCCCAGGGTTGGCACTTAACAGACAGAAGGCTTGAAGCACATTCTGCTTTTCGTTTCTTCCCTCATACCACATCACAGCTGCATTCTTCTTTATTCACTTTTTCTGTTTGAAAAAAGACTCAAGGCATCCGTGATTCTGCTACTGTCCTGTGTATTTTGCTAACTACAACCTGCAATGGAAATAAACACGTTGTCAGTCTTTAGAAGACTACTGAGCTTGAGCAGACTACAAAGTGCCTTCATGACGCTCTGACTGCCTGCAGATACACGTAAGAATAACTGGCATTTTAGCCTGTCTGATGTCATACAACCTATGCCAGTTATGGCCTGCTAAGTTTAGCAGTTAATACTGCAAATACCTCTGTTGTGGTGGCATCCACAGTGAAGATGGCTTTGTTTGGGTTGCGTGCAGCAGTTGGGAGGTGCTGACTGGATTCCTCCACAGCGAGGGCATGCAAAAAGGAACAAGAAGAAGAACTTCCAGTGGAAGTGGAAAGAGAGGCAGAATTCCACTGAGCCCACGAGTTACCAATTTTGCTGGTACAAATGTTACGAGCTGCCAGTGAAGACAAACAGAAAGAGCTCCATTTCTCCCCTGTGAGAAGATAAAGATCAGCTGTGTAGCTACAACAGTCTACTACAGGAGTATTAGACGAATGGATAAAAAAATTAGTTGTCAGCTGAAGCAACTGTCAAGTAATCCCAAAATACACGCTTCTAGATTACAAGAAATTACAAGAAAATAAAATACATAAAGCTAAAGAAAACAGAAACAATTCTAATAAACGTATCTTTTTGAATCACCGCCACTGGAACAATTAAACTCAGTCTGCAGGCTAGAAAAAAATTGCCAATGTCAATAAGATTCAACCAGACTAGCCAACTTCTATTTTTCACTTAAGTTAACAGTTTAAAAGGTTTTGAAATCTCTCAAGTTAAAATTGAAACTGTTATTAAATACAATTACAGTAGGTGTTCAAATCCTTATTAAATACTGCATTAGTCAGAAGCCACTGAATTAACTGTTCAGAAGACATGACACTGAAATACCTCTGCCCACACCAATGCTTTATGTTACACAATGCCAAATGATTGTACTAAAATTTTCAAAAGTTCTGCCTGTAAAAAATGTTTCCCTGGGAAGTGGCATCTGCAGCCAAATGCCATTGCTCCACTCCCAAAACAACAAGCAGCTTTCCAGTTTAGCAGTACTGGAAGGACCATTATGAACAACTCATCACAAGGAGATCTCCGCATTTATGCGGCACATACAGTTATGAACAGGCTCACCATGATAAAACAGAGAGACCTGTATCTGGACACATAGTGAACTGCAAAGTTCCCCTCCTAACAGAATCCGGTACAACAACATCTTTCACCCCTACTGGAAATTTTTCGCATTTTAGATAATAATACAAGGTGGCAGGGTGGTCCAACAGCAGCCAATGAAGGTTGCCCAGGGACAAGTACAAGTGCAGAGCACCTACCCACCAATGCATCCCCTGTAAATGCTCCCAGCCTGCGGGAATTTATGGCCCAGATGCTTATTGAATAAGTGCTTTCTGGCTTATTGCTACCGCCTCTAGGCTTAGGGGAGCGGAGGATGAGGATCTGAATGGTCTGAAACACATTCACTAATGACACGTGAACTCAATCTCAAAACACTTTTCTCACCTGACAGAGATGCTCTAAGCCGGCAGAGTTCAGAGAGCTGACTTTTCCTGCTCCTGCTGACCCAGGGGTAGGATCTACTTAGCTTATCAGAGCCATTCAAGTGAGCAAGGACTAAGCCTACTGATGAAGGCAGAAGGCCCCCTTCAGAGGGGCTATAAGTTTTGGCTGCCATGATGATGCTCTGGTTGCCACACCGCACCTAGTGAGCCACCATCTGTAACAGAAACATAAGAAATTCAGTCAGCCTTACGGTCAGGCAGTAACGCTCGGGATGCTGGCAGGTAACGATGCCTTCTAAGCCAAAGCACAAAGCACAGCCCTGTAAGTTACGCCAAGACTGTGGCTCATTCTGACGCGTCCCGATCAACGTTTGCTCTGTGTTGTTAATGCAGGGGTGACTCTATTGACTATTGCCCTGCCCTGGCACCATAGGATACCTGTGATCGACAGGACGCCTCCACCCTATTTCTGTAAGAGCTACCAAAGGCCCAGCCACCACCCTCTCCCCATTCCTGCTCGTTGTAAAAGCAAAAGCTTTGGTAACTTGGGAAGCAATTCCCTGGTTTTCAGTCAGCAAGCGCTGCACAGCCTCCCTCCCCCCCACCCCGGGTGCTGCCCGCACCGCCCACCCTCCCGGGGCTGCAACGCAGGACGCCGGCAGTGAGGCAGCCCCAGCCCCAGCCCACCGGGACGCCGCCGCCACCGCTTCTCCGGGCCGCCACCACAGAGCCTGCGGGCGCGAGGAAGTAGGGGCGGGACTCGGCATCCCCGCCGCCCAGTAAGCGAAGGCAGTGGGAGAGCGGCACGGAAGGAAGCCAATAGGGCGCCGGCGCGGGAAGAGGCAAAACTCATCCAGCGTCAGGGGCTCCGCGGCTCCCTCCAGCCTCTCCTTCTCCCGCCTCTCCTTCTCCCGCCGCCGCCACCACACGTGATGCGCTGCTTCGAGGCGCAGCCCGGCCGGCCTGCCCTCAGGTCCCCGGTCCGGGGGGGGGCGACCCCTCCGCAGGCTGCCAGCCATCCTCCGAAGAATTTGTAGGCGGAATGACGAGGTGGGGAGCAGCTCGTAACGTCTCAGGCCTGAGGGGCTGGTGGGGAGGAAGCAAGTCCCCAGCTGCGCTGCGACGACCTCCCGCGCGGCCTGCGGGGAACTACAACTCCCAGAGGGCCGCGAGGCCTGCGCATGCGCGCTGGCGGCGGTGGCCAGGCCACTGTCCCGCCCCCTCAGCGCGGCAACTGCAGAGGTGATTGGCTGCGGTCTCTCACCAGCCGTGAGTTCTGATTGGCTGAGGTGACAGTTGAGGCGGTTTCCGGAAGGGGGCGGTGGGAGGAGAGGCAATATGGCGGCGGAGAGCGCAGAGGGACCGCAGGAGATGATGGAGGGTGAGAGTCCGTCGGGGACCGGCACGACCGCGGCCGCTGAGGGACTTGGGACGGCCCGAGGGTGGCTGCCAGCTGCGTGCGGTGGGGCTTGTGGTCCCTCCGCGGCCGGGCAGCCCCCGGGTGTCCACCCCGAGGGCTACTGCCCTGGGGGGAAGCGAGCCCTGGCTGGCCGCCGAGCCGCGGTGGGCCGCCCGGGCCGGGGGGGCGGTGGGTGCGTTACCTGGGGCCTGGCGTTGATGCCTTCCCCCTCCCCGGGGGCTCCACGCGCCAAAGGTGGAAGAAATGGTTTTGTGGCGATGACCGTGACGTAAAAATTAAAGATAATAAGAAAGAAGTCCCCTGGCATGGCGATGCTTTTCCTCAGTCGCCCTGTGAAACGAGAGGAAATGCTGAAGCGGGGGGGGAGGAAGAGGAGCGAGGAGCTTCAGGTCCCCAGGGCCAGGGTGGACATCAGAGTTGTGTCTGGGTAAATGGTGAAGGGATCTCGCAGGTTGTGCTGGGGAGACGGTTGCTTTTATCTGCAGGGATCTCTTATTTATTTTTGATGCCTTTACTTCTTTGTGTCATTGGTACTATTGTACATGATACTGATTTTTTTTCTAAAAGCTTTTAAAATGTAATAGTTCTAATTCCATCTCCGTAATCTTTGGAATTGCACTTCATTGATCTAAGAAATTTCCTTTTTCCTCCAGTCTTCTTCCCAGATTGTTGGTTTTAGGAAGATGTGATGGGAGGAAAAAGTGCACCCAAAATCAAAGTAGAAACAAGGGGTAAGAGGCCTTTTATTTAAGACTAAACCTTTAATTTAGCTAATTTAGGATTTCTACTAACTGCATAGTGATATATGTGAATCCTGGTTATTATACCTGCTTGTTACTTCTTCCCCCCTATCCCACTGCTGAAAATAGCCTAATTCTGCTATTATGTATCTTACACAGTTGATAAGCGGATTGAATCAGAGGAGTCTGGAGATGAAGAAGGGAAGAAGCAAGCAGTTCGCTTAGTAACAGACCTCAGTCAGCAGAGCCTGAGAGATGAGCAGAATGGTGAGAACACAGGTACTTTGCCAACCTAAATCATCCTGTTAGGAAGTGTCGTCTTACTAGTGTTTACAGTAGCGTGTGTGTACCATTTCTTTGTGTTTCTTGTGGCCACGTGATGGTTTTATCTATGTTAGTGAGCAATGTGAATCTGCCCTAGAGCAATCTTCTTTAAAAATAAATACATTATAGCGTTATCATTGCTAAAATAAAGGCGCCTTCTTTTTATGGAATGGCTGATATTAAATCTCTGAGGGTTTTTTTATTTATTTATCCATCCACGTTTCTCTTTGAAATCTTTAATACCAAAATGCAAAACACCTTTATTAATTTTTTTTTTGGTGTGTGGAAACATAGTAACTTTCTGTTGAAGGATGCTGGAAATGTTTGTTAGATAGAAACAGCTTCCCATAATTCTGCTTTAGTGTATGTAGTTTTTTACCTAAAGAGTTGACAGATTCCTTTGGAAGGCGAAGAATACTATTTCCAGATAGAGTGAAAGAAGGTATCAGTTTGGGTTTTTTTTTAGTTATCAAAATTATATCTGTTTGCATAATCTTGACTTTAAACTTTTGCAACTATTTTTACCGTTTGTATTAGAACATTGGGTAGAAATGTTGACGGACTCTTTTTAAGCCTGTGCGTGTTTGATGGAAAGGTTTGCTTTTCAGTAGCTTGCATAGAATTTGTCAGAGCAGCTCCATCTCTGAAGACCCTGCGTGGCAATATTATCTGGGCTTTTGGTGCTAGCTGACAGTCTGAGGTGTAATAGCATCCCTTTGGTAGATACGTTCATGTGACTATTATTGGTTTGGAAATGAAAGTGAAATAATAAATATTCTGCAGCAAATTTTAATCCTTTTTGACTGTGCATCTACTGCAGATCCCTCCTAATCTTAACCTTGCCCATTGGAATTTGCAAAGGTATTTTCCAAAGTAGAAAAATATTTTGAGAATTTTAAATCTCGTCTCCTAACTATAAATGTTCTCTCTCTAGGTATTGTTGATCGTGTAAAAAAAAAAAAAAAAAAACCAAACAAACCAAAACCTAATATTAATTAAAAAATGCTGTGGTGATGTTTGTAATAGCATAAAAGCACGCCTCGCTAATTGTACATTCCAACCACTATATGATCAATACAACCATTCAGATCAGTCAGTCACAGTTTTCCTTTGCATGCATGTAACACTGAGTGTTTGTTCAGCTGACGTAATTTAGCTGTGCACTTGAGGTTATATTTTGTATGTTGTTCCCCTGGGAATTATAATATTGGAGAAAATACCGCAAGTGACATACTTGTATTCCAATGAAAGCAAGAAAAAGACATTCAGATTTGGCGGCTTAATTACATTGGATACTAATTGATGTAGTGTTACTTTTTCTTCTTCCAAACTGAATCCAAAGGATTCATAAAACTTCTAGGGCAGAAACCAAGCAGAGGAATAATTTTGGAACATTTGAGTTAGTTTCCGCAGCCAGCTTTTTTGTTTCTCAGCTGAAAGGAAAATGAGTTTTCTGCATTTTCCACAGAAGATCGTAAATAGAAAGAGGTCAAGCAGATGAAATTTCATATTTATAATTTAGCTAACTGTCTGAGGAATAGCGCTTCTGTTTAGAAAGCTTATAACTTAGCTATTTGTATTTTTCATGCATGTGTGGTTAAAAAGCATAGTTAAGCTTTTAATTGCTATAAATGCTTGTGGTAATGTGAACTTATGTAACTCAGTAACTACTGTTCCGTACTGCGGAATTTGGGTTTCCTGAATGTGGTATTTTTTTCCTACATCTGCAAAGCTGTGTAGCTCGCAGGCATGGGTTACACAAAAATTCGTTTAAGTAACTTCACTGCCAAAGCAATGTTTTTTCCCCCTTGAGAAACTTGCTGCATTAAAAATTGTGGACTAAAACACTGTTTGCATATTTACTGCATGAAAGTGAAATTACAGTTCCGTTTGTGAAGTGACTGTAGAAGGGTCAGTTTAGGGTCTTTTATGTCCACTTGGTTGATAAATAAAATGTTGGTTGACAATTGATAGGACTGTAAATTTGCTAGAACCATTTTTATTTCTCTTCTTTGAGAGAAAATGTATTTTAACATTATTATACCAATACTGATTTATCAGTGTTATCAGTATACACATCTCAGACTGCAATGTGGAGCGTGTTTTATATGCAATACATAAAGTTTATGAGAGTTGGTCCTATTGCGTAAATGCCAGTGCGTCTGTGTTCAATTTTAAATTGCTTTTATTTCAGTGAATTCGATACACATGTGCTGTGTGATTTGGTTTTGTGCCTTCAGACTTGTGTGCTTTTTTCCCCACACTGGCTCTACCGGGACTGGTCACTCAAAGCCATATGACAAAAATAGGAGGAGGGGATGTTCTTGTATCGATGAAGTTCCTTCATTCTCAGCTACCCTTTGACAGAACCCAGAACAGAGTATTTAACACATTGCCAAAATCAAACGTGTGTAAATGGTCTGTAATGGGTGCTGTGAAGAAATATGTAATTTTATAGAGAAGCCTGCCAGCCAAACAGGTTGAAAGATTATTTTTTTTTACTTGAATTTTTTTTTTTGGATGACAGACTTTTTTTACTGAGTGCATGACTGGCTTTACTGTTGGGAAACTTTAAAGTCTCAAAAGGAGAAGTTCCTTTTGAGCACTAACTTACTGCTAGTACAACTTAATACAAGGGGAATAGTTCGATTTTTTTTTTTTAATTATTTTTTTTAATGTGATATCTCAAGTAACTGTTGTGGCAAACTTTGGCTGCGTTCCTGTTGGCTTACAAGGGAGCTTGTTTGGCTTGGAGCACTTTGTACTGACAGCACCTTGCTCCCTAGAAATAGGTCAAAGAGGTGTAGCCTTGGTAGCAGCAGGGTAGTGTATCGCGCTCGCCTGCCGAAGTCCATAGCTCCTGATCTGGAAGAAAATTAAGAAAATTCAAGTGTTGCCCACTGCTAAAATGCAGACAGGCATATGCACGCCTGTCGGTTTTGGTGGCATTTCTACACTGCCATTCAATATCATCACGCCTAGCAGGTCATTTTGCATCCTCAAAATATACTTTATGCTCCCTGCTAATTTATGCTATAAAAAACATTAAAAGATGAGGGACGGAAGATTCCTTTTCAGTCTTAACTGCTGTAAGTCAGTTCAGTTAGTGCTCTTTCCTCTTTGAATGCCCAGGCAAGAGGAGTAGCCCAAATACAGCAAAGTAAATGATGGTGTGTGGAGCTGTCAAAACCTTGGAGTTTGATTGCAGTATTAGAAATTGTAATGCTTGTACTGTTCATCTTTACAATACTACTTACAATGCCAAGGATCAGTACGAAAAACACTTGTTAAGTATAGGGGACGTTTGGTGTTTACAAGAATGTTATAACCACGGTGAGCTATAAAAGTAGTCATTATTTCTGGGTTAATCGAATGAGGTTGCATACAGTAATGCAGGAGTTAATGCAAAAGGCTTTGGGATTTGACTGTAAAGTTCCTTGGGTTTTGGTAGTACGTACAGAAGCTACACACAGGAAATGGAAAGGGGTTGTGCTTCATATGTTTGTTTTGCAAAGTCGAATTAGACTTTCTTTGGAAATTGATGCAACCAGGACACCTTCTTCAAGAAATGGGAATCAGGCATGAATTATTCAGCATGAATCTATTCAGTAAACTTTGCTCCCTCTTGTGCTATGATAGAGGCACAGCAAATGTTGGGCTGTCTTCCATAGCTATAAAGGCATTTCCCAAGAAAATGTATGCGGTGTGATTATGTTTACTAGCATATCAGTGAGTTCAGCCAAACAAAAGAAGGGAGGTCCACGCCAAAGTGTGCATAACACTGACATAAACTGGCAGTATTTATGAAAGAACAGCTGAAGGGTGGTGTTGCTGAGATGCTTGGTCATTCCTGGCACTATCACTAGACAGTTTAGATTCCTTCTTGACAATGTTGGGTTAGGTTGTTGGAGGAGCACAAGACGCTTTGGATGGTGTATCTTCAGAGGGATGATCGCCTTAAGCGTAAAGAAAAGGTATACTGCCCAGATCAGTTTTAAGCCACCATTATTCAGTAGCCACACAGGCAGGCCAGGGAAGGTGCTGTTCTCTCTGTCTTTTGCATCTAGGCATGAAATTCTGTTGTTAAGAAAGTTTTTTTTCATGGCGAGCTGTCATGATGAAAGCCAAATAGGTGAAGTGTATTTTTAATGCAGCAGAATATCTGAACTGTTCATTTTGTGTGTTTCTTCTTTTGAGGAGCATTTGCTCCCTTTGTCTCTCCAGATGCTAGCCATTATTGTCTTGCCTTTAGCTATCAAATAGCAGAAGTTTAATGTATTTGCCTCTTCTGCAGGAGAAGCAGAGACACCAGTGGACATGGAGACAATTAGCCTGGACCCAGAAGCTGAGGTAAAGGCAGATTTTTGTCCTTATGGGCTTTATACAGCAGGAAGAAAAGGAAGGCAAAGGCAAGTATTGAAACCTGGTTAAAAGATCTAATTCTTCTGAAGGCACTGGCTGTCGTGATCTTCCCAGGAGATCAGAGCCTTTAGACTAGAAGTAGAGGCGTTTTATTCTTGATCAGTAGCTGAAGCGTCTTGTTAATAATGTAGAATTTTAAATGAAGCATGAAGGCACTGAAAATGGGGCTATGCTGCAAGCATTATTTATGGGCTACGAGCTTTTGTGAGAATATCTTTAATGAAATGATTGTTGCTGTCAGACCCATGATTTGTAATAGGCATAGCTGCTTAACCAGCTGTGTGCCTTGACATTGGCAGCCTCATGAGCCTGTTAGCTGGAGAGTTTTTGAGCTTGAGTGGTGAAGTGCTCTATTTCTCTTTGACTGACCTGCAAAACCGGAACATCTGGGGCTGGGCGGTGCACATGTGAAGTGCATCAGCTGATTGCCAGCGCAGAGTTAATGTTCACAGAACCACCAGTTTACTTGAACTGTCAGTGGTTCCTGTTCATCTGAGACCTGGAACTGGAAATAGCAAGATGTGCCCTAGCAAAGTGGGTAAAAGAATTTTATGTGACGCTTTATTCATGCTAGACAGCAGAATTGGTCTGTCTCAGTAAATTCACAATTTACTGCAAAAGACTTCTAATTTTGGCATAACAATACTCAGACTCAGGAGAGGGCTGTTGCCTTTTTGCAGATGCTGTGTTTGCAACTGACAAGCTTAGGCCACGTGCTTCATCTGTGGTGGTAAAATCATGTGCCAAACCCAGTTTTCACAAGCTCTTTGAAGGGGAGTTTTAATGAGCTGCACATTTTGTAAGACTCTAATTTTCCTTAGAACAAAGTACCAGGTTGATCTTTGAAGAGTGTTTTGAAACAGCTGCTGAATCTCTCTATTTCTCTTTCAGGACGTTGACTTGAATCATTTCCGAATTGGCAAGATTGAAGGATTTGAGGTGCTCAAGAAAGTGAAGGTAACTGCCCTAGGGAGTTGTAACTGGAGATTTTGCATACCTAACCTATAAGAGGACAGATAGAGGAGTCTCTTTGGCTGAGATCCTAACAAGTTCACTTCATGTTTAACTGAAGGGGGTAGTGGTTACCCATTTGTCAAGTAGTAATAAAAATCCTGGGGTTTTGCAAGTTGGTTTTGGAAGTGAATGAGAGACAATGCATCAGGGCTCATCCTAAGAGATACATTCTGTACTTGCACAGCACGTTTAACATAGAATAATGTAGATTGGACCTCTGGAGGTCTTTAGTAAACATCTCCTCAAAGCATCATCCATTTAGAGGATGCTGCGTAAGGTCTTCTCCAATCAAGCTCTTGAGTATTTCCAAAAGTGGAGATTACATAGCCTCTCTGGGCTGCTGTTCTAGTGTCTGACCATCTTCGTGGTAAAAAGATTTTCTTCTGTAGAGTTGGAATACAACAAGGAAAGATTCTATTAAAACAAACAAACAAACCCAAACGAAAAAAAAAACAGCAAAAACCAATGCGGGGGGAGGCGAACCCCTACCTTATTGTCTGTGTGGCAAAAGGCATTACATGCTGTCATTCATATCCATTTTCCTGTTTGTTTTTTAAACTTTTCCCCAACTATTAGACTCTCTGTCTCCGTCAGAATTTGATTAAACACATTGAGAACCTGGAGCAATTGCAGACCTTGCGGGAACTGGATCTCTATGACAATCAAATTCGGAAGATCGAGAACTTGGAGTCTCTAGTGGAACTTGAGTGAGTCCAGGGGAACCATCAGGATTAGGCTGAGGGTGGTTTGCTGCTCATTGAGTTACTCATACTGTACTTATTCCAGTATTTGTCACCCAGGCCTTTCTCATGATTCACTTGCGTGCTCTATGAAGGATAATATCTGTTCTCCATTGGTATTCAACCTGTGCAGTAAAGTAGGTTCATAATCCTGAAGCTCACCAGGGACAGTCAGCTGGAAATGAAACGTGTGCTGTATAAGGCAGTGAGAATGATAGGTGGCTGCAGCTTCTGTGCAGGTATTGAAGCGCTCAGGCACTCCTTGCTCTTGGCAGCGAGAGCTCCATAATGTGTGTTTATTCCTGCAGAAAGTGACAAGATATTTCAGGTGAGACTAGGACATTTTCTGGGGGGTGTTAGGGAAGGAGTAGGGCTCTTCCCAGTTTCTGGCACTTGGCTGTGATCACTCTGGAGATACAGTACAGCACTGTCCTCCTGGGGGTGAGGAGGAGTGACCTACTTCTCCAGAGTCTTAACTGCTTCATGCTTATGGGAGGCCTTGATGTAGTCCTATCAGAGGCAGATCTTGTAGGCACATACCTTTCCCAAGAAATATGTAGTACTGAAGACTGGCTTCCTCCCATAATGGTAGCTCCATGGCTGGCAAAAATGATGGCCTTTTTTTTTTTTTTTTACCCCCTGATGCAGTAGAAGTATTTTGAAAGTTGTATTTGTTGTCATTTCTGATAAAAAGGTATGACACTTACCACTCTAGCTTCAAGGCCTAGCAAAGTGCTTGATGTCTGCAGATAGTGAGGTTCCCCACCAATTCACAAGTGCCTCTTCCAGAATCATCCACGATGTACTGAAGAGACCTTTGTTTTGTTTTACCTTAGGATCCTGGACATCTCCTTTAACGTTCTGCGACACATTGAAGGACTAGATCGGCTTACCCAACTTAAAAAACTCTTCCTTGTCAACAACAAAATCAGCAAAATCGAGAATTTGAGCAGCTTGCAGATGCTACAGATGTTAGAGTTGGGATCCAATCGAATTCGGGTAGGCTTGCTCTACAAGGTGTTAGCTAGAGAGGTTTGAGCTCTTTGGCTGAAGTGCCTTTTCTGAAAGTGCACTTCATTGACTCTTACTTGCAATTTTGTTCTTTTTATTGTTCCAGTCATTTAATGTGTAATTGCTTATTGCTGCTCATGCTGGATCCTTTAATTATGAATGCATGTAGTGCCTGGCTACTGAATTACTATTTATGAATTTCTCTCTTTAATGAACTCATGCATTCCCTGTGTGTTGCCTTTTGCAGATGATGGTTTCCTCCTGCTAGAGAGCCAAGCCTATCAACGCTAGCAATTAGTGTTTTCTTTTACCTTCCTAGAGGCTGGCAGTGTGTTGATAAAACCTATTGAATGTGAATTTCATTCTAGTTTGATTTGTATGTGTAATTGATGACTGATGTAGCAGGTTAGTCTCACTCAGGAAAAAGATTTTTCTTGGGACTTTGCTCTGAAATATCTCAAAAACCTGGTACTGTTCTGCTGATGACTTTTTTTTTTTTATTGTGCAGTTTGTGACTTCTTCAATTTAGATGATTTAAAATCTGTGCCACTTACAGGGAAGCAGTTCTGAGTAGTCTCTCCTGTCCTTACGGAGACATTAAATTAACTATTAATTTTTTAGAAGCTTTTTCAATTATATAGGCTTTAGAAAATACTTGTAACAGCTGAGTGCATTTCAACCTTAAAATTGTAAGTGGGAAGTGCCAACTTAGGCAATCTGTGAAAAATTCCTTGTTATGCTGGAAGAGCAAATAGGAAAAGAACTGTTTGCCCTCTGTATTTCAAGCTTTGTGGAAGCACACTTCTCCTTCTAGAAAAGAAGGAAACTTCAGCTATTATAAACAGACTTTTAAGGCAGAAATGTGTGCTGCTTTTGTGAAATGAAAAGACTTTATTTTGCTCCTAAAGCTAAACTGGACTGAATCCTTTTCCATCCAAAGGAATTTCTCCTTTGCAAATTAAGTTACTTAGGTGAATAAATCCAGAGTGTGAGAACATCAGCCAGATCACATAAGTGCTTAGGAACCTTAGAGTTTGCATAGGTTGGGGGAACATGAGTTAGAGAGAGATGTACTTTCCTGTATTCAGAAACATAACAGGCTAAGCATACTGATCCTTATATTAAGCAAGACTGTACTGTATTTGTATCTAAGCATCATTACCTTCTGGAAAAAAAATCCGGCTAGATTTATGAATTGATACTTAGGTGGTACATGAACGCTAATGTTGTCAAGCCAAAGAATATCTTTTAAACAACTGGGTTAGATTTGACTTATGGGTGTTTTCTCAGTGTTGAGCCTGAGCATATTAACAAAACAGCCAAAAAATCCAAAGTTATTACTGTATGGTTAACATGAGCTTCTTAAATTGCTTTACTTCTAGCATTTTTTCTGTTCATCTGTTAATTCGATTCTGGCTTCTTCAAACAGCACTGCTCTATGCTTCTAATTGCTTTACTGGAGTGAGTACCCTGCGCCTAGGCTGGGCATGATGAAATACATCTCATGTTATTTGGGGGCACCTAGAACTCTTAATAATTTTCTGTTAGTAGGGCGGCCTGGTACGTGCTTTAATGTGCTTTATTGTGCTATGTACTAAGGTGGGCATATCCTTCACTCTTTAGGGTAAAAGCCTGTGGACTGTCTGTTCAGGTAGCGTTCTTGGCTCTGAGGTGCCTGACATAGTCATCCCCTGTGCGTTAAAGCTTCTGCAGTAATGCTGTCTTAGTTTGCCACACACTCTAACCTTTCAGAGTGCACTTGCCCTGGAGTCTGGCATGACTTACTAAGCACTCGTAGTTCTGCTCCTTTTGTATGAATGGTGGGGAAGAACAACTTTATGGTTGAGCTGATGCATTTCGTGCTTTTTTCCCAAAGCTGAACTGAGGCAACTGTAAGGCAAGCATTTCTGTATTTTTTTCATTAGGTTTTTTCCCCCTCATGTCCATCTGTTTCATACTAAGTGTGGCGTTTTCATAGCTTTTAAATATTTTGGGTTTTTTCCCCGTGATTATTTCCTCTCAGTATCCTGAGAGTCACGAGTGTTTCCTCCTCAGGGTTGAGGGAGCTACCAGTGAGCAACAAAGCTATCACTTTCTTGCAAGGTGAAAACAGGGGTAAGTCCACAGGCTAGAAGGAGGGTGAATCCAAATCTGGGCTGATAAACACCTTACGTTGAATCTGTTGGCAATTGTGGGATAGAGCTTGAAGAGCTTCTTTCCTTTACAGAGTACGTATATAAATAGATAGTGTGTGTGTTTGTGTCCATCTTCCTCTTCCTTGCTTCATACACACGCGGATAAATGTGCACACATAGAATAATCTAAGTGATGCTAGGACTCAGTAGCTTGTCTCACCAGCACTACTAATCCCTGAAACTCTTCCAAGCAGGCAGGATGTGGAAAAGCTGAGATGTCACAAGGTACTTGAGCACAGATGCATAGCTCTGTGTGTATCTATATCCGTATTACTGTTCTTCTGTGAGATGAAGTCTGGTTTTAAGATTCTTGTCTCTCTTAACAGCACCATTTTTTTGAATTAAGAGGCTTTCCCCTGGAAAAAAATAATATTTTTTTTTCCTTCTCTTTACAGGAGCCTTTTCTAAGCCCACCCTTTTTCCCTTTTCTTGCCCCTTTTTTCTCTCTTCTATTTGCTTTCTGGTGCCCCCTTTCTTTGTAAAAATAAAGAATATGATTCTTCTTGATGCCTCACAGAGGTCCTTATTTTCTCCCACTGAAGGCTGAGCTCAGGATTTAAACTGGTATAGTGTGTATGTTCTGCCAGTAGCATCTCTATTTAAAACACGTAAATCACTTGGTATGTGTGTGCTCTGCCAGTAGCATGAATATATAGCCAGTAATTAACTATATTAACACATACACCCATGAGACAGTTAACCTTGCTTATGACAGAGAAACTGTTGTGCAGAGAAGCTGAACAGCTTGCCTCTGACTGTGTTATGCAGTGGCTGATGGTCAGGACTAAACTTGCAAATTGTATTTTCTCCTCTTGGACTCTCTTTCCATTCACTAGTGACAGATTTTTGTTGCTTCCCAAATGGGTATCTCCTTCCCTGGAAACACGTCGTAGCCCAGGGAGTGGCACCCTCACTGCTTCCTGAGCCTTTTCACTCTCTGCTCTTGCTGCCTGGACAGTGGAGGCAACAGCTGGGACAAAGCGACGTGACCCGTGCTGAAAATCAGTGAATGCTAGTGCCACGAGCCAGCTGTCACACAGGCTATGGTTCACTGTCACTGCACAGAGTCCTGCGCTTACTCTGCTCTCGGGTCACAAGGGAGGCCCTGCCTTTGTGTTGTGGAATCGGCAGTTTTGTGTTTCTCAGGAGTGCAGCTCCGTGGGTCAAGGCTATAAAATGCCAGCCGCATCTGCAGGTTGGAGGTTTTGCATCACAGCCATAACGCTGTCTCCACTGGTCACTTTGCAGGCAATTGAAAACATTGACACCTTGGCTAACCTTGACAGTCTGTTCCTTGGAAAGAATAAAATCACCAAGCTCCAGAACTTGGATGCACTGACAAACTTGACTGTGCTCAGTATACAGGTATTGATTGTACTTTGTACTGTTGTGTTTTGAACAGCCTTGATTACGTGAACCACCTTGTAATTTATGATAAGCTCTTCTGATTCAGCAGGTCTTCAGTGTTTGAGTCAAACTCCGGTACTGGAAGAAAGTATGATATTCTCTGTGCTGGCTTTTCTCATCCTTTCATACTAAACGAGATTGACAGACACTGATAAAAAGTAAAAACAAATGTTTGATTTTTATGGAAGAGAGAACAGGAAATTAGTGTTACCCTCCATTTCCTTCCTGAAATATTGTTTCCTAATATATTGCAGTAACATCAAATGAGTTACTCCAGGGAAGTCGTTACAATGGCAGTGGGCTCAGTGTCGCTGCTCTCTTCCTGAAGAGGGAAGAAGTGTGAACAAGCCTGTGCTAAATGAAATCTGTCCTTTAACATGGTTATGGAAAGCTTCTGCCTTTTTAAAAGGTGGAATAAAAGATACTCTGCTGATTTCTTTCATTGAGTCTCTTCCACATCCGTATGACAATGTTACTGCATTCTAACATCTCTTACAGCTGTTGGTAAGAAAGGCATACTTAGTACGCGTTGTATGCATCATTATTCTACAGGACATAAAGAAATAGATACAACAGAGTGTGTTGGGATTAAAGTATTGTAACTTCTCTTCTGACCATTGCATTAAAAAGACCTACAGAATGAATGCTATTAATGTGTAGGCCTGTTGTTTCTAAAGACACCAAATGGAAAACTTTCAGGCTACAGCTTTTGATGGGAAGGTCAGAGGCGGATTCTTCTAAACCTTGAGATTTGTCTCCCAGGGAACTTCCTTTGTGCATTGGTGATACAGAGATCAGATGAGCTGAGCTCGTGAGATCAGGCCCAAGCAGACTGTTTCACCTTCCCATCCGTACTTCAGAGAAATGCTTTTTCTCCAATAACTCACTTGGGTTTTGGTTTGTTTAGAGAGGACTTAAACTGCTGTTACACTTTCAGAATAACCGTCTGACCAAGATTGAGGGGCTGCAGAGCCTGGTGAATTTGCGTGAGTTGTACCTCAGCCACAATGGCATCGAAGTCATCGAGGGACTGGAGAACAATGTGAGCAGGCTCTTGCGAACTGTGTGACAGAACTGTTGCCCTGTGCCGGTCTTGTTAGCGGCTGTGCTTTCCTGGAAGTTTTTGTTCCTCGCCGTCCCCAGTTCCATGTGGGGACCGAGTCTTTTGAAAAGACCACAAAGATCCAAGTATTTGTTATGTTTAAATAATTTGCATGGGTGAAGCTTCTCTGGATCTTCTGCAGTAGAATTGTTTTCATGACGTGGGGAGGGGAAGCACAAGTTACAGAAGCCTGTAGTGTTTTCATTCTCACCCAACGGTAGATGCCATTGTCAGAGAATAGAGACAATCTAGAACGTAGTTGGCTGCGTGCAAGGCAGGAAAAATAACCTTTTTTCTAAAACTGTTGAGTTTCCTGCTGCAAAAAGTTTGTTCAGCTCTGCTCCTCAAGAGGACACTTGTGATCTGATTTTTAATGGATTCCTCCTCTTAACGTACTATGAGGAAAGCTCACTTCTTAGGAGCCCTTGGCTGGCAGTTGCCATCTGGCCAGTAACTGCTTTCATTTGTCAGGTGGCATCGGGGGGGGGGGGGTAACCCAGCTTAATTAAAAACAGTCTTCCCTCCTGTGTTTAGGCAGAGAGAGTTCTTGTGCTGCATGTAAGCAACTGGCAATAACGTGTCTTTTGCTTCTGACAGTTTCCATCTCTGGGCCTCAAAGTGGGACAGAGAAGATGAAAGGAAATCCTGTCTAACGGTTTTGTGTTTGCTTGTCTAGAACAAACTCACGATGCTGGACATTGCATCCAACAGAATCAAGAAGATTGAAAATATCAGTCACCTAACAGAGCTGCAGGAATTCTGGGTAAGGCTGGAGCTGTTCCCTGAAATGTCTGTACAATGGTGAAAGAAATCCTTCTGATAGGGAGCAGTGGGAGGGTGGTGCACACATACGTCTTGGAGTAAATGCTTCTCATTCCGTTGACCGGCTTTAAGATCTTGACAGTCCGCAGGGATAGAGTATGTGATGGTTTCCCCAAAGGAAGGAGTTGAGCTTAAAAAAAATCTCTGCCGGGCTTTGCTTAGTGGTGATGAGCCTGTCTCTACCCAGGAAATAGGCCCTGCCTTCATGCTTGTGATAGTTATGAAACAGCCCTACTGTGTCCTATTTTTGCAGATCTCATCTTTCTTTAGGTGAGCGTGGCAGTGTAAGGGGGGAAGCTGATAACTGTCTCACCACTGCACTGGAGCACAGTACCTGTTTAGAGCAGAGTTGTTGTGTTTGTGTCGTTATAAATGTGAAGCAAATGAAACCATCTTCTGGTTTACTTCCATTCCTGTGAGGTAGATGACTGTTTAGGGTTCCCTCTGTTTGTTTCTGGCACCCTAAATAGCTAAACCCTTTGTCATTCATAAGTCTGGTCAGGAAATATGCAAGACAGCCCCTCCTGAAACATCGGTACCCTGCCGTGTTTGGGAGCTGTGTACAAATCTGCTCATGTCTGGGGGGAAAGAGCAGCAGATGTTCATGAGCTGGTGTTGTGTGAGAAGGGGCAAAGTGGTTTTGGCAGAAAATAAACCCCCTTGCGTTCTAACACTCCTCACCGAGGTGGGAGGCTAGCTGCAGCTAGGTTTAAATTCTGAGTGATGCCCAATTCAGCATTATCAGTCCAATTGCGTTTAATATGTATTAAACTACTACAATTTGGATACACTAATAGCGGACTGCACCTTCAGCCTAGTCATACTCATGAACTAGCACGGCCACTCTGGAGTCTTTGGTCGCGTTCAGTGGGAAACCGAAACGACTAGCTACTTAAACAGTGCAGTTTATTTAAACAACAGATATATAGGTTCTTAGGATTGCCGGTGATAAAGACACTGTCTGCAAAGCACGTGCTTTGTATTCTTACATATACAAAATGCGCGACAAGGTTATAAACGGCACAGCCTGGCTATAAATGTAGGAAAGAGATTCTCTAGAGAAATTTCTTAAGTTTCCCGAGAAAGCACTCGGTATAATCTAAGTCTTATCCAAAGGCATCCCTATGCGAGGGAAAAAGGCTCAGCCCGTCGACTCATCCCGGAACTCAGTGATGGAGTTCTTCGCGATGGTGTCTTCCCTGGTATCCCCCCTCTCTCGGGCTATTTTTATACTATTTGTTATCTTCAAGGTGGAGTTTGAGTGACTTTAGTCATACGTACTTGTATTATGATTGGTGTAAAATTCTCTTGCTTCACAATTAAAGGTATAGTTTACGAGAAATTCAGGGCGCAGGCTCAAGAAGGAGTGGCCACACCTTGGAGGCGGGTAGCCTTCAGGATGGAGGTGTGTTTTGGTATTATAATGAGCAAAGTTGGCACAAAGGACAGCATTTCATCAAAATTTGACAAAATATTGGCTCAGGCTAGTGAACAGGCAGCTAATTGGCAGCTTATCTGTTTCATGGTACCATCCCGTTCCTGTATCTGCATGAGACAAGGCCACGGAATAATTATCTTCCATTCCGTATCTCATGTAGCTTCGCAAGCATCGTACAAGGAATTGCAGATGTTGCGTTGCATGCGTGAACAATGCTGTCCTTTGGTATTTTTGGCCAATTTGGTAATTATTCCACAGTTGGCACACGCTTTAGCTCTTGTAGAGTTTCTGTGTGTCGAGGCTGAGAATAAGAGTTGCGCTGCTTAATGTCTGTCACTTGGAGTTCAGTTATTTAAACTCTTGGGCAGAGGCTGAGATAAAAGGAGTTGGAAAGCAGCTGCAAACGGAACCAAGGTAGAGGCTGAGTCCAGGCTACTCGGCCTGTTTTCCTCATCTTGCAGAGTGGCTTAGCAGATGCCTAGTAGCGTTACCTGGTCGTGCCTATTCCATAAGGAACTCTTTAAATAACAGGAGCCGAGAAGCCCATTTAACATAACATCTTTTGGGCGGTAAAAATGACAGTGCAGCGTGGCTGGCTTGGGACCTGTCGTGATCCTTTGCAGTTTCCTCCAGTCTTCCTCTTTGCTGTTGCCCCGCTTATAGAAGGCGGTGTTGCACAGCTGTTTCCACTTGTTTTCCAGAAAGCAAAGGGAAGATCCTAACCTCGTTGGACTTCCTTTGCAAAAACAGTAGTGTGTTTAAAGAGTCCTTTGTCAAAGCAGAGCATTTGGCCAAGCTCTGTTAGCTGAACCCAGAAGATGCCCTCCTGACTTTTTTCTACTTTAACACTGTGGGGGTTTTTTAAGAAAAAAAAAAAAAGGTTGTATGCTTTTTAATGAAGAGCGGGGCAGAACTTTCTTTGATGTGAACAAGTGTTGCATCTACTAATTTATATTTTTTCACTGACTGTAGAGCTGAAGCCATGTAACAAAATCCTTTAACGCCTTAAGGAAGCAGAATTTCAAATCCTAGATACGGTGGGAATCTTCTAACAAGTTTCCCAGTGCCACTTCCCCAGTGGAGGGACTGAGACACATCTGAAGGTTGAGTGACTTGGCTGAAATAATGTTGCGATTAGCTGTAGCAGAATGAAAGAGCTGGCAGGTTTTCTTCAGAATCTTAGTCCAGGGTCTTAACTACAAAGCCATCTTCAGCTGGAACACTGGCAGCCCCGATGATGAAGCAGTTTTCTTTCACTGAACTAGCTGGAGGGAGGCAGCTGGAGAAAACGGAGCTCTTCTCTGCCACGCAGCAAACAGGGTGCACAAAGTTACCAGGTTATCGTGGGTGCCCGAAGCGAGGAAGAACAGTTGTTAAGGGGGGCCAGAGCCAATCCATTGATTTTTTTTTTTATTATTATTTATTTATTTTTATTTAAAAGTGGTATTGCTCTGGTGACTGCCTCTACATCCAAAAGCAACGGGTGGCTGAAGTCTCTAGTCTGGACAGCACGTCCAGCCTTGCACGCTTTGCTTCCTTGCCAGGCAGTTGAAGCACTCATCCCCTTGGATGGAATTCCTTTGCAGTGCCAGCAGAGAGGCAGCTCCCAGGCTGACAGGAGGAGAGCTTGGCGCTTTCTCTGGAGGGCAGAAGCAGGTTTTGTGGGGAAGCGATGTAAAGGGGAGAAGAAAAATTCACTTCTCACATCAGTTTGGGACGTTTTTTAATGTTTCCTGGGAAGTCATTAAAGATACAGATGTCACAGTGGAAGAAAATCTTGACATAAAGATTTCCAACCCTTAAATGAACAGGCTGGGACACTATATAAAGAGACTGTCTCAGTGTCTTGCTGGGTCTTTCCCAGCATAATGCTTGGACTGGATATGCTGTCTGAAGGGTGGAGCGTTTGACTGGCAACCCCGGGCAGCGTGGGCAAGTTGGAGAGGGTTAGCGAGGCCTGGAGTGTGAGACAGGAGAGCATTTCTCAGAGGTTCCAGGGGGAGAAGGATCATGTAGACAGGGTGGTCTTACATGTGTGTGAAGACTGTGCAGCGTTGTTGCCCCCGGGTGGTAGTGATCCTCCTGAGCAGCGTCGGTGTGGCTAGGTTCCTGCTAACCAGGCTTACCTTGGGAGTGTCTGTTTGTGTGAGCGTGCCTGTTTGTGCTCTGCAGATGAATGATAATCTCATCGAGAGCTGGAGCGACCTGGATGAGCTGAAAGGAGCGAAGAACTTGGAAACTGTATATCTGGAGCGAAACCCCTTGCAGAAAGATCCCCAGTACCGGCGCAAAATCATGCTGGCCCTCCCAACTGTCCGGCAGATCGATGCCACGTTTGTTCGATTCTGAGCCTCCTGCTGCCCTCTCTCTCTCCTGCCCTCCTCGGAGAAATGTCCCAGCTGGGTTTTTTTTATCCACTTACCACTCCCCAGGTCTTCAGTACACTGACACTCGAAGAGCAAATGGTCAATAAAAAGCACTGAATACCAGATCTTGTGTACAATGCACTCATTGTTTTTGAAATGTTGTTGTTATTATTATTATTATTATTAAATCTTAACACAAGAGACTTCCCGGTGTTTGTGTCTGTTATTTATGGGAGAGGTTTTGCCAGAAATTGTTTACCAACAGACTGAAGCCACTTGGAGCCGCTTGCTGACTTTTCTCAACTCTGACACACCTTCAGGTTGGTCACATCCTTGCGAACGTCGCTTCCAGATCCAGGCTCAATCGTGGTCTGTAAAAAATGCGGAAAGACAGTGATGGTGTTGATGTGCAGAAGAATCTGATGGAGATGCCCATCTCGGTTATCAGGTGGCAGTCAGTGCTAAATATCTGTTTGTGAAACTTAGGAGAGGTGGGGGGAAGATTAGACTTCCCGTAGCAATTTTTTTAAACACATCTGCAAGCTCGTTAGAGGACTGGGGACAAGTAGCTTGAGGTAGCTCATCTTTAAATGTAGTGCTGTCAGCTGAGGTGGGAACTGGAAAAGGGGTTTAAAGGAATGAGATGGGAGGGGGGATGGATTCCACTTGAGGAGGTGAGGGCTCTAGCTCAGGCTTACAGGTTCTTTACTGGTGGTTGTGGTTTCATTTGCCTCTAGGTTTCCCAGGATTTATCAGAGCAAAGTACAGCAGATGCCAAGGTGTGTTGTCACTCCTTCCTGGGCTGAAGCCAAGGCTGCTTCCACATCCCTTCCAGAACAGGGGAGTGATGGACGTGGCCGGCAGCTCCTTGATGGTCATATTGAACATCTCCACTGCCTGAAGTGAAGCTGAAAGACTCGGTGGACGTTCTGATTTTTATTGAAAATGAGTGGACCTACTCTAGAGGGAGCCATTGATTTAGTATGACTTCAAATATGTCCTTCATCTTATAAATGCCATCCAGGTCCCTTGGTAGAAACTCATGATGAAGCTCACTTGCCTGGAGGGTCGCGCGCTTGGGACTGCAGTTTTGGCAGGGTGAATCTGGAGAGGAATAAGACATAGCCCTCTCTATGGCTCAAAAGGGCTTGGTACTGATGTGGGAGGAGACAGCGAGATCTCCGTGGTGTAGTGAAAGCTGCTGCTTGTTTCACTGCTGTATGTCTGTCTGTCGTTAGTGATATGACCTCTGCTGAGGGACAGCTGTGATCTTCAAGCTGTCAGTGCCTGCTGGAGGCGGCTTTATTTGCGGTACGAGTCCCTGAGCACTTCTGCGACTACGGCCTCTTGCAGTATTTAGGAGTTAGGACTGTTTTGTGGCGAATGTATTCAACGCTGTCATTTGCTTGTTATTAATACTAAGTACAACTGATATTAATATATTACAGATATTAATGCTACTGGTCAGCAGGGTAAGGGTTTGGTGGTACTTTGTGACAGATGGTGTTTGCACCCAGGAAACAACATGAATCACGTCCTGCTTCCGCTAAATATGGCAATGCGGCATTGCCGTCTCCCTGCATCCGTGTTTGATGTGGGCAATTGAACTTCATACCTCCAGTGGCTGGAAAACCTCCCTGGAAGCGCTTGCCATCTGCCACGGTGTTTGTCTAACAGCTGTGTCATCGGTCCGGGGGAAGAGCCGCTGCCCGGGCGGGTGGGGTTGTTTCGAGCTGTGCTGGCCGGGAGAAGGATTGCGTGAGTGGGTCTGCAGCGGGCGCGGGGGAGGTTTCCGTGCATCCCAGACTATAGGACCTATAGGATCTTTCCGTTCAGTGGACCTGTGAGGCATCTGGGAGACATTTCCAACATGGTCCATGGCACTCGCAGAAGAACGCAGCAATGAAATGTGTATTTTAAATATGCAAGCTGTTCAAGGGATATGTAGGTTTGCAATTTCTTCGGGAAAAAAAAATAAATGCAAATTTTGGCTGCTTTTAAGGAAACGGATCCGTTTGCTCTTTTAGGAATTGGACCAGAGCTGGTAGCGATGCAGTGTTGCTGTTAGCAGATGTGCTGGTCACTGCGCGTTAGCCTCAAAGGTTTCCCGGGACCACTACCCCTCGGAGCTGCGTTCCATCCTGCTGCCCTGCCAAACGATAGAGACCCAGAACAAGAAAACACGGCAGGGGCGTTTGAAAATTTGCTCTTGGTCCTACTTTTATTCATTCTGATTTGAGGCGGATTTGAATCTTTGACAGCCTGAGGTGAATCCCTTCTTCAGCAGGAGACCAGTAGTTTTAAGCAGGACAGTGTGGCCCTGGGGAAGCTTTTGCGTGTTCCTTTGGCTCATCCCGTGTGGCTCTGCCACGGAGTGTCATGCCACGGAAGCCGCTGGAGGTGGTGGGGTGACGTGAGGCTTGGCTGGAGGGAGCTGGACCCCACCGTGCCACCCAGCTGGAGTCATTCACTTCGTCCCGCCGCGGGTGCGCGTGTTTGGTGGGATGAGTTGCTTTCAGACCCCCCATGGCTGCGTGAGCTCGCCCTGGGCACTGTAAAAGCAGCGTCTCAGCCACTCGGTGTCCGTTGTTGCTGCGCACCCACACTGTCCCCTGGGCTGCTGGCGGGCAGCACCTGGGGAGGCAAAACGCAGCTGGGTTTTTCCTCTTCCCTCCCAAAGTTGCAAAAACCAGCAGAAACTTTTCTCTTGTGGGTGTGAGGTGAGCACGGTCCTTAAAGTTTCCCTGGCATCCCAAAACCCTCGTGCCTCGGCCAGGCACCAGGCCCTCCAGGGTGCAGGGTTCGGGGGGGGGACCTGCTGCCTCTCCGTGGCACACGTGGCCCCAAACTCCACCGAACCCTGTTTGCTCAGTGCCACTTGGGTTCCCACCTCCAGCTCAAACAAAGGCAGGGCCTGCTCCAGGCTGCTCCGAGGAAGGTGCTTGCAAACCCGTCTTCCCCTGCTCTTCCTCCTCCCAGCCCTCTCCTTCTTATGCAGGGAGCCTGGCGTTTCCCAAGACAAGAAGCAGCTGCTGCCTGCTGGGTTAGAGCAACGGGGTGGCACTTCTCGCTCCTTCCCGGCTGAGGAGAAGCAGGTGAGGAGAGGCGCTAGGGCAGGAGGACCCCTTTGCCCTGTGCCGACCCGGCGCCGCGGGAGGAAGAAGCCGGGTAGGGACCCGGACAGCAGGTATGGGAGAAAAGCTGCAGGTTTGGGGTCTCGCTGGGAGCTGCAGGAGCAAGGTGGGATGCAGCAGCCCTCCGGGCCTTCATACAGCTTCCTGGGCAGTGGCTGGCCTTGCCGCTGCTTCCCCACCACGCTCTCCCTCCTCAGCTCCAAAGGCAGGGCTCGGAGGTGCCTGTTCGTGGGGATCGGCTGAGGTTTTGATCACCGTCCGCTGGGAACGATGATCAGACACTGCGCCTACAGGAGCTCTGCTGCCCAGGTGCTCCGGAGAGCTGGGCGTGTTGTTGCTTGCTCAGCAGGGATGTGTTGCCCGTGTGCTCCAGATGTCAAAAGGACTTTGAGGTGCGACGGCGGCTTTTTAAGGGATAGATCATTCCAGAGCTTTTCAGGATCCAGGTGTGCATCCTGCCCCTGGCGCGCATCGCCCCAGCCCTCCCAGCCAGTCTGACTGGAGCGTCGGAAGGTCACGGGACCCAAACCAAGCAAAATTCAGCGCTGACTAGCAGCCCCTTTTGACTTGGTAGGAGTTGAAAAGGGTTTAAATGAAGCTGGAATTTGGCCCAAGGAGTGGAAGTTTAGATGGGGTTGGCCAAAGGTGCCCGGCGAGCTGAGATGCTGGAAGGGAACTGGGGGGAGGTTGCCCTTATTCTCGAGCACATTCCTAGTTTTCCAGGCCCCCAGCACATCTTCCCAGCATGACTGACTTCACGTTCACTGCCATCCCAGGTGTGTCATCATCAAGCGACCCGCTGGTTGCCTCGTGCGGTTCACCAGGTGCCTGGTGGGTTGGCACAGTGTGGTCACAGGGCCACCTTCCCAGGAGGGGCTTGGCCTTTTCAAGGAGCCCACGCTGGGGGACGTTTTGGGTGACACAACATTCACAAGCCTGGGCTCTTCATGTCACCTTTAAATCTCTTCACGGTCTGAGCACAATTTATGTCCACACTGACCAGTCCGTACCGTAGGAACGTGAGTCCCAGCCTGTTCCCATGAATTCCTTGCTTTGAGGAGTGGGTTTCTAATGCTTCTGCGTGAAGTTAGCAGATGTCTTCCTACTGCTCCGTTGATGCCCGGAGGAAGCTCTCGCGTCAGAAGAGCTCTGCTGGTGCAGATTGTCAATGGCTTCTGCAAAGGGGTGTTTTGCCCACCTTGCTTTTGGCCATGGGCATGTGGTGATTTGGGAAACTGAGGCTGGCTGGTGTTTCCTCTTTTACCCCACCGGTCTTGAAAGTAACAAGGAAGAGCCACATCGTTTCTGAGGAGCGACCTGATGTCATTAGAAAGACCAATTCCTTTTCCTCGCTGTTTAGCAACAAACTCGGAGCCACAGCGTAAAAGGGCATGTCGTGTGATGATGGTAGTGAACTGGGCCAGCCCCCTGCTAAAGATCTGGAGAAATGGGAATGCTTTTACCCCACTACATTACTGATGGAGCTGGTTTCCCTGGCTGATGTGTAGTCCTCGCTTTTAGCAGTGCTGCTGGTGGCTTTCATCTGGTGTCTTTGGAGTGCAACCACCAAGTCAGCTAAAACACAAACATCTAGCCTGAGGAGGACAAAACTGAACCGGAAGCTCTTGCCCCAATCAGTAATGGTCTTCACAATAACAAAATACGTTACTGAAGGACATGTGGAATTTCCTGGGCTCCTTTTCTTAGGTGAAGGATGCACTGAAAAAGAATACCTTTTTCCTTTGCTGTATGTGCAATGTCCTCCCTGCCTGGCTGCTGTTCATGCTGCTGCGACACCCCCCTGGTCCCCCTACCTCTGCAGAAGTCATCTTTCTTGGGTTGTTATTCAACTCCTGTGTGTCTCAGCCGTTGTGTGAGGGTTCCCGTCTCCTACGTTGGCTGCTTGAAGTGTTTCCAGTTCCAAAACTGAGAGCTGGGGAGCTCAGTTTGCCGCTTCTTTCAGATGTGGAGTGCTTGGGCTGGACTGGAGAGGGCATTCCTGGCTTCTCCATCACTGGCTCACATGTGCTGGTGGGACATGCCTTCGAGCTGGGTCACCCTGTTGGGAGGGTGGTGGAAAGTCCTTCCCCACAGTGACAGAGCCAACCACTGAGAAAAGACGTGCGGGGAGATGGAGGAGAGGGGCACTTGGAGAGGGTCTAGGTGGTGATGTGGAGGGATGACGCTGCACAAGACCACTGACCACTTGTGTCTCCTTGTTTTCCACCTGGAAGCATTCCTGATGGTAGGCAGAGCAGGGTCTCAGGTCTCACTATACGTGGGCTGGAGCTGAGAGGCAGCAGAGAAGGGAGCGAGGCCATGTTGCCATCACCAGGACTTTGGAACTACTGGGAGGAGTGGTGGGGCTGTGGGGTGACCATGTGCCATGGGCAGGCGCCAATTGCCTGTGTCTGCTTCTCAGCACCAGGAGGAAGGGGCATGAAGGTTTGCCATGCAGCGGAGGAGGACCACGGACGATCACCACTTCAGCCTGGTGGGGCAGGACAGCAGAGGTGCTCGCTACGGCAGCCTGAGCGAGACGGCCATTGAAATCCCCCAGGTAGGTGGCTGCAGTCTGTTCCCCTCGCCGTGGAGCTGCCTGGGGAATCGCTGCCCTCATTGCCCCATACGCCTTACTTTCAGCCCAGTGACTCAGCCCTGGACCAGAAGAGCGCAGACAATGTCTTCAGCGACGGCTGTACAAGAATAGGTGAGGGAGAAAGGCTGGTCTTTGAGGTTGGTTCCTTTCCATCTTGACAAGACAACTGGGGCTAGCTGGAGGAGAACGGGGAAAGCCCCCGGGCTGGAGCTGGCAGCAGCAGGTCCTGCTGACTATGGCTGGTCTGTACAGCACCTCTAGAGGGTGTCAGACCTCCTGCAAGCCCTGGCAGGCACTTCCCTGCTGGGGTGCTCGAGACTTTCCCTTCTGCAAGACAGCCACGGTCCTCAACTCACTTTAATAGGGTCTTCTAGTTTTCTCCCTGCTGTGCTAGAGACACCCAGGTGAGGTGGCTGGCAGCCCCTACCAGACCAAGCATGTCCTTCCCTCCAACTCCTCGTTTGACTCGCAACGCCCAGCCCCATGAGAGCAGCAAGTCCTGCAGGAGACGGACGCACGGGACAGGGATGGCTCTAGCATCTGCTGCCCTTCCCAGACATGGAGTGGGACACGAGCTCCCTGTCCTTGCTGCAGACTTTGTCCTGGTGTGGGAAACCGTCCCTCAGGAGCTGAGCGGGCAGCAGGACAGCCGTGAGAATGGGGACATGCAAGAGAGATCTGCCACCATCCACAGAACCTGGCGGAAGAAGTTTCTGGACGAGCTTCATACTGCTGGGATCCACATGGAAAAGGTACCCGGGGACCTGATCTCAAATTTCTACCCCCGATGATAACGGCAGCTTGGCTCTGTGAATCGGGAGGAGGGATGCCACGCCGTGGGGACCCTCGCCTGGGAGGGGAGCCCAGGCTAGTGGGCAGTCGAGCTGGAACACGGGGAGGGATGTATTTGAGCTTTTCTCCACTGGATCAGCTCTGCTGGGACGATCCACACCAGCACGGAGTCACTCCAGTGCCTCCCGCAGGGATCTGTACTGGTGCCAGCAGCCTCATCTCCGCTGGGGTCCCCTTCTCCCAACAGCACATGACCCGCATGGAGAAGAAGGTGGTGCATTACCTGCTCCTGAGTGCCCCCTGGAGTGTGCTCTGCTACTATGCTGAGGAGCTCCAGCTCCGTGTGCCACTGCAGGTAGGGGCTGTGGTGCCTGAGCTCACTGGGGACGGGAGACAGTGGTCCCAGTGCTACCGGATACCCCGCTCTGGGTGACAGGCTGGGCAGCTGCTTGCTCTGGGTCTTTGTTGGGGTTTGCAGCCTTCTTGCTTTCCAGTGGACTCAGCAGTTGCCAGTCACCTGTCTTGTCCCGTGCGCAGTTATGGGATCCCACCTTGTTCCCCTTCTGAACTTCTCCTCCAGCGCCCCATCCCCGCTTTTGCTGGTCCTTGAAGAGCAGATTCCCACATTTGGTGTGGCCCAGGCGCTATTCCTCCCCAGCTGCTGTCTTGCTCCTGGCTCCCTCCTCCTGAGAAGTTTCTGCTGCCCATGCAGGCGCTACCCAGACAGACCTCCAACTGGTCGGCCAGCGTGCTGCGGCAGCTGGGCATCCCCAACTTGATGGCCCAGGAGGTTCCCAACCTGCCGCTGGACTACTATACCTGCCCCTTCAAGGCCAACAAGCTGCGCTGGTGAGCATCCCGGGAGGGACTATGTTGGGAGGTGGTCCCCAGCTGGTGGGCACCATGGGGAGGGGGTGCTGCACACCTCTGCTGAGCACCAGGCTCTGCTGAGCTGCTACTCCCACACCCTTCCAGGTTCCTGGGGAGCGATGAGCAAGACACCTTCTTCTCCACCACCCAGCGGCACCAAATTGTGAGCACCGGGGCCACCAGGGCTCTCTAGCTAGGTCCCGGGTGGGTTGCGGGGTCTGAGGGAGAAGTGTTGTGAGCAAGTGTGTTGTCACAGTCTCAAACATCCCAGACTGGGTCGCTGTGTGCTAATAACTCCAGAGGGGATTAAAAGGCTTGGGTGGAAATCCCCCTCCTGCCACTCAGCATCTGGGAATCCGGCTTAGAGCCGGTAGCTGAAAAGCTGACTGATGGTGGGGACCCCTCTCCCCATCACGGGCAAAGGCTGTGCCCCCTCTCACCTCTCCTGGCGTTGCACCGGCAGCTCTACAAGATCCTGGCAACAACACAGTACGGCCACTCCAGGGACCGGGAGGTGGGGGTGGACCGGCTGCTGAGCGAGAACGTCTTCACCGCCGCCTTCCCGCTGCATGAGGCAAGACCCCGCCGTCCCCCGGTGACCCACCCTACTGCCAGCCCTGCGCCCCAGCCAGCCCCTCGCCCACCCCCTGCCTCTCCCCTCAGGGTCCCTACAAGGTCCGGCCGGAGGAACTGGCTGCTGGCAGCCTCAGCCCACGCCAAGTCCTCTTCCAGTACTGGGCCAGCTGGTGGAAGTGGAGCAAGTACCAACCGCTGGATCACATCCGCAAGTACTTTGGGGAGAAGGTTGCTTTCTACTTCGCCTGGCTGGGTGAGTCCTGCCTGCTCCAGAGCAGCTCCCGGCTCTCCCAGGGAACCGCTCCCTGGGCTTCCTGGTGCTGGGCAAGGGGCCGCTGGCAGCGGGCGGCAGCTCCCGGCCGCCCCAGGATGCAGATGCAGCTCTGTCCCGGGATGCTCTCCAGTTCCAGGTGGCCCCAGAAGCCACGCCCCACGTATCCTAAAAGGACTAGCTATAGCCTGACGGGTACTTTGCAGCCCTGGGTCCATGCTCAAGTCATCCAAACCCTGTGCGGTTTTAGGCTGGTGCTGTGCTGGGCTTGGGCAGGTGTCGTCCTCAGGAGTTGGAGCTGCTCTTGGCTCAGTGGCCGCGGTGGAGGCCTGCAGGATTCACGCTCCCTATCCCCACTGTCTCCAGGCTTCTACACGGGATGGCTCTTGCCTGCTGCGGTGGTGGGGATGGTGGTGTTCATCACAGGCATTTTCCTGATGTCCAATGATGTACCTTCGTAAGTGTCCCAACCTCCTGCGGCGGTGGGGAGGAGGGTGGCGGGTGCCTGCACCCCAGTGTGCTGGCGCTGGCCAGCCGGCGGGGCTCGACCGCAGCACTCGGTACAAAACTGTCAGTGAACAGTCCAACGGGGAGCAGTGGGAAAGGCCGAGCCCTGATGGGCTGCTGGCTGCTCCTTCCTTGCCCGTAGGCAGGAGGTCTGCGGTAGTGAAGAGAAGTACTGGATGTGTCCCCTCTGCAAGACCTGTCCCTACTGGCAGCTCTCTAAAATCTGCAGCACGTTCATGGTGAGGTCCTGGAGGGCAGCTCGGGGCCGGGATGGAGATCTCCATCCCAACATTAGTCCACGCCGTCCCAGTCCACCTCTCCGACTCAGCCCCTGCTGCCCCAGTGCTTCCTCTCCCACCCCTTCCTCCCTGGCGAAGGCTCCCAGGTGGCCCCTTCCACCTTCCCTCCCTGACTGCCCCATGCTCAGGGACATCGAGGACCTGGCACTCGCCACAGCAGCGGTGCAGAGGGCAGCCCCTGCCATCCTGTCTGTCCCTCAGCCCCACTCTGCCCACAGACAGGGCGGCTCTTTGACCATGGTGGGACCATCTTCTTCAGCATCTTCATGTCCCTGTGGGCAGTGCTGTTCCTGGAGTTCTGGAAGCGGACCAATGCATCCCTGGCTCACCACTGGGACTGCTCCGAGTTCGAGGACATCGAGGTGGGATCTGGCCCACTGTAACGCTTCCCAAAACCACTCAGACCAAAGCTACTGGGCATCCCTGACTCCTTTACCCCTCTTTCCCAGGAGCAGCCTCGGCCCCAGTTCATGGCCGTGGCGCCCATGACGATAATAAACCCTATAACGGGGGCAGAGGAGCCATATTTCCCCAAGCGCAGACGCATCCACCGGATTTTGGCTGGTTCGATGGTCATTATAATGATGGTAAGATCACAGGGGCTGGAGCAGCATCTGACTACTGTGTCCTGGGGCAGCGGGACGTGGTGGGATGGGATCCGTTTGGGGTAAGAGAGCGTGGGTTAAACTGGGGATGAACATGGGTGTTCCTGGCCCATGGTGGAACCCAAGGCTCTCCACTGGCTCAGCCCACACCCCTCTGCATCCCAGCTCAGCTGCCTGCCCTGGAACTCTCCCGGGACTCGTAGTGCCCTGGGTTAACGGTGGAGTTTTCCTCCCCAACACAAGCTGCTCATACCCCACATGCTGTGTTTGTAGATTGCCATGGTGGTGATGTTCCTGGTGTCCGTTATCCTCTACCGGGCAGTAGTCGCCATCCTCCTCTCCAGCTCTGGGTACTTCTGGTTTGTGGCTTCGGTAAGAGGTGGCAAGAGCCACTCCCAGACCTGCTTCACTTGCTGGGCTTGCTTGCCACTCTCTGTGCTGTGTTGTTTCTCCCTGTAGGCATCCCGCATCGCCAGCATCACTGGCTCGGTGGTGAACCTCATCTTCATCCTCATCCTCTCCAAGATCTATATTTCCCTGGCTCATTTCCTCACCAAATGGGGTAAGCTGGCAAGGGTCTTGCAAGCTGGATGGTGATGGGAGGGAGCGGTCAGTAAGGGCAGAGCACCAAACCCAGGGAAAGCTGGACAACACTCAGGAGGACAATGACTTTATGGAGGAGAGCTGGAAAAATAAGACCTTCGGTGAGAAGGTCGATGCCTGCAAGGCCTTTGGCACGATCTCACACAACATCCTTCTCTCTAAGTTGGAGAGATAGGGATTTGATGGGTGGTCTGTTCAGTGTATAGGAAACTGGCTGGATGGTCACATCCAGAGGGTGGTGGTCAATGGCTCGATGTCCAGATGGAGAGGGGTGACAAGTGGTGTCCCTCAGGGATCCGTACCACAACCCGGTGCTGTTCAACATCTTCATCAATGATACAGACAGTGGGATCAAGTGCACCCTCAGTAAGTTTGCTGACGACCCTAAGCTAAGTGGTGCTATTGATGTGCCACAGGGACCTGGAGGAGCTAGAGAGGTGTGCCCGAGCAAACCTTATGAAGTTCAACAAGGCCAAGTGCAAGATCCTACACTTGGGTTGGGAAAATCCTCGTTATCAATCCAGGCTGGGGGATGACGTGATAGAGAGCAGCCCTGCCGAAAAGGACTTGGGGGTACTGGTGGATGAAAAGCTGGACGTGAGCCAGCAATGTGTGCTTGCAGCTCAGAAGGCCAGTCGCATCCTGGGCTGTATAAAAAGCATGGCCAGCAGATCCAGAGAGGTGATTTTCCCCCTCTACTCTGCTCTGGTGAGACCCCACCTGGAGTACTGTGTCCAGCTCTGGAGCCCTCAGCACAAGAAGGGCATGGACCTGTTGCAGTGGGTCCAGAGGAGGGCCACAAAGATGATCAAAGGGCTGGATCAAAGGGCTCCTCCCTCTGCTATGAGGACAGGCTGAGAGAGTTGGAGTTGTTCAGCCTGGAGAAGAGAAGGCTCCAGGGAGACCTTATAGCAGCCTTCCAGTACCTAAAGGGGGCCTACAAGAAAGCTGGGGAGGGGCTGTTTGCAAGGGCATGTAGCGACAGGACGAGGGGCAATGGTTTAAACTAGAGCAGGGCAGGTTTAGATGAGACATTAGGAAGAAGTTCTTTACAATGAGGGTGGTGAGACACTGGCCCGGGTTGCACAGAGAGGTGGTGGAGGCCCCATCCCTGGAGACATTCAAGGCCAGGCTTGATGAGGCTCTGAGCAACCTGATCTAGTTGGAGATGTCCCTGCTCACTGCAGGGGGGTTGGACCAGATGACCTTTAAAGGTCCCTTCCAACCCAACACATTCTATGAGTCTATGATTCCATGAAAAGTGTTTTGGCAGCAGAGAGAAAAAAAAACATTTGTAAGGTTTAACTTCTGGGGTTTTTCAATTGAAACATCCAAGCTGACTTTTGAGGTGTGGAAGAGAAAAGCATGTGGGATATTTTTGTTGCATTTAATGAGACACAAAGCCTGTTTTTACGGAGTGGAGAAAGATTATTTTTTGGTGCAAAGCAGATGGGTGTCTCCAGCCTGCGTATGCGTGGCAGGCGCCTTCATGGGTACAGCAGCAGGTTTGGGGACCCCGAGCTGCAGGGCTTTGGTTAGAGTTGAGCGATGTGGGGTGACTTCCACGATGATGTGGAAGAGCATCCCGGAGCAGTGTAGAGCCACATCCCTCTGCTTCCCCCTGGCAGAGATGCACCGCACCCAGACCAAGTACGAGGACGCCTTCACCTTCAAAGTGTTCATCTTCCAGTTTGTCACCTTCTACTCCTCTCCCATTTACATCGCCTTCTTCAAGGGGAAGTAAGGCCTTTGCGGGCAGCAGGGGTCTTGCCCATCCCCTGCAGCCTCTGGGCTTTGCTGCTGGGGAGTGCTGCTGCCATCATGGGCAAGGAGCACTGCGGCAGGAGGGACTGTCCCACCAGAGAGCAGGAGCCCTCACAGGGCCACGGGGTGCCTGGGCATGAGGGCAGTCCCAGCCTGCTGTGGGCTAACTGGTGCAACCGGTCCCAGTCTGGGACTGGGGGACCCTCTCCATCGGAGGCACCCACCACCAGCCCTTTTGTTCCCCTTGGTGAGGGAGAAGAGGGCTCGGGGCAGACCAGAAAAAGCCCTTCCTTCCCTGGGGCCCCTCCAGACACATCCCTGGGCTCACGGCTCTGCTCCCGCAGGTTCGTCGGCTACCCTGGGAACTACCGGAGCTTTCTGGGGGTCCGCAATGAGGAGGTGAGTGCCGGGCAGGAGACACACGGTGCCTGCCAACCCAGCTGGGGCAGGTGCGTGCTGCAGGGACGCCTTCCCGTACTCAGGGTCCTCCCATCCCTGTGTGCCGGACCCGGCGGGCTGAGGGCCCCTCTCTCCCCGCAGTGCAGCCCAGGCGGGTGCTTCATTGAGCTGGCGCAGGAGCTGCTGGTCATCATGGTGGGGAAGCAGATCATCAACAACGTGCAGGAGGTGGCCATCCCGTGAGTACACTGTGGCTCGCCAGGGCCATTGTGCGTCCCTGAGCCTGCGCAGGGTGGGGGTTTCGGGGGTCCGCCGAGGGGGGTGTTGAGCGGTGCTGGCTGGCCGCAGCAGGGGACACAGCCCCTCTCGTCTCCCCAGGAAGCTGAAGTGCTGGTGGCACAAGCACAAGCTCCTCTCCAGCAAGAAGCCAGGCAAGGAGGGGGAGTCAGTCCTGGTGGAGCAGGCGCCCTGGGTGATGGACCACCAGCTTCTGGTGTTCGAGGGGCTGTTTGACGAGTACCTGGAGATGGGTATGGACCATCCTTGGGGTGGGGAGGACTGAAGTGCTAGGAGAAAGCTGGTGGGGAGAGGCAGGAACTGCAGGAGCTCCCTGGAGGAAGGGACCAGCCATGGGAGCTTTTGCCCCGAGCGGCCCGTGGGTGCTGGCGGGAGAAGGGCTGCCCCACTCCCCACGGGATAGGGCTGGGAGATGCTGCAGCTGCCACTGCTGTCTCTCAGCCTGGCCCTCCCCATGCCTCCTCTTCCTGTCAGTCCTGCAGTTCGGCTTCATCACCATCTTTGTGGCAGCCTGTCCCCTGGCACCCCTCTTCGCCCTGCTCAACAACTGGGTGGAGATCCGCCTGGATGCCCACAAGTTCATCTGTGACTACCGGAGGCCGGTGGCTGAGCGAGCACAGGGCATCGGCATCTGGTTCTCCATCCTGGAGGCCATCACTCACCTGGCTGTCATCAGTAACGTACGCCGGGCAGGGAGGCAGGCGCAAGGGGGCTGCAAGCAGTGCCCGGGAATTGGGAGGAAAAACTTGTTTGGCTGCTGCTGGACGCTGAGTGATGAGGGGAGCTGCAGTGCCTGGGGTGTGTCCAGCTTTGCAGAAGGTGCAGCTTCAGCCATGGGTGGTGGGAAGCCATCACTCTCCAGGGCGTGCAGCCCTGCTTGGGTTTAACTGAGGGGCGTGAGCAGGACACAACGCAATGAGCAGCAAAACCGCCAAGACTGAGCAGCGTTCGTCTCCGGTTTGCCAGGCTGAGGGCAAGGGGAGGCGGAAAGCCACATCAGGAGCACAGGGCATGAAGGAGGTCCTGCTGGGGGGCTGGGGCATCTCCCAGCTGCAGGACCTGCTGCAGCACATCTCCCTGCTCCCAGGCCTTCCTCATCGCCTTCACTTCCGATTTCCTGCCCCGCATGTACTATGGGTATGCCCATGACAGCGGCCTGCGTGGCTATGTGAACTTCACCTTGGCATATGCACCGTGGGACTTTGTCCTGCAGAGCAACACCACGTGCAGGTGGGAGCCCCCCCCACCCCGCCTCATCTGGCTCCTCTTCTCATTTGCTTCAGATTGCACTTGCTTTTATCTGCTGCTGCCACAGCGAACGTTTTGTTTAGCACGGCAGCCTTTAGCCAGGTCCAGGTTGTTCACCCACTTTCCCGAGGTCCCTGGGGCCCTTGCACACCCCAGGACTAAGCGTGTGCGCAATGTGCCCATGTGGGGGGCAACGCAGGGGTGGGGGGGTTGCTTGCCCGGCCTAGCCCGGGGCTGGAGCAAAAGCTTCCCAGTGGCGGAGGGAGGTGCTTTTGCAAAGGAGAAAGTCCCCTGGGGCTGGGCTACAAGGAGCCGCCCGGGGCCTTGGCTGAGGCTGGCTAAGGGCTGGTTCTGCTGCGCTCCAGCAGCTGGGAGATCAGAGAGCGCCTGCAGCAACGCCCAACGGTGACACCCCCTGTGAAGGGGACAGAGGCGGTAACAGCTGCACTTCGCTCCCACAGATACAGAGCATTTAGGGACCGGGACGGCAACTTGACCTTGACTTACTGGCAGCTGCTGGCCATACGCTTGGGCTTCATCATTGCGTTTGAGGTACCAGGCGCTGAGCCCTGCAGAGCGGCCTAGGGCATGGGGCTGGGGGTGAGGACCTGCCACTTCAGTCAACCTGCGCCTCCCTGCTCTCTTCCAGCACGTGGTTTTCTTTACCGGACGCGTGATTGCATGGCTGGTACCTGACATTCCTGAGTCCGTCGAGGTCAAGGTGAAGCGTGAACGGTATCTGGCCAAGGAGGCGCTGGCTGAGAACAAGGTGCGCTGCAGCAGCTCCTCCTTTAAAGTCTTTTCTGCTTTAAACTTGCACAGAGGCACAGGCTAAGCAAGCAGGCAGCCCCGTAAGGAGTCGCGCAGCTCCTGCCAGTGCTAACACCAGCTCCCTTTTTCTGTGGTTCAGGTCCTTTTGGAGAGACGGGAGACAAGAAGCAAGGCCAGCGTGACGGATCCGGCTGCAGGCAGGGACTGGGAAACCGAGCAGTTGGCCAGCAGCTGAGCGCCACAGCATGCCCTAAGGCTCGTGGCACGGGGCTGGCACTGAAGGGCTGCCGACTGGCTCCTTCTCGGGCCAGCCTGGAGCCACAGGCATGCCTCCCCCGCCCCGCTGGCACACAGGCATTTGGGGACGGCTATTGCTAAAGGTGGGGAGGGACACAGCTAGCTCTGGGTGTTTGTCCGAGCTTGTTGGCATTACCGCAAGGTAACTCTATGGCTGCATACACCTGGCACGGAGCAAATTAAAGGAGGCTGGCCAGGCTGTCTCTGCCCACAGCAACTGCACAGCTGGTCAGGGCAACCGCAGCTCCGCTTGCCACTCGGGGCTAACAAAGGCAGGGCTAGGGCCTCCTGCACTGGCTCTTGCCTCTCCTGCCTCCACCTGTGCTGGATATAACCATGGCTGGAGGGTTTGGTCCTGGCAGCACCAGCAGGTACAGTGGGAATGGGAGAGCTGCTGATGGGAAGGGGAGAGCTACGGAGACACCGGGTGGAGCTGAGGCGTGCCATGACCCTCCGACACAGCAGCCTCCAAGCCAAGCTTGATCTATCACAGAGCAGCAGCTTGGCCCCGGCTGGTGGGTGCTGTGCAGGAGTGCCAGTCACAGAAGGCAGCTGAAATGCTCTGGTTACGGAGGAGGTGACTAGAGGGACCGCAGCTCGTGCGTCCCTTTCCTCCCCTACACTGGCAGCGTCCCCAGCACCACCTCCCTCTGCTGCTGCCGAGTGCCGCTCTTGCCTCCTCCCTCAACACAAGTCCTGCTTCAGAAAGGGCATGGCTGCAGCAGCAGAGGCTCCTGCACGCAAGCTGGAACTCCTCAAACCAGGTACACCCAAGCTAAGCGAGGGGCTGCCTTGGATCTCAACCCACCAGTAGAAATAATATCCGTGACACTCCAAGCTGTTTCAGGTTTTATTTTAGAATTTATAAAATTCCAGTGTCATCCATACTCATGAGCCTTTTTACATGTTTGCATATAGTCTCCAAATTCCAAAGTTAAGGCCAAGGGATCATTGCTATGGAAACATACAATATGGAAGACGTCAAAGAGAGGAAATGGACACATGCCACAGTCTGCTGCGGAAGGAGGGTGGTGGGGGGACAGTACTAGGTACAATCACTTCATGACCTTCTTTAGAGTGGAGGGTCGGGCTATGGGGCACAAGCCCAGACGGTGGTGCCCCAAATGTAACTCAAGCCTAGCTGTGCAACTGGTGAGGGCACGGGAGTGGGGGGGCATAAAGAGGAAGAGGGGGCGATAGGCTTGGTGACGTAGGACAGACCTAAGCTACAGGGGTAATAACCATTTTCTGACAGACGCAGATGGGAGGGTGTCACCCTAGTTCTGTCTGACCCACCCTGTCTCCCAGGCTGGAGGCAAGGCCACCCTGTCCTTTGGGGACAGCCAGGTGTCCTACAACAGGCCGTGGTCAGCTTCAGTCATTTCTCAACCTTAAGGAGAGCACTGTGAGGTTTTGGTTCAACTTTTGTATAGCAGCCTCTTCCAAGAAGAGCTGGCCTGGGAAGGAGAAGCGTTGGCATGTCAGGCCTGCCGGACAGAGGGAAAGGCAAGAACGCTGGGCTCAGCTTGCCAGAATTTTGGGCCTTTGCTCCGTAAGCAGCACTAGAGAAGAGAGGCTCGTGACTCCTGCTTGTCCAAGAGCTGAAGCAGCTGGGATAGAGGAATGGCTCAGACTACAACCTCCGCAGGACTGAGCAGGGGAAGGAGGGAACACAGAAGCCTCATGCTCCCTGCCTCCCTCCACAAAGATGTGGTTTTCCTCTTACTGCCTGGAGGAGCTTGGACACAGCCCCCCTTTGAGCAAGCCGTGGCAGGGCCTAGGTGCAAGTGGCCTGGAGTACAGAGCATGGATCACCCTCTACCGCCCATACGATGGAGGCCTCAGGGAGGGCTCAACGCACCACACAGTCAGCCCCCCAGTGCCATCAGAGCCGAAGCCTGGCTCGCAACCTCTGCAGCCAAGGGCTGCGGCAAGGCTGTGCCTATGGCCTTGGGGCAGGCCTACGGTTCTCTCTGATTCACAGCATCCCTCATCGTCACCACGCTCAGCTTCCCTCCAGAGGAGCTCCCAGTCACTCGGAGACAAAAGGCTCCTCTTGCTTTTTCTCCATGCTTCTGCTCTGGGTGTCAGGGCAAGAGCTGGAACAGCTGCTTACCCACTTACACCGAGAGGCCACCATCGTACTGACTTTTGAGGTAGAAAGAAGGCAATAGTAATAGGTGTCCCTACTGCTCATGCCTAGATGCTGCAGTGCTAGCAGAGGACAACAGCTTCTCAAGGCTGTGCTTCCCACCAGCTTCTCCTGGGCCATGCCACCGCAGCAACCTTGGCCGACCCGAATCTGTCCCATCCGGTAATATTGTCATGTGCTGGCTTGCCTGCCTGCTCACAATGTTGGCTGTCGGGAAGGGTGAATGAGGCAACGTGGGGAACTAGAAGCGGGGTCTGTCATCACGCGCTGGAAGACTCATCAAGCGTGCAGGCTGGGGCTGTGCTTGGAGTGGCGCAGAGGAGCGCTCGCTACGCGCTGCACTCAGAGGTGTTTACCTGACCAGGTAGCCATACGTTGTTCTAAGTCCCTGCCATCTCTGCTGCCTCTACAGCCTATTGAAGGTTTTGTTCCTTTAAAAAGCAAGTTTCTGACCTTTTAGATTATTTTAAGCTCTCCCCACAGTCAGCTATCAGCATTAAATGAATTTTTGGCAGTTAAAAGGAAAAAAGTTGATTGCACTCTACAAAGGTAAGGTAAGACCTGGGATAAACACAAAGGAAAGAGGGCAAACGTTTTGGCTTTAGAAAGTCAAGGAAATTTATTTCCTGAGGTCATAAGACAGGAAGTAGATTCCTAGCCACAGTAAAGGAGGTCTCCTAATGAAGGCGAGAATGCCTAGTAAGACATGCTCAAGAGAGCAGATTGCTCTGCTAGCGCTTGGGAAGCTGCAAATCTTAGCCACTTTGAGTCAATTATGAAGTTCCTAACAAAAACACACACATTTAGTGTTTGAATCTGAGTAGAAGACTTGTTCCAAAGGAGGAAAGAATATCCATCAAGAGATGAGGGTGGGTCCTAGCCACGGTGATAGCTGAGGGGAGCAGGATGGGGTCTAGCACTCCAGACACCATTAGGAGACCTCTTGGGGCAATTGACTTGTGCTCCAGCCGCTGGGTCAGATTTCAGACAGGAAGTACTTGTGGCAGGTTAGTGTCAGGTCAGCGGACTGGAGGAGTTTCTGCTTCCAGGTCATTATCGTTTGGGTCCCCAGGGAAGAGTCTTGGGGGCCACTTGAGCCCCAAAGCTGGGGAAGTCTTCAGAACTGCTCATATCAGGGGCCTAGAGCAAACAAAAAGGGAACAAGTTAAGCTCCTGCCCTGCTGTGAACCTGCAGGGTGTGCCCCTGAGCCAAGCAGCATTTCTGATGTCCCATGAGCAGAGACAACGGGCAAGGGCCAAGAAGGATCATTGCGTCCTTAGGACTGCCCAGGGTGGACAGTCAAGCCATCTAGAGATGACATGTAGGAGGGTGCCGACAGGAGCAAATGGCAGGTGGATCAAGGGCTCCGAGGGTCCAGCCTCAGTAATTTGGTCACTGGAGTGGAGCCAGGCCCATCCTGCAGCAACACTGGGTCAACTGAAGACAGAGCTGAAGATCTGTTCCAGCTCACCACTCCCAGCCAGAACACAGCTGCAAACATCGAGGTGGTTCTGTGCTGCAGCAGGAGTCAGAAGTCCTAGGGCCCCGTCCCTAATCCTAAAACCAACATGACCTGGCAGGACATTTTCTCATAAGAGTCCCCCGTTCCCCAACAGCTCCACAGTGGGGTCGTCAGTGTGGGCAAGATGTCTGAAAGAAAGAGACACCAGTGCTTTGGAAGCTGGAGAGGCAGAGCCCAGGCCTGCTCTCAGCTAGCACAGGCCACAGGGAGAAGGAGGGCCCATCACTGCTTTCTCTGCCACCAAGGGAAGGAGAGTGCTCCATTTCCCCAGCCAAGGTAGGAGGGCCAGACCTCAGAGTAAGTCCTGTGTCCCCAGGCCCATAGTAGAACCAGCACTCACCTTTTCGTTGTTGACAGTGGCCCAGGGGGCATCTCTCACCACAAAGCCCTTGGATGGGGCCTTGGACTCTTCATGTGAAGAGGGCTTCATATACACCTGCATTGCCTCATTGTCCACCACATCTGCAAGCTGCAGTGACATGGCGCAGTTAGGAGGGATCCTGATGATTCCTCAAGGCATAACACACCTCCCCCACACCATCTCACCATGCTGCAACCCGTGCAAGGTCACCAGCCTGTTCTACAATGACCAAACGCAGTGTTTCTGCACTAGCTGGAGAGCCACCAACTCCTAATTGATGCAAGCTGCAGCAAGGCAAGCACATGCACATCCTGGTGGTGTCCCAGCATGCTCGTTCACTGTCCTCTCCTGGACAGTAGTGCCAGTCCTTGCACTGCTTCGCAGAGCACAGCCCTGGGGCTCTGTGTCCAGTTGGTCTGAGGGACAGTTGCAGATGAGGGCTGACTCCCACCCGCACAGGGCTTGAGTTCTCCGATGCAGTGGTAGAAAATACTGCATGGAGATACTTCAGACATCCAGCTCTGTGGCAGAGAAAATCCCCTGCACAGATTAGCCAAACACTTACATATTCTTCCTCCAAGTTCAGGATGTGATCGATAGCTTCTTCCACGTTCTCAGGGAGTCCTGTCACAGTCACACAGTTGGGGTCAGGAGCTCCACTCTGGGGAAAGCGAATGTCCACCTACAACACAAGGAACAGGACAGGACTTACATCTGCATATGTGAATAGCCACAGACTCCACATGACCCTCATCATTGACAGAAGAGAAAAGCCCTAATCTGCTCACTGCCACAAGTCTGTTTAAGACATCCATACTTCAGATGCTGGAGGGGGTGCACTGGAATATACCTGTCCCTGAAGCCTGTCCGGTTCTCCTGTGAAGGAAGGCAGAACAGAGTCTGCAGTAACAACCAATCTTCCAGCAGCCCCTGCTGTTCTCACTGCCCAGAGGCCCACTGCTTTCTGTGCAGCACTTGCAGCAGAGGCAGAAGGCTGCATTTCCAGACAACGCCCTCACACTGCTGCAAGCATTTTCACCATCAAGCCATTAGCATGACGCACATTAAGCTTTCTGTCTCCTCCACAGGTAAGAGTAATCCTGGCTGACAGTCACTTTATGGAGCTGGCTTAGTGTACCCCATACACAGCCACTGAGGTCTCTCACAGCTTGCCTCCCAGAGGGGTGCAGGGAAGCCATGCAAGACAGGACCAAAAACTAAAGGCTGCTCATTTGGGAACTCATTTCAACAACTTGCCTCAACAGCTTGTTTCAACAACTGAGCCCAGCCAAGATGCAAGTTCTCCAAAGCCTCATTACTCTGGATTCATGTTCACTACTGCCCCTGTAGTAAAGCACGCTGCTATTGACACATGCTGTCAGGGACAAAGGCAAAGCCTTTCCCAGAGTCAGCTGACTTTGCCAAATCTGGAGACCTGAGAGTGTGCCAAGATTCCCAAAGTCAAGCAAATCAACGGTGGCCTAGAGAGACAAAGAAAGCCAGAGGATTTCCTTGAGTTAAGCTCAAGCTGAGGGGGTCTGGGCAGTCTCCTCTCACAGGCCCCCAGCAACAGACCTGGCTGTCCATTTCCAGTCATCAGAGTAGCTAACATAACCACCTCCTCCCTTTGAAGACCATCTGGGACCCTGTCTGCAAGAAACCCACTAAACAGGCTGCACCGAGGGGACAGAGCTCAGTGCTATTTGCAGGGCTAACCCAGAGCACCAAGGAAACACTTCCAGGTTCCCCTTCTGGCTGTGTTCCAGCAGGACAGGAAGAACTCAGCCTCCTCCCTGCCTGGCTCCCAGAAGGATGACTCACGGCTGAGGTCGTGTGGGGATGCTTCAGCTGGTGTCTGGGTGTTGTGTTCAGATAGCCCAGCTGCCCAGGGCATACCGGAATGCCCTGGCCCAGGGATTCTGCTCACATGCTTGTGGTGAGAGCTGGAGGTGAGCAGGACAGCACTAGCTTTTCTTTTGCGTCTGTTCCAGCTGAAGGTGCTCAACAGGCACAAGACACGAGGACCACAAGATGTCAGCCTCAGGCTCCTGAATTCAGCCTCTAGCACCAAGCTGCTACCAAGCTCTTAGCACAGGAGCAAGTGGTACCACTGGCCACCCAGGCCTAGCCCAACCTGTGCTGCATTGCCCCTCTGCTCACCTTGAACTCATCCATGATTTTGCGGATGGCTTTACCACGTGCACCAATGATGCGTGCGTGAACACGATGGTCCAGAGTCACATCCTCAGAGACCATCTGCTCCAGCTCACCAACTATCTTCATGATGGCATCCCGGGCAGCCTCGGCATTCTTCTCATAGCCAGTGATGGTGATCTGGTCCTGGGCCTGGGGCACAGGGAAATGTGTGAGACCAGGCTCATAAGCAGCTGGGCAAGCCTTCTCCCTGCTAATCCCTTGTACCCTCCACCTTATCCGAAGGCAGCACAGGGAGTTCAGTGCCCTAGAGAAGATGCTGTGCTTCCTATGCTCAGAGACAACCAGCAGCCCTCCTTGCACCCCCCTCTGACCTCTTACCTGGCTTTCATCATCCTTGTCTGGGAACTGGATGTTGACCTCATGCTCTGTGCGTATCTGGGTGATCACTGCTCCCTTCCGCCCAATGATTTTAGGGTGATACTTGGGATCCACAGTGACTGTCAGCTTGAAGCTGCGCAAGGCCTGGAACAGGAGAATCACAGTGAGGTACAACAGCAGGGAACACACCATGGCCAGTCCAGTGATGTCCATCTAAGTCCCAGTGTTTCCTTCTGGCCTCTGAGATGTGCGGAACAGATTCTGCAGGGTCATGCTTGTGTGTACATTGCTACAGAAAAGCACCCAAGACATCCATCTGCTGGGGCCCTGTGCTTTTGCCAAGTTCAGCAGGAAACTACAAGTAGCAAACAACCATCCAACTCATCCCTCACCTATTCATTCAAAGCTGTGATAAGGATTCAATGAGAATAGGTACAGAGCGACTCATAGCACAGTGAGGTTCCCATCCTGCAGTGTCTCAAAGGTACATGAAGGTGTGACAGAGCCCTGGACAGTCCAAAGTTACCAAAAGTAGAATCCCAAAACTCCCCTGTCAGTTCATGTTAAACGAGTTACATTTGGGTAACCCATTTATGAGCACTCCCCACCTGTAGAGCACCTAAGGGTGCTCTTAAAAGGCGAGGGGTTCCAGGAGTCTGAACAACTTTTGAAAGGAACACCCAAAGGCTGAAGCTTCATTTGGCTGGAAGGAAGGACCGGGACAGGCCTTACCCGATCCTCTTGTTCAGCTTGCAGCTCCTTCACTCTTTCCAGCAGCCCAGCCTTGGCACGGTCCAGGTTGGTAGCCAGCCCAGTGATGGTGATAATATCTGACTGCAGTTCAGGAGCAGGGACCTGGATGTTTACCTGAGTAACAAGTATCAATTATTGTTTTGTATCACTGCTCGGTTTCTATCACTTGTGATTCCTATCACTGCATGTTGGCATCTCTCTGATCTCCCCTGCTGCCAAGACCAGCTCCCACCCAGACAGCCTAAACCACAAAACCACAGACTGGTTATGGCTGGAAGGGACCTCTGGAGGTCATCTGTCCAACCCAGCCTGGGACTGTGTCTAGATGTTTTTTGAATAGAACCCTGGTTCTTCAGCCGTTATCAGATTGCTTTGCTGTGGGGCTTCAGCCGCCAGCAGTCCCTGTACCAGCCTGGAGAGGCTAGGCAACAAATACATGTTCAACAGCACCGTTTGCAGCCAACCTGCATCAGCCCCAAGAGTCCCTGTAGGCTTCTGGGGAATTCTCCCAAATGGGCAGGCACAGCAGAGCTGTTTCCCATGGCCTAGGAGGAAAACAACTCACACTGGTGAGGAATCCCTCTAGGCACCAAACAAGTCACGCAACACTCACAGCATCAACAATGATCATACAGCTTCAGCACGAAACCTACCGAGCCCCAAAGCCAGGGACTAAATCACACAGGTCTCATTTTCTTATTACAGAGGTTGTATCCGTGGTCAAGTCATGACAGCTCTCAGTATGTCGCAACTGATTGCCAGCACCACAAACGTGGTTACTTACAGATTCGCCAGGACAGAGGACATGGAAAGAAGGGCAACAACTTACTTCAAACTCATCCATCATTTTGCGGATCCCACTTCCTTTCTGGCCAATGATGTAACGGTGAAGATCAAACGGAACTTCCACCTCAATGGTGACAGGAACCAGAGCCTGCAGGGGAGGGAGCACTATTTACCAGCTGAAAGACTTCTCCTGTCTTTCTGCTTGCCATATACTTGCCCAAAAGAACATGTTGCTGAACTGAGGTACCATTCCTTTGTAGTCAGGATACAAACTCTACAGGAAGAGAGAACAGCTGCGAACACGAAGATGACCTGTTGGGTGTTAAAGCATTCTTTCCAAACAAGCAATCTTAAACCCTGCCTCTGGGGACAGGCTGTTTTCGTATCCTTGGCCTCCATCTAGCAGAGACCCGGAAAACATCACTAAAGGAGCATGGCAAGGTCTGCTAATGCTAGAAAGATTCAGCCTCAATCAGACTCCTTCTCTTTCCAGCTGTGCTCCATAAAACAAGCATGCCATGCTTTTATGGCTGCCTACAAGCTCTAGCAATTGCGAGGTCAGGCACTATGAAGCTGCCAGGCTAAATCACAGAGCAGAGGATTTCCTGTGTACAGACTGCCTGTACAGTTAGTATCAGTGACCACCACCTGGATAGCAACCTTGACTGAGTAGTTTTTATTACCACCACTAAAGCCTGAGGTGAGCTGCTTGCATCAAGGCATCACTACATTACAGGGCTAAGGGGCTTAGAAAGCCATATACCTGCAGTGCTTCCTTTGCTGCCTCACACTTCTCCCTGCGGCCAGAGATGATGATGATATCGCACTTCTTTGGAGAGCTGGGATCTGCATCCTTCCCTTCCCCACCTTCCTCGCCATTCTCCTGCACAGCCGTCTCTGCAACAGGGGCTGGAAACATGGAAAGTCTTGTGTTAAACACACAGAGTCGCCTCCTTGTTCATTATCTCCCCCTCTAGATCCTCAGGCTCAGCCTGGGCTTTGCCACAAGAGATCAGACGCTATAGACTGCTATGGAGGAGGTCACTCCTAGCAGAGGCAGCTTGCCATGGCTTAGCCTGGAATGAACAGAAAGAACATCAACCGAGACAGTTTGCTCCACACCTCTCTGCACAGCATTGATATTGCCTTTGCCTGCACAGAAAGGACCTGCAGTTGCACTACAGAAGCAGAGACTGCACTGGTATGTTAGCAGAGGCAACAAGTAAGGCCAACAGTTTCTTCCCCAACAGGGAAGTTCACCAGCACAGGAGAACATCTCCACCGATGCAGTGGAGGCTACACTACACTCATTTGATCACGCCAACTACCACGCAAACATGCATCCATGGGTATACCTGGGTTCTCCTCCCTGTCAGGGAATTTGATCTGGACACCATAGTCCCGGGTGATCTGTTGGATCCGGGATCCTTTGGGGCCCATAATGGAGCGGTGGAACTTCTGTGGGATGGTGCATTCGATTGTCACTTGAGCTTCCTGTGAGAAAGTAGAGTTGCTCTATTGCAATGCAGCCTCTTTCACACCAGAAAACAGGATGCTCGTGCATGATGAAATCCATAATGGACATAGAGAGGAGTTGGAAAAGATAACAGCTGCTGACAGAGGAAGAACTGAAAGTTTCCTAGAATATTCCTCTCTCAGAGAGGTTAGCAGAGGATTTCTTAATGAAGGCTGCCTCTAACCCATGAAGTTAAAGGCTTTCAAGAACAAAGCTCAAGCGTTGGTCTTAAACTCATATTACCCTGAAATGAGGGAAGCATTAGAAGAAAGGAAAAAGACAAAGAAGGAAGGGACGATAACAGGTTTGACAGTTGGCTCCTTCCAAAAGCCAATACTAACAGTACAGGAAACCGCAGAGAGCAGCTGCTACTGCCCAAAGCAAAGCACGGAAAGGCACAAGAAGGCTCCAATCTTTTAACGTCTAGAAGTACATCAAGGAAGGGTCCCTTATTTCCACTACTACAAAACAAGAAGATGGTCAGAGGATGCAATTCCTTCCTATAGCATTGCCATTTTGGAGCCAGCTGCCACTCCCCAGTATGGGACCTAAAGTCTGCAGATCCTATACGTTGACAGCAAAGCTTCAAATCCCAGAACTACTGTGGGACTTGTTCACATAAAGCTTGGCTGTACAACAGGTTCAAGGAGGGCACCGCTGAAGCAACAAACTTCAGAAGAAACAGTTTTCCTGTGACATACCAGATCCTCGATGATCTCCTGGATGCGTTTCTTGGCTGCCTCCACACAGTCCTTGGCTCCCTTGAGGGTGACTTTGTCACTCTGGGTGCCAGAGCGTGGGAAGCTGACCATCACACCACCATACTCATCTGCAATCTCACGCAGAACTTGCCCTCTCCGGATGACAAAGTGGCGGTGGTGCTTGGGGTCAACCACCATGGAGTCTTCAATCACATTATCCTGCAAACAGATGACAGCCAGTCAACCCTGCCAGTCCTGGTGGTAAGAACTAGTTTGCTGCACTCAAGATCAATCAGTTTACAACCTCGCCCCAACAAGTCACAGCAAGGAGGATCTTCCTGAGCTCCCTTGAAGGGCAGCAGATGGTTTTAGCACAAACAGGTCCTCCACACTGACTCTTTACATCCTGCTACAGTGATAGACAAGAAAGCAGAAAAAGTAGTTCATACCAGGTTCTTGATGAGGGCCTCCAACTCCTTCTGTGCCTCTTTGACAGCCTCCTCAGTTCCCATGATAGTAATCAGCTCCTGATCTTTGTCCTCAGTGGTTGGGAAGATGATGCGGGCCCCAGTGTTGTCGCGCACCTTACGGATGTTGCCACCACCCTTACCAATAAGGAATTTGTGGTATTCTGGCTTTGCACGGAGGTCCACGGTGTAACTTTTTGTTTGCTGAAAGTCAAATACCCATAGAACATGTGAATATATAAAAAATACACATCAACACTGATTATGTAGGTATGTTACCTACACCTCACACATACACAGTGTTGTGAAAGCAAGGTAGATGCAGCGTGCTGTCAAAATCAAAAAGGTATACAATGTCTTAAATTAAAAACACTACCTGAAAGATGTTCTTAGGGCTGAAAGGCTAACTCTACACTCAGCATGACTGATGAGAATACGAGCAGAAAAGACTTCCCTAGGAGAAGGGTCTGACACTCACACACAGCAGCATAACCATTTGCTAACTGACTGCTGCAAGCCAGGCAGCAGAGGCAACCAACCGATCAGGAGAACATGTTCACATGCTGATATTAGAAAGAGTTTTTTCTCGCTATTAAAAATCCCAGTCAGTCAGCTACAACTCAGAGCAAGGTCTTGTAACCCGAAGTTCTCAAACCTGGATATATGCAGTGAAATGGAAGAACTGGAGCTGGAATTCAGAGATCAAGGAAAAAGTAAAGGAGATACGCAGACTAAGCTGTTTCGGAGAAGTGTGGATTAAGCCTTTGAGTACATCCCCAGCCTGGGCTAAGAAGCATTTACAGCAGTTTTTCTACCCATGGGAGAAGAACTCATTGTCATAATGATGGAATCAAGTATTTTTGTTTTTAATCACCCAAACTGTACTCAAATCCCTCAAAAGAGTATTATGCTGTCTTGATGCCAAAGGCTTCCCAGCAGGCAGGGGGGATCACTTCAATCCCTGAAACAGCTGGCCAAAACAACATGCTCCTTCTCCTACGAGACAAGGCTCACCTTCTCCTCTGCCAGGTGCAGCAGCTGTTTCTTGGCTTTCTCCACATCCTGGGCTGGGCCCCTGATGGTCACAGTGTCACTGCCAGAGCCCTCGGTGGGGAAGTGGATGTGGACTCCACCACACTCCTCCATGATGGAGCGGATGAAGCGGCCTTTGGCGCCAATGAGGGAATTGTGCAGTTTGGAAGGAATAGAGACCTCCACCTCTGTGATGTTGGCCTAAGAGAGGACAATACCAGGCTGTTAGTCAAGTTGCAAGAAATGTGTTTGTGCCCACTCTGCTTACCCTCCAACTCCCACACTGCTAGGAGCTTTATAGAGCCGGGTGTAAGAAATGCCTGACTTAGAGTGGTTTGAGACCAGCTACTCCTGACACACGAGCAGCCACAAACTTAGGTTTAAGAGTCAAGAACAGACTGACACTCACGTTTGTCTCCTCTCTGCCCTCCCCCACTACAAGCACTCCTCTGTATGTCTTCTAGCAACATTTTCAAGTCCCCCATCTGCAACAGGCCAGTCATTTCACTTACCAGCTCCTTCTGGATGGCAAGAATTCTGTGGCGAGCAGCCTCACAGTTTGCTCTCTTGCCTGTGATAACAATTGTCTCCGAGTTGCTGTTCTCTGCTGGGAGATCAATTTTGGTGTTGCTTTCTTCACGGATCTGCCGCAAAGGAAAGAAAAAAAGTAATCTCAGAGGTGTCCCATGTCACAAAAAAGCCCTTGGATGTTATATTTCATATCACCAATGAGCAGGAGAGAGCAACGAGTGGGATTTTGCTGCAGGCAGTGACCATACTGAGCACTGGACATAGAAAAGATATCTTACCTTCTTGATGTTAGCACCTCCTTTCCCTATGATGTTCTTATGGAACTGTTTGAAGATGGGGACAGAAATAGAAAAGCTGTTTTCAACCTAAGGGAGAAAGGAAGGGAGAACTGAAGATTACACTGTCATGGCACCGAGGTCCCACCCCAGAAACATCCCAGCTTTTGACAATGGGCTTAGACACAAGGAAATTCTCTATATGACACACTTGCAAAAATAAGCAAAGGCAAATACATTCCCCTATAGCGCTTAAATAACAGGTGTTACCCTCCTGCCCCCATCCAGACAGAACAGTGTCCACAGCTCCCTCATCTTGAGGTATTTCAGGCCTAGCCAAGCCAGTACAGCTCTGCTTTATTCCAGGGTTACCCAGGCACGCAGGAGAGAACAACACACAAAAGTCCCCCTTACCAGGTCTGCCACCATCTTTTGCATGTACTTGGTGCATTTCTCCACCTCATTTTTGGGACCTCTTAGTTGGACGATATCACTCTTGTGAGCAGGGTCTGGGAAGTTGATGATAACCTGCAAGAGGTGGTTATTTATAGTCAACTCAAGCAAATGCAAGAACTGCTGTGTCAGACACAAAAGCTGGGGGGATCCTATATATCCCCTGCCCCATGTTAGCAGCCTCTGGACAAAAGATCTTCTCATACATATTAGATACGCAGCCACTAAATTTATGACTTCAGCGATGATGCATCTACTACCCAAGTCAGAAATACTCCCTCTGGATTCCTCATCTGCTAGAAAGCCTTACCTCTGGGAATTTCTCCCGTATTTCCCGGATTCGCTCGCCCTTCTGCCCAATGATGGTCCGGTGGAATTTCTGCTCAATGATTAGGTCCTTGGTGCGTTCATTTTCCTGATGAGAATAGAGTTTACATTGAGTGTTCATCAGGAGAGCCACATACTTTTATTTACCAGCTTGCTGCCTGACAGTTTACTCGCCAGCATCATCCCTCCTTTCTCCTCTCGACAAAATTTACTCTAGGTTGACAGAGAGGGAGTATCCAAGGGAACCGAGGAACACATCTGTGAAGAGGAACCCCCACTTGCCATGAGATCCAAATGCTTGGTGGGCAAGGGGCACACACTTGCACAAGAAGGTTACGAGCAAACATAAAACCCCAAACCCTGCAGTCTCCCAAGCATCACATCCTACTCACCATACGGGAAGCGAGTTCCAGCAGCTCTTTCTTGGCCTGTTGGACCCCCTGTGGGTCTCCTTCAATTCTGATCAGGTTGCTCTTCTCATTGTCCGGGGGAATGCGCACAGACACCTTGTAGAGGTCCTTAATCCTGTTAACTTCAAGGCAAGGACTGTGGTGACACAGTCTGCTAGGCCAAGACTTTGAAGCAAGGCACCTTGATTACCGCTGCTTAGAGGCTGTTTAAGAAGTAAACCAGCCTCTGAGAAGGGGCCAGTGGTGTGGGGCTGAAACAGGGGAAAGTGCCTCTTCACCCTGGAGTTCGGGTGAGAACAGATCTGTGCCACACAAGAACTTGTACAAGTAAATACTGTGGCATCTACAGAGCTAATTGTTCATTTGCCAGAGTGAGGTACCTGTTTCTTCCCCTAGCAGCACCACATTTAGATCAGAAGATGATCATTCGTTTCTAATCTCAAATTCTTTTTTGGGGAGAAACTCAATAAGCAGATTTCCACCATCCCTAATTGGCTGCTAAAATGTAATTCACATGGAGGAATGTCAAAAAAAAAAAAAAAAAAAAAAAAAGAGAATTCTACACCCAAAAATACCTCCAAAACCAACAAAAATAATTCCTCCAGCACATGGCAAAGTAATACCACCACTATTCAACCTTCCAAGGTTAGACACATTAGAGCCACCCCAAGGCCTCACTGCCTACTTACCTCCTTGTGCCATCACCACTTCAGAAGAGCAGAGGAAATGTGATGGCGAGAGGACACTGGATGAGCTACAGAGCCCCTGATATGACCTACTAAACATGGAGAGGCCGAGCATAGGAAGGATTGGAAAGGCACCCCACTTACTGTTAGCTCCATTCTTGCCAATGAGGTGTCGGTGGAATTTGTGGTCGACGTTGATTTCTGCGTAATCCATCCGGTTGATCTATAAAGAATCATATAGGACTAGGTAGTGTAGGCCACCACTTCTATTGTCTTGTGCCCTAAGTAACTGCCTACTGCCAGTATCGGCACTGACTCTCCAGTAGCCAGCTACAAGCACTCCTCTGGTCTGAGCTGAGAGCAATATGCTTGTAAAACATTTAAAGGGACTTATATGCCCCTGCAGCTACAATTGAAAGAGAAACCTTCCTGCTCAGCATCAAAATATTTAAGACCTGCTGCTGATTTTTTAAGAATTCTACGGGCGAGCTTCATAACTCAGGGTTTCATCTATCTGCCACACAACTTGTCTTCTGCAAGTTCTGTTAAGCATGTCAAGACATAATATGGATGTGATACCACACATCATCTCTGCTTTGTTGTCCATTCTTCCCCCACTTTCTTCTTCTGTATTGGAACTAGTAACACCAACTTACCAGATCCTTGACCATGACTTCAATCTGTTCCTGAGCCACATTCACATCTTCTGTAGGTCCTTCCAAAGTGATTTTATCCTCTCCTTCAGTGAATTCGATGTGAACCTTGAGAGACAAAGCAATGAACCCAGTAAGAATTTTCCAAGATATGAGTCAGGTGAATGCTGTTAGTCAGGCCTACACCATCAATCCCTGCCACTAAGAGATGGTTTCCTTCCCACAAAGTACACACATCATTCCCATGGTTTCAGAAGTACGTCACTTACAATTCAGGCCATATCACAGTGTCTAGAACCCAAGGCTTTGGTGACGTCCTGGAGTCTGCAAGGGCTTTGGAGAAGTTACTCACCAAACCTTTCTCTAGATATCATCTAACTCACCAGGGAGAAGCCTCGTTGAAATCATCATTTGCAGGTATCCTACCACATCAATTCTCAAACTAGTACCACATAAAACTTCCTTTGAAGGGCTCAACCCATGAGAATAGCATAGGATGAGTAGTATTTGCAGCAGTAGAAGAGAGGCTCAGCTTAATATTAAGATCTGTGTCATTTCCTCCCTGGTTTTACTCATGCTAGAATACATTTCTCTCTTCTGCAAAGAGTGATCTGGACTAAATCATATTCTACATCAGAGGGTGCTAAGCTAAAGAGCTCATCCATACCTTTGGCATCTGCTGAGTTATTTTGGCCAGGTTTTGTCCTTTCTTGCCAATAATGAAACGATGAAGCCAAGAGGGGGCAGAGACCGAGGAGACGGTAAAACTGTTGGCCTGAGAGACAAAAAAACCAGAGAAGTTGTTTGATGGGCAAACTAGAAGAGCCCTTCACAAAAATTCAGTTCCAGTTCCCACGCTGCACCCTCAGTATTGATTTCTAAGCTTCACCTCTCACAGCCCAACAGAGACCACCACCCCTACACCTACCAGTGCTCACGGATGTATCTTTCTGGGACTTTCAAAGAAGGCCTAGCCCAACTCGTCAGTACCTTTGCATAGACTTCAGTCAATGCTTGCCCAAGCTTTTCAGGCTCGCCTCGCAGTATCACCGTCTCCGAGCTACTGTCAGTGGGTGGGATCTCGACAGAGACTCCAGTTTTCTCCAAGATCTCCTGCAGGGAATTCCCCTTGGGGCCGATGACGTACTTATGTTGGGACTTCTTAACCTCCACTGCAATGGTAGTCGTCTTCTTTTTCTGTAGGGACAGAGGCACTGGGGCATCAATCACAAAGGGGCAGGGAGGGACAAGAGCAAAAGGAAGAGGCACAAGATGCAGTGAAACTCTGCACCCAGGAAAGGGCAAAGCAAAGGTGAGCACAGTGGCTCTGCAGTACCCTAGGACCCTTTGGGCCTCTGCCTACAGAAAGCCTTGTGCTCAAAAATTCACAGGTGAAGTACAAAACTAGTATGCTGTCAAGCTCCCTGGGACACTACATGGAAGAGACCACATACACACACACTCTTGCACAACAAGGCTCAACACCCAGCAGTTCTGCAGGCAGTACTGTAATGCAACACCATGTAGGCTACTACGTTATAAGCTGATTATCTCTGTTGAAACCCAGACTGGCACAAATACAGACCTAACCATGAAGAAAACCAGCCCAACAACCCACAAGAAGGATATTCACAGCAATGTTGGCTGTGGAAAATAAACTCGAGTTAAATTCACTCTTCAGCAACTTCTACTAATGTAGCAACTTTGATACTGTCAGCTGGCAACCACTGTAGACTTCACACTTCTTTCCTTAGTAGCACCTGCGTGAACAAGAGCCAGGGGAGCTCTTTGTGGTCAGCTAATTCCCATGACACAGAGAAGTGAGACATCTGTCACCTCCTTGGTAGTATCAGCCCAAGTCCCATTCTGCTGATTGAGGAAATGGTAAGATCCAGGGCCATATACTGCAAGGGCTGCTGAGCCAGAACTGATATGAGCAGGATGCAACAGAGGGATGCACAGAAGTAGAACAAGTAGGGAAGAGGGACTATGAGCAGGTGGGGGGAAGATGGGAAGCTTTATGGACCATCCATACCTTCTCCTCATAGATCTTCTTAACACGAGCCACAGCCTGGGCTAGCTGCTCTTTTTCTCCCGTGAAGACTATCTCTGTCTTGTTGACGCTGGGTGGAGGAATGTTGATGCGCGTCCCTGTGTCCTGCATGAGCTCGCTCACCAGCTTGTTGTAAGGGCCAGCAATGAAGGGGTGGTACACTTTCTCCACATCCAGCCGCTCCACGGCACGCTTATCCTAGAAGAGCCCAGAACAGACGCCGGTGGGAACTGTCCCCCATATTACAGCCTCTGCCAGACACAGCTAAGTTCCCAGTGCTGTCTTGCTTGACACCGGCCCGAGCACTCCTTTCAATTTGCAGGCTTGTAGATCTCCATCCCTTTCAACCCACAAACACTGCTGTTGCTGATGCTGATTTACAGTATTCTCTCTCTCACCTCTGTAATCTCCTGCCTTATCTCAGCTGGCACTTTATACGGTTCACTTCAAATACGAAACACGTTTATCTGACTTCAGAGATGGACAAAATGCAGAACTAGAAGTTGAACAACTTGGCAGCGGTGCTCATACAGCCAGTGTCACAGTATGTGTCTCTGTTCAGACTAACATGTTAGACACTGAACGTGGCCATGGTGGATACAAACATCTAATATACCATGGAGAAGCAAAATGGCTGTCCAGCTAATGCCATGAGAAAGATCACAGTAGAGAAGTACCTGCTCAGCAGAGATCAGCAGGATCTCGTGTCGGGCCTTCTCAATCCCTTCTTTAGTGCCGGTGATCTTGATCTGGTTGCTGGAGTCATCCGGGCGGGGAATCTGGATTTTGGTTGCAGTTTTGAGTTCCAGGTCCTGCAGCTTCTCTCCATTCTTTCCAATGACAAAACGGTGGTGCTCCTTGGGGATGGCAACTGTCGCTGAAGCCTGCAACACAGGAACCAAGCATCTGTGAGAACGCTTGCCTGCACTGGCAGATCCACAGGAACAGAGCCAGGGAAAGAAAGTTAGACACTGCTTAGCGGTACCACTGAGGAGCAAACACAAGGTCTTCCCAGCACATTCTGTCAGAGGACTGATACTGTGCACCAGAACAGCTGATCTACGGTGCCTGTCTACCAGGAGTCTAAAACCACCTTTCCCTCAAAACCCTTCTGTTTGCACAGGAGCAGTACTCTGAATTAGCAAAAGCTTTTAGGCACAGACGAGGAGGTGCCTACCTTCCAGTGTAAGACACTGGAGCAGCACCAGACAACAACTGAGATGATGGCTCATGGGTGGAGTTTATCTGAACTCTGACATCTGCTACCAAGGCTACAGAGAACAAGACACGCAGTCTGACTCCTAGGAAACAGAAATTCAACACCAGAAACCTACTCCAGCAGGCAGACAGCTAGGAGATGCTTACCTCTACTAGAGTGCTAAGGTGTCTTCAATGTAGCACATGCTGATCCTGGGACTGCTTCTAGGGGACCCCTCTTGGAAAAGAGGTCCCAAGAGCTTCTCTCAATCTACCATTAAAGGGCTAGTTTGTAACAGGGTTTCCTGACTTCTTCGCTTCTGATTTTTTACTGACCTGGTAGCTTATTATTGCTACCATGCTCTCAAACCCTGTGAATATGTAACCACTAACAGCAATTAAGACGCTTAGAATTCAAGCTACAATGGAAACAGAAAATAAAAAAAAGATCACTTGGTGTGACTCTTCAACTCTGTGTCCCTGTACCGAAGCTAGCCAAGCCCAGGAGATGCTGGAATACAGACACACCTTTCAGATCTGGGGCCAGGGCAGTAGGAGGTATATTTGAGGACGGTGGGTCATGTATCTCTGGCAGTACAACCTGAACTATTCTTTCAGATGCCTATTATGAAGGGTTTGTCCCTTTCTCTTCCCTCTGGCAGAGTATGACACATGGGCTGAACAGCACTAAGCAGACATGGTACTAACTATTCCATAAACTACCCTTGACATTACACTTTAAAACACACTAAGACACCTGGCTGTGATATATCCTAACAAGAACGACTATCTTGATTATGAACTCAAGAATCTGAAGGTAAGAAATCAAAACCTAAAGGACTGAAAGGAGAAACAACTGAAACAATGGGGCTATGGCTCCTTATCAGTGTGGCTTCAGTTACACAATCCAGAACCCTGACCTGAAGTTTTCAGCTTTCGTCAGGACTTCCTCTTCTCTACTTTTCTTTCTCCCATCCCTCCACGTTCTCCTCTGAAGGACTTCAGAGAAGACACAGTCCCATTCTAACATGCTACTAGCTTTGTGTGAGGGGCCTGCACCCCCTCGAGCACCAGCACCTCACCACAAAGTCACTGTTTGCAATTCAAGTGTTCAGAGATTGCAGACTCCACCCTTCATGCAACACCATGGCCTGTAATTAGCTTTGAACCCTATTTTAAGCCTCATTTACATTCCAAATTGCCAATTGTGTGCTTTGAAAATATATGGCAAAGCTGAATTAGTCATCTAATAACAACTCTTCGGCTTATAAGCACACAGGCCCAAGAGTCTCAAAGCATTTGCGAGTCTTGAGGAAGAGCATAGATGAAGTGAGAACAGTTAGATGCCCTCACCTGAGTCTGCAGCCGAGCGACAATCTCCTTCCGAGCCTTCATGACTGCTTCCAGCTTGCCAGAGACCATGATTGAAAGGCCCTGGTCCTTTGCAAGAGACAGCTCCAGGTGAGCTCCTGTCTTCTGCATGATGTCAAGGCAGATCTTGGCCTGCTCGCCTTCTCCGAACTGATTCATGTCTTTGTATTTCCTCTCCTCCAGTGGCACATGAAACACCTGCTCAGCCACAGGACAGATAAAAGAAGGGTTCAGCAAGCAGTCAGTACACTGTTGATTGCCAGTGCCTCCCTCTCTTATTGCCCTACAGGTTTACTGGCATACTAAGTTCCCAGGCTAGTGCAACCCATCAGCCATTTCAGTGGAGACACCAGCTGCGACCAGGGAAGCATGACAGGGCTGCAGCAGGCAGTGTGTCCCACGCTGGGTGGGCAAAAATGCTAAGCTATGGGGGGAATACTTTAATGGATTAGCACTCACTACTTGAATTCTGCAATCCTCCCTTCAGGCCTGCTCCAGCTATTTGCGGAACAGGGACGCAGAGCTTTTTCTGAACAGTTTTCCAACACATCCCTCCCCTCCAGAGCAGTCCTAGCTCTCAGCTGCAGTCCTCCTCGTGCCCCAGGGTAAAGTATGGCAAAGAAGCTGTCCATTTGACACACTAGGGATTTCATACTCCAGAGAAAGCTTCACTTCACCTACTTTTTGGAGGGAGGAAAAGGAGGAAGATAAGACATCCACTCCCACCAACCTGAGTGATGACAGAAGCCTTTATTGGTCGGATTTTGCTCCAGGGCCCAGCGGGTTCCTGGGCAGCTTCCAAACATGGTGCTTTCTCAGGGAGCGGAGGGAAGGCTTCTTTGTAGGTTGGAGGATCATTCTCTTCTTCAGAGTTTAAAGCTGTAACTGGGGTGAAACAAACAGGGTAAAATGAGATGCTGTCCTTGCAGAAATGTCCCCATTCATAGGCAGTGCAATTGTATTTAGGCACCACTAACAAGGGAGAGCAAATGACTTGTGCACTACTATTAATCCTATTACAGTTATGCTTGTGGAGCAGCCAAGTCTGGAGCACAATTGACCTCAGCACAGCACAGGCTGCAGTAGACACCATGAACAACCAGCCGTGTCTGAGCATGCGCTACAGATGCAGGAAGTGAACGTGAAAGTGAATGGTGGCAGCAAACAGCACATTACTTCCACCTTGGTCAAAAGGGGCTTAATTAGGGGAGAACAGGCTGAGCAGAAATAAACAAAAGGAATTGAGCAAGGCTGCAGGTCACAAGGGGATAAGACAAACATATGCCCAGGAGGAAGGCAGAGAGAAGCGCTACAGTTAGGGCAGAGTCCAGGGAAAGCCTGTATCTTATGTTCGACTCAGTTGTGCAGTGGGCCATGCCAAGTGGGCCAGCTTGCAGCTGCAGGATGGGTGCCAAAACCCGCCAGTGAGTCAGTTAATACAGTTATAATTACTTTCCCCAGCACCTGGCTGAGCAAAGGAAGGAAATGACAGCCTAGTACACTGATCCCATGAGGCTCGCTTGTAGCCCAGTGCCCCACTCTTGCATGTGCCCCGTCCCACAGCTGACAGAATTGCCAGCCAGAGCTCTATGGAGATCTGAGGCTTGCCTCCTCCTGGCTCTGCACAGTGCAGCATCACTGCTGTGCTGCTGTTGGTGGCAAGTCAAGAGATTAGCAGGCCACCAATCTAGGAATGGAGAATGCAATGTCTGCACACTTGTGGGGAACCGGATGTGTGGAGCAAGCTTGGGTAACAGCAAGGAACATTGCCTGTGCAGTGTGTATTTAGAGGCACATCAAGGAATTCAACTGTGTTTTCTCACCTTTCACCTGCTGCTGAGCCAGGCCGCTGCGGTGTTCAGCGAAGCTCTCCTGGGTCAAAACTGCCACGGAGCTCATTGTCGACTTCCCACCCACACACAATCCGGGTATGCCACTGGAAGAAACAGAGGTGGCAGCACTAGTACCAACACCATTCAAAATGCACAAAAGTCACTCCAGGAAGACAAAGTATGTGTTATTGAGCAATTTTCTGGTCATCCTCCTGAAAAGCACCTACAGTGCCAAGTCAGCTTCTGCTGAACCAGACAGGAATTCAGGGGGGATATTTCCTCACAGCACAGTGGTCACAAAACCAGAGCTCTTCATTAAGCTCTTCGTTAAGAAGGCAGAGGATGTGCAACCTAAGAAGGTCACTGGAAAGGGGGACACCAGAAGTTGTTAAAGCATACTCTAATTAATCTATCAATTATTAATGGTGTGCAATTTTTAAATGAGTATCAAAAGGTCTGCACAGTCAGTCCAAGACTGTTGTGTAACCCTGGAGAGAAAACAAAAAGGGCCTAGGATGCTGCCTCTTCCTGAAAAAGACTTATTTAGGTGCCTTAACTCCCGTTACTTAGGGATATATACAGAAAGCCACTCTGGTAAGCAAGCTCAGCAAAAGCAAGATCTTTGGCTCGCCAAAATAAGAACTTACCAGCTAAATGGTCAGTAGCCAGAGAGTCCGTCCTGTAAGCTGCCCGTCTGTCAGCCTGCCAGCTTTCGCTTTATAGAGAGAAAAAAAAAATAATAATTATGTGACTGCTCCAAGACCACAGGAAAACATGACACCCCGTTACTGTAACTTTCAAAAGAGCACCATCTGTACTGTGCTTCAAACTTGCACCCTACCCAAAACGTTCTCATACTGAGCCACATCTCCCCATACTTTACCTGTCATGTGTTACTAGAGCTACAGGCAACACCACCATCTACTTAAACCTCACAGCAGGAAGCCTGGGGTAGCTACTCTTTCATCACACTGGCTACAAAAGCAGCCATCCAGTATCAGGCAAAAAACCAGTCAATTAGTAACAGATGTGCAAGATAGACATGAAATTTCAGGGTTGCAAGCAAGACCATCAACATCTAGTCAGAGGAGACTAACAACCTGAAAACCTGCCAACAACACTGCCATCAGTCAGAAGTTAGGAATGTAGTTTAGTGGAGCTTGGGTGAATCAACATAGATGTCCTCACAAACTTAAGGCAAACACTCAGGGCTATCCATACACAGCTGCTGGCCAGTCCACCTCTTATTTTTTTATTGCAATAAGATCATGCACCAGGCACTGAACTCTGTCTTCAGGCCTAAGTCTGCAAGTCGAAGAACAAAACCCAAACAGGTTTACGTGGACTATTTTAAATGTGTACACAAGATGGAACCAGGAAAAAATAGGTGGGAGCTTTACACCTTCCGGATCTGTAGATTTACTGAAAAAGTGTTTAGGAATATATTTAAAAATGTAAAAGCCAGTACAGTACACACTCTGCCAGAAGGACAACGGTGCCCCACACCTGGAGTTCCCCCCAGTGGTTATGTGTGCTCTTGCAGGGCTTGCCCTCTCCTAAAAAAACAGTGCCTCTGCTCACGGTGGGAAAGGTCCCTCTCCCAACAAGCCCTGCAATGCTGTTTGGACCTTCTTCTTAACAGCAAACTCAGACACTTTTCAGTAAACTGACAGTTGCCATTTCTGATCTCCCAGTGTCCCAGAAAAGGCTCCCCAAAACACAGCGTCGCTGATGTATTGTCTCACAGCGTGCTTACGTTGCAACACAGTAAGGGAAGGCAAGAGCAGCCGCAGGAGGGAAGAACACAGAGAGCAACAATGCAACACGGCCATACAGGCCTGATGTGCACCTCAGTGGAGGTTGGAGTCTTAGCATTTTGTTAATCGAGATAGCTAAAATCAGATGCAGCTAGGATCACACAGAATCACACACCTTGTGCTCTTATCAGGCACAAAGCAACACTACCTGCGCCATGAAAGTAATAGACCTAATGTTGCAATTAATCCTATAACGATCCACTCCTATGAGGTGGCAGCTACCAGGATAGCCAGCCAGCTGTGCTGTCTGAAGCACAGCTGTTGCAGCACGCAGAGGCTCTGCAAGGCATTTGCTGGTACACATGAAAGGGTTGCTAGTAATCTGAACTCGGAGAAATACCTGAGTTCTCCATGGTGTAACACGTGGTTACACATCCATGGTGCACAACTGCACGGCTCAGGCTGCCGCAGAACCAAGGAAAGCATGTTAGCGGCATGGTACCTGTCCTAGGCTATTTCGGCAAGGCCCGCAGACTGGGCCGTTGGCTCCTCTGGCCCGTTGGGTCGCTATTGAGGGTGCCACCACCTCACAGCAAGCTGCGAACAGGAGCAAGGGCAGGAGCTAGAAGCATGCTAGACATCACAAGCAGCTGCCAAGGTCTGGCTAGAGCCTTGCCAACAGCATGGGTGTGCTTATAACTCTCATTTCTCAGGAAAGCACCACCTGGCTCATTTTGCATGTGCTCTGCTCCTTAGTGGAGGATAAGGACAAGAAGTCGGTCAACAACACCCGATATAGTGCCTGCCTGAGAGCCGGGACCTCAAGGCACAGCTGCTGGTTTCACTGTGTCCACACCTGCTGCAGAGATCTTCCCTGGAGCCTCCACCTCAGAGAACAGCGAGACATTTGAAGAAATCTAAGGCCAGCGTTTATCCATATGAATTTCTGCTTCGTCACCCATACAGAAAGCTAAGAACAAATGCTCTTCATCTCCAGTAACTCCAAACATCTGGTATATTGCAGGCCTCAGGGATTCATCTCTGGCCAAAATTGGAGGCGGCCATCAGAACAGTATTTTAAACCTAATGTCAAAACGAGCAGCTCAGGCATTGCATTTGGAACCTACACCTCCTTAACTTCCCACTTTAGGTTTTGAAACTAAGGTTACAGCTACGTCATGCCAGTGTGTGGCTGACTGGGTCAACAGGTTTTAAACTGCCTAGTTTATACACTGTCTGTAGCGCTGGCTTTGTGTGCCAAAAGAAGTTTCAGAAGTCTAGAGCGCACTTAAAATAAAGAGAACAAAATCATCCTAAAAATAACCTCCAGCAAGGGCCAGACCTAACCGCACGGGAAACATTTGTACGAAGAGAAACAAAAGCAAAGACATGAGTTACACTGCCAATACAATCAGTACTTGTGGACAAAAACATCAGTTACGCACTATTTAAAACTATATTCAATAAAAATGCTAGCATTTTGTTAATTGAGATAGCTAAAATGTGATGCAGCTAGAATCGCACACAGCAATAGGGCTGGGCTGGTTGTGGCAGCCACTCTCCTGTCAGACGTTGACGCAGGCGAGGGTGATCTCTTGGTAGGCGAGTGGTCATACATGAAAACACTTCCTTTGTGAAAACTTACACCTGACCTGTCCCCTGTACTCACTCTTCTACTAACGTTGTGACCTGCCACCTTCCCTTGTCACTGCCTGCCCTGGGACAGGAGGTGTTCTGTGCCCTACCTGGCCGGTCGCCGCAGCCCACCCAGCCACGACGGCCACGCGCCGTGGCCTCCCGGGCGCTGCTCCCGGCTGGGGCCGGGCTTCTACGGCCGCGCACGGAGAGGAGCTGCCGGCCTCGGGGAGCGGCTGCCACGTGGGGCAGGCAGCGCCGGAGGCCTCCCGGGCCTGTACCGCCACGGCACCCGCCTTCCCCGGAACAAGGGCAAGCGCAGGGCCCGGGCGGAGAGGCGCCCCTCCACTTCCGTACCAGGCCGCGGCGAGGCCGGGCGGGGGGGAGCCGCCGGGCCCCGCGGCCCAGGCCAAGCCAGGCCAAGCCGGGGCGGGCGGCGCCGCCAGCGCCACCTCAGCACTGCCGGCACCGGGGGCGGGGCGGCGCGGCGGGGCGGGGCGGCGCCCTTAAAGGGCCCGGCCGGGCCCCGCTGTCACCCGCGCAGGGCTGAGCCGGAGGGGAGGGGGCGCTCCCCAAGGCACCGCCCGTGCCGGGACGGGGCCGGGCGCACGGTAGGGGCTGTCCCGGCGCGGCCCTCCGGGCGGCAAGCCGGGGGCGGCCGCGCCAGGCGAATGGGGAAAAGGTGCTCCCGCGGGGTGTCCGGTGACAGCCCTCGAGCGCGGCTTCGCGGCCGCCGGAAAGCTGCCGGTGGCGGGCACGGCCTACTCCGAGCCTGGCGGTAGCACCTTCCCGGCACCCGCTCGCCCCCGCCGGTGGCCCCAGGAGCGAAGCCGGGGCGCTCGCCCCTCTAAGTCACGACAGGAGCGGAGCCGCTCGGCCCCCGCGACCGGGAGGGGAGGCTGTCCAACGCCGGCCGCACCGCTGTTCCGGTGCTGGACGAACCTCCGATACCGACCGTTTGGACTCGTACCAGGCTCAAGCCCTCCGACCGCCGGGGACGACGTGGAGCCGCCCCGACCGCGCCTCTCCCCCTTCTTCTCCCGGCGAGAGGGTCCACGCCGGGCCGCCCCCTCCCCACGCACCCGCGGGGCCCAGTGTCCCCATCAGCACAGCCCCGGGCCGGCGCCGACACTACCCGCCAAGCTGCTGCCGTCCGGCACAGCCGCGTCCCTCCCGCCGCCGGCTGCCCCGCGTGCCCTCTTCCCCGGGCCGCCCCCGCCGGACTTCGCCCGGCCCGGCCGGCGGGAAGTTTCCCCGCAGTTTCCCGTCCGCGCCGACCCGTCGGTGCCCAGGGGGAGGAAGCGAGGCCGCGCCGGGCCGCCCCCCCCCCACCCCCGCCCCGCCAGCCTCCACGTCGGCGCCGCGGCCGCGGCGGAGGGGCCGCCCCCCCGTCCCCTGTGACTCACTCCGGCCGGTGCCCGCTCGCCCGCCCTGCTGGAGAACCGGAGCGCTCCTGGGAGAGCGGCGCGGCGCCCGCCCCGCCGCCTATATAGGCCGGGCCGCTGCCAATCCCCGGCCCGCACGTCAGCGGGACATGCCCCTTCCCGGCGGGGCCGGCCCGCCACGCGTGCCCCGCCGCCCGCCCGAGCTGAGTGGAGCAGCGGCCCGGCCCGGCAGCCTGCGGCTCTGCCGGCCGCCCCGCTCCCGGCCCGGCCCGGCCCGCGGGGCTCCACGGCGAGGGAGGAGAGCCGCGGGTGGCTCCCACCCGGGGTCAGATCAGCTCCCCAAAGCGGAGAATTACCGAGGCCGGTTTCACGCCGGGTCAGTGAGCTGGACCTGCTCGGGAGGGCTCTGAGCCGTCCCAAAACCGTGGCTGGCACCGGAGAGCTGCAAACACCCGGGGATTCTGCCCCATCCTACGAGTGGCAAGGGACACTAGGGCTGCGGCCCCAGAAGGGCAGCTGTGCCTCAAGCAGCAGCCACATGCTGCTGAGGTTAGACAGGAGAAGGGGCAAGGCAAGGGCAAGATTAAAAAAATAAGAATTCATGTCCCCACCCCCAAAAAAAGAGCCCCTTCTCCTTATTCCGATCTCTAATTTGCAAGTAGGGAAGAGGGAAGGAGGGGAAAGGCAAGCCAGTAAGCACAATACCCTCCTTTCCTGCAGAGAGGATGTTTATTAAAGTTTGTGCAATATAGATGTTTTTAATTATTAGCCCTATACCCTCAGGGTACTGAGGAAAAAAAGAGTCACATCAGTGTAAAAACACACGGAATTTGAACTGATTTTTGCATTAGCTCAGTCTCTGCCCATTTTCCTACACAGGATTAATTTTCCCCATCATTCATAACTTGCACTTAGCGACTGGTTTTCTCATTCACACCCCGCTCTCTCCCAGACCCTCGCAAACCAAATGCAAGAACCTGCTTTGTGGAGCTCTGACCGCAGAAATGTGAGGTCTTTGGAATAACTGCTTTTGATTACATGCAGTAATTTTTATAGATATTTATGTACTGTATTTATGGAAACATGGATGGTATTTAGCCTTAAGTAAAATTATGATTACTTATTATTATTGAACAAGAGTAGGAGATTTCTCCGGTTTTCCTCTTCTAATCCTGCAGCTGGAAGGACAGTGTTAAAGCACTTGAACTTTTTGACACAAACAATTTATCACTGTAAACAAAAATATACTTGTGGGTAAAATCGGGAAGTACGTTAAAGGGAGGAGGAGAACGGTTGTCAAGAGTTGACACCCTGCCCAGGCACCATGAGATGATCCCTCTCCCCCCACCCCGGCCTCTCCTCAAAAAGTCTGTCGGTCTCTGTGAGGATGCAGGGATACCGCACGGAAAGGCAGCAACCACTGCTGCCACGTCATATATGCTCCAAGAGCTGGCTCAGGCTCCTCTGACAAAAAACGTCTAGGCTGTTGATGCCAGCAGCACCCCATAAGACACACGAGCGGGCTGGTGGCTACCAAGAGAGAGGTGGCTTGTGCAAAAGCAGAGCTTCAGGGACCTGGGCAAACCGCAGCACCTCCAGACTTGGACACTTCTGCTTCCAGGCAGCAGTTGGGAGTGCAGGGGGGGTGTGTGTGGTGGGCTGTAATTTAGGACTTGGAGCCTAGTGCTCTGAACCTCACTCAAGGTGCACGATGCTTTTCTGGTGCTTTTGCTCCCTCGTGTTTATCTCCCCAGCGCAAAGCCAGCAGCCTCCTTTCAACACTCTAACTTCACTGCATCCAATTAACTCTGATATGGGTAACTATTGCTATCGCCTGTGCCGGGGGACCAGAGGAGCATCACAACTCCCAGACTAGAGCATCTTACTGAAACACCAACATCCTTCTCCCTCAACTCCATCTTGTTATCTGGTTCAGCAGGGGCCCTCTGTGGGGACGTGCCACCTTGTGCCTATGGGACAACTGTATGCCCCTCTCCTGCTCTGTTTATGTAGTGTTGCTGCAGCCACTGGGCTTGCTAGGACAATATGGACTTCTGGCTTTTATCACAGCTTCCTCTCCAGGACTGTTTAAGAGGGAATCTTCCCCACTTGCTTCTGTAGTTCTTCCCTTACTTGCAGCGGCAAGCGGTGGGAGAGAAGCCTGCCAGGCCCAGAAGTTACTGTAAGGCCTAGAGCATCTCACTGCGTGCCATCCTCAAATAATGATTTCTGCTGAAGGAAACCTGTCACAGGCTGTTCTCCTTACAGGAGGATCTTCCACAGAGGAAGAGCATAGTGATGGGGAGAGCTCACCTTTCCTCCCACATTCAGTAAGTACAGAAGTGCCTGCGCATGGATAAAAGTGCATTTAGAGGGTGCTAGGAGGTCTATTTCAACCTGCTGCTCCTCCTGCCCACATGACATCGACCATCTGCATCTCACCCCATCCCTCTTCTTCCTGAAGACAAGGGGGTATGGGCAGAGGAAGGCCAGCTTGATGCCTGTTCTGTCTACTTGCCCACAAGTGCAATCTCACATCCAAAAAAATAAAGAAAAAAAAGGATGCTTGTCATGGAGATGTGTGTAAAATGGCTCCTCTATAAGCCAGGCACAGGAATTTTTGTTAGCTGAGGGGAAAGGAGACAGAAGAAGGTACCCAACCACTTGACAAACACTAACCTGCCCCTCTCCCTCTAGCATCCTGTATTTTGGCAGCATTCTGAGAGACCCTGGTTTCATGACTTGCGAGAACAACCAAAAAGGAAGCCTCCCAAGAAGAGCACCAACGTGTGACAGAAAGGGTGAAGGATTGGGCAATACACAGTTTCCATGGTTTATCAAATTGGCAGCTCATATCACCAGTCTGAGGGAGGACACAGAAGTGGGACCAGCAAAAACGTGAAACACACACAGAGATAAAACTAACACTGAACAGGTTTGGGGTTTAGTTTTTTGGAACACGTGTTTACCAGTGTGAAAGCAAAGGCTGAGGAATTAAGAAGCTTTCAATAATCACACCACCCCAGGACTCTTGGGGAAGGGAGAAGAAACTTTCAGCTCCTTAAACCACTGGAGCAAAGACCACAAAAAGGTTGGTCTTTTCTGGCACATTCACCCTCAGCTGAGCTAGGATTTTGCAAAGGATTTCTTCTAGCCTGTTCTTATTTTCTGTTGTTATAAGAGATCCCTATTTTTCCTGCCAGAAACTGCAAGCCTTATTTGGAAAGCAACCCAAGTATGCTCCAAAGAGCGTGTGCTGTGACTTTATTTCCTGTTAAATATAGCTCCAGGATTTCTAAAACTGTACAAATAAGCACCCTTTTTGTACTCTGGGTGCTTGCCCCACATGCTGAAGTCAAAGAACACCACAAAAGAACTACCCCTGAAAGTATCCATTTCAGCACATCCCTCACCAGTGGCATGACGAGAAAAGGGGTGGGGGAATACTTTGGATCACACTAGAAAAAGAAGTGGAAGAGGATTCAGGACGCAGGGCACTTGTATGCCAGAGAGTACTGGGGTCCTCAGCCAAAGCAAGCAAGATATGGCTCTAAGCTCTAAAGCTATTGCTATGGCTTGCCATGGGATCTTCCAAAAGAATATTTTTATTTCTACATGAAAACTTCTATTAAATTGAAGTTAAGGGTCAAATTATATAGATCCTTCTGCTAAGAGAATAAAAAAAGTTTCATCATAAAAAATGACTGAACGTGAGTCCATGTTGCTTATGCCCCAGTGACTTTGAGACGAGATTTTCTTTATTTGCCATGAGGAAGGAAAAGGCACCTCTCTCCCCCTGTTCATGCATCGGTACTAGGAAGAAATGATTCTGTAAGCTAAATGCTGCCCCTCAGCTGTACTTAACGCAACCCCACTATCTTCAAAGGCCCACTGTAAATACCCAAGTAGACAACTGCTGGTAAAAAGAGGAAAGCCTATCTGAGCCTATGCACTAATCCCAACTAACTCCAACCATTTAGTCACGTTGTGAAGAAGGGAGGGAGGTGGAAGGAAGATGAACGACTGCATGCGTTTGTCTCACATGGGACCCAGGTGGTATAAATAAGAAGTCCCAGGGGAGGGCAACACCACTGCCTTTCTCCTGGTAAACCTACACCGTTTATCAAGAGCAATTCTCTTGCACAGGCAGAAAAGCTGACCAGACATTGAAGGAAGGTTACTAACCTCAGCAAGCCTCTCAAGCCAAAATGGTTGTTTAAAGAACCTGTTTATTTCCTGGGCACCCTGACAGTAAGATTATGCAACCATCAGCTAGCAAAAAATACGTACACTGCCCTTCTTGGACTATCACAGGGTGCTCTATAAAAAGGGGCAAGCAAAAGAGGTAGGAAGAATAGGAGCAACTTACTGGTGGGGACAGAGTTCTACTGTGAACAAGTAGCTTCAAGCCCTCTGGCTGCAGAGAGAGGAAAAGCTCCTAGTTAAGGGGTAGATACACATATTTTACACGGGGATACTGGGAGAAAATTAGATTTAGTGATTAATGCAGACAAACCAGCCAAGAGACTCAAGCTCTACTCTTAGTTTCGCTGCTGATTTGGTGAATTGACTGGTGAAAATCTCTCGGTTGCCCTGGCTGTGCGCACACAGCTCTCTTGATTTACTCTGTGGACTCATCATTTCATTTCAGGTTCAGAACGCTGTGATCCTTGGATGCCAGGTGCTATGACAAAACAAATGCCATTTCAGAGATGAGGAAGAAAGTCACTGGACAGTTTAATAAAATCAATCCAAAAGCAAAAGGAAGCCACAGAGGACAGGTCAGAGTCCATCCTTCTACTTACACTGGAAGAGAAATCTGATTAATTAACACAAACTTGGCTTTCAGGAGAAGTTAGGATTTCAAATAACCAAGATAAAATGGAATAGATAAAATGGAATGAGATGAAAACAGAAGTAATACACTCAGACCAAGAATGACTGAGGTGAATTTCCCACCTGTATTTTGGAGATGGTTATAGGCAAATTTAGGAATTGACAAGCTTGTCAACGTATCATCAAATTTCAGGTTCTTGGCCTTGGGGAGCCAATAGACACTTTGAAGAGGAATACTTTTCAAACATGAGGGACAAAGTGAAATAAAGTGTCTTCCTGTGTTGCTTTACAGTTTCACAGTAAATCAAAACACCGACTTGACTCAAGAATGGGAGAAGGGATTCAGAATACAAAGATTCCCGACACGTTGCCTGGAAAGTGGCAATAGTACAGAGTAGCAGTAGTGAAAGAAATCACAAAAATTCAAAACATCTGACAACAGGCTGAAGTCTCTGGGTCTTCAAGTCTCTGGCATCTCTAGTCCAACCTCCTGCTTGAAGTAGGGTCAGACCAGGGCGTTCAGAGCTTTCTTCAGTCAGATCTTGAAAACCTTCAAAGCTGCACAAACTTTCTGGGCAACCTATTCCAATACCTGACTATCCTAACAGGAAGAAGGGTTTCTTACTTGCACTCATAACCTTTAATTCCAGTTTTGGCTCATTATGCTGATCTGAACTTGTTTTTTTAATTTAAATTACCACCACACTGTGTATTCCTCAGACACAGGTGCCTTCAGAGTGGTGCTGCAGCACTGTTCTCTATTCAGCCTGCACTGCAGAAGAAAAAAAAAAAAAAACCAAACCACACATCTTCCACAAATAATTAGCTGAGAGCTACTTCCCAATGCCTGTTCGGATACTTGCAGTTAAATATCACAGTTACCCAAGAAGTGAGGATTGCAGAGATACCGCAGAACAAAGTGCACACTATTTCCTTTCTGTTCTTCAAAAGGAAACTTTCACTTCACTCTCCTTTGGCTACTGGGTTGGATTTCTTTTGTTTACCTTTTCAGTCTCTCTTGTTCCCTCTCCCTTGGCAATTGCAATATAAAATGAACACGTGGCAATTTATTTTTTTTTTTAATTCAAGAGATGTTGCCAGAACATCTTATGCACTACCTATCACGTAGCTTGGAAAGGCAAGGGACTTGCAAGCCTTGAACTTACCCCTTTTCCACACTAACCATCGTACATTTAGAAAATTCAAAGCTGATTGTGTCTCTTAGCTTGAACATGTCACCATGCTCCCTAAGACTCTCCTACAAGTTCTCTTAGGCTGATGTTTTGCATGGCAGAATTTAAGGATCTACTTACAGCAATTTACAAAGATGACAAGGACTTGTTTTCACAGAGACCCAATTAGGTAAATATACACAGCAAATAAAAAAAAAGTTAAGAAAAGTGGCAAACTAAATGCGACATCCCAAATGACATTTTTCAGGGGGACAATTTGCAACTTAAGCATGGAAACTGTAAACAGACATTTATTTTTGTCTATTTTGTTTGGTTTTCTTTTTTTTTTTTTAACTTGCTTAGCTACTTTGATTCTAGAACAGAAAAACCTAAGCAAGGTTGCTCATGGCTCCTTGAAAGATTTTAAAGATTCCTCAGTTACTACTGTTTATTGGATAACAAAGACTTAAGAGAATGCCAGAGCTCCATTTTTATAAACTTTCTTTGTGCTTTGGTACGTTTTCCTCCAAGTTCCAGTTCCCCAAGTCACACGGCTTCACATGACTCCCCAATTTTGTAATTTTTTTTTCTTTATTTCTATCTTCCATTTCCAATAAGCAGCTTGAAAATATGACCCAGAAAAGTTAGCATTATTGTGACAAACAAAAACCCCAAAAGAATAAAATAATAGAACTTGCAAGGAGGCTAGTGCTTTGTTTGGAGAGGGAAGGAACAATTTAAAATTGGGGAAAAAAAAAATTCTTCAGTTTGGCAGCAATTCCTCTGAAAAGGCATTAAAGTAAAGATGTGATTCCAACTGCCACTTTTTAAAAGCCATGATAGGACCCTTGCTATTTAAGCACAGCCTTCCCTTTGTCCTATTCATAGCACATGCAACAGGGGCTCAACATATCCACAGACAAGCACTAATTCCTAATCTCTACTAGGCCAAGCAAAAGGCTCTTCATGTGTTAGACAGAATTACATCACGGTGATCTAAACTGACAGTGAAAAAACCAGACAGTCTTCTCTTCCAAATCTGCAAGGCCACCCTAAGCCTGCTATGAAAGAAGAGAGAGAGAGATAGCGAGAACCCAGAGTAAAACTATTTCCACTAATTGTTACAAATAATATTATTTTATGCTTAAAGCCTCTTTTCATAACTGAATCATTTCCATCAAGTGCCACCCTGCTCATCTTTGGGGTGAACTAGAAAGGTACATGTGCCATTTTAGGTACAAGTTTTTTGCTTTGGTACCTCACACTGTACAGTCCTCCTCACACACACTGTTACTGTCTTTCGGATTAACAAGAGCAGTGCCCTGAGCAATACCAGTTTTCAAATAAAATAGAGGGGTTCACATTTCTTACATTTTCAAGAACCTCTAAACTTCTCTAAATACTCACTACTTGCTCTCATTTTTAGCCACAACTCTGCCGCGATGAGAGCCATCAACTCAGTACTTTGATTTCATGAAACTATTTATAAAAGTAAAGTTCTACACTTGCTCTTAAGTTTCCTCAATGCTACTGAACCAGTCCTACTTTTAAGCAATGGTCACATATCTACAGCTTACTATTCTCCAGAGTTTTCAAGGGTCCTTGTAAGACCATGCACCTAAAGTCCAGCAGGCTATACCAACTGCCGAGGTATTCATTTTGAAAACAAAAACAGCTGCAATAACAGGCCAACTGTAACATATTCCCACTCGTACTCCCACCCTACTTGCTCTGTGAGTTGTTCTTCTCATCTTTCCTTTCAACGGCTCCAAACACAGGTTTATGTTGAGCTTTATCACTCGAGCAGAGATAACAGCAAACTTACTTTCTACTGCGCAATAGAAACAGCCAGGGCCTGGTTTGCAAAGAGCAGAGCTCCGCTCCGCCCTGCTCTCTGGGAAGGGCAGAGGAGCTCAGACAGCCCACACCGTCTCCAGTACCCACAGGAGAGACACAAACACCCCCAACGCCTCACCCAAGGTTGCATCTGGAGCAAGCAGTGACAAATCCATCTCAATCGCTCCTGGCCTCTCATTCCACTGGGGCTTTCTCTGGCTTTGCCTCTGTCCCTGTCAGCGGGGAAATCTTCCTTACATCAACTCTGACCCTTACTCTCTTCCTTTTTCCTCACTCAACATATGTATCCATCCCAAGCCTGACGTCCCTGTTCCTGACACACTGCCTAGCCTAGGCTTTGCTTGTCACTCATCTTTGGCAAACATCCAGTTTATTTTGTGAAATACCCAGTTTAATTCTCAGTGCCAGAAACGCAGGCATAGATGGAAACACAGTGCCAGAAACAACAGGAAGAGAACCAGCAAGTGGTACTCCTCCAGGTGGTACCACCTGAATTGAGCAACTGCATCAGGGTGTTCAGGGTTCCCCTAAAAAATAATAATAATAAAAGAAGGCCTTTACTGATTTTTCAGACAACCCACTGCCAAACCTTTGAAATACCAATCAACCAAAACTAGTGGGGTGGGTTAAAAGGGACAGGGGAGTGACGCCTATAATCTAAGCCAAGCCTGCCATTTGAATGATGCAAGAAGATTACTCCAGTTATCCAAACCTCAATGAAAAATATGCCAGAAGTTAGCTTTACGAAAACTAGCCATACCTGCCTCATGATGTTTACTGTGATATATGACACTGGTAACCTTCCTTTAAAACCAGAGTCCTGATATGTATGGGTCAGACAGCACTTTTATGGGCTTTGACAGAGGTCCCAACAAGCAATTATCAGCTAAGTAGCACTGGGGCGAGGCTGGGTCCTGCCACCTCCAAGCTGAACAGTAATAGTCAAAACACTATCAAAACACTTCCTCCTTAAAATCCAGTTAGTTGCTGGGACATCAGCCTACTAAATGTACACAAGTATCGACTGTCATGATATCAGCACTCGCTTCCAGAAATTTTTAATCACAGGTATTTCTTGTGCAGCTAAAAGGTAGGCTGTACACACAAGCTATATGCGTGGATGCTTTTACCAGAATCACCCTGATTTGTGACATATGTTTACATGGCAGTCTCTTGTGGAATTCTGTTTGTTGTGTTTGGTTTGTTTGTCTGGCCGTTTGTTTTCTTTTCTTCCACTATTGCTAAATAAATGTATCAGTTCCATCCTCAAATTTTCACGAATGGTTCTTTCTCATCTGTGAAAAATCTTCAATAAAGATGGCAAAACTGTTGCTGAAAAACAGTTCCAGACGCTGTGCTGCCGAGTGTAAGAGAATCTGGTACGACTTCCATTTTGCGTCAACAAGTAAACCCATTTTACTTTACAATTAAATTAAACAGCGTCATTTAAGGGAGGTCGCATGAATATTACTGTGCTATTCAATCCTCTCAAAGCCAAAACTTTTCCTGTGAATCATCATTTCTTGCCGTCTTACAGCTACTGAACCAATCCCTTCTCTTCTTCCAGTGTTGTTTTTCCACTGAAGTTAAACTCATTATGATTTCCTCTAACCGAGCCTTTTGTGGTTCTTTTTTTCTCTCTCAGGTTTCCCCCTGCTTTTTCTGCCAGCTGCTTTGCAAGCGCCTCTTTTGTGACTCTAGCTGGACACAGCTCCTTGCCGCAACCCCTGCTCCTCACAAAAGAGTGACATGCTTCCGTCGCTGCCTCAGCAACACAGCCGGCTCCCGCGGTACGGGCAGCTGTGGCCAAGGTCAGCCCTCTGCATCCGCAGGGCCACTGGACCCAGGCTACCCCTTCAGCTCCGCTCAGGAACCTGCTCCGGGCACCGGGGCCAGAGGGCTCTTCCCAAATCCAACAATTGCCAAAACGCAAGTAAAGAGACTTCACTGAGGCAGGAGCATTGCTAGGACCATAAGTGTCCAAGTTTTTCTGCCTCCCCCCCCCCCCAATATCACTACCACTCTGCTCTATTTATAACAGTAAGAAGAAATCCAACTGGCTTTCTTACATACAAACACGTACGTAAACGCACATCCCTGTCTTCTTTGCAGAAGCTACCTATTTATCCCTCCCCAAAACACAGGAACGCGCACAGACACAAAACAATGTGACAGTACACTGAGATTAAACAAACTGGGTTTTTTTGAATCAGCTGAGGTCAATAAATTAGTACTGCGAGGTATAAATATACCTAAGTTATTTACATGCTAATATAGCTAGTAATAATTTGCAAAATATTAGTAGACATCTTGAAAGCTTGAAAGATCTACCAGATGCAAGAGTCAACAAAATTGAACCAGCCGTGAGAGACAAATGATGTTGACCAGCAATTTCAAAGTGAAGTATCCGTATTATACGGTAGCTCCTAAAAGGGACCCTTGTATTTTTGAGAGACTGCTGGGAAAATACCAGAGCCTGTGTAGGCAGAAACACCTAAATGATGGAAAAAAGAACCCCTTGTGCTTTAACACCCATAAGTTTCTTATGAAACAAAATAAACCCAGAACAGCCTGCCTACGGTTCTACCTGACTACTTAGACTACCTTTCCTTGTTAGAATTAAAACTTTAAACACATAAATCTAGCAACCCAAAGTCTTCTATACACATAAAATATTCTAAATAAAGAAGCTTTTCCCCCTGCTTTGGCTAGAACTTTTCCTCCTGGTTTGAAGGAGGATACATCTTTTTTCAATGTGACTCCACTGAAGTCATACCATGAGAGCTATGGGGCAACATGAGTTCACAGAAGGAAGATGGAGAAAAAGATCCCTAGAATTATTAGGCATGCAGGACTTTTCCATTTAAGATGGTAATGTAAATCACAAGACTTTAATAGCAGATTTTTAGGACATAAACACTCTTTCTTTTAAAGCTAAAGGACAGCTAAATATAAAGCCACATGCTGAATTCTCTCAGGTATAATTCCACACCCAGGATAAGCCTGTAACCCAAAATTATTCTTCTAAACCCAGGAATTTCTAAAATGAAAAGAACCCTTGAAACAAGCCCCGAACTGGGGACACTAGACTCTTGCCTTAATTACCAGCCTAGCATGGGGTCTGGAGATGAGCTCTAGGTGTCTCTTGAGTTCCTCCACAATTCCTACCACCCCACCCCGCAACAGGCCCTACTGACCAGGACCCTCCCTTCCATGCCAAATGCACTCTTCACAGCCCACAGTAAACACCACAGCCTCCTGGTACCACAGACTAAAAACCAATAAGCAAAATAAAAAAACACCAGCAAAACCCACCACGCTACACAATACAGCCTAATGCTCTCTTCTTTCAAGCTTAGGGGAATTAGGAAGAGAACAGAGACCTAATCCTACAGCTGGGTTTTACTTTCCTATCTCTTCTTTATCTGTTTTCAGCTTTTAACACAAATAACACCTACTTAATTCTTGCACAGACCCATGTTGCAAAAGTTTTACAGGCCCTGGGCCTCTCAGCAACATGCTCTTGGACAAGTCAGACTCGTTACATCCTGGGTGAACATGCCTTTCTCAGCCCACTTTAAAGAAACCCTGTTGCAACTTTTTCAGCGGTGCATGTCTTTGTCAAGATTATAACAGCATTTCCATAAGGGTAATGCTACGGAGAGGAGGCTATTATTGTGCTTGATCCACAGGGTGCAAAAAGCCTTGTATTTCTTGTTACGGTATCTTGCCAGGCTATGCTTGGGTGCCTATTCCTGCGAAGGATGAGACTAAGTGATCTGTAACTTCTCTCTTTCTGGCATCGAGGAAAGTGCAAAGGCAGTTTCCAGACCCTGCCAGTTTCAAAACACCCATGAGGACACTTGCCAGGGTCTTGCTATTTTGCTTTAAGGTTCCTTTTATAAGCTCTGCTCTACAGATTTCCATCTGCAGGATTCCTGAATGCAAAACAAAGTTGAACCATTGTTGATTGACTTTTTTTTAAGAGAAACATTTTCAAATAAATCTGATATTCTACAGAAATCCACATCTCAGATTGTCAGATACCCTCCCACTCGTGGTGAATGATTTTTTTCAACCACACACCCGCATTCAGCTTGAACACTCTGGGCTGGCCTCAGTGCCACTGCTGACTACTCTAACCATCTGACTAGCAGTGTCCTGGGCAATCACCTGAATTCTCACAATAGCACAATCCTAAGTGCGTTTGTACCACCTTATCATGCTTCTGTATGCAAAGGGAAGAGTATGTCTTGGGAAAGGCTGTATCAGCTGAAATATTGTAACTGAAAAAACATCACAGTTTTCTTTGAAAAGTTGTGAACTGCACATGCTTGGGTGTCTGGGATGGCTCTCCACTCTGATAACAGCTACAAGGTTACAGATCCAAGGTTACAGATCTCTTCTCCTCTAATAGACCACACTGTCTTCAGAAGCAGCTTATTGTGAAATGGAAAAGTGACTAGCTACTTGACTAAAAACAACTGCCCTTACTGTACCCAAAATAAGTTACTATTGTTACCATTATGCTCCATAACATAACGATAATGTTATGATCCAATTCCAGATCAAGAGGAAATCTCTTCCTCCCCCCTCTACCTTGATAATCCCAGCCTAGGGAAGTGAGACCAATGAAAAAGCGGGGAACACAAGGACCTTTAGCACATAACAAGTAGTGTAAATTTGTTCGCATTTTCAGGCAGAATTGGGGGAGAGGAGGGAAAGAAGACAACAAGAAGTGAGCTTAACTTACAATGAAGGTGGAGACAGGAGTATGTGCCACACTACCAGGAGTGAAACACCAGAACGATTTATATAGGACAAACGCAGAGTAATCTTTCTTAACCGCTTCTTAGAAGTCACTTAAAAACTCTCTTTTGAGAATCATCTAGGCTTACTATATATTGCCGCAGTGGCAAAGCTCAGACTAGATGCTGCCTCTACCACTCAACGTTTACAGACCTCCTCCACATCTAGCGAGAGCTTTTCCTGTGCCTGTCATTCTGATCTGTGAAAAACTATACTACTGTGGACATTTTTGGAAGGAAAAGGTTGAGGGATTGCTGTGGCTTGGGTATGTAGGTGGCCCTGCCTATGATTTGGGCCATGCTGCATGAAAATCCACATACAAACAGAAAGACTGGGGTTTTTTTTAACAGCTTAAATCTTAACAGGCAAAAGGTTGGAGATACAGAACTTCAGCAGACACACAGATAAAAATTACTTTACTGCTTCCTTTCCTGCCTTGCCTCTGATGTATAATCCTGTACTAGAGGCAGGAATATCCAACCTACCTACGAAATGATACCTGAAACACCACTTTCCAGTCTAGTTTGGGAGGAGGGAAGAAAACCCCAAACCCGTTATACTATCTGTTGCATTGTCTTCTAACTGAAAACAATTACATAGCATTTGGGCAGCAACAGCAGGAAAAACGGAGACTAAATCATCGAGCAGCAGCTTCACTGGCCTTACTAAGCAGAAAACACGCCATAAAGCAATACCCACATATCAGTGTGCAGAATTTTCTCCATCATTACACAACAGCGTAGGAAAAGAAGTGACTCCTTCAAACACTCCTTGGGACTGTGAATGTCTCTAATTTCCACTTCCCAGACAGAGAGTTGTGAATTTGGATTCAAATTCTAAACTAGAGCTGGGAATTCAAGGACCTTGGCTCATCTCATCAGCGATGAGTGAACTGCTGTTGCTATTACTAACGTTCCCAGCACGACCTGCTCTCTTGCATCTCGTCTTTTGGTGGAAGGAATTGCTCTTGCCAGTTGGGAATCCTTCCTACCGTTTGGGGAAGGCCAGTATGGGAAGCGCAACTTATCACATGTCAAGCCACTTTAGCTATAGCCAAGCTGGGCCCAAGGATCACAAACTCCATGCGCTTAACCCTCTTAAATTCTGCTCAATCGCTGGATCACCCGGTTCTATAAGCAGCCTGCAACAAAACCTCGCTACAGGACTAGAGAGCAGTTCGGTGAAGAGGCAGAATTTCCCTGCTGTGGCACAGAGGTGGCTGGCTCTACGTGAAGAGCCACAGGTGAGGCACAAGCCCTTCTCCAGAGTGGCCCGTGACCGGAACCTCAGCTTTTGGGCCCACCAGTGGTGCAGAAGGAGACCATTACACTCATGCTCGAACTCTAAGAATCCGAGGCAGACCAGGCCTCGGCACACCATACAGTATCTGCCACCAAGCCGAAAGAGGGGGAGAAGGCGACCGCATCCGTGCCGTCATGGCGTGCGAGCCCTCCTCAGCCCCGTCCCCTCAGGCCCGGCCGGGACACCCAGGGCTGCCCCGCGGGGCAGAGGGCGGCCGCCGCGGGGAGGGGAAGCTGGGCATGACTCATGGCTTCTCTCCGCTCGCCGGCTGGCACCGCAGCGCGGGGCAGCGGCTGCCGGAGGGAGCGGCAGCGGCGGAGGCCGCAACAGCGGGGCGGACACCCCGCACCCCGTCTCGATGATTTGGGGGGGGGGGGGGGGGGCACCCCGGCGGCACGTGGCCCACCCCGCGCCAATCGGAGCGCATGAGACCATAGAGCAAAGCCAGGCGCTCGCTAGACTTTCCGCCCGCCGAGCCCGTCTCTCTGCTGCCGCCATCTTGTCGGAGGCAGCGGAACCCCCCCGGCCGCGGAGCCGGGCCCGCGCCCTCCTCCCGCTTACCTGATGCGCTCCCCACCCCCCACCGCCCTCCCGCGCGGCTGGCGCTACCGGGTGGCGGGACCGGCTTTACCTCTAGTAGGCCCGCAGCGAAGCCTATGCTGGGTACGAGGCCGAGGGGCCGGCCGCCATCTTGGTGAAGAAGAGGGATGTGCGTGACCTACCAGCACACGGGTGGTCCCTCCCCCACGTACCCTTGGCCGGCGGGTTGCTATGGGAACGGGCGGGGCGCATGCGCGCCGGCCCCCGCGCCGCACCTCCCGGCACCGCCCAGTGGGCGGGGTCTGGGGGCGGGGCCGAGCGCCTCGGCTCCTCCCCTTCCCTCCTGGCGGTGCGCGCGCGCGGGAGCGGCGGTGCGGGCTGTTGGCTGCGGGCGACGCGGGTCGGCAGGTGAGGGGAGGGGCCCTGAGGCGGGGGGCGGTGAGGGGAGATGGGGGGCCCTGAGGGTAAGTGAGGGGCGTTGCTTTTCTCCGGTGGGGCCTGGGGGTCCGTCTGCGCGGCCCCTTCCAGGACAACCCCTTCCCCAAGCTTTCCGGGAAGCCCCTCTGACGTGCTCGGCGGGACGGGGCTGAGGGAAGGCGGCGGGGCGGCCCAGAGGGGTGCTGGGAAGATGCTGGTGAGGAGGAAGCGGGACGGTGGGGGGCTGCGGGGCGGCGGGGCGGCGGCCGGCGGCATCTTGGGGGTGTCGGAGGGGTGAGGTAGCGCCTTGCCTTCCCCCGCCGAGCGCGGGGCCTTGTGCTCGCCTGGGCCGCCCGAACGTCGGGTGCCGCCGACAGGAGGGCCTCAGAGATGCCGTTCCCTCTTTCCGGAGGGGGTGAGGTAGTGGCTCCAGTGCCTTTTGCATGCCACGCTTCGGAAGACGCTCTCGTAGAAAACTACAACCGGGTTGTTGAAACCGCAGGGTGAGGAACATGATCGACCAGCTCCAGAGGAAAATCTGGACTGCTCCGAGACTGTGTGCTCCTGCCTGTGTGGGAGCGCTCAGCCGCTGTTCTGAAGGGAATGCTATGGGAAAGAGCTTTCCTGAAAGATTTCTGTGCTTGGTCCGTGTATTAAAACGTAATGTAACTGCAGCCATCTGCATAAATAGCTCTCCTTTGCATCTTCATAGCTGTGAGAAACTTTCCTCCACTCTTAGCCTTCCTCTGAGAAATAGCTGGGTGACAGACAAGCCTCGTGAATGACAAGAATGTTCTGTGTTCTAGCAGGATCTGGTTTTGTTTGGCATTGAAAATCTCTCGTGGAGAATGGTTAAGCAGGGATCAGTGACATCACTTGGCAGGAAACACTCTTGGAAGAGTTGCTGTCGGAGCAATCTTGCATGATGATAAAAGTCTCACAGATAACCTCTTCAGTAGTTGGATACTTCATAGGTCATAGACCAGCTTATTGACTGAAATACAGACATTGCAGATACTGGATTTTATTTTTAGCATGCAATTTCATTTGAGAAGCATGTTGCCCGTTTTTATTCTGTGTGCGTAATCAGGATGCCAGGTTTTTGTCAGCAAGTTCAGCTTCATGTGAAGTGACACCAAATTGCTTCAATGTTTAGCACCTTTACTCTGTCCTTCCTCCTTTTTTAGCCTTTCTCAGAACTGACCTCTTCCTTATTGTGAGGCGGGAAAAAAAGCAGCTTGGTAACTGTTAACAGTGAAGTAATCATGATGAGCTAAAAACTTTCATCTTAATAAATCTAAAGGAGGATGCAGTCATATACACACATATACCGTAGCTTTGGGAAGTAAATGCCATAGCTGCTGGAAACCATCACCAGTTTGAAAAGAACTTCACTTTCTGCCTAGCACAAAAAAGGTTGGGCTCCTGTCTGTCTGACACAGCAGGCTGTTCAAGATGGCTTTTTGATGGGAGGGACAGACTGAAGGGTGCTTCAAAGCAATTTGGTGTCATTTCACATGAAGCTGAACTGACTGACAAAAATCTGCTTGGAAGAAGGAAGGAATCAGTTGGTGATAATTTCAAATCTGTAGAACGAAAGTGGGAGTGAGCTAGAGAGATAAGGGGTAGCTATGGTATGTGGGCTTTGTGAATGGGAACAGATACCTTTTTGGTTAGAGGGCAAGCCAGGGGAGGGACTAGAAGGGGGACTTGAAGCACTCCTCACTTGAAGATACAGCATATGCTGACATTTTTTATATTGCTGTGGCAAATTACATGTGTAATTTGTGTAATAGTGTAATAGAAGTTCTCTTCTGTTGGCAGGTCCTTGTTTGTCAAGAGACTTTTTTGCATGGAGGTGCTAGATGAGATTTTTTTTTTTTCATGTCTGCTTTGTATCTCAAAGGGATGCAGCTGCATGTGAAAATCTTATCTAGGCAACAGAAGTTAAGATTACTGAGTTTGCAAGCATCCAGACGAAAGAGGAGGAGAAAATGTTTCATTTTGAAGCTGTCAACTCTACAGAACACTTGAACATGAAAGGAAATGTTGAGGGGAAGGAGGCTTAAAAAGAAAAAATAATACAAATGGGTTGGGTTTTTTTGAGCTTTGAAAAAGCTGTTTCCTGTAAATAGTAAGATGCCTTTAAGCAGTGTGTTTGGTTAGCTTCCGGACAGGATGTGAACTTTTCTTTTTCAGACTTCAAAATGGTTTGTCATACATCTAGTGGCTTTAGCACCCCACGTTTATATTGCTTGAATTTATTGCTCCATGATCTTAATACGAGCAAACTGAAAATTCTGCCACTTGTTAATACTGAAGAGTCAAATACTTGTACTCTGTGAAGCAATTGACACTGTTTCAAACTCTGGACGTCCAATCAAGAATGCTTCTTTCTTAATTTCATGTGTTACAGTGGGTTATATTGTTTTGTGGGGTTTTCGGTTTTGGTTTTTTTTTTCTTGTATGATTTTTAATAAGCTGAAAAATATTATTATTTTTCCAGATTTGTTCTTGACTTTCCATAAACATGTCCAAGGTGAGAACAACGTTTCTGTCTTCTGATGTAACAATGTGAAACAGATAATTTGTTTTTAAATGTTCATCTACAAGAGTAGAATGTGTAACTTGCATCGTGTTTGATGGTGACGAGTATGGTAAATTTATGGGTCATAAGAGAGAATTCACATTTAGAAGAAATAATGTTGAAAGATTGAGTGATGTAAAAGATACATTAAAGTAGGTTTCTACAAGTATAAACCTCTGCAGTTAACTGTTCAATCCTTCCCTCTTGGAAGGATTTAATTTTGGTCATGAGGTTGCGTACAAACTCCCTGGTGCATATTCATTGAAACTTCCATTCTGCTATTGTGTTTTGAGCACAAACATTTAAGAAAATGATGTTCTTAGATTTAATTTCTTCATTGATTTATAGAGTCAACTGATCTTCCAGTAAAATCCGTTATAAACAATGTGGTAACTTAACATATTCTTGACATACTGGGATTTATCTAATTCTTGGTCCCCTGCATTTGGTATAATGGGTAGAACATCCATATTAGCTTATTGGAGCGAAATGAACGATAAAGGGTGCTTGAGTAACATGTTTGAAGAGGAAAACTAATAGATCTAATAGAACTAATTTCTCTGCAGTATTCCTAGCGGTGGGCATAAGAAACACTATTGTGTAAATACCCCTCCCCCCCCGCCCTTTAAAAAACATCTCTAAAGAGGACTTACAGCAGATGGGTATCACTTCGCTGTTCTTTCACTGGGTTCATTTGGATGTGCTAAAAACAGAATAGAAAGGGTCACCTTTTTATTTAAGTCCAGAAACATTGAACACAAGCTTTTTTACTTGAAATGTGTCTGAAGACACTATTTTAAAAGCGTGTGATTGGTGAATGGACTTCATACTTCGATAAATAAATGTTCGTGGTTTTGTTTCTTTTTTACCTAAGGTGATCTTGACTGGATAGCTGAATAAATGAAACTTTTTTTCTTTTTAAACTCTAGGTGAATGTCGTTGTTCTGTACTTCATTGAGAAACTGTTGAATAGGAGGAATGCCTGTGTAGTTTTCTCTCTGTATGTCATGTAGCTTCAAAACATTTGAAATAAAAAAAGCAGTTATGCAAACAGGTATGTCTTGAGCAGTTGCTTATTGTTGATTTATTTTATTTTATTTTTAGCAACAGCCTGCTCAGTTTACGAATCCAGAAACCCCTGGCTATGTTGGATTTGCAAACCTTCCGAATCAGGTTCACCGGAAGTCTGTGAAAAAGGGGTTTGAATTTACTCTTATGGTGGTTGGTAAGGAAATATTTTGTAGTCTTTCTCAAAATTAGTATTTGCTCATAGGGAATTTGGAATTCAAATGAATATTATTTCCACTATTGTAAGGCTTCATCTTGTCTCAGAAAGCTCTTCTGTACTGTAGCATTTAACTTTCTTTTATAGTTTAATTCATGCAACAGTTGTTTTCCACACAACAAACCCTGTTTGAATGCATTAATAAGTTTGTGGGTGAAGTGAAGAAATTTTGTTGTGAGGATTATTACTTCCCTCCTTCTCTTCTCTCTTAGAGGATTCAAGCATTCCATTTAAAATATAGTTTAAAACTGGTTTTGCATTTGAATACAATCTTTGTTTGGTTGTGTGTTTTGATTAAGTGAATAGTATTAGGGAGACTGTTTGGTTTAAGATGTTCTTTATGCTTCTGTAGCTAAAAAGAATCTGGTCTTTCCCTTCTAAATACTCTTGTAAGAGAAGAATGAGAATTGGATTAGTTGGTTTTGATGTAAGCTCTTACTTTTAAAATTGATCTTGATTTTCTGTTAGCAGTTGTAATTTAAAGTTTAATTCTATTCAGTACTTCATTGAGAATCTGTGTTGGTATCTGGAAGAAAAATCTAGTGTGTCTGCAGAAATACCTTCATCCTCTGAGAAGCTGGTGTTATTTTTCCAAATTAAGTAGGCTCCCAAATCAGGCTTGGGCATCTTTTATTTCTCTCCTGGTCACACTGCTTGGGAGCTGTAACTTCTGAGTTTTGGTGTTTGAGCTCTTTAATTCTTGCTTTTAAAATAGGCTTTTGCAAAAAGTACCCTAATAGAATTAGGTTCTTTATTACCTGGCGTCACAAGAAGTAAATCTCATTTGTGTGTTAGATTTGTCCAAGAGAGATCACAGTGGAAGTGAGCAGGAGAGGTGAGGCAGTACATGATAGGAGGTGTTTAAGTTCTTAATTGGTTTGGATTCCAGTAGTTACAGAAAGAGTCTGTCCTCAAACCTTTCATTAGTTTTGCCAAATAACAGCCCTAGCATTCCTTTTATCCTCTTTCTCCCTTTTGTAGTTCAGTGTTAGACAGAGGTGGCCCTTACTTTTGCCTTCCTATAATTTTATCATAGTTGTTTCCTGTATCTTTCATTGGATTTGCTTAGGATAATATCATAATGGATATCTTATAAAATCTAAGCGTTAAGCTAAACTATAAGCAGATGTTTCACATTATGGTATCTACTGTAACTCTTCAGAATTTACTGTTCAGTGATCATAAAAATCTGAACAGTTCTGAGAAACTAAAGATGCACTTTCTCAAAAGATGTGTAGCTAAACTTAATTTCCAGATCTCCTTGAGATTAATTGCAAATAGTGCTCTGTGAAACAGTTCTGGCAGAAAGAAATGTAAAATTATATAGACCAAACAGTTGTTTCTAGTCTCTTGTGAAATATTAAATAGGGGGAAAATGACACAGTGTCAAAGTAACAGAAAGGCAAATAACCCCACCCATGTCTCAGAGTAAAGTTTACAGTTGTTGCCTGCCAGTGTTCTAAGGGATAGATTAAAACTACAGGAAGAGAACTTGGAGAAAAGTAATTTCATTGAAAATTTGGAGTGCTACTTTAAGACACATTAGCAGAGAGAGTCAGTCGATGTAAGATAAAATAAACTGTGCTTTAAATTGTTGATGATTTCAACAGTTTGGAATGTGAATTCTTTCTCTTGAAATATCCATGGGGTTTAAATATGTTCTCTTGTGGGCTATATCACAATGCCTGTATTGAACTGTTATTCTTTGTTAAGTTCCCGTGCTGCTTAATTTCTGAGCAGGAGAATGTTTCTTTAAAAGCTATCTGCGCTGACAGAGTCCTAATCAATGATTTTTCTCCTTATTGTTTTTTTCTGCTATTCTTTTATTGTTGTTTGTGAAAATATGAGCTGGGGTTTATAACAATTTGGCTGCTTGGCTGTGTTGCTTCCAAAGAAATCCTAAGCACTTGTATTTATTAACAATTTCGTGTTCATTCTCATTATTAAGCTATGGCTTCATCTAACCAGTTATTTCATTTGAGAGTCACTAAACTCTAATATTTTGGCCAGTAGTTAGAGTAACTGCTTTTTTCATTAATCCTTGACAGCGACTATAAAAAGTGATTTGGTTTACATGTAATATTTGCCCAGACTGAAAGCATGGCATGTGCCACTGGTTAAAATCATACTTTTTTTGATTTTGCTGAAATGATGCCATGTGACTGTTGAGTTGCTCTGGCTGCATGTCACTTTCCTGAGTGAAGGCTGCACTGGTAAAATCTGGTCTTAAGAGATGCATTCCGTAAGGCATTAAAATCTGGCAGCTCCTAGTCAAATCTTTATTTAAAAAATAATTCCATTTCTTTTTTTCTTTCATTCAGATATTTTTATCAGATCCCTATTGCAGAATAGTCTGTGTTACTCAAAGGGATCATGCGGCCCATCATTTTTAACATCTAATTTTTTAAATTAATTCTGTCAACACCTGAAATAAAACCAAAATTCTATAAAATGATTTGTTCGTTGAATTCAAGTAATGAGCGCTTCAAGTTGCTGGTCTTTTTTATGGTGTGAACTTTTGTTCTGATTAAGATCTTGATCTTTAGTTAATTAGTTGGCTTTTGAACTTCCCTCACGGCTCAGTCAGTAGCTCTAGAACAAAAATATGTTTATGGTAAAATTTGATAATCCCAAATTTCATCAGTGAAAAAATGGCTTTGTGTGTATGCCCAGTGGCTATGTCATATCCCTCTTCCCTTGGGTTCCTGTTTGCCATATTAGCATAAAAAGCAAAAATAAATCACAATTTACAATGGCTGGCTGTGCAGCAGTTCAGAAATGCCTTCTTTGTTGTTAAATTGATGATATAGCCTAGGCAGGATCTAGCTTCTCGCTGGGTATGATCTTCCACGTTCTGGAGTGACAGCAGAAAAGCAGGCCTTAAAAAATCAGGAGACATGAAATGTGAAATTTTAAGATGAAATTGATCAGAACTCCACTTGACTAGCAGATTTAGTTATAAATCATCATGAAAGCTCTGAGAGTGTATTGTAAAGCTGAGATATAAAAATTGTCATTCAACCTTTTTGTGCAAACTTTTCTAATACAAAATTATAAGCTGTAAATTTAAAAATCACAATTAAAAGAATATTTACATTTAACATGAAAAAATGTATAGTCAGATGATACTGTCTGGATGCAGTTGAAATTAATAATGTAAATATATTGAATTTATCTTTATATTGAATCACAGGTGAATCTGGATTGGGAAAATCTACATTAATAAACAGCCTCTTCTTGACAGATCTCTATCCAGAAAGGATAATCCCAGGAGCTGCTGGTAAACACACCTTTGTTCTAGTTTCTCTGTTCTTGATGATTTTTGGAATTGAATGCTTTTATCTTTGGATTTTAGTAACAACCAGTAGTGATTTCTAGCTGTAATAATTTCTAATGTATTTCCCGATACTTGAACTGTTTGATAGAATGGGTTCCCTCTGTACTCAGTACATACACGCCGTCTTTGTTGTTTAGTCCTTGGGTGTATTCATATTGGCACCTAGAAAGTTGGTCCCTTCTTTTGCTTAAAAAAACGTCATTGTGTCACAGCAAGATAAACAATCAACTAAAACAGTCAGTAATGTTCTTTAATTTTTAATCTGTTGCAATTCTAAACACATGCGTTGTTTATATCTGCTTGGACTTGCAACTTGATTCCTTTGCTTTGGGTTGATATTTAGTGAATGTGAACGTCACGTGCTTTTCTTCTTCAGTCCCATGTCCCCTTTTTATTCTGTTAACCAAGGTATACAATAAACCAATGAAAGAGAATATTGTCAGAAAATAGAGGAAGATGCTTTTTTCTCCTCCCCTGTTTTCTACTTGTTGAATGACTTGCTTTAATGATTTATCATGTTGGCTCACGATTACTTACCACTTTCAACCTTGGGAAAAAAATACATACATACAATTTAGTATCATTCCTCAAGTTGCTGATTACCTACGTTTTTTTCTCAGTCCCTTTTGCCTTAGTTTCTACATCATATATATCTCAAAATGACATAGCGTTATAAATTCTGTTCTGAAAGATGAAGTTTATTGTATTTCAGAGAAGATTGAACGCACTGTGCAGATTGAGGCCTCAACAGTTGAAATTGAAGAGAGGGGTGTGAAACTACGTCTGACGGTTGTAGATACACCAGGATATGGGGATGCTATCAATTGTCGAGACTGGTACGTATGAAGACTGACATCCATTTCATATTTTTACTAGGGGGTGGGGAATAAGTAACTGAAGTGGGGCTGTATTAATAATGGTATGCAGCTCAAAGTAAAGAGGCATCAATAACTTCCACACAACTTGAAATAAATTTTGTGACACAGATATTTTGATTTATTGTTTTTCTTAGTTAACTTTATTAAGTTTGGGAAAGTTTTAAGTGAACAGTGACCTTGACTTTTTTTATAGTCAGAAAGCAACGGAACCGTTGGGACACAAGAAATCCAACAATACTCTGAGAATATTGTAATTAATCTAGTCTTTAGTGCAAGTAAAAATCAAACTTTATGTCTTGTCCACATTCATCTGAACATTCTCAGATTCTGCATTTTCATCATCTTTGGGTTTGATTGTTTGTTTTTTTTGAGAAATTTACATTATAATAAGTACTGAGAAATAATGTTGAGATCCATGGCAATCAGTTTTCAATGGTAATCCCTCTTCCCACATCTCTCAAGCCCCTGAACCTCAAGACAGGGACTGGGGAGATGAAGTCCCTCCCATTGTAAGTGAAGGGCAGGTTCGAGACTGCCTGTTGAATTTGAACTTGATAAGGAACTTGATAAGTCCATGGGACCCAACAAGATGCATCCCATCTCGTCGAGTTATCTATGGCAGATATTGCCATATTTCAAGTCATGGCAGTCAGACAAAGTCCCCTGTGACTGGAAAAAGGGAAACATCATGCCCATTTTTAAAAAGGGTAAGAAGGAGGACCCTGGGAACTACTGACCTGTCAGCCTCACTTCCATGGCTGGCAAGATCATGGAACAGATGTTCCTGAAAGATATGTTGAAACATGTGGAAGACAGGGAGATGGTTAGACACAGCCCATATGGCTTCATCAAGGGCAAATTGTGCATGACTAATCTGATGGCCTTCTATGATGGAGTGCATAAAGGAAGAGCTACTGATATCATCTACCTGGACTTCTGTAAGGCCTTTCATATGGTCCCCCGTAACGTTTTTGCCTCTAAATTGGTGAGATGTGGATTTGGTGGACGGGCTGTTAGATGGACAAGTAATTGGCTGGATGGCCACGTCCAAAGAGTTAACAGTCAGTGGCTCAATGTCGAAGTGGGAACCGGTGAAGAATGGTGTCCCTCAAGGGTCTGTACTTGGACCAATACTACTTACTATCTTCATCAGTGACATAGTGGAACCGAGTTCTTCCTCAGCAAATTTGCAGATGACACCAAGCTGAGTGGTGCAGTTGGTTCACTAGAAGGAAGGGATGCATGCCATCCAGAGGGATCTTGATAGGCTTGAGGAGTGGGCCCATGCAAACCTCCTGAATTTCAATAAGACCAAATGCAAGGTCCTGCACATGGGTTGGGGAAATCCTCAATATCAATACAGACTGGGAGATGAATGGGTTGAGAGCAGCCCTGCAAAGAATTTGGGGATACTGGTGGACAAATTGAGTATGAGCTGGCAATGTACGCTTGTATTCCTGAAAGCCATTCGTGTCCTGGTCCGCATCAAAAGAAGCGTGTCCAGCAGGTTGAGGGAGATGATGCTCCCTCTCTACACTGCTCTTGTGAGACCTGCGTGGAGCTCTGGGGCACCCAGCACAAGGCAGACACGGACCTGTTGGAGTGGGTCCAGAGCAGAACCACAAAAATGGTCCAACACTGGCTGGAACACCTCTCCTATGAGGAAAGGCTAAGAGAGTTGGAGTTCTTCAGCTTGGAGAAGAGAAGGCTCTGGGGAGACCTTACTAAGGCCTTTCGAGACTTATTTACCAGGACCTGTAGTAAGTAACAGGGCAAAGGGCAACTGCAAGAGGGTAGATTTAGGTCATAAAAAATAGCTAGATTTAGGACGTAAGGCAGAAGTTTTTTACAATGAGGGTGGTGGGACCCTGGAACTGCCCAGGGAAGTTGTGGATACCCCATCATTGGAAGTGTTCATGGTCAGGTTGGATAGGGCTTTGAGCAACCTGACCTACTGAAAGGCGTCCTTGCCTATGGCAGAGGGCGTGGACTGGATGATGTTTAAAGGTCCCTTCCAACCCAAACAATTCTATGATTTAAAATAAATTTGGAACAAGAAGCTTAGATTAGCTTGAGTGTGTGTAATTATACTAGTCAAAAGATAAATACCTAACCAAGAGAAATTTCCTGCAGAAGTTGTGTGTTATATGTATGTATATTTTCTCTTAATATTAAAAATATTCATAGTAGTTTGTTATTCTGGAATTCAATTACAATTTTAAAATATGTGCTCTTCTACTCTTACAGTCTCACAGCATCAGTAAATTAATTTTTGATCATCAGCAGGATATCTTGGTGTTTTAATATTACCTTTGAAACATCGCTAAAATTATTGACCAGTTGGGAACAAGCGTGATTTCTCGAATTCATATTTGTTTTACAGTTTTAAGACTATAATCTCTTACATCGATGAGCAGTTTGAGCGATATCTGCATGATGAGAGTGGTTTGAACAGAAGACACATCATAGATAACCGGGTTCATTGCTGCTTCTATTTCATTTCACCGTTTGGTCATGGGTAGGTGTTTCTCTGACATTTTATTTTTTAAATTATTTTACTTCGGGGACTTGGTTTGTGCCTCTTGACTTCAATTTTTAGGATCAGATTGACATTACTTAAGGAAGTATTAGAACTGCTGGAATTAATTGGGTGTGTTCTTTCTGTGTAAGGAGAACTACATTGGTGTGAAAATAAATTGGTAATTTAGATTAAAAATAAATTTACCTTTTTCCATATTTTAATTTTAGCCTTAAGCCTCTGGATGTTGAGTTTATGAAGGCTATACACAACAAAGTAAATATTGTACCAGTGATTGCAAAAGCTGACACTCTTTCGCTGAAAGAGCGAGAAAGACTAAAAAAAAGGGTAAGTATTTTTCTAGCTTGCCGAAAAATGCTGTACTTTGGTTATGGTAGCACGGTTGTTGAAGAGAGGGGTGTTCTCATTCAACCTTACTCTGTCCTAGCCAAGAAAAATATAATCTCACGCACAGTGTAACATCATTTAATATGTAGTTTGGTATCTTGTAAAAATTCTTTTATTATTAACTGGGAAATTATCCCTAAAATGTCGCCTGTGAAAAGGCAGATTGGCTACATTTACGATTACATTATGAGTGAATTTTGAAACTTTGGAAAAATATTTAAATGCATTTGCTAGTGGTCATTGCTCCCTTATCTGCTTAATCAGTTACAAAGCAGAGACAGTATCTGCGTCTAGAATGCGCATGTATTTTTTTTACCCAGTCAGAATACTTTTGATTGGAAAATAAGAATTTCAGAAATTTTTCTGATTTTGGGGTTGTTTTTCTTCCCCTGTGTCATCCTCTTCTAATACCTTCCAGTTCTTTCTTCCATAAGGCAACTCCCCATAACACATTCAGTGTTGCAGGAATTGATGATGTATTTGCTGAGGGCGGAAAAAAACCATCATGAATTAATAACAACTATGAAATTTAGAAAAAAATGTTAGAATTAACTTGCCAGAAGGCACACTTTATCCAGTCTTAGGTGTTATATTTAAAACATTATCTATGATTTTTTCAGATATTCTGAAAATCCTTATATTACTCAACTTGCAATGAAAATAGAGAAGTATACTTTAGTTTCATATACATATTGTGCTAGAGTTCTGCAGAAACAAAGATTATTTTTTTTAAGAGCAAAAATTGGGTTTATGGCAAATGGATTCTGCGGATGCCATTCTTAGCAGTCATGAAGACAGAAAAAAGTATTTGTCGTGTCTGTAGCTCAGTTAAGTTTTTTGACACTCCCACCCCTACCCCCCAGATAGTAATTCAGAGGCAAGAGCAAGGAGTTTTAGGCTGTTCAAAGCAATTATGACTTCTGAGTCAATGCTTTATAATTTAAAAAAAACAATTGCAAAGGTTTAAAAAAAGGTCAATTTCTTATGTGTAATCCACAAAGGACACTGTTTATTTGAACACTGTTGTTTGTCTGAAAGTCTGTGGCAAGCAATTGTTGAATATCATGAAGAAATGTGGTTTTTAAAAATAAATAACTTTCCAAGTAATTTGGATCAGTAAGATAGGCCCAAATTTCTGTGTATAACTGATTAAATTTTACCTTAAGATTTAAAAGCACTGACTTTACGTATATATTATCTCAATGTCTTATATTATAAATCTCAGATTCTGGATGAAATAGAAGAGCATGGCATCAAGATTTATCACCTACCTGATGCTGAATCAGATGAGGATGAAGATTTTAAAGAGCAGACCAGACTCCTGAAGGTATGACTAGCTTCATAGGTGACATATGTGGATAATATACTGTATCTTTTTGGACTGCTGTGATGGCTTTAGAACAAGATACATACTGTGGCCTGTGATGAGACCTTGAGTGAATCACTGTGTGTCTGTCGCCAGGCTTCCCTATCTGGAAGACGGTGGCAATAATTACTTCTTTTTTTATTTTTTTTACACCTTTAAATTAAAAGCATTATGAACTTATTACCATAATATGCAGTGCTGAGCAGAACAAGAGTTGTTCTTGGAATTGTTTGTTCTGTTTCCTAATTAATAATTTTTGCATTTTTGGCTTTCAGGCCAGCATTCCATTTTGTGTAGTGGGATCCAATCAACTCATTGAAGCGAAAGGCAAAAAAGTTAGAGGCCGACTCTACCCATGGGGTGTAGTTGAAGTGGAGAATCCGGAACATAATGACTTCCTGAAGCTGAGGACCATGTTAATGTAAGTTAGAAAATTCCAATTGAATGGTATTTTTAAAAAAAATCACCAGGAAGATAATCAAACATTGTACTGGGGATTTGTAGTGGTTGTGGAATCCTTGGAGACATTCAGAATTTGTCTGGAGAAGGCCATGAGCAGCCTTGGCCTAGCTGGCCTAGGCAGGGATTGTACCACATAAGCTCCATAGGTTCTTTCCAATCTGAATTACTTAGTGATTCTATGAAAATCATCTTTTGTCTAATTCTTTTGTCGAACACAGTATTGTATTGCTATTCGGATCCATAGGAACATAAAACAGGTTGTTTCACACCTTGTGCTTATTTAAATATATCTCTATGTGGATATATATCTGTGAAGGAGTAGACTTCAAAAGTCCACTGGTTGTTTTTTTTCAGGCTTTGCTACTCTGCTTCCCTTGCCCAGCACTGCTTCATCAAACACCTCACCCAGCAGGACAGCTTATGTCAGGTCTACCTCAGGATCTGAGATGGTCTCTCTATGTGTCTTTTATTGGACCAGTCTGATTTAAATTAGCATTTTAAATGGGTGTTCATGCTGAGCACATTGACCCAATACAGTGCTGAATGTGAGTTGGTTAAGCAAGCTGATGTGACGCAGTTATGCTTTAATTATTCTTCTTCCTCCAGCACCCATATGCAAGATCTTCAGGAGGTGACCCAGGATCTTCACTATGAGAACTTCCGCTCTGAGAGGCTCAAACGAGGCGGCAGGTTGTCATCTTATGGTTACATGCTGTTTCTTCCTCTCCTGAATTTATTTTTTGGTCTCTCCTATCATTTCATTGCTAGGATTTGGTAGATCACAGATAGCTCTGTAGCTGCAGACAACACCAAGTTCAGTCGACCAGCTTACATTGAGCGTAAGAAAAAGTATTACATAAATCTGAAGAGGCATTTGTGACATTAAAAGGGTATACTTAGATCTCTGCAGTTAGATTGGAATGTTTGAGGTAAATAAATGGGGCAGATGTCTATGATAAATGTTGTCTTCAAAAATCCGCAAGTTAGGTCAGTGCTGATATGTGAAAGGTTGGTGTTTTTTTTCATAATTAACTACTGGCATATTTGGACTGTGTCTTTAGAAAGAGAAACTCAAGTCCTTCTGTAGTGCTTTATTAAACATGCTATAAATAAATAATTTTCTTTGCATAGCACTGACAGTATAGTGTCTTTCAGCCCTATTTTGAGCTATGGTGTGTAGGGCACAGCTTTCCTGGTAAGAGAGACAGGCAGAACACTCCATTTTTAACTAAAATAGCAGGGTTTGTAAAGTTGAGTTTGTGAGTTCTTGTTGAAGACTGGATGTTTCCTGGTTTAGATTTTTCAGTTGCTTCTCTTATGTCAACCACTAGAGGATTTCATAATTGCACATTTCAGTGGCTTTGACATATTTTGCAAAGCTTTTTCGGTCATGCTGTTGACATAGGTTTTGTCACACGCCTCGTAAGTTTTCAGGAAAACGAGTTTGTCTGCTGCCTGTTATCTGACAGGTATGTACTAAGGTCTTAAAAGAAATGTGCACTAAGGTCTTAAAAGAAATGTATCCTAAGGTCTTCCAGACTTAAAATAGTGTTGACCGATTTTTAGTGGATTTAGAGTTCCCTCTGACAGGGACCTGTGACAGTAAGTTGCTGTTAAGTTGGGGTATCTTTCTTTGTGAAACTAAAATGTATTTTTGTATCTTGTGTAGTGAAATGGCCTATATATCTTTGTTTTCATAGGATATAGTTAAGTTTACTGTAAGTGAGGGTAGTTTGCATGTGAATTTATTTCAAACTTGCATCTATCCCACTGGCAGTGCTTGACAATTAGTGCTTTTTGACTGTATTCACTAATGTTCTTAGAGGTTTTTGGGCACAGAGGATTTTTTGATAATCTGTTTCTGTTAACCTTTTAGCAAGTATCAGTTTGTTCACTTTGCACTTTTGATGGCACTTGTGTGACTAGATCTGTTAGCAGATCTTCTCCATTGCAACATGGGGTAGAAGAAATCCGTTAGCAAAGCGGAAGGTAATCTTGAAAGTATAGTACATAAAAATATCCTTATGTTTGGTTTCTCAGTGTAAAACTGGAACGTCCCAATTAAGCAAGAGTGCTGAGATACTGATTGAAAGCATTTGCTTAATTTTGACAGGCGTACTCAATGTTTGTACTATACTTTAACATGTTATACAAAAGAAATCTTTTGGACTTAAAAAAAAAAAAAGGGGTGACAATACTAGAAAAATAATCAAACTTCAAAATCTTAAGTGGAGCAGAGGATAAAGGGTTCCTCCAATTGGAAGGACTCCAGATATGTACAGTGGTTGTGTTACTTATATGGTTTTGGTTATAAGCCTTTTAGATGTGTGGTAGCAAACATGGTTCGTGAAGTTAGAGATGGGCTAGAACTACATCACAGGAAGGTTCTGCCCGGAGGTAGCCAGGTTTCCAGATACAGAATTATGTAGAACACTGGTTATTTTGCATGTTGCTTTGATATTTTTGTTGACATCTTGTCCAGCATTACCTTGAACTTATATTTTGATTTAGTTTTATTGATTTACTGCACCAATGAAAGAGAGTATTTGAGTATGTGTTTGCAGTATTTTTTAATTTGCTGTATCTGCGTGGTACTCAAATTGCAATCAGTCAAGATAATGTTATGCTCAGGAAAACTGCTATACTTGAATGCTGTTCAGAAATAGTTTTTATTGATACCTACATGCCAAGATGTGTCATGTTTTAAAGTCATAGCTAGAACAGTTGACATTTGTTCTGGGCATAACTTTATGGAGGAATAAGGGATAAATTGATGTCTTAAAAATAATTTTAAAATAAAAACATTAATTGCAGCTGTGTGGTGAACATGTTGCAATGAAATTTGTTTCTATTACGAAACTCTGACGTATAAGATGTGTTCTAAGAGCCTTGATTTTTGTCAACAAAGCATTCTCTGGAAGTTCAAAATCTGCCATGTATGCACATTATTGAACAATATTCATCTTATTTTAGGAAAATTGAAGATGAAGAAGTAAATAAAGACCAGATTCTGCTCGAAAAAGAAGCTGAAGTAAGATGACAGAACTCTATCCTCTTGTAATGGGGGAATTTTTATTCTTGTATCACTACTTTAGGTCAAATGATTTATATGAGCTTGCTAATTTGTAAAGGGAAAAGACAGAATTTGCTAATATAAAATTATTCAAGGTGCAGTAACAAAACAGAATGTGAAAAGCTGTAGAGGAGTCTCAGGATACTGATTTATTGGAACAGGTAGAATCTGGTAAAATGCCTGACCCCGTTGTACTAATTAGTGATGGATGTAATGCGTGTTGTGTGGGGAGGGCACGCCATCCTCGGATGAGTAAACATTAAGTTAGCAATTGCAGACTGGGAAAAAGTCAGTTCAGCTCTGCAGCAAAGGAGGGAACAATGGTAGGAACAAAGAATGAAACGGAAATTCTTACTCTGCCACTATGATAAGTCCATAATGCATAGCTCTAACACTGTTTTCATTGTCCCGCTTACCCAAAAAGGCTATAGCCAAGACTAGAAAAAGTACAGTGAATAGCAAAAAGTGGGCAGAAAGGCTGAAGTGGAGATCTGAAATAGGTTCTGTACAAGGGGAGATTACGGTAAGGTTCTTGTTGGGAAGTAGATGATAGAGGGGAAGGATATAGGCTTATATAATCATAGATGGCAGGATGAATGGGAATCTACTATACAAGAAACGGGGTCACATTTAGCGAGATTAATAGGTGGCTGATTTAAAATAAAAAGATACTTTTAAGATAGTCTGTAAATTGTGGAACTCATTAGCATGGAATTTTGTGCACAGCAAGAACGCAGATAGGCTTAAAAATGCTGAGAGACTGGAGAGTTTTACTTTCTCCATGAATGTGCTCACTAAACACAAAGGTAGAATTTTTTGGTTTAGCAAGTTCAGAATTGACAGACTTCTAGAGTTTGAGAGCGTATGTCAGGAAATACTGTGTGTGTCCACCTGGCTGTTAGGCTTTTCAATGCATTTGCTAATAGCCAGCATTGGAGAGAAGGCTGAGTTAGATGGACTTTTTGGTCTGCCCTAGCACAAGCAGACGCTCAGTCTTCTACTAGTGGTCTTAGCGGCTACCCAAATCCCAGAAGATAACTAGAGTAAAAATGTAAAGGGTCATTGTTTCAAGGAATATGAAGAAAGAATAGCATAAAGATTTCACAGGTTTAACTTTTCATTTTTAAGCTTAACAGTTTAGTTTGAGTTTAAAGTATAGGACCACAAAGGCAAAGACATCTGAAAATATTTCAGCAGGGAGGTTGACTTCCCACCTGTCACAGTTAGGTACAATAAAAGAATTTAAGTATTGTACATGCGACATGGCTGAACTAATCTTAGTAGCTGAGTTCCATGATTACCCTGTGTTTAAATGTTGCAGTGCTCTAAATTGAGCTTCAACCATTTTTAATAATGCTTATATCTCCTCAGGTGATTTGCCTGTAATACTTGCTTCCACCTAGTCATCACTAGCAAGGGAGTTGGGAAGTAATCTTGACAATTTTTTTAGTAACAGATACAGATGTAGTTTGGAGGGACATAAACAAGCTGCTTGTCTTCTGGTGATGAGCTTTAGTAAGTGTTGCTTCAACACTTCAGCACCATCATTTTTATGTGATTAACTTCAGAGGAAGCATAGATTTCCATTTAGGGATGCTTAAAAATCTTATCCCAAATTACAGTAATGAAGCCTGCTTATTTCAGTCAGTAAATTTCCAACGTCTTAAGGGATGAAGAAGAGCAGTAGAAAAAGATGCCGTAACCTGAGATTGTTACCCATCAGATAGTGCAGATGTGTGTTCCCTCTTTAATATAAATAATTAACAGTGTGGTGGCAGCAGAGAGTCATATTCTGAAGTGAGATTAGGCTAAAGGATTGTTTCATGCTACTTTTCCAGCTTCGTCGCATGCAGGAGATGATTGCAAGAATGCAGGCGCAGATGCAGATGCAGATGCAAAGTGGAGAAGGAGATAGCAGTGCAGTTCATGGACACCACGTATAAAGTGTTTGGTAAGATACTCAAATAGCTATCTAAAGGGTTTTTCTTTTAACTACTCATTATTGTGGTTGGTTGTAAGAAGTTTTGGAAAAATGTTTACAAGATGGGTTTGCATAGGTTTCAATTTTAGTTTTAACCACTGTTTGTGAGGTGAAATGGCTTGGAGCCAGTCTAAATGTTAGTGTGCATATATAAATATATTCAAATTTTCCAGAAAGTCAATACAGTATATGCTGGAAAGAATAGTGGAAGGAGTTTTTGAACTTGTGTAAACAGGTCATTCTCAAATGCGTGATGAAGTCATTGTTTCATTGTGACTTTTAAATGTTTGCAGTTCTTTCAGGTTTCTAGCTGTAAGAGGATAGTGTATCGTAAATTGAATTTTTTGTCTTGTTTTCAGGTTGCTTTATATCCTGACTTAAAGGAGACCTTCTGGAGTTGAATTGCGGTGCTGTCATACCAGAAAGGATGGCTTTTGCTCAACATGTGACATGGAGTTTGCTTTAAAGTTTAACGTGGAGATGCATTGTGGTAACTCCTGTGATACGTATTTCATAACCTGTAGTCAGTTGGTATTTTATATATTAAACACATTTGACTTTGGTTTTGTTTAGTAATTCTTATATTGAGCTTATTTTCAATTTCCCATTGTATTAGGGATACAAAATAGACATTGAAACTTTTCTAGCCTGATAACAGTGTTAGATAATCTTTTTTTAATATAGCTTATTAACTCCTTGCTTTTAACTTCTTATTACATTTAGAAATAAACAGCTGTCAGTCATATCTTGTTCAATGGCATGTAATAGTCACCTCACTAGGGATCCCTGCAAGGTTAGTTTTATGGTTTTTTTGCAGTGTTTACAGGTGTGTGTCTGTGAGAGCATCAGCCCTTTTTCTGTCTCTGCTCGGTGCAGACAATTTTCTTGGCCTCTGCAAGTATCAAATTAAAATTCAAGCATGCCTTGTGTCTTAACAAAAGAAATAAGAGGAAGTGCCTCTTTAAGAGGCACACTGTATTTTATGTGACAGGCATTATTTCCTTCATAGTGAGCCTTGAGGGACGTATATTCTTTATTGTTTGCCTAAAATATCTTACTTTATTGCAGATAATTTTTAAGAGCTTCTTGTAGGTCAGCACAAGCAGTCCTGCTGTTTTCTGGCATTACTGTAGCCAGATAAACTTCATAAATGCTGATATTGTTAAGTGAGGTAAACCCCAAAGAGTAGTTTTTTTATGCATGGGTGTTTCCTGTATACAAATGAATAAGAAATTCTATAATTCCTAATGACTATTTTCATACTGTTTTTAGGGCATTGCAAACTGTTAATTGTAGTACAAAATATATACTAGCACACTTCTCTTTTTTTTAAAGTGATCTGTGCCTGACAGGATCAATGCAAACTGTATTTTAAGGTCTTGCTCCAAGATGGAGTTAGCAGTATTACTTCGGAAGTGACTTTTTTTTTTTTTTTTTTTTTTTTTTTAGGCCAAGGTCACTTTCCTTAACACTGATAGTAAAGGAGACAGTTTTTTAGCTGGGCTGGACTTCTGCTGCATATCATTTCTGGTATTGTATTTGCAGTACATAATAACAGCGATAGTATACAGCTACACAGGTGGTAGCTGATAGGGTAAGCAGTAACACACCGTGGTTGGTGCTTCTACTACTTCTGATAAAGCCAGCAACCAGATTTCCCAACCTGAGCTGTTCCAAAACATTGTTATCTGAACAGCTAATAAATAGATAGAATTGCAACTTTTTTCTCTTCTTTGAGCTCAGGTGCAGCTGTGACTTTTTAAATTTTTTTTAATGTTTCTTTGATAAAAGTAATAGGATTTCTACAGCTAATGTGTAATTCCAATGGTACTTTACTTAAGTGGCTAGATTAAATATAAACCTGCTAAGCAACTGAAATTTTTACCCACTGGAAACTACTGTTTATTAATTGTTTTATATTTGAATCTTTCTAAAAATGTGAAGTAAAATCCTGCACCATAGCCTTTGCTAGGGAGCTCCAGTTTTCTTCTCAAAAGCAATTACTGTTGAGTTTTGCGTAACTCATTTGACCTTCCCTAACCTTGACAAAAGTGAAAACGAGAACTTTTTTGTATGTTGAGATGCACAGAAGTTTTAAGTCACATTTTGTCAAATATTTACATACAAAACTTAGATGGAAAAACATGCACTTCAAAGTTCTTGTCTTGCTTTTTGAAAAGGATGTGTAGAAAGAAAACAATGTGGCAGTATTGTCAGAAAACACTCCACAACACCTTATTTATTTCAAAATCTTTTGATATGTTTTCGTGAATCAGTTGTCATAAATTTACCAAAAGAACTTACTATAAACTTGGCATTGATTACTTTGTGAAGTCCCATGCTGTTCTTCAGTTGCCACAAATCTGTTTAGTTTTGTTTTGTTTTTTTTCTGATAGTGCACCGTTTGTCCACTGTTAAGCTATTTTTCTGGTATCTCTCTGTTAAATGTTTCGAACACAGCATGCTTCAGATGCTGTCCGCTTTGCCAAGGAGAGCAACTCTGGGACATTCGTGTTTTCACCTATAAGCTTGGTAGGGTATGGTAAGCTGTAATAGTACTATGAACCCGTACTTGAAGAAAAACTGTGAAATCTAAACTGTATGCAAAGGGGGGACTGGTTGTACGTGTAACTCTCTCTGTGTATGTTGGTTTGATAGTTCTTTTCCTGTATTTTCTAACATGGGAACAAAAGCGGATTGTCCATGCATTTAGTGCTGTTTGGTCACCTGTGGAATTATTTTCAGCAATGTCTTATTCTTTGAAATATTGTGTATCTATTAAAATACTTGATCAGGATGAAATACTCTGATTCTTAGGCAAATAATTTTTGATCTAAAAATTCTAGCAGGAGAAATATTTTCATTTTTGTTTTATTTTTTAATAGGAGAAAGCAAGTCGATGGCACTTGCTGTTTTAACTGAAATACTTAAGACCGCTAACTGCTGCTTCTTCCCAAGTCTTTGGGGCAGTCATTCGTAGTGTGCCTGATGTCTCTGAAGGTCTATTTCCCCTTCACTTTTCTTGTGATGGTTTTATGGTAAGACGTGAAAAGTGAGACTACCTTTCTGAGATTTTGTTTCAGACAAACTCAGCTACTGGTAGAAGAAAGACTTGGAGACAAAAGCTAGATGTTGTTTGGTGACTTGCTGAACTGGCCACAATTCTTTTTCTGTTACAGCATTGCAATGTTTTTTGGTTTAGGGGTCAAAATATTTTTGAATTTGCAGAGCTTTATAGTTGGTGGCAAAAATGACTTGCTCTTGGTACAAAAATCTGTTATATTCTGTTTTATGTATCACCATTAGCCAAAACTATAATAAAAAAATGCTAAAATACACTTTTGTGTGTGTGTGTTTTGTTATGATTCTTCATTATAATCAACCCTGGCAATATTAATTTGTTTGTAGTGATATGCTTTAACTGTAAAGGAGAAGTGCAGATGTGGTTGAAAGAACACATTGATGAACCTGCATAACATACGGTCATTAAGGGTTGTATGCTCCCAGTGTATTGGTACAGTGCGCTTCCCTATGGGTGCTCCCAGAGCTGCCAAAGTCCTGCCGATGGGATTTTGCTTTTCAGCAGTTCTCACCAAACTTGCACGTCGCGTTATTATGTTAGCTTAGAATGAGGGTACTTGTTGTTAAGTAGTCTTTTAAGCGTTAAGGGTTATCGTTTTCTCTAGTGAATTGTGCATCATCTCTGGACCAGAGACTGAAATGGTGTTTGATCTTTGTTCTAGATATTCCAAGCTAATTTAGGGTTCATCTTCCTGGGAAGTGACTTCAACGACCACCCCTATGGCAGTTACAGATTAAGAGCATGAGGTTGTGTCCTTGTTATTGGATTCTTGAGCTAACTGTTCATACCAGAGGATTTTGCAGAAGCACTTTCAATTTGGAATGTGTCGCTTTTGCATGTGCCCTGGTCTGGGCAGCTCGCTTTGGGTTGCTGTATTGGATTGCTTTGCATTGCTGGGAGGCACACATTATGCGGTCAGACCACTCCACAGGGGTAAAACCTGTGCATGTCATGTTTTAAAGTATGTTTGTGTTTCATTTATCTGAAGTATTTAGTGTGGAACTGGTACATTAAAGGAAGATTCATCTTTAGGCTGTAGTGAGAGAAGAGGCAAGGAAGCATCCTGAGTATGTCAGACCTGCTTTTTGAAAGATGACTTTGTATGTACTGATTGTATCTTTTTTCAGAATGACATCCTTTCTGTTCCTTCTTGCTTCTTCCATTTGGTATTCTGCAAATTTCCAGCATTTTTCTCATATTTCATCCACAACTTTGGGGTAAGGTTCTTGTAGGTTTCCCTTGTCCTAGTTAGTGACAGTGGTCTCTCTACAGAGGTATTCCCTTTTCTGAACAGAGTAGTTGGAGCTTACTCCCTGGCGGCCTTGGCTCTTCAGCAAGGAATGAGGCAGGAGATTGTTTAAAGCCTCTTGTGTACCTGTTTCAGGTCGTTCTGAATATTAGGGTGGCTGGGCTGGAGATCACGTTTACACCGCTTGCTCCTAGGCTTTCCGTGTAGTTGACACCTGTGGATGAATTAGTCATACCTCTTTCTCTCTTCATAAACACTCTAATGACCTCAGAGTAAGTGACTGAGAGCCGTCTTGTGATGCTAGAAGAAAAGAATGCTTGGCATTTTGTTAACAAATTCTGCCAAAAAGGACTATTTCTCCTAACGATGCACAAAAAAGAGCTATTTCTCTTAACAATGCACTCGCAGTTTTCTATCCTAGGCAACAGTATCAAAAGAGTCTAGTGCAAAAAGGGATGGAGTTTTTTTATTGCTTTATCTTCTACGAAAGCTGGAAATTAGTAGAATATCCTCACAAGACCCTGGAAGAAATGAAGTTCAGATACGTAAATTGTAACTTCGATGTCAGTTGAGTCCTCTGTTGTTTATGTCTTTGTAGAGGGCATGAATGCAGAGAAGCATCTTGTTTCCAGGTAACTACCCTGCACCACACAGAGTCCTGTCTATCAAGAGGTCAACCAGACTTGCATGAGTCTTCCTGAGCGTCTGGTATGGACATGGCTAGGCACGCCTCGTGTCTCTTTCATTGACAACTCTGTGGCATTCTTGCTGCTTTGTCTTGCTTCTGTGCCCCAAAGGAGGATTTCCATTGGGATTTTGCTACCTTGTTTCACAGGTTTAGTGGTTAAAAACCATGTGAACAAAATATCTGCTAACTTCTGTTTATGTGTACAGAAAAATGAAAAATGTCACTTTTTCTGCATTTTTCTGGACATTTAGTCGTACATCCTGAAATGCTGCATGCTTTACGGAATTATCTGAAACAGAGGGCAAGCAAGGTTGTTAACTGACAGTCTGGGCATTGTGCAAGAATATAATCCATGAAGGCTTTGGGAAGAATTGAAACTGTTGCCTCGGGAAGGCATTGTACTGGAATTCAGTACAAAGAACTACATGAAATTATATGATCTTCCCTATTTGCTGTTTTCCCAACATTTGTGTATGGAATAGTGCAGGAGGAGCTTAACACTGGGCTCCTGCTGACAGATAGTGAGAGAAAGCCAGAAAGAAACTCTTAAAGGATTCCTGCAGCGGGCAGAAAGGTTTCACTTGGGTGATTAAAACACTTTGCAATTCAACTTGCTGTTGAGCTCTTCCTGCAGCCAGCAGTTCCAGAGTGCATTTCTCAGGAGAGTTAAAATGAACAGCTCTGCTAACAGCTTGTTGTCTCAGATCCCTGTTCCCACCATACCTGTCACCTCTTCCTGGAGATGCTTGATCGCGGCTCTTGGCTGCAGGACGTCCTACTCATTTGGACAGCCCGGAGGGCAGAAGGCTGGGACTGGAGTCTGGTTTACCAGCCAGGCGGGTGTCTTCCCTGGGCTAGAGCAGCCATGGGAACTCCAGCTGTGTCCTACTGGACTTCTGTGTGGTACCCTGCTGCCAGAAGTGCAGACAGGTACGGAGCACAGTACGCTAAAGAATCTCTTCATCATCTGGAAAACAGAAGGTGCTGTTACTTGCTTGTGTGTCCTTTTATATGAAGATTTGAATGATGCTGAAATCAGGCTGTTGTCAGAGTAACCAGGTGAGAGCATGTGCAGCGAAGTCAGATATGGCGTAATTCTGGGTCAAGTCCAGAACCTGGGAATGGAGGGAGTGTGAGGAGGAAGAGTAAGTTTGTCTAAGGAGTGGTTTGATGGCCGCCTTTGTTGACAGTGCAGCCCAGACAGGATAGGATTGCCGGGGTTTGGCTCATAGCCACATAAGGGTGTGTCGAAGTTTCAGGTGCATTGGGGAGTTTCTACGGTGTTTACCAAGGCAAGATCTTCTGATGTAGCTGTACGTTTGCAAGTTTAGTTTCGGTGCTTAAAATGCAGTAGACAAATGAAGCTCACTTCCACCCACAGGAATGAGAGCCTGTAAGTCTAGCAAGACAGAGGAGGTGTCCAGCTATGTCAGACAGAGAACAACACGCTTTTCAGAAACTACCTCTGGCTAGAGCAGAGGCGGCCCTACAGACAGCCTGTTGGGTTGTAAGAAACAGGTCCCACAAAGCAAGAAGTGCAGTGCTTTGATTGCTGTGGGAAAGACTGAGCTCCTTGATAGGAAAAGTATGAGGAGAGCTACTAACTCTGCCACACCTGGGGCTTACTCCTGCTTGCTTTCTTTGAAACCCGGTCTAAATGGGTTTGTAGGACTGATGCAGCTAATTGTTTGTGCTCTAGTCTCAGCCCTCCTTGGATCCTCAGCTTTGCACATATCTTCTGGGGTGATGTAACCGGTGCTTGGCCCATCAGGTGTAAGGTATGGCTGCGCTCCAAGAGGGGTCCAAGTTGCCAGATACAAATTTCTGCTCAACCGCATAAGTCACATAAAGGAAGGTTAGAGATACTTGTGTTATAAGACGTGCCAGCCACTATTTTTATAAGCGGAAGCCAAAAATTCATGGGAAAAATCCCATGAAGGACACAGAGGAGCTCCCAACCTATGTGAGGATAACTCAGCGTATTCTATAGAATGAGTAAATAAACGCACCCTGAGAGCTAATGCAAAACACTCATTTAAACTCTGCTGCTTCAACAGCGTATTTATTAAAAAAAGGGAAAGGCGCTGACAGTAAAATGCTTTGTTCAGAACATGCCCGCTCCTGCGCCTTGTAATTTGCAATTCTCCCATTGTTTTAATGTTTTTGATTCACTTTTGCTTTAGAAGCTTTTCCATAAGGGAGAGTCTAACGCCTAGGTCAAGCTGTTCTGTAGTGGTACTTGCCCCGTGTTCAGAGCTTTTTCCGCTGCAGAGAATGTGTGGTTTGGCTCTCCACAGCTATGGCAGTGAAGCAGTTAGCTTGCTGACTGGCACTTTCTCTGGGAAGTTTGGAGCCAGAGCAAGAAAACTGGTTTTAATCTTCGTTTCACGCCCAGCAAATAGTCTCAGGCTGCTGACTTTATCCATTTCGAAACACAGAAAAACCGGGTCGCAAGAATGGCCGTGTATCCAACAGCTGGGCGCAGCCCCAGGCTGTGCCCGGGTTCTGCCTTTCGGCACCAGTGGGGAGTTCCATGTGCTGTTTCCTGGCACAAACAGCTGGAATAATTTGTTTGGTTTTGGGGCAGAGTGGGGAATCTAACAGTTCGCTGGTTTGCTAGCAGTTTACCATCCGGTCGCCTCGTTTTTTGAAAGGAACTTAAGGTAGCACAGTTAGTATTACTGAAAACCTCAAGCCAGGTTTATTTGGCAGTAAAATAATTGCCACGTTTATGTGTGATTGTAGATCCTCGATTTTTCTTTTCATTCTGAAGTATCCTGTCTATGAAATAGGACTAGGCCTTTTTCTCCTTTATTTTTAAGATACTATCTTTTTGAAACATACACCCTTATTAACTAGGCTTTTGTGTAGTTGTGTAGACTAAAGTTTATCGGAATGTGAAAAAGAAGCGATCTTTTTTCTTGTTAGAATTTCAGATTTTGGGGGAGTGGTGGTTTCTGTTTGGTGGTGTCTTGTTTCTTCCCCCCCCAAACACTTCGAGGAGTTATTGATGTAGGTCTTTGAAGCACTGTACAAGTTGTGACTGGATTGAACCCCTGTGCAGCTCCTCTGAGGTAACAAATACTTCCCTGATTTTATGGGTAGGGAAATTGCATGAACCTCAATGAGGTGCTGGGTTTTTTAAAAAATAAAAAAAGAGGGGAAGTGAGGGGGCGAGAAACGTGCCGCTTCAGAGATGCTTGGTTAACCTCACCGGGCAGGTTTTGCTGAGTAAAAAAGAGAAATAAATTGCATGGTTGTAGAAAAGACTGTTTCATATCTGCTTCGTGTTTAGGCTGTTAAAGAACTAACATCTATCGAAAAACTTAGGATTCCGTTTAAAGCAAATTTAGGGGGATTCTGAGGGTATGCTCTTCTGTAGTAGGGTGGATTTACCACCTGGGGGCAATATGGGATTGGGCTGTGTCTGTCCTTTCACGGCAGTTTTTGCCTGGACTTTGGTTTCAATGTTGAGACTCAGCAGCCGTATCTCTTCGCAGCTTGTAGCTTGTGTACGCTCTTGGGTTTTGTGCCGTTGCTTCAGAACGGCTGTTGGCTACAGACTGAACCTTCTGGGTAGACAGGACGTGTTTAGACAAGTACGCTGATCAGACTGAGAGAAGTTGCAGAGCAAGTGCCTGCGTGTGTGTGTGTGCGCGCGCAGGCATGAACGTATGCTGTGCTTAATTTGTTTGTTGTAATTGCCACTTTCACCATGAGAGCGAACTTAAAATACAGATACAATTATGAAAGTCAAAGCAGGTGATCGCAAAAAAGGATTGCATCCACTGATTTTTCCTGTTAGCAGGCTAGCAGGACTTTTTCCTGTAGGTAAGTGCCCACGCCTGTTCTAAAGAATTGGTTAACATTGAAGATTTAATTCTAGGTCATAGTCTGAGGCTAGTGGACTTTGCACTTCATAAAGGGCAGTGTAATTGCTAGGTAGAGTGTGTGTAGAAGGACTCCTGAAAAATGCCCCAAAGGGGAGCAATGTGAAAAGTCCAAAGGATTACCCCTGTGAGAAGTGCTATAGCATGCCTGGGGTAGGGGAGGCCAGAGTGGTTAAGATTGGAAGTGGACACCCCCACACAAAGAGTCTACAAGTTTCGGTAGCATGGTAATTAGGTTGTGTATTTGGTTTAGCAAGACGCTGCGAATGACGAGTACCTTTGACGTTATATCTCTGACAGTAGAAAAAGGTGTGTTCTGCCAGTTTTTGAAGTATCTTCATTCATTGCTGTTGAAGAACAGTATTCCTCCTGTGCCTCCAGGTCAATTTTAGCAGTAAGTGAACCTGGTGAAAGAGAGTAATTCTGGAAAGTGATATGTACAGGTACGTCCATGTTACTCATTCTTTGTGCTGATCATGTGGATCAAATCTCCAGTTATCCAGCAATTCCTGTTCGCCTCAGCTCGAGTCTTTTGCCCTTTGATTTATGACAGTCAGCTTATTGATAAATTCTACAGTTTCACTCTCTTTCATGTTTTCCTACCATCTGGGGTACAAGTGGGCTACGAGTACAGAACAACGCCTGACTATAATTGCTGGAATTGGCTTGGTTTTCCTATTTGAGAAGTGGTCTGATGCCATTCTGAGCTGTTAGGTAGAGAACTTGTTTATCGCCGATGAGACAGGTTGAGAAGTGATTCGCCAATCCGCGTAGACCAGTGTCTACTGAGACGTCTGAGTCAAGGCGGAAGGCAATCCAGAGGATAGGTCCGTGAGACAAGGCAACTAGTCTCCTGTCTGGTTCTGCTGCACAGACCATTACAAACTGCAGGGTACTTGACTGAGCTCTTTTGGGATGAAACGCTTTCAAACCAGGAACATGACCAGGGTAGTCACTAATTGTCATGACAGTCAACCTAAGATGTGAACGCATTTGTGGAAATAGAAATTTTTCACTTGGTGGACCTCTGAGGTGCTCTACAGCTGGTACTGTGACACCAGGTCTTCAAAGGTGATGGGAAAGAGGAGTTATCGTCCTGTGGAGAAAGCTAGCAGCCCCTGCAGTTAGTCCTAACGGACGCTATGCTTAGTCTTCGGTTAACAATGTGTACAGGAGAGCGTTGAATATCTCCAGGTAGTAATTGATGGGAGAATTGTAGTACAAGGCACCGCACTAGCTTGAACCAAAGTAGGAGAATGGCAGTGAACTGTGGCATTCTCTGTGAACCACTCCTCCAGCCGGACTCTGGTGTTTCGGTTGGTCTGCCTGCAGTGAAATCCCTACCAGTTCTTCTAATTCTTCTTCCAATTCCCTACCAGACCTTCAGCTTTGGCATGCCTACGTGTATTGCCATTATAGAACCCCGGTGTAACATGCTAGAGAAGTGAACCAGCGGTGTTCAGCCCCGTCAAAGTGGGGAAATGTGGCATGCATTTTATAAAACGCTGGCTTAAATGATTGGAACTGTTTCCATTCTCAGCTCTGCCTGTCTTCTGCTATAGACAGGAGGGGAGACGTAGTGTAGGATTTTGGAATTGCTTGCGTTGTTATTATGAGATAGGAGACCTCTAAGAAACAGAACTTTGTAGTATGTATTTGGAAAATTTGTGCTAACCAAATTAGCAATAGGTATGATTTTTCGGTCTGCAGAGTTTCGCTTTGCCATGATGAATCATTTGAACAGGAAGAAGCTTTTTCCAGCTGCTGTTTTTCTTAGTTGTATAAGAAGCCTGCTTTGACGGACTTTAATCATCCAGAGGGTGATTAAAGAAAGTGATGATATCATAGTGTCGTAAACGGGTAATTCTAATTGCCCCACTCAGGCCAAGAGGAGAATATGGTGCAGATTATCTGTAATGTTAGTTGAGTGAGTGAGTTACACCTCATTAGCAGTTTGTTCTGACACTGCAGTCCTTCCAATAGCAGCATCTGACTTTCATGTGTAATGACAATTGTTCTCCTTCTAGCTTTGTTCTCTAAACTCCCTCCAGTTGCAAAGGATTCAAACATCCTGCCTGGATGGTCAGAAAGTTTTCTGTCATGGGAGTTAAGGAAACTCAGAGGTCTTTGCGGATGGCTTTACAGAAGAACATATTCCTGAGTCCGTGTGTAGTGGGTTAGATAACCATCTGTTCCCTCTTTTACATTTCAGATTCACCAACACCGTGTCTCGAGCATGTTTTGCGTGTTCCCGTTGCTGAGCGTTTTTGTAAACGACCATGCGTAGAACAGAGGTTCACCTTGTTAAGGCACTTCCTATTTGTGCCCTATTTGGCTTTGGGCAGGAATCGCATCATCTGCTCATGGACTCTTCCCTGCCAAATGATTCAGTGAGCGCAGAGGGCAGAGTTGTCATCTTCTGGCTTGTAAAAGTGGAGTCTTGTCTTGTGGTGGAAGGAAGTGAAGATGGCGGGTGGTGCCATATCCCTTCGTAGCCTGGTCCTAAGCATGTGAGTAGAAGTGTGAAAATGGGTGGTGACTTTTCTAACAGTTACCTGTTATAGTGACATGCAGGTATGTTATAGTTTTCTTACACACACACATATATATATCTAAGAAAACCTGTTACAGAAATGTTTTAGCATTTAGGCAGCAATAGCTGCCAGGTACCATCAGCATGGATGGCATTGTCTGCCCTGAAGAACTGGGAATGCAGGTATGAAAAGGAGAGACTTCTTAAGGTTCGGGTTCATGGCAAGTAAACCGGTCTCAGAGGAATACTGGTGTATCCTGCTAAAATCCTCGTGCTGTGATGGAAAATAATTATTTTTTTTTTTTTGCCTGTGGTGGGTAGAAAGGCTAGGAATGAGCTGCGTGTAGAAACAGAGGTATGAGGTATGTGGACACTTAAACAAGCAGAACCTTCAGTGCCTTTTCATTACTGGATTGTTTCAGCGCAGTAAATTACACGTGTTTCGCGTGAGCAATAAAAATTAGCAATATACAGTGAAGCATAACCAGCAGGGTGTTGAGGCTTCTAAAGACTGTACTATATCTGTAATTATTGCTTCCTCTCTCTGATTGTTGCCGTATGTTGCTTTCTAAAGTGATCACATCAGATTTGTTCTCCGACGTAGCTGGTTTTTTGTACCAGAAAAAATTTGTGCTCTTTTAGATGTTAAATTAAGTGATTGAAATGAAGATTACTCTGAAGTGTCTGCACTTTAAAGGATGTGAAACTGTATTAGCGCTTAAGCTGCAACTAAAATCGACTACTCCGTTTTCATTGCCTATGGAAGTGCAGCGCAAACAGTAGGCAAAACAGAATACTGAAACATCCTTTTCAGTAGTGAAAGTGCTTCAGTTTTTATGAATAAAAACACAAATGTTTTTATGAATGGAGTTATTTAAAATGCTGCATATGCTTTTGCAACTTTCCTAGGTTTTTTGTATGCATGAGATTCTTCAGATCCATTTCACTCTCTCAGGAGAAGAAATAATGGGATGTATTTTTAAAACCTTGTGTCTTTTTTTCTTTTTAAGAGATGAGAATGTTGCTAGTCAGGAATTACTCAACTCGTTAAATTTGTGAGTTGCTTCTTTCTTCGGGTAAGAGCGGTGAAGCTGCTCCAAGTTGAAAGGGCTGTTCTGCATGATTTATATGTTTTGTTAATATAAAAGCCATATGCTATGCTAATATCTTGTTTTTGAAAGTGTTGTGATAAGGTCGAGTTCTCAGAAACACGGTGGCTCTTTGCATTTCTTGCGCTATTGGCCATCAATCCTTTCCTAAAGACATACAAGTATTTCCCTGGGTTCTGTTGCCTGTGGTCTGGAAGAGCAGGCTATAGCGCGACGTGGTCCCTCGGGGTGGCCGGGGGTTGTGGAAGGCAGGGCTGTGTGTTCCTGTTATCCCTCACCCTCGGCATCTGCTCTTGAGCAGATGCAGAATCCGGAAGGCGCAAAAGGTCTATTCGGGCAGAGCCTTGTGCATCCTCTGCTGAATTTCCTACCACGTTTGGTTCTTGGCTGTGTTGCCGAGGGACGGGCTTGCTGGCTGGGGAGCGAGGAGGAGGAGGAGGATGTTCTGATGGTCCCCTTCAAGCCTCGGGCAGCGCCCGATGGTCTGTGCTGGGTCTCAGCCCGTGGGTGCTGCAGCGCCCGGGTCTGCTCTCCCGCTCTGTAGCTCCGCAGCTCTTTTCTATTTAAATGTTGTCTGCTTGTGAAAAAGAATGTTAACTAAATGAAGACCTGCAATGTTCATTATTCAAAGCAAAACGTCTGAGATTTGTTGCCTGATTCTTCGTGACTGCATAAGGGAATGGAATCTTCCCCAGCGGAGCGTTCGCCTTGGCCAAGGGGCCTTGCTGGCGTTTTGTGGCCCTGGAGGGAGCGCGGTGGGCGCCGCCATCTGCGCCTCTGCCATTTTATCTTCCTTTTTTGGGGGTGGGGGTGAGGGTCAGGCCCCCTCTGCCCTTCGGCTCCGCCAGGGAAGGGTTTGGCATAAACATTCTTTTAAAGCTTGCAACTCCCAGTGCCTCCCTCATGCCGGAAAAATACACTTCGGCGTTTACTTTCCTTTTTTTTTTTAAATATAATCCTAAAAAACTCGGCAGGACGGACTAGACGCTGTTGCGGGGAGGAGAGGGCCATGGCTGCCCCGCGCGGTGCCCGGAGGAGGGGACCGCTCTCCCGTCTCTCCCGAGGGGGGGGTTTCCCCGGGACTCCCGCAGCCGGGGCGCGCTTCACCCGGCGCTGACAGCGCTCACCGGGGCCGGGGTGGGGGGCGCGGGGCGGCCCCGGAGCTCCTCCGCCCCTCGCCGCCCCGCCCCCGGGCCCGATCGGCCAATGGCGACGCGCGGTGGGCGGGGCGGGGCGGGGCCGCGGACGGCCAGTGCGCGCGGGCTGCGCGGGGCCTGGGCGGCGGCGGCGGCGGCCGAGCCCTCGGAGCTGAGCTGAGGTGAGGCGAGGCCCGGCGGGAGCGGGGGGTTGCCGGCCGCCGGGCGGGTCTGGAGTGGGGCTGTAGGCCGGCGGCCCGGCCCGGCGTCGGGCGCTTCCGCCGCCTGCGACCCCTGTCGTGCGCTGCGGCCCCGGGCGGAGGCTTTCGCGAGGGGGCCCGGCCCGGCCCGGCCCGGCCCGGCCCGCTCCGCCGGAGGGTCTGCGGGCCTCGCTGCCCCAGCCCTGAGGGCGGGGGCTCTGGCTGGCGGGCGGGGTGGGTCGGGAGCGCCTTCCCCAGCGCGCTGCTGGGGGCCTGGTCTGGGCGGCCTCGCCACTTTCTTCTCAGATGGGGAGTGTTCGAGCACTTGCGCCCCATCCCCTCCCCTCCTCGTCCGCTTCCCTGCCACGGACCCCCGCGGCTCGCCGGGGGTGCGAGGGGTTCAGTGCTGCGCCGCACCGCTGGTTCCCTGTGATCAATGCAAGAAGCGCTCCTGCACCCCCACTCTGGCTGCTCTCCTCCACCCTCCTTCCCTCCATCCATCTCCTTCCAGGCAAGCGTGTGGTCTCCGGCACACGGTGCTGCCGGCCGGTGGGGCTGGGGCACTCGTAGTCTTCATCCTTCTTCGTTGCAGTTGTTGGATTCCTGATGCATCCGTTGGTGCCAACGTGGTGTAGTGGTGCTGATGGGTTGGCATTGCCTAGTTGAAAGGGTAAAAGATGAAAGTTTTGCTTTTGGTGGACTGAAGTGACCTGATTTGAGAGTTCCTGCTGAGAGTATTTCCTTGCTGCAGGCGGTGGGGATCCCTTCCTATGGGAGGCAGGGATCACCCTGCTCACACTGGGGGGGGGGCTGGGAAACTGATGTTACTTCAGACCAACCTTCTGCATAGGTGACGGAGGGAGTGTTGTAGTGACTCTGTCACCGACCAAAACACAAAGTACGTGGAGGAGTTCCTTCAGAAGCCCTTGGTGTCTTGCATAGGCATATCTTCAGGTGTAAGCTGCCTTTCCAGATTTGCTGTTAGCTGAAAAACACTGTCTTGCTTCTGGGAAAATAAGTTTATTGCGACTTCGAAGCTATTTCAAAAAGGAAACAAAAAGTTCATAGCTACCTAAATTTTGTAAGTTTTGTTCCCAGCTGCTCCATTAGACTTACTTGGGGCCAAGAGTGACACTCGTTCTGTTTCTGTGCTTCAGGGAGTTGATTTAGCTTTGGTGCCTCATTCCTGTTTATAGGAAATTATCAGGATAAGCACTGGATGCAAAGAAGTTCAGGGTGGGTGAATGCAAGGAAGATTTTTTTTTTCCTTTTTTTTCCTTAGAACTGTTAATATTGTGGTAATGTTGTATTTTACTTTTGCATTGGTGAGAAGGTAAATGAGACCTTGCTCTGGCTCGCCTGGTGTTGGAGGCTCTCAATGCTGTTGCATGCTTTCTCTGCTCTCCCCATAGATCCTTTTGTTCTTTCTGGTGCTTGCAGCTGGTCTCAGGCTTCACTCTTCCATTTTCCTTCATCTTTTGTTTAGTCAGCCCCTTTAACTGAAACCCTTCCTAAGTCAAGGCACAATGTGTTTTTTTTTAAGAAATGTCCTATGTAGTCAGCTTACATAAAACATGGTATGGAACTGTAACTGGTGGTGAAACTGGAAATAGTGCTTGGCTTGGTTAATACTCCTCACACTTTTGGTTTTTGAGGCAGTTGGAGCAGGTCGGACTGTTTGGGGATTCGTAATGGTTGTGACAGCATAGGTAACGTGCACCGGGAGGGCACTGGATGCGGCATGGGGAGATGCTCACAACTGCCACGCAGCGGGCAGGGCATTGCTATTCTAGGGGAATGTGGCTTGCTTCTGCAGATTGTGTTTTCTGCCTAGGTGCTTGTTAGACCTTAAAAATCAGACTATATGCTGGCTGGGGACTAGTCTAGTGGTAAATATTTTTGTGAATGTGTCATCAGCAAGACGCGAGGCCAGGCCCTGTTGAGTTCACTTTTCCTGTTAACACCAGTGAGGAAGGACTTTCACATCTGCAGTTTCTGCTTGGCATGACTGTGGTCTCTCCTGGCTGGTAATCAAAGCTAGTAAAAGCACCCAGGAGCTCCTTGTTTAGTCCGGAGTTGGGTGGCCTGCCTGCCTTGCCTTTGGGAACCGGCTGGCTTCAGCTGGAGGAGGGGCTGCTGAAGCCTCTCTGCTGCGAGACTGCGCCCTGCACTGCCTCGGCTGTCACGGCTCACATCTTTTTCCTTTTGAGGAACGGCAGTGTCTGTCCCTTCCAGTAGCTGTTTATTTGGAATGGGATGAATGTGTTTATGGAGCGCTAATTTTAAGAGCGGTTGTCTAATAAATAGCCTTGTGAGGAGTATAACTGATTTTGGGCAACTTCACTTGCTCGTGCGCTTCTGAATGGCAGTAGCAAAATCTTACCATATGGTTAAGTTACAAGGTACACAGTATTGATGGGATATAGATGACACTGAGCTATGGTTTCTCTTCAGATTAGCAGTTAGAGTTGTAACCTGGGCAACCGTCTCTGCTGATTTTTTTGCTGTTGTGGTGGTTTTAAAATCTGTGACCTAGAAGTTTTTCTCCTCGGCTGTGTGGCCACACAAACTGGGAAGTTCAGTGAAAGGATATGCACAAAACAATCTGAGAAAGAAACTTCCTGCTAATCTGTCACCTAAACCCGGTAGATCGGGCACTGGGCAGCGTATGAACACTTTTAAGGTTGAGATCATCCTTCTCGTGGTTTCTCGTTGCATGTGTCATCAGCCAGGAGGCTGGAGGCATCTCTCTAGTGGTCTTGAGCTGTGCTGCTCGGGCATGGCCCTGCAGCACTCGCAAGGGCTCCCAGAGACTGCTACGCCAAACAAGTCTTGTGGTAGGCGTAATTAGGTAGGAGGCATCTGTCTCCTCTGCTGTGATAAGTTCATCTGTACAGGGGTCTGCAAGTATAAAAAGAAAAAAAACAACCCATAATGTTGAAACCTACTGGTCTGCAAGCCAGGAAGAGATTTGACCACTCTCTATGTGTGCAAGGATTAAAATCTAACCTCCCCCTTAATTTTTAACAACATATAAGGCTGGCTCCGTTTAACTCCATGGAGCGGGCTGTCTACCTACTCAAAGCGTAGAGGGACAAAGGAATGTTTTCATGATCTGCCTCTCTCCTTTTTAGACAAAACACGTTTATTACAAAACAATAATCTGACACTTCATTGAATTTTTTGTAGTGTGGTGCCCGTGCGAAGGCTGTCCCAGCGTCAGTATCCACATACTTTTGATTGTTCAGACGTAGTGTGCTATTTGGGAAATGCAACCAAAAGCGCTGAGGAGCCTGTTGGTTTCCGTGTATGTTTCTGCTGAGCGCCATGTATGTTGTTGACAAATACTTCATGCCGGCAGTAGCTTTGTTGGGTGTCGTGTACCCTGAGCACACCTGCCTTGTGTTCATGTAGACCCCACTGCAATTCCCCTGCAAATATACCACTGCTCCTGTGATGCAGGAGAGCCTGGAATAGGCACACAGGTTTTTTTTCCCCCATGTCAAATTAAAGATTTGCTCCGCAACAACTGCCACCAAACCATGGAAGTAAGGATTGTGGTGTAGAAGTTGGCCTACTTGAACTAGCGTAGATTTCTGTAACTGAGATTTTTGCCTACTGACTTAATCTGGGTACAGCACAGGTTTGCTCATAAGGTGCAGAACTGTTATCTGCGGCAGAAATCTGCGTTATGAAGGCACTGAGCTGCTAGCATTGGAGTAGTTACGGTTTTGCATGAGTCATCATTTTGGGGGATGAAGAAAGTTAATTGTTCCTGTTATCTTAGGGTGCGGTCTGATGCGGTAGCAAAGTCGATGGGACGGCTAGGTACCAGCAAAAGGCAGAGTCCTGCCTTACCCTCCCCTGCCTGCTCCAGGTGGCTTTTCTTGTGCTGTCAGCAGCGCTCACGCTGCTTGTGGCAACCTGGTTTAGGGAGCTAAATTGGCAGAAAAATTAATCAGAAATGAAAATGGCAGTGGGCGTAGGGCACAGGTTTGAGTATCCTGTTACCTAACCATGTTTTGGAGGTTGTTTTTTTTTTTTTTTGCCATATTTTTCTTCCCAGCAGCTGGCTTTTGACCGGAGTTTCATCAACTTTATTATTAGTTTTGATGGCGGGATGATGAGCATTAAGTAAGGACTTTGTGTGTGATTGTGCTTCAGCGACCAGTATTTTCATACGGGTTATCAGTGGAAAACTACCTTTCAGGCTGTAATCCTCTATATTCTTCCAGGTTTCTCTAGACTCTACTCTGTTGAAAGATGGGAGAGATAGAAGGAACATACAGAGTCCTGCAGACTCCTGGCTCTCGTTTGGGTGTCCAGAAGACCACAGGAGTGAGTACCTTGGAGCCAGGACAGAACCTCTCTACTGCAATGGCATCATCACCTGCCAAAATGCACGAGCGGGACCTACCAATCAAAATAAAGATGTTGGACAACACGGTGGAAGTACTTGACATAGAGGTAAGAGAGTTTTAAACCTGATTTCATGTACGCTTAGCCTCTGATAATGTGAAGCTCAGAGGATGTGCTGCTGTTCTGAGCTGGGATGTTTTGAGGCAATATCTGAATAAAGATTCCTGTAGGCATTTCACCTGCTTACAAATAGTTAAATGAGTAGCACATCTTGGTTTTTTTAAATCTTTTAGGTATAACAGATGTTTTGTGTTTTTTAACAGACTTTAAATGCAAGCACACACTGTAACAAGAAGCTTTAACTGTTATTTGCTTTGGGGGAACACCAACTATGTTCTGCCAAACTGTTCCTGCTTTGAGCTTTGTCGATTTGGCAGCTGGGAAAGCAGAAGAAATGTGGGGTTTTTTTTTTAGTTACTACTTTGTATTAATTATTTTAATGGTTCGTGCCCTCTTCAAGTAAACTTGCTCCTATTTGGAAGCTTTTGATTGTTGCCACCATTTGAGAGGGAAGAACCAGAGGAGGGGCGATGTTTTTGATAACTTGTATTTAAGAGTATTCTTGCTTAGCAATTGGGGAAATCCGCCTTAAGAAATACAAACCATGCTCAAATTGGTGTGCTTCTGTTTTTAAACAATCAAAAATTTTTATTCTTCAAATTCTTGTCTCATTCTCAGCATTAACTTCGGACTTTAATTTAAGCTTGCCTAAAGATCTGTTGTTAGAAAACAGCTCTGTTCTAGTGAAGATACTCAGCTATGAGGTATTCCACATTAGTACCAAATTGACTTTATAATTAGCACTGATAGTCCTAGTTTGTTGCATAGACTTAAACAGCTTTTTCCAAATTGAGTGAAAAAGATGTCTGTGGAGCTCTAAAGAAATAGTGGCCTTTGGGCGTGTCCTCTACAGATTGCTGTCCAGCTGTTCAGCTCTCAAACGTGAAATCTGATTATTTTTTTGTTTGTTTTTTATTTAAGTGTGAGGCTATGCCTGTGTTCTCCCACCTGAGGACACGGAGGGTACAGTAAACCCATCCGTCCCTCAATTACTGCATAGAACACAAAAATTTTATTTTATTTTATTTTATTTTATTTTATTTTATTTTATTTTATTTTATTTTATTTTATTTTATTTTATTTTATTTTATTTTATTTTATTTTATTTTATTTTATTTGAATATTTTTAAAGAAACATCTGCTGACTTTGGTACTATTGATGTGGGATTTTTTTATTTTTTTCAAGTTGGTGTAGATGTTGGTGCTTATGTGTTTTTATTTTAAAAAAGAAGAAAAAAACCCAACAACCAAGCAACTCGTTCAACCCTGTAATTTTGAAAATAGGTGCAAGCTGTTAAAATCAAGAAAGAATTTATAACTCCTAGTTCCTGCTTTATTACATGAAGTCAATGACTAGAAATCTCCTGTATATTAGCATAGATGCTTTCCTTTTCTTCCTTGTCATATTTGTACCAACTCTGTCTCTTCTTCTCATGCGAATCACCCACTTTCCTCAGTAACCTTACCCTCGTCATCTTACTCTTATCTGGCTCTTTCTGACACAGTCAAACCCGGCTTTTATTGCCTTATCAAAGGCTTTTATTGCCTTTGATCTGTTACTGAAGGGAAATCCTGTGGCTATACTTGTCTCTGGCGACAACCTCAGGTTCCTTTTTCACCTTCAGGCTTGCTGATGCTTGAGTGGCCCTATGGTCCTGTCCTGGAGCTCTGCACTAGCTTCTCTGCTGTTCTCTACTTCTGAGCACCCTCCCTTGGTTCCCCTTGGTTCTCATCTGCACTCAGTACCGTTCGCTCCTTTCCACAATACCTTATTTTGTGAAACTGTCTTGACCTGTTTCTCCTTTGCCTGCTTGGAACAGTCTTGACTGTATATCCTTCCAGTTATCTTCGTTGCTCTCTGGCTTCCGTTGCAGGTCCAGTTTAGCTCCATCCTTAACCCCTTGTTTTATCATGCAGCACTTGGTTGTTAGTCTTAACCACCGAACAGAAATTCAGTTCTTTATGATGTCTCAACTCTTGACTGTCTCTTGGCTCTAAATAAAATCATCCTTTGCCTGATGAAACTTAGTTTTGATATTTATGTGTCACATCAAGCTTCAAATGTAACAAAACCCCATGAATTCCTCACTCACAGTATTTTTTTGTCTCCTGTGAGTCTCATCTGTCTGACCAATGATGTAGTTCCTGTTCACCTCTGATTCCTTCATTTCCTTTAGCGGGCCATCTCCTGCAGGTGTGCTGTACAATCTCTAGGATGGTACTGTTTAGCTAAACAGCTAAAATTCATCCCATCCAGGACCACCTCGTTTCACACCTTCATTGTCGTGATCACCTTGTTGGTTTGAGCCTTTCCAGTCTTGCAGCATAGGTACCTGTTTCGCATGTTGCAGTAAGAGGGAACCTGCTCAGTTGTCGTTCCTAGCAGCTGCTGCCTGACCATTTTTTGCATTGCTCTGCTGCCACCCTCTGTAGCTTTAAATGTAGGTTGCTCACCTCTGCTTTCAAGGTCCTTTAGGGTCCTACCTGTAGTCTCATGCAGGAGAGGGTGCTTTGCTCTGTCCCCTAACTGGGCCACAATGCAGTACATTTGTTGCTGCTGTTGTTTTCTCCCACCACAACGAGAGGTTTCCCATAATTAGGAACTATCTTAGTTTTCTCTTTTTACCTGGAAAGCGCGCTCTGGTTACAAAATCCAAAAAAGCAGCTAAATTTGGGCAACTAGAGTGCTGAGTCCATAGTTAATTAGAATTACTATTCTTCTTTAGTTCAGGCGGAACTAAAGAATTTAGTAGTGTTTGCCTGATGAAGCAACAAGAAGAAGGGGTCATCCTTTGTTCTTCTGTAAAGCATCGAGCACAAAAAGGTGTGTAGTCAGCAGCTGTAGCATTAGAGTCCTACTAATACACTGCCTGTGTCTCCTTTCCTTTTTGTCTAAACGAGGGAGCAAATGATAGCAAACAGGGATGAGGTATTAAAATGTTAACACTCTGCCTCCTCATTTGTTTGGTGGACTGGTGGGGTAGCAGTAACTGACTGCTGTTTGTGATGGAAAAGTGAAATTTTTCACTCGGGGATTGAGGGCAGGAATTAGGAAAAGTCAGCCACATTTGCTGAATAGGTGGTGTGGGCTAGCACAGATGTGTTTTTTTTTAAAAGCATTGGGAGAAATTCATGATTAAGCAGCTGTCCTAGAGGGATTGAGGCTCTGATTGCAGTGCTGCTTGCCTATACCTTTTGCGTTTGTTTTCACTGAGTGTGGAAATGAGAGGGGATGTTGTATTCATTACCTGCTTCGTGGGGTTTGTGTTTATTGATTCAGGTCAGCAATAATTTTTCACTGTAGCAGGATACTGAGGCCTTTCTCATAGGTGCTGTTGGCACTGCCTTCTGACAGAGATGTAGCTTATGGCAAAAGGCATTTCCCCCTCCCCTTCAAATCATTTTCCCTTCTGTCTTTCAGAACTACGGCAAATAAGTTTTTACTTATAAAAGGGTGTGTCAGTGGAAGAGACTGACTAGCCACAGCGGTCAGCTTCTGGAAAGGGGCTGTCTTTTTGCAGTGCGGTGGCCCTGTCTACAGCCTTGCTTAGGAAACTGCCTAAAATAAGCCACATCAGCAATTTAACTGTACGGGATAAAGAGTAGCTGCAGTAACAATTCAATCCATGCAACTTTTCCTTGTTGTCCCCTCCTTTCTCCAAGATGCATTTAAAACGTTTGCTCCTCTCCTGGCAGGTGTTGGTGGATACTCTTGTTTGGTAGCTCTTCCCTGTCATTTGGGTTTTTTAACTCGCCAAAGAATGAGACTAACAAAGTGGCATAACGGATGGGATGAGAACGAAAAAAGGAAAGGACAGTCTTTCCTTCATGTTATTGTTGTATCTAGACCAGTGTATTAAAAGTTCAATATGGCTACAATCCACTGCCTTTTGTCTAAAATCCACTGTCTCTGTCTGCTCTCACCATCTGTACTGTAAGGTTTTCTTTCTAACTACGAATTTTTTTAGTAAGAGGGAGCTATTCTTTAAGGTATACTGTGGCAGAGCTCCTCTCTGGGGAATCTTTTGAATGTTAGGGAATGGAGAAATGCTCAAATATTCTAGAATTTAAAAACCTCAAAAAGGTGTACTTATGGTTTCTCCTTTCCCTCCCAAAACAAAAGAGAATGAAACATATCCATCCAAAGCTAGCCTGCAATATTAATTATTTTCATGAGTTGTGGTTTTTTTTCCTTTTCAGAGCCAGCTTGTTTAGTCAGTTCAAATCTTGCATGTGCCATATCACGGGCTACCTGTCCTCTTCCCTTCAAGCTAAGTGTCCAAATGGGTGGTTTTGCAGACTATTAGATGAATGATTGGAAAATTCAATTTAATTCAGACTGTCGGCACACTTCAAAGTAATCAGGGTTTTACAACAGAAGTTCTGCCAGCTTTCCTGATTTTCTTAAGGGATTAAACTTGGAGGGCTTTGATCTGCATAAAAATATGTCAGAATCTTACGTAGAAGGGTCTGGGCTGGGTTTAATTTGCCAAAATGACCACTTGGTGAAATTATACTTGTCTGGTCCTGGTTATGGAAGACAACAAAATGTGCTGTAGCAAAGGATAACTTAGGCTATAGGAATTTAGGATATAGGAAGTTGTGATTTATACTTGCTGAAAGCTTTTATGTTGATTGGTGGTAGAGTTGGAAGAGGAATGTATTACAGGGACAGACTTCACGCTATCAAAGACAGAGTACAGTGGGTGCACCTGGGTTAGAGGAAACAAGGTGTCTTTTTGTATGGTGTAGTTGGAAGGAGAGTGGTACTGATGGTAGGTGAGAGTCTGGTGCTGTCTTAAAATCTGGTAAGTAAAATAGCAGGTTCAGTCAGCAAAGTGGTCAGACTTGCCACGTCTTCCAGCTGCTTTCTGTGATGCAATACCTTTGTTTTGGGAGCCTGTAGAGAGGCAGACTGTGAGGTCTGCCCCCCTGATCCAGTCTTCTCTTTGCGCTAGCTTATAAGGCATTTAATGGAATTGCTGCCATAATGTGATATTTAATATTTGGTCTATATGTTGTTCCTTATGTAGGAAATAGGTGTGCTTGCTTTCTTACGTGAACTGTGCTCTATGCTATGAGGAAGTGTTCCAGAAAAAGAAGTTTAGATTAGTATACTTCAAGTTTACCAAACTCTGTTTGGGGAGAACAATTGTGCGTACTTCCTCTTCTCCTTCTGCTTGAACGTAAAATAAAATTTGGGAGTGAGAAATACTTACGCGTTATGTTGTAGTTGAATTTTTCTGTATTTTCACCTACTGGAGAATGAATTCTGTAGAACTGTAATAGTCATCATAAAATCATAGCACAGTTCTTAGCACTCAGCAAAACCAGGTGGGTCTGCCTGTCTGCACTACTCAATGGAAAACTTAAACTAGAATTTTTTCTTTTATGCTATTCTTTGTCAGGTTGCTTTGAGCACACTAGTGTGTGCTTTCTTTCTTAATATAATGAAGTAACTTGCTTCTCAATAAAACATGTTAATAGTATGAGTTAACTTTATGTTGATATGAATTTGCCTTAGATTTCAACTAACTTGTGCTGGGATTTCGGTTTTGTCCTGCAGTCTCGCCATGCTCTGAAGTGCTGTTTCAGGCTTTCTCTGTGGGTCAGTCTAGTGCAAGTATTCTTGTGCCTCGGAGCAAATGCTTTTTCATTTTGTTGGGATTTTTCCTCTTTTCTGTATTTCACCCAGGCCTGTTGTTTCCTTGTGCGTGACTCAGTTTCTTGAAGGTGGTTGTATCTTTTCTCCTTTTCTGACCAAGTATGTGGAAGACAGAGTGTGTTCCGCATCCCTGAGGCAATGTGTGGTGGTGTCCCTCTCCTTCTGACACCAGTGGGCTGCCTGGGAGAGAAACGCGTGACCCCACTGCCATTCATGAGAAGAGGCTAGTCAAATAAGGTTACAGTTTTCCCCCCCTGTATTTTCTTATTAGGTGTTGTCCTCTCACTGCTGGTGTCTATTTTGGAGTTTACTGATGTACCCTGTGAAACTTACTATTATATTGCTACAAAATTTAAGTGGCTTATTGTATACTAAGTTGAAAACAGCTACTTGATGATGACTCTGATAGGTGGTCAGCAAAGACAGTATCACTATATGACTCTGGTCGTATATGGCACTGCAACACTGACTGTATATGGCACTGGAACAGGTTGCCCAGAGAAGCTGTGGCTGCCCCATCCCTGGAGGTGTTCAAGGACAAGTTGGATGGGGCTTTGAACAACCTGGTCTGGTGGGAGGTGTGGGGTGGAACTAGATGGTCTTTAAGGTCCCTTCCAACCCAAATCATTCTGTGATTCTATGATTCTTCCTTGGCTTATTTAAATTTATAAACTGCATTATTAAAAGCGCAAAATTACTTTCTTTCTGTATGTTTAGAATAGAATAACTATGTTTACTTATTCTGGTTTCTGTGCAGTTTGCAGGCATCCGTAATTGATAAGGTCTTGTGAAAACAGCACCTCTTCAGATGCCCGTTGTTTCCGACCAGCCGTCGGAGCCCACAGCTGTCACTTGCTGCAGTCGGGGGCCCTGAAATCAGGAGCTGGGCTGGGACTGTAGGAGATTTTGAGGGCGGCGGCAGAAGCAATCTGACAGCTTGTGTGTGCCTTGTGATTTCCCATGGTTTGGAGAGAGTGTTTTTAGGTTGCGCGCACTGGAAAATCCTGCTTTATCAGTAACTTCTTAGGTAGCGTTAGTACCCTTAAGAACTTTGTTGGGTCTGAAGCAGAAATTATGCAGCTTAAAATGCTGTTATTGAGCAGTTTTAAGTAAGAAATATGTCTGTTAAAAATGGAGGCCATGCTGTGGGCACTGGAAAACATACACTCTGAAATGTTCTTTGAGAGAGGCTGTCCTTGCTGCGGGCCATGGTGAGCCCTGAGCCAGCATTGCCGCACTGCAGCTTTTCCAGCAGGATGGGGCAGCCTGCCGCTGGCTCTCTGGCAGAGCCAGGCTCCAACACGAGCTGCCCTCCTGCCTCTCCCTTCGCCTGCTTAGACCTTCCTTTCATAAAGGCTTTTTTCCCTCTGTGCTGTAAAAGCATTAACAGCTTAAGTATGTGGGAAGTGGGAGGACAGGCTGCTTCTGAATCCTATTAAGCGCTGTGCTGAAGGAATTGAGATGCTGTGTTAGTCAGTTCGGTGTTTTTCTTCCCTGGCTGGGAAGAAATAGTCAAAATTCCAGAAAGAATCATAGCCAGATGTTTGTCATTGCTCCGGTTTGACTCTCCTAAATATGGCAAATAAGCTGCCTTAGGACTTATTTTTGTCTGACCTCAGAAGAGAAAGTTAGTAATTCACTATTTAAAATTTGAAGTTATTATAGGGTTTAAAAAGAAAGTAATTGAAGCTTTAGAATTTGTGTACTGTTTGATTCTACTATGTATTTTTTTTAAACTTGTTATTTTGTGTTTGGGGGCTTGACTTTTTTGATGCTATGTAGGAATGTGGTATTGGGTGGGGAAAGGTAAAACTGCAGCCATTTTATTGACAGACACTTGGGGTGTGTGTGGTTTTTTTGTTTGTTTCTTTTTTTTTTAAGGGAAGATGTAAACTTGAATTGGATTATAAAAACAATTTACGGCTTTATGTTTCTCTGGACATTAGGTGTCCCGCTATGTGAAAAGAAAATTGAGTTATACTGCAGCAAAGGAGAAACAATCTGAATATTCCTGTATGAAAATATGCACATATTGTAACTTAAAACACAAAACCATTTAGTAAAATGATCAAATGTTATCACATCCTTGAAATATGGCTTTAATAGATTGAACACATGGTGTGCATAGATGAAAAACTTCTCTTGTATGGGTTCAGAAGAGTGAATTGAGGAACACTGTGAGAGACACATTTGCTTGTTGGTGTAAAACTAAACTCTTTAATATCTCTTTAATTTATCGTAAGGATACTGAGAACTTTATGTCTGTAATTGTTTTGTCTGAATGAGATCTGAGAAAGTAAACCAGTGCATAACTTAATGGTCTTGGCATACATGCAGTGGTACAGTTCTAGTACTTAATTCCTTTCGTGTGCTTTACAAAGTAACTGATGCACAACCTTGTAAAGGAAAAGCTGTTACCTGTTATCTACCTTACAAATTCAGATAATGTCACCACTAATAAAGAAAGGAAACACAGTTAGTTTCTTAAACAATTCTGCAGAATGCAGGTGTTCATTTCTTTGTTTCATCCTCTAGTGATGAAGGATGGTGAAAATCAGCTGAGATTAGTCTTATGCCATTCTATCCAAATAATGGTAAGAACTGTTGTATTGAAAAAAAAAAAAAAAATTTTTCTGGAAGCCTCGTCTGGGTGTGGGTGACATTCAAAGTTGGTACCACAGATGGGTAATTCTGTAGAATATATAGAGCCTGAAAGGGGAAAAAAAACAACCCCAAGAAACAACCCACAGTCAGCTAAAGACAGCTACAGATATGCAGCGTGCTGAGGCAATTCAGAGAAATTTTAGGTTAGTGCTTACTGACAAAAGGGACTTGATGTTGAGCAAGGATGGCGTCACCTGGTACCCGACAGTGTGCAGAGCCTTGTGAATGTGCATTTAAATAAACAGGGTTGCAAAAGCATACCTGTGTCTCATCTGTTTCTCCTTGCAGCAAAACACATTCCTGGCAAGGGCCATGCTGCCTACTTGTGTAAGAGGGAGACCGTATAAAAGGAATATATAAAAAAAAAAAAACCTGTGCTCTGGTGATGATACTTAGTGTAAAAAAATTTACTTTTTAAGACTGTGATGTGGCATATGGAAGGGGCAAGACCTGTCTGTCTGGCAGAGCAGACATTCATGAATAAAAATAAGAAGTTTAAAAGAAAAGGGGGGAAAAAAAAAAAAGAGTATTGAGCTGCCAAGTAGTCTAGATTGTGAGTTTGGAGACACTCCTGGAAGTCTTTGAACAGCTTCTGCATGTGCTGCTGCCCTGGCCTGAGCTGCGTGGTCGAAACCCATTGGTACAAAATGCAGAGAGGAAACAAAAATCGGGCTGTCTAAATTGGACTATATTGCTCTTTAGTAATATCTTTTCACTTGTAGAACTTTTGATGCATTTTTGACATGCTTGTAGCTCTGTGCTTGGGTTTTGCACACATGCATGTAATTTGGAGCGCTCTTGTGATGGTGAAAGCAGGTTTGAAAACTTGGCTTAAGCAGTTGTTTCTGCCCAGCCTCATGGCAGAGGAACAGGAGTTCCTCTATTATTTTAACTATTAATGCCTCCTCACTGCTCAGGCAAGACACACGATGGGAGCTCAGTTGCAGGCCTGCTTTCCCAGCAGCGAGATCCGGGCTGACGTGTTTGACATCTCTGCTACCTGAGCTGCTCCTCTCCTCTGGCCGCCCCTGGCAGGGGGCTCAGGCACAGCACTCGGTGGAGTCTGAGCACAAAACGGGAGTAGTGAAATACATGTATTAGTTTGAAAACAGGAAAGAGGACTTTGTAGAGACTTTGCATTAGTCCTGTCCAACATGTGCTTCAACTGAAATCATGAAGGACGAGCATCACTGTGCCCCTCAGCCCACTTCTTGGGCAGCTAGCCTGAAGGCAGAGGTGTAGGACAGACTCCTGCTGGAAAGGGGGAAGTTAACAAAGCTTCAGCCTTACCTAATCTGGCCTGTAGGTATTTATTAACCCATCGCCATGGTATTGAAGCTCCGCTCAAAGTACAGTGGGGAGTGACGTTAGGACAGCAGGTACAATTTCACTTTTGCACAAAACGAAATATAGTTTTGTCCTTTCCTGTAAAAATACCTAATTTGCATAAGGAATCTTCCGTGATTGTCGTATTTCCTTAATGTTTTAAACTGTTTCCTTTGGACAGGCTTCCTCAAGCAGTGTGTCAACCTGGAGTACCATAACCGCATGTAGGGAAAGCCCAGAGCATGATGGTTTTGAGGCAAAGGCATAATTAACGGAGAAAGACTATCAATTTTAGTAACTTTTTAATGAACTTTTAAATTATTTTTTTTTAATATGAAGTGATGCAGTGCAAAGTCCTAGAGTACCTACAGCCTATGTGCATGAAGTGGCCAGGCACGGTAGAGAGAGTGGGTGTAAGGAGGAGCAGTGGTTTGCACAAGTGTGTAGGGTCTTGTAGCAAAGGTGGGGGGCGGGCGGGGCAGGAATTGAGATCATCAGTCTTTTAACTTCAAGTTTCTTAGCTTTATTATACTGTGTTACTACTTGTATGAACAAAGCAGGTGCTTAGACGTTCTGTTATGAACCTTAATTTCTTGAAGTGGAAAAAGGCTTTTTTTGAGAATGTCATACTGTCCATTTTGACAGCAGGCCATTTTTATAACTAGGCACTTTCATCTGTCCTTGGTTATTTCAGCCACCAAGTTGTTTAATGTAGCATGCTGACGAGGCTGAGCCCTTTCAAACGTGCGCTCAATGTGTGAGGAAGGCTGTCAGTGCAGTGTTGCTCTGGCCCTTTGCAGATTATTTGAAATAGTACGTGTTGTAAAAACTGTCCCAGCATCACAGTTAGCACAATTTTCTGGCATTTTGACTGCCATGATCTTTGCCTGAGCGTGGGATCAGACACCCAAAAGCAGCTGCTTTCTGTGATACTGTTGCTGCTGTTGTTTTGAGTGTTTAATTATTAGCAAGCATCAACTCTGGTGCCAAATTGTCAAGCAGCAGAATGCTGCGAAACTCTTACCAGTGATATGGTCCTGGGTTTTAATTTGGGTGACTTACCTCTTCCCCAGGTAGTCTAGAGCAGTGTATGAAGCAGGGGTGCTGGGGGGTGCATGTTTGTATTTTTCTCTCCAGGCAATGAAGGTAACTGAGAATTTCTGCTCAATGCCCCATAATTCTCATGTGGATCTTCTGTGAACTGTTTATATATAGTGCTTGGGGACCACATGTTGGTTGAATGCATAACTGTGGTGCTGTTTTGTTTTTCTCTGAGCACAGTGTGTTTTATTTTAAGTGCTCCAGGTATTTCAGCACGAGAGCACTTTTCAAACTTGGGACCATTTTTTGTCTCTACAAGCTCCCTACCTAAGTATACGTTTCCCAGTCTCGTTCATGTAATTCTCCCCCTCCTGGGGATCTTTTCCCATGTCAACAAATTACTGTTTTCCTACTTTCAGGCATCCAGCAAGTCTAGCCACTCTGGAAAAGCATGTTTGTTGGGTAGAGCTGGTTCATTTGGCAGTGAAGGGCTTTAACACTGCTTGAACCTTTAAATGATCACAGGTTTTAAAGCTAACCTTAATTAAATGAGCCAGAGGCTTACATTTCTAGAATAATTTGTGTGTCTGTGGATTCTGTTTAAAAAAAAAAAAAAAAAAAACAAAAACAAAAAAACAACAACAAAAAAACAACAAAAAAAAACCCAAACAAAACAAAAAAACCAACCCAACCCCCCCCCCCCAACCCAAACAAAAAACGAAAATCACAACAAAACCAATAACCAATCACTGAAATCTTAGGACAAAAAAATCTTGGGAGGGGAGTCTTAGAATTTTTTTTCAAACGAAAAATTAGGCCCAGTGTCCAGTGTAATAATGTAACTTAAAATACCTCAGAAATTTGTATTTGTTATTTGGTTTTGCAGCTTCCATATTTGAGTAAAATGGATTTCAATGCCATGTGGAAACACCACGACACACAATATTAAAAAAAAAAAAGTACATTTTCACAATGAAAATGTACACTATCTGAATCCGTGAAGAAATTACAAAGTCATTTTCAGGGTGGCGGTGTATTCCCAAATTTTGGTCTGTGCCAAAGAAGTGGCGTGCGGCTGTGGATGTTCATGCTGCTCTAGCGGCGGTGCTCTCCGGCGCCTGGGGCTCGGTGCCGGCTGCGGCCGTGGGAAACCAGGTCTGGCCATGGGTTCGGCTTCCCCGGGGGCAGCTGGGAGGTGCCGGTGGTTCTCCAGCACCATGTAGAAAGGCTGCCGCTGCAAGTGGGAGACCTCGGGGAAACCATGCTCCCTTGGGTGGAAAAAAAAGTTTAAAAACTCCAAAAGTTCCTATCAGTGACTAGGGTGGAGAATTGGAAGAATTTTCGCACACCTTTCGCGCGTGCTGGGTTGACTCCCATAGCTCTTGGCCCAATTCTGGAAGAAGTCAGGATTGTCGTCTTCAGTAAGCGGCAGGGACAGCCTGCGGTGGTGTGAAGCTGCGGGGAGGACCCTGGTGCAGAGTCAAATCCCTTGACACCCCAGCTGTGCAGCCGTTGCTCTGTAGGTTGTTAAATGCCCTGCAAACCCTTTTTGGTGTTGGTAAAACAGCCTGTAGTTGGGACATGTCAGTATAAAAGAGTGAATAAAACAAATACGTGTATTTAAAATTCAATTTTCTTCACAAAGTATTAAAAGAGAAATCTAAATGAAGCTGAAATTTATTGATAAATGTTCAGATAATCAAAATGAAATAGTATTTCAGTCGTATTTGGCTGAGCGTGTGAAACCGTAGTCTGATACATCTGTTGCCAGATACCCATTTTTGTAGGGAGGCAGGGACTGTTTTCATTTGAGTTATTTGTTCTAATCAAAATTGAAGAAACTAATAAAGTACTGAAAAAGAAGACAGTTATTTCTTACTTTTCCAGTCAGCGGATTAAAACTAGATGTGGACCCATAAGGTCGTCTTGTTTTAGCCCTGAAAACAAAAAATTAATGAATGGTATTCGTTGCCATGTGATATTATTTCCTTCTTTCTAATAAATGTGGTTTAAACATACACCGTGTATTCATAAATGCAGTTTTTGTTTATATGTGGCATTAATGATCGTTATTAATAGGGAGTTTTGAAGGCAGTTTTTACGTATCACGCTGCATTTGGACAGAGATCTAACAGATTACAAAAGGGCTGTAGATAAACAGAGCTATAAACTCACTGAAATGTTTGTATATTTCTGGTTAAGAAAGGAAGTAACAAGTCTGGTGTAACTGCTATGTTTAGTTGCTGATTGCCTTTTTTTTTTTTATTTGCCAAAAGATGAGAAATCACTTTTCATTAGGAAGAGCACTAAAGTGCACTAAAAGAAAAAAAAAAATAATTAAAAATCCATGAATGGTGAAGGAGTCTTTATTTAAATCAGTTCAGTTTACTTTCATGCCTGTGCTTCTCTTTGGCTGCTTGTTGGACGCTCTGTGTTGGCCATTTGTCAGTGATGATGTCAAATATAAACTTCTTCCTCTCATGCAAATACACTGTTTACTGGACGATTTGGTCTCCCAACAGTTGCAGATTTCTGTAACACAAAATCCAAGGTCAGCTGGTGTTTGCTGAAGCTGGAGCCAGTGGCTCCTCCGGCTCTAGCTGCACAAGAGTTTCCATTCTATACCTCTGCCTTATAAATCTCCGTTTTTTCCAAACACTTGGCTTTTGGACTGATTTCTTTCCCCCCTGCCCCTCTAGCCTAAATGCTGCCGAAAGTGGATTTCGTTTTTGGAAAGTCTGAGCAAGGGCAGTTTGTCCATTTTGGAATATAAGAGTACTACTCATTATGAAAACACTGGGGTTTTTTGGGTTTTGAGTTAAAATACGCAGTAGCAGAAAGTTAAGATGTTCTGGAAGACATGTCTGGGAGTTACAGAGGAAGAACTGGTTTTGATAATACTGAACTATGTCTGCTGAAAATCACAGGATATGTGTTTCCTTGTGTGTTTTTTTTTTTTTGTTTTGTTTTCCTGAGCTAAAACGTTAGGGCAGGAGGATCTGCCATGTAGGTAGTGATATTTGAGAAAATAGGAAATAAAAGTTGGGATGATAAAACAAAGGTAACTGTTGCTCTTTTTTTTTTTTCCTTTACACTTTACTCCTCTGTCCTAAAAATTGCTGACATTGAATATGTTTGCTTTTCTGACTACATAAAAAATACAGATACCTGCTTCAGTCAAGAGACTTCAGCTTAAAATGTTTGTTCCTGTTGGTTTCTGGCTTAGCGCTGAGCCCGCTCTGACAGCATCACTCCTGCGGGCAGGGGATCGTTCCCTGAGGGTTCTGCCAGCACAGAAGGGTTCTGCCGCCTGGCAGGGCACCCTGCTCGCACAGCTCCGAGGGGCTTTCGCAAGCTGGATCTGATTATACAAATGGATTTCAAAAAATCTATTGTACTGAACACTCTCCTAATGATGACTTGTTACAATAGTCTGCAGTACAGTTAGAGCTGGGTCACTAGGGAAAGCTTTGTTAGCTGCCTATTTAATTTTTTTTTGCCCTGTGTTGGGTTTTTTTTTTCATTCTTTTTTTTATGCGGAATAATTCCGTAATTCAATAATATCAGTAGTCGTCGTCTTGGCAGCATATAAAGAGTAATTGAGAAGTTTGGAATGGCAAGTATGCTGTGTAGTGAATTTGTATTGAAAAGAGGACCTTTCTGAAATGTATTCATGCAGCTTCTTGCCCTGACGTCACAATTACAGTCATTAACTAATTACTTAAAAGATTTTGCTTTGTGCTGTTTTATGCAGATTGAACATGGAGCTACGTACTATATAACTCATTTTTGTCAGCTTCAAAATATTAAAGAAGCTTTTGGGAAAGGATGGTTATGAATGTAACAAAAAATTTAAGGAATTAAATAGCTCTAAGAAGAGCTTTCCCACAGCATTTGGGATGTAATAATAAAAGGTTGTCTTCTGTCTCAAGCTTTTATAACCTATTTTAATTTAATAATAAATTAAATTAATACTGTTCTTTTAAAAAGTGGCATTGTTGTTGCTTTATACTTTGAAGAAAGTACTATGGAATGATACTCAGCTTAGAATGAGGTTCAGAATTATTTTACACTTTTAACATTTGATTGGCACCTTTATAATTTAATCAGCTGCAAAGTGCTCCCAGCTCTGATGATCTTAATTTCTTCATCTCTAGTTTCTCTTGAAGGGAGTGCAGGCTTGGTGGTAGAAGGAGAGCAGTGCTAAGTGCCATATGAACTCCGTTTTTGGGAGAAATGAAGGCAGCTGGACTGTCATCAAGCACGGAGCTTGATGGAGCCACAGAGATGTAACTCAGTTTAAAGGCCGTGCATCAGAGAAACCTGCATATTATGATGTGATGAGGATAATTCTAACAGCTGTATATAACTAGCTATGGACAGGACACAGTTTCCTGAATCAGCACAGCGCACAGTTTGTAAAACTTGTTTAACTGTTACCAGACATCTTTCACAAGTTAATCCAAGTTTATCCACCAAGAAGGTGGTTGGAAACAGAATTACTGCTTATTTCACAAATGAGAAATCAGACTCGGGGTCGCGGGACATCTCCTGGTCAGTGGCTTCTAGAGGTTAATAGATCTATCTGTGAAAAGGCAGGCTGGTGTGTCCCATCTTCTGCAGGTGGAAGTATATGAGGTCGGTCAGGGTATTGCCTCCTCCCCAGAAATACCACTGGCTAAAAAGTATTCTTCTCTCAAATCTGTGGTGCCTGTCAGCAGTAGGCGTACAATAATGATAAATGCACGTGCATCTGTAGCTTAAAAAAAAAAAAAGTCCTACTGTATTTAAGGATATTTTTTTCTGTTACTATTTTAAAATTTTTTTCACAAGTGCAAGGCAGGCAATACATTTCCTCTGAAAGTTAAAAATGTAATTTTCAAAATGCGTTTCTCCAGGAGCGTGTGTGTCCTGTGGCAAGCAGTCTGTGGCATGACTGAGAAGCATGCCTGTAGACAGAAGAGCAAGAATGTTATTTACTCAAGATATGGTTCACCGTTACCTGTATTGTTCTTTTTCATTGTCATCGTTTAAAAACAAAACCCCGTACCCACAGGGTCTTCTGCAAGCACAGATTTTGTCTATAAAAAATAAATCAACTGTGTTCTTACAAAGAAAATGCCACTTTTGACATCACAAAAACTTCTCCAGAAAAAGAGAGTGTTCCTTCTCACCATACTGGGTCATCTCCCAACCAGGCATCTCTGTATCCACTGAAGTGATGAAGAACGGGATTGTTTCTCCTGACTCGCAGTTTTATTTGGGGGTACCAGTGTCAGTAGCCTGATCGAGCATGATACCAAGAAACTTTCTATGTGAATGGTGTTTGTGCCTGGGGAATTTCCCTGACCTGTGCTTCATACCCGTGGTTGCCCTTATAGGTACCTGTGACTTGTGAAAGCATGAACGAGAAGGATGAGCCAGTCTTGTGTCGTTCTCTGTCCTTCTGTTTCTGTACTTTCCTCCTTGGTTATAGCATTGGATTCGGTCAGCTCCATTCACGGCAGTGCGATTACTGAAGCTATTTCAGATTTGCAGTACTGCAGAGCTGTCATGCTTTTTCTCACTGAAGTTGGTTTGGCTTTTTTTAAGTGGTACAGAGGTATTTAACTAAATTACACAGTTCTAAAAACATGGACAGTTAATCTTTTTTTTCCAGTAAGAAGCAATTGCTCTTGACTTTTTATGCATCTCAGGCATGTGAAACGATTTCCCCAACTTTCACCATCTTTTTTACTTTTTTAAACCTTCTTTATTTTAACTTAATGTAGCCTATTCTTTCTGTTGATATTTTCATTTACATTTTTATTAAATTATTCTATTACTAATTTATTATAACATCTAATACTTTTAAAAGATACACTGTTGTAATTTTGAGTCTAATTCCAGAACTGTGTGCCAGCTTTGATGGGGAAAGTTGTAGAGTCTTCCAGCCCTCTGACTTTTCCAAACAAACGAGACCTCGGTGGCGCAAAAGCCGGAGGTGAGATCTGCTGGATCGCCCAGCCGACCAGAGTGATGCCAGACTCTGTTGCGGCAGTTGCAGGATTAGTTGTGGTCCAGGGTAGAACATGGGTTTCAGTGGCCACGCTACCTCCTTCTGCAGCCTGTGCTAGCCGTCCTGCTGGCTTTTGTGTGTTGCTGGAACAGGTACCGAGGGATGCAAGAGCCCTTTGCATTCTTTTCACGGATCACCTTCACTGATGTGCAGGTTCATAAATGCTGTTTTTCTTGTGGAGGCTGCTGCAGTCATGCAATAATAGGTGCTGAGAGCCAGTTTGTATGTTCTAATAAGCAGACCCAAGTGTAGTTGGTTTGGGTGTGCTGTGCAAGTTTCCCGTTTTCTCCCATATTACCATAGCCACTTTCTGCCAATGTTTGTCTTGTGGCTTTGCACCTAACTTGACTGTGAAAAGGGCTAGTGAGCGAGTTTCCTGAGGGAGGGATTCATCACAGATGACGTTACACAGAAGGCATGGTGCGAGAGGAGGGTGTTTGGGTTCCCGCTATAGCCTTCCTGTTTATTCCTTAATTAACAGATTATCACCTTGGGTTTTCTTGAACACTGTTGTAAGAAAAATGTTAGAGTTTTTCAAAGGTGTTCTTCTGGAGAAGACTAGTTCTGGTTCTGCCAGCAAAGGCCTTGGGTGTGCTGTGATGAGCAGCCTCTGCTGTGGGCCCAGTCCCCAGCAAGTTCTGCGCGCGCAGCTCTTCCTTTCCTGCGGGGCCAGACGGGGCTTTCTTGGTCAGGGAGAAATACTAGTTGGGTGCAAACTGCCGTGCCCCAGCCTTCCTCGGCTGTCTTGGACTCGCTTAGGGCGTCTGCGTATGTTTTCGAGTCTTGCCGATGTGTGAACGCTGTGCATGGCCGTGTGGTCCCTGGTGTAGGTACAAGCGAGGGGCTGTGCATCCAAGCAGGGCTTTGGCAGCCCCTGCTTCAGTCCGCCGCAGCTGGGGGAGAGCCACATCGTCCAGCTACACAAACAAATGGTGACGGTTTATTAAAGGAGCTGCGAATGGTTTGTAGCTGATGCAGTCTGGTCTCATAGCTGACCCTGCTGGGGCAGGAGTTGGACGTAGGTGACCTCCAGTGGCCCCTTCCAGCTTGAGTTCCTCTGCTTCTGTGAACCTTGGTTGTATGGCGCTGTGCCTGTGTATTGGATATTTGCATGTTACAGTGACAAAAATAATGTGAAGAATCTTTGAGAAGTTTTTCTACAATTTCTGAAGATGCTATAATTTTTTTCTAATTTTCTGTAAATTTACTCATCTTCATCTCACTGTGGGTTTTTTGTTGTTTTGTTTTGTTTTTTTGTTTTTTTTTACTTCCTTAGTCAAAATACTACGGCCAGACATTATTGACGGAAGTTTACAAGCATCTGAATTTGATTGAATCGGATTACTTTGGGATCGAGTTCCAGAACATCCAGTCATGTTGGGTATGTACAGTTCCCTGACAAATTCCGTATAAAAAAAAAAAAAAAAAAAAAAAAGGTTGAGTGAATACACTTGCTTGAGTGTCAAAAGTGTTGAAGTCTGCTGGAGTCTCCTGTAGGATTATCTCTTTGATTCTTGTAAATCTGCTTCGCTGACCAGAACAATGACAACTAATAAAGCAGAGAGGAGGAATCAGGTTCTACTTCCTGTTAAATCTCAAAAAAATGTATAAAGCAGTTAAATAGTTGCTGATGTTCCCACTTTCAGGGACATAAAATCCTCCTTTCCTCTGAAAGGGGAAACATCAACTCAAAGTGTAATCTGTGAAGCACTTATAAAATGATACTACAACGTGTAATTTTGCTAGTGTTCATGTTTGTCTTCAGTTAATTTCCCTGAAGAGTCATTATGAACCTCTTTCTAATAATGACAGCAGACATACAGACCTGCAAACTTTGAAAATAATTGATCTAGATAAATACTGACACTCTGTGAGCCTCCTAGTCACTTACCCTGTATCTTACAGAGAGGACAGTGTGGCGTCTAAACTAGAAAATGTTCCCAAAACTATGTCGTCAATTTTTTCTGTTACTTTTTCTAGTTTTAGGACTCACACACAGAAAATATGACTGAGAAGGTAGAGAATGCTAATAGCAGTGCTCTTGAGCCAAGGAAATACAGTGAAGCTTGTTTAGTTTCTGTTTCTTCTGCAAAGCCTCCAAAGGGTTTCTGCATCTAATAAGGTTCTTAAAATCCTCAGCTCTGTCTCAGGCAGAGAAGTAACTAGCCTTGTTACAATTTTTTGTTTGGAGAGGTGTGGGGGGGTGAGGGGGAAGTTGAGCATCCAGAATATTTTGCATTAATTTTATGGATACTCCTTTTACTAGAATGACAGTAGTCTCTCTTCAAAAATGTGCTTGTCAAGAGAAAAATTTGTGGGAAATTAATATCGAGTAAAAATCCTTAAGTAGGTAGGTAAGAGAGATGTGCAAAGCATGGGAGGGATAAAAAGTTGGACCTTGTCATGTTCTCCAGACCTTCTGTAATTCTGTGGCCTGTCTCTGGTGTACGGCCGTGTGTGTTGGCATGATTTCTGTCTTCTTGGCAGTGGTGGTGTGCTTGTGCTGACTTGGCTCTCCTTCTGTCCAGATGAGCTTTAAGCACGGATCAGTGGTTTTTCTATTGATGCATGATAAATGTCAATTCAAAGAGATAAGCACACTTTTTCTAAAGAAAAGGAGTTGCTGCATTACTGCAGTGAGGAAGAAATGCGTTCTCATCAATTACTGCTTTATTTTAATTTACTTTTAATGTTTTCATATTGTATTCAAATATGAATGTCAGTTCGTAATTTTTTTTCTTTAATTTCAGATTTGGCTGGAACCTATGAAACCTGTTATTAAACAAGTACGGAGTAAGTACTTTTAAAAAAGGAAGTTTTCCTTAATTTACATCTGCTTTATGTGGGTTGCTTTCACAACTACTACTTGATTTACTGGTTATGCTTCTCTGAAGATTGTACTTGGTAGGGGCTATAGTGGTTCCTGTCTGGGCACGCAAACCTGATGTTTTTAATATGTAGTATGTGGTGGGTGGAATGGAAACTTACTGAAGGTATGATTCTTTCTCTGTCATAAATATCTAGATAGACTGGGTCAGCTGGTGTTATGTTTAAGTGAAACATGTCGTTTGCTGTTTGTGAGCTTTTGTAAGTTGTGCTGTCTTACAATGGGAAGAAAAATGAATATTCTGGCTTGTCGCACACATTGCATGGGAGGAGGTAGCATCTCTAGTCGTGAGATCCTGTCTGAGAGCTGATAACGCCTTTCAGAGGGCTGCAGAAAGCTGTGCTCAGAGCTTGCTGACACACAGGGAATTTCAGCGGGGTGGGTATTCCCATCTCATTCTCAAAAACTCTCTCAATGCGCTCGGGAGCAGCCTCAATGAGAGAGCAGAAGTAGGGATCTCCCACCTGGTGGGTAGCTGAGGCTTCGGCGTCCTCTTTGCTTTGGTTGTGGAATTTGTTTCTGCTTTTTCGCCAGGAGGATATTGCAATAGCGATGCTATCTTTGCTTTACGCTACTCTAAAACGTAATGTGAGATGCACTCTGAAGGCTAAAAATAATTGAAGAATACAGTATGCTAGTTCTGATGTTAAAAGATTAGATCAAACTTTTTTTTTTCCTCCTTAGAACAGCATTAAGCTGTTTGCTTATTTTCTGTTTTGGATTGTAAAGGCTTTGTGGAAGAACAAGATCAGGAGGGTGTGGTGGATTCCTACTCGTTTCAAAATCTTAATTGAAAAACGTTGAAAATTAGTACTAGGAGGTAGATTTTAGTTACTCTTCTGCCTAAAACTTATTGCCAGAAAATAAGAACTCACCAATTCTAGCTAGATTTTTTTAACTTTTTAAACTGGTTTTAACTTTTAGTGACATTGTTTTTTAAGCAGAAGAGTCAAACCAGCTGTAAAAGAAGGCTTCCTTAGGATGGTATATAATACTGGATTGCCATCTTTTTATATACTCCATGCAGCTGGGCTTCTTTTGTTTTTCCAGTGCCCCTGGTTGGAAGTAGTTATGTCTTAATCAAAAGATCTGATGGACCATAGGTCTATGATGCCGCTTGGTTACTCCTTTTATACCATATAAATTGGGGAAACTTAGCCTTACATCATAGGCTGATGGCTGTCTTTTCCCTGGTGCTATGTGTATATATATATATTTCTAAAATGGTCTAAAACCATGGAGATGTGCAAAAATTTATGGCTCTGCTGCTTGGTGGTCTACCACCCACATTATGTTGCTGGTGACATGTAAAGATTTCTTTAAAATTTTTTTTTTATCTTAATCTGTAGGAGACACCAGTCAGTTGTCTAGCACATGTTCAAGTTCTGAAATAAATTTTAAATTTGTAAAGTTTTAATAGCTTGGGTGAAAATTCTTTTTTCTTTTTATGCTAGTTGAATCCTTTCCTGGCATTCTGCTGTTTTTTAAAATCGAAATGAGATATGACCGTAGAAAGCCTTGAAAATGTCTACAATTAAAATGTTAATTGCATCTATAGTCACTTAAGCTGTTCTTTCATTGAATCCAGCTAACATATGATTGCACAGGAGCATCTTCCTAATAACTCCTTTGACAGTACTTCTGAATACAAAGTGTTAAGAGGAGAATTAATTTAACTACTAGGTAATGTGGACATTTCAGAAGTAAGGCACTAAGCAAGCTGCAATAACGGAAAGAAGTTTACATCTGACAATACAGCTGTGCAAGGCTACCCACACCTGCGGTGGCTTCAGCCTCCATGCTCCCCAGGCACGCTGGGGCTGTCCTTCCCCGGTGCCCCTCTGCCCGGGCTCCCTGGGGTGGCAGCTCAGTGCAGGCAGACTAGCCTGGCAGCCGGGCACCCACAGGCAGTCCGCTCCCTTCTGCGTGCCCCTGCTTGGTTGGGGGGTCCCAAGGGAAAGCGACATTGTGTAAGAATGAGATTCAGTGAGTTTGCTCACGGTGTTAAGAAATGCCTGAACTTGGCACAGATTGATGATCTTTTCCCACATTCTCACATTAACAAGTTTCACTGAGGTTCGTTTTTATTGTGGGTTTACGGTTGGATTTTTTTCTTTGGTTGGTTTTTTAGAATTTAATGATTTTGGAGTTAATCTTGTAACTTTTAGTCTAGTAGTAGGGGAATGTTAGATGTTATCAGGAGCTTTAAGGTAATACAGCTAAACCTGTTAGTTTATGTTGATGGTGATTACTGTGTAATTGTAGGCATGCAGTTCTGAGTCTTTGACATGCTCTCTGAAAACAAAAGAACTAGATTATTAATATTTAATTGAAATTAGTCTTGGCTAATGACCTATTCTGAGATATATAGAACTTGGTGTTGCATGATAAAGATTTTATTTTTGATTATTTTCAAATGAATACAGTCAATTTTACTACTGAACCACTCCAGAAAGCAAGGAGTTTACATCCAAATTCTTGACTTCCTAACAGGCACACAGTATCAGGTTGGCATTTGGGTACCTTCTCTGAGGTGTTGCCAAGATGTTGCCAGTTTTATATAGTGTTGTGTTCACCATACCCACATGGGTAACTTTTCCTGACTTCATTTTTGTTATTGTTGTTCTTGGTTTTGCTCAGATTTGGCTTCTTACAATGAATTCTGCATCTTGGTTAAGACTGGCCCAGTGTTTCTTTTCCTAATTAGAATGGCACTTATTCATAGACAAAAGGCAAGATTAAAAAAACAGAAAGAGGGGGAGTTCCGCTACAGAAGCAAATATGCAGCATTGGGTTTTTAATTTTTAATATTTATTATCATTTAATGTAAGTGATGCTTGGAACACTGCCAAAATTGCTTCTGCAGCAATACTTTCCACTTGATTGGTGTGAGTAATGTGCAGGTCTGTTCTTAACCTTGTGAAGATCTTCCAAAGGCTCGGGGTATTTTCAGAAATTTGATGTAAAGTTTTATTTTCCTTCCTTGGTGTGTCTCAACAACTATAAAAACCTTAGTATGGTTTTGGTCTCTGCAAAATGTGAGCTTAGTATATTGTTACAGTGTGTTATTTCCAGCCTCCTTTCATTTCTAGATATTACACTGTAATTAGGGTGTGGATTTTAGGTTTTTTGTTCACCAGAGCTTTGGTAATTCTGGGATCAGAGGCTGGGAGCTGCTCTTCTGACAGCTGTGATAGAGGGAGTTAGTTCTCCCAGCTACTTCTCAGAAAGCGGAGTTTGTTATTCCCCTGTTGACAAACGAGAGGATGAGTGAGCAGAGGAATGTTTGGCGTATGGGAATCGGGTATTCCGGACAGAAGAAATCAGCGTACTTTGGGGCTGATGGGGTTAAATTGCCCTTTGTCAAGCTTTAAGAGATCTTGGTGCTTAAAATAAATTAAAGCAGGCTGGCTTGGGCTTACCGATGTGCTCAAATTTGAGTAGGTTGGGGTTTTTTTGTTTGTTTTTTTTTTTTTTATTTGGCTAAGCTTCCTTTGAAACAGCAGCAGCAGGCAGAGTCCCGGGGTGGCCGGGCTCTAAAGTACCTCTGGAGGTCACGCCTAAGCAGGGCTAGCTTTGAGGTCCAGTCAGGACATGAAATCTGTGCCTGGAAGAGAATAGTCTAGCAAGAAGAGGGGTTGCAGTTTTTCCCTTGCCAAGTCTTCCTGTGCCTTTTAGAGGGGGTCTGTCTTTCCGTGGTTTGTCCTGCCTTTCTCGGCTCTGCACGCTCAAGGCTCCTTGTGGGAAGGTGTGTGCTGAGGACAGGTCTCGGTCAGTCGCAGCTGAGTGGAGATGGGGTGGGGGAGCATGGGGCTGCTCCTCGTGTCTGGGGGATGCCTGCAAATGTGAGATGGCTGCTCAGTAGGCTTCTGCAAGCACAGGTTGGCTAGTGCTCTGCCTGCCTGCAAAATACTCAGAAATACTCAGCCTTATCTGCTCTAAGAGCAGGAAAAATAACAGCAGAACGGTGGTGCCCAGCTGTGGCATAGTAAGCGATTATGGCACCCTGTGATATTCCTCTGAAAATACTGGTGAAACAGGGGAGTGTGGGCATTGAGCCAGACGGTTCAGCAGGCTGAGTTGTGATGCTGAAACTGTTAACTCGGTCCAGTCACAGATGGGTTTTCTTGTTGTAAAATGTTACACAGAGCATTGTGAACTATTTTAAATAATTTCTTAGGATTCTGTTTAGATTCAAATGTTAAATTAGTTTTCTCCCTGTTGTTGAGATTTACAAGAACAGTGTTAAAAATGGGAAGAAATGGGTATTAGCAGGCATGCCAGGAGCAGTCTGCAAACGCACTTTTATCTTTGCGGGGAGCCAGCTGGGTCCGGCCGGACTCATGGATTCAGCTCACCTACAGCTCCGATGGTGGTGGTTGGGAGAGCTTGTGGGATGGTCTCCACCCTCCTCCCCCTCTGGGAACCTCACACTGGGTCATCTAAAATGCCTTCATATGAGGTCAGGTGGTTGCTTTGGGGTTATTATAGGTTTCACATTGCACGAAACTATTTTTACAGTATTCAGACTGCAGACTTGCCTTAGAAGTAGTATAGAGAGTTTTCAGAGGAACAATCTGCTGTGTCTCTGTTGACATGGACAATCTATACGCCATAGGCCCGCTATAGTTAGCTGGCAAGCTGGCTAAGCTTCATGTGCTTGTATTTCTCTGCATGTTGGAAAACGTAATATGCATGTGCTTATGAAGAACAAGAGTTTTTTGTGATGCAACTAACTTTTCTTATAGGACCAAAGACTACAATGCTTCGTCTAGCTGTAAAGTTTTTCCCTCCAGACCCGGGTCAGTTGCAAGAGGAATATACCAGGTAAAGTATTCTTTGAAGAATTTGATTTGTATTACCTACTGAAATAAAAGGAAGGGAAAAGTAGGAGGACATTGCATCTGTTTCCAAACAAAACTTACATTGAAGATGAGCAAAAGTGTGCTTTTCATTAGTGTCACCGTTTTAGCAGACATGTAAAGATGAATGCTATTGGAAAAAATATTTTTCAAAACAAAAAACAGCGCAGTTAGGGCTTTCCAAACATCACGGTGTCAAAAGAGACAGAGTATAGGGGAAATACTCATATTTATAAACAGTACCTATATAAAATAATCAGTACATATTTTAATAAATTATTTATCATTTACACTTCCAAAGTCCACTCTTTAAGTACTCTACAACTAGCAAACTCAGGTTTTTCACCAGTGCTCATCACGGGGTGCTTTTGCCGATTGATAACTGATCTTTGGTAAATTCAGCAGACCTATCCACTTGCTAGCACCTGGGAATGTGGTTTGAAGTCTGTGCCTCTAACAAGGACGTTACCCAGGATTTTGATGTTTAAAGAGCTCGTTTAGTGCTATTCCCAGTTTTACTACTTTTAAGTGGAATTCCTGTTAGAGATCGGCAGAGGTTCATTATTATCCTTCAGGCTTATTTTTGAGCAAAACAGCATGATAACTGCTGCAATTGTCTCTTGTAATGATAAATACTATCTAAATATTTCTTTCCTCCCAATTTTCTTATGTTAATTACTGCTTCTTCTAGGAATTTCATTAGGAATGCAGCCTTTTGGAGCAGGAACTGTATTTTTGCCTATTTATGGAGCATTTGTTGTGGAATTCTGGTCTGTGCTTAGAGCATCTAGGTATTTCATAATGCTATTAATGATGTGTACACTTTGTTGTGAGTGTAATGAAGAAACCAAGATATGTCAGTCTGATATGCAGTGATATGCATATCTGCGCAGTCAGATACGTAGAAAACAGGACATACTTTATAGAACTCTTTAATATATACTTACAGTACTTTACAATTTAACACACACACACACATTCAAAATGTATTCCTTTTATTATCTTTTTGCCTCAAGAACATAATACGTAGTGGTTTTAAATTAATTCTTCATTAAAAATAAATTACTGTTCTCTTTCAGAGTGCAATTCAATAGAGAACATTGATCAATCTGCCAGAGGTTTATAGTAATGAGTTGTTGCCTATTTACTGTAGTCCCTATTGCACGTTCTTTCAAGTAAAAAGGACAAAAGACTTGCCAGAATTACATTCATAAAAAGGTACCAAAATTGGTTTGGGTTACCGAGTCAGTCCTTATGAGCATACTTTCAAGGCTGACGAGTTTTTCTTCTGTCCTTTTATGTTTTACGGGCAGCTTTTTACTTACACAAAGCTGTTAAACAGAAATCTCCTCTTTAACAACTGAATGGAAAGTACTTTAGTTAGATGAGTATAGCAGTATAAGAAAAGGAAATTTAATTTCTCACTGTGTTTTTAGGCTGCTAACATTATAGTCCCGGAAAATGCAACCACTTAGTAAATAATCTGAGTGCTAGCAGAAATGCTTATTGTTTTCCCTAACAAGATATTGGAATCAGTGATGTTCTCCCATCCTTGTTCTAGTAGATAAAATCACTTGAAGTGTTCATTAAGTTTCTTTCCGACTAAAAATTACAGCTGCTGTTACTTGACAAATCAAACTTGTTAAAAGTGTGGTTTTCTTTCTGCTTCCTTGTCCCTGCGTGTTCATCTGCACTGATAAATTGCACTGTATTAGTCACAGGTTGTTTGGTTTGATTTGACCGTCCTTGGTAGCAAGGCTTCTGTGTTACTTTGGTTTTGGAGAGAGGAAGAATTGGGAGATGCTGGTTTTACAAAATACCGCTCAGTCATTTTACTGTTCTTTCACGTGTCAAGGTGGTACTTGTAACTCTCTCTCAGGTACCTGTTTGCGTTGCAAATCAAGAGAGACTTGGCAGAGGAACGACTGACCTGCAGTGACAATACGGCTGCTCTTCTAGTCTCTCACCTTCTGCAATGTGAGTATCTCAACTGTGGTGACATCGGGTGATGTTGTCATTGAAGAGTATATAGAAGTTTTTGGTAACTAAAAGCGTTTTGTGTCTCACCGTATTTCCTTCTGTACATGCAATAAACCTGTTGATTTTGAACGCTGGGGTTGTCATCAGGGCTAGCGGTGGTGAGGAACAGTTGGTGCTTATGCACGAGATAGCTTTGGCTTCATGGAGAATGGATGAAACCAGCCCCGTTCTGCGTTCTCCGTTTTCCCTGGCTCTGCAAACCACGTCACTAGCGCTCCTCATCTTCCAGACAGCTGCTCCTGTCTGCCTCTGTGCTTCCTTACTCACTTTGCCTGGGGCTGGGGGGAGATAAGTGTGTAAAGACTGGGCTGAAATAAAACTAGAAACGTGCCAGAACAAGTTGGACAGCGGGGTTGTCAGCAGCCTTCCTCCTTGCTGGGAATGCAAATGGAAATGGGAAGCAATTGATTTGGAAGCTCTCCGTGTTGCTGCTCGCTCAGTCTGTACGCACCTAAAGACCTAAAAATGTGGCCTTTAAGACAAGGAGGTTGAAAAACTTGAATGGGTGCAGGCACCAAATCAGTTTGAGCAGCAGCCAAATGATAGAGTGTTCACCACGTTTGTAACGTGAGCTGCAGAAATGGGGGGCTGTGCCTCCTTGCTGGCTTGAAACAAAAGCTGTTAAATGGTACTTCTTCACACGTGCACTGATAAATAGTTATTAGTTATATAATTCTGTACTGTCATATAATAATTATACAATTACAGTAATACTAGTTACGGTGATTTTACTGGAAGAGCAAATCTGTCTTGTGTGCGTGCATCAACAAGTGACACAGGTCAAATGTACTGATGGTTTTCCAGCGTTAAATTCTGCGTTCTGCAGTGCAGCGTGGAGCTAGTGAGCAAAGCTCAGCAGCTGGCCTGGCTGGGCTTGCTCCTACCCTACTAGGAAATTAGAGGTGCAAAAGAATATGATTATTTTTAACATAAACTATTTTACAAAAACGCCTGTCTTTTTTCTTTTTTTTTTTCTTGATGTTTTGTATGCTGGCTTGATTTTAAACAGGATATTGCTGTGTTCTTCTGAAGAACAGCTGCCTTGGATGAGATTATTAGTTCACTTAGTCCACTCCTTTCTCTGGCAGCGGTTGATAGCAGATGCTATGGGGAAGCCCTCAGAAAGGGAACAAGCATATGGTGATACTTCCTTTGCTGCGTCCATCCAGTAATCTTTGCATGTGGCCTTACTAAGTCAAAGATTGACTCTGCAACTCTTCATTTAGTTGCCCTTAATGAACTTTGCTTCCATGCATTTGTCGAACTTTTGAATTTGATTATATTTTTGGCATCTTTCTGTGAAAATGAGCTTCACAGCTTAGTTTTTGGGAGGTTTGTAGGATAATGTATATCCTTGTGTCTTTTTAAAACTTCGGCATTTTAGCTTAATATTGTAACTTCATATTTTATTATCAGAAAAAGTAAATAACTTTCAGAAAAAATTATTTATTCAACTAGTAATTTCTCTCTATATATGTCTGCCACGTGTTCTGCCTGCTTCATGCATTTCTTTTCCAAGCCAAAGACTTCTGGCCTTTTCATGTCTTATCAGATGGAAGCTGTTCCACACTTTTGATTCATGCCTTTTTCTTCAGTAAATCTCTTCCTAAATCCACAGCATCCTTTCTGAAAGGCATGAATATGTGAAGGGAAGAGCAAAGGTCAAGATGGATGCGCTGTGGGGATTTATAGCCACATAGCACTGCTTTCTCTTTTTGCTATGTATTTATTTTTGGACAGTTCCTAAAATCTGATTTGCCCTCTTCCCAAGTAGGCTTGTCCATAACTGTTTCACATATATTTCGAAAAATTAAATTGAAAAATATGCTGGTTTGGTATAAGCTATCTGTGAGAAAGAAATGTTTAGACGACCTCATGGGTCTTCTATAAGTCTCACATCTTTGACTGTAAAGACGTCTAAAGTTTCCAAACGATGTTAAAATACTGCTATAATCCCCCAGAAGTCTGCTTGGGGATAAATGTGTTTTGTAAAATGAAGCTGACTACGAAGCATAATGCACAAATTTGAAGCACCTAAAGGAGAATGCTTTCTGCCTCTTGGGATTTCTAATTCCTCACCAAGTATTTTCTGTCATTGTTTCTTTTCCATTGTTTCTTCTTACTCTAATGTTGTTTTGTTTTCTGTAATAGCTGAAATAGGGGATTTCGATGAAACCGAGGATCGAGAACACCTTAAAACAAACCAGTATTTGCCAAACCAGGAAAGAATTGAAGGAAAGATTCTGGAGTTCCACAGGAAGCATGTGTAAGTGAGGATTAATGTATTACCTCAACGTATACTCCTGGGGAGCAGATGGACTTGCCTGGTGGAGGTCTAGCACGCTGCACAATAGCATGATGTTAAGATCATATAACTTAAACACCATTTACATCTAACAATAAAAGTTGGGTGAAGCAATAGTTACATACTTAGGACACAGTTGTTGGGCAGCATACCTTTAATAACATACCAAAGAAAGCTATCCTCAACTTGGAATAATGGTTTTAGGCAAAATCATTCTTCAGGATTTCCAGTCTACAAAGTTTAAATTCAGCTTGCCCTCAAATGCGTAAGTCTTGCTTTTGTCTAGATAGTAAGAAGTCAATGCATTGTGCTCATTCTGTACTCAGTAAGCATAAAGGAAATGGAGAAGGATGGAGGGAGTGGGGGAGAAATAACTTTAATCAGAATTTACGCAGTACTTTACCTTACAGCTGGAGTACTTTTGAAATCAGAAAAGTTTATCAGGGATAAAGAAACTATTTGCCACAAATATAAAATTAATTCCAATACAGTCAGGAACTGCAGAAACGAATGCTTTATTATTTGAAAGGCCCACTTCTCCCATCGTGCACATTCAGTGTACAGTGAGGTTGTGTGTTTTATGGTCTAATCTGTCTAGTCTTAAAATGTGAAGATCTACTGGGTGTGTGCAGTGTAAAATATTTTTATAAGTAAGAAGATGTGGAGCCGACAGCGGACGTGGTGCTCGTGAAAGAGAAGTCAGCCTACAGGGCGACTCTGTTGTGACCACAGTGCTACTCAGAAGATCAGGGGTTGCATTGTACAGTCTACTTTTGCCACAGCTTCATTCTTTTAGGCTTTTAAGTGCACAATATTGCTGAAAATTTACAGACTGTTACTTGCCACAATGGTCCTAACCTCACTTGTGCAGTTCTCAGAGTTGACAGGTTAAATTGAGAGGTGTTTGATAAAATGGCGATAGAGGTTTGATTTTACCTGGTAGGTCTTTCTTTTCTGTAATTTTTGAGACCTTGCGCATTAGGATTTAGCAGTTTGAATTGCTTTTCTTAGTTGCAAATATCCACGTCGCAATTCATTATGTATGGTTATACCTTATAATCCAAATACTATGTTAGAAATTTAAATTTTGCTTTTGCTCTGCATGGGTAAACGCAGGGATTACTGCTGGCTGATTTAAGACAGAACAAAGAGGTTTTTCAGGGTAGCATCTGTGTTTAAGGCTAAGACATCCTGTATTATTAGAAATCAATTCCTGAGAATTTCAATAATTAACTATTTGCTTTTTATGATTGCTCATTTTCAGTTGTACTAGAATTATCGGTACTGATGGATTTTCAGCTTTGTTGATTCTTGATGAAATCAGATGTTTGTTACTTTTTTCTGCTTTTGAACCTTTGAGGTGCATGTGGAAATGATGAAAGAACAAACTAAATGTTGTGTTGAAGTAGTTTGAAGTAATTTTGGAGTAAATTAAAACGCATGCTAGGATTCTTCACTTTGGTTTCCCTCCTTCAGCTACCTTCTCCCATTAATTGCACAGAAATACTTCGTTATTTTTCTCATGCCAAAAGAGAAGTGCTGAAACAATTAGGCAGTAACTTCAAAGCAAATAAAAAGAAAAGGAGGAACATCCTTTTCACACAACTCGTAATGACATTGTGAAACTGCTGCAAGATGCTGTGGAGTCTAAAGCTACAAATGATTTCATGAAAGGGTTTGATGACATCATGCAGTATAGGCTGATGGCTTTAAAATTTGAGGTGAAATGCACGATTTTGTAAGTCTGGCATAAACACACCCAGACCATCCACAGGACAATCCTTTGTTAATCACATGCCTGGATCCGATTGAGTTGCTTCTGCTTGTGGGGAATTTTCTTGGTTTACTTTTCTTGATGGAAAGGTCGTGACTGTCTTCTGAGTGAGTCAGGGACTGGTAATTTTTATTAATTAGGTTTGAGCTTTTTTCAAACAAGTTACTTCTAATCATTCTTTACAGTAAGAACAGTTTGTATTTTTGCCTGTCAGGAAGAAGTCAGAGGAAGGTTAACAGGAAAACATTCCTTGCTTCATAAGTGTACTTTTCATTGGTTTAATGAGAATTGCATCTAATATAGCCATATTATTAAAATGATTGCAAGTCTTATTTTAAAGCAATATTATAGAAGAGTACATTCCAACCACACTGAGATTTATAGCTGAGGCCTGTGGTTAGAACAGGTTACAGTCGAACGTTAGTGATACTTGAGTACCTTGAACGCATGTTTTAAATCCACTGCGCCTTTGGAAAAAATTTTGTTAGAGATGTAGGAAAAAATTTTGTTAGAGATGTAATTTTGGAAGCACTGCCATCCTAAAAACTGCTGCAACTTCCTTACACGTCTCTTCTCTCTTCCCTTACCCAGGGAGTATTGGCCACCCTTTTCCATTTTTATTAGGAGTTGTGAAGGTCCTGTGCTTTCTCAGAGTTTAGGCACATTTTTTCTCATTTCTGTTCCAAGGAGCAGGTGGGAATATGAACCCTGAGTGCTTGTCTCCTTCCTGGCAACGTGCAGTGTGGTTAAACGCACAAAATGCTTCTCTTTCTCATCATCGTTGTGTGTCGTGTTTTTGTTTTTGCATTTTATTTTGACTTTTTATTTCCTTCAGTTGACCTTATTATTCCCTCACCTTTGGCAGACTGTTATTTTCTTCCACCGATGATTGCTTTTGACAGAGACTTCTCGTATAAACAGAACCTCTAGGAAAAGAAACCCATTTCTGGCAGGATGGGTCATCTCTAGATCACCACTGCATCATCATCTTCCTGCCTCGGTTTTCCTTCTTTGCAGCCCTTGCTTTGCCCTGAACACCCTTACTCATATACCAGGTTGCAGGGGTTTTCTGTCTCCTATCAAGCTGGGAGCATCAAATTGGCTTTCTTAGGCTGGAGTTGCAGCAGGACGCCTTCCGGGCTGCGCGTGAGCTGAGGGAGCGGGAGGACGTGTGTGCTCTTGGATAGCACTGTGGAGTGGCTCTTCACATTAAAAAGTTGCGGTTTGATTATTATTTTTTTTCAATTGCTTCGCTGTAGCTATTAGAACTGGTAGAAGAACATAAAGCTGAATAAAACAGAATTTGTATATCCAATCCATTCTGTATCAAAAGAAGAGAATATATATTGAGAAGTTTGTATTCAGAAAGATGGGAATTGAAAGCTTATATTATATTAAATATCCTTTAATTTTTCTTTCACTTTTAGAAATACTTTTTTTTACTTTCACATATATAGAAATATGGTTTTCGTATTTAACTTTGCAAATGCAGTAACAGTAAACAAGATGAGTTGTATTTTTAGTACAGCACATTACTTAGTTGTTTCAGCAAGAGCCTCAATTAACATTTTATTTCTATAGTTTATAAAATTAAAAAAGTTTATATTTTGAAGATGGTGCAGTTAAATCCTGGCACCCTGGACACTCGCAATGTTTTCTGCCTTCCTGCAAGTAGCATGAGTAGAATACTTGGTGCAGGGTGAGTGTAGTCCAGAATTAAACAGAACACAATTTGCTTGCATTCAGATGGCTGTGGGGTTTTGTTGTGTGTACATACATAAATCAGGAAAGAGAAGATTTGGTAGATGTAAATTTACCCTTACTGTTATCCCTCATGTCCTTTCATAAGTTGTTAGCTTAGTCGTCTGTGATCTAAATTGTTTTTGAAAACAGGATGTTCATAAACTGTTTTTAAGTTAGAAAAACTACAACTTTAGGTTGCTACATAGTCTAAAGAATTTCTGCTCATGCAGCATTTTGGTACTTCATCTTAAAATTATGTATTAATCACTGGTTTTAAGTGCTCTGTAAATCATCTAACATTTAACAGCATTTATTTTTGAAGCTATTGCCACGTGAATATTGTAACATGCTACCGATATTTGTGTAGATGGATGTATGTAAGGAACCTTTCCACTAAAACCTATTGCATTGACAACAGCTTTTGCTGGAAGATACTAGTAATAGGTAGACTGTTGTCCATTGACCTGGGGAAGACTAAGTAGATTTATCTGCTTAATGGATGAACAAAATTAGACCAGCTTGTTTTCAGGCTGGTCTGTGCAGCTTAGTCTGCAGCAAACATCTGAGGGTAATTACTCTGAAACTGCTTCTCGTTTGTAACCGTTTGTGGTGCAGCACGAGCTGGCTGGCGTCACTCACGGCTTTCCCCACTCAAGGCTCTTCTGTCTTTGGTAGGTGCAGGCAGGTTGTTGTGCATGAGAACACCCTTAAAATTATTTTTTTATTCTTTCTGAGATGCGCTGTGCTTTGGATCATATCTAATGGAACATGAAATAACTGTTAATGGTTCTGCATCAGTTATACTGGACTGTTCATGAAGAATTTCTAGTACTGTATAGCTCCAATTTTCTAGTTGCTATTTTATCCTAATTTTTATTTCCCTTCTTGTTCAACCCCCCTTCCCAGCCTTTGGTAACCTTAGCATCTTCAGCATCCTCTTTAAAAGACAAAGCACCACTTTCATTCTTAACATCGCTCTACTCAGAGTTACAGCAGGAATTAGTGTGGGTGGGAGTTACACACAGTGCTCTTAGAGTGTAACTCAGGAACCTGTGGCCAAAATTAATATTTATGATCTACCTTTTTTGTCTTGTATGTGTTTAATAAACAGGAACCATGGTGGTTCTGCTATTTTAATTCAGTTAAGGAATCTGTGGAAGAAATGCTAGTAACACTTAAAGCCCGTATAAAAGCACTTCTTCCAGGATTACTCATTTCAGTAACGGAAGAGAAATCTGCTTTACCAGTTTAAGGTCTGAGACATAACTAATACGTGTGGTGGTAACACTGGTAGAGATGCAATTACAAGACACTTTATGTAGTTTAGCATTTCTTTTTCCATTTGAAATCAGATTTTTGTTCCTCTGTATTTGTTCTTTACAATCCCTTTATACATGCACAGTCCTAAAATGCTGACATTTGGATAAGGTTGGAACTATGGACTGAACTTGTAAAGTTAAGAACTTCACTGAATCCCTGCTTTCTCCAGTTGGGAAAGAACAATTTTGGATTTCCTGTTGTAATGTTTTAGATTATTTTTTTTTTTCCCCTCCAGGATGAATAAGGCAATAGCGAACCGTTGAAATCCTGTCGCCAAATGTATGTGCATTCAGGCTTACTTTCTCAGCGCATTTTTGTGTATGTGTGTGTTTTAGTCTAAGGAGCATTTTACTAAGAATCAAAGAAGCATTGTTTCTCCTAATGGCTTCCATTTTTAAAATGTTAGCATACTAAACAAGTTTCATAATTGCATTCTGAATTTTAGAGACAGTTCCTACACACAGTTAATATATATTGTCCTCATCCCTATTTTTGATAAACTCAAATATAATAATCATTCACTTCAATATTCTCAATTTTCTTCAATTCTCAATTAAAACAAATCTATGTGGAGCAAAAAAGTTGTTTAATCTAAAACATGACTGTAGGTCAGCAGAAGGAGGTGTTTTTAAGGAGCATGCCTAGAAAGGCAAGTCAGTGTAGCAGGAGAATTTATTCAGTACCGATGTTGTGGTTGGCACTACATAGTACACAAAAATAGATCATGCTACAGAGAGTTTATCATCTGTTTTAATTAAATGAAATACATATTTATGGATGGAAGGCCATTTCTTGGAAAAGAGGATTTTTTTACATTTGTCTTCGTATATGCAGGACTCTAATCTGATTTCATCACTGGTTGTAAACAGAATAGTAATCAATTTTTATCGCCTGTGTCTTCCTTGTAGCATTACGTTTATCCCAGCAAACTTGACCATTGCAGGAACTATTCAATCAATGCACTAGCATAGGTGGCTTGTGCAGCACTTGCTTGGAAGTGACATAATATGTGTTATTTCTAATTATTTTCAGTAGGGATGCAGGGGTCACTTTATCCAGCTGTGGCTGGAGCAGCATCGCTGGTCCCAATGCCCCGGCAGGTCCTGTGCTGCTTGTGTTTCCCTGGAGTTAGCACAGGAGACGGGTCTCCTGCTTTAGCTAGTCCTCCTCGACCATATTTGTGCCTAAAATTGGCCAGTAGTCTTGTCTTGCAGTATGGTTTTAGTTCAGAGACTACCTTAGCCAGGCGACAGCTTCTGTTTGTCATAAGGACTTTTTTACTTTGCAGTGCAACTGGGGCATGTTTCAGGAGCAAGAACTCCTGCATTTCCACAGCGGGATTTGTTTGTTCTTGGAATATCCCAACCACCCCCGTCAAGACCCCCGAACTGATACGGACAGGTTTGACTTGTAGGGAAAAAGTCTCATCAACACAAGTACCAGTACTTCACTAGATCAATTCAAGACTTGTGAAATTACATATTTTGGTGTGGTCCATATTTTGGTGTCTTGGCCCTCACATGCCTTGGTGGCATGAGAGCTCTGCACCGCCTTCTGTGTCCTGGGCAAGAGGCGTTTCAGGCACCCACCTCTCTTTCTCAGTGGCTTGCTCTTTGCTCTGGCTCTGTGGACCAGACCAGGCACACGGGCCGTGGCCACCCCTTCTGTTGCAGATGGAAAATGCACTGTAATCCAGTAAACTCCCCCTCGTGGAGAAAAATATGGGGGTAAGGAAATTAAAAAAAAAAAAAAAAAAAACAAAAACAAACATACAGGACTGTTTGTCATGCAGGGAAACAAAATGTTAGTTGCTTGTCTTCAGCAAACTTGTGGAGAAATAAGGGAAGGCTGAATCTGTGACTGGTGTGTGCCAGAGTCTGTAGTAGTCTCTTTATTGCTTGCTTGGATTTTGTGCACGCTCAAAAAGGAGGTGCTCCTTGTGTGTACATTTTCCTTCTGTTTTCAAAGTCATTTCAACAGCAGATGATACTTCAAAAACCATTTTTAAAATCCTTCTCTGGGTTTGTTGGCAAAGAGGGAATCGGGCAGCCAAAGGCTGGGAGAATGCATTGCACCTGATAGTACCAGTGTAATAAATCTGATGTAGTCCCGAAACTCTACCTGAAATGAGTCATTCTCTTGCAGTATTTGCTTTGTTCCTATTGTGTTGGCTGTGCAGCTCTTTCATCTCTGACTTTTTATCTGGTTAGTATTAATGTGTATACAAGCAAGTGGAAGAAGGAGCATTGTGGACTGAATTCTGATTTGTTCAACTTTACTGTTTCTAAACTGAAAAAGCTCTGAGCTCGTTAAAATTTGTTTCAGTGCCTCTATGAGATGCATTTCAGGTTGGTCATCTGCCGTTGCATATTGCTCCTACTACAAAAGTTTCAGTGTAATACTTAACTTGGAGAGAAACTGCCCAACTAGATGAGACAGAAAATTCTTATTTAGTGCCACACTTAAGTGCGTTGCCATGCTGGCAATATTGCAAAATCAGATTGTTGTTAAAACATTATTTATTTTTCTTCCTCACTGTAGGGGTCAAACTCCTGCTGAATCAGACTTTCAAGTGCTTGAAATTGCTCGGAAGCTGGAGATGTATGGCATCAGATTTCACCTTGCATCTGACCGTGAGGGCACCAAAATTAATCTCGCTGTTTCACACATGGGTGTGCTGGTATTCCAGGTAAGGCGGGCAGAGCGGGCTGGGTACCCGTGTCTGTCTTTCCAGTAGCACCTCTTGGGAGTAAGTCTCTCATTTTAGCCTCAGACGTATCTGATGATTTTTTAACTTAGCATATTTTTGTGGTCAAGGGAATGTCATTTAAGCCCCCAAAATATTGCTTGGTGCAGTTTGCCCTTGTTGGTAGAGAGAGAAGGGCATCAAAACCCACAAAATCAATAGTGACCCTAAAGTAGAAGGGTTTTTGTTGTCTGTTTGAAAGGTACATATGCGTACAGAGAAAATCATCAATTCGTTTGGTACAGCCCTGGAACAGGTTTGTAGTCCTGGAATTTTGGTGCAGTTTCCCTTGTTTTAATGTATGTTGTATTTTTGCCAGGATAACATTGCTCTTAGTGTATAGAAGTGCTATTTCACTGAAGTGATTGGACCAATTAGAATTACTCCTTTTGTCATGTTAAATAAGCGACTTTAAGATCAGAGTTCTGTTTATGAACACAATCATATTTTCCTCCCCCCAAAACACACAGGCAGCTGACCTACTGAAATATTTCCATTTGGACACGCATTTTCTCTTAATTTCGTGTCTTACCTGTTCTTTCCTTGCTGCGGGGCAGCTTCTCTTTGGAGATGCATCAGCCACTGCAGTCCTGCAGTTCCTCTTGGCCTCTCAGCCCTTCGTCATTTCAGCTCATTTGGGTCTTTCTCTTGAAGTACCATTTTTCGTCTCCCGTTGCTTATAGAGGGTGACAGGAGAATCGCTTCCCTGAGGCTTTGGGAGCCAGTGGTGCAGGGAGGGGAGGGCTGGTGTAGGGCAGCAGGGTGAAGGCAGAGCCTGGTTTTATCTCAGTTTTAGCCAAATAAACAGGGTTTGTGAGCAAGAGCTTGGCAGGGTTCCTCATGTGTGTGGCAGTTACTCCTCAGGATATTGTACTGCCAAATTAGAAAAATCAGCTTGGAGGAGTGTGTCTAGAGTTCTGTGCAGAAGAAAAGGAAACCATGTTAAGTAAAATGAAACTCTCGTCTTGCTTGTGCCATAAAGTATTGTCAATATTGATGACGTTGAAATGTTTCTTTCCCATCCGGTTTTCTAGGTTTCCATTCAGTTTTCTAGTGTCTGTGTAGAGACAGAGAGACATCACACACTTGTACCTGTTCCTGTACTGAAAGATAAAATTGTTTAAGGGAATATTGTCACCAGAAATAAAAGTCCAACAGAATGGCTTGGGGGGTGGTGTGTGCACACGTGCACGTGTCTGCCTGCAGCAGAATTTTGTTTGCTGCTCTTCTGAAACTTTTGCCAACTTGTAACTGTTGTCATTTTAATTCAGGGTAACACGAAAATCAATACCTTCAACTGGTCGAAGGTCCGTAAACTAAGCTTCAAGAGGAAAAGATTTCTTATTAAACTCCACCCAGAGGTCTGTGTAAGTTTTACTGTAATAGTATGATGGTCAGTGTTGAAAAAAAAACGCGTATACTTAATTTTATGATGAAAAAGTCTGGAGTTTGTAGTTTTATAAAACAACTTCAGTGGGGTAGGCTTGGCTTCATCATTCCAGTAAAAATCTTTCCTTTTTTACCCCGTGTCTGTTATCTGAGGTTTTTAGGTTTCATGAATCAGACTCCATTTATCCTTGACATAGACATACACATGTGTAAATGTAAGATGGGGGCGGGAGGGGGAAGGAAAACTAAGTATTTGATACATCCTGCCTCATTACTTTTACTCTGAAAAAGTTACATTTAATTTTTCCCTTGGATATAAAAGGAAGTTAATACTCTTATGAGCTCTTTGATCCATTATCGTTAAAATGAACAAAGGTAACTTAAGCATTGAAATAGCAAATCTCTGCTGTTCAGGCAAAAGAGTGTTAGGGAGTGCTTTTGGCTGTAGCTCCTTAAACAAACACTATAATACACTCCTGGTACAAACAGTGATTGCTTTATATGACTGTTTGCTCCAGGAACATGTTGAATATGTGCTGCTCAAATGAAAAATCTGGTTGAGAGTTCCTTGATTCAAATGAGAATAACCTCATACACCTCAGGAAAGAATAGATATGGCTGAGGTTATATTGTTGGAACTTAATTTTAGGGACTGTGTGATTACTCCTGCTACAGCATTATCTCTTTTGTAGGTATGTATAGCAGAGCATTATTTTTCATGCTTGGCTGATTTGCAGTAGATGTTTTTGACTGCAGATATCAACAAAGTTGTTGCGTCCACACTGTATGACTAGATTACATTCAACGCAGGGTTGTATTAAAATGGGGGAGAAGAGTTTGGACATCAAGGAAACCTGAAGGGGGACACGCTGTCTGCATGTGTAGTAATGTGTCTCGCAAAGAGACCCACAGAAATTTCACAGAGACCCACAAAGAAATCCACAGAAATAACTGTACACTGACATACACAGTATTTTCCAGTCTCGTCTAAATTTTAGGAAGTAAGACAAGCGTCAGAACTTCTAAGGAAAAAGTAATTTCAAATTGCTACTATTTCACTTAAATATTTTTAATTTATTTTAAATTACTAGCTTCATGATCCATATTTCTTAAGGTGGATTATATTGGGCATGTTTCTAAAGTCAAGTGCATTTTAAACATTTTTACAATTTCAAGGTAAACAAATATTTTTGAAAGCTATTAAAGTATTTAAACTGCATTCAGAATTACTTCCATTGCGTTAAGGCGTATGTGAAGTGACTTAGCAGAATACTCATCTCACTGGGGTTCAGCCTTTTTGTTGGCACCTGTTTGTACTTTCCTTTTCTCCTCTATTGCTATTTTATGTGCTACTTAACTTTCATGTTTTGTTCCCAGGGCCCGTATCAAGATACGCTGGAGTTTCTTTTGGGAAGTAGGGATGAATGTAAAAACTTCTGGAAAATCTGTGTTGAATATCACACGTTCTTTAGGCTCTTTGATCAGCCAAAGCCAAAGGCTAAAGCAGTGTTCTTCACCAGAGGGTCGTCATTCAGATACAGGTAGGGAGAAGCAACAGATTTATTAAAGCTGAATTCCTTATATCTTAGAAAATGAGAACAAAAGGAAAAAGCATTCTGAAGTCATTCCATCTGTAATTCTCACCCACTGTGTTTCATAACGTTTGTACTTTTGTGGGTTCACAGTGGACGAACACAGAAGCAGCTAGTGGATTATATTAAAGACAGTGGGATGAAGAAAACCCCATACGAAAGGTAGGTGCAAATAATTTCTAAGGTGAAAAGTAGTTGAGACTTTCACAGTGCCCTTATTTCCTAAATTGCAGCGTTTCTAAATGGTGCTGGGAGGTATGGTCATTTGCTGACTTCTCAGTTACTAAGGTCTACCTCACATTTAAGGTAACTGGACTAAATGTAAAAAAATTTATAATTTTGTGATGACGTAAAGAAGCTTAGGAAAGTTTCAGTACTGCATTTTAATGTCTGTAGGTAATGTGTGACTTGACCATCTAAAAGTTCATTATGTTTCAAAGATTCACTGAAATTAGCGAGGACTTACCTGTATGTCACTGTAGCTATGCAAATAACCGGTGGCAGAGCATGTAATTGAACTTGAGATCCGCAAGTCTGAAACTGTGACCTTAAATACTCATTCATTTCTAAACGTATAAATAAACAAATTAACAATGTTCCTTTTCATTATAAAATTGTCATTTACTTATTTGACTATGAAACCATCCTGCATGGGAAGTTCCTCATAGTCTTTCATCTGAAAGATTATGGGAACTTCATAGGAATTTTTTTAAAAGTTTGCATTAATCTACTATTAATAAATATTTTTAATGTCTTGGACTCCAGCCGAGCTCCTTTTCTGTATGAAAGATTGATTGTCTAGTAAATCATTGACATAGAATGAATCTAACCATGAGTGTGATGCAGGATACCACTTTTTGGAATGTAACATACAGAATATGCCATAAATGATATGGTTAATTGAATTGTAAGTTGTTTGTAAAATTGTTACAGATTAACTCGTTCTGTTTTTGAAGCCGTTCGTTTATAGATGTTTGTACTGATGACAAAGGAAGACGTTAACTAAGTGTGCTGTTTAGTCTAGCCTATTGCCCCAAGTTGCTCTTGAGTTCCTCTTCAGCGGTATGAGTGATCTGGATCTTGTTTTATTCCATTTTCTGTACGTTTCTCACTCTTGTGTTGTTTAATTTAGTGCTCTTGTGACTTTTTAAATCTTGAACTAGTTGTTAACAAAACATGATAAAATACAGCTTGAAATGTTTCTGTTGGCTACTAATTCTAGTGGAAATAGCTGAGTGGGGAAGGGAGAAGGCTGATTCATGTCATGGAAACTCACTCACAGGATGCTCTCTGTTCTGCAGGAGGCACAGCAAAGCCAGAGCGTCCACTCGCGCTTCGAACACCGATGTGCCAAAACAGGTCAGTTCTGCAGCGCTCCATCCTGTAGTCGGGGAGGCTGACAGCCAGCTTTCCAAGGCGACGGTGAAGGGAACGCGGTCTGCGTGAACCATTTGTCTGGAATCGCTTGCACTGTTTGATCTTTGTCCCTGATGCACGTTTTTTCTTCTTTTTGCGGGTGGTATCAGTTTTGATAGTTGTAGCCAATGAGTAATATTTTCCTTTTTCAGTTAAGTTCAGCTTAACCGAAAAGCAAATGTCATAAGTTCTAGTATGTTATTATTTCAGAGGATCGGTTTGTCTTCAGGTCTAATTGCTTTCTGTAGAAGTCTTGAGGTCATTGTCTAGATGCCTTCTACAGTCAGTGGCAAGAAACCGGTGTTTCACCGAATGGGCTTGCTTTACATGCAAGAGGTTAAGGAAGCATCACGGGATTTTGCTGTCTTTGTTTTGTATTACTTTCTTTTGTGGATGCTTTTTCAGCAGAGGCTGTAAAATACATGGATTTAACTTTCCGTACAGTTATCAGAATTCAGGAAAAAAGAAAATCCATCTTACTGGGGATGCTGGATCTGTTCGTGTATGGAGTGTTTTGTTTGCTGGAAAGTGAAGTTTTGAAGCATGTATTCCTTCTGCATCAGGAACTGGATGTTGCATTTGGTTTTATGTATTATAAAAATATTTTTCTGTTGTGTTTCTACTTTCTTTTCCTCTTAGAGTGTCCCATTCACTGAGGGCTTGAGAACCCCAGGGTCTCCTGCCTCAGCAGCTGCCCCCTTCCACTCAGTTCACTCATCGGCCACTCCTACTCCTGTCCTGCCCATCTTTGCAGAAGCCAGCCCTTCCTCTTTGGACCCCCGAGCCTCGTACACAAAGATTCCAGAAAAAAACACTGCAGCGCCAGCGGAAGAAGCAGGGAGGAAACTGATGCAGCAGCCTGGATCTCCCATGCTCCAAGGTGTTGGGTTTGGTAGTGTTGCAGGAAACTGTAACCCTACTTGTCCTGTTGTTGAGAGTGCTTGCGGTTTAGATGTAGATGTAGAGAAGAGTAGTAAGGAGAGCAGGGCTGCTGTTTGTAAAAATGACAATGATGAGGATGACTTTACCACAGGTGTTTTTGTTGCTGAACAAGAGCGTCAGCACGGCAGTCGGGGTGCCCCTCTTTTCACGTTGACAAATTCACAGTTACAGGTGTCAGAGGAATTTATTGATGATGACCCAGCAGAAATTTCCTTTTTTGCTGGGGGCTCTGAGGCATTTTCATACGTGTACAGTGGTTTGGAGTTGAAGGGCTCTGATTTTTCTAAGTGTGTGTCAGAGTCGCCTGGCTTAACTACAGATACCCTTCAGCAAAACGCAGCCTCTTCTCAGTCAAGCCCTGACAGGTACTCAACCGAAGCAGTAGATATGAATATGGAAGATGAGTTTGAATTTGAAGAAGGAAGCGATTTTAACGGCAATGAGAGACCATCAGATACCTCGGAGCTGTTTGAGGTGAAGGCTCAAGCAAGCAGAATGCAAAGCCTCCTGAGCCCATCCGAAACAAGTTCGCTCATCAACAACCGCTCTGAGAGCAGCTCCCTCAATAATTTGCCGCTGAACGGTACATCCTCCCTGCACACCTACAGCTCTGCGAACCATTCGGAGGCCAGTTCTATGGTGAACTTCCCCGCCTACTCAGTCCGCTCTGAGTCCAGCTCAGCCTTTCAGTTCACGGACATTATTGACCAGCTGGAACAGCTGAGCTATCCGCCTACCACCACAGAAGACTCCAGCAGCACAGACACGGACTCCTGGGACTCCGAAACTGCTGTGCCACTGGATGTAAACCTTTTCTTTAGTAACCCTTTTGCTCAAGCCACCGGTGAAAACTTTGCCTTTGATTTTCAGAATAATTTAAAAAATCTCACGCAAGAAGATTGGACAGAGAAGGCACACGTCAATTGATTGATTCTTGATTTTTTTGTGATGGAACCCTCTATGCTGTTCAGACTTTGAAGGCAAAAGGATGTAACGTCAGTCACTTTAAGCAAGAAAACTCTAATCCAGTGGCTGGATTTTAAATCACATAACGTAGCTGATTTTTTAAATTTTTTTCATGTACCTCTTCAGTTTCCCTCAAAGCATCCTAGCTTTGGTGCTGCATTGTATGCATCACACTACATCCAGAATGTGTTATACTGGGCTACGATGTTTGCAAAATACTGCATTTAGGAAAAACCACTGATTTCAGAGAAGTGTCATCAACTGCCTCATGCAGACATCACAAATTACAGTGTAATGAAGGATTTCTTTGGCTATAAACATATCTGTGAGAGTCTGATCTAATATGCCGTTCCTCCAGCACCCGAATGCAACCGTCGCTTTTGCACATGCTTGTTAACAAGCGGCCGCATCTAGTAAATTAGCTGTTTGCCTGCATTGCAGTGAGAGTCCTCATTTGGGGTGTGGTTTTTTTGTTTCCACAATCCAAAAACTGGACAATCTTCACCGATGAAGGAAAGTTTCAAAATACCAACCTATGCAACGTGTCTGCAGTATACTTTGAAAAAGAAATAACCTGTGTGGTAGTTTAGAAGAGGGAACGTGTACGCAATCAAATGAAAATAGCAATCACCAAAACTTCTTGTGAAGACAATCATTGTATTTTCTGACTTCAAAGTGCCTTCAGCAGTCCAGAAACAAATAAGTGCCCTTTTGCTTTGCAGCGGTTTGGAGATACATGCATAGACTATAAAAGCACTTAATCCCCATTGCATTTTGTCTCACCTTCTTTTACTTTATTTAATCGCTCTGCGTAAAAATGCTTACAAACTAATTCATAAAAGTGTCCTTTATCTGTGGAAGACAGGTGGTGGTAAACCCGGTGATAGCTTTTACTTTTTCTTTAAAATATGGGCTGTATTCAGAAAAATACCGTAATCTTTCTGAGAAATTGAGGTGTTCGGAGGAGTGAATACTGCAGACAACACTTAGAGCTTCACTGCTTTTGTAAGTTTTGTTTTTTTTTTTTAGTCGGGTGACTTTGATGTGAGACTTGATCTGTAAATTTAAAGCGTAATTGAAAAGACAGTTACTGAACTGGTCACATCAGATTTAGCAACATTGATTGAGGTGAAACAGTAGAAGTTGTGAAATGTCCTTCCTGTCTGCCAACCTCATGAATTGGGGTGTGAAATTCTGAGCTTCAGCTCCTAATAGCATTTTTTAGAGTATTTTGCTTCTATACGAGCAAGAATATGAAATACGTACCATCTGACTGAAACCTTGTGATGGAAAGCGTCATCTCCTTCAGCTGTTTGGTTTTGGGGTTCCCCGTTGCCCGGTTTTCGGTCCTTTGCAGAGAGAGTGCAGTACTAGCACAATCAACGTCTCCAAAATAAGCAGCTTACAGTTACAAGCATAACTGTGTGCTCAATGTTATTCCTATCAGTTTTCTTAAATGTGGTCTTGATATATCATTAAAAGGCCTTTACTCAAATCTTTAAAAAATACTATTATTTCTCAAAATTCTGATAACTAAAACTTCAAGGGAGTTCCTCTCAAGGTACGATAGAACACGAGGAAGTAAAACCTCCTTTAGTCACCCATTTCTTCTAGTTCAGTTTTTACCAAAGTGTGATTATTCTTCCCAGCCCTTGCTTTTATGTTGTGGTTATTGCGTTTGAGTGGAGTCGCTGCTGTTCCATGAGAAACCTGGCGCCTTTGCCAGTGGCAGGGAAAATCAAAGCACATTTAGGACAAAGTGTTAGTTTGGACCTACAGGAATGTACAGCAGTTTGATTGCTCTCCTTTTGTTTATAAGAGCTGTACAGTTTTGGTTGGTTTTGGTTTTGTTTTGTTTTGTTTTTTTTTCTTCTGTTGAATGTGTGTTCTGGCTCTTCATGTGACTTTGTTCATACCTGTGGCGACGATGTCGTGGATGTGTAAATGTGACATTTCTAAATAGGCACTTGGAGGAGTTGCACAGCTTCAGTTGTGTCCAAAGCTGGTACCTCTAAGTATGTTTTAGGCAGTTTGTCTGATTTCCTTCCCACTAGAAAAGAAAAGGAAAAACATAGAAAAAAGACTTCTGTTTGCAAACTCTCTTACAGGTGGTAGAGTCAGGGACAAATACAGAGATAAAGATTTAGAGGAAGGCTGTTAATTTAGAAAAAGAATCAGGATTCAGCTATTTACATACAACTGTCTCTGCATTTGTTTCATGTTCCATGCCTCGATCACCAGCATTCTCTCTAGATGTTTTAGAATTGCTTACCATGGCAATAAATCCAACTAAATTCTCTAGGTTTTCAAAAGATCTTAGCAAAAAGAGAGAAGGCTCACCAATACGTTTTCGTGCAATGCAGTTAATTCAAAAAGGTGTCTTCAGTGTTTTTCTAATATTTTGCAACTATGCAGATCTTTTATTGGCAATTTTAAATCTCAGGGATTTTTATTTAAGAAAAAAAAAGTTATACTAGTCTTAATGTTATGCCCCTTTTGTTTTCTAAAGGAATGGGAGTGACTAGGATCTCGGTCCTTTAGCTTAGAGCAAGATGTGTGGAGCCACAGGTGAGGACGGGGCAGTGGGGTGGGGAGAGCTTTTCCCTGGGTACGAAGCTGTTCAGATGAAGGTTTTAATTACAGGTGTCACCAAGAACACTGACCTTCACGTCATCCAACTCCCCTCTATACCTGTGCTTGGGATGCTTGTGCAAAGACAGTGCTGCTCAGCACCTTCGAGGTGATACCCCTTGCCGGGGTTGCACCCCGCGGGGTACTTGCAGCTTGTGTGAGAGTTCAGTGCTGCTGCCTGCGGCCCTGCAGCCTGCCTGTTGTATTGGTGGTGTTGCTAATTGATAGCATATAGCTGTCGTGGTTTCTTTCGGGGCTTTTTTGATTTTTCAAAGCTATATGGTTTCTGAGGATGTAGTTGAATGCTTGGCTCTGTTGTTTTATTCATGGTTTCCCAGAGGAGGCACAAAAGAGGACAAAATTTAGTTCGTAAATAGTGTTTGTATTATAGCAAGAAAGCTGTGAGAAAAGGTTCTTCATCATTTCCTCCAGAGGGCTAAGTTCAGGTTCACTTTCCAATAGAGACGGAGAGAAAAACAGCCTGCCTTCAGGGGAACAGGATGGCTCAGTGCTTCACCATGAACTCAAGCACAAATCGTGAGTTGTTTTAGTGCATGAGAGCCATGCCAGGCATCCTCTTCTCCCCTAGCAGGAGAAGGCAAGAGAAGGAAGGGCTTCCCGTTCTCTGTCCATAGTGTTTTTCTTTGGGTAGCATAAGGGAATTGGTGAACTTCAGTGCAGTGTGGTTATGTCCCGAGTACCAGTGATGCTGCTAAGCTGTCAGTGTTACCCCTTGCAGTTTGGTTTGGTTTGGTTTTACACTGTTGATACTACTAAAGCTTAGTTCCTGGTACTGATTTCTGGTTTTTTTTCCTGAGCACACAAGTTTTCTTTTCAAGAAGGTGTGTAGTATGCTGGCAGGTGTGGAGGTGGTGCCAGCCACCTAACTGAGAGAGCTGGGACTTTTGCAGACCCCAGGCAGCGAAAGCTGCTGCAGGAATCACGTCATAAAACAGGGGAGAGATTAGATAGGAAAAATCAGAAGATGTTTGTTGAGCATCCCATGTGTGCTCGCCTGGCGAAGGCAGCGTTTGAGGAGCTGTGGTAGGAGCAGATGAAAGCCTAGGTGCAAACCTTCATTTGTCCGTGGCAAGTGAGTGGTCATCCTCTCCTCCCCCCGACACTGTCACTTCTGCAGGTAGGTTCTTTCACGTTTGCTTTCTGCCCTCATCTGTGGGAGGCTGGGGGGACATATAGAGGTATTTACATTTCTAGTCAATGTACAGATTTTACTGCCGTTTTTTCCAGTATGGAGAACCACTGGAGTTTCCAGGTTTGTCCTCCTGCTCCAGACTGCATCCGCCAGCTGTTGCGGTGGTAGCTGAGTGAGGGGAACATGCCGGAGCCATCGCTCCTGCTCCTCAGTGAAATAGGGCTGCTTTCCGTCCTTCCACTTCTCTGTTTTCCTGTTTTAGCAATTACGTGCAGCCATAGAAAGCAATGTCAATATTAGTGGCTTTTCAAAATGAGTTAGGCTGAAGGGTTTAGCTCTCTTTTGGTACTCAACTTGCGCATTGCACTGTGACTAAAAGACACTAAGAAATGCGTGTCTTGAGTGGGTAATTTAATCTGCATCTGTAGTCCCATATGTGTATATTTACAACCATTCTACGCTTAAACACATTTATTAAACGTAAAGCACTACATCAGAATTTTTGATATTCCTGTATGCAGTTAGTGGAACTCTTTTAATTTGCACAAAAGACAGGTCATAGAATATTCTCTGACCTATCCACCACCCGGTTAAACATTGGTAAACTTTACTAGCCTATGTTATCTATTTTGTGTAGACTTTGTAATTTTAAAGTACTCATTCATTATTCAAGTAATACATGCTGTATATTTCCCAGGACTTACCGTATTTTATTTTAGGATGGAATAAGGCGATGTATGATCCGCTCTTGACTTTCACTTGACTTTCCAGTGATTTTCAGAGTTGCTGAATAATACCAAGTATTGATCTCTCTTCTCCTGCGTATATTTGTATTGTGGTTGTAGGTGATTTTGTTTAAGGGATTATTTTTTCTTTTTGGTTGGTGGCTTGGTTTTGGTTTGGTGCTGGGTTTTTTTGTTTGTTTTGGTGGCAGTAGTTTTTGTTTAGTTACCCTTGATAAGGGTAAGACTTCATGGGGACACTAATAAAAGTCATTATAATTTTATGATTTTTGGTGCAAACCTGTTGGTAAGTCATTCCCATTATTGTCATTTTACAAAAAGTTCTAAGCCATAATTTTCCAGTTTCGATTGAATGAATGAGTATACAATACAATTTTAATTGTAGTCATTAGCTGTCATTACCTGTAGTTTTTAACAGACCTTACATTGCACTTGTCACAAATGCTATGTGTATATGTATGGGTATACATATACACTCTCTGTATGAATATGGGGAGACTTCGCAGTTCCAAACATATATCCCCTTCATTTATTATCTGCTTGTGGGCTGTCGTAGGATTACTCCACCGGGTGAGCTGTAGCTTTGCGGGTTTCAAATTTGGAGTGTGGTTAATTGGTTTGTGGGGAAGGTGTTGCTATAAATTTTCCAAAGCCACAGTGTTCCCTGTTGTTTGAATGCTAAAGGCTCAGATGGCAGCCGATGGTGTGCCTTGCGACAGCCCTGCAGGTGGGTGAGAAACGCCGAGATGCCCGTTCATCGATACGTACAGGGGTACGCGTGCCTTGGTTAGAGTGACTCCCCAGTTAAATAGGTGCTACTCTTTTCAGGAGAGGATTTCGTTAAGAAAACAAAAGAGGGCTGGGATTTCTTAATTGATCTCTTGAACTTTATACGGTAAATGTTTTATTGAATTACATGTTGGGGTTTTTAATATCTTTGTGTCTGTTCAGATTGCCGGTTATGAACCTACAGATTTGTACTAAGTCATAATTTTAATTGTTTATGCAATAAAATAAGGAAAACTTTTATATAAATGACAACGTGGGCTTTTTAGCTTTATTTTTCGTTACCCTTGTGTTTGAAATAGAATAAATATTTGTTCTCGTAGCCAAGGCATCTTAGAATTTCATTACCAGTTTTGTCCAGGCAGTTTTCCTCCTGTACCCCTTTGTTGAAAGTAGAGCACAAGCTGGGGCAAATATCAGTGTGTGGTTTTCAAATTACTGTTTTGCACAAACCTTTTGTTTGGGATACAAATGGGACTAAAAGTTCAGATTCCATTATAGGAATTATGTTTTTTGTGGAGACGTTTTCTTTTTCAAATTGGGTATGTCCCTTGAACTCTCTCCTGTATATTGGTTTTTATTGGAAGCCTGTCCTTTATTGTAAACATAGGGTATGGAGGCAATTGCATATATTCTAGGTTGAAAGTTCTCCTTCAGGAGTCTGTGAGTCTGTGACCAATGTCTGGGTAAATCGTCTTTTCCTGAATCACATAAATATTTGCTTTAAAAAAAAAAAAAATCAGTAGTACTTGCATAAGTAAATTGAGCCGGTTTCTGGGCTAGTTTAAATTGACAATTTTTCTCCAAAAAACTGCTTTTTAGCCAGCAGGAATTACTCTGCTTGCAGAATTGACTCTGACTTCCTTTTGAACATCAGGAGATTTTAGAACATAGAGTGTTATATTACTTTATTACAGGGATTGAATTTGATTAACTTTCCTTTGATTGTTTGTGTTGCAAAGTTAAACCAATTTTGCACAGACTTAAGGAAAATATGTACCTGACATAAAGAGGCGATTTAGGTTAAAACTCTGACCATTCATTTCAGCGATGCTGCAAACAGAGGTTTGTACGAAGTCGTAGTTTGAGCACAGACAGGTCAAAGCTATCAATACAGGATAAAGAGATGTCTGTTTGACACTGTGACAGTACAAAACTTTACAGTCTGCAGGATAGAACCACAGACACATGTTCTTTCTTGCCTGGAAACAGCGTAGCCTTTACAAGGGGGGGGGAACGTGGCAAAAGAAGGGTGGTCATTTCAGATCCTGGACATATAACCGTAAAACCGAGACCAACGTTAGGACTCTCCTACAGTATCACGTGTAGGTGTAACTTTACAGGTACATACGGTTTCACTGGGACATGTGCCAAGTGCCATAACCATGTTCTAACCCTTAATGTCATCGGTACCCGTCTGAGTGTAAGACAAAGAAATCTGTGAATTTAAAGTCTCTTGGATGATTTTTTTTTCCGGCTCTTAGATAATTTTTTTTCCAAGATGTCTCAACTATCTGTTGTTACTTTAAAGGGAAGATTTGCAGGGGAAAAATGTATTAGCTGTGATATTTTGAAATAAGGAAGATAGGGGTTATTCCAGGATTTCAGTTGTAGTCCGTTAGCTTCCAGAACATTTTCAGTCTAGAAATAATAATTTGGTCTGTGCATGCGATGGGTTCAGCCGGGCACTGGGCAGGAGGGGGCTCTGAACGGGCTCCAGTCATCTTCTGGTCAGCCACTGCAGGGCTTTAGTGTAAGAACCTCGTCTGTTTGAAGTAGCAGTGGTGGTAGTAGTAGTAGTAATAATAATAATAAGAAAGTTACATCTTCAAAGGGAATCAACCAATGAAATGCTAGGGACACTCCCTTCTGATAAGGCGTCAAATTGCTGACATTTGAACCTCACATAAATTTTAGTACATCCAATAACGCTCTTTGCTATTGGTATGCCATTTTTGTTTTCTGACTTTGAATTGTTTTAAGCATTCAAGCGTAAAGCTTACAGAACCAATATTTGCATTTTATTTTTGTCACGCTTTGCACTCAAATCTGGCTTTATGTGTAGAGATGGAATTTAGATTGAAGAGTGGAAATATCCTCTGAAGAATAACTGAGAAGGGAGGCCAAAGGCTTAGTATCTTATTATCAGGTTTGTTATCTCAGTGTAAAGGCAAGTGAAGTCTGCTTCTACTTAATTTTTTAGTAAAAGCTAATCCATATTAATATAATTAGCAAAACCTGTATTGTGATTAACTGGCCTAGTCCCCTAGTCAAAGCTTTTACCATTTAAAATTGGATTAATCTGGAAGGAAAGCCCACAAAGCTGTAAGCTGTGTGCTTCTCTCTTTCTGAAACAACAGCTACCCAGTGATCTTGGTAATACAAGGTATGACAGAACCTAGATTTGATACTTCAGATCTGAAAAATCAAACTCTCCTCTTTTCATTTAGCATCACCATGGCCGCAGTGATTTTTTTTTTAAATTTTTTTTTTTTAGTCCAGATTCTGCCTTGGACCTGGATCACCTCCCTTTACCTGCTGGAGCTGAACGTTTCCCATAGACCAGAATTTTTCCAAAAGAAACAGAATTTTGCTTTGCACTTCTGGAGGTGTACAGTACTGACAAGGGGGTGGTGGGGAAAGGCAAAACTTCTGAGTGTCAGCTGACATGCTTCTGAAGGCACACAGGAAAATGAGATGGTGGGTTTAGCGTGACAGTTTTCCAGAGCCACTCTTAAAATTAAAGCTGCAATTAAAACTCAGATACACAATTTTAAGTCTTCCCCCCTCCCCATTTCCTTTTGTGAGAGTTCAAAAGCATGAAATATCCTTTCCCTTAACTATTGTAAAAGTATGCTTCATTTTAGCTTGGTTTATAACCAAAAAAAGGAAAAAAGTCTTAGTGTGTGTATGTACATATATATACACACATATATATGGACATCTTCTAGTAGTTTATCACAGTAAAGGCATCGCACAACTGATTTCAGACAACAGAAATTTAGAGGCTCCTGATGGTTCAAATGATAGAATTTAGTGCTGCGGTTAAGAAAGTAATCTAGCAGGTTGTACTCCTCTTACTCATTTTTTTCTTTTTGCAGAAAATAGTTGTAATATTTCATGTATCAGTTCCTTTTTACTCTCATAGCTTGATCGGGGAGGTGGTTTCATCTCCCTAGCATGTCGCCTGCTGCTGTTCCTAATGTGGGACCAAAACTGGTTTATGCTAACGTAGTAAATGACATGTCAGAGTTAAAACCTGGCTGCTTTGTGCTTTCTTCCTTGCTTTCTCTGGCGTTGCTGATTGACGTCGGGTGATAGTTTTCCAAAATTTTCTTTCACTACCCACACCTCTGAAGTTTGCAAGTGGTAAAGAAGAGTATTCCCTGTGAAATGCCTGACAAGGGTAGAGAAGATCTCTGCTGTATTTCCATTAGCAAGGCAAATAAGAATAGATTTTGGATATAGGACACTAAATAGATGTATTGAGGGGAAAAAAAAAAAAAGGCACCCAAAAAACCAACTGTATGTTAACTGTAATATTGTCAGTGAGAGGAATGGGATTTGAGTACTCTTGAAGAAAATACAAGGTAAGGTCATGGTACAGCAGCAGGCCAGCTGTAGCAGCTGGCTGAAGGTTGGTCTGTGATCCCATAATGAACTTCTCATTCTAAACATACTTCTTTTTCAAATTTGAGTATGAACCTTCACGTCTGTATACACTGAAGATCCTCTCAGTAGAATGTAGTGTGGACAAACGTTTTCATTAAATCATAGTTTCATATATTAGCTGGAGGCTTTCACATTTTTATGCCTGGACAAAAGAAGAGGCAGCATAAACAATGATAAACCAAATTGAGAATATTATACAGTAGCTGTGAAAGATAAGGTTAGCATCCTCGCGGAAGTCCATAGCTGTGTTCATGCAAACTACAGTGCTTTTGCAATTTTTTACTGTTAGACTTGATTTATTATTTTTTTCAATTATTAGCATGCTGGTCTTTTTATGAAACTGTTGTTTTGTTTGCTGTGGTTATACGTGGATACGTGGTTATAGCTACATAAGAAGTATTAGTATTCTTAAAGATCTTTGAATATGCAGAGTTACACCGAACTGTCACGTTTTTTGATTTTTGCATTGAGTTAAGTGCATTTGCGTGTGATGTGAAAGCAGAAATTGGTCACGCACAGAATGCAGCCATGTCTGCGAGGGTCTGGTTTACATCGCTGAATACCGGTGTCATTGCATGGACACTCTGACTCCTGCTTACCGCGAGGCCTCCCAGTTTCGGTTGTTTGTGTTAGGACTTACATGTAGAGGATGAATTTCCACTTCATGCAGAGTGTTGAAACATGGAAACATCCCTTTTAATATACCTGGAGGATGCTGGTGCCCGCGGGGCAGGAAAGACCTCAGTGCACCAGGGTGTGATGTCGAGGAAATCATTCACGCATTCTGATCTTTGCACCAATACTTCTACTTAATTAGGAATTTTCTATGTTGAACAGCTGTGGAAGGCAGCAAGTCTTGCTCCAGCTGGGACATGGATTCTTCCTTTACCATCCTTCCCTCTGGAGAATGGAGGATCGCTGTACATCTTCCCTGTTTGACTGCAAGCTCCCCTCTTGCTGCTCTAGTGGAGAAATACCATTGGATTATGAGAATGAAAATTTCATTGCATGCTTGTAACATCATCTGCCAAGATACGCCATCATATTGAGTTTATAGCAAACATTTAAACAAATGTTAGCAACAAAGCTAGCCCGAGCTGCTGCACGACATTTTAGAGTCCTTTCTCGAAAAAGCGTATTTTGGAAGTCACATGAACCACGGAAAGTCCCCTTGCAGAATTTGCCGTTTAAGTTGACAGCCCATTACCAGTTGCAGCTGTAGCAGCTCCTTCCTGAATTCTTTATGGCTTTCATCCTGCCGGAACAAAGAGCAGGCTGCAGGGTGTCCTCCTGTATGGGCGTGCTGGGGAAGGGCGCTCCTGCCCCGCAGAACTGCGGGGTGTTTGCGGCCGTAGGTTGCCCCCTCCCAGGCTCGGGCAGTGGGGATGCCCTGTGCTTCTGCATCGGGGCTTCTGGAGGAGCTGAACGTGCCTCTCGTTTTCCTCAGTCACTCCAGCTTTGGGCAGTGGGGTTCTTGCTGCCACATACAAAAACGAGCAAGTGTTTGAAATGAATTTAACAGCCAGCTTGTTCTGTTGGAGGTGATAAAAACTAGAACGACTCCGTTGCCGTAGGCAGGCAGCGGAGTTTGGAGCAAATTACATCCTTTCTGTTCCCCTTGTATCTGAACATTAGGTCTGTCCAGAAGCAATTCAAGTTACACATTCTGGAACATGTAGCTACATTGTGTTAAATTCCGAGAATTTAAAGAAGCTCCTCACGCCTGTAAACTTGCAGCTTATGTATTTTTAAGCCGTCATTTCAGCCTCCTGTACACGTAGAAGCAAACTTCCAATAAACTCCTGTCCCAGTATAGGTGAAACAAATGCCAGATGTTGTTGCCTTCCTGTGCTAATATTAAAAGCAGTGGGAATGAAGAAAATGCTCAGGCAGAAACAAAAATCTGCTCCGGAATGACTCTGCTTGACTAGTGTATTAATAGTTAACTCCGCAGCCTCGATGATCTGAATCTCTTCCAGGTGACGGAGTGCAGCACTGTTTAGCTTCCTGCATTTGTCAATGTGAAAACACCCGCCTGGGCTCCCGCGCCATTGTCACGCTGCCGGCGCCTTCCAGGGGTTTTGCTTCCTGAGCAGGAGAGCAGCGGCTGCTCCTGCCAGGACTGAGTCCAAAGCTCCTGGCTCCTCCAGCACGGGTGTCCTGTGTCTGTGTCGAGACACACTAGATACCTACAGCAGCTGATTTTTTTTTTTTTTTAAAGCCTTTTGGGATCATTTTGAAGTAATGTGGGAAATGATGAGTTGGCATTTTTGGCTTCGCTGTTGATTTTTCTGTTTGCCTTCGGTCAGGTGATTTAGCCCTTGCTCTCTGCCTCTCATGCACGCCAGATCATGCTTGGGGAGGGTTGCAAGCGTGGCTGAGGGTTTGAGCGGCGCGGTGAAAACAATAGATACTGAAGTGCTTGGTACCCGTTCAGTTGCCTGATCTGATGAAGCTTGTCTATTTATCGCAGGGAAGAGCAGAAAAAAAAAAACAGTTGGCGAGGTCAGTTAGGAGATCTGTGGGCATAGCGTGAGTAATTGGAGTGTCTGTTGCCTTCGTTTGGTCCCAAAAAGCAGATCTTGAGCCGTTGTTTTCACTGTGAAGCCCTGAGGGGTGTCTGCCTGCTGTTGCTAAGGGGACTGCAGAAGAAGGAGAGCAGCTACCAGTCGTAGGCTTCAATTCACTGTAATGGTGCCTTATCTGTCAGAAATCTCTAAAGGGTCTAGAAATTAAATAATAATATAGAAGTAAGATTGACAATTAATAACCTAAAGCAAAGCAGTGCACGCTACTCCTGCTTCAGACAGGTTTTGCTGTGTAGGAGGACTGTGTCCATCAAATTAATGCTCAGTGCTGCAAAATAATTTTCCTTTGAGATCGGTAGATTATTTTATTTGTATACTTAGAAGAGCCAGGAATGAAATCTCTTGCATGCTCCCTTTTTGTATAGCAATGTGTTTTCCTCTCCCATTGGTACAATTTTGGAGATTCCCTGATTTCTGAATGTATTTTTAATGAGCTTTATCTTCTGGAGTGGGGAGTAGCGGAATGATCTGTCCTATCTTCTCCCTGGGATGAAAAATAATTCTTAACCTTTAAAAGGAAAAATGCTGCATTCTTGTTACTGCAGTATGAGCCTGTGTTGTGAACCCTGCTGCTTCTTGACAAAATCCGGTGGGACTGAGCACTTTTTCCTAGGCACTAAACAATTTATCCTTTCCCTTAAATGCAGTTGTAAAGGTGTCTGTCCTTACTGCATTGTCATGTGAGAGCTGTGAGGAACACTCTGCTATGAGATGGGCACTTAAGTCTTCGGATGTATATGCCTTTTTTTTGTTTGTTTTGCCTTTTTTTTAATACTGTGAGATTGCAGCTACGGTTTACATTAACAGTAGGTAATTGTCTTAGATGCACTATCTTTGAAACTAGTTTTTCTCCTTTTCCACTCCATCTTCTCGTTCTCTTCCCACCCAGGCCTCCCAGTGGACCATCCTCAGCTCTCTTCCCTCATGCTGAAGAGTCCCCTGGGCTTGAATCCAACATTTCAGATGAACTTGAACGCAGCTGGCCAGGGTTCATCTCCTCTTCTGAGTCCTGTCCTCAGTGATGCTGGCGGTGCCAGGGTGGAAGAGGATGATGAAATGAAGCGTAAGGTAAGATAATGACACCACTGGGAATTTACGTAATGAGAAAAGTGATGGTTTCAGGTGAGGAGTTGTGCTTGCTTGTCAGTGAATACTGATTGCGTTATATTTTGTGTAGAACAGATGTATTTGGTGGTTAGTGTTAAAATCTCCAGTGCTGCAGGTTCGGTCAGGTCTGTGTGTCTCCCTGTTGTGGCAGGAGTCCTCACTGTCCTCTTCGCATAGGGGTCGTCTTGGCGTCTGCTGATGGGATCACCTCCTGCTGTTTTTGCAGGAACCCCTGCCAAGGGCCCCAGCACGGCATGGAGCTGTGCTCAAAATCTGCCTTTTATACGCCAGAATGGAAATGAGTTCAGACTGGACATTAGGAAAAGGCTCTTCATTCATCACCTCTTCATTGGGAGGATGGTCAGCCCCTGAAACAGGCTCCCCAGGGAAGTGGTCATGGCACTAAGCCTCAGGGGACGTCTGGAAGACGCCCTTAGTTGTATGCTTCAGTGTTAGGCAGTCCTGCAAGGAGCAGGGAGTTGGACTCGATGATCCTTATGGGTCCCTTCCAACTTGAGATGTTCTAAGAGATGTGGCTTCCTGAGATGGGCTGTTTGGGGGAAACAGTTGATATTTATTTGATGTAAAACTGTAGCAGTACACTTGGCGCCTTTTGGGCTGTAACTATTACCTTAGAAAGTAAAAAACCCTTGTCTTTGTGCTGAGACTGTTGAAAGGACACTCCAAAGCAAGTGAACTGTTCAAGGAGATTCTTGCCAGGGTGGAACACTGAAAGGCTGGTGGGGGAGGTGGCCATCGATTCTGGAAATCAGTTGCCTTTGGCTCATTCAGTATGAAAAATTGTGTCACATAGTGATGTTGGACCTGGCCTTGCCTTTATTGAACGCTGTCACGTTTAACCCATGTCAACTCATTGGACTGTGCTGTCTGTGCAAAGTGCTGCGTGTCACTAATAAAAACGGGTTCTAGAATAATTTCATTTACCAGTGTAGAGAATAGCACAGAGCTCACATTTTTTAATATGCAAGATGCATTCTTCTTCCGTTCCTTACTTCCCATGCAGTGTTGCCACAGTCCCTTTGGTCTATCTCACGGTATGTTGGTTCTCCAAGCTATTCTTTCTAATCATCACAGGACCTTTAGAGTGGTCCTGAGGTGTTGCCTCTCACACTGTAGAGTACTTGACCTCAACTTCAGCTTTCTCAGCAGCAGGCATCACAGTGCATCCTCTCACACCCAGTCAGTCATGGGCTTGTCCAGCAGGGCTGGCTGGATCACTGGAGCTGCCTTCGCCATGGCTGAATCTTCTGTCTGGTGAGAGGTGGACAATGCGGTGGCCTTGTGGAAGCTTGGGGATTGCTTTCTGTAAAGAGGGACGCAAAAAATGGCTTTTGTGGGTGCAACAAGTCTCAAAGCAGGAACAACTGTAGCTCTTCAACATGTGCTTATGTCTAGATGCTGATCTTTAGCCTAGGCTGCTTTCCGTTCTTTCCACTGGTAAGCACTGGTCACCTTAACTGGGAACTCCCCAACATCACCGCAGAAAGCTGCAAAGTTGAGAGAAGTTCATGTTTTATGATGTGGGAATTTCTTCACCCCCATGTAGAGCTTAGCTTTCACCCTTGCTTTCTCAGGTAATCCTAATTATAAAATGTTTTTGTTCTGGAGGCGATTCCACCTTTAGTCCTTGAGACGTGAACTTCAGCTCCTCACTCTGTGATTCGGCACCACTGAGCAAGGCCTCTCTGCTGCCGTGCATTGTCTATATCCATAGCCTCTTGCACACTGGAATGCTGCAGAGCCTTTGTGACAGAAATAAGTGGTGGTAGTCCACAAATTCTCACCAAGGTCTCCCAGGAGCTTCTCCAGAGTCTTACGTACTCCGTGCAGAAAGCCTCCTCTGGTCTGTGTGGCAAAGCTGACGTACTGCTTCATACTGACATCTGATCATGTGCTTTGGTAAGCAGTGGCTTCATGTGCCTCCGCAGTTTTTCAAAATGACAGAGATGGCTGGATGTCAGTGTGTGATTCAGGGTTTCTTTTTTATCCACACTGCACCACGTTACCAGGCTTTCACAGTGGTTGCTAGCAATAACAAGAATCTGCAGCCGCAGAATCATTGAGGTTGGAAGGGACCTCTTGAAATCTTCTAATCCAGCCAGCTCCTCTTTCTTAAGCAGTGACTCTAAGCATTTAGATGCACTCAGGAGAAATAAATGAGCGTGTGCGTATACATATGTTGGCACGTGCATTCGTTTTCAGATGTGGATAACAAATTACCAGACTTTGCCTTTGTAGGGCATGGTATTTATATTATCTGACAAACTGCGCTCCACAGTACGCTGCATTTCTCCTGGTAAGATAGAGAAGTCCACGTAACAGTGAACTTCTGTGACCATTTTTTTGCAAGCTGCTTTGCCTTGCCTGCTTGCAGAGAGAGAGAGTGAGCAGCCAGGTTTGTTGACTCTTCAATACTTGAGAAGGATCCAGAACCTTCCATTACAGTGCAAGGAAGGCTCCATCATCCAAACTCCATTCCTTATGGATTCAGTGGCCACACTGTAATCTGGTTTTCTGTGCAGCCTCAAAGAAGAAACCACCTTGTGTGCTCTTTACTCCTGGTCCTCTGCTCGCCCCATCCAGTGTTCTGGTTGTCTCACCTCTGTCAGGATCTTCAGAAAAGAAGGTCATGGGCCTATGCTGTTTGCTTCCCCGTGTCTTTGGGTGCTTCTTGGTGCCAGGAGGGGCAAGCTTGCTCATTCTTGTTTTATCTCAGTTGGTGATCCAGAGATCTCTGCTCTGTATACTCTCAGCTGCTCAGGGAACATACAAAAATCTCACCATGGGCAAAGGTGCTACTCAGATTTAGTGCTTCCGAAACTCACTTCTCCCGTGATTGCTCCCAGATGCTAAGGGACCTTTCTGAGGCCTGCGGTGCAGCTCAGTGGAGCTACGTGCTGCAACATGAGAGACACAAGCAGCTCTCAGCGGGACAATCATCCAGGCACTCTTCTCCTGGAGACTCCAAATAACTGAGCCAGATCGTGCAATGCTGTTAAGAACCACCCATAGTGCAGACGTGGTATGAGTGTGTGCTTGCAGGACAGAGGAAAGTTTAGCCAATAACTGGGAGTTGGGATAAATCTCTGTGTGTTGTTTCCACCCGCCTTCCCCCCAACTTTCAGCCTTGCTGTCTCATTTAGACTTTTGGAGATAGGAGTGCCAAGGGCCATAAAATGGGGCCTTTTGTGCCATGTTGTTGAGTGGATGTAGGACAGGGCATGGGCAAGGCCAGCCAGTACTGTGAAGATTTGGAAAAGCTTCAGTGATTTGTCTATATGGACATAGCTCAGTACGTAATGCACAGAGCATCACAAAGTATGTCCAGATACAAACAACATACTCTGTACTAGAGAAGGCTAAGCTTGAAGTCTCAGTTATACTGTGGGCTGGCATTATGAGTTTATAGCTTTGACAGATCAGTCTACTGTTAGTTTTTAACAGATTTTTTTTTTTTTTTAAATGCTTCCTCTCATCTGTCCTTATAACAGGGATAGCATAGCCTGGAAGTAACGAGCAGTGACTGCATTGTCTGTCCTAAACGCTGAAGCCCAGTCCTTTCTGCCTCATTCTGCGACGTCTGATACTTAAGCAGCTTGAGTTCTCTTTCAGGCTGAAACTAATTTGTAAAAGTGAGAATCCTGGAAGGGAACTCTTTTATTGTAATTGGTCTTAAGCTTGGCCAACTTCTGAGACTTCCAAGGCTTTGATGCCCATTCAAAGACAGTAGTTTAAGTGAAACAAACCCAGGCAGAAACCAATGTTAAATTATTTAAATTTAACCAAGTAAAATTTCACAGCAGTTTTACAGCTTTACTGTACAAGAAAAATGTAACCTTACAGTATCACTGTTAATAGAGTTCTGATTTTAAGCGCACTGATCCTGCTGTAATTTCACCTGCTTAATCAGGGCATTTGTATGTAAACTCTTCAGCAAGCTCTTCAGCTCTTTCAGTGTGTACTTTCCACTCCATGCTGCTGTGATGCTGATGTTGCTGTACTGAAACCTTGAGAAACCTGAGTTTTCTTGTTACTTTGCTTTTTTTGAGTCACTCTGTTTTTCTTCCATCTTACTGGCAGATTTCCCCTGGTTCCTTTTCTAATGGAGGTTGGTTGTAGCAACCCACTTTAAAAGAGCATAGAAGCTGGGCTTTTTTGGTGAGTTCCCTCCACCCAGAGTTATTTTTAACACTGCCGAAGTCTGGTCTTCGGTGTGAGAAGTTACGCGTTTTTGTGTGCATGGAAGTATTATTTATTTGTTTATTTCCAGACTTGATAGTTTTGTGACACTGTGATCTAGGTGCAAGGTAGGCAGGAAACTCTTTTAGTCTCATAGTCCTTTATCTTTGGCCTTTATAAGTTCAGAGTAGAGCTCTTCACTCGACATGAGCTGGTGGTATTGCATCTATTGAGTGTTTGAAGGTTTCCAGGTGGGATTGTGTGTACATAATTCAGTGAAATACTAGATTATCCAAGTGGGGATATTTGCCTTGATGCCTGCTATGGTTGTAGGAATGTTTTCTTTGGACTTTTGAAGCAGACTGCCTCCTCAGAGAGTTTTTGTATTTATTTTTTTCAGGCATGAACTGATTTTCTTTCATCTTATAGTGCCTGACCAGTAGTGAAGGTGTTTGGCAGAGCCCCTTGTGCACAGGGACAGCCATACCACTTTTCAGTGCTTCTGGTACAGTGTCTGCCTAGCAGCTGCTGACAGGACTCAGCACAAGGGGAATCAGTTAGGACTGGTGTAAGACCACAAAAAAGAAAATTAAGGGCACTAAATTTCAGCAGGGAGCAATTTGGAAAGCAACAAGAACTTCAGAGTGTAAACAGAAAGTGATGGTGCAGTGAGGAGGGAGAAAGGAGAAGAGGGCAGGCCTGAGGAGAAGGACTTTTGGGGGTGCTGGTGGACAAGAAGCTTAACATGAGCTGGCAATACGTGCTTGCAGCCCAGAAAGCCAACCACATCCTGGGCTGCATCAAAAGAAGCATGGCCAGCGGGGTGAGGGAGGGGATTCTGACCCTCTACTCTGCTCTGGTGAGATCCCACCTGGAGTACTGCATCCAGCTCTGGAGTCCTCAGCACAAGAAGGACATGGACCTGTTGGAGCAGGTCCAGCAGAGGGCCACGAAGGTGATCAGAGGGCTGGAGCCCCTCTGCTATGAGGACAGGCTGAGAGAGTTGGGGTTGTGCAGCCTGGAGAAGAGAAGGCTCTGGGGAGACCTTATAGTGGCCTTCCAGTACCTCAAGGGGGCCTACAGAAAGGGTGGGGAGGGACTCTTTATCATGGAGTGTAGCGATAGGACACAGAGTAACGGTTTTAAACTGAAAGAGGGGAGATTTATATTAGATATTAGGAAGAAATTCTTTACTGTGAGGGTAGTGAGCCCCTGGTCCAGGTTCCCCAGAGAAGCTGTGGCTGCCCCATCCCTGGAGACATTGAAGACCAGGCTGGATGGGGCCTTGAATAACCTGGTCTGGTGGGAGGTGTCTCTGCCCAAGGCAGGGGGATGGAACGAGATGATGTTTAAGGTGCCTTCCAACCTAACCATTCTATGATTCTATTCTATGAAGATGCTTGGGAAATGAAAAGCAGCATCTGTGCCTTGAGCTAGCACGCAGTCAGCTGGAGAATAAAGTGGGAACCTGCAGAAGTGCTCAAAGGTCATGAAAAAGGTAATCCATGCAGGCTAGGAAAAGATCGAAGTTGCGGGCACAGTGTGTTTTCACACACGTTCGTGCTGTGTAAGTTTTTAAGGAAGAAACAATCCAGAAAAATATTTTCAAGAGTGGGGAAAAAGCACTCGGGTGAGGATCAAAGCACAAGGTGTGAACTGGGGACAGACAGGGTCCTTTCCAGAGTTCTCATGAATACACCAGATGGTATATATCGCTTGAGGGTAGCTCTTTAAGCAACTGTTTAAATGGGTATGAGATGGTGGAGGGTCCAGTGAGCTGGGAGGCTGCCAGGGCATCCCCAGAGCAGAGAGGCGATGCTGAGGAGAGGGATGAAGCCAGCGGACGCGCATGTGTGCGGTGACACTGTGCAGAGCTCGCAGCAGGGCCACCTCTGCCATGGCTACAGAGATGAGGCTCCCTGTGATCTCGTGTTGTTGGAGCCTGTGGTTGATTCCATAACCCAGCTTTGTTTTGCCTTGGGCAACTCTATTTTTTTCCACGGAAGTTAGTTCCTCAAGGGCATTGTGCACTATAGTATCCTGTGCAGAGCCCAGGAGGAGGTGTACACAAAGCTGTGTTACACTAAAAACATACCTCTTAGCAGTAATTCTCATATCATGTAAGAGACTGCTGAAGTTGTAGTCCAGCTGGCATGCGTTGTTCCATTGGTTTATAAACAGGGTGTTTCAGGGCAGGTACGAGCCGCAGGAGGAAGCTGGTAAGTGAGGTAAGAGCTGTGTCACCTCGGTCTCCAGGGAGGTCAGAAAAATGATGTCGTATCCTTTGGGAAGAGGCAGTTTGGGAAGGATGCCCGCTGAGGTTCAACAGCATTTTGAGGGTTTATGATGCTACGGTCAGGTAAAGAGCCCAAGAAAAAATAAAAAATACCTGCAGCCAAGATTAGGTAAGACTTTCCGTGACGCCATGTACCTGAGAAGGTACATTAAAGCTAAGAGGATGGTTATGGAGGGAACAGAAGTATGTATGTTGAAGTATGTCCTCTGATTCCTCTGGGGAGGGGGCTGATGTGTGGGACTACAGTAACTGGCAACTGCAAAGAGGCTGGACAGTTTCCCAAAATTAATTATTTGGGGATACACACCTCCAGGGATTCCGTGTGGCCAAGATGGGCTCAATAGATATATTACTGAGAAGCCAGGAAAATGTCTCCTCCACGAGCAACATTGAGATGGAGGATTTAGAAGCTCTGAGCAGCCGTGCTGACGGCATCTCAAAGTGTCTCTCAAAAGAGGGTTTTTTATTAACTTGGTATGTACAAGGAAAAGGGAGAAATAATTTTCAAAGCTGTGTTACCCTCCGGAGGGACAGAGATGGAGGCCAGATTTTGACGTAACTCAAATGGGTTTGATGTAATTTATTGTCACCAGGCAAGGATTTGGCACAAAACTGCAGCACACCATAGTGAGCTAAGGAGACAAAGCAGCATTTTAGCTTGAAATGTGATTAGTTCCATAATAATACCTGTGTAATTTTTAATAATGTATGCTTTCAGGCTAACACCGATTTTTGTTCACTGCAGCTGCAGAACATCTCTCTCTCATTCCTTTGTGCTTCCATGTCCGTTCTGTCTTCTCTTTTCTTTAAATAGCAGCCCTGGAGCAACCATGCAGCCAACAACTGATGTAGTTTGATTTTTTGGGTGTTCTTAACTAATTAATATGATCTTCAAAGGATTTGAGTAAAAACTGGAAGTGGAAATAGAATAGTTTTGGAAGAGGACTGTGATGCAAATCTGCTGTACTTGGTTTGATTAGAGAAGTATTTAAAACCTAGAAACTTGGAATAACCGTTTCTATACTTTTGTAAAGTGCTCCCTTGATTTTTGAAATGGCGGTTCGTGTGTGTGTGTGTATATATATACACACACAGATATATGAAGTTCAACATATAATTGACATAATTTTTTAATAATCTTGAAATACAAATAGTATTTTATAGTAAAGTCAGTATTTGAGAATATGGTACTGAAAACAGAGATGCCCTGTTAGTAATCAACTGCTCCATTTGCACACAGCAAGGGGAAACGCATGTAAGGTTTGAGCTTGTGCTTAGTAATAAATAGAACATATATATTTTAATACTTAATGATTACTGTGTATTCTTTCAGCGCTACCCAACTGACAAGGCATACTTCATAGCAAAGGAGATTCTTGCTACAGAACGGACGTATTTAAAGGACCTGGAGGTTATTACAGTGGTAAGGGGTTTTAACTTACTTTCATGCTTTTTCTTAACAGATTTGTAATTGTTAATTTGGAAAAACTTGGAATTTCTTCCAGGTAACAGAAGAAGAAAGTCCTACGATAAAGCATAATCCATGAGCCATGTAGCTGTTACTTTCCTTGGTCTATAGGCCCTCATGTTGGGAGAGCGGATATTTTCTCTGGGCTTCTATAGTTAGCTCCGATAGCTACATCACATGTCATTATGATGTCTTAGGCAAACTTTTTCTTTAAAAAATGTGAACAGGGACAGCCTAAAAATGTTTTGCATTCAGCTTCAATGATAGTCATTGCTGTCAGCTCTGTTTATAGTCTAGACATCACGTCTGTGGTATTCCTTGTGAAACTTTTCTCTTTGTGCCTTCAGATCATGAGAGCAGATGAAAATTTGCCAAGGGTATTAAGAATCCATAGGGTTTGGGGGAGTTTTTTCTTTTTTTGTTGCTGCTTTTTCTTTCCACTCCTTTTCCCCTCCTTTCACCCGGAGTAGACAAGTGAGTCCTTGTTTGGAGGACAGCTTGGGTTTCCAACTCATTTTCTTTAAGAGCTTTTTGTTCATGTACTCCAGGTTTGGATGCTGACTGTTGTGTTTCCATAAGCTATTGTTTTAATTCCACTGAAGAGAAGTTTGAGTCCCTTAACGCTGTATGTCTTCTGCTGAGGTGTTCTCTGTGAGCACCATCTCACTCAAATTCGTCCTACACCACTTCCTTAAAAGATGGGGGAACATCTGGCAGCTCAGAGGATTTTTGTAATGTTCACATCCCTGACAAGAAAGTGGGGAAACGAAACTGATAAAAAGTGCAGCATGTGACATGCAACCAGATGCCTCCAGCTACTGAGTAACTCGCACAGGGCTCCAAGTTTTATGAAAGAGCAGTTGTATCTGCGTTGAAGTCCAAGCAATGGTGTATCATCAGCTGTGGCAGCCACTCGGTAATTGACTATAATTTAGAGCCGTTACCATCCATCTCATCATTGCATTAAGAAACATGCTTGTGACCAGAACCAATAATAAGCCTCGTATTTGTAATGTTTGGCAAAGAAAGAAATTACATCTTTTCATCTTTCCCAGATTACATCTTCCCTAAATATTTCTCCTTCCTTCCTGCTGTTTCCCTGTGCACAGACTTTCTCCTCCCCCATTGCTGCAGGAGCAGAAGTTTTTATGGTAACGATTAATTTCTCAAATAGAGGAATTTATCATAGCTTATGATTTTTCCGACAGTGGTTTCGCAGCGCCGTTATCAAGGAGAATGCTATGCCAGAGGGCCTGATGACGTTACTCTTCTCTAACATAGACCCAATTTATGAGTTTCATCGAGGCTTTCTGAAAGAGATTGAGCAAAGGCTATCGCTGTGGTAAGCGTTAATAGTGCGGGGCATGGGCAACAAGCAGGGGGATCCTTTTCCTACATCCTCCCATCAGAACCGTACTTAATCTATATTTGAATTGGTGTTTCTGCTTAAATAGAATTAAGGAAAAAGTATGCTAGTAAATTATAGTTTTAAAAAAATAACCACATACACATGTTGTAAAGCCCATTTTCCAAGCACTGCCTTGTAAGCAATATCCCGTAGCAGTATGAACCAGACCAAGGGTTTTGTAATCACAGAATCATTTAGGATGGAAAAGACCCTTAAGATCATGGAGTCCAACCGTGATATAACTTGGTGTTGTCTCTCTAGGCTTAGAAAAGAGATGGAACACAAGATCAAAAAGATAATGTGTGTGTTTTTCAGTACCTTCCAGTTAATGAATCTCCAGGTGAAAAATCTAGGAAACACTTTTTGGTAATTAAGATTAGAGTTCAGGTCTTGCAGCACAACTTATTTTAAAGAGAGTGTCTTTAGTCTTTCAACCTTTATATTACTTTCTCCTGACCTGAGATGTAATGTACAAGAATCTAATTACCATTGAAAAGGAGGTGGTTAATGGAAACTAAGTTCGAACAAAAATAAATTATAAATTCAGATGGGATCATGTTATGACATTTATTGAGAAGTCTGAGAGGTTAAACTCCAAAATGGACTTTGACACCAATTCATTTCTAATCTTTTCTCCATTCTCTAAGCATGGCGTTATGTTTGTTATTTTATGCAGCTTCCATACTTATTGTACCAAGTTTTCAATCCGAACAGTGAAACGGGAATGTCAAGTGGCTAAAAATGGGTGGAGGAGGCATTAATGTTAGTACTGCTTCCCTTAATTTTACTAAAGCAGTCCTTAAAATACACAGATACCTGGGAAGTGTTTCTTAAAGATTTTGTCTTGAAGTACAGGGGAAAGTGGAGAGAGGAAACTGAAATTTCTTGATCTCCCATGTACTGCACTTTCTTATTTCATCTCCTTATATGTGTTTCAGGGAAGGAAAAGCCAATGCTCACGTGAAAGGAGATTATCAACGCATTGGAGATGTCATGCTCAGGAATATGCGTACTCTAAAGGTAGATAAAGGATTAAAATAATGGAAACTCAAGATTGTTGATCCATTTTTTCCTTTTGTCAAGGATGAGAGTTCAAGGTTTAGTATTTCCAGTAAACTTGGAGTGACTTGCAAACAATTATTGTTGATAAGCAAATTAAAAAAAAAATAATAAAATATTTACAGCAAGGTGTTATACCAGTGTTGCTTATTTAAGCACCTACATTTACCTTGAGAAAAGGCTGTTTGTTTATTGGTTATTCAGCAAAAGACAAAGAAAAATTAATTAGCTTCAATGTCTCTCCTACATTTGCACAACTCAAACTCTTCCCTATGGAGACACCATTTCATAAGGTTGTTTCGTTCCAAAACACAAATATTTTTTAACTGCAGAGTAGTTTCTTCTGAGATGAAGTCACTTTTACGTGGCATAGAGTGCCTTCATGGGACAGTTACGCTTTGTGTGGTAGTAGTGGAGTAATTATGCCGTTAAAACCAGTGGCCTGAACGGGAGTGCAGAAGTGTCAGCACTCTCTGCATTTGACATTCCCAGCAGGCACAGGCAGGCAGAGTGCTGCATGGACACCTATTTCGACCCCAGTTGGGAGCTGCCTGCCAGTTTCTTTAATTAGATAACCCTAGATGAGACAACTCTCTCGGCTCCCTTCTGCCTGTTCTAAAAAAGTCAGTAATCAACAAGAATTGTCGTAGAATGGCGAAGCATTAATGGGTGGTGCTACCAGCTCTTCTCATCAGAGGCACATGGAAGCATGACTGCAGGAAATAGTGAACAGAGGATAAGCAAACAAATACTTTTATTTTTAATACTTTTTTTTTTAAATTAACAACATTTAAATAATGTTGTTAATGCTGGTTTTGTCAATGCTTATGACAATATAGAATCGTATATGCTGTCTTGGATTATATACTTGTGGTCAGAAATAAAGCCAGAGCAGGCAGTGGATGTTTTTTCTTACTCGCTGTGAAATCTGTTGCAGACTGATTGCCTTTGGTCTGAATAATCTTTTATATGATTCACCAGGAATTTACCAGTTACCTGCAGAAACATGATGAGGTCCTGACAGAACTGGAGAAAGCAACTAAACGTCTAAAGAAGCTGGAAATGGTTTATAAGGAGTTTGAGCTGCAGAAGGTTTGCTACCTGCCCCTCAACACGTTTCTGCTCAAACCGATTCAGAGACTGATGCACTACAAGCTGATCCTGGGGAGGCTCTGCAAGCACTACACAGCAGAGCACCGAGACTTTGCAGATTGCCGGAGTGAGTGAGCACTCAGCCGTTCACATGCGAGGCAGAAACACATTCCCATGTACATAAAAAAAATTTTGCCCGTACCCTGGGGGAGACACACATTACATCTACAAATGCGATGTAAACACTTTTTTCCATTTAGGACCCCTCTGACACTTGCATGCAGCTCTGTGAAACAGACAGGAACTTTAATTTAGATTGCTGAAAAAGCGACTGCTTAGCGAATACTGTAATTTAAATATCATGAAAAAAAACCACAACGGAGTACACCAAGTACAACAGCAGAAAACTGGCAGGAGGCAGCTTAATTAAAAAAAAAATAAAAATGTTCGGCTTACATTTTAAAATTATCTTTTTTTTTCTTCAAGGATTTTGGTACCGGGTTTCGTTGCCCTCTTACCATACTGTGGTGCAGGGCTCCAAAGCTTTCAGCAATAGATAGAAAATTGCCTTAACTGCTAGTTTGTAAAATGCAAAAGGTAACTTAAATGTAGACTGTAATGTAGACTGTTCTCTTTGCATAGAATCAATGCTTTTTGTGGCATTCCAGGAAGTGTTTTTCTCATGGTAATCTTGACGGATCTTAATGTGAAGCTGGAAAAGTAGTCCTTTTCTTGTCCCCTTTTTGCTTTGTAATATCAAAAGCTTGCGTATTGAATTCCATTAATTTATAAAGTAATCTTTGGCAGAAATAGTTGGCTTTAATTTTTTAATTCACTTTTGGCTATGTGGGAAATACTTTTTACATGCGCAAACTCAGATATACCGAATAATTTTCCACTATGAAGTTGCTTCCTAGTCTCCATTTTATTTAAAGCATAAAATATGCTTTAAGAAGTTGGCAGTTGGACTTGTTGTAGGTCCCTTCCAACTCAACTATTCAGTTCTATTCTAAATCTGGCTATAAATTTCAGGTTCAGTTTTCCAGGGATAAAATCGGTGGCCTGGGTTTGTCTGCTCTGTTCTGATCCCCTTGGTCCCGTTTTCCTTACAGACGCGTTGAAGGAAGTCACAGAAATGACGTCTCAGCTGCAGCACAGTCTCATCCGCCTGGAGAATTTCCAGAAGCTGACAGAGCTGCAGCATGACTTGATTGGTATAGATAATCTCACGGCACCTGGTAGGGTAAGTATCTCTGCTTAGTTTTTAGAGCCTTTATTGTTTTTATTGCCAAGGAAGTGCCTTTCCACCGTGTATTTGCCATCCCTGCCTCTCTGTTTTATGGAACAACTGTAAAGGCTTTGTATAATTGTCTTCATGGTAGGTCCCATGGAGGTCTTGGCGATGTCCTAGGGAATAGATCAAAAATGCTTCTGCTTAGACTCTGTCTAGTTTGGTGTTTCCAGGACAGCAGATAGGGGGTACGCTCAGTGTTTGAGTGGGAAGCAGTATGTTATGTACTCAATAGGCAACCCACTACCAGCTCTGCTTATGTCTGTCTGATGGAATCTGTCTGTGGGCTGAGACTGCACAGAGGACGTAGTAATGGCGAGAGCCACATCACTGGGCAAAACTGGTATCGGTGGCTCTGGTTTTCTAGGAGTTTGTTTAGTTCCCGCTTGGTTTTTTGTTTCTTTGTTTTTGATAGATATACTGAGCGTAAGTGCCGGAGCATCGCGTATGCTTTTGGGATGCTATAGCAATCACTGCGGAGGGATGTAAGTGTAATAGGTGAACTGCTGGTGTCCAACAGGAAACTCTGCTCCTTTCCCTTCTCTTCCTTCACTGATTTAAACGCTGGCAGCACGGAGCTGATTCGTTTTACAAAACAGAAGGAAAGGTGTCATTTGGCGTTTAACAAATCTGTTAGCGATCATTGCTGGGCACCAATCAACATCTGTATAGTCTGGGATGAAAAAAAAGACTCATTAAAATTCTCTGTGTTTGGGAAAAATCAAGCTTTGCCTAACTTTTTATTTTCTGCTGCAGGAGTTTATCCGGGAAGGTTGCTTATACAAGCTCACTAAGAAGGGTTTACAGCAGCGGATGTTCTTTCTGGTGGGTGTCGTTTCTGGTTTTCATAAACCCAAAGTCTTCAAGATAAAGTTGTTGTGAATGTGTGTTTTCATGTGCTTGTGATGAAACTTAGCGATCATAAGTGAAAACTCACTCTGAGGGATTTTGAGATAGAGCATAACTGTGACAATACTGTCTGTTCAGCTTGTTTCCTTAATTGCACATAATTTCAACAAAATCTTAAAATTCATTGTCTCTTTTGTAAGTAAACAAAAGAGTGGTTTTAAGGAACGTAGGCCAGATTGACTGAGAAATGGTGTTTTTTCATGCAGCTACAGTCGCCATTAAAAAACACATTTTTAAAAAGATGTCAAAAAATACTTCAGCTTTAGAATATTGATTTTTTGTCTTCAGAATATTGATTGTATGCTTCCTCCCTTTTTCAGTTCTCAGATATGTTACTGTACACAAGCAAAGGGGTTACAGGGACAAATCAATTCAAAATTCATGGACATCTTCCTCTGCATGGCATGTTGGTAAGTGGTTTCAAGTTGCATCGCAGCGTTAAGGAAAATGACTTTGCCTTAAGGCAGGTTAAGGCAATTCCTTCAGGGCAGGAGGAGCAAAGCCGCAGGCTGCTTCCAGGCCAGTGACAGCAGCCTGCGGTGCTGCTGGCCATGGCGTGTCTGCAGGCTAAGGCTATTCCTTCCATCACTTTAGCAAAACAGCGGGAGCACACCCTTTTGGCCATTCGTATTCACGCTGCTGAGAGGGGCTGATCTGGAAACAGGGATTTGTCCTGGCTTTTTTCCCCTGTGCGCACACCTCGGCATATAATCAGTCCTTCTGCCTGCCCACCCCGCTATTCTAATGGGACTGTTCTTTCTGTGTTTGATTTGCAGCTGATAGTGCTCGACCCACCGGTAAGTAATAAGCTGAACCCTGCTCAGAACCCTCCTTTTCTTGCCTGCTGTGCGGCAGTAGAAACGCACAATATAGATTTTCATATAGAGCCAACATAGACTTGAAGTAGGTGGTATTTGTAAAAGAGTAGCCGTTTTCCCCTTATTGCAACCAGGCTGTAATCATATTTGACTCAAATTCCTAGCCAGCCAAGGAGGACAGTTTTAGTTTTTATCAGTCACCAGGTAGTGATGAGAAAAACCTTTTCTTTTTCTGCAGGTGGAGGAGAGTGAGAATGAATGGGCCGTCCCACACTGCTTCACCATCTACTCAGCACAAAAAACCATAGTGGTGGCAGCAAGGTAACATTTCTTTTCCTCAGTTGCCTGCAGGTTTGATAGATACCTGCTCCAAAGAGTTACTCTTCGTTGGTTGGTGCTGAGCCAGGGGCGTGCTTGATGCCTCCTCTGGAAAGCATGACTCAAAACAAACACAGGACTCTTCGCAACTCCTTTATCAGTGTTGTGTTTTGGGAAGGAGCAGTTCATCTCACCAAATGGTGTGTTATTAAACACACAGCAGCAGCAATAACGCTGCCATTGTATTGTTTTCTAGTTAGCTGAGGTGCCAGTGGCATCCTTTAAACAACTGCTATAAAGGAGGAGAGGGAAAAAAAAATTTAAACATACAAATACTTTACAGACCCAAAAAGAATTAAAATCCAGAACGTGCAAATGGATGTAAGGAGGAAGAGTTCCAGCACGGGTCTCATGGAGGAAGCTGGAAAGGGAGAGGAAAAGTTAAAGGCTGGCTTGGAGAGAAAACTGATCTCTTTTCAATGTAACTTCTTCCTGTGCAGTGAGTTTGGTGCATTTTTTTACTTTAAATCTGAAATACGCTTAGGGTGTCTACTACACCTGTTCTCTCAGGATCAGCTTTAGGAGGTTTCGTCCCTCTGCAGGTCCGCTAAAAGGCAGCTGGATTTGGGTATGCTGAGAATGCAGGATGGGAGCACTAAATCTCATCTTTAAATTTATAGGGTTTTTTACTGCTTGAAAAATAGCCATTATTGAAAGTTTATAAATCAGGTGTCTAGTGGCACGGGAACCAATATGTATGCAGACATATTCAACGAACAAAACTTTTTTTTTTTTTTAATTCCAGCCTAGCATCTGAAAATGTCAATTATTTTTAAGATCAGCCATTTCTTAGCAGCTGTGAATCGAAAAGTGCTTGAAAGGTTCTGAAATTTGGAAAAAAAAATATTATTTTTACCTTGACGTAACTTAGAAATAGCTCAAAGGTGGTTGTTTTTCTTCTGTTGCCTCTCCCCACCTGTAAAAAAAGCATCACTGCTGGGCGTAGACCATGCGTGGAATTTTCAGTCTAAATTAAAAACTCAGAAAAAAGAGATGGTTACCAAAAAAGTCCCGCAGACCTTCCCAAGCAAACACAAGAGCCTGTAACTGTATATAGCACTTTAAGCAACAATTCTGCCCACAGGGAATGTAGACAGAGGTAAAAAAGAAATGCCACAGTCGTGTCTAAAGGGAAAAGCTTACACTATTGCATACCGGTGGATATAGATACATATATGTGAGCTGTAAACTCTTACCCTGTAACCATGCCATGAGCCACGTAACCCGTAATGGAAACTATGTGGGGTGAAAGGAGTCCTCATCTTCCTGCGCTTGTGTTTGACTTGCTTGAGATGTAAGGTAAATGCTATATCCCCTTCAAAAGATGGTCCTGTCCTTCGCGTTGCCTTTTATCCTTTGAACAAATAATTTCCAGTATGGTCGTACCACCCATCTCCAAAATGCTTTTTGGAGTGAAAACATGATTTCATGTTTGAAGTAACCCATTGGCAATGAAGCTCTCTGTATGAAGAACAGCGATGGCCTAGACCACAAAGTTCCTCTTCTGAGTCTGATAGCTCCAGAGGGGGATGTTCTGTGGCCCTCTGGCTGTCTGTTCATTCTCTTTGCTGTGAAGTCCAAGTTTTTAATGGTTACTTTAGTCTTGTTTCAAGGCTTGAAAATAGAGGTGAAGACTGTATGAGGTCAGCTTCCTTTCTGGAAAGCTCATGCTTTGGAGGAATTTTAATGTTGTTTTTATTTATTTAACGAAAAGGGGACCGCTCCTTGTATTGGGCAGTGACTTGTGCCTTCTTTCAGCAATCTAGTACTCCTGTCATGGCTCCAGGCGGGGGTGGTCTCCATTCGCAGTGTTTGTCTTGCAGTACCCGGCTGGAGATGGGGAAGTGGATGGAAGACCTAAACATGGCAATTGAAATGGCCAAGAAATCTACTGAGAAATCTGACATGCTTCTGGAAAACTCAGTATGCAACCGCTCCAACAGTAAGTGGTGTTCCCTGCCTTCTTGAAAAGCATCACTTGTCACGTCCTTTTCATTTTTCCTATTGTGAATTTGATTACATAAATGGAGTGTTTTTATAATTCATGTAGTAATGGATAGTTACTGTGCTTTTGTTATGTTTCAGTTAAAAGATAAATGCTTGTCTTCCTAGACTGATGTTCCTAGTAGCTTTAAATACAACAGAGATACTCCAGTTGCAGAATCATTAATTTTATAAGGTCCTTATTCATCTCTTACATAGATTTTTTTTTTTTCTCAGTCTAACCACATAGTGTATTTTCTTGTCCAGAAATCAAGAGATCAGCAAGTTCTTTTATAGCCCAGCATTCTTATGCCTGTCTCTGGCGGTGTTAACGGATGTGCTGAAACATGTAGTATTCCTTCCTGGAGCTCTTTTTCGTATTCCTTACTAAGAATTGACTGAAGATGAAGTGTGGGGATTTTTGTTTGTTTGTTTTAGACAGTAGTGAATCAGCTGCCCCAAGCAGAGCTGAGTAATGAAAGCCACAACAATCTGCTCAGAGTGGCCTTTAGGAGCTGTGTAACAAATTCAAGTTGACGTATTTTAAAACTGGACCATTGCAAGAGAAAACAGTTTTTCTCAGCAATCCCTGCTTCTCTTGCTTTTTGTATTGCACACTTTTCTTAAACCGCTGCCAAATTCTCCTCCCCCAGGATCCTCTGATGAGGTCTCTCTAGAACAGGAGTCCGAAGATGACATACACTCTTCTCGTAGCTCCTTGGACAGGCAGAGCCACCACCGTGCCAACACAACCATGCACGTGTGCTGGTACCGCAACACGAGCGTCTCCATGACTGACCACAGTGTGGCTGTCGAGGTACCTGCAGGGCGCAGCTCTCACATCTCAGTCTGTCCGTCCTGGCTCGCTTGGCCACCGCTCGGCCTCCACTCCACCTCCCATTTCGCCTTGGCAGCGTCTCTGCGTCCGTGGGAGAGCATGGGCCGTTGAAAGGCCACTGCATGCTTGCCCCGCTCTGTGCATGTCTGCGTCTCGGCATACACACGCTCTGCTCTCCTTGCAGCGGGGCTTTGCTTCGGCAAAGGCACTGAAGGAGGGAAATTTTAAAGGAAACCCGGGATATCCTAGGACTGAATTGTTCCTTTGCGTTTCATCAGACTTGCTGGAGGATAAGTTACCTGTCTATTACATTCTCCTTTAGAGATTGACTGTGCTATACTGAGCTCTGGTTAGCTACTGTACTGCTCCGAGAGTTAAGTTCAGTGGGAATGTGACTTCTCTGCCCTTCCCTCGCTGGCAGGGGTGAGCAGCAAGCATTAGGAACTGCCGTTTTATGGCAGCGCAGTGTTACGCTGAACTGAGATGTATTATGCACCCACTGAGTTCCTGTTACCTTGGGTCTTACCACTCAGCAGGGCTTGATGCAGCACTGGTGAGACGTGTTGGTACCAAATCCTGCAGATTCCGAGGCAGAGGTCTGTTGGGCGCTACTTGCGCAAAGCACTGCTTGCACAGGCACTACAGGTTCATGTGAGGTGGCAGTTGGGTAGGAGGCCTTCCTGGACGCTGGCATGCTTGGAAGACTTCCAGAAGTGTGAAGGACCCTAAATACCATGAAGAGAAAAAGAGGGTCACTAACTAGACAAACAGCAACGGGGCAGGGTGCTGAATCCATGTATTTATACCCTTCTGCCTTCCCTGCCCTGCTGTTAAGGCACTTTTTGTTCAATGGAAGGAGTTAAAAGTTGGGCACTGAAGCTCCTGGGTTTTTGTGATGCAGAGAGCATATCAGTCAGCTCAGTAAAGGAAGCACTATAGATGTTACCTTGGCTTAGGGTCCAGAAGTTGGACACTAGAGCGGGAAATGGAAGAGGTTTCTATCAGAGGGGACAGGCCTTCCTTTCCCTGCTGATGCCCTTGTGAAAGGCGACTTCTCACTGTTCTGTACCCAGATAATGAGACCTCCTTGCTACAGGCTCTGGGATTAAACGTGTGAGTTCTCGCAGCTCCCTCTCGCTTTGATCTATTCCATGTTCTAATACCATCATTTTTTTTCACAATCCATTTTCCTTTAACAGATGCCTGTCTTCCATCGCTTCTCTTATCCTAATGTTCTGTTTTTCACTTTCTCTCCCCCTTTTCTCTGCTCAGTTTTCTGCTCTCTTGCTGTTTCTCCAGAGCTTCCTCCTCGCTATTTGCTGGGCCAGGCCCAACGGCCCAACACAGTCACCCATGTTTGTTGGTACCGGAACCAGAGCCTTTCCCTGTCTGATTACCTGTGCATGATCCAGGTAAAAATGCCTCTCAAGTTCTGTGCTGGTGGGGAGGAGCTGTGGGATGCCAAGGAAAATGTACTGCTGCTGGCTTCGTAATTGCTTAGTGAGCCCACATGTGCTAGCGTCAGGATGCCCCAGCCAGCCAGCGGCAGAGTTGTAACGTTGCCTTGTTGGTACAGTATTTCCTCCCAGTTCTGCTTCCCAAAATGATTCTCTGTAATTCTGCTGTGTATCCTGTCTTTTTCTCTAATTACAAAGTCTATTTGCTCTCATTCCATGTTGTAGGTTTCCTTATCCCGCTGCACAAGTGCTCGGTGACTCTGACTCCAAGGTGGCAATGTCCAGCTTCCCTGCTTGCCGTGCCAGCCTTGGCTTCGCACAGCTGCCGCCTGTAGCTTGGCCACAACTCTGGCACCCTCTGTTTCCTCTTCTGCTTTATTTTCCTTCTCACACAGTGTGTTCTACGTGGTTTTTCTGCGCGTAAGAAAGGGTGGCTAAAGGGATGGACGCCCTTGTGGCTGTCACCATTCCCCTGCCTGCTGGCTGCAGAGGAGAGCGGTCGCTGGAGGGATGAGTTGGAGCAGCGCCCTCCTATGCGCTGCCTGATGCTGCTCTGAGATACGGCGAGCACTTAAACATAAAGGCAGGGTGGAGAGAAATCACTAATTTGTCCATAACAGGATAGTTGTGAATTAGTTAGCTGAAGATACAAAGTCACCCGGTCACCGTGTGAAATATCTGGGAGGCCTTTCACAAGAGGGGAGCAAGTGCAGGAGCAGTTACGGCAGGCAGCCTCAGGCTTTTCATCTGTGTCAGCTTTCATCTTTTTCTGAAGGATGGCGACCTCAGGTTTCACGGTAGTTTTCTTTTTGTTCTGTGCTAGAACCAGCTCTCTGGATACTTGCTGAGGAAGTTCAAGAACAGCAACGGCTGGCAGAAACTCTGGGTCGTTTTCACCAACTTCTGTTTGTTCTTCTACAAAACGCACCAGGTGAGCAGACGTAGCTGAGGGGGCTGCGTTTGGGGTGTCGAGGGGAACCTGGAGGCCCTTGGTGTTCTGCTATGGGCGCAGCTCGTTGCTGTTTGAAGGAGAGTAACAAGTGGAAGAGAAGGTAGTTCGTAACGAAGCCAGTCTCTGTAAGGCCATGGGCCCTTCTTGCAGAATTTAATTGGGATTTCCGATTCTGTTAATGGTACGGACCTTCTGTGGGTGAGGGGGAGGATGTCTCCTCACGCAGTGACTAATGGCGGTGAAGGAATTGGCAGCCTTTGCTCAGTCTCTGTCCGTTTCTCTCCCCGCTGGGCTTCAGCGTCAGGGATTAAGAGGCATCAGGGGTTTTTCTGCCCCTGGTGCATTCAGCACCTGCTTGGTAACAAAAACGGTGCTGCAGTGCAGCCTGTGCCTTTTCATCTTATTAACCCAACAAACTGTGTTTATTTTATTCAGGCTTCTTGCTTTGAGGGCACGTTTCTTTTGGGAGGGATATTTTAACTTTCATGTCAGATCTGTGCTTGGAGTTCCAAAGAGAGAAACCCTCTGTGGAGGGGGTAGGGGAGGGGGGAGGCCAGGGAGCAGCGATGGGCTGGGGATTAGAAGCAAATAACTCCGTATAAACAGTGAAAGGAGTTGGGGGAGGGTCTCATTACAAGCTATGGGAGGCCTCGCAAAAGATAAAGGCTGCTTCTCCTCCCGTTCTTTTTTGAACAAAAATCCCAAGACCTTGCCTGTACCTTCCTCAAAAGGGTTGAGTGCGCGTTGGGAAGAGCTGTGTGGCAGAGGATGCCTCGCACTAAGGGCTGGGCTATTGGGCTCTTCCAGGACGATTATCCCTTGGCCAGTCTCCCGCTGCTGGGCTACGCGGTCAGCTCCCCTGTGGAGGCAGATGGCATTCAGAAGGATTATGTCTTCAAGCTGCAGTTCAAGTCCCACGTGTATTTCTTCAGGGCTGAGAGCAAATATACCTTTGAGAGGTAATTTTCTGTTTTGTCTGTCTGTCTTGGTATATAACATGCTGTTAACTCACTGGTTGATCATCCAGAGCCCTCTCATTCCTCCTGACTACCTCCCGGTCCGAGTGACCTTACAGCACATTCTCAGTAATAAAAGTTCCCTTCCTCTTCCTACTGATGATGTTTGGAGATCTGTCCTCCTTCCCAGGGGGAGCTGGTGGTTGCATCTAGGGCTGGAGGCTCTGCTTTATCTCGGGAGTCTGTGGCTTCCTTTGAGCTGAGGAGGGCTGTGAGACGCTCAGCCTTGGGAGTCAAGATTTCTAGGTTAATGAGAGCTCTGGTAAGAATACACTGGGGTGGTTTTTTCCTCTCGATCTCTGGAAACAGGAGTTATAACACAAGGCTGAGAGCAACAAGTGCAGTGCAGCTTTTCACTGTACTGCTTTCTCTATAATTATATTTAGCAGTGCTGTCAGGGGCTTCCACACATGGTCCAAAGTTAATCACATCTAAAATGCATCGCATCCAAACATTTGCCGTTACGTTAGCTGTTGAAAACCCTTGCATTGCATTCTGCCGCGCGGGGTAGCATTGGTTGTTTCGGAGCGTGGATTAATGGAGAAGGTGTCACATACTTTCCCCATCTGTGGGAGAGTATCACACACTTGTGAGCAACGTCCGTACCGGCTGCCTGGGACAGCAGGGAGTTGTGCTCTGTAATCCACTGGTCTCATGCAGTGATTTCAAGGGGGGGAAAAAAAAAAAGTCTAATTCACAATGGATTGCTTTTTTCACTGTTGCTTTGCTTTCTTCCGTATGGGCAAATCTGTCAGATAACTTATTGTAAGAAAAACAATCCATTGACTAAGGAATATTTTTGTCAGCCTTTCCTCCTTGGTAAACACTTTCTGTACACTTACAAGAGAGTACGGTGTGCCCTCATAAAAGCTCTCTGGAGCTGAAAGCACTGTGGAGCTGTTACTTGGACAGGCAACCGTGTTCTGCGCTGTATTTACCACATCCCAAGCTATTCGTTGGAAGAATTAGTTTCCTAAAAGAAGGGTAGAAAACGAGTGTTTTGTGAGGTTTGGTGAAAGGGGTACAGCTCATCACTGAAAGACCAACATCATGCATCTGTGAGTGAGGGGTTGAGCATTTCTCCTGTCCTTTATTGCCAGGTGGATGGAGGTGATCAAAAGAGCAACCAGTTCTCCAGCCAGGTCGAGCCTGCTGCTTCCAAAGGGTGAGAAGGACAGTCACACAGACTGAAGTGGGGCAGAGCTGGATCTCTGCTGTAAACATCAACAAAAGAGGCAGGTGGAAACAGGAGTCTCTGGAGTTGATAAAGCAAAGAACCAGGAAGCTCATTTCCACCCGCTATGGAAAGTGGGAGCGAGGGAGTTGCAGATGGGGATCACATCCATCCCCAATGGTGTGGAAGAGGGGCGAGTCTGTTCCAGCTGAACCTACTTAGAGAGAACCTAACAACCACAGAGCTCCGGTGTGCACGCATCGTGGAAGGCTTATTGTTCCGGTTGTACCTGTACAGTAACATCCTTGCCTGCCCTGAAGGCAAATGCCACCTTGTTTTGACATTTTGACTGGACGGTCAGCACGCACAGGAGAAAAACAGCAGTCGTCAGTGGTGCAACTGGCTCACAGCTGCTGGTGCCATGGCTTGCTGGCTCCCAGAAGTTCCCTTCCCCTGACGCTCGGCACGGCTGGCTGTACAACTGCTGTCCTGCTGCTGTTCACGTCACCCTGCTGGCACAGTCAGACTAACGGGGGAGCACAGATGTGTTAGCTTAAACACAGTTCGCTTTGAACAGAAACCGCAGCTCTCGTGGAACAGCTCTGCTCTTTGGAAACTGCAACGGCAGCACGTTTCCAGGGGAAGTGGGAAGACTGAACCTCTGCTAAGCTGTTGAGGTTTCGGTATATTGTGGGTCGGTACAGGTAGGGTGCATGGTTTCTCCTCTGAACTCTGCTACGGCGCATGCTGAGAGGGTCAACCGCTATTCTCATATCACAGTTCCAGAGTTTCTTTATCCTGTAGTAGGCATTGCTTAAGGCATGGGATGGCAAACACACTCTCCACCCGTATGTGGGTGATGTTTTTAAGGCATTTAAGCAATATAGGAGAAACAGCTTCTCTGAAGGTCACTGTTGCTTGTGCTTGTGTCATGCAAAGACTTCTGAAAATCCCTATTCTTACCTTTAAATTTGGCGTGGGATCCATCTTCCGTTTCTCATGAAGGTGTAAAAGTCACTGGATTCCAGATGGAGCATTAGTGTCTGTGGACTCTATTAAATCTCTGTGTTAAATCTGAAATGTTTGCAGTTTGTTCTGTTTTTGTAAAGCTGTCACCTTTTGTTGCCTCCACGGAAGGACTGAAATAAGTTAAGTGCCACAAAATGCTGTTGGACGTGGCTTTGATGGGCTCTAGGGACTCTGCTTTTATATTAGATAGAAAAGTATTTGTGTACTAGAAGGAACACTGAAGTGGTGTAATGAAAGAAAAAGGAAAGTGTTGCACGTTGTGAGGGTGGAGGAACGTGGAGATCCCTGTGAAAATGGGAAGTACGGAGGCCAGCACGTGCGTTCTCCAAGGCTGTTTCAGGTTATGGTCTAAAACATCTGCGGGATGAGGACTGCACAGTGGGGGTTCCAGAGGGATTTTCCAGACCTCTCACTTGGCGTTTGCATCCTAGAGGACGAGTGACTGCAGATCCAGCCTTCGCTACCACCGTCACAATGACCATTGTCCCATGTAAGTTAAATGTACTTAATTTATTAGTGTCCTTTTTTTTTTTTTTATTAACTGTTGTAGGTGTATACACATGAATTGACTAGGTATGTTATAACACAGCTGAATATGATTGTTGAAAGTAAATAGCATCTTGGTATAAAACTATCTCAGCCTCTTATTCCTGAGCCCCCCATCCCATCCCTCGCCCACTCGGGGGACGATGGATGGCATCTGCACAGAAGCATTGCCCTCCTCAGACCTGAGAGGAGAGGTTTCACACCGTCTCTGCATTCATTGGTTTTCTGGGTGGTACTGGCTGTTCCTTTGTCACAGTCACATAGTCTCTTAGCAGGGCTGCTGTCCTCTTTCATGAGAACTCTCCTGTGCAATTCCTGTCCTTGGCCGGTCTCCTGTGGGGATGCTCTGCAGGAGCAAGTTGCAGAGAGGAGGAGCAGGGCCTCTGCCAGCAGCTGGGGCTCTTCGCACTTAACCCTTGCCTTTAGTTGCACTCACTTACTGTAGCAGGGCTTTCTAGCACCAGGATGCGAAATACTTTTTTTGGCCTGTTCAAGTTACTCAGTACTTTCCTAAGACTGCGGTTCTTGGCTCACCCAGCATCGGCTCTGCTCCATCCGCAGCAGAGGAAGCACCGAGCCAGAGTGACGTGGAGGAGCCACCATTTCGGAGCTCGTACCGTCAGGCTGGGGGAGCAGCTCCAGGGCAGGGCAGGAGGAACGGGCTGACAAACGCCACCTGAAATTCAGCAAGGATAACTGCACAGTCTTGCACAGGGGGACAAAGTGCCCTCTGTGTCACAGGCTGGGGGCTGCACAGGCTGCGGCAGAGGCCCTGGGGTCCCCAAAAGCAAGCTGCGTTTGTCGAAGGGCAGTGCGTGTGCCCTGGCCAATTGCCAGAAGAGACAAGGATAGAGGAGCAGGAGGAAGGCGTATTTCTGCGAGTGCAGGGCAAGAGAGGGTGCGGTGTTTTCTCTCTGGGCTGAAATAGCCTGGTATTTGGCCCTGGTGTTGTGTTTGTTGGTTTTGTTTTTTTTTAACCAGCTGACAGAGCTAGCTTACTCCTTTAACATCAGCTAGACTTCGAATTACCTCTGTACGTCAGCTGTCGATCTCCCTAGCACCGTGCATTCCAGATCAGACTGACGTGTACCTGGCCTTACAGGAGACGGGGGGAACTGTACAAGCCAAGCTGGCCCTCAGCACACAGCACGGAGCTTGGCTTTTCTGTGCTCCTGTGCAGGCTCCAGCAGAGTCTCTTCCTTCCCTCCCTTGTTTTTCCGTCTGATGTCTTAGGGCACATTGCTTTAGCCTGTGACACAAGGAGACAACTTCTGACACGTAGAAAAATGATCAAAAAGCAGAGTGGAAAGTGTTGGTACATGACTGATGGTACCTCCATGGCTAATCCACAGACTGTTTGAACACCTACGCTCTACTTATCCTCCCATCCCCTCTGTGTAGCAGAATAGTACCGCTACAGCTCCTGTTACAGGAGAGAGGGAGTGAGCAGGGGTCCGTCCTTAAGATTTTGGAGCAGTTGAGGAGTGGATGGTCCTTTAGTTGCTTTTGTGCTTAACCTACAGCTCAGTATTTCCTGTCGTGAAGATGCGTGTGCTGGCTGCGGTGGCTGAGGTGTGGTCCCTGAACCAGGAGCCTCTGGTGCTAGCTGACCAGAAACTGAGGCCAGCAGGCAGCAAAAGTCCTCTCTCGGGTAGAGAGTATCAAGCTCAAACATCTGGACACTTAAAACGCAGGAGCACAGGCTATAAAAATGAGAAACCACTGTTCCCAGCAAAACTGCTTACCGCTCACCTTGGCAAGGTTTCAATCTGACGGGGATTTCGGTGACATCAGTTCTTCTGTGAAATACCGTGCAGTATTTTTACTTTACCAGAACCCTGCAGGAGTATTTTTTTGTCCTTGCTCCAGTCATGAGCAGTTTCCTTAACAAGAGCACCAGGAAAGAGCGGAACACAACTCATCCTTAATCGCTAGTTTCTTGCTAGCAGGATGTACGTTAACAGAGATGAACCCATGCTCTTGGGACCTCTTGGCTTAATACAGAATCACAGAATGGTTCAGGTTGGAAAGGACCTTAAAGATCATCTAGTTCCACCCCACTGCCCTGGGCAGGGACACCTCCCACCAGCCCAGGCTGCTCCAAGCCCCGTCCAACCTGGCCTTGAACCCCTCCAGGGATGGGGCAGCCACAGCTTCTCTGGGCAACCTGGGCCAGGGGCTCATCACCCTCACAGCAAAGAACTGCTTCCTCAGATCTCATCTAAATCTCCCCTCTTTCAGTTTGAGGCTGTTACGCAGTGTCCTGTCATTACACTCCCTGACCCAGAGACCCTCCCCAGCTTTCCTGGAGCCCCTTTAGGGACTGGAAGGGGCTGGAAGGTCTCCCCGGAGCCTTCTCTTCCCCAGGCTGAACCCCCCCAACTCTCTCAGCCTGTCCTCCCAGCAGAGGGGCTCCAGCCCTTTGATCATCTTTGTGGCCTCCTCTGGCCCCACTCCAACAGGTCCATGTCCTTCTTGTGCTGAGGACTCCAGAGCTGCATGCAGTACTCCAGGTGGGGTCTCACCAGAGCTGAGGGGCAGAATCACCTCCCTCAACCTGCTGGCCATGCTTCTTTAATATCTGTGGTCTCATTTAATTTAAAAAAGCTGTAATTTCTGGGAAACACTACCAGTTTTCCCCGCGTCCCACAGGACTGGCAGGCTGTCCTTTGCTCGGTGTAACAGCGTCCTGCTTCATTGCTTAAGAAACCAGAACAAGTAAATTTTTTGCAGTAGTTTGTACCACGTGTTTAGTGCAACTTACTGGAGCTGTACTGGTGCCTGTTCCCTGTATCTCCCGCAGTTACAAGAGTGACTCCTGTTACACCAGACAGTTCAGCTCCCTCTTTCGTATTGGCTCCATCACCACAGCTTTATCTCTGCTGAAGTATCAGCAGCAGCAAGCACGTGGAAGCAGCATCCAGCTGCACTCCCACCTCGCGGGGGCCCGCGGAGCACTGCTTGCACGCAGTGAAGTACGCTGCTGTGAAGGTTTAGAGAGTCTTGACGGCTGGGGGTACGTGAATTGTCCGAGCTTTCCTTTTATGAGGCAGACTTTCAGTATAAGCTGCACTCACCCCCATAGGTCTGTGCACTCACCCTCTGGCTTGGCCCCAGTGCTGCACTAAAGCTACCCCTCCCCGCTTCAGCACGGAAAGGCTGCACCGCTGTCCTGTCACCAGCCTGTTGAGCAGAGGCGTGTGCGCCAGCACACCGCATTTAACGGTTCCCAAAAAAGCACGGTAAGAAGTCCATCTTTCAGTCTCTCGTTTCGGCTCCAAGGAGGAAGCTGAGGCAGGACTGCACAGCTCGAGCACAGCACCAACTGTAACCGTCACCTTTGTGTTTCTGCTTAGGCAAGGACAGTCATACACGAGGTTTTAAACACATGCTTAAAGTGGCATCTCCAAAGTGTTCATCCTGTGACCAAGACCATGCCATGTGGCTGCAGTTGGCAGGGACCTCGGCAGGTCACCTGGTGCAAGCCCCCCTGCTCAAGCAGGGCTCCCCGGGACCGTGTCTGGACAGCTTTTGATTATCTCCAAGGATGGAGACTCCACAGCCTCTCTGGGCAGCCTCTGCCACTGCTCGGTCACCCTCACAAGCGCTAAGGGAGAAAGATGAAGGCAGCAAGGGCCTGATGTCAGCTTTTACAGTCAATCTTAAGTCTAATATTGCAGATCAATAAACAGACTCCAGCAAAAACTGCACTGAAGCAGTTGCTTTTGCAAAGGGTGTGTGCTTCCCTTAACACCAGCGTATTCGTTCCCTCCTTGCACAAAAGTACTGAAACGGGTCTGTCTCACGGAGCACTGGTAGATGTACGTGAGGCAGGAAGATGCAGGGGAACACCAAGAAGAATGTAAAGAAAAGCAACTCGAACAAATATTCTTTCCCTATTAATACAAAGTGACACCAGCCTTGTTTGTTTTGTTACTTTATTGAAAGTGGCAGATCCCTTTCACTGTTTTTAAAAACTAAAACCCTTGTTGCTTTGAATACTGGACGAAGTTTGTGGGGATTGTTTCCTTTAAAAAGTTTACTCATTACACTGCAGTGCATGTGAGTAATAACACAAGGTACCTTATTGACACGATTTGCTACCGTCACGAACAGCAACTTTAAAAGCAGCAGGAGCCCTTCAGCCGCCTTTCTGCTGGACTCCAGCCTCTGCCTTCCACCTCAGTACGTTTCTTGTCTATACATTAATGCCTCCTCCTGAGGAAAAAATGGGTTTGTTCTGTTCCTCATAAATGCAGGCTCTGAGATGGCTCTCCCCTCAAGAGAGACACCATTCCACAGCAGATCTCCAGCAAGCTCAAACAGCAGCACCTCGTCTCTACTGGACAAGTTCCTGGTGTGTGCTGAGACCGTATTGATCCGTCAGAGAGGAAGAGTAAAGGATAATCATAAGCTAAAGTGAACGCTGCACGCCGGGGTGAGGGAACGTATGGTCCTTCTGAGCTACTTTTAGCCCAGCACTTACAATCTGCAGGTCTGAATCAAAGTACCAAAAATCAAGCCTTGTTACTAACAAAGTGGCCTATCTTTTACAAAAAATGCTGAACAGCTACAGCTTTTGTTCTCAGTGGCTTTGGGGTGAGCCACATCATTCACACGCAAACACCCAGACAGAAAGATCTGGGTATCTGAGGTCTTGCTGACTTAATGGGAATATCTGTACGATTAGAGAGCAGATCTCTAAGCAATCAGCTATCAGGAGTTATTTTCCTAAGTCTATTTTTCGAGACCTTTAAAGTACAGATTTAAGATCTGTGCACTTACCTGAATTAAAGATTTGCTTTACAAACTAGTATTATACAGAAAGCAAAGCTAGTTGGGATGGCTCCGCTGGTATTACCTTAAGCAGCCAATACGGCAGTAGATGCTTTAATTTCCCTGCTAGCAAACACCAGCACGGCCTGTCAACTGGAGCAGAGCCCTGGCTTCAGCGAGTTTAGATCCCAGACTGAAAGAAGAGCCAGAAAGGGAAAGTTAAGAAGAAGGGGGGATGGAGGTCTAGAGCGGCTTTTGCCGACCCCCAGCCACACCACGCGGATGCCATTGCTGCTCGCTATCTGATTTATACCCTTCTGCAGAGGACAGGTATCTGCTATGCAACGTTGATCTGCCTTTTGAACTGATGCCCTGTCAGCACCTTTGGCCACTGGGTTCCCCCGCCGCCTTCTTTTTTTTTTTTTAATCCTTCTGCAACATTTGGGCACGTACAGTAGGCATCTACTCGGCTTAGAGACTAGAACTGCCAAACCTGCATATCTAGTTGCCTCAGTTGCAGAAAGCACCAAGGAAAGGAACTCCACCAGCTCCCAAACCAAATGTAACCACTTTGCCTTCCAGTCCCTGGAGACCCAGGGCAAGTTCTGCTGTTGCCTGACTTAGAAGAATCAAGGCTTAATACAAAATGCTGTCCTAGAGCCAAAAAAAGTCCAATCAGCAAACCCATCCTCCTCTGAAATGACAAGCTGGGAAAGAGCAGCAGCACATGAGCTCAGCTGCTGCTATACTTGAAAGCTTTTCATTAGTAGTGTGTGCCGGAGTTCAAGCAATTCTCCAGAACAATTGGAGAGCTGCTCTAACTTTCCCAGATGCCGCAATGCATGGAGAGCTTCTAAACATACCTGCGCTCCCACATTACTGCTCATAAACACTTCTTTAGGAAGGGCAGGAGGCTAAACCCATCAGACTCGCCTTTGAAACACAACTCAATGGAAGAGAATCTCCCTCTTTTCCAGCAGCCAGGCGTTTACCAGTAAGCTGTGAATCAAACCAAGCCAAAATGGATACATCCATAGGGAAACAATTAAAAACTGCATTGATTACATTGTAAAAACAATTAGACCACCCATCTCGGGTTCTGCAAAAGGTCTAAATTGTACTTGCATTGCAAACCCCACCCTGGGTTATCATGGAAACACGTGTAATATGAAGGCTCTGAAATGTCCTGGAGTCCGTAACACAATGTTACATCCAACAGCAGATGGTGGTCTGGATTAGAGATGGAGTTCTTATGAAGCTGGAAAAAATCCTTCCCCCCTCAAAACAGCAGCAGGGAACGTAGGTGTCAGCGGGCAGAGGTCAGGTGGTTCCGACTGTGTGAAAACCTGCAAGGAAGAATAACGGGTGGAACTGCTCACTACTGTGCGTTTCCAGCCCTCCCCTGGAAGACGGCCCACAGGCACTGCACCAACCAGCGTGTCTGCAGGTGAAGGGTAAGTCTGGATCTGTTTGTCCCCACTCCTGTGCCACTATCAGTTTTCTAGATAAAGAAGTCTTGAAAGAAAAAAAAAAAAACAAACCAGCAATTTAACGAAAAGCCAAGTGGCTCTTTTTTCATGCCTTGAAGATCCAATTTTAGGCTAACAAGAGATTTTGAGCACTAGTGTTTTACGGCAAGAAACCAACCAGGGTCTCTGAGATTTTGCAAACTTCAAAAAAACCCAAAACAACAGCGTCTTGCGTTTATGCCCTGGCCAGGAGTGCCATTTCTAGGCTGATAGAAGTAAACAATCCTGAAACAGCTGCCCTGCAGAGCCACCCAACGCACATCTGTGAGCACCTCCTGCTCAGCTGGAGGAGAAAGATTTTGCAGGCATCACAAGGACACTTTCTGTGACCCCTGTGGTTCAGCCAGAAGAGAGGAGTGTTCTCTTTCCGGCTTTAAGTGATGAAGATGAGGGATCTAAACAGACCCATAGCATATTTGCTTGAAAGCTTGAATGACTTAGTAACAGAAGGCCTCAAGGAGGGCCAGTATTTTCAGGCTTTCAGAGCTAAGGCTCTACTTTGGTTGACAGCATCCGATGGATACCTGAGCTACAAGGCACAAAACTACGCCAGCTTAAACCCGTTAGAAATAAATGCTTAGAAAGCCTAAGTTCAAGGGTGTGAAGACTGTAAAGCTGGGTTGTATTTACATTAGCAACCAGAGCACAGGATGGCTCTTTTGGTCACACGTATAGCGAAATACTTTACTTCCAGCCTCCTTAACCAGGGAGGGGCTTCACCTTGGCTCGTGAGGAAATGGCGAGATTTAGGATAGCCTGCTGTGAAAGGGAGAAAAGCCAAATTAAGTGTTAGATAAAGCCTGATAACCCCGTGATCAGGATCTGACATTGTTGCCTGCAATGCATGGATGTGACTGAACTTGGTGCCAGTAGTGGAGGTAAGTTTGACGCAGCACCTGCCGAGCAGCAAAGAACTTAGTTCTACCCGACTATACTCCTTCACTGGTTTAATAAGTGATTCACTTCAGGAAAAACAGTGTCCTGCTACCTGAAGCTGGGCAAGCAAAGCGACTGGCTGCATGTAGTGCTGTAAAGCACATTCCTTGCAATGAAACAGATGCTCTCTACTCTAGAAGCAGTCCCAGTGACGCTTTGCGTAGTCGCCAGAAACCTGTTCACTGTGAGAAAGGACTTCTCAGGCAGGAAGAACCGCTTCCATTACATGAAAAGCAGTTAAAAGAAGTGACTTAGCAACTCTTAGGTCAGCTGTCATCAATATTCACTTTTTGGGTGTCTTGACTGCTGAGCACCAACCTTTACCACAGCGGTGGAGTATGACAATGGTTCAGTTCACTGCCAGCTCCACTCTAGAGGACACTCACCTTTGTACCCGCTCCACCATGTGTGCTATCAGTTTGTCAGAGATGCCTGGGCAGGACTCCTCAGCCAAGCTAAAGGCGTTTTCCAGCTCCTCCATAGCTCCCACATTGCCTCCAGTCTGCTTGTGCTTATCTTTAAGCTGCAAGCCAGAAACAGTGCATTAGTTCCTTATCTCATTGCAGAAAGCACTGGTCGAGCAGTGCAGTACAGACATTAAGTCCCTTTCCCTTTTACTGTGACTCCACAAGGGTGAAGGAGAGCACCCGCGTTCTTCTTAAATAAACAAAGGGCTCTTTTTGTAGGTCAGGAAGACGGAAATCCAATGTCTGGATTTCAGACTTTCCTCCAAATACTAATAGCAATTGAAGGCCTTAACAAACAGGCTGACGTACTCTTAAACTAAAGGATATTAGAAAAGGATTGACAGGCCCGAAAACCTGTTAAGTAGTAACGGAACAAAGAACTCCAGCTGTATCTGAACCAGTACGGTCACTTTTGCTGCTAACGACAGCTTAGTACCCAGATGCACACAAAGGCTTGCAGACAGGTAGCAGAAAATATCGTAACACCAGGGGTTAGTCACCACCACTTTCAATAACCACGAAAAAGTCTGAGTTACTTCTAGTGCCTGGGAGGCTGAGGCAGACTACTGCCACGCTAGAGATCCCGAGCCGCTTGGCCTCCAACGCTCCTCCCCAAGAGACAGCTCTCCCCGTGCACCACGACCTCCACATGCAGCACCCGACTTAGATGAAAAGACTCGATTCACATCTGTCATGTTCAGCGCACTCCGACTAGACCTCCAGAAGCCTACTCGTGCATGGTTCCAGCTGTTCATCTGAAATAGCTAAACCTCTGTCATTAAGGAACTCTGGGCAGGTCACTAACGCTGCGCCTGAAGGAGACTGTTGTTGGAAAACCCCCAGCCCCATCCTCTGCAGCCTTTCCCCACCTCCTCCACACGGGCAGCTCACGTGCCAGCCCCTTCCCTCGCACGCATCATTACGCAATGAGCTGAACAAAAATCAAAACCTTTTGTTGAACAAGCAATGTCCGCCGGCTAACCACTGTCCGCTTCAATTAAGCTCCCATTAGGCTATGCTGATTAAAGAGCTTTACATAAGCCTCGCAGTTCTTTGCCTGCAATTCTAGGATCAGCTTTTCCTGTTGTTGGAGCTCACCTTTTCTCCATGGTCCAGAAAGCAGGACACTGTGAATGCTAATCCCCAGATGGAGCCATTCCTGTGCTCCGAGTGCCCCGCTGGAAACACACAGTTCTAGCCAAAAACTGCTGCTGCCTCTTCAGTGGGGTAATAATGGCTCACTAACACAACGCCTCAGCTGTGGGAGCAACTCGCACGCCCCTCTGCTCATTCAGATGTGGCAGAGGGCATGGAGGGCAGCTCAATTACACATCAAGGATACAGATTTGTTAGGCCAAAAATAGTTGTGATGCTAAAGCCAAGGATTTGATTTGACGTCTCACTGATCAAAGACCGCCCAGTCTGTCCTGCAGGTGAGTTGCCGATTTATCATCAGCCTTTGATGCCCAGCCAAGGACCTTTAGTTTGTGCAGCAGCCTGTGATGTGAGCAGTCTGCGTTATCCTGTCACTTCCCGCTGCAGAAGAGCTTTCCGGAGGTTAGTGGGGGTTAGGGAGCTGTACCGCACAAAGCCTTACAGGTTGGCTTTTATTCACTGCTTGGCCCTCCGCGCCCAAACACCCCTTTCCTCCCTGCCCCAGAAAGGGCAGACAGGTTTCTAGATTTGCAGTTGCTCGCATCTGTGTTAATTACCCGCTGTGGGTCATTTTCCATATTAACATCCAGTAATACACGTGCAGGGAAGGCATATAGAAGACTATGAACAGTATCTCAGTAAGATTTCAATTGACAAAGCCCAGCTTCAGCCCTTTTATGGGAAGAGGTGATCAAAACCCAGCAGGTCTAAGAGGCGCTGACACAACAGCGAGAAGGAGAAAGTCTGCTGTTGGTAGGAAACTAGAACTGAAATGAACAACACGTGCAATCAGCAGAGAAGCAGATTTCCTACTTGGAGACTCGGAGACCTGGAGGTTTGGACTTTTCTTCCAAGCCCCTGCTACTGCACGCAGAAGCCAGGTTATTTCAGAGACTGCCCAGAACTTTCCCTGCATGTGATTTTGCCGAGCGGGATCAGCAGAGCTGGCAGGGTAGTCTAATCAAAGGAGGATCAGCAAATCTGGGATGATTGAGTCAAACTAGCAGAAAAGGGAGGCCCAAGAAGCCACTTCCCGCCTGGAACTGGTGCAGCAACGTTGGTAAGGAGAAGCACAAAGATGTGCTCCTTGGTTTGGAGAATTCACAGCTCTGAGCACCGCCCCCCGTCCCCCGAAGCATCCTAAACAGAAAGGACTGAGAACCAGATGTCAGTGATTATGCTGCACAAACAAACGACCTGCATCAGAAACCAACATTATTTTTATCCCTTTTTATCTCATAGGCTTAGGCCTGTGAGACCCAGACCGTCTGCCTCATGCTCTGACCTCTGGAAGTCAAGCGCAGTGGAATACTGAAGAGGCCATTTAGCTAAACTCTCCATTTCCAAAGCGGTGCTTTCTCAAGAGCCTGCTTTTCAGAATGACCTCTGCTTCCGGTCCTGCAGTAAACCCTCCTTCCACACAGCATTAGACCTGACAAAACAAATGTAAGTGCAGAGACTATCCCTGAAGAAGCACAGCTCTTCTGGGCCACCGCTGGAACAGCATCAGGATCCAGAAGATCATCAGGACCAGAGAAAGGGTCTCTGTGACTCAGCACTCCAAGAAAAGAACCCTGACACAGTGTCTGCGTAAGTGATTTTTTCCAAAGCAGAACCTCCTTTCCTGCACTCCTGCTGGAAACAGCAACTGCAGCCCATGGCCAGTAGCCCCCCGTGCTGGTTTTAGCTGGGATCCTGATCTCCAACCACCACAGAAAGTTCTACTCACCTCCCCAAAAACTGGGTGAACAAGCGTGGAGAGACATTGTGACCGTGGTTGCCTCTTGATGGGCTCGGTAGGCTAGAAAGCAACACAAAAAGAAGTTACAAGCACAGGCAAAGGCTCCCAGGGCACACAAACTACTAAGCGTTTGGTAAATTCACAGCATCTCGATGGCAGTCCCCTCACCAGGTGTCGGGAAAGCCGCAGATTGCAGTACCCTGATGATGTGGAAGAGGGAACTCTGGGGCACTAGCCCTTGACACCAAACTAAAGTAACTTTAAGACAGAACATGAGTGACTGGTAGCTCCTGCAAGACCCTCAAAAGCTTGTGTTAGTTCAGTCTACTTCTGAAGGAACAGACAGCAAACAGACCTTCTGGGAACCATGAAGAGCCATTCCTTTGTGCAGCTTGCTCAAGGAGTTGGGGCGAATAGTTGGTGGGAATGTCCAGATTGGACCCTGGTCTCCATCCTCTGTGTCTCCATCACTGCAAATGAAAACAGGGAGGTCAAGACACAAGCCTCGGCTCCGTACATTGCATGTTTTACTCACGCATTCCCATAGTCACAAGCTCTCCCCCACCTGATTGTCCTATCACCACAGGGCTACAGGCATTTCCCTGTCCCAGAAAAACATCCTAAAGAGAAACCACATCAGTTTCTAGAGCCCATATACAGCACCAGGGAGATCTGAGCCAAGTACTACATCATGTTTCCAAATCGCCACCACCTTTCTGCTCTAGCCAGGCTGAAGAGAGTTTCAAGTGCTAGTTAAATTTCAAGACAACCCAAGCTCACAAGTTGAGGGGCCAGGCTTAGGTGTTGCAAGCCAACCTCCCAGAGACACTGCCACTAAAGGTGAAGAGAAGCTCTGCGATACCAGCAGGGCAACAAAGTGCCCTTTCCTCACCCAAGGCTCATAGCTTCGTTATCCTCTGCATCAGCAGCAAAGCTCTCCACCCATGAATATACAAACACACATAAACAGCTGCTCCCACAGTTACTAAAGCCTGTAGCTCTTTGAAAGGTGATGCATTTAACTGAATGTGCATAAAATACAGGCATCAAGAGCCTTGTTTTACTAGTTATGCACATGCTACATGTTTCTTGTTAGTACTTCTGATTCCTTAGACTCAGCAAAGAGGCTCCACAGGTTAAGACTAGAACAGAGTACCAGGTCCCACCGAAGAGGGGGTAACAGCCTGTTTCTTCAGGCAACAGACACCTGCTCCCACAAACGGACGCTCACTGGTCTCCCTGAGCTACCGTAAGATCTCCAACCCAGGTGGGGAAAAGGATCTGAGCTGCTTGCAGTAGGATACCCTGGGGCACGCAGGGTATAGCAGGGGCATCCCTCCATGCAGAACACGTACGTACATGTCAGAATCGCCAGAACTGGAATCTTCTCCATGGCCCTCCGACTTCCAGCGCTTGAATCGATCTATCAGCTCCATTAGGAATGAGGTTTTCTTGGTGTAGCGTGTGATGAACTTGTGCTTTAGCAACTCTTTAGCTGTCGGCCTCTGCAGCAAATAAGGAAAGCGTGCTACATCTACCGTCTCTGTACACTAAACATGCAAGCGCACTGACTTCAATTCTTGCCAGGCTTGCCTGTCCACTCCGCAAGCTCAGTAATTCCATCTCTCCAGGAGCTTTGCACCAAAAGGTCTTCCTGCTAAGTGAATCTTTGGCCTCTGCAATACCCTACCCAAATTCACAAGTGGACAGCAATACTCACAAATCTAGGATCCTTATTGAGGCAGGCTTCCACAAACTCCTTGAAGGGCTTGCTGTGGTGACCCTCAAGTGTTGGAGGGTTATTTTTGGGGATCAGAAAAAGAACCCTCATAGGATGCAAGTCAGAATTGGGAGGCTCTCCCTTTGCTAGTTCAATGGCTGTAATTCCAAGGGACCAGATGTCTGCCTGAAAGAAGAGCAAAAACGGTGACAGCACAGAAAAGCAAGGAGCAAGTCTGCAGCATGGAAACATGCAACTGTAGCACAGCTGAAGGGCTGGTCACATAAAAACAGATAAGGTGTTTCATGTCTAATAGACAAACTTCTCCAACAGACCCTGAACTATAACAGGAAAGCATCCTTCTTGCAACAAGCTGCACTTCCAATCCCTTTATTAACCCTAGCATGATCTCATATACAGTAGCACCAAGTAGCAATCCTCCTCCTGCTCCCAGCTCACCTTGAAGTCATAAGCAGACTGTTTGATGACCTCTGGTGCCATCCAGAATGGAGTCCCGACAAAGGTGTTCCTCTTGATTTGTGTGTCTGTCAACTGTCCAGCCACCCCAAAGTCAGCCAGTTTCACATCTCCTTGTTCCGAAAGTAGCACGTTGGCAGCTGTTCACATAAATAAGCATGAAGTCCACTGGTTTCTGAATCATCTCCAGCCCACACAGAACTGAATACTGAGAATGGACCTCCCGTAGCATCCTCCTTTTCCTCAGTGAAAACCCTCAGCTTGGATTTCCAGCCTCAGACTTATTCTCATGCTCTGACCTCTGCTGGGTAACACGGAACAAGTTCATACACTTGGCTGGCTCAGAAGGGGACTATTTCTAGGGTAGTAGCAAGGAGCAGATGTGAAGGGCCACACAATCAACTGGATGTGACTCCTGGCTACACAAAGAAGAGAAGGCAACATGTCTCAAGATACCTCAAATGGTCTTGGATTTTTTTTTCAGAGCAGCATTCAGCACAAATGCTTCTGAAGCGCTCACAACTTTTGGTCTTATACTGCTTCGCCCTCACTCAGATCAAGACAGTGGCATTGCTCAGGTTTTGGGACAAGGTTTTTTTGTAGGACCTTTCATTTCGAGAGAGACCCTACCCACAAACTTTCAGCATTTCCCCACTCTGATGGCAGCCAACAGTCCTGCATGGCCTGCAGCGTTAGAAACATATAGCCTCATACACGTTACATGTGTTCCATACACAATGGAATCTTTTCTGCATATGTCCCTGCATGAGGTTTCTCTACTTTGCTTGTTCACATCCCCTCCTGCAGAGGGTCAGAGCAGTTCGCATCCAACGCTGGCCACGTCTCCATAGCACTGTCCTCACGCCCTCCTTTGATCCTCTGTGCTTGGTGTGAGACTGCTCTTTGGGAGGCAGATGCCAGGTCTCTACACTATATACGGCCAATGACTATAAAAATCAGTAACAGGATGAGCTGACACAAACTGCCCTGATTTTCTAGGGCTGTGAGCCCTGCCTGAGGGCAGCTCACCTTCACAGTAAGTTATAACCATCATAACCAGTATACACATGCCTTAGGGTCCAGCAGTAAAGCAAATGTCCAGACGTAACTGAAAGTCAGCGAATATTTGGGCACGTCTTTCATTGACTCCTTTGCTTTAGTCCCTGCCTGTCCAAACTACAAATGCCAGAGAAGAACTACAGATCCTTACTGTAACTCTAAACTCTGAAGACAGGAAAAACATGACTTGCAATAAAATCACAAGCGTCAGTTTCAGAAAAAAGCAAGCCAACAGGAAAAGCAACACTAAGAAAGTCTTTGAAATCTCTCAGATTATTGCCGTATATTACTTCTGAATCATATGTTAGTAACATCCCTTACAAGAAAAAGAGCTGAACTCTCTGGTCTTACCTTTGATGTCCCTGTGGATCTTCCTCTCAGAGTGTAGATAATCCAAGCCCTTTAGAATTTCTCTCAGGATAGTAGCTATGTAAGTCTCCTCCAGGGGTCCCGGCTTCAGCTGATAGAGGGCAGAAAGATGACTTAGAGGAGGGCAACTGATGCCCTGGATTTTCCAGCCTCTCAGTTTATTAGTTGGAAACCTTGGCCAAGCAGGTCATATTCATCAGGAAGCACCTACTGCATGCCTGGTGCACATTCTGCAGGCAGAATGCTGGACTTTGCACCTGGCAACATTAAGTAGAAAACCTTTGGGAGATTTTCTGTTAGTCTATTAAGGGCTTCCCAGGCAAAGAGCAGGATGCTCATCTCTCGCTTTGGCCTGGTCATACATTGGTGAACAGAACATCGTAACACTTCCTCTTGTTCAAGTCTCCCTCCTAGCATGCAAGAAACTACATTTCAGCTACTGCAACAGCATGCAGACAACTTCTACCCTCTGGCTGTGGAGTAATGTTTCAAAGCTCTTCTCCTTTCCATCAGTTCTTCTCTAAACAAGTGCTGCCTTCTCAGTGCAGGCAGAATTGAGGTTCTGATACTAAGATGACTTCTGTTGATGACAACCCCCCCCAGCTACACCCTTCCTGCAAGGCAGTGGAGGCTCAGCAGTTTTCACAACATGACCTTAGCTACTGCTCTGGAAAAACAGGCTTTATTGTCCTAAGGAGAAAAGCAAAATCCTCTGACAGAATACAGCACAGCAGAACTCTACCCATGTGTCTATTCTGCATTTGTATTCCCTTAAAATCTGGGGTAACTTATTACACATCATTTGTATTATCAAACACCTGGGAATCCTGATCATAGACCAGGTCCCTGCTGAGCTTGATGCCATGCAAGCACTGAATAAAACCATGAACATTTGCAGGCATAGACCTTTGATTAGGTGAAGTATAGATTTGCACTGCTCAAAACCAACTGGTTGCTGTCACATTTCAGTTCACTAGCTCTTCCCATTGTAAAGCATGCTGGAGAACAGTGCTTTGACAGCTGAGCTCCATACAAACATTTCCTCTGTCCTAGGATATGCATAACCAGCATGTCTGTCCTGCACTGCCTACCCTTCAGGCACAGGGCTGTCAAATAGATGGTATGTGGCAAGTGAGTCTCTGGCTTACGGGCATTCAACGTTTTTCATGGTCCAGAGCTTACCACATACTCACCAAATCCAGGGCTGAACCTCCTCCTAGGTACTCCATGATTATCCACAGCTTAGTGCCCTGAAAGCAAGAACACAAATCAAGAGCAAAGACAGTAATGAAAGGAGGCAGAAAAGTGAAACACCCCAGAGGCAGCAAGACACATGAGTAGTCCTGTACGCAATCCCAGAGATGCCACACACTGCAGATCTCAGGGGCTTAAGGAGGGACCTCCCAGCTCCCTCCTTCCTGCTGACACAGCATTATAGCAGTGGACCTGCCCCCAGTACATTTCTTTCTCTTGGTCTGCAGATTTATCTGAGCACGCTTAGTGTCCCTATAGGCACTAGACTACACAGCCCACAGAGATAACCATATTCTCAGGTTGGAGCCATTTAACATCACTCCAACAGATCTAGCACATCTCCTTCTTGAAAATGACAGGAGAGCTTTGCGGTCTTTGATCTCATTAACAGCACTGCCAGCTTGAAGGGTATGATCAGCAAGACGTTCTCTTACTCCTCAGAGAAGAGATTTCTAGAGCGATGTTCACAGGGCCCCAGTAGGAGATAAACGGCAGATCCATGAAACCACGGCTTGCTTGGTGTTTTCAGTAGAAGGCTGAGAAAATGCATTATGGCCTTTGAAAAATATGTAAGGAATAATCAGGATCCAAAGAGCTCAAGAACGGTTTGCGACAGACCCAGTGTTACACACACCTCCAGCAGCCGGCATGCAGAGGTCATCACTACTAGTAGCTTCCATTTGGGATTCCTAAACCTGTTCTCAACAGAAGTGGTATCAGCACTTCTGCAAAGACTTCTTTTCATCATTTCTGGTGAAATGATGATCACAAGATCACAAAGTACAGTTTCAAACTCCTCTTCTTTACAGAGGCATAAAGCCCTCAGTGGTGCTACCTTAAAAATGTAATATTTTGGAAAAGTATTCCACAAACTTCCTTTCAAGAATGGTCAAACTGGGGAGAGGTCAGCCTCTTCAATGAATAATCTTTTCTCCAGTGAAGTGTCCCGCTCTCGGGATCACACTGTACTGGGCACCTCATTTCCATGAGCTTTCCAAGTGTCTTAAAGCCCAGTCTCCTATTAAAACAACATAAACGCAGTGAACAGAGCCACTGCTGTTCCTCCTGCCACGCTGACACTCACAGATCGCGCACCTTTCAGTGCTGCATGCCACCACCAGCTGCAGCACCCACAGAGAAACCCAACCCATTCCCAAACTGCTGGCAAGAGAATTGCCATGGCTTTGTCCTACCTTCAAGTAGGAGCCGTAGTACCGGGTGATGTAGGGACTATCACACTGGCTGAGCACCGTAATCTCCTGCTGAATGTCCTCAATTTCATCCTCAGCCTCCTCCAGATCAATGATCTTGATAGCAACCACCTCCTTGGTGCGGTTGTCGATCCCTTTATACACTTCACCAAATGATCCTTTGCCGATCCGCTCCAGCTTGGTGAACAGCTCCTCAGGATCCACCCTGGAGTGCTAAACCAGAAAGCAGAGATGGGAAAACTCCATGAAACCCCACAGCAGCCTGCAGAGTGCCGCACATAACCACCCAATACAGCTCATCTCCCTGTCTATGCTGCTGTTGTTTAATTCACCCGAAACTCACATATCCTAAAAGGTCTCCACATGCTGAGAAACTTTACACAGAATATATCCAAGATGAGAGGAACTGAAGAAGTCTTTTACATGGGCTCTCCACCCCTGCAGACCGTAGTGGGGAATGAAGGTGATAGAAGCCCAGAAGGAGAATGTTGGCAAGTATCTCTATGGAAAGCGTCAGCTCTTTTGGGACAGGACTGCTCAAATTGCAGGCACCAAACTAGTGCCAAATCACCTCCACGAGTAAGCACTTGCTCACACTTGAATAGAAAGGCAGTCGAGGTGCACAAGGACCAGACTTCTTTTAAAGATCTGGGTGAGAAACGGGCACAAGCAAGAGGCCATAGAAGTTCCCAAGGATGTTTCCCTAGTCTGCCTTCCTGCATTCAGATTCAAAGGATTTGAAAGGTTTGCACCCTTCCCTACTTGTTTGGAGGGTGAAATACTCCAGTCATATAAATACCAGGTTACATTAGGTTTCTGCTCTGCTGCAGCCTGATTTCCAAGCAGCACCCAGCCCGGCTCTCTTCAGATGTTTACAGAGGGTGCCTCACATCTTTTGGAAGGTCAGCAGCAAGGAGGCCAGACACCTGCCTATCCCAGAGGAGACAGGAGAGCTGAACGGACACTTCATCTGCAGACCTGCTTTTCTGGAACAGCCTCTCCTCTGTCTGGCACGCCCAGATACAAAAGCAAATAGCACTCCCCTCATTAGATAAGCACATCAACTGGGGAGCTGCTAACGTGATCATCCTTGAGAAACGCTGACTCTTTAACAGCAGCTTCAAAGTTAACTCTTTATTAAGATGAGTATGGATGAGAAAGGGAAGGAATCAGAATAATTTTCTCATGCTATTTCATTCTGCCCAGCTGCAGACCACGAGGTCCTGCTGCTTCGTGCTACTAAAAGGCTCTTTGTGACTAGCTTTTCTGCTTCTTTTTAAAAAATAAGTCTAGTTTAAAAAAATAATCTGGAAAATATGGCCTGACCTCCAGGAAGCGGCCAAGCCGTTACAGTGAGTTTTCCACACCCAGAACTTCTCGGTCTCACCTCCAACACGTCACCCAGAGGGACTACACCCTTGCAAGGGCCTTGAGCTGGCAGATATTTTATCTGAGAGCATTTTTCCATCTAGCACCAGGTTCTAGCAGCAGACCATCACTGAGCAGCCCTAGGCGCTGCTTAATGATTAAGCCAACCAGTCATTACAGGTTGTTTGCCTTCTGTGCCCCGTGCATCGTCATATGGAGTAAAGCAGGCCCAGAGTGAGCTGTACAGTCAGCTCACTCAACAGGATTTCAATGTGCATTCCAGCGCAAGATACAAAAGGAAAACCAAATATCCTCGTGCATCCATGGCAACACCCAAACAGGCTGTACTTTGAACAAATGCACTGGAAACAGACTGGAAGGGATACGCAGACATGAAAGGAACGGGAGATACATAACAGGGACTGGAGAGAGGGGGGCGGGGAAAAAAGGAGAGGATTTGAGCTTGACAAATGCCAGGAGACAACATGAGACTGACAACTGCAGCACAGGGAGAACAGTCTGAGTAGTCCAGGCTCACAAGAGGCCAGGAGCAGTTTCACCTCTTGACCAACTTAGAGGAAGGGGCAGCAAGGTGGCACAGACGTTATCTTGCACAGTCACCTGCTGCACTGTAAAAACGCCACTCACCACATCAGCCACTCCACACATCAGGGAGAAGGGAGAGAAATCATCTCCTAGAAGCACCTGGCTCAGCTGATAAAGGAAACACTATGCACACGAATCCTGCAGGGAAGCCACCCTGCAAGAAAACCTTCCTCCCCTCCCACGTAAGTAATTTTCCCACGAGAAAGGAAATGGCAAGGTAGAAGTTAACTACTCCACTCCTCAGCCTGGCATGGCACATCAAAGAATCAGGACTTCAAGAACAGGACATGAAGCGTAAGAGCACCAACTACCGCAAGCAGCTTTTGGGACAACCGCCATTTTATGTATCGGGGTCTGTAAGCACGGACAGCTTCATAAACGAGCTTCCATACTTCGACGTCAGTGTATCCCATTTTCTGTGGAACAAAGCACTTCAGGTAGGGGCAGTGAAGGAGACAAACCTTCCTGACAAGCACAAGGAAACTTTACCCAAGGGACTCAGGAAAACGATACGAGTCTAGTGGGCAGAAGAGACAGGCCCTCCACATTAGGAAACTTCGCTTGTAGGTACTGGATTTACCTTCCCAGTACTTGTCACTTCAAAACTGATCTGGAAATGCATCAGAGCTCTCTGGTGAGAGGGCAAGAGTGTGACTCTATCGAGGGCCTGAGGATGTGCCCTCCTTGACGGCGTTGCCAAAATCACACAAGTCATACCCAGCAACAGCCAGACCTAGTGAGCGAGTATGGGGCAAAGAGGTAGTGAGTCATTACAGCCATGGTTACAGTCTCCTGGACGCCTGTTGGAGGACCAGAGTCTGCTAACAAATTTCTTTACTTTCTGTAAACAGAGAGGAGGAAACAGGCCTATCCCCGATTCAAGCAGGTCAATGTCTGCCCGTTGGAACACCTTGTGATCCACCATTGTGGACACAACAGAAGACATCGCCAGGTGGCATTTCGTGGAAGCAATCCTGAATTCCCACAACAAACTAAGACAGATAAAATTATGCTAGTCTGCAGGACGTCTGCTCACAAGCTCTTGTCCATTAAAAAAGTTCCTTTTTGAGCTGACACACGGTAACTTGCTGGTGCTGAGCAAACGTTCGGATCAATGGGCACACAAGCCTTGGCACTCTCCAGACAGAACAAATGCGGTTATGCCAGGAACGGAGAGCCACGCAAGTGCACCGCTCGTCAGAAGAGAAGCGAGCTGCCGCACTAGGGGGGCTCAAGTGGGGGTGGGCAGGGGAGGAGAAGAAGGCATTCTGTGTAGCCTGACTCTCCGCTACCCCAATAAATTTATACCTGCAGAGCGCTGCAATGAGGAGTGTAACAAGCACGATCTGTCCCTTTTCTAAATACGAATTGATCTCAGTGCCAGTCTTGTCAGAGAATCACCCTGGCTGCAAATCCATGTTCTGGAACTGCACAGCTACAAACACACCTGAAAAACCTCCTTAGTAGAAAGTAGTAGAATCCAGATGAAATGCTTTACACCTGCAGAAATGAGCATAGATAGCCAAAGAAGCTTTTTAGCACCTGTCAACTTTGCAACTGCTCACCAGCTTGGGATCTTTCCATTTTCTTCCACTTCCACAAAACTGCAAAATGGAGCTCCAGGCCAGAGTCTGAAGAGCAAGCTGACCAGCTCCTGCTCGCTCTTCTAATACAATGCATAAAGTCTTTAAGGGATGGTCACCTCGTTGTACCTTTTTGCTTGACTGAATGTCAATTACACAGCAGTTCTGGAGCAAAAAGCCTCATGCTGTTTCTCCCCTCTGAGAGCAGTCAGACACTAGAGATGGCTCGGTCAGGCATGAAAAGGCTTTGAGGAGAAAGTGCTTTATGCACTATCTTGGCTGTACGTGCAGGCAGGGGAGGGAATAAGTATGAGAGGAATGAGGACAACCTACTAGTAATGTGCTCCACTTCTGCCCTCCAGGATCGAATCTCACAGCACAGGAAAGAAGGATGCTCTGTCATGACAGGCGTGGGGGTGTTTGCCATCATGACTGATGATGCCATGTTTTAAAACAGAGCGACTCACTGCAGACACCAGGAATTCAGAATTGCAGTGTGTTATGAGACAAGCCTGGCAGTAACACCAGCTGCTTCACGGGAAAAGAATGGGTTTGGCAGCTCTGCCACCTCCAGCTGCAGAGACGTGATATCCACAGCCTTTCAGAGGAGACTAGAGAAGAAGGGTAAATATCTACCCTCATTTCAAAGCTATACCTACTACTATACTAGCTGCATATTGGGAACAGAAGGAAATACCCTTTGAAACAGCTCAAGGTCTTCTCTCTGAGCTGTGTCCCACTGGATCTCACTTTCAAAAGAGTCATATTCAGTATCATGAGCAAGAGTCACACCTGCATCTGCTGCACTGAGGTGCTTAAACCCTTTTGGAAGTGAGAGTTCCTTGGCCTGGGGGAGGTCAGGATCAGAATCATTGTTCTATATGGGAGAAGTCTGTAACAGAAAAAGATTGTCAAGGCCATAATACTTTAAGAGCTGAAGCTGACTGGGAGTTTTGCAGCCTCCAAAGGTATATATGGAACTACAGCAGCATTTAGTGTTACTTCTGACTAGAGCACTTTTCACCCAGCCAAACAAACAAACATCATTTTTCTCTGCCAAACACAGTAGAAGGAGGATGCTGGTTTTAATAAACCTCGGCTACTGACCTTCTTTCCTTAATTGCCTCCTCTCCTCCTTAACTTCCCATCCATCATTTACCCACATTGCATGCTACACATTAACCTCCGGGCCACCAACAGAGCTATCTGCAGCAGGCACTATGTTCTCTTTGGGGAAATCAGCTTTGTGTCTGGAAACATTTGAAAGCTTCCCTGTCTATAAGAAATCTGTGCACAACTCTTTTCAACTGCTAAACCTGAGAGAGTTTTGAACTTCTGGACTATAGACAAGAGGGAAGTTTGTGTTCAACGCTTTGAAATACACAAATTTGTCTGAGACTCCCAACTTGCTTCACGGATAGTGTTCTTTTGCTTCAAGGGAGCAAAGAATTACTTAGCCAGAGAACTTGAACAGCTTCTTCAAGGTCACGTAAGGAACAACAAAACTAGAAGCAGAGCTCAGATCAGAGCTTTAAACACAGTAATACAAATACATCATCTAGCAGATAGAGCTCCCAACAAAGACGGAGGCCCACTGTGCTGAATGTACACAGCAAAGGGCAGCCAAGAAAAGAGCGAGCCAACTAGCTGAAGCAGGAAAATGGAGGCACAGAGGTAAATCCTGTGGATTTGTCTAAGGTAACCCTGCACATCAGCAACAGAACTGGGAATCAAAGACAAATCAAGCCTCTGACATGCCAATCCAAGCCTTAGTCTCTCAATTTTCACAGTACCTCCCCACCACTCCCTAAACTCTGGTGAACACTTCAGGCCAACTCCTACTGCCCTTCCAACAAGCCACAGTTACAGATTATGAGGTTGCATCAAGCATTCACTGAAGAGACCTGAGGAATGGACAGCACAGACTGCTTTCCTATTCCAGGAGCAGACAGAGAGTCATGGGATGACAGAATCTGAGAATGCCTTACATTTGCGTACTAAATTCAGAGATGAGACCACTGCAACTCTGATAAGCTTCGTTAGTGAATGCTGTGTACAAAAAAGCTTCAGAGCAACCTCCTCTGTAGCTACAGAACTCAGTTCTCCGCCCTAACCAGACAGCATCCTTTCCTATTCCTTTCATTCCTCTCCCTGTACTATGACTCACTCAGGCACTGTATTTCCATTTAATTCCATACACGCTTTGGGGAAACAGCTTATGTGAAAGACAGCATGCAAACTAAGATGCATTGCAAATCAATTTTAAATCAGAAAATGCTTGGAGAAAGCATCATCTCAAATCACTACAGCTTTTAGTATTATAATTCTACACCTAAGAGCAGAACAGAAAAATGCCAAAAATTCTCACAAAACATGTTTTAACACGATCTACATTCAGTATTGACATATGCCAATAATCAAACACACCCCACAACCAAATTCAGAAAAAAGAAAATTCAAGCCAATACTATTAATGTGGTTTAGCTTTTAGTCCCGAGTCATGACATCATCTTTCCACATTCCTCTTATGAAAATGTCATCACAACAAAAGGATTTAACCACATCCACCGAGGCTGATATCTCTCTTAGAACAGTTAAATGTACAGTATCAAATATCACTACCTCTTATGCATTAAGGTTACAAGCACCGTTTTTCTCAGGCTACTGTCACGAACGCTTCAGTAAGGTATGTCTGGCACAGCCTGCACACACAGCTTTTCTGTTTCCATTTCTAGACTTCCCCTCCCAAAAATACTCAGAGAGCCAATGATTCCTGTCTCCTAGGAAGAGCAGTGTTAACCTCAGAGAAAAGGACCATACTGGGCAAAGAATTCCCTTTTTTCGTACAGGTAGCAACCTAACACTGTCAGTCCAACACTACCATGGGTGTAAGAGACAAATCAATCCGCTAACAGGAGTAAGCTGAGACGTGCGCAAGGGAGATAAAGAGTGGCAAAAAGTGATTTTTCTGGGGGTGTTATGTTTGCTCTTGATTTTAAAACAAATTTTTAATCTCCACTTACTTGGCTGGCAAATTCTCTCAAGTGAGCCATGCCTACAGGATGGTCAGACATCCGCTTCTGCAAAATTGGAGAGAGTTGGGACGTCGTAGCACAGTGGGAAAGCTATGTTTTCTTGTCCACTGGTCAGCTGTGACAAGCAAGAACACAAAAGCTCTACCTCGAGGTTCTCAGAGCCTGGCTTCTTCCCCAAGACCTACCGTCATCTTTTTTCTCTTTGATTTGCAGTTCTCCTTGGACCTACCAGCCCATTCTAAGTACGCCAGCCCCTCCTTGCAAACCCCATTTCTCAGTTCTTTCCAGACATGCCTTCCAGGTGTATCAAGGAACCTCACTTTAATGACATGCGCTGACAAAGCCTCAGGCACCATTTTCCCTGCCGTCACCTCAGCGTGCTCCCCCGGTTTATAGTTGCCCCTACAGCACCATCCCCTCAGCACCACTCCCAGCATCTTCCCCCGCACAGCCCAGTGTTATCCTCTGTCAGCCCTTTCCTCCTACCGCTCCCCAGTAATCCTCTCACTGAGGGTCCCCCTCCGCTCCCATTCCCCCCAGTACACCCACTCACAAACCTCAGCTTCTCAGTGTACCTCTTCCTCCTCAGGGATCCCCAACCCTACGCCATCCCAGTCCTCCCCAGTTCTGCCGCCAGACCCCGTGCTCCTCAGGGCTCCCCTCCATCCCAGCAACCGAAGAGCCCCAGCCCAGCACGGCCCCTCAGCCCAGCCCAGTCCCTTCGGGGCACCCTCGGCCGGGCCCGGCTCTCTCCAGGGCCCCCTACCCCAGTGCTCCCCAGCACGGCACCCTCAGCTCCCCACAGCCCTCCTCGCTGTCCCCCTGTCATGGTGGCCCCTACGCCCCCCCAGCCCCGCTCAGAGACCCCTCACCGCACCTCACACCTCACCCCCCATCCCCCGGTCCCCTCAGGGACCCCCCGCCCCATCATGGCCTCCTCAGAGCGCTCTAAGCCAGCCCCCTCCACAGCTCCTCCTCCCCCCTCGGGGCCCCTCTGTGGCGGATCGCCGCCCCGCACGGCACCCGGGGGCGCTGCCAGCCCCGGCCGCCGCCGCACCTACCCGGGCAGCCCGCCGCAGCTACGGCCAACAGTCCCCGCGGGAAGGGCGGCGCAGTGCCATGCCGGGCCCTGACACACGGAGCCGCCGCCGCCCCGGGCTGCCCTCGGACACCGAGCTCGGCGGCGGCGGCGGGGGCAGGAGCGCCGGGAGAGGGGTGGGGAGCACCGAGCCGGGCCGGGCCGGGCCGCGCCGGGCGCAACAACACGGCGCGGCGGGGGGCGCGGGGCGAGGGAGGCCGCGCCGCGCTGCCTGCCGGGAGGCGTAGTTCCCGCGCGGCGCCAGCCACCCGCAGGGGCACGCCCGCGGACTACAGGTCCCGGCTTGCCGCGGGCGGGGGCGCGGCGGGAGCGGCGGGCGGGGCGCCAGCGCGGGGGCTACTGGGACAGCGAGTCCTCTGGTGAGAAAGACGCGGGCGGCGCAGCGGGGCGCGAACTACCCATCCCAGGGGTCCCTGCGGCGGGGGCGGGCGGGGGCCGGCCCCCTTTGTCTTCACGGCCTCGCTTCCCGCCTCACGGCACCTCCCCTCAGGCGGGCGGTGCCGCCCGGAGCCCTCATGGGGCGCGGCCGGGTAGGCCGGTCACCGGCGCCTGTCCTGTCCGCTGCCCCCTGTGAGGGCCAGGGGCCGGGGTCTGCCGGCGTCCCCCATCCCCCGGCGGGGAGCGGGCGAGGCGAGGCCAGGCCTGTTTGATCCGCCTTTTCCGGGGGCTGGCTTTGTAGGGTTGGTTCGTTCTCTTTTGAGGTACTTAAGTGAAAACATCAATTAGCCAGAGGGCTGGTACCAAGTACCCCTGTAATGAGAGAATTTAATCTTTGTATTTAAATGAACTGTATCGCAGCTGGAAGCTTTTCAACAAAGGGCTTATCTGTCGGATCTCCGGATTGCATGAATTTTGAGCTTACACCTGCAGGACCAGACTTCTAGCCCCGCAACCATGTCTTATAAACATTCCGATTGCAGCTCAAAGCCTTCACTTCGGAGATCCAGGAACAGACAGAGGAATCCAAGATTCCTTGTGGAGTGTGGAAGGAAGGAGAAGGGAGTTCTGCTCCAGTTGTGCTCCAGCCAGGACCAAGCGGTGGCCCGTTCCTTGTTGGTACGCACATAGATCACCCCTCAGGGGGGTCAGGTGTGAGTCCCTGTGAATGTTACTTAGGAATCATTTCACCCTGACAGCTCGGCTCTCCACCTCCTGTCATGCAGACTCATGAATTTAGCCATGTAGTTTTGTACTTGGTATCAGGCAAGAAGGCAAAAGTCACAAAAAAATGTTTATGTTCATTAATGTGACAGGTTTGAACATAAATGAAAAAGCTATCTCACTAATCTCACCCATAGACCTTAGGGTGGTGCAATGTCAGGATAATACTGACATGGAGCTGCTTATGACTGCAGGGAGGAATAGCAATTAACTTGTTTTGTCAGCTTAATTTAGGGTAAATCTTTAATAAGGGTGATCAGCATGCGGGATTAGTTCTGCAGGCCCATCTTAACCTGCAAAAGCTGGCTAGCTGTTTTAGAGCTTGCCCAGAAGTACAGGAGGCAGAGAGGCGATTCAAATGTAGTTCCCCCTTGTTTGGGAGCTGTGGGCTGTTTGCCTCATAGCAACAGGGTCTACTGATGGGCAGGAGAGGTTGCGTGGGAATTGTCCCCTGGTTGCCACCTAGAAGAAACCAGATACAGGTCAGTAGCTGGTCACTTTGGTTTGGAGAAGTTGTACAGGGCTGGCGATGATTGCTCCCTTGAAAGGCAGTTATTTCTGTGACTTTCTTGTGTGAGGAGAGGATTACTAATGTGCTCAAAAGAGTACAAAAACAAATCACTAACCCCAGAGAAGCAGGCTTCCCTGACTTTTCCATGGCTGTCGATGGCATGTTTGTGTCCACCACCAACTTCATTTCATTCTCAGACTATATCAACTGGAACAAAAAGAAAATAGAAGTGTCATCTTACGATCCTTTCTCCTCTGTTCTTCAGTTAGTGCTGTATTCTTAGCAATCTAGGTGGGGTTTTTTGTGTTTTTTTTTTTTTCTTTTAACATTAGCAACTGTGGTTACAGAACAATCGTACTACAAGTTGTGTGAGTGTATATATATGTATGTATATAATTGTTGCTTCAGCATCCAGAAGCTACCTGCATGTTTTGCTAAGGGACGAACCTCCACAGAGAGAAACCCAGTCCCTGCCTCCAAGAGATCTATGTTTAAAAAAAGCCAGCTTAGTAAGTGCAAAAGAGGAAACATCTCAGCTAGAGGAAAGCAGCAGAGAGTTAATTACATGCCAGAGTGCCCAGGCCTACAAAATGTCTGTCACTTGCTATTTAGGGTTAAAGCTTTCACCTGGCCCTGGGAAGCAGGGCTGTGGGAAAGGGAGCCTTGGGCAGGACTGTGGTGTCTCCTGACTGGCCATCAGTGGAAGCAGGCAGGTACTCCTGGGTCTGTCAGGATAGTACAGAGGATTACCTTGATCCTGAAGCAGGTAGGCACGAAAGTGGGTATGGCTGATGGAGCAGGCAGCTCTAGGAGCCGAGCCAGCCTTGCTGCGATCCCTTCTATAGCAGTTCTGACACCAGAACTTTGGTTAGCCTTTTCCTCCATAGCAGTATTAGTGAGTTCTTGCCTGTTCTTATAGCTTGCTTCACAAAATTGTAGGAACTTCTTGCTTTGGGGATTCCTACTCCTTTTCCCAAGCTGATTAAAATTGGTCAAAAAATATGATCAGGAAAAAGTCAAATACGTATCTATGTAAGCATGTATATTTGGTATCCGTGTGTGCTGTATGGCTGTCTAAGTCTGCATGCTGTGGGGGAAAGAAGGCTGTTATGTTGCTGGGGGTTCTTCTCACAATAGAGAATAAGTAATTTTTTTAAAAGTATTATTTTCAAAGGAATAAGCTGTTAGTTAATTTTTTTTTCTTTTTCCTTTTCTAGTTCTTTCTGTTAAAGCAGAGGGATAAACATCCAGAATAAAGAAAAAAATAGGTTAAAAGCTGGTGACAAAAAAAAGTAGTATTTAAACAAGTCTTCTGCTCAACACCCTTCCCCCTGCGCCCCCAAACTCCATCTCAGTTCTGAAAGCCACTTAAAAATAAGCTGTGCTGCAGTCCTCATTCCCAAGTCAAGTTTTACCTGACTGTGAAGCTGGCTCCATTCCTGTCTACAGAACTGGGGCCTTTGTCAGAGATAAGTAAGTGGGTCAAAATTGCTTAACATTCTCTCTATAAAAAAGTAATTATTTCAGAAAACTGTTGTATTCTGCTGTCAGCGTGGCACACATTCTGCTTGGAATAACCCATGTAATTTTCTTGTAACGGAGAAATCTTGAAGGAGGCATTTACAACTTTTGCCCAATAAGCTGATACACCTGACTATGTTTCTGTGAAGTCCAGAGAAGAGCGTGAATAGTTGTTAAAAGAAACTTCAACTGATGTGTTCTTAAAAGTTCCACCAAAGTAACACAGCCTTTGCTTTTTGCTAGGAAGTGTTGAGTGAATCACAAGGAGCCCTGTAGCCTGCTCTCCTGCTCTTCGCTGCCCATCACCAGATGCTGCTAAGAAACTCTTCAGTGAGACATCTCAAAGTTGCTTCCCCACTTGAAGGTAAAAGTGCTGCAGCTGTATTACTGTATCCCCACCTGTTGCATACTTACTTGGGTCAGACAGAAAGGGGGGGATTAAAAAGTGTGATAAAATACCTTAAAGAGGAGCAGCCTGGAGCCCAGTCTACAGATAAAAGCAAAGAATCATAGAATGTGTTGGGTTGGAAGGGACCTTTAAAGGTCATCTAGTCCAACCCCCCTGCAGTAAGAAGGGACATCTCCAACTAGATCAGGTTGCTCAGAGCCTCATCAAGCCTGGCCTTGAATGTCTCCAGGGATGGGGCCTCCACCACCTCTCTGGGCAACCTGTTCCAGTGTTTCACCACCCTCAGTGTAAAGAACTTCTTCCTAATGTCTCATCTAAACCTGCCCTGCTCTAGTTTAAACCATTGCCCCTCGTCCTGTCGCTACATGCCCTTGCAAACGGCCCCTCCCCAACTTTCTTGTAGGCCCCCTTTAGGTACTGGAAGGCTGCTATAAGGTCTCCCTGGAGCCTTCTCTTCTCCAGGTTGAACACCCCCAACTCTCTCAGCCTGTTGGTGTTCCAGAGGTGCTCCAGCCCTTTGATCATCTTCGTGGCCCTCCTCTGGCCCCGCTCCAACAGGTCCATGTCCTTCTTGTGCTGAGGGCTCCAGAGCTGGATACAGTACTCCAGGTGGGGTCTTATGAGAGCAGAGTAGAGGGGGAAAATCACCTCTTGATCTGCTGGCCATGGTTCTTTTTATGCAGCCCAGGATGCGATTGGCCTTCTGGGTTGGCGGGTAGACAGCATCGAGTGCCGCTGCAGGCTTGACTGGGGTTGTAACTGTTTATGGCCAAAACAAACCATGAAGAAAAGACCTCAAGCTCTACATCTTAGCTCTACATCTTACTGCTTTACATCTGCTCTGGCTTATTAAACTCTTCCAATAAAGTGTCTGTCTGTGGTTCGTTCAAGCACTGTTAGATTTTTCTGTATGAATCACTCAAAACGCTCTGATTTACATTGTTCTGTACCTCTTGAGAAACTTGTTGTGACACTGCTGTCAGAGAGGCCACGCAGGCATCCCTCGGAGAGCTGAGCAGAGCGGTGTGGTATGGCCTGCTGTGAGATGTCCTCTGGTCCCTGGGGCGTGTGGCAGCTTGTCAGTGTTTGAGATGAGGACATTGGTGCTGTTGTCCAAGTCCTGGGGCTGGCTCAGGGCTTTCTGCCCTGTTCTGCCCCTCCCATGCGTGCAGTGGGATCTGGAGAGCCCTTCCAGCGCCCTCGCCAATCAGGGAGCTTTGATGGCTCTCGGGGCTGGTACGTGGGTTTTGAAGCAAACCTGGTTTGCTTTTTGTTGGTGCCACCAGGTGGCAACAGCGCATTGCAGCCCCACGCTCCTTGCAGGAAGGCAGCACCCACTCCTGCCAAATCCTCCTTGCTCTGCTCTGTCCTTTCGTGCGTGGGTCACCCCTCTGCCTCCCGCAGCCCTTCCTGCTGGTGCGGGAAGTGCTGTTCAAAGCCAGTAGCTGGGCATTCAGCTTTAAAGCACCCATCTCTCGGTTGCAAAGGAGAAGGGAGCAGCTGGCTGGGGAGCAGAGGGTAGTGGCCAGTGGCTGGATTCTACCCTGGCAGTCCGAGGTTTCCTGCTGCGTGGCCAAGGCCAAGACGGGTTCCGTTTCTCATGTCTACCCTGGGTACAAAAACAGCAATTCAGGCACAACGAGGGTAAAACAGCAAAGAGTAAAGTGTATGTCAGGGAGGGTGACAATGGCCCTGCGTAAGGATGGAAACAGCTGCTAAGTGACTGGGTTACATGGTGGCTGGATGACATCAGGTCTGGCGCCTCAACCTTTTCTGTACTGCTCGGTGGAGTCATTATGGGACATTATTTGCAGCAGCCGCTTAGGCACCTTAAGCCTGGAGAGCCCTGAAAAGTGATAGTACTTTCCTAGTGTAAACAGAGCTGCAGAGCACAGCAGGTAGCCTTAGAGGGTGTGCTGTGTTAAGTGCTCTCCCCGAAGGTAGAGTTACTTAGCAGGATAGACTGTTAAAACTTTACTGTAAAAAGTGCAACAGAATAACCCGCTCAGTGCTGCAGTGCTTGTTTGGAGAGGAACTATTTCTAGCTCCATTAGTATGCCCAGAGGCTGAAGTGGTTTTCTGTATTGTACTTGTGGAGATTAGTGATGTGGAAGAGCACTATTGCTGCATTATGCAGTTAAGCACTAATACTACAAGAATAGAACAGTTATCTTCCTCACAAGAAGATCCTTTTGAATTTGTCACCTTCCCAAGGTATATGCTTTTGCCTAGTGTAAAGTGGAGCTTTCAAGCCCTAGGAAAGAATGCACTTGTACAGAGAAGCAAGGGTTGGACCTCACCAGCAGTTTTCCTCTTTGTCGTGGTTTATGGTTGGTGTCTGTACTTGGACACTGAGCTTCTGTATACCAGATGCTGCTCAAGCTCATGCCGCCAAACAGTCTCTGCTTGAACTTGCAAGCTACGCTGACAGTTTTAAATGGGGATGTTCTACCCACCCACCTGCTCCAGGCCTTAAACCTTGCTCCTTGTAGGAATGCAAGGGGGAATTCAAAAAGGAATCCATACCTTACCAGATAGATCAGTTAGCTGGTACTGTAGCAATCCACTTGCTTTGATGATAGCTCTTTGTGAGATCCCTGCTTGTATGGAGACTGCAGCAGACTGTTAAGGGTAAAGTAGTCTTGTTCCTGCTTTCAGACTATATTGCTACAAATCTTGCAGTATTGACTGCACAGGGCTTGCTTTCTGCTGATATTGTGGCTCTTAAGTCTGTCTTGAGTGTTCAGCAAAGAAAAAAACCTTTATCTCCCAATTCTGCTGGCAAAGTGGAATAAACAAGAGTGACGTTTGCAGCTGTAAAGCTCAGAGTGCAGCTGACTCTTCTGTTGGCTCAGCATCCCTTTGCTTCCCACAGTGAATAATCCCTAAATTAAACCAGGGTAATTCCAAGCTGAGAGCAAGAGAACTTGTTCTTCCAAGCCATGTTCTAGTGGCCTGTCCAGCGGTGGAAGACAGTTTAAGATCATGTAGCTGAACCCTGGCCTTTAGCAGACCTCTGTGCTCTGCTGAGGCAGGAATGGATGTGGCTAATGTCATTCCTGGAGAGATTTTTGCTTTCCTGCTAGTCTCTTCTGACTACCCTGGAAGTTGTGCACAGATAGGTGGGTGGACCCCTGTTTAACTGAGGGACAAAAGATAGGTGCTGGCATACAGTTTATCTGGGGGATGGACCTGGCAGTCACTGAACACTTCAAGAGAAAGCCTTGTCTGGAACCACGGAGTATCTATGGAAATTAGTGTAAATGCTTCTTAAAACAGAGAACAAAATGCTCTGCTGGAACTGACAGTATGGCATTGTGCTTCAGTTACCAACCTGCTTTTAAACTGGAGCAACTAAATGCGGTTAGCCATTTGGATAATCCATTTGGAGTTATCCACCCAGGAAAATGAGGAGAAAAAGATGGCACTATCCAGAAGTGCTGCAGGAAAGAAGCTTGTTTTAATTGCCTGCCTATTGCCTGTGCAGACTGGCCAAACACCTGTGCTCTCACCCGTGTCCAAACTAGGAGTAGGAGTACTCAGCTGTAATTCTGATAAAACGACAGTGTAGTCATACTTGCGTTTACAAAGATCTCTGCAAGTGCAAATGATAGCCTAACTCACTCTTCTGAGGTGCTTCTGACCCCTTCTGCATTCAAGCTTTCCTCTGTGAAACTTCCGCTGTGTCTTTCTGAAGCTTTGGCTGTATGGGCTGACCTGCTTTGTGAGGACAGCTCCAAGGCATGGGAGCCATTTGGAGACTCCTTGGAAAAGAAACGCAGGGTTTCATTTGTGTGTTGAGAGCCACAAGTTTCTTCAGTGGAGTACACCCATTGTAGTGCAGATCCCTGGGTCCGAGTTCAGTATGCAAGGTCTTACAGAGAAAAACCCCTTCTTTCTCTCCCTAGGTGACTTGACAGCTGCTACTCCCCTTGCTGATGGAAATTTTTTCTTATCAGTATGTGTTTTTCATGCCATTAAACTAAAATGTAACACTAAATAAAACTGATTACTAGGATGCATGTACTTCGGCAAAAAGAACTCCCATGCTGTGCATCCGAGATGCCTTGTGGAAGGGAAAACTAGCAATCCATGTTTTCTTAAGGAAAGAGCCCTCTTTGCTCACATTTGTCCAGAAACATTTTTAAACAGGAAGATGCAGAGTTACCTGATTGAGTGCATAGTTGCTAGAATTAGGATTCTGAAAAGCTTCTTCTGTCCTCTTGTAAAGCAAGAAGGTGCAAAGCTACCTGCTCTTTTATGCCTCTTTCTGATGAAGAGCTCAGTGCTAGCATCGAACTTCTGTTTATTAATGAATACTTCCTTGGCCTCTGCTATCTGGACCAAAGCCCCCATTAACAGCTCTATCACGTGAGTTTCTGCAAGGTTCCGTGATCATTTATGTAAATCACTTCATTGGTCTCACGCTGCAGTGGTCTGATCTCATGGCTGCTTCTAGAGCTGAAGTTCTCCTTAAATCACAACGATTGTATTTCTCTTAACAAAATGCTGTGTGTATGTTAGTGCCAGCAAGAAATTTTGTGCTGCTTTGGCTTCTATCCAAGGAAACTGCTCTGTGGTTACCAGGAAATGAGAAATCAGACCTTGAGTGAAAATATGCTTTGGGAGTGTGCAGGAGAAATAGGGCGTAGACCCTGTGCGGGTCTGTGTGAAGCTGATTTTGCTCTGATAACTCACGATGAGCATCATCTACTACTTTTAAATCAAGAAGCTATGTCTGTTAAATGACTCATGCCATACATCTACCCAACTTTGTGACTTCTACGAGAGGGGCATCTCTGACCCTTGAACAACAAATGTTTGGCAGGAAGCATACAAGACGGCACAGTGGCTGCCTGTCTTCCTTATGCAGGGCTGTGAGAGATGTGCTTAACTCCTCCCAGTGTCTTGGCTGCAGTGGAAAGCTCACTACCTGGGAGGGTTTCTCACATTCCTTGCTCCTCTCCAATGCAGCTGCTCTTAAATGTGCGATCTGACTCTGTATGTGTTATTTCTCACTGTCTTTGCCACGCAGAATGATGCTAAACAACACTGGCGCACTCCCTTACAACCACTAGCCCTTCACTTACAATTACTAAAGTAACTGCACGCTTCAGCTGAAAACTAGTCACTTGAATGATACATAAAACTACAGTTCTGGGAAGAGAGGTATTTCCCCTTTTTTCTTTGAAAACACTTCCCCTAAGTTTCACTGATTTCTCCTTCCTGCTGAGTAACTTCAGGTTTAAGCAGTCTAGACTATTGCTGGTGTTTCTTTCCTGTGTGAGCTGTGGGATACTGCACTCTTCTTGCCAGTTCATGAGCACCTTCCTCAGGTGAAATTTCTGGAATGCTAAAGGGAACTTTTAGTGCAAGTTTTCATTTAGAGTTTATTCATTTAGGTAAGTTAATATTTCATAGAATCATTTAGTTTGGAAAAGACCCTTAAGATCATTGAGTCCAATTTAAGCCCTTTCTTTGCTGTAAAACAAAAATATTAGAGCTATAAGCATCTGTTGAAATTCTGAAGTGATATAAAGCACAGCAGTGTGATGTGTGAGTGTCTTGCAAAATACAAGCAACCAGCATTTCTTGCGTTGAGGTTGTTCTTCAGGCTTTTTTTGTGAAAAATATTTAGTCTTGCCCAATGTGTAGATTTTTTTTATTTATTTTACTTTTCCTACCTCTCTGGCTCCTCCTAATCAAATTACAAACTGAATTAGCTCAACAAAAGAGACTTCTCTGAGACTGCAACTTCTCTGAAGTTTTGACTTCATCCCCGGAAAACGCTATTAGTCTCAAGCTGCTTATTCATTTCAACAGTTGACTCAGTTCAGTAGTTAAGTAAGGAGTGTATTTTGTTGTTGTGGGGGTTTTTTTTGTCTCGGTTGCTTTTCTGCATTCTAAAAAACTTTTAAACTTCACGTTTGCTAGTTTGATTTAGCACATAAAGACACAATTTTATTTCTATGTTTTTTAATTGCATTTGTATGAATGTTCAAGGGGGTACACACTAGCAATATGGAGTAAAAATAGCCTACTAAGTAGAAAACACTGTAGACACATTCAGATTTCTGATTTGTATCAGCTGTATAATTACTTAAATACACATCATGTTACACCTTTATAGCTGGGGAAAAATAACCATAGTGTTGAGCTGTGTTCAGATGCAAATAAAGAGACCTTAATTCTTGCAAGTCTGAGACTCACCCTCTCTTAGAAACCAGTATAAACCCAGATTAAAATCAGTGACCTCAAACAAGATTTCCTGCTTGCTGATTCTTAAATATGATTAAAATTGACTGAAGTGGGTCCACCCTGAGCATCTTTGGCAATGTCTTTTCACATCTGGCCAGATGTTAGCTGTTGTCATGCCAATGCACAGTGCTACAGTCTGATGCACTGGAGGAGATGTGAAGGCTGGGCAAGAAGCAGAGCACTAAGATCTTCCTGGACCTTGCTGAACTGATGGTCCAAGACCTGTGGCAGATCTTTCCTGAGAGCCTGGAAAAATAACCAGGATGCGCTGTGGAGCCTAGGAAGGGACAACTAATGATGATGGTGGGGTTTTCTTTCTTCCTTGAGCAGGGGTGGGAATATGTATTGCCTCATCCCAAACACTTAGAGCAGCTACTGCACCCAGCTTCATTTCAGAGTCATGTAAACACTCTGGCTCAAAGGGTTACAGTTGAAGTAAGGGAGATGATGGAATTCAAAATCAACAAATGTAAGTTAACCCTGCTTTGGACACGTACTTGATCAAGCTCATGTTCCAGCCAGAGTAGGGAATTGCTTTTGTCCTGGTTAATGTACATGCCTGATTCAGATATCTTGATGTCAGGTAACAAAAAGTTGTCCCTTTCCATCAGAAGCCATGAGAGCTGTCATCTTAAAAGTGCTGGGAAACCCAGACATGCTGAGCAATCATTGCTCTTGCGGAAGGATCTGTTGATTACCTTCTGTCAGCATTTCTCCGTCTTCTATGGTAGACTAGGAAGCTCCAGATCACTACAGCTGCGTTTTTATATGCAGAAACAACACTGGTGATATAGTTTCATGGACGTTTGTCTTGATGGCAAAGCTGAAATTGTTTGCTTCTGCTTGTAGCTACCTTGGTTGTACTCATACAAATCTGTCTGCAGATATGCTTTGTATGGAAGGTTTATCGCATCTGGATGAAAAAGAACCAGCCAGCTCCCTGAACCAGTCCACAGGGCCAGCAAGCACAAAATTATACCAGTGCAATTAGGAAGGACAATTTTGGGAATGGGTACAAGCAGCTGACCCTGCTGCTGAAAAAAACAGCCCTATACTGCCCCACCGAGAAAAAGGGGTAAACCTTGTTAACCAAAGCAGTCTTGAAGAAAATTTTTGTCAACATGGAGTTTCACAAAGTCTTGAGGTGTATTGTGTGCGTAGAAATGCTTTGCTGGCAATCAGGGTGGAACAGCATCCCAATGGCCAAAGTACTGTATAGTATAATCAACTGCATATGAAGCAATCATGCACTCTGAATTTGATCTGTGCAGACTAGAGACATCAGCCTGCCCTCCTTGTCTGACAACTTGAAAAGACAGATTTTTTTCAAAAGCGTAGTTTTTATGCTTTTAAGCAACTTAGCCTCAGTTGCCTAAGGCTAAGACTGAAGAGCCTGAAGAGCCTTTCTGAAAGTCAGTAAGGGTTTAATTAAAAGTATGGCTAGATTCTGTAAAATTTGAGCCTAAATCCCTTGAAGCGTGTTTTAGGACATGAAGATGTGTGCAGGGTAAAGAGTCCTGCCTTGTGGTTATCAGATCCAACAATCCATTTGACTGTGTAGGACATGTCCATGCACCAACACGTGTCTCAAAGCAGCAGATAAATGTGTCGGAGCTCATAAATGCTGCTGAACCAGTGCAGAAGTGCCTGCATGCCCTTCAGACTCTTGAGATTTCAGGATCATTGCAGGCAGAGGCACCTGCCTGTCTTCACCTGTCCACGTGCGCGTATCCTGTGTGTAAGCATGAACTGATCCCCAAACCTTGTGGGTGATCAACTGCTGTAATGAGACAAAGGCTCATCCTTGCCTTTGTGGGTTAGAGCTTGAAAAGGAAGAGTCCTCTTTGCTCTCTTGGGAATAGTGACCTCATTAGTGCTTTCTGCCTTTTCTGTTTTGGTGGTGCGGTATGTAAATATTTTATTTGTGTTTCAAAACAAAGCTATAGCGGTTGAACAACTTAAAACTTATTTCTTCTTTGTGTCTGCTGCCTTCTTGGCTTATGAGATGATCCGTTCAGTAAAATGTGTCATTTTAAAGCAAATTAAAGGATAGGAAACAACCAAACCAGTTATATCTATTCAGTTAGGCTCTTAAGCTGATGACGCAGCCTCATCAAAGTCCTAGATTTAGCCAGGAGCTGCTGTTTTTACAGAGGGCAGCTGCTGGTTTGATACCTGAGTAGCAATGGTTAGTTAAGTGCTTCCCAGGCAACGTTTCCAGAATAAGATTCAGGAATACAGGTAGAGATGTTCTATGATTAACTCATACCATGACTTGCTAACATCAAATTCATGCTACAGTTCCCCCTTCACTGTGTTTGTACATCAGTTCTGGAGTACACCATATCTGTTCTGCCTTTGTCAAAACATACGTATAACAAGGAAGTTGTGTCTACAGTGGTAGGGAGCATGGCAGTGAGTTAAGAGAAGAAAACATTGGGTATGAGGGCTAATCTATGTCAGAAACCTACGTAATGGATTGGATGCTAACATTGATGCATTTAAGTCACTAGACCCATATTCTTGTGAAAGAGAACTGTCTAAAGGCTGTGGAAGATAAGTTCACTGTGTCACATCCCCTTTGGTCTGGCACATGACAGTTGGCACTGCAAAATCCTGCTCCAGAAAAGGTGCTTCAGGGTGATCCCATCATGCAAGTAATACAAATAACTGCTTGGCTTTCAGGAGGCTTTGAATCAAGCCCTTCAGAAATGAGAGAAAGGTTCAAAAAGCCTCAGTGTTTTCCTTGGGACTCACTAAGCTGCTGCTTCCTTGTATTGTTTTCCTGTTGCAGCTGGCAAAATATTTCTGTATAAAAAGAAGCGTTTCTTCTGGCCTCCCTGTTCCTCCTGTATGGCTTCACAACCTAAAGCCTGACGTAGTAGGTGTTTTTGTGGTGGTAAGTGATAACTTCACAAACACAGATTTAAAGTATTGCTGCAAAAATCAGAAGGGAAGAGGCAGTGGGGAGAAAACGCTATGTTTATACTGGGTGAGATAATGTGGAAGGTTGTTCAGGAATGGTTTGCTACAAGGCTTTGGTCTGGTTACAGTGCCAGTGTTTTGCCAGAGCATCTTCCCTCTGAAGGGAAACATTGCAGCAGGCAGGGGCTAGCGGGGTTGGTTCCCAGGCTCTCTGCCTGTTAACTGTGTGTCTCTAGCGTCACTCTGCTTCTCTAAGTCCCTGCTCCATAGGTGTTTTAGAACATTGGATCTATGTGTTGAGTGTGTAGTTTCTGCTGGAGTTGTTGTAGGCTGTGTGAAATGGCTGGGATTGGCACTGTGAGGTGAAACAAAACAATACCTCAGATAGAAACCAGGCCGTGTGAACACAAGGCTGGAAATTACCTCCTTAGCGTGCTCGGGTTTGTTCTTGTGCTATTGCAGGAAACTGTATCACGCAGACCCTTTCATAAGCTTAGTGCGCTCACAATTAGCTTTTTTGCTTCCACTGCAACTGTTAAAAGGCCCTTCCAGAGACTTACTTCTCTAGTGGATAAATTATTTAATATTGAGCATAAGCTGTCCACATTTAGACTATTGCTGTGTTCTCACTGATGTGGTTTCTCCAGGGTTTGCTTCCACTTGATGTACTTAGAAAATGTAGACATATCTCTGTGGTCCCCTGGTTTTACTAAATGAATGCTCCAAGCTCTTTTGGTCACCCCATCGAAGATAGGGAGGAGCTGTGGTGTGGAACCTGTTGTTTCAGCCAGAACACTCTCATGCCAGTAATAGCTACACTGGGAACAGTGGGTTTGGGTGATAGAAGTTGTTTCTGCACTGTTTCCTGACACTCCTTTGTCACAAGGTTTTTTTCCAGTATAGATCTAGCCTCTAAGTGTTGTAGCCTAAACATACTATGGAAAAAGGGGCTCAGATTACACTGGCAGCTCCTTGGATTATAACACCCTGTTCTTTTGCGTCCAGTTTTGAGCACTGTATACTGTGGTTTCATCTATTTTTACTTATAGAGGTATCTTTCAGTGTGAAGCTGTATTTTTAGTATGTAAATAATATAGGTAGAATATGGTGCACTGTTGTTTGGGGGTTTTTATACAAAGTTTGGTTTATTATACACAGCCTTCATCCTTCTAGTTTTTGTGTCTTTGCTGCAGGGTGGAAGTTGAGGGGGTGCTGCATGCTGTGACAGTCGGGCAGGGAACACGTGGGATGGGTTTGGCATGCGTGGAGAGCTGGGAAGCACGGTGGCACTTGCATATTTGCCAGAATTCTGGGCAACGTTATCATTAGTTAAGCAATACTGATATTTAAGCACTCATCTTTGTTTCAGAGCTCTGCTGAATAGGCATGGTTTAAATAGGACTACTGTTTCAAGCTGTTGGCTGCTGCAGGAAGCTAAAACATAATTTTTAATTATTTTTCAGCCATCAGAGTTGCAAAGGGAAAAATATGATTTTTCCAAGAGATGATCAGGAGCACTCTGCAGAGAAGGTGTGGGTTATGGGGTGGGCAGTGGCACAGGATTTCTGGAGTCTTGATTCAGGGATGGGCCTCTGTCTATAGTGATTATATCTAAATTTGTGGAAGGCTAGTGGATAAAATCAAATTTCTGAGACAATCTTTGAGCAAATACTTCTGGTGCTGGAGTCATTATTGCCATCTTAACATGACCATATCGGGCTAAGCCAGGGGTCCCCAGCTGATGACTGCTACATACGGGTACCTCTCCTTAACCCTGCTCCTTTCCCAGAAGAAGCCAGGTCAGAACAAGGATCTGTCGCCGCTGGGAGGATGGGCTTTACCGCAGCCCCCTTCCCAACGCAGCAAAGCAGTCTCCAGCAAGCAGTTAATGGCAGACCAAAACGTATGCTTTGTGTTAAACCTGTGCATGAATTGTCTGTTGGATGCTGGCCAGAGTATTTGATGCATCATATAACAAGGCTTTTTCATGCAGTTTGTTTGTTTGTTCTTTTTTATCCCCCAATTTTGAAACCAGCAGTGGTACAGGTTGTGCTTGGGGTTTTTTTTGTGATCAACACCTTGGAGAGGTGTACTTGACTATGTCTTTTCTCAAAGGTGACATGCAAGAAATGGCAACCCCTTTTTTCTGACCTCCTTTTGGAAAGGCTGTATTTTGAACATGCCACGTGCGCAGTCGTTAATCTATAAATTGTAATTTGTTGGGGAGAATTTGTGTTTGCGCTGGTAGAATTTCTTGCAAGAAACTTCTATTTCTAAAACCTCTCTTGTTTCAAATCATAACACAAAAAGCCAACATTTGTACGTGATCCGTTGAGTTGAAATGGTATCTCTCACACACACACAAAAAAGTTGAGCATTCTGGCATCAATACAATAACATTTGCAACAAGAAGTTGATGTTGAAATTAATTTCTCAGTATGTTGGAACTAATCGAAATGTTTTCCTTAAACTTTGTATGTTAGTTTTCTTAACACGCTGAGATGAAATGGACATGTTCCTGCAGAACACTTCATTCTGGACAAACGATTTCCTATCAGCAAACCCACTTCTTTTTTTTAACCAGGGTACTCATAGTTTGGGGAAATGCAAGCACCACTTGCGTTCGCCCAGAACTGGACCTCTCTTCATTAATCGCCTCCATCGTTTCAGATTGAACTGGTATGACTAGCCCACTGCTGAAGTATGACAACCTGCAGTTCCCTGACTCGGCTACCATATGAAAATGACCGGCCAGCATCAACTCTGCAAAAGCCGCCACAGGACTTCCCCAAGAGCTATTCCTGTTTCAGCAGTGCATTCACCGCTGGCTGATACATGGGGTAACCTGCTTCAGAAATTATGCTCCTACCCTCACCCCTAAGTCGAGTCCTTTAAGGAAGCCCTAGGCGCTGGCAGTAGCACAACAGAGAACCTCCTTAAGAGGGAAGAAAGGGGAGGAGAAATCGTTGCTTTCTGGCTGTAGCAACCCCACCTCCCGGTTATTTCATCTTCCTTACAAGGCTAAAGCTAGAAGCTTTCCTCTGCTGCCTGGGTCCTTTAAAAGCAGCAGACAAGCCCCGAGGATCCCGGTGGAGCGCAGCCGGGATGGGAGGCTGACAGAGCTGGGGAAGGGGGCACTGGCGTGAGCCCTGCGGGGAGCACGGCGGCGCGGGCTGGTGCTCTGCGGAGAACTGTGACAGTATCCTATGAACCCAGGTGTTCACTGATGCAGAGCTTCCAAAGAAACATGAAACCAAACCCAAAAAGAAATCATTGAGGGGGAAAAAGTGCAACATGAGAGGTAAATATATTTTTCATTGGGAAAACAAAAAATAACTGGTTTTATTTCATCTGAAAGTCATTATTGTAAGTAGATGTCTAAAGCTGGGGACTAACATATGAATAAAGACTTTGGTCTGACTGACTTCAAAAGCAGTGCTGCATTAAAAAGTCGGATCAACAGATTAATTCAGGTGTGTCTAAAGAAATTTTGAATTTTATCTTTAGGCATTCACGCCTGAAAACTGTTTTAAAATCTGCTTTTCTGTTTTGCTCTCTCTGCTATTGCTAAAGGTTTTTGAAGCATGCATGTTGCTTTGGAGGGGAAAAAAAAAAAAAGAAAGAAAAAGAGTGGCAGAACCAAAACTTAAACTGAGAACGTGGTAAACTGTCTCCAGTGAGACACTTCAAATGCTCCTGTATCCCTGTTCTTGCAATAGTGCCATTTCTTCAGAAAGATCCATGACCTACTGAGCTGGAATATCTGTTGACATCTGGTTGAGGTTACTGTAGCTGGTATTTGGGATTTAGGGTTTTTTTTTCCAGTTTAATTGAAACAAGCTGAGATTGTCTACGCATTCTATGAATTGTTTCCATGCTCTGACCATCTAGTCTTTCTGAAGGGTAATTCTGTGACTGCTGAATCTGAGCTGGAAAAGAGGAAAGACCTTGATAGTGCAAAACTGCAGCCCTTCTTTGAGTCATGCTGCCAGTGAAAATCAGAGTGGCTGAAAGGTGGATGACTTTGTCCCTTGTCTGTAAATGCATCGAGACAAACATTTTGTAAATATGATACTACTGTCTTTAGTGTAACTGTAAGTTATATTACTTGGGCTTCTGATTTGCATCTTTGCAATGCTAGATGACTTACAGATGCTTTTATTTGCCAGATAAAATGAGAAACTGGCCTTTTGAGAGTAACTGCTGGGAGCTCTGACAAACCAAGAGACAGAGGATTACTACACAGCTCCTGCAGATTCTCATCTAAGGCACCAGGTCGGCTGTGTGTGCCGAGGTGTACGGTTCAGCAGCCAAGGATGGAAGTGCTACGCCGTTCCTCAGTCTTTGCTGCAGAGGTGATGGAGGTTTTTGACAGGTCTCCCACTGACAAGGAACTTGTGTCCCAAGCCAAGGCTCTCTGCAGAGACTACATAAACTCAAGGCTAATTCGAGCAGGTGTCAGCTGGAGCAAACCTGAGTACAATGTACCAATGCCTGGCGGTAAGCTGGCTGAGGTGTCCACCATACTGCTGCGACTAGGTAAGTCCCTGCAGGTATGAGTGGGAACTGAAACTATATGGAGCAATTCAGACCAGACTAAGGTTTCTGGAATTTATGAGTGCCAAGAGGCTTTTCATGTGGTGATATAGAGGTTTTTCTTCTCTGCTTTTGGGCATTTAGTTTTGTTTTTGTTGATCTTCCCTGAACAGCTCCTTTACTTGCATTGCATCAGTCCCTTGGAGCACTGCTCAGCACAATTTTTCTGCAGAACTACTTTGTTCTGAGGACTTGCTACAACCTAAAAGTATGACACAGTCCAAGAAAGCCCAACAGCAAACTAATTTTATCTGCATAAGACCCCAGCTGTGTAACGGTTTTCACAGAAGTTTCAGTAGTCTTTCTCAGCTTGGCATTTTAACAGGTCTTGTAGTGTTTTCTCCAGATGCAGGTGACTTGGCTGCCATGACGCAAGCCAAGCTGGCATCTGGTAGAGTACTGCTGCCTCTAGACTTGGGCTTCATCAGTTGCTTGCCCAGCTGCAAGGGCATTTAATTTGAGGGGTAGTTGCTTAGACCACATGCGTTGGAGATTTTATAAAAGCTGTTTTCAGTGACAATGTGTTTGATTTTTCCTTTGCCTACCCTAATCATTCAGCAAGACGTGAGTTTTCTTGCTTTTTGTTGGAGCAAGGAGGAGTTGGCTGCTGTTGTCTGGCATACACTGCCATTCAGTGCCCAAACTAGCCAGCATCCCCCATGGCCAGGTGACCGCTGGGGTTGCAGGGAGAGCGATTTGAAGGTTATGCCTGTAGGCTGCTACACGAAGACATTCTCTGCAGTCGTGCTAGTACCAGGAGCACGCTCTAAATGCTGTCAGTTGCCTGGCCTTTTGCTTTAGGTTTTAGCCTCCTGCGTGTTCAAGTCAAGCTATTTTGTCTTTTGGGATCTCAACACCCTCGTTCTTGGAAGTTGCTCCCAACATTCCTCTTTGCCTGCAGGCTGGTATATTAGTTCACATCTGGCTTGGAAACTACCACTAGCATTTGCATCTGACTTAATTATACCAAAGTTCAAATAAGTCAGGTGAAGTAACCTTTATATAAGCCTAACAAACTTGGGACCAGGCTGGTCTCCCCACTTTCTCCCCTTTCTTTCTACTTCTGTTTGATATTATCCCAAATTTCTTTTTAAGGCGTAGCTGTTTTTCTTTTGACTGACTTTTTTTTTTTTTTTCCCATTCATTCTTTTTCACTTTTTCTCTCCTATGCTGACTTTACTTCTATTTTTGTTTTCAGTGGTTATTTGATCTTTGGGGGTTTTTTTGTTCTGTCAATCTCACTACCTTTTTGTCCTCCATTTCTTCTCTGCCTGGGTTTGGGGGTTGAGATTTGTTTGCTTTCAACCAGATCTTCTGTGGGTGGTCAGGAGCATGTTAAAGGGCAAACAGGTGGCAGACTGGATCTGAAGGCGTCTCCTGGATGACTCTCCTGTTACTTCTTCCTGTCCAGATGGAAAGATTTGGCTGATAGTTGCAGGAACTTGGCGCTTTCTCTGAGCAAATCTGTTTGGAGACAGCCATGTGGTACCCATGCAACAAGAAGGGTGAGCAGTCCTCCTTATTAGGATGAAGAGTTGTTTCTGAACTGTTTGTTCAGAAATGCTGCTTGCCACATGGCCTGTCCCTTTCTTTTCCCCTTTTCGTCAATAAACCAGTACAAGGCTGAGTGGTATCCAGCCACCTGCCAGGAACAGTAGTCCTTAGCTGCTTGCTAAGCAGTGCAACAAGCCAGACCAGTTTTTTTCTCCATGATAGTGCTGAGAAGCTGGTGGAGATGAGAAATCAGAGTATTTCCTAGCGCTCTTGCACATGCTGAGGCAGTAGAGAGTCTGACGGGCTAGCAGAGGTGCTGGGCACAGGCGGTGGCAGTTGCAAAGTCTTGGGGAGCGAGAGCCCATCAGCTCAGTGAGGCTTAGCAGCTAATTAATGCAATTAACGAGTCAGAGGTGGTAAAACCTAATGGTATGGCCAAATGAGACACCCCAGGCCAACCTGCCATATGTGTCAGAGGTCTGGTTTATTTGAACTTGTCTCTTCTCTAGTTAAGGCCGAGGCAAGTGCCATTTCACCTCTGCATTGGGCTTCTGCATGTGGGAACAGTCACTGCTGCCCTAACTGTTCCTCCATGATTACTGGAGGAGGATTAAAGGAGGAGAAACACACAAATTGCTCTAGATGTTGCTAAGTGTGCAGTTGGGCATTTGAACATGGACACTGAAGACTGCCACCAATGTAACGTGCTGCTGCAGAGGTCCTGGGCCCCTGGGGCAGGGAGTCTGTAAGCCTGGGATACTTTCCTGTGCTTTTCTTTCTCTGCTGCGCTTGTCTGCCCTGTGCATTGCTGCAGGGCAGGGCCTGCTTTAGCAGCATGTGTGCCTCCAACCAAAACCTGATCTCATCTGGGGCCTCCAGGCACTGCTTGCTGAAAGCCGTAACAGTGGCAGGCTACCAAGTGCCGATCCCAGCCTCCTATGCCTCCCTCTCAGCTAACCACGGGCAGGGCTATCCCCATTTCCTCACATTTACAGGGAAGCCTGTGTGCTCCCTGCAAGGAGAAAACAGCTGTTAAGTAGTACAAGTAATCTTTCCCCTTATCAGGGCTGACCACGTGTTGGCAGGGTTTCCTCTCGCCATCAGATTGTGTGGGACAATCACACACACACACAAAGGGCCTGGAGAGCGTGTCTGTCAAATTCTGTAGAGCTGGGCTTTGCCCGTGCTGTGCTGAGTGCCGGTGACCAGTTAGATGAATTAAGGTCCAATAGCTAATGACTCTATAATGAACTCCTGTGTCATAGGGTGTCATCTTTTTCAGTCCCCATCTAAATGAAATTTTCAGGAAGATCAGTTGCCCTCTGACTAGGGCAAGTCATCTGGGTCTTGCAGTGGGATGTAAAGCTGTTGTGACAGCTCTCCTCTTCCCCTGTGTGCTCCAGAGAACCTTTGAGCAGGAGAAGGATGCAGAGCAGAATGCCCTAAATCTAAACCAAATAGGAATCTCCATGCACAAAGGGCATTGGTACCCTGCAATGTTTGCGTTGTGTAACGCTCCTGCAGCAGCCGTGCAACCCTCATTAAGTATCTGTAAACCTCTATAGAGAGATAAATCCATTGGAAACAGGGCTTTGTAATTCAACTGCTCAAAAATATTTGGTTTTGCTACAGAGGAAGAGCTTTACTGCTGTTGCCTGAGGTCCACAGCATAAACCTGTGGGAGGATATTCTCTGCTTGTCCTTGGTATTTCCATCTTGGTCTTCAAGCTAGCCTAACACCTCCAACTATATCCCATGTGGGGAGAAAACAACCTGGAGGTTAAAGCATGTGTCTGTACTGAGAACATTGTTGCTGAGGAGTCATCCAGGCAAATGAACATCTCTTTAACCATTTGGAGGAGAGAAAGAACCCCAGATTGTCACTGTGTGAGCGTAAAATAGCTGAGCTGATAGTTACTTTGCTCAATGTTGTGCAGCTCTGGGTGGATCCTTGGCTTTCATCAGCCTCCAACATTCTTGAGTCGCTCTCATCTTGAGGCTTTGTCTCATAGGGTGTTGAGAAAGGGCGTATCTCTCAAAAGCTTATGTAGATGTACATGCCTCCTTTTTGCTTCTGAAAGAAAAATGAGATGTCTTTGTTTATCTGAGGCCAGTCTGCTGTGTTGGAGGAAAGGCAGGCATCCAGCCTGGGAACATCACTTATATTGGAGACTACTGCAGTCACACCACTGGTACAGGGCCACTGCCTGTCCCTGATCCCTTTAGAAGTCCCAGGCACAGGGTTTATTAGGAAAGCAGGGTGCAGGTGGCAGGGGATTGCATCTAAATGAGCCTAAGCGCTCTGCTGCCTACCTAAAATAAGGTGGAGCTGGGGTTAAGTCTCTCCAGCTAGAGGAATATGTGGGGTGGCCCCAGCTGTAATTCCTACATGGTGAGAGCACAACTTGGTGTTCTGCGTGCTGACTCCAGACTGTTTGTTTCCAGGGGATGAGCTGGAATACATTCGTCCCAACGTCTACCGGAATATTGCCCGCCAATTGAACATCTCGCTGCACTCAGAGACAGTGGTGACGGATGCCTTCCTGGCAGTAGCTGCGCAGATTTTCACTGCAGGTATTGTGCCCTGACAGATATGCAGACAGGGCTGGGCGGAAACGAACAGGATGGAGCCACCTCTCTCAGAGAAGGCTTGTTTCTGGGATGGCCTGCAAGGTGGGGCATGGTTTCTGAAAGGGCTGTGGGCAGTTTGGCACTGCACACTGCTTTAATGATTTAATGAGACCTCCTCTGTGCTCTGTTGTTCTGGCAGGGAAATACTCTTTTATTATATCCTCCTGGCAGGTTTTCGCTCATTCTAGAAGGCATCTCCTGCCCTTCCTCGTTAGGAGGTAGTGTTACCTCATTGCACAGGGAGGTTGCTCATTCCAAGCTCCTTTGCTCACCATTGGCAACTAGAGAAGATTCATTACATGGGAGTCTCCCTTGTTCCAGCTCACTCTGCTGAGCCAGAACCAACTCATCACAAGGGAGTTCCTCTCTTTCTGGCTTCCTTTTCCCCAGCAATAGCCAGAACTGCAATGGAACCTGCCGCTTGCAGTTGCTGCTTCTCCATTCTCCTACTCAGAGAGGCAGGAGCCTCCGTCCTCGAGGCTAGCTGTTCCAGACAAGCAGGTGCTTTGAGCTTTCGTACTGCTTAGACGTGAATGTTCTTCTGCTTTTGTTTGACTGTTTCCAGAGATGATTGTCAAAATCAAAGGTACGCTTTGTGCTACGTTCCTGCGCTCCACCTCAGCCTCCCTGAAAACAGTCCCTGCCTGTGACTGGGAATGCAGTCTGGGGGAATCAAGGGAAGAGAAATGTTTTACTTGGAGATTTATGTCAGACAAGTCCTGACATTGTTGTAGGTTTTCTGCAGTGTTTCATTGTGTTGTTCATGGAAGGTATAGTAGATGTTAGAGACTGGAAACAAAAACAAAACAAACAAACAAAACCAAAACAAACCAACAAAAACCCAAAACAAAACACACAAAAAAAACCCCAAAAGATGGTTACTTGCTAACACCATAGTAATGTGAAGATGCTGGATCCAGTGACATTGACATGGGAAGTGTCACAGGAGGCAGCTGGTACAGGATAGAAGTCCAGGTTTATGTTGTACTTTCAAGTAGGCTTCCTCACTCAAAAGATTTTTATCTTCATAATCAGCTATGCGTTTTTATGCATATGCACTGCATGGGAACAACTGACACCCTAGAGAAGCCCTGTGCTGACATCCTGGACTTCAGATCTGAAGCATGGTGTGCTGGAAAGCACAGATCCTTTCCAGAATCACAACAGATGACAAAATAGATCTCTGAGAGGCAATGCAAAAATACAGCTCCCAGCAGGGCAAGTAGGGCAGATTTATTCCCTGGATCAAAGAAACTGAAGCTGTGCCATAAAAAATGGATGTAATTGGATTCTATAGCTAGTACTGCAGCCCTTGGGATCCTTTCAGAGCATGTCTGGAATGCAGATTGCCTTTGGGATGGCCATATGGGCTTGGGAGGCCATATGGGCTCAGAAGGCAAGAGCTGGGCAAGTATGGCAGGAATGTCTGAGTGTGGCTGTGTTCAAAGTGCAGGTGCCCATTCTCATCACTTAGTGATGAGCTTTTCTTGCGTCACGGCTTACAGAAAGATGAAGGTCAAGTTTGCAGGCTCAGGTATTTGTATTGCAGGTAAGTAGGTTATCTTCTTAGATGACTATAGCTGACTACATCAGAACTGGCCTACCTCCAAAGCTGAAGTGACACAGGGAATTAAGCCAGAAAGGTGGATGGCTGCGTAAACATGATGCTGGGGACAAAGCCCTGCTGGTTTCTGGGAGTCCTGCTTTCGCCAATGTATATTGTCAGATCCACCCTCAATGCCTGGGAAGGTCATGGAATTGAGGCACATGAAGGACAACCAGGCAATCAGGCCCAGTCAGCATGGGTTCATGAAAGGCAGGTCCTGCTTGACAAACCGCATCTCCTTCTATTACATGATGACCCACTTAGTGGATGAGGGAAAGGCTGTGGATGTTGTTTACGTGGAATTTAGTAAAACTTTTGACACCATTTCCCACAGCATCCTCCTGGAGAAACTGGCTGCCCATGGCTTGGACAGGAGTACTCTCTGCTGGGTAAAAAACTGTCTGGATGACTGGGCCCAAAGAGTTGTGGTGAATGGAGTTCAATCCAGTTTGCGGCTGGTCTCAAGCGATGTTCCCCAGGGCTCAGTACTGGGGCCGGTTCTATTTAATATCTTTATCAATGATCTGGACGAGGGGATTGAGTGCACCCTCAGTAAGTTTGCAGACGACTCCCAGGTTGGGTGGGAGTGTTGGCCTCCTTGAGGGTAGGAAGGCTTCGCAGAGGGGTCTGGACCGATGGTCCGAGGCCGATGGTATGAAGTTCAAAAAGGCAAGTGCCAGGTCCTGCACTTGGGTCACAAAAACCCCAGGCAGTGTTACAAGCTTGGGGCAGAGTGGCTGGAGAGCTGCTTGGTGGAAAAGGACCTGGGGGGATGTTGATTGACAGCCATCTGAATATGAGCCAGCAGTGTGCCCAGGTGGCCAAGAAGGCCAACAGCATCCTGGCCTGTATCAGCAATAGTGTGACCAGCGGGACTGGGGCAGTGATTGTCCCCCTACTTGGCACTTGTGAGGCCCCACCTCAAGTGCTGTGTTCAGTTTTGGGCCCCTCATGACAAGAAAGGCATTGAGGTGCTGGAGCGTGTCCAGAGAAGGGCAACGGAGCTGGTGAGGGGTCTGGAGCACAAGTCTTGTGAGGAGCATCTGAGGGAGCTGGGGTTGTTTAGCCTGGAGAAGAGGCGGCTGAGGGGAGACCTTCTCCCTCTCTACGACTCCCTGAAAGGAGGGTGTAGCCAGGAGGGTCTGTCTCTTCTCCCATGTAACAGGCGATAGGACAAGAGGAAATGGCCTCAAGTTGCACCAGGGGAGGTTTAGACTGGATATTAGGAAAAATTTATTCACTGAAAGGGTTATTAAGCATTGGAACAGGCTGTCCGGAGAAGTAATGGTGTCGCCATCCCTGGAGGTACTTAAAAGCCAGGAGACGTGGTGCTGAGGGACATGATTCGGTGGTGGTTTTGGCAGTGTTAGGTTAATGGTTGAACTTGATGAAGTTCCCTTCCAACCTGGACGATTCTATGATTGAGAATTGCAATTTTTGGTGTTCTTCAACTTCTTAGCTCAGGAGTCAAGCGAAAAGTGTGGATGACTTAAAATGCTTTTGTTGAAAGTAAAGCTAGAAATTGTAACTCTTGGTTCTAAACTGGGGATTTTCAGGATAATAAGAATGGGATCTGGACTCAGCCCTTTGAGGCTAGCAATGCTAGAAGCTTTGGGAACATAGTAGAAGCCCAGGCTCAGGCTGTGTTGCTAGTGCTGCCCCTCGTCTGGGGACACCGTGCTGCATAAATGGCTGGCAGTTGGCCGGCTGCACGGGGGGTGGGTTCAAACCTTCCTGGTGCTCTGTATGCTCCGTTTTTCCTTCTTTCTCATTTCTGCATCAGAGGAACTAACAAGATAACCCGTGAGCGTGAAGCTAGGGTTGTGTATTCAATTGGTTTTATCAGTTCGTTATTGTCATTTCTCTTGCTACAATGCTGCTGAGTGTAGAGGGGGAGGAGTTTGCTGATTTTTAACATTCCTGGATCCCAACTGCAGTCTCAAGACTTGGCATTTAATGCTAAATCCAGCAAATCAGAGTTGGCTGTGGCAGCCAGACATTCATTCCTAATTTTTTTCATATTTCAGAGGAAAGAGTCTCTTACTGAGCAAAGGAAACCAGAGACTCAAGTTCAGTCTGAGTTTTTGTGCCAATTATCAACAACTAAAGCATCTCGGCCTGTTTTTCACTGTCCAGTTTATTAAGAAAACAGATAGTCTGACATGGCAGTTACCTAGACAGTCTGGGGAGCTCCATTAGTCACTTGCAATACCTTTCCAGCAAGGGAGCGAGGGATTTTGACCCTATCTTGCTGGAGAGTTTTTCTCCGTAATCTTTTACGTGGCATTCTTCCTCTCTCTGGTCTGGTTTTGAGTCTTTTCAGTGTGGCTCTGGCTGTGCTTCCTTCCGGTCCGCACTGTCTACAAGTCTTGACTAAGCACAAGCCCTAGGTGGACCTCTTAAGAAGGCAAGACTGAGGACATCTGTTATTCTTGTTGGTCTCACTGCAGGGGTACGTTGTGCCATATTTGACTTTACAGCATTCTCTATTCTAGTTATCTCAGGTTTGGCTTTTCTCTGGTGTAGCAAGGACAGCTTGAATCCCAATTACAACAAGATTAACAGCTGAGAATATAGGCAGAAGGTGAGCAGGTCACAGAGCATGGTAAGACTCAAGCTGTATTTTGATTCCCTGTTTCCATACAACCTATTAGTTCAGGCTGAGTAGAGCCCATCTGTATGGACACTGGCACAGCAGAGCCCTGACCTGCTTTGGATGTTGAAGGATCTGCAGCGGTATCACCTCTGTGACAATACCACTAGTTCCGGTGTGTGGTCCAAAGCTGCTCTGCAGCCAGCAGGAGACTTTCAACTGACTTTAACAGGCTTTGGATTGGGGCCTGGCTGAGCTGGTATTTACATTAGCTGTTTAAATAAATCCCAGAAGGACGGAGCCACTTGGTGGAAAAACAGAAGTAGAAAAAGGAGATGCATTTTCCTTTCCTAAAGAAAATGGTTTCTTCCAGTTGGTAAGAGCTGCTAGGCATGAGGGCTCTCTGAAAGCTTTCATCATGGTTTTGTATTGGTTTGGGTGCTCGTCAGTTTTTAATCAAGAGTACTTGGGCTGAAGTGAACCCTGTACAACAGGCCTGCAGGGTAAATGGGTTCTCAGGAGCAAATACTTTCCCCTGGAGGAGCAAATGCTGTTAGAAATGCCTCCCACTGCTTCCTCATCCCTTTGGCCTTATGAGTTGAGCTTCCTGCCTTATGCACATCCTTCTTGGCTTCTTTCTCTCCACCAGAGGAAAGCATATTGTGTCTGGCTGTATTCTCCCAGCATTTCCCAGTGTTGAAATGTAGCACTTGATCGTGTTTCTCTTAGGTCTGATTTGCGAGTTGGGCTTTGATGCTGAGTGGAGCAGAGGGAAGTTTATTTGAGTAACCTTGGATAGCGTGGTGCTCTGAGACTCTGCGCAGTTGTGTCTCGTGGCTTCTTGAGCCCTCCCCTGGGGCAGGCAAGCTGATATGCAGTGGGAACACTTTCAAGAGCGGTCCTCTCCTGCTAATTCATTTTCCCCTGGGCTGGCCAGTGTTTACATACCTTCAGCTCCATGACTGGCCTTGAGTCTGCAACTTGTATTTCGTATTTTTTAAAATGCCTTCTAAGCAGCTTTTCACTCTTTCTGTGTCCTTTTGTTCCATCTCTGTGAGCAGAAGCTCCAGAGCTTTCTCTGTTTTGGTCACTCCTTTCTGGACCAGTTTTCCATTCCTTCTTGTCGTTAGCTCCTGTAGATGCTAGTCCACACAGTGGGAAGCTATGAATAGATTATCTCTCTTGGTGATGAGTGCCAGTCTCGTCCAATGTGGATGGCAGCCAGACCTTTAGAGGAATTTGGAGCAAGACAATATGTAGTCTCTGCTCGTGTGCACTGGCCAGATGCAAATCCAGTTTATGCCAAGGGATGCATCAAGCTAGTGTCACCCTAGTCTGGACATCACAGGGGCCAGAGGCACTGCCCTCCCAGTAGATTGTGCTCCTCTGCCCCTGTCAAGGGAACCCTTGAGAGAGAAAAGTTAATGGAGCTGGTGTCCTGGAAAAATGCAGATGAGGGCTACTGTGGCCTGTTCCACTGCCCTGCCTGTGGCTCGGTGGCTGCTGGAGCCCTCCTGGGGCAGCGGGGCCAGCCACAGGCATGGCCCAGCTTTGATCTCGAGCTGCTGCTAGAGGTGTCTGGTCTTCCCTTGCTTCAGGTCTCCCCTACAACATCTTGTGTGAAAAAGAGCATAAGCTGTGCCCTGCTGTCTCAGTGAGGAGCCCAGACTGCTGTCTCCATCTTCTGCCTCCAGCAGCGGCTATAGAAGTTTCCATGCAGAGAAATCAGGAGGGGATTTCCTCCTCTCCCACCCCCATGGCCCAGCTATGCTGGTAGCAGGAAAAGCAGACTGAACAATTGGTTTGTCCCTTACAGGCATGCTCTGTAAAGAGGAGGATAATGGGAAGTGACCGCTGAGCCCTTCATGTTGATCACCATGATAAGCATCAGCCAACAGCTTGTCCTCTTTCTGCCGTCCGTGTGAAAGAGAGAGTGCAGGGGAAGCATTCACTTCGTGCAAGTCCTGCAGGAAGCACCACTACATAGCAATGTTGGCAAAGAAGCCAGAGCTGAAGGGCTCTTCATCCTCCCTGGGAGGAGAGCCCTGAACTGACACATCTGTAGACCAAACTGCTTTCCTGTGTATTAGGGAAATCATAGGTCTATTGAGCTTTTATCTTTCGTAGGCTGTGGACAGACTTTTTTTCTGTTGGAAAGAGAAACTTGGGTTTAAAACAAAGTTAATCAAGACTGCAGCCATCTTTCTTTACCAGGGTGGCCTCAGCCCCCTTTTAGTCTTTGTTACTGACATGTAAATATCTCAAAGCTAATGGAATTGCTTCAGATACTTAAGAAAGAGTGCTGTCAGTAAAAGCTTGGGAATGAGCCAGTGAACTCTTCCCTGGAATTTTGGGTAACTTTGGTTCATGTAACTCAAGCCACACTTCTGCAGGGATGGAGAACTGTAAAAACTGACTTACACTAAAGCTGAGTATAAGCCAGCTGAGGCTCTGGTCCAGGAGATTGTGGTTGGCAAGAGGTAACCCCTTAAAGCCTCTTTCATTAGGTGGGGAGGTGTCAACCTGCAGCAGGACAACCTCTTTCTTGCCAGGAGAAGCCCTCTGTCTAGTGTTTTCTCATGTGGTTTCATAGCCTTTTCCTGGCTCGTTCTGCTGGCTGTCATGGTGACATGCAATGTGAGAAAGACAGATAAATAGTGTGAATACCACACAGGGGGTGAACTTCCTGAGTGACAGCTCTGGGGAAGGGACACCACAGGGCCCACTCAGAAAATAAAATCAGAAGAAGAGTAATAACCAATTTAGCTATATTAATAACTTCCTCTGATCTTGGAGGTAGTGCTGGTGAAGGACAGAGTATGATAGGAGACTCTGAGCTACTGCTCTTACCGTTGCTACAGAGGCTCATAAAAGGATCATGTGTAGATCTTGATCTTATATCAGTCATGAGTGAAAAATGGCTTTTCTTGAAAACTGAATGGATTTTCTTCAGTCTAACAAGCCATTTTGTGGCTGACATTTGAACAGTTTCTCTAAAGTTTAGGGTTCAGGGTTTTTTTATTTAAAAAAAAAAAAGTAATTCTTAAAAGTGTTAGCATTATTGTCCCTTTTGAGGCACTAAGTGGAAGGATTGTGGAAATCCTCTGAAACCTGTATATATTGTAAAGGAATATGGGGAGCTCTGCAGTGGTGTGAGCAGGCATGAGGAGTCTGGAGCTCCATCCCGGAGAGATGGGTCAGGGTGCCTGGCGACTGGGGAGTGTGATGAAGGAAAGAGGGAGACTCTTCACTTAAATGCATTTAAGTTGTATTTAAGGATTTACTTTCTTAGCTGATAGATTGCTGAGCACATCCAGTTTTCTGATCCTGTGTTTAACCCCTTCTGGTCCTTAGATCTAGTGGCTGAACAAATCTTTCCTTCCTCTCACCTGTTTTCTTTCTTGTTGCAACCCAGCAAGAATGGGTTTTTGTGGTTTTTAAATACTGAAACTTCACCTGGCTTCTGGCTACGTTTGGGAGAGACCTTGGACAGATTCCGTAGAGACCTAACACTGTAAAATATTTCACAGTACGCTTGTCAAATACCCCTATTCCAGATAATAAAGTAAGGGGGGGAATTCAGCTTCCTAGCAGACCCAAAGGAAATCCACCTGCCATTGTGCTGCAGTAGTTCTTCTGCATGGGTGCAGAAGGGTTGCATTTCCAGGTCACTGGTCATGATAAAAGCCTGATGAGGGACTGCTGGCTGCAATGTTTAAGCATGGAGGATTTATGCCCAGTGGTGTTGGCAAAGTGCGGGGGAGACCCAGGGAGGTTGGCTGGTAGCCAGAACTGAGCTCGAGCACTTATCGCTACCACTAACAGGAAGATGACTGCTGCTGGGACAGCCTCCATGGAGCATTCGCTGCTGGCAGGCCAGCCTAGCAGGAAGGCTGTTTTCTGGGAGATTAGATAACTGACTGACAGTGTCCCGCCTTCGGTGGGATAGGATATGCAATGTTAAGTATTGAGGGCAGAGTGACAAAACTCTTGAAGCTGCATGAAGACTGGGGCGTACTTACAGCAAGGAGGATGCCAACCCTCTTAGCCCTGTAGCTTTGCCTCCCTTTTTTGCTCCTGTGTCCTGGTAGAACTGGCTGAAGATGCTTATCTCATGCATGCTTTGTGTGTCACATTGGAAGTCTCCTCTGATCTAGAAAAAAACAGGAATGCTTTATCTTAAGGGTGTTTAAGTGTTGTGCTGGCAACAAAACCCCCAGGTTGCTCAAACTCTTTGAATTCAGTTGCCTGCTGTGCAGCACGTGCATGACTGAGAGCTAATGGAGGTATAAACCATGGTGGTGCCTGTCTTCCCTATTTTGATGAGGCCTTTGGGCTGCTTTCTCCAAAGCTGTGCACCCAGCGCTGAGAGGGGGTCAAAGCATGCTCAGATCAGATCATTTAATTCTGCTTCTCCAGGTGGAGAGTTTTCCCCTGTCCTTGTCCCCTAGTGTTTCCTTTCCCCCATGATGAAGAGCACGCAGAACTGTGGCTGCACCTGAGCTCACAGCTGCACACAGGCAGTGTGGGCACATGTAACGAAGGAGAGCTGTTTCCTTTGATTATTCATGGCTGAGCTATGTGTGCGTGTGTAAATCTGAATGACCTTTCTTCTTTTCATAGGCATAACGTGGGGCAAGGTGGTGTCTCTTTATGCTGTGGCAGCTGGACTGGCAGTGGACTGTGTGCGGCATGCACAGCCAGCCATGGTTCACACCATCGTAGACTGCCTGGGAGAGTTTGTCCGCAAGACCTTGGTGACGTGGCTGAAAAGGAGAGGAGGCTGGGTAAGAGATGCTGTCTGATCAAGCCTGCTTCCACACACGCAGAGAAGAAAATACCGCATTTAATGAAAGTGAGAGTGCCCCCACTGCAGAATTTATGCAGAAAAATATTGAATGAGATTCTCTTCCACAGCCCTGTGGCTGCCACCATCCTACTTAGACCTGTGCTAGACCCCATATGGTTCTGTTACTGCCTCGTGGTCCTGTCCTTGACAACATCAGCTCTTCTGGTCCTCAGCTTCCTGCCTAGCTGTTCCAGACTAATTGAATCCTAATCCACCAGGGCCTCTTCTGTTCCTGACCTGAACAGCTTTGGATCTGCCAGCCATTCATAGCAGGAGACTATAAATAGAGGTCATTATCTCTTGGGCAGCTGTTTTTCTAGAAACTGCCAATTCCCCTTTCACCTGCCCCACAGTTCCCCAAGTCAAAGCTTAGTATATTAACATGACTTGCCACCGTAAGGAATTTTAGAGAGATATTAAAACCTGGTAGTTTGTGCCATTCCCTGACCTGACCCTGATGATGCTCTATGAATAATTTCTTCTGATGTAGCTCAAATTGTAGCGCACTTAGCTTTGAAGGCCACCTATAACGCCCATCAGTGGTGAGGGAGGGCTCGTGGCTGTGTCACTGGCCTGCTCTGAAACTGTGGGTAAGGCTGCTCTGTGTTGGAGTGTGGGTCCATATTGTATGGCTTTAAGCATCTGATTTCTTTGGTTCTTTCTATACCAATGGAAAATACAATGTTCCTGTGGAGGATGGTTCACAGTAAGAGCTTTGGTGCTGTGGAATAGCCAGACACCTTTCTAGTGACCTCCCCAGGAGACTGAGATGACTGGCTGGCTATGTTAGTGGTTGGCAGCTGGCTGATGTCTCTGTGCCTGTCTGGCAGGGCTATAGACACTCCTTGGAGTGCTACAGCCGAAAGCACTTTGGTGTACTGCCTGTAGCTAAATATTGCCATATGACACCACTGAACTCGTGGGACGTCCTGTTACCAAGGCATGCACTCTTTTCAGACTGAGCCATGGTGGCAAAGTCCCCCCTTTCCAAGAGGCGATATTTATTCCTGAGCATCAGGAAATGCTCAGGCTCCCCACGCCATGCAGACCCAGAGAGAGGTGGATGACTTTCTCCAAATTGAGCATTGCTCCTCTGTGCTGAGACTTCCCAAGTGTGCCTGTAACGGATTCAGTCACCTGGTTTCTCCAGGAGTGAAGGCACCTTTTTGATGGAGGGCAACTGGAAAAGTAGCATTGTTCCAATTTTGGAACCCTTGCGTTTACTAAGTGTCGTTGCCACTTTAAATCATCCCTGCCCTGTCTAAAACTGTGTGACCTTGAGGCCAACTGAGTCACGGAACTCTCTGGTTGGGCTGAAAAGTAACCTTTGATCTGAATGCCCTGAGCTGTTTCATTTTGCATCCGAACAAGTAGGTAGGTGAAGAGGATTCCTAGGAAAGTGACCGATTAAGTAGCACTGTCCCTGCTTGTGAAATCCCTGCCTCAGTATCATTTGAGTCTTACTTTAACTGGGTACCTGTAGACCTAGTTGAATTGTATTTTCTAAAACATTTTTTGCTTTGGAAAAAATCCAGTTTCATTAAAACTGAAATGTTGCATAGGAATGTGCCTCCTCCTAGTCTCCAACTAATTTTTTTCTTTGTTTTGGTAAAACATGCATGTTCTGATAAGTTAGCATCTTGTTTTAATTTTTGAGTTACATTATTAGAGTTGAAAACAGGGTGTTTTGATAGTTCCAAATGGATATTTTTGGAAAGTTTGTTGCATGGCAAACAAGCCGAAAACCCCCTCCCCTGACGAGAACTGGTTCTTTGCAGCTGAGGAGATAAGTCCTGTCCACTGCTAGCTCCTTCTGCTGATCACCCCTCTTTGGATGGCCAGTGCATTTCTCTTGGAGTTGCTGAACCTGTGCTGCTTGCTCTTGGGGTCTGACCCTAAGAAAGGGAAGCCAATCTCACTGCCCCCGATCAAACAAAATGACTGTACAAGCTGCTGGGTTGTGCTTATTACAGCCTATCTCCAGTACCCTTATGAGCAATTCTGGGCTGCAACACTGAGATCTTTTCCCTCTATAAATTAGTGGGTTCCTTCAGTCTGGGGAAAGGCTGCTAATCTTCTTGCCATCCTGTGCTGTGCTTCCCTGCATGTTCTTTCTCTTCACCTAGGCACTGCAGCATGAAATTTCCCAGCCTTGTTCACTAACGGGCCAGATGAAACAGCTCTGTAGTGGGGACCCTTTCATCTACTGCTTGACCTAGCTGGTTGTTAGTTTGTCTTGGCATGGAGTTCTTGTTTCCCCTGTGCACATGGCCCCCATCTCTTACGCATCGGCTTGGGTTGAGGCTGCCAAGAGGAACCAGTGTGCTCCAAGCTGTTTCAGAAAAGCCACCGTGGAGACCTTGGAAAGGGATTTGAAAGTCTTCACTCAGTAGTAGGTTCCCATACTGCTTCTGTAGGTGGAAAAAAACCCTACTCCCCAAAGCCCAACCTAAAACAAACCTCTTAGGAGAAACAAGAAATGTTTAACCTTTTGAGGCATCATTTCTCCCTGGGCAGACTTTGCAGGCTCAATAGTGGCTTTACAGTAGAACAGAAAGATTATTTATTTTATTTGGCAGCTGTTACACACATTTGCTACAGAGAAGAGCATGCAACTTGAACTTGTTTGAATAATTAACGGGTGAAGATCAAACTGCCATTGCAACAGTTTATCAGTGCCTCACAAGACTCAAAAACCTGTTTTATTAAGTAGCTTTGAAATTTTCAATTATAGTGCCTTATCAGGTATGCTTTATTTGGATAACAATAGCTAAGGCAGTTGTTAAACAGCTGAGCAATTTTGTTTATCTAAGCAAGCACCACACAAATTTGTAAGTGCTTCTGACTGCAGGTCCTCTTGATTAGCCACAGTGAGGTCATTGTCTTTGGTAGGGCATAGCACAGCTTTAAGGAGTTCACACTTTCTCATGTTAACCCTCTGCAGCTATAATCAACCTGTCATGCATATTTGGCCTTGTACTAGTTTACATGAGGCTCTAAAGTCCTTCAGAGCTTACTTTGTTACTGATCAGCTACCCTAACATCTGAATACATGTTCGGCCAGGTACCTGCATGACTTCTCTTGATTAAAAAAACCAGCTTGACACATCTGTGTTTTAGGGATGTGCTGGTCCCTAAAATTGGACAGGACTCTCTAAAAATGCAAAAAGGGCAAGTTTTCTAAGCCATCACTGAAAGCATTTAGGCAGACCCATTTTACTTTCCTCCACAATACAGATAAAGTACCTATAACCACCGGTACTGTGTTGCAGCATCTTCTGTTACGTGCTACCTTGGCTGCTTGCTGTGTTTGCTTGTGCTGTTGTAGCTATAGGCAGCAGCATTTCCACACCTTGGTGTTCAGCCTCAGGAGCACTCCACGTGCTTATTCAGCTTCCTCCTCTCATCCTGTTTCTTCCCACCCTTGAGTACCTGTATTCATTCGTCCTGCAATCTCTACTTGCGAGTTATTCATGGGCTCACTGTCTCCTAATGCTCCCCAGAGATTCAGGGGTGATTCAGCATGCCAGCCTTTCAGACTTCCTTGTGAGGGAGGAACCGCTGGAAATGTGTGGGAGGCTGTTGAAGCTGCTGTTGACAGACCTTTGGTCTGTAGATGATGATGGAGTTGGTTAGCGTGGCTGTACTCACTAATCGGACACAGGGCTTTGTCCCTTCAGTCCCCCTTTTGTTTTTTTCTAATTATTACCAAGGTTAGTCAGGCGAGGCTCCCCCGTGTCTCAAACACAGACGGAAATACTGGAAAAGTTTATTGGAGTATTCAGCAGCTCTTGTGTCCTGTTTTCTGGGAGGAACATCTAGGGATTGATAGTCTGACTTCCCTCTGCTTGGTTAATGAGACACTTGTGTCAGAAGGCAAACTTGGAGTACCGCTGAGCTAAGCTTATTGAAAAAACACTTTTGAGGCTGATGAATATGTGCCCTCCTTGTGACCGGTGTCTTGTTCACATTTGCCACCCAAAAGCTGTTTCTGAAAGCCACATCAAATTGACGTGCTAACATTGCTCCCTCTGTTACAGAACTACAGTCCATATCTCCTTGTGCTAGGCTGAAGATTAACCACAAACTCAATTATATTGCTGGCAGAATTTGAATTTGTTTCCCCCACCAGAAGATGCAATTTTCTATGTACCTCTGTCCTGTTCACTTTACCCTCCAGATATTTTCCACCTTCTCCTCCCAATGCCAGCTGAGATCCTGTCTTCATGAATTTGCTGGATTGTTGTTATTTTTTATTCATTGCGGGCCAGCTTCTGTTCTTGTTAATACTTGAAACCAGCTGCCCAAGCGATCTTTAAATCAGGCCCACGCGTCTGGGAGGCATCTCTGCCAGCATACATATTTCCACAAACAAAGCTTGCATTGCTTTAGACTTAAATTGGGGGTTGGCTTGCTTGAATGAGTTCCAAATAAAACATTAAAGCAAGAGAAAAAGTGCAAGCAATTTGAGTTGATATTAAACAGGACAACCTCTGGGAAGCATCTTGCTTTACAGAAAAGGATGAGAATGCTGATATTGCCAAGGCTTCCTAGCCCTTTTGAAAAGGGGAAGAAAGTTTCTTTTATTTAGCTATTCAGAATTGAAAATGCTTGACAATCTTCCTGTGGCATTTCTTTCCCCAGGGGCGGCTGAAAAGGGAGATACTTCACCTTGTTGATGCCGCATGAAGGAAGTGTATTTTGCAGAGTTCTTAAACCTGGTTTAATAACTTGCAGTGTGTGGAAGTGTCAGAGCAAGCATTTGTGGCTGTGGACAGTGTGGCAAAGTGGTGCTGCAGCAGTGGTGGCATGGTGCCGTGGGTTGTGGGGCCAGGAGAGCCTGCAGCGGTGGCTGATGTAGTTCTGGGCATCTCTCTCTGATGATCTCTGTTCCCTCCTCATTAGGCAGACATCACAAAATGCGTGGTGAATACTGACCCCAGCCTTCGCTCCCACTGGCTCGTGGCTGCTGCCTGCAGCTTTGGTCACTTCCTCAAGGCTATCTTCTTCGTCCTGCTGCCTGAGAGATGAATCTGAGTCACCAAGCGCAGCCCCCCTACCGCATCTCCTCCCCGGCTCCAGAAGCAGTGGTAATGGCAATCTCTGAAGAGGAGGAAGAGAAGAACTGGGACAACCAAACAGCTTGTTTTCCTCTCCCTCCAGCTGGGAGCAGATGACCAACCACAGTCTCCTTTTGCAGCCACAGAAGCCTCTCTCACCATTACACCTTCCAAGAGTCCTGTGTCCCTGGGTGACTTGGGTGTTTGGCCTGGCCATTGCCAGTCCCTGGGCACGCTGATTGCAGCCGTGTGCAGCGTGGACTGTCAGACATCTGTCCCTTATGGCTGTGTTGCATGCTTATGCTGGTGCCAGGCAGAGGGGAGGAGGAAGGGGATATTATTTGTAATGGGATAGAAAATAGGAGAGGGGGAGAGTCCTTCCTTCGCTCCATGTTATTCTCCTTTCAGTCCTTAGACTCGCCTTGCATCGATTCTTGTTGTTAAATTTCTACTTAAACTCCATCTCCTTCTTTATACCGAACTCTGACTTGCTCACAGCATGGTGGAGGGGATAATGCAGCTGTGGGTTTTTAACGTGATAAAAAACCCCATACTGTTGTCAGATGCTTCTCCCCGACATAGCTTGGAAATCAGACTGCGTGGCTGTGTGCAGGGCAGGACTAGAGGGCAGCTGCATGTGAGGCAGTTTGCATGTGTATTTTGTTGATCTCTCTTACTGCGCTCACATCACATGCCATTTCAAACAGGAGAGCGAGGGGCAACGCCTTCAAGCAATGACTCGGGATTGAATTTCATAATGAAAAATGCTTTCTCCACTGAGATTTCGTCAGAGCTAAGCATGTCAGTAGGAAAGGCTGGGGGGCATGGGCAGGAATTAGGGAAACAAATGAACGGTCTGGTGTTTTGAAGGGGGAAGGCTGTGTCAAATGTAGCTGATTTAAGCTTCTCTTTTAATGTCTTTGGAAGTACAACTCGCAGTCTTCTTTGTGGTAAACAATAAAAGAAAATAGGTGGTGTTTCATTATTGCAAAGGGTATTGTATTTGTTTCCAGAGTTACAAATTCCAAAAAAGGCCAGAACAGAGGAGAGACAAACACTCAGGCCATGCTAAAAATACTTCAGCTTTTCCCATGGCAGGACATGTTAATGTGTTAAAACTACAACTTGCCCGCTTCATGCTAGGAATTTAACCCATGTTGTTACCATGTCAGAAACATGCTGTTTTCGTAGACAGAAGCGGGGCCTCGCTGCCGTACTTGGGGGAAGGCTGTGGAGCCTCCTCTCTGCCAAAGCCTCGTGGAAGACACCCTGCTCGGTCCTTCCTCCCAAGAGCATGGCATCGCAGGAAAACGCTGTTGTGGGTTAGGTACATGTGGCATTATAGGAGTTTTTGCTGTTTGTTTGGGGTTTTTTGATTTCCCTCCCATACCCTGTCTTTAGAGGGGCTTTACTGTTTCCATCCAGAAGTTACAAATGGGTTTGAGAATAAAGCAAAGCCTTTACTTTTCAGTTATATCTGTGCGACAGGTTTCTGCTGGCAGTTAGTAATGCTGTGCTCTGACCAACAGAACCATTGGCAGAGGATATGTAGGTGGTTATACCCTTGCATAGTCCTGCTTTTGACTCGTCCAGCCTTTTGCACTTCTGCTGATGCCCTGACATACGGCACCGGGCCCAGCTTTGCCCGTAGTACTACACCCACAGTGAAGGGTGCTTTACCAGCTCGGTCTACTGGTACTTTTTCAGTAGTAAAGTCATTCTTGTGGAGAAAAACCGTTAAAGACACGCCACCACCATCACCCCCCTCCATCCCTAATCCCCCAACAAAAACTGAGGAGGAAAAAGCCTCCCCTTCCGTATCGAAGCTGCATGCTGTCTCTGACAGTGTCTAGGCAGACTTCAGCTACGCTATTAAAAGTTGGGGGGATTATACCGTCAAAGTTCCCAGTGTGGATGCAGCTGATGGTGCCCGAGGTTGGTGCATTTTTGTGTGCGTAAAGCTTGCAGCAGTTCCCCAAATACAACCAAATTGCCAAAAGAATATGTATATTTTTTTTTCTTCCTGACATAACTATATCAGCATTAAGGGTTTTGCTGGCACCTCTTCCACTTAGGATTTTCTCCCTTAGATTCCTGATAGCTCTGACTATGGAAACTTAGACCAGGTGTAGTGTACGTGGTGAACTAAAGTAATCCTGTTTTGAGCAGCACAGAGGGGATCCCCTCTGATCTGCAATAGATGCAGTAAAAGCCTTATAGTTCATTGCAGGGGGATGCAGCTTCATTGTCTTAAAGGAGCTTGTGGAAAAGTGGACTTTGGATTTCTGGAAATAACCTGGTTGTGTGCAGGCTTTGACTTGGACAGTTTCGCAGCTCATAAAGTCCAGCTTGCCTTATCGTGCCTAGTGTTTTATGAAGTGTGTGTGAGTTAATGGAGTCTCTACTGGGACTGTCAAGACCTTTCTCAATTTAGATACTGTTTTGAAATGTAGTACTTCTGGCTATGACTGCTTTTTCAGTAAACAAATGATGTCTGAGGGACTGTTGAGGAACGTAAAGAGTTAAATGCACCAATTAAGTGGGTTTAACAAAAAGATAATGATAAGCCAAATAAAGCAGCATTGCTGGAAAGGAATGTGTGTGGGTGGGAAGGGCAGGCAGACAAAGACTCAGTCTGGAAATTGCTGATAATGAGAAGGTGGTGGAACTCCCCACAAATAGGTTTCAGACTTTCTGGCTTTTGTCTTTCTTGTTGGATTTGCTAGTCCCCGCAATGTACGTACCTGAGCTGAACAGTGTGCTGCTTGTCTTGCCCTTAGTCTTAAACCAGGATCATACTTTTACCCTTCTCTCTCCTTCTGCAATAACCACATTGGCACCAGCCTTGCTACCAAAATAAACAGCAAACAGAATTGTGTGCACCGCTGTGCATTTGGGAAGCAACAGTCTTGAGCCTGATTCAGCCAAGTATTTGTGTTGCATTCCGTTTTAGTTGTAATATTTAGGCATTTCGGAGTACTTCCAGAGATCCTTTACAATCTCAACGGTTCTGTGATTTTTCTGTTCCCTTCTTCACTTTCGTCTAGTCCTACCTGATGGGAGACATCAGGGTTGTTTATCACCAATATCCAATCACCAATATATCCAATAAACATTTTCCTTTTATATGATTGGTGAAGGTCCTAGGAGTGTGTCTAACTTATTTAGCTGTTAAAGAAAACCAAGAACGTAAGTACCAAGGTTAGTACTATTATGCTGCTTCATCTTGAAAGCCTGTCTGTTTTTTCTCCTCCAGCGTCAAAAACTGAAAACCCTCAAACTAGCTGTCTCACGGTTTTGGGTTGGTGGTGGTGGTGGTTTTTTTTTTGTTTGGTTTAGTTTTGCTTTTGTTTTTGTTTTTTTTTTTTTTTTTTGCCTCAGTGTTTCCAATTATCTGCTTGAGAAAATTGCTTACAGTGAAAGTTGCCTTTTTTTCTTTTGTTCACACTGAATGCTCTAAGTGAGACTTACCTATGCACAAACTGTCTTGGGGGTTGCTCCCTGTCCCCAGTCACCTTTGAGTCACTGCCCAATTTCATCCCCTTTTGCTAAAGGGCAGCAGTCATCACCGGGGCAGGGGACAGACCTTTTAGCACTCGGAAGCGTGGCTGCTGGTTCACCCCATTAGGCAGCAGTCACTCGGCACGTGTAAAATCCAACCAAGCTTTTGCTGCCTCCTCCCTTGCTGTCACACCAGAACAGGCTGGGGGCATAGGGAGAAGGTGAGGCTGCTGCAGTGGGGGCTGGGTTGAGGGGTGGGAAATGCCTAGGGAGGAGGGAGAAGCCTAGGGAGGAGGGAGAAAGGGTTGGAGATGGGGAAATGGGATCTTAAGTATTTTAGTGGATGTGGAGTATTTTGCAGAAGAGAGTGGCCTGTGTGTTGTTACGGCAGGGAATGTCAAGGTCAGAGAGTTGAGCCTGCAGGGACCTGAGCTTCAACGCTCCTTTGTTCACAGAACTTGCTCCAGTAAGAATGATCTTCCCCCTTCCCCCCGCCCCGGCGCTGTCTTCATTCTCTGTTTCTCTGTAATAGACCTACATTCAGTCAATGGAAATATTTGCTTTACCAAAAAGGTAAGGAGCAGAAAAGCTGTCTCAGGTTAGGTATTTCAATGACGGGCATTTGAGCAATGCTTATCGTGTCCTAGACCTGACATTGCTTTAACCACAGCCTTACTTATACTTCTCCCTTGTCAAACGTTGGCAGTAGGTTCACCTTCTTCAAAGCAACTAGAGAAACTGAAGTGTTCTCAGTCTTGCAGCAGATGTCATTTGTGTTCCTGCACTGCCTTTTCTCCTGTAAATGGAAAGAAAACAATTTGTGAAGCCCTTAATTTATCAGACTTGCACCTGTATTGTATACTGAAGCATGGAACAATAGCGTCAGGGAGCGATGTTGAGGTTACCTGGAAAATTACAATACTAAACTTCCTCATTTGCAGACTTGTTTAGACCTCAAGAGAAAGCTCTGCCTATTATTTTTTTTATTCTCCTTTTAATGTGCAAAGTCTGCACGTGGTTATTTTGTGCACAATTAAACTGAATATGAAGCAGGTTTCAAGACCCTTACATGGCTTGCTGAAAAGAACAGGCCCCTAAGGCATTCCGATGGCTTTGCCAAGAGCCTTCTTGATGTGGCTCTCATCAACATGTGGCTCCTTGAATTTCGTTACTGCTGTTGGTTTTTTTAAATCTTGTATTTATAATTTTTATAGGCATAAATTTGCCACAGATTAATTGTTCTCTTAGGGCAACATGAAAACAATGCATGCTACTAAATTAAAGACAAGAAAACAGCAGTTTAATGTACTGCTGGCAGAGTCTATAAATTTCTTCTTCTTCAAGTGGTTTGACAGATAGAGTTTAAATAGTCCCTCAGAAAAGTCTGTAACCTCTTTAACTCTAAACATTTTGACCCACTGGGATTACAAGCCCCTAGCATAGCTAAACAGACTGATCCTTGGTTGAACTTTACACCGTCACCCAGGACCTGGAAGTGCATTGCACGTTCAAGCAGAGTCTGTGGGAAATAGAGTGCTCCTGGGTCAATCACGCGACATGCCGTCCACGTCCAGGCAAGGTCAGATGGAAAAAAGCTTCCCCTCTTACAGAGAAGACACACAAAAAAAAATTAAAAAAAAAAAAAAAAGAAAGCGTTGGGAAGGGAATTTCCAGCTTCCTTAGAAGCATATTTCAGAGCTTTAGCTCAGAAGAAACTTCATTGCTTTTCTCTGCCCATAGACCAGCTTAGACTAGAGCTTGTCTTCTCCATCCCTGCAGGAAGACTTGATGATACATCTCTCTACTTACGTCAAATACTGAATTGTGAGGCTAAGCTTAGAAAAAAAGCACTGAAGAGATCAATCCCCTGTTGTTTAAAATTTCCACTTCTGGCCCTGTCTCATGACCTTCACTCATACTTTTGTTAAGCTCTGCATTTAAGCAAGGTGGGTTTTCTACCTCCGGAGCACACCCATCGCCTCCTGGAACACGAGTTGCACTGGGCTTCAGTCAACTGAAGGGCAACTGGTTTGGGCTTTGGAGGATGATGGGCAGTACCGAGTACCTTCATTGTCACTAATCTGATGGGAGCCAAGAGGACTGGCCCCTTGGCAGGATCAGGCCCCCCACTAGCATGCTCTGTCCCCCAGCACAAGGTCCTCCCTCACAGTATCTTGCCTGACTTTCATTAGGCAGCATTAGGCTGGAGTTCCTGCAGCCGGTCCCTGTGATGCAGAACCATTCTCCCGATGCTCTGTGACACCATCCAGGTAACACGAAGCAACCTGAAGATTGAACTTGAAGCCCTCTCGGCGTTGGAGTGTAAACTCTTTGCTCCTAACGTGGAGGCGTGGAGCTGCACAGTGGCTGCCACGGGGACAGATTTTTCCTGTTTCCCACCAGAATTGCACGTGGATTTTCTGATAATCTAAGAAAGGGATTGGAAAAAAAAAACAACAAAACAACAACAAAACAAAACCAAAAAACCTAAGCCTTTTATTTTGATCTCCTTGGTACTTCAAAAGAAAAATTATATTGCCAGTTAGCTGCTAGAACATACTTTACTCCCAGTTCCTCAGCCAGGAGAGGACCAGACTGCCCTTCCGAAGCCTGGTGAGCTGCTGCCGGCAAAACCCCTTGCCTGTGCTGGCAGGCTTTCCCTCTCGATGCTGTAAGTGTAGGTTTGCTGCCAGAGCTCCAGGGGAAAGGTGTCTGACCCGCATGTCCAGCTGACCCAGAAGGTTGTTTTCTCTCCCAGAGAAGGCAACCCTTTCCAAAACGCCTGGTGCTATGGCAGAGTTGGGCGCTGCCCTGAACAGCATCGAACCCCCAGTGATGGCCCCGTTGCCCCGTCGTATTGAAGATGGCAGCGTGGAAAAGGAGAAAGCGCAACTGGCATTTGAAAGGGAACAAACAACCCCAGAAGCGTTGGGTTGTGTTCAGAACCTCTCCTGCCCGCTGAAAGGCTTTGGGTAAGTGCCGTTGGTTCCCGTTAGTGCTCACTGGGCTGATGCGTGCTGCGAGCCTGCGATTCGTGGGTGATGGTAGGTTACTCGAAGCTGGGAAAAGATGCTTTGAATGTCTGTGCCCTTGGTTTTCATGGTGTAACTGGAGAACAGCACTACTAAAAATACGCGTTCAATCTGCCATTTTGTCTCTGAGGGAGAGCAAAGGATTCACAGAGCGAAGCCAAGGCTGTATATTATTACAAGCAATAAACCTACTGGAGCCTGTACCTAGGTGGATCTAAATTAGGAGAGACACTTCCCAAACCCTGCAGCACATTGGTGGAAAAATTGCGCAGCAGCTTTGCTTAAATCTGAGCAATTTAAATTAAAAAAAGAAATAAAATAGTAGAATGCCCTGAGTTATTTTGACACTGCATTCACAGATTCGAGGTTTTCTGTAGGGGTGATGACTGGGTGGAGTGAGTGAAGCTGCGTGGGGTAGCTGAGTGGGACGTCTCTATGTTAAGCACATTAATTTCTGCTACAGTGAACTGCTTTGAAACAGTTACGTGTCTGGTGCTGTGAAGGCCGTGTAAGGGGAGGTAAAAAACAGGGTAATATTGCTGCCGCAGTCGTCAGGCCAGTGTCAAAGCTGGACGGGACAGCCTGGCATCCGAAGGGACCGGCTCAGGGCTGGCTGGAGGCTCAGGGAGATGCTCTGTACTAGAAGACATTTTCGAGGCAGCCTTCAAAACCAGGCAGGCTCTCTGCAAGCTGCTGAGCAGCGCCAGGGTCAGGTGTTGTGGTAAGAGCATCTGGCAAGAGCGGGCTTGAGCCTGAGGTTGTGCCTGCAGCCAGGCGAGGTTCAGCCCCGAGTGCTGCCCTCCATCGAGAGGGCTCGACGGGTGACATTGTCCCCGTCCCTCCACCCAGGCGGGATGCATGATTGCCTGTGCACAAGGACTCAGGGTGGTGTGAACTTGCCCTCTGAGGTTGGAAAACGCTGAACCTGTGTGAGTGAATGCTCAAGTCTAGTTTCTAACAGTTTCCAAAGTGGAGGAGAGCTGGGCTGGGGTTCATAGAGTTCAGTCCCGAGCTTAGCACATGTAAGTCTGCCCTTAGCCTGCTGTCAGAGCTGGCAGAAAGGTTGCCCTGTCAGTTTTAGGCTTCAGCTCCAGTTCTGGAGCTGGAGGAGAAGGAACGTACAACCATGCGGGTGATGGGTAAGGGCACAGCAGCTCCCTGAGCGGCCGCTGTGGGGAGAAGGCAGCTTGGCACCCACCTCAGGGCTTTAGCCCTTCGGGTCGTTGCTGCGTGTTGTGCCAAGGGGCTGTTTGCATTTGTTGTCTCCTGGGGCAAACACAGCACCAGGGCTGAACAGAAACAAAGTTCTGGGGACACCAGGAGCCTGAACTGACGATGTGCTGAGATTAATTTGCAGTGACTTAAATCAGGCTGTTTAGAAGCACTGAAGGAAAGGAGAACGAAAAGCTGGAAGGAGAGCAATGTGGTCCAGGAGTGTTCCATGGATTCAGAATGTACTTTCCAAAATCCAGTTATCTTGTGGAGATAGCTTCTTACTAAGAAGCATTTGTTGACTGCAGATATTTATGTCTGCAGACATAAAAATTTCAATCAGCCCCTCTTTTGAAGAGAAGAAGAGCAGCTGAGAAAACATTTGCCCTTTTTCAAAGAGCTTTATTTACGTTAGGATCAGAGTGATTCAGCACGGAGGCACCAGCCAGGGCTGGAGGCAACGCCGCACTTCCCTTGAAGATGGGGTTGAGGATTATATCAAAAGTGGAATCTAATCCCACTGTATTTCACTTAAAAGATTTAGCGAAGCGCCTCCAGTTTACTTCAGCAACTTCTCCGAGGACAGTGATGGCCCCAGGCTTTGAAGGAGTGAAATACTGGGTCTCGAGGAAACATTTTGAGAGGTAGCTGTGGTCAGCTGGAGAACAGGAGGAGGCTTCCCGTGCTTGCAGTCTTTCCCCCAGTCTGCCCTGGCTGCGGTGGGCTGGTGTCTCTGCAGGGCTGCGAGGCAGCGGGGTGCCTGGTGCCGGTGGCCGTAGGGGCAGCCCAGGCTGTGTGGGCGTAGGGATAGCTGAAGGGGGCAGCAGCAAGAGGAGCAGGACTGCACGCAAATGCTGTTTTCTGCGGCATTTCTTGGTGTTTTCAGTGACTGGCGATGAACTAGCTATGCAGGAAAAGGCACGTTAAAAAGAACGCCCGAGCCGCGGCAGTTGCTGGCTGCCATGTGGATGCCAATGGGGGGCAACAGCCTCTAAGCGTGAGCAGTTGCTTTGTGTCTCCCCCGCCTTATCTAACTTAAAGTTTAATTTATGGAACACAACACTGGATTTAAACGCTTGGGAAAAAAATTATGAATATCCACCCTAGGCTCTCAGGTCCAGGCTGCATGGGTCCATTTGCCTTTGCATGTTCCTTGGGTGGCCAGGAGCCTCAGAATGATGGGGTTGGACCAGGCACGTGGTGAAGCTGCTCAGAGGAGAACAAGAAGATGCTGTCACTCACTGGGAGACAACCAAAAGACAACTGAGCCAAAGCTGGCTAAAAATAAATAAAAATCTCAGGAATTTCACAGCAACCAGGGGACACTTTCTAAGCAGAGAAACTGTCCTAACCCTACAGTTCTGCAGCGTGATGAAGACCAGACAAAGTTGCAGCTGCAGTGAGTCGGTGGCAGGCACAGAGCTGTGCGGAGGTGTCAGGGTTCAGCAGCGGCGCCACACACAAACTTTAAAATGCAGGGGAGCATCACGCAAGACACCGGTGCAGCAATCCCATAAAGCAATGATAGCACAAAACAACCTTTCAGCTTCATCGTGGGTATAAAAGTGTGTTGGCTCTTCCACGCTGATTTACTGTCCCTGCCTTCGATGAAAACCATCTCCCCTGTGTGCTTTGAGGGACCTGCTTGCTCCACCACCGCTTGCCATGCAGAGGAGGCACGGGGCTGATGAGAAGGTGGGATGTGCTGTGGGGACAGGGCTGCCTTACGCTTCTGGGTGCTGCTGAAAAACCAGCTCTTCTGTCTTCCTCCTGCCCAGCGCCGCACGCCGGGTTTGACAAGTGCCTTGAACTTGAAGGCAAACAAAAGGCTCTGGGATGAGGGATGGGGACGTTGGGTATAATCACCTGTGCTGTTAGATCAACCAAATCAGTGTTGGGTTTTGAACGGGATGAGAACAAGCAGCCTCTCCCGCGACACGAGGGGTCGTTAATCACATTTTGCCGGGCTGACAGCTCCTGAGCATGGATTTTGCTGGAGCAGGAGAGGCAGAGGGGGAGAGTAGAGCAGGGTTTAACCTGCCCCCGTAAAATGGACAGGTTTAAAGGGGCAGTACTACCTGCCTGCCCCTGCCCTAAAAGCCTGGTGTGATAAAGAGCAGGAGCCTCTCCTGGGGAGATGCAGCTCCACTGGAGGAGCTGGGGAAGTGCTGGGAGCCATGTCCCTGCAGACCTCTCGCACACGCTGCCGTCTTGCTGCTGTTGCGCTGGGGAAGGCAGCAGCATCAGTGCGTGTTGGGGGAGCGCTCGGTCCTTGACAGAGGTGTATATACATGGCACAGACAAATGGGATTTACAGGCGCCGGCTTCCTGGCCTTACTTTCCAGGAGCAGGAGTGTCAAGAGTGCACAGAAGACTGAGAAAAACAGCTCGAAAGAGTGAAAACATTTGAAAACGTGCCTGTTCTCCAGGCACTCCTGGGAGAACATAAACAGAGTGTTTGGAAAAAACCCCGGCACCTTCCTCTCCTCATTTAGTAACGGCTCAACCTGCTGAAAATATGTTATTTGACTTAAAAAGCAGTCTCGGAACCTAAACATTGCCATCATCTGTGCAGCTCCAGTGTCTCCGAGCCAGTCCTAAAGCCTGCAGGCAGGAAGGCAGGGAGTTGTCTGTCTCCAATTCCCAGGCAGCAGCAGTGATGCTGAATAGATCCACCCACAGCGAGATGGTCCATTTTCTTCTACAAAGTTTGTAGTTAAGGGCTCCGGTTCCCTGGCGATGTGCGTCCTATAAAGCATTAAAAATAAAGCCATTAAATGAAGGAGGCACCATCACCACTCTTGAAAAGCAAAACAATGCAGAAAAAAGCCTGTGCACAAGATGGAAGCAGAGTTTGGGCTGCCTTTCCAGGCTCGGGATGCTGCTTCTGCAGAGGCAAGCGTTTATGGGCATGCATGTACAGAATCATAGAATTATAGAATTGTTAGGGTTGGAAGGGACCTTAAAGATCATCTAGTTCATCTAGTTCTGACCCCCCTGCCATGGACAGGGACACCTCCCACTAAATCGGGTTGCTCAGAGCCTGATCCAGCCTGGCCTTAAAAACTTCCAGGGAAGTCCACCTCTCTGGGCAACTTGTTCCAGTGTCTCACCACCCTCATGGTAAAGAACTTCTTCGTAATGTCCAGTCCGAATCGTCCCATCTCTAGTTTTAATCCATTCCCTCTAGTCCTACCATTACCCGACATCCTAAAAAGTCCCTCCCCAGCTTTCTTGTAGGGCCCCTTAAGATACTGGTAGGCCACTATAAGGTCTCCTCGGAGCCTTCTTTTCTCCAGGCTGAACAGCCCCAACTCTCTCAGTCTGTCCTCATAGGAGAGGTACTCCAGCCCTCTGATCATCCTCGTGGCCCTTCTCTGGACACATTCCAGCATGTCCACATCTCTCTTGTAGTAGGGGCTCCAGAATTGGGTGCAGTACTCCAGGTGGGGTCTCACAAGAGTGGAGTAGAGGGGCAGAATCACCTCCCTCGACCTGCTGGCCACGCTTCTCCTGATGCATTTGTGAATGCAATTGAAGCCGTGGAGCGGAGTTACCACCCTGACATTAGCTGCACAAACAGTATGCCTTCAGTAGGCATGACTCCATATTGGCTGAAGAAATAGGTCCAGAACTGCTTGTCTGCTTGCTCCTTCCTCTTCCTTAGTCTCCCTTAAATTTGCCTGGAAAATCCCCATGGTGGTGCAGCATGGCCAGTCTGTGGAAGAGAAGAGCAGAACTTTGGGACCCTTCACCCGTGACCCTTGCTGTCGGAAATCCAGGCAAGCTACAGGCTACAAAAACATGCAGCTCTTGCTCCAAAGAGGCTTGATATGACTCATCCCGGTGATTAGATGAGGGAGAGGAATCCTGAGGGCAGATTTGCTCCTGCTGTGCGGGCTTATGCAAGCCGTAGGAGGGCTGCTCCTCCTGCCTTTCTGACAGATCCCTTGGTGGCTTCATTTCAAGAGGAGAGAAGCCACCAGAGGCAAGACCTGGGGCAACCTCCCTTGAGGAGTAGGGCCGTCCAGGCAGATTCCAGCTGCCCTGAAGCTGCCCTCTGTAGTGCGATTCATTTAAAACCAACAGTGCAACCCCAGAGAAACCTTCTCCACAGCAGTTTTGCTCATAAACAAGACACAACTGGCATAGTTTCTTTAATACGCTTCATTTGTAAAGAACCAAAACCCCATAATTAAAAGACATAACTTATTTTATTGTCTTTGGCTCTGACCGGGCTGGAACATTTCTCAACCCAGATGATGCAAAGGGAATTTAGGACCCTCAATTCGAAGCTAGCAGAGCTTTAAGCCTCAAGGAGCTGCTGATCTTATCAGGCTGGCTCTGACACCCCTTGTTCGCCAGATCTTTCTTCAGGCGCAGGTACAATTTGAGGCGAAGAGGTGTCTGCAATGCCTCAGAACTGGTTTTGCTGTGTCACCCTGAGCCGCTTTTGCATAAGAAGAAATAACAGGGACAGCCAGCACAGGATCAGAGCTGGTAGCAAGATCAGTGCTGCCAGCCTGGACCAGCCGCCACCGGTGGGACTAGGGCCAGGAGCAACATGTGAATGCCCTGGAAAGCCAACCAGCTGCCAAAGTTTTCAAAGGCTCAGGGACCTCTGTGTGAGGGGAGCGAGCAGGAGGAAAGCACAAGATAATCCTGCTGATCAGCCATGGGAAACGGCAAGAAAAGTTTGAGAATCTCTGAAATTTGGAAAGTTTTTCTTTTAAGGTGTGCCAGAGTTGCTCAGTAATGGCTGTGATTGCCTTTGAAGGCCAGATCCAAAGTCCAGTAAAAAGCTAAACAGAATTTAAAAATCCGTACCAAATAATAAAAAATTAAAATACATACCCATAAAAGTGTGACTACATTCCTATAGCTATGAGATCGGACCAGGGGCTGGAGCTTGTTCTTAGGCTTGTGCAGCTCCCGTATGTCCTACAGGAAAGCCATCTGCAGGGAATTTTGCTGTTTTCATTTTTCCAGAGACACGGCTTATTCAAAAAATACAACAGTGCCCCTAAAAAGTTGATTTTTAAGTGGAAGGGCTTGTTTGCAGAACAGAAGTAGAAGGCCTGGGAGACAGCTGGAGTTCCAAATGAAGAGAGCAACACGTGACACAAGGAAGTCCGGGTCTCCTGCAAACCAAGCAGCTAAACCTCGTGGTACACAGGCAGGAGAGCACGAACGCGTCCCAGGGAGAGATGTTGCTGGACACCCCCACCCTCCCTCAACTTTGAGTCCTTCCAGAAGACCAGCACTGACAAATGCGCTTGGCTGCTCTATGAGGGTATTGAGGCAAGACCTATTCTCCTGTTCTCTTCCCTAGGGACCTGCCGCTGACCACTGCTGGAGATGGGCTCTGGGCTGGACAGCTGTTTGGCCTGGCTCAGCATGGCGAGCCTTGCTTTAATGATCCCTCCTCATTTTGTAATTCACAAAATAGCTTCTGAAGACTGGTACAGACAAGATAAGCAAGATATTTCCAAGATATTTCCAAGAGCTCCTGAAGGCAACATGTAATTAGATCCAAACTTGGGCACCAGCTGGGCCTGAAACTAGCTCAGGTGAAATCCTTACCCTCATTCAAGGTACCACTTCCAGACAGTGGGACATTTCCTAGTTTAGGAGACAAAAAAGAGGACCGCGCTGGGGTTAGGTTGCTCTTCAATCTTGCCAAGGCTGCAGCAGAGAAAACCACCCACCACAGCAGTGTGGAGGCTCTTGGCAGTGCCGCAGCCTGGGCAGGGGAACCTGCTATACAGGTCACACCAAATACTTCCAGGTGGAGAGGTTTCAAAGGGGGTTTAAAACCACCACAGCCCCACGTTGCCAGGGCCAGAAGCTCTACCCTGCACCGCAGAATCAAATATGACGAGTGTTGACAACAGTTGAAGTGGGATGTTAAGTCTGACCCTGCTTAGAAGGAGCGGCTGGCCAAATAAGACCTTAGCAGTAGAAGGACTCTAGACCCAGGAGCTCGTGAACCAAGGTGTGCACCTCTCTATTTCTGCCACAGGGTCAGCCGTGGCCAACTCAGGGGAGCAGTGGGAAGATGCACTGCTCGCTCCGTCTGTGTCCCTCCCAGGAAAACAGAGTAGGGTACAACGAAGGTGATGTGCACGTCACCAACCGTTTGCTATCTCAAAGACTCCACCCTCTATTTGACTGCACTTCCTGCTAGACACTCAGTATTTTTTCGGTTTACAAACTAGTTCTGGAAATACCAACCTATCATTTCAGGAGAGGAAACCCCCCCACCTCGTGTCTCCCACGAGTGATATTCTGATTTATTGTGACCAGAGAAATACTGAGCCAAACGCTCTGGGCAAAGGCATGCAGGCACTCTTGGAAACGTGGGGCTTTGGACAGGAGGTTGTTAGTGCCAGAAAGGGCATGCTGAACCCACTGACGAGATACACGGACGAACCCTTTAGAGCGGCCCAGGAATTTTGCAGATCGTGTTGAAAACAACGCTAGAGAACAATGATTACACTGCTCCTCCCGGGGCACTGCTTTTCCTGCTGCACCGATGGGTCAGGAGGACGCCAGGCTGCTCCCTGGGTGCTGGCTGCCTTACTCGTGTCAGGTTTGACGTGGATGAATCTACGCTTTTGGTGCTTTGCTTTGCTTGTGGCTGGCTGGAAGCGTGGAATGAGGTTACCAAAAAAATGCTGTAGTGCTGCAAAAACCCCACAGTGCTTAGCCTGGTCTTGCCTGAGAGGAAATGCTATTTCATTTAAACACATGATCATTCACAGTACTTAGATAATGAATGCAGGATTAAAAGAAAAATCTCCATGTCTGGATACACCAGTGCTTTAGGCGAGGGGAGAATAATATTTAAAGGATGGAAGATATAAACGTGCAAAAAAGAAGTCCACTTTTTTGCACAGCTACTGCTCGTAGCCAGCCTTAGTCATTAATGTTCAGGCTCGAGAGTCTCCGTAGCTCTTGAGTCTCTTGAGCAGCTGGCTGAGGACCTCCCTTGGGCAGCCCGAGCTTTCACTGACACAGGGGCTGCACTCTGTCCCAAATACTCCCTTTTCTCAATGCCTTATTTTTTTTTTTTCAGTGGCAAGGCTGGCCTTTTTCATCTGTCACTTGCTGGAGGCAAGAGCAGAACAGATTTCTTTCTTTCCCCTCAAAAACAAAGGGTCTTGGCTCAGATACTTGACCATTCCCCAGCAGCCCTTACGGCTGGGTCACCCCTGCCGTGGCTGATAAATGTTACGTGTGAGTAAAAATGACATTATAGTGCTACAGCACTGCTGCGTCCGCCCAGATCTCTGCTAATGAGGGCAAGGCTTAGATGTATGGGGGCTGGATGCCCCCATACCCTACTGGCCTGGGCTTACTCTACTCCTATATAGCTATTACTTGCTTATTCAAGAATATTTTCGCTCTTTCATCTTCTTCCTCTTAGCATTTCCATCTCTGTGTCCTTCTGCGGGAAAGGAGGCAGAGGCAACCTCGGAGCTGCTCCTGCTAAATCTGTGCCCAGGACTCCCTCACGCAACAGCAGTTGCTATATATGTGTCTCTGCTGCGCGACTGGGATGTGCCCACTGGAGACAGCTGACACCAGTCCCCTTGGCCACTGTGACCTGTCCCAGGACTGGGGATATGCTGTATCATCAGCTGCCACCCCAACGGTAACAGGATAAACATGCAACAGACTCAAGAAGAGCTTGACCAAGGGGCTTGTCCAGGCGCTGCCGTGTGGTAAAGTGGGTGAAATTACCCATTACTGAAATGTCCAGAGCTCAAAGGTGTAAATAATATGTTTTCTATGTGAACTAAGATATAATAATCTTGCAAAATCAATGTCTTCTAAAGGCTGACAGCTCAGGTCTGGCACAGAGCGCTTCTGCAAGCAATTTATTCGCTTGGGAAACTGGAAGCAAGGTGGGGAAAAGCACCATGAAGACATGCCTTTGAGGAGGAATTTGGGTGCCTGCAGCTGCTGCAGGCCCCGCAGGTTCCCTGGGGGGCAAATACCCAAGTTACTCCTGTTTGGCTTTGCCCATACATGAAGGATGTCTCCTTCTAACCGCGGCCACCCAGTTGTGCCAAGGGAGGGGAAGGAGCCGTGCCAGTGGTGCAGAACTGCAGCCATGCTGGGGAGAATCCATCCCAGCCCGTGAGCTCTGCGGCTGGTGAAGCCAGGCCTCCTTGCCTTGTGGTGGGACTGTCCCGAGTCCAGCATGGGATGAAGGTCCATAAGGCTTCTTCAGTGCGTGGGGTATTTGAAGGCCAGCAGCGCCTGGCAGTGAGGCGGAAGCACCTCCGTGACTTTGGGAGGACAGGGGTTTCTACCTCTACGCAGTTGCCTGTTTTCCTGATGCTTAAAGGCATTTGATGTTTTGGAGCTGTATCTCCCCAGCAAGTGAAAGAAAAGGTCTTTAAAAGTAGCCACCATTCAAAAGTTGCAGAGGGAAACTGACAGATGGAGCATGGTTGCTGGAGCTTTGTTTCCTTTGGAAACCAGGCTAAAAATATCCCATTCCTGGCTGACAGCTCTGTCACAAGCAGCAGCGTGCAGCCGGAATGCAGGGCATCTCCTCTGCAGCCTGTCTTTTGGCTAATCTGTGCAACAGCGCACACCAGATTGCAGCTGAAGAATCAGAATCACAGAATGGTTAGCGTTGGAAGGGACCTTAAAGATCATCCAGTGCCACCCCCTACCCTGGGCAGGGACACCTCCCACTACACCAGGTTGCTCCAAGCCCCGTCCAACCTGGCCTTGAACCCCTCCAGGGATGGGGCAGCCACAGCTTCTCTGGGCAACCTGTTCCAGCATCCCGCCACCCTCACAGTGAAAAATTTCTTCCTGATATGTAATCTAAATCTCCCCTCTTTCAGTTTAAAACCATTCCCCCTCATCCTATGGCTCCCCTCCCTGATCCAGAGTCCCTCCCCAGCTCTCCTGGAGCCCCTTTAGGGACTGGAAGGGGCTGGAAGGTCTCCCCGGAGCCTTCTCTTCTCCAGGCTGAACCCCCCCAGCTCTCTCAGCCTGTCCTCCCAGCAGAGGGGCTCCAGCCCTCCCAGCATCTCCGGGGCCTCCTCTGGCCCCGCTCCAACAGCTCCGTGTCCTTCTGCTGTTGGTGCCCCAGAGCTGGAGGCAGCACTGCGGGGGGGTCTCCCCCGAGCGGAGCAGAGGGGCAGAATCCCCCCCCTCGCCCTGCTGCCCACGCTGCTGGGGATGCAGCCCAGGGTGCGGGGGGTTTCTGGGCTGCCAGCGCACGTTGCCGGCTCGTGTTGAGCTTCTTGTCCCCCAACACCCCCAAGTCCTTCTCCTCAGGGCTGCTCTCAGTCCGTTCTCCGCCCAGCCTGGATTTGTGCTTGGGATTGTCCTGACCCATCTGATCTTTCAGACTGTTGCTGACTGTATTTGTTCAAGCAATAGCCAAGTCCGTGCTCTGATGCTTGGAGCCTGATGTTTGCACTAAGAAAGTGATGGTGATCACTAATGGTGATGCCATTCTTGGTGGTGATGCCGTTCTTTGTGGTGGTTCCCGTCTCAGTGGCCATGCCATTCTTTGTGGTGGTTCCCGTCTCAGTGGCCATGCCATTCTGGCAGCTTTGGGACTGCTGTAAGATACATGTGGTACCCACAGAGCTCCACTTCTCAGCCCCCTTCCGACAGCTCTGTTGCTTGTCCCGTACTACTTTTCGGCATATAAAGCCCCAGGCTTCAAATTTGATCACCTTGCTGTTCATGTCCATGTCTGCCTCTTCCATGACAAAGGTATGAAGTCGTTTTTAAATGCTCAGATATGTGGGCATGCTTTTAGGCTAGCTGCCTGCAGGTGTGCAGCCTAGGACATGTTTCAACACTGCTGCAAGCAATCAACAGTTTTAAAGAAAAATTAACTTATCAGGCCAGTTCTTGTCAAATCCTCTCACCTGGTAGATGAAATCTGTTTCCTTTATTGCTTTAAAAAAAATATAAAAGAGCACACCTCTGGACTTACTTGAGTGTAGGCTGCTCCACGTAAGAGATGTGCACTTCTTCCATGTGCTAGAGAGCTTTGTTGTAGGGAAGGTCTGAGAGCCAGGTGCCCAGCATCCCGGCCAGGGGCTCCATCACAGCGTTCACCAGGGGAGTCTGGAGGAGAGGAAAGAAAGGAAGAAAATTCAGGGATCTGTGCTCTGCAGCTTGCTGTGAGCTGCTTACAGCTGGGTGGAGGTGAACAAGAGACACCTCAGAAATGCTTTTTTGGGGCCACGTCAGCTCCAGATTACAAAGGGAGATAGGGAGCTAAGAGCAGTCATGGAAAGTAGGTCTAGCTTCACAAGTGCCCTTGGTCTCACACTAGGCACATGAGGCAAGCTTACAAAAAACCTGTATCTGACTCCTGTCTCTGGTACTCTTTTAAGAAGAAAAGCTCATGCGTGTTGGGGAGGAGAAGTCCAAAATCTCAAGGTAAGGAACTAAACTCCAAACTGCAGTAAGAAATGTAATATTGTGGGCTGGCTTTTTTCAAGCAGCAGGAATACACCGTTCCCATTGACTTTGCAGGCTTAGAACATAAGACATCATCTCGGGGGGAAAAGAAAGTCGGGCTGTAAGTAGTGCATAAATCTGGGGGCCTTCACAGGTTCAAAAGTTTGGCTGTGATTTTTGTAATGTCTCCCAATAGCTGGTGTGGACGCAGCATCAGCCGTGAAGGTGTTATTGCTGCTCCTTCCTTCCGCAGCCTCTCCTCTACCCCGGTGCCAGCAGGGAGGGAGTGATGACTGGAAGAGGCAACACTGAGTTGGCTGAGTGTTTTTTTGTATAAATAAATAAAAGATCTATCTTGCAGGAGTGCTGGACACCGTTGTAGCTCCCCAAACAAGCTGCTAGTCTAGTACAAAGCACGGCATCACCAGAATGTTGCCACACCTACAAGCGTTGAGGACCATTGCATTCATCAGCCCAACAGCTTTAAGTTCAGTAGCTCACAGAGGCTTTCCCGGCACACGCAACGGGATATAGAATCACAGAATCGCCGAGGTTGCAAGGCAGCTTTAAGATCATGAAGTCCAACCATTAACCTAACGCTGCCAAAATCTCCACTAAACCACATCCTTCATGGGAGAAGCTGAGCTGAGGATCTCTTTAGCAAGTCCCCATGATGAGCACCCTCCATGCTTCAAGACATAAAGGAACGGGATGGAGTCAGAGCCAGTTTACAGGTGTGTGGGGCCTTCACCCCCAAATGGGGTGAAAAGGGCTGGTCATCCAAAGAGATGGGAATAATGCGGGAGTTACTCCGTCCAGGCTCTGCATGGATGCTGGGTAACACCCGGGGTGCAGACAGGTTGAAGCCCAAACGGAGCAGCAAGATGTTCTCTTGTGTCGTTACGTTTAGAGAAACAAGCAGGCTGTGTCTGGCAGTGACAAGGCTCCCGCTGTAATGACTCATTTCAGAAGAACAGCTTTGGTAAGCAACAATTTTTGCGCTTTGCTGTGATTTCAGAGGGTGTGAACTAAAAAAAAAAAAAAAAAAAAATCGAAAGAATCAATTGAGCCCAACTGAGAACATGAGGACATGGCTGTGGGCTCAGCCTTATGCTGCAAGCCGAGAGAGGGACACGCTGCTGCCTGTGTGCCACAGGGAAGACCAACACACGCAGAAATGGAAGTGCCTGCAGCAAAAGCCAGGTTGGCTCCATAACGTGTTGTCAAAGCGGTGGCTAGGATTTCAGTGTGGCGGTTGGGATGTCCTCCTCCCACTCACCTGCTCGTGACTCATCCTGGTGAGCTCAGGCAGTAAAACCGGGAGGGTGCTACCAGGCTGGCTGGGCCAAAAGGCGGGGCCACAGCCGCACAGGGAGATGCCGACCTAAAAAGGTGATGCTGCGAGGGAAGGTGGGCAGTACGAGTTCCACAGCATTTGGTTGTGGACCTCAGACCGGGCTGGGAGGGAGCCCGTGTTTGGGGTACCAAGGTGGAGCAGTAGAAACTTCCCCTGTTTCCAACCTTCCCTTTCAGGGGCGGCAAGCTCGGCAAGCTCAGCAAGGAAAAGGCAGCCGGCGTGCCCGCGAAGCGCTGGTAATCGTGTTTCATTATCCTGAAGTGCTTCGATTGAAGCTCCAGAGCTGGATCTCCTGGGCTTTTAGCCTCTCCGCAGCAGCATGAAGTGCTGCATGTCATTGCCTGTGCTTACCTTCCGCCTCCACCGGACACATCCCCAGCATTGCCACCTTGTTTTCTGGTGCTGTAAAAAGCATCCGTACAGCGATCACCGACATCAAAAGAATGAAAGACTGCCATGGAAAGCCCTGGCACTCCAGTTTGTTTCAAAGAAAGACCATTTTCTTTCCACTTCCACCTTGAAAGCAAGCCATTTTGAGACCCAAGAGAGTACCGAGTAACCTACCCACCGGGTTTTTGCTTTTTGCTTGCTCCCTCCATACATTGCATTTCTTTCTCAACCTTCGCCGAGCAGCTTAGGAGTTGAAGACGAGCTTCGGAAAGGGTAGCTGAGGCTGCAGCCTGGGCTGCTGCTGCCCTCTCCTGGGTCCGAAGCAGCCAAAAAGCCAAGAGCTAGCTTTTTGTTTTTTGTTTGTTTTTTTTTTTTTTTTTGTTTTTTTTTTTGTTTTTTTTTTAACGAGATTCCTGCAAACCTGGGTGCGCATCTTCTTGCAGCCTTGCAGGGAAAAGCCTTGGGGCAGCAGGAGGGCACCGGCTCTCTGAAGGCGCCAGGCCCGGGGATGCTGCCCGGGCTGGTACCCAGGTTGGTCTGGCTGTGCCATTTGAAGACCTTCTTTCCCTGGATCCCCTCACAACTCCCAGCAGAGTTTACGACAGGAAGATGGATCATCAGCTTGCCTAGCCCTTGCAAGGGTAACAGCAATATTGTGGGTGTTCATGGTGTCTGGCCTCAGATGCTACCTCTTCTCTCCAGCATGGTTTTACTTGTATTGAACTAAAAAGCCTTCAAAATAAGATGCTACAGCTGATCGCTCGTATGCCAGAGAAGTCCCTGGCTCCCTCGTCGGGTCCCTCGCCCTGATTTCATTGCCAGCTGACACAAAACCTCCCACTTGCCCCTTTTGCTCACTCTTGCCCACCCAGGACCCCACTGTGGCTGGAGGACTGAGCACCCAGCCCGCCGGTGCAGGAGGGGCCTCAGCCCAGCTTCTCCTGTTGTAACGAGGTGGGGGCACCCCCCCGCCTTCCCAGCCTGAGCCTCTGGGGAGCTTCTCGTTGATGCTGCTCCGAAAAGGGGCCAAGGAATGACGGAGCCTCCCCCGTGGCACCAAGAGCATTTAATGCAGCAATTGGCTAATGCTTTCAAAAGCCACTTAGTGGCTTATTACGGTATTATTGCCTTGAGAGTGGCTGGAAACTCAGCGCTGGAGGACTCAGACACTCCGAGGTATTCGTGCTTTGTTTTCAGTGGGAGCATGGGAGAAGGTGGTTTCAGGGGTCTCCCTATACCAACAGCCTGCCCAGGAGTGGGAGGCCTGGACTCGGTGATCCATCTCCCATGACAGTCAGCCCGCCTGTAGCCGAAAGCAGGATAAAGCCCCAGGACAAAGGCTGGAGCTGAAGTCCTCCCTGCAAGGCGAGTGCTTCAGCCTGTAGGTATAAACACAACCCCCATTTTGGAGACCAAAGATCTTTCCAGCTCTGCTATCACGTTGTGCCACAAAAGCCCATGGTGGCCAGGAGCAGAAGGTGGATACCCACGAGGTGGTGCCAGACCGATGCTGAGGGAGCTGCATGCCCTGCGCACCCCTTTGGGGGGTGGGGGGGTGGATGAGCCTCACCTTTTAATTACTCCCCAGCCCAAATTTTTGCTTTTCTTTCTGGAGCTCACCCATATTGAAGCTGGCTTCACACATGCAGCCACTCCTGTCGCTCCAGGTATTTAAAAGCCAAACGAACTCACCGGGCAAAAAAACCCTGAGTGTTTGAAGAGCCAGGGAAGAGAGTAGTTGCTGTGATGTGAGCTTCCTCCCCGGCCAGGACAGCCACCAGCCACACCACAAGCTTCAAAGCCCAGGCGTGAGGCCACCATGAGGGCCAAAGGGACGTTGGCCAGGTGGGAGCTGTGTCTCGCTGCTCATGTGGAGCCGCAGCTGACCAGGCGGCACCTCTGGCCTGGGCAGCCATGCTGGGCTTGCCCATCCTGCCGGCTGCCGTAAGAACAAGCTGTATGGGCAGGAACACTTCCCACAAATGCTCTTCCAGTCAGGGATGGAAAAGTCCATCACGGGCTATTAAATATGAAGTCCCTGAGTCACAAATCCTGCCCCAGACAGAAGTGCTAGACTATTTATACACTCCTGTATAAGAGCTGCTGCAGACCTTTGGCTATCTCTATTGCTTTTTGAACGTTTTCCAGTCCGGCGATATCCTTCTGAGACGGGGAGAGCAGAAATGCACTCAGTGAATTATGGATGTGTAGAGAGCCATAATGGTGTTTTCCTTTTTACGGCCTCCTCTTTTCCCAATCATTTTTAACACGCGCCTCTGATTTGAACAGCTTTTGGACTAGCTGGTAAAGCCGAGCTCTTATTCAAGGCAGGGAATAGCTTAGCGCACACTATGAGTATAAAGAGAAGAAAATAGGAAAGACACATATGTTGCCATTCAATACCTGCTGCCATTTTATTATCTGCTCACACAGTGTCACAAAGTGTTGGTCACCGTGACTCACGCTTGCTACCCCACGGCCTGAGTGGGAGGTGGAAGCTGTTGTGTGGAGGGTTGGGGAGGCCGACACCAGCACCAAGGTTTTGCCCAGCCTGGATGGCTGACTCCTCCCCAAAATGCTGCTTCGTCCTTCCCGTCCTCCTCTGCTCACTCCTTTTCATCCTCCCCAGCAGCCGGTGGGGAGCAGGAGGAAGGCGGTGCTGGGGTGTGCAAGGAGGGGACTGAGGTGGCTGGTCCTGGGGATGGAGCGGTGGTGGCCCTGGGCATTCCTTGTCCTGGAGGGAAGCGGCAGTGGCTGCAGCGGTGCTCCCTGGCCTGGCTCCCCATCCCACTGCATGCCAGAGTGTGGCCCAGGAGGGCTTGTCCCCATGCCCTAGGGGCAGGAGGTGTGCAGGGAGCAGGGAAGCTTTTCCACCTGCTTCCCTTCCATGTCCGCCACTCCTGGCAAATGCTAGCCCAGGCTCTGGGCTGCCTGGAAGTGCTTGTCCCCTTTCCCAGGGACTGCAGGCGTGACGTTGAGCAGCTGCGGCTTGTCCCTCGCCCTTGGGAGGGGATGAGTGAGACTGCACACCCAAGGCAGCTCCGTCCCCTCTGCACGGAGCAAAAGCTCCTTGCGTGCAGCAGAGGGAGGTGCGATGTGCAGCAGGATCAAATGAGGAGCAAATTCTTGATGCCCTGAGTGCTTAAAAGCCAGCATGGTATCAAACCCTCTGGGGCCTGAACCCTTTTGTACCGCACTGCTGGGCTCGAATAGGAAAACGCCTCTTTCTATCCTCGCCCTTTGGCAAGAGCAGCGCATGGGACGCTCTTTTGGGGCCCCAGCCCTGCGTGCAGCAGGATTTGCAGGGCCGGCTGGCTTGTGGCGTGACAAGCTGCTCGATGAAGGCTTTGAAAAGCTTTGCCTTATCTGCTCATCCTTGCCGCCCATAACTGGCCCCACACGCTCGGGGCCGCCGGGTTGAGGCCTCACCACCACGGGCCATCTGCCTGCCGGCACCGCTGCCGGTGGCCTCGGTTCCCCCTTTGCTCCGGCCTGAGCACCCGGCCTCGGTCTGCTGCAATCCCCGTCATGGTGGGATTACTGGGCACCGTCGTCTGGAGCTCAGACTGCCAGCGAGGTTTTCCGCATGCCCTCTTGTTTAACTTGATTTTCGTGGTCAAAAAAGAAAAAGAGCAGCTCAAGGACCTGTTAGCAACGTGGCTGGTGGCCAGGTGTGGATTGAGGCGAGGTCCAGTATGCGAAGAGCATCGCGGCACATAAGGACCATCCATCTCTCCACTGCCACATCTAGGGACGGAGTTTGGTTGGGCTGTGAAAACAGCCTGCAAAGAGAAGAGCCCTCAGCAGCATGGCCCCGCCACCCCGCACAGGGATGGGGCTGGGAGCCGGGGGCCACCCCAGCTCAGCCTGCTTTGACCAACTAAAATAGAGGCCAACGCGACCAGGCAGTCCTAGGGTGTTTGAGCTTTTCTCCAGCCCGTCAGGGGAAACACAGACCCTCTGACAGAGTCGAATCCTTGTGGAGCAGCCCTTGCCCTCCACCCCCATCCTGCAGCCTTTTGCAGACCCTGCTGCTCCCTGGGGATTTTTCCCAGCCTAGAAATGGGGCCAGTTAAGCAGTGGGGGACCACTGCCAGGAGCTCCTGGAGGGGCTTTCCTCACGGTGCGAACACTGAGCGGTCCTCACCAGCTTTAGCCCCGCTTGGTGGCAGGGGAGAGAGAAGGGGACGGAGGCAGCCGGACCCACTGGCTGAGAAACTCTTGGGAAGAGGCAATATTAAATTGCACCTTGCCGGGGAGAAGCCACCCCCATTTCAAGTGGATCCCCATGCTGGACGTGGCTTTGTGAAAGCCACGGCAGCATCCAGCCCTGGGAGCAACAGCCCCAGGGCTGGCATAAGGGCAGTGGGGCTGGGGAGAGGGCAGCCCCCACCTAGTCCCAGCTCCCGTGAAGGGCACATGGCCCTGCATGCCCTGAGCAATGGGCCATACCTTGTACCACTCCTGTTCCCACCAGCACATCCCCCCCAGCCCAGGCAGCATCCCAGGGAAAGCAGGGACCCGGGCAGCCAGGGAGGAACGGAAAGCAAGATCCTTTATTGTACATAGTACAGAATGTAATGCAGCTTTGCAGGAGATACATAGCCCTGCTGAGTAAAGATTATTTCAAATCAGTCCTCAGATTAACCCCTAGACCTGCCACACTGAGCACATGGTTAAAACCCTGTCCCCAAGGTGGGGTTCCCACGACCAAACGCTCCCCACGGGTACAGGCCACTGCAGACACCGTGGGGAGAGCAACCGCGTCTACCCAGAGTTAATCTTCATACTTCCCCAAAACAAGAATGAATCAGTCAAAACCAACCAAAAAAAAAAATAAAATCCAACCAAAGCTAACTAAGGAAGAGAAAAAAATTTCCTATACAGCATTTACAACAAAAACATGTAGCCGGTCGGGGGGGGAGGATAGGCAGGTATGGATATATGAGTGGTGGAGGAGTGTTAGGAGGTGCAGCGGGGAGGGGGAGCTGGAGGGAAGCGGGGTGGGGGACCCCACTGTCCCTCCCCACCGCAGCCTTACAGCCCAGCTCCCAGGCCATGCCAAGCAGGGGGAGCGCAGCTGAGCCAGCAGGCGCCGGGGTTCAGCCCTGGCTCCCCGGGGAAAGAGAAATCGAGCGGTGAAATGGAGTGGACCAGATACTTCAGCAGCTGTCCTGGTGAGCCGTGGGCACCAAGGGCTCCCCGCTGCAAACGTGCCACTGGGAAAGCCAGGGGGGCAGCCCCAGGGGGCTCCGGGAACAGCAGCCAGGCTGCAAAAAATAGCTTTGCCTTAAAATACAAAAAAATCTACAAAAATCAGTTTAGAAACTTTTTTTTTTTTCCTAAAACATCCAAAAAAAAAAAAAAAAAGGGGGGGGGGGGATAGTGTCAGGGTCTCCTCCCCTGAAATGCAACCCATGGCACACAGCCAGAGCTGGGGAGGCTTGAGGGGCAGGGAGAGGACATGGCGGCGGGGCTGGGAAACTGTTATATCAGGTTAAATCACGGGGGAGGGGCAGTCGGGAAAGAAGGCAGAAGGCTCCTCGGGGTTGGGGTAGGATGCTGCGCACATCAGCCCCGGGGTGCTGGCCCAGGCAGCCACCCCCCGCATCCCTCCTCTGTGCAAATCAAAGCCCTTTCCACCACACAAGGCAGCTACGCGGATCGCGCTCGATGCAAAGCGGATTGTCATGACAATTGGCCAGGGGGCCACGGCGGCTCAGCCCAGTCCCGGGGCACTGCTGGAGCCGTGCACCCCCGCCACCCCGGCAAGGAACGGGGCCAGGGTCAGAGACTGTGTCTTTAGCTCCCGGAGCCCCAAAACATCGCGCCAATGCTCGGCGCAAGGTGCCAGCCACGGGCAGTCCTACGCACTAGCCCTTGGACAGTAAGGGTGGGAATTCGGCAGCGACACACACCGGGCATTTTAGATTCCTCCAATTTGTGTGCGTGCGCACATGCGGTTTCTTGTTTGTTTTGTGTGTTTGGTTTTTTTTTTTCCTCCTTAAGAACAGCAAAAAAAATATTCTTTACAAAACCGTATTTGCCCAAAGTGGATGCGCTAGTGCTCGTGGCTCTGCCGGCTGGCCGAGTCAGTAAGCGAAGCCCTCCGCGTAGGGAAGGCTGCCGCAGGGATCCATCTCCAGGAGGTACGCCGGGCTGTCCTCAAAGTGTGTCAGCGGCACTGTCTCCTCCTCGGGCACCGGGCAGTCGGGCTCCGTCTTCAGGAAGGGACGCTGGTTGTCGGGGTAGGCCATGGAAAAGAGGGCGTCGGGGTCGCAGACAAACTTATAGACGTACCGCTCGCCGGCCACCTGCGGCGAGGAGGAGGAGGGATGAGAGGTGCCCGGCGCAACCCACACTAGACCTAGCTGTGCTCCTGCCGTGCCCCAGGATGGCGGGGTGACAGTGGGGGACAGTCAAACCCTCCACCCACCCCCCTGTGACAGCGCGTCACTCGCCTTCTGCATGATGCCCTTCTCGTAGTAGTAGCGCAGGGAGCGGCTGAGCTTGTCGTAGTTCATGGCCGGCCGGTTCTTCTGGATGCCCCAGCGCCGCGCTACCTGTGGGGAGAGAGGTAGCAGCCGTCAAGGCTCCAGCCAGGGCCTGGAGCTGCATCCTCAAAGGAAATCGCAACCGAAATGTGGGGCAGGGGCTCATTCCTGGGGGTTGGAGCAGCCGGGGGTGAAAGCGTCACCGCGGTCCCGCAGCAGTTCCCCGCCTGCTGTGAGAAATGCTCCAGCTCCAAGCGCCGGCTGCCACACCACCACCACCGCCGCCGCCAAACCGGGGGCCGAATTCAAAGACGTTTGATTAGGGGAGCCTGCCAAAAAAGCTGCTTCAAAAAACCACAATTTCCATGCACGGCATAAGAGATATTATGGGTAATTACCCACAATGCGCAGCTCGGTGCTACAGCTGCTTTCAATTACTCCCCAAACAGCTTCTTCCTCTGTGTCACCCTCCTGCAGAGCGGCACGGCTCCAGCACAGCACCGTGCCGCCGCCGGGGACCCAGGGTGAAGAATTGGAGTGGTTTGGGAGGGAGGGAGCCGGGGCTGAGTGGAGGGTCTCGGCAAGGCACCCAAGGTGCGGCGCAGGGGCAAGGCCACCGCGGCTGGCGACGGCTGGCGGCTCCAGGAGCGGAGAGCAAGACACGTGTCTTGTTCCAAGTGTCAGACTGAACTGCTGTGTTGCATGGGAAGGATCTGCCCGCCCCATCCCGCATCCCCAGGCTGCTCCCAGGCTGCAGCCCCGGATCCAGGGCAGGACACCCCCCACCCACCCCCGCCCAAGTACCTCCTCGGGCTCAATCAGCTTGAACTCCATGCCCCGGCCGGTCCAGGCGATGAAGTGTGCGTTGGCAGGGTCGTCCAGGAGGGTGACCAGGAACTGCCAGAGCTGCAGGGACCCACGGCGCTGGTAGGGAGGACCCTCGCGATACAGGGTGGGCTCCTGCTTCACTTTACCTGCCCCCACCGAGACACATCTGGTTAAACACCCCAGCTCTGCCCCTCTCTGGGCTGTGCCCCCCAGCAGGGGACACGTACAGTGACACTGAGCTCGCCCTGTGCCGGGAACCTCCTGCGCAGGATCAGGCCACAGGGACGGAGAGGGGAGAGGTGCTGGCGACGGCGCTGCAGGCGGGGTGAGGTGTGGGGTGGTGGTAGGGACGGGGACAAGGCACGGCAGTGATGCCAAGCGGCCGTGCGGGACGATGCTCGGCAGCTCTCAACAGCACCGCACCAGCACAGGTTGGCCTTAACGGGCTGCAGCCCAGCCCCGAGTCTCCCTCCGTGAGTCCTGGTCACCCCCCAGCCCTCCTCTGGGGCCGCACTCTTACCCTCCAGCCTCTCCGGTACCACGCACGTGTCATCAAAATACAATCTTGTGTCCTTTTCATAGGAAAATCCTAGGGGAAAAAGACCCTCCGTGAGCACAGGGCACCTCCACAACCCTGACCAGACCCATAAAAACCCAAATTTGGCCCATTCCAGCACCAAGACCCCATCTCCCAGCAGCAGGAATGGCCCTATCTCCAGTTATTTTGGTGACGCCACGCTGGCTTGCCGGCTCAGCGGCACGCAGCTCTGTCCCCCGCCTCGCCCCAGGGAGCTGGGAGAACCAAAACCCTCTTAGCAGCTATATCAGGTACGTTATCCCGGATTACGTGGCGCTGCCGTGCCCTCATGGCATGCTCACAGGGGCCAGCGGCTGCGCGGCACAGGCCTTATTTCTAGCAGCGGTGCCGGTGCCGCTGGCATGCAGGCTCTCACGTGCACCGCCGTGCTCTCATGGGGGGGTTTTGGGGTGCCCAGCAGCTCTGCCTGCCCCGAGGGAGGGATGGGACGGGACGTGGCGGGGACACTGGTGAGCACTCACCGTCATGGCTGCTGGGGAAGACGCTCCCCCGCAGGTACGAGGACTGGCAGTTAGGCACTTCTGCGAGGGAGATGAAGGCAGCGTTACGGGTGTACAGCCCGCGGGGCCCACCGGGCGCTCAGCGGCACAATCCTCGCCCGAGCACGTCACGCAGCCAAACCTGGGCATCTCCCCCCACAGCACACCCTGGGCCACCGCACCCCTCCCCAGCATCCCCCCTCCTCCCCCACGTTTTGGGGGAAAACCAGTACGATTTACGGGGAGGCAGTGACATTGAACGCGTGCAGGGAGCAAGGTTTAAGTCAGCTTGGGTTTTCATCACATTATTTGGGGCCCGCGGGAAGGGAGGCATCACTGCACCTCCCCTGCCATCTGCTCAGCCGTGCCACCCTCTATCCCGAGGTCGGGGTATTTTTAGGTCCTAAGGCGATTAGAGGATTTTTTTTCCATGATGCTGGTGGGGTCCAGCAGCCAGAAATCACAGCTGGCCTCAGGCCAGGGCTGTCGGGGGAACCGTTGGGTGCTGCAGGGCACCCCAGCCCGTGGCTATGGCACAGACCACGCCGCCTGCCACCTGGTGAACGTGTGCTCTATCCCTCCCCGCCCCCCCACACACCCCGGCTTCGGAAAGGAAAGAGAGGGGGGAAGAAAAGATATCACCTACCAGGCAAGGCAGCAGCCTTGGGACCACCAGAGCCCCGGGACTCAGCCCTGCGCCCACCATGCTGCTGCCTGTGAGCCGCTGCTGTGACCCACCCCCACCCCGGGCGTCAGCACCCGGCTGCCCCCCCGACTCACACCCACCTGAGTCGATGCAGTAGTCCCGGGGCTCCTGCTTGATGCCCATAGGGGGCTGGAAGCCATGGCCGGGGGGGCCGGGCAGGTTGGGGCCGCCATGCTCGTAGAGCGGGTCGTGGTATTCCTGCTTGAATCCCTGAGGGGGGCGGGGGGCGGTGGGGCCGAGGGGCTCCGAAAGCTGCCGGTGGTAGACGGGGCGGCTCTCCCCCGAGACCCCGGGCTGCGGCGGGAAGGGGTGGCAGGGCTCAGACAGCTGCCTCTGAAACCTGGGAGGGGGTTGGGGGGGGAAGAGGGACATGGCGTGATGGAGGGGTGTCGGGGTCAGGCACGCCACCGGCTCCCACCCCACACCGGGACCCTGTGCAGGCTCTCAGTGCCCTCAGCCCCGGGTGCTCCTGGGGTGGTTTGGGTGGTGTTGTGTCCCACCCGCAGCGGGCTGGGACAATTCCTCAGCACAGCCACCAGGTGGGGGACCCGGTGGGGTGCTGGGGAGCCCCATCCCCTTCTCCAAGCACTGGGGGCACCCCACCGGGGGAGTGGGACAGCGTGTGGGCCATCACTGCAAAGCATGATGGCAGCCCTGAGCTGCAGTGGGGATGTCTGGGTAACAGCGAGAGAGGGAAACAAAAAAAAACCAAAAAAAAACCCAAAACAACAAACAAACCTGAACCACCCCACAACAGGGAAGTCTCTGTGAAGCAGTACAATGCCCCCCCAGGGTGGGGGGCAGAGCCGTGGAGCTCGTGGGATGCTGCACCCAGGCCGGTGCTTACGCAAAGGCAAATCCACCCAGCAGCCCCAGCTGGCCGCTAATCCGCCTGCGCCGCTGGGATTAAACCTTGAACTCGGCGGCAGGGAGCACTATTTTCAGCTCCAGGGTGCTGCCGCTGCCAGCTCGAGCCCCAGCAGAGTCCATCCTGGCTGTGGAGGATCGGGGACCATCTCGAGGGGGTGCTGCTGCATCCCCTCGCCCTCCGGCACCTTGAAAGGTGATCTCAGCGCCCGGCTCCTCTTGGCCGGCCGTGCGCCATTTGGCTTGGTAACCGGAGCCCTCCCAGCTGCCGGGCTGGGATTACTCCATTTCCGAGCCGTGTCCCTCTGCCCTTCCTGAATGAAACCCAAACCCTGCGCTGGCATGGCGCTTCCCGAGGGGTCGCAGCCAGCCCCGCGCATAGCTCGAAGGTCGCCCAGAGCAGAGCCCTGCTTCGGTGGGGAGGGATGCTCGCCTGCTGCGAGCGCATCCCCCGGGTTTCCATGGTCCCACTGCGGGGCCTTTGCTAGGCTGCCACGTCCAGCCCTGTGCCCATAGGGGACACCTCGCTACCAGTGACACAGCAAAGGGCACCCAGGAGGCCACAAGCAAAGCCAGAGTCGACTGTGACCTTGCCACGCTGCCTACTGATAGCACGAGCAAAGCCGGGGCAAGGGAGGGGACCAGCAAAGCCTCCAGGGATGTGGGGGTGACAAGGGACAAAGCCGCGGCTTGGAGAGGAAGCGGGGAGCAGGGTCTCTCCCTCCACAGCCCCAAAAAATCACGGGGATGCTGTGAGATGCACGGGGGAGCTAAGGACTGACCCTCGGCCTAGGGGTGCTCCGGGGCAGGACAGGGATGCCCACAGCTCCCCAGCCCGGCAGGGCTCAGCTCAGACGGCAGAAAGCTGCAGCGGGTGGGAGAGAGGAGAGCGAGAGCCCTGACTCAGCACCATCACCCGCCACCGCAGGGACGGACGCAGCCAGCGGCCTCTGCCGCCCTCGCCTTTCCCCAGGGGGGAGGCGAAGGGTCTGCGCTGTGTCCCCAGGGCTGGAAGGAGCAGGTCCCCGTCCGCAGGGAGCTGCCTTGTGGGGAGAAAGAGACACGAGATCCCAGTGGGAAGCGGCAAGTTTTGCCGCGCTGGCTTCCATGGGCCCCCAGGCAGCAATGTCTGGCCCATGGTCTGCAACTGCAGCAAGGGGAGAGGCATCCCCCTGCCCTCCTCACGCTCTGAGACCACCCATCCATCCCACGAGGGCCAAAGTCCCCCAAAACACCTAGAAGATGCCAGCACTCGCTTAAGGGAGGGGGGGGAAGCCTTACCTGTGCTCTGCGGGGTATTGGTTTTCAGACATCATCTTTGGCATGTGCATGGGCGGGTGAGGCGGCCGCGGCACGGCGAAGGTCTGCTGCCTCTGCTCCTGCAGCGGGTGTGGGGCTGGGGCCGCCCCATGGGCAGCTGCCTGCACGGCCGGGGCCGGCGGCGGCAGGGCCGATCCCTGGTGCGCAGGAGACACCGGCGTGGCGGGCGGCGTTAATGGCTTGAACCCGGCGGGGGGCTTCCTGTCGTAGGCACTGCAGAGAGGAGAGGGGCCCGGGACTGACGGCGATGCTAACGAAGACGCCGGGCAGCGCAGGCTGACAAACACAATGAGTCCCCACGCCACGAGCCAAGGGGTCTGCGGGCAGCATCCACCCTCCCGCTACCTACCAGCAGTTGTAGAGGCACTTGTCCCCATAGCCGGTGCAGAGAGCCTGCTCGTGGCTGCAGGACGACAGCTCCGAGGAAGGGCTGTGCAGCTCCCGCTTGATCTTTGCTGGAGGTGGGGCATGCAGGACCACTGCAACGAGACCGGGGAGGATACAGGCTCACCCGCGCGGAAGAAGGCGATGGGGGACATCACCCCTGGGAACATCCCCTTGGGTGCTCTTTGCTTGGGAACCAGGTGTCAAAAACCCCCCCCGCCCCGCCAGGAGCATCAGGCAACCAAACCGTGGCAGGAGGATGCCCCAGCAGACAGAGCTGGGGTGGCAGGGCTGACTTCTGCAGGGGAGAGCAGAGCTCCCAGGGCTGGGAACAGTCCCTCTGGCCCAGGACATCGCTCATGGAACGGGAGTCGTTCCCACTGGTATCCAGGAGGGGAACGGCGCAGGGCAAGGGGGGGCAGAGCAAGGGCTGTGAGAAGGGAACCATCAGCTTGACAATAGCCACGGATGAGACGCGTGCCCCGACCAGGCCAAAAGCCGCTTGGCGAGGGGAGACGAGACTGGGCGCCGCAGGCAGCAGCCACCTCCCTGAGCCGCAGGGCGAGGAACCGCGGGGCTTGGCAGCCTGGAGCTCCAAGAGCTTGTAAGCGGGACACAGCAACCCGCTCACCCTCGCAGGGACATACCCAGCTCCCAATTAGCCAGCAAGCAGCTAAATGGGATCCACCTTCCCCCAGTTCCAAGGGGGTTCAGTCCCAGGGTCCAGCAATTTTATCAGCTCAAGTGGCAAACGTCCCATTAAACCCAAATCCTTCCCAGCCCCCCAAGCCCGCTTGCTATATATAATTTTAAACCGAATAATATATGCTTAACCTAATTCATTACTAAAAGCAGGCGCTCTAGGAAAGGGAAAGCGCCTCAGAGATCTTTACCTAAATAGTGCCTGCGGAGGAAAGCCAAGACTAATCGGAAGTGGAGTATTAGCTTCATGCAAAGCCTAAACACAGCCCAGCTACAGCAGAGAGGAGCAAATAGCTCCAGGACAACTGTTCACAGCTTGCCAGGTAATTAGCTGCTCCCCTAATTTGTCAAAACCTTTAAAGAGCTGCTGACTCCCCCCCTCCCTCTACCCCCTCCCGAAACAGCCCAGCACAGCTGGTACCAAGGGCATAAACCTCCCCCCCACCCCGAAAGGAGGATTTGAAACACGAAGCCCAGCGCTGAGGCAGCACAGCCTCCCGCCCGCCTTCCACCCGCTCCCCAGCCGGATTTAGCCCCCTCCTCCTTCTCCCCCCGCCCCGGGGTGAGGTTTTGCCGCTCTCAGCATTTCTGGCCTTAACGGGGGGCCGGCGCGGCGGCGGCAAAGCCCGGGCGCCCCACGAGCCACGGGAACGCAAAGAGGAACGGGCTTTGGAAGGGCTCCAGCTGCCTATCGCGGGCATGTTTCTCCCTAACAGGCTCCGTGTTGTTGAAGCGGGTTGTTTTTCCGCCAGCCCGTACAATGGGGTCTGGTTATTCATTGAAGGGGAGGGGCGGGGGGGAAGAAGAAAAAAAAAAAAAAAGAAAAAAAAAAGTCTTCAAGCAGGCACCACCCTCCATTCACAAACAATTCGGAGCGCTCCATTCATGCGGTCGGGGGAAGAGAGAAGAGGGAGAAAAAAAAAAAAAAAAAAAGGAAAAGAAAAATTTCCCCTGAGCTTAGCTCTGCCATTCAAGAAAAGGGAAACAAGCCATAAGATCCTAACAGAGACCAGCTGGCCAAGCCCGGACTTTGTGCAACGTTTGAATTCCTTACACAAACACCACGGGGCCGGCCGGCGCTGCTCGGCAAGCGCTGCCAAGCTCATGGCTGGCCGGGGCGGCGAGGCCGGAGCACCCGGCAGTGGGGGCTGAGGGGGCCACAGAGGCCGGTGGTGGGCTCTCGGGGGTTTTGGGTCCCCGGGAGCGAACGGCCGGGCAGGGAGAGGGGAAGGCTGCAGGAGGGTTCCCAGGGAAGGGGATGCTCTGTCCCGGCGCCCAAATGCCTCAAAGGCACATTGGGTGCGTGAGCGCTTCTAACCTTTCCGGTCCTGCGCTCGGAACTGTAATTATAAGCTAAAAAAAAATATAAAAATAGGCAGAGGAAGCAGCTTAACTATAGATGGGGCCAGTGAACACGCCTCAGCACACCCGCGCTGGGACTGAGCCACGGGAGCGGCGAGAGCACCCATGGGTGCCCGACAGCCCCTCTCTGGGCAGCGTTAGCGCCTGGGGATGGATGGACCCTGGGGAGGCCAGCAAGGGGACCAGCCACGTGTGCCACTGCTGTGCCCGGCTGGCAAGGCAGCCCAACCGGGAGGGGAAGATGGGGGGTCTCAGGTGTACACACACCCCTCCTCCCCCAGTGCCGTACCGCCAGCCAAGCCGGAGATGCCCCAAACGTCAACCTTCAGCCAAGACATCCCCTGTGGGAAAGGTGACACCCCAAAGCCATTCGGGGCCTTGAATCCCTTGGTGGGGGGACAGGGCAGGTTGTTCCCAACCATCAGCATGAGGGGACTTCTAAGAGGCTGAGCCTGAAGGATGCTGGCTTTCCCTGTGGCACCCACTGTCCGAGCCATGAGGAAGGTGACCAAACCACCATTTCCAGCCCGGCCACTGGCTTGGGACCTTGGCACCCACTCAAGCCGTCACCTGGGAGCCGAGCTCCATGCCTACCCTTCCATCCCCCGGCGTTACAGGACGCACCCAAGGTCACACCAGGAGAGGAGCCAGAAATAGAAGCCAGGCTCTTGCTTTCCTTTGTTTAAACAACCCTTCCTCAGAAACAAACCTCCTGCTTTCATTTTGGTGTGTAAGAAAACCCGCTCTGCACCCTGCCCGTGGCTTTAGCCACGTGCCGCCCATCCAGGGGCCCACAAGTTCCCAGGGAGCAAACCCCTGCAAAAGACAAAGCCTCTCGCGGTGCCTGATCTCCCCAGCACGACCCCATCGCTCCCCAGTTATTTAAATGACCAATCATGATATAACGTTGTACGTATACCCTCTAGCCCAGGACCGTGCCACCAGCGAGCCTGCATCTACGCCAGGCCAGGGACGCGGTGCGAAGGCCAGTGGGCTGAGCTCTGCGGGAGTCACCCACGGCCTCCTCGCCTTCCCGGGAGGATCTGCCGCTTCTCCGGGTAGCTTAAAAGCACTGAATCCGGCCTCTTGCTGCTTGGTGCAGGGTGCTGAGAAAAAACGCATCCCTTATTCGGGGGAACCCTGCTTTCCCCATCCCCACGGTGGGATTTCCTCCCCAGCGCAGCGACCTGCTGCCCTCCAGCACCTTACGGCACTTTGCTGCCAAACCCCAACTTTATTTAAGCCTGTGTCTGCCAGGGACCTCGGCTACAAAATCAGGAACAGCAAACAGGCAGCAGCCGAGCTGCTGGCAGCTGCCGCGCGATGAGGGTTTTTCGGCAAGGCAAGAACGACGCTGCAGTTTTGAGCATCTCCGAGACTCAAGATGGCACACGTGGGAGCGTTCCCCACAGCAACAGGGTCAAAACTGAGCCCGGTTTGTCCCTTTTTCGCTGCTGTGCCGAGAAAGCTTGGCCCTGGGAACACCAAGGCCACGCAGCAGGAGACAGAGCTGGTTCGCTGGGGATAAGAGAGAGCAGCAGCTTCCTCAGAGAAAAGGCAAGGAGCTACACAACTGCAGCAACCAAGTCTAAGGCATGCCCGCAAACATCCATACAGACTAGGGAAGGATTTACCTTCCCCCAGGAGCTAACAGACACCGAACCCCAATGGGACCCCCAGCCCGGGAAAGGAACACCTAGCAAAACCCGGGCGCAGGGGGGAGGCTGCACCAGATTCGTCCCTCTCTTCTTTCCTACACCACGTGCTTCAAAACGAGAGTGACATGAGAAGACGGGGCCAGAAAGCTTGTAAGCTAGAGACTCTCGTCTCTTTAAATGCTTTCCAGTACTGGTGCGGAAGAGCCGGGCTCCCCATCTCCCTCCACCCGGTCCGAGCCCCCCAGCCAGCACAGCCCTCTGCACGCCAGCGAGGGAAACCTTTGCTTTCCCTCCCCGGCAAAGTTAAGGAAAGTTATTATAGCGGGGAGTCACACAGGGAGATCTCCTTCCAAGTGACAAAGTTGGTTCAACACCAGGTCTGCAGAGGCCGAGCAGGTCAGGAGAAAATTTAAAAGTCTTGACCAAATGCCTTTTTTATTTTCTTCTTCCTTTCTTTCTTTCTTTCCCTACTTCGCCCTGAAAAAGTTCGTCTCTTTGAGCTCTTCAGGTTACAAGGAAACAAGAGACTGCCAAAAGGCACTGGAAACAGCTTCAGCTCTAAGAGCCACCCTCCCACGCACGCTGCAGTTTCTACCGCTCCAAGCAAGAGCTGCCGGGCTGCGCTAGGATGTCAACAGCCAGTTGTGTTTCTGACTCTGGGCTCGCCTTTTATCTCAGGGGAGACAAGGGAAAAAAGTGCATCTGAAACTCGGGCTGTCTGGAACAGTTTAATGGCAAGCTTCCCACTCAGAAGTAATCAAAGAGCAATAATTAACATGCGTTTACTGTAGGAGAAGATACCCTTGCTGCATGCTGTGACAAAGCTGGAATGAAAAAATCTGTTCGACTGCAGGCTAAATTTGATTTCCTTTAAGTTCTATAGCTGTCTGGCTCAGCAGCAAAACCCAGCCACCAACACTAAGCTACTACTTCTGTTTGCCAGGTAACGACTCAAAACATCCTGATCCCCACCCCCCACTCCCCCGCCCCCCCCCTGCTTCCCCTCCAACCGAGCCTTCAACGCCAGGAGAGCCAGCGCCCGGATCGCCGTGCAACCACCACACGCCATTAACCAGCCCCTGCCCTCGCCGCTAACCCGTTCCGGCAACGAACCGCGGCTCAGAACCAACTCTCGCTCTTATGCAATTCAAGAGGGACTGCATTTTCACTGGCCTCCTTTTAAACATGCTTGCTTGCCAGTAATTAATGCTGCTTAAAGCGGCTCAAGTTTCACCGCTCAGGTCCGCTCTTGCCAACAGCGCTGGGCCAGGACTGTAAAAAGCTCTAGAAACTGCAGAGATTGTGGCTAACCCAGGAGCCCAGCACGGGCTCTCGCATCCACTTGAAAAGGAAAAGGAACATTTATGACCAAATCAACGTTACTATGAACAAGCAGCGAGTCTCAGAGGAGCCCAGAGATCAGTTAGAGCTATTTCCATGCGTTTGGTTATAATTTTCCCCGTTTACAAAAGACAGGGCATTGCAAGTCTCATCTCGATGAGCCCAAACCACACGTGCTTTCTCCCAAAAGTCCGTGATTTCACAGTTTCAGCCCCAGCAACAACTGCCGTGCCAAGGAAGCGGCTTCACACCCAGCGCCAGGTTTTGCACAGGCACCCAAACACTTTCCCCCTGGAGAACAAAACCCAGAACAATCACTTACAGTTGTCAGACTGGAAATCTGGGACAAATTGTTCATCATCGGGGACCTGAGCTAAAAAAACAAAACAAAACCAAAAAAAAAAAAGTGGTTTTATGGCGTTTTCAGTTCTCAAAAATAAAACACTCACAGAGAGATTTTACACAGAAAAAGGCGGAGGTAAAGACTTGCCTTCAGCTAGCCAGGCCTCTTGGAGCTGGCTGAGATCCTGGAAGAGCTCTGGAACAGAGTGAAAGACTCATGCACTCCACAGAAGAATAAATAAAACTGCCATTATTTGCAGGATTATTTCTAAACCGACGAACGTGAGGAGAGCGGTCTCGCGGGGCCGCAGCAAGGGCACGGCCGCCTGGGCGAGCCCTGCCTACCTTCCGAGTCGTGGGCCAGGTCGGTCTCCAAAAATTTCCTTTTCCTATCGGACCCCGGCCTGCCTCGGCCCTCCTCTGTGCAGGACTTCTGCAAGGAGCGGGGCGAGAGCCTGTCGGGAGGGTGGCAGCCCCCAAGGACGGGGTGTCCCCAAGGATGGGGCGACCCCCAAGGACAGGGAGAGGGGGAGGGGGCAGGGCAAACTTACCCCGGGGCCCATGAAGGGAACCTGCTGGTCGTAGAAGCCGTCCATGGTGCGGGGGAGGCGGGCAGTGCCCCCGGCCCGCTCAGCATCGACGCCGGCCGGGGAAGGGGGGTCCCCGCCTGGGCTCCGGCAGGTGCGCGGCTGGAGGGTGCAGGGGGGAGGGGGTGTCAGGATCAGGCCCTGGCCCCTGCCGCTCCTGCCGTGGCGGGTCGCAGCCCCCCGGCTCGTGATGTCACCCAATTTCTATAGAAACGGCCGTGACATCACGTGCCGTGGGAGCGGGAGGAGGGAGAACGGCAGGCCGGGCCGGCGCCACGCACGCCTCGCCTCGCCCCCCCGCCTCCCTTCGCTTCGCTTCACCTCGCCTCCCTCCGCCCCTGCCGGTGCTCGGCGCTGCAGAGCCGCGCCGCCGCCGGGCCCGTTCCCACGCCGCCCCGCGCGCCCCATTCATAAACTCCTCCTCCCGCGCGCGCGCTCCCGCGCTCTCCCTGCTGCCCCCCCCCCCCCCGCCCCGCCATTCACGCCGCGCGGCCCGCGCCATTCATAAACACCGCCCCCGCCCCGCGCCGCCCCGCCGCCAGGCCCCCGTGTACCCGGCCGGGGCGCCGCGGGCTGAGCCGCCGCGGGGGGAGCCGTGAGGGGGAGCCGGGGAAGGCGCCGCTCCGCGCCGGGACTCCGCGCTGCCGCTCCGCACCCTCCCAGCGCCCGCAGCCCCCAGCCAGCGGCCTCCGCGCGCCCCGCCCCGCGCCGCTTGTTTACCCTCCGCGCCGCCCAATGGCGAGCCGCCGCTCGGCCGTCCGCGCCGTCTGATTGGCTGCGGCGCCGCGGCGCGCCCGCCCGCGCGCCGCTCCGCCGAGCACCATTGAGGCCGGCTGGGTGGGCGGGGGCGGCAGCAGCCAATGGGCTCGGCTATATTTGCATGCCTCCGCCCAGAGCGTTTTTCATTCATAAAAAAATAGAAGGGGGAAGAGGCTGGCGGGTGGGGCTGGGGCAGCGCAGGATTTAAAGGGGCCGCGGCCTCCTCCAGGAGGGGGGCTGGGGGAGTTAACGGGAGGCCTTGGGGAGTTGGGAGGACTGCCCGGGGGGCCGGATCGGGATCGGGGGGACACACACCTGCTCCCTGCATGCCGTGCCCAAGAACCTGCCGCAGAGCAAGCTCTGCAGACGGGATGGACTTTGGGCCTTGCATGCCATGGGGTCCTCACTGCACAGGCCGTGGGGGTCCCCCCTGCTTTCTCGGAGGTGGCTTTGCACCAGCGGGGCGGTGTCACACGGGTCCCCCTGCCAGCCCGGGGATAACCCACGCCTGAGTGCTGGCTTTGGCAGCCTGTCCCCTGCAGGCACCCTGGAGGCTTGTTTGCCTTTGGGAAGGGCTCTTTGGAGGAGGTCAGAGGGAATATAGTTCCCGTGTGGGGGGAGCTTTGGGGCTGCCCTGGCCACGGATCCCCCCAGGCGGGTTCATGCTCACAAGCCCTTGCAGGACTGCAAATAGCTCAGAGGATCGGGAATGAGCTTAGGACAAAGCCATGCTGCTGGGGGCCTGCCAAGCCCCCACCCCGGCAGTGCTCTTGCAAGTGCCTCAGTTTCTCCATCTGTAACTGAAGGTGGGGAGACCCACCACAGAGACCTGCCCGCTGGCCACTCATGGAGGACGCAGCAGGTTGCAGGTTGCACAGGTTACATGAAATGTGTGGAGGTCTCACGTTGTTGTGGAGTGAGGCTCGGAAATTATTTCTGGAAAAGGGGAAAACAAGGGACTGTGCTCAGTTAAATGTTGCCCTTCTCAGCTTGGGAAGGAGAGGAGACTTCTGCTCAGACCTTGGGAAGACGCCCAGGGGTTAGGAAACCTGTTGGGATGGGGTTGTCCTCACCATTTTGAAATGCTTAGCCTCAGGTCATGGGCTTGCGGGTATCCTGGGAGAGCTGCCCAGCATGTCTCTGGGCTGCTGGTGGGAATTTGTTGATTTTGGGGGACTGATGAGTTTCCAGAGTCTTCCAGGGCCACCACCATCCCCCAGGTCTGGCGCTGGTAATGGCAGGTAGCTTGTCTCCCATTGTATCCTGGGTGAAATGGCAGGGGGGCTGCCAGGATACACTGCCCACCAGGTGCCTGCGTGCTGGGAGAGGAAGCACGCAGAGGGCACGGGGTGTCCTTGCTGTCTAGGGAGCACTCCTGGGGGGCTCTGCAAGCGCTGGCAACTCTCACTTCCCCTCTGCCATTACGATTAAATCACCGCTGGTAAAATTAGCAGATGACACACGAATGGGTGGGCGGCAAAACCTGGGCCGGGGAGCAAGGCGGACTGCTGGGGACAAGCCGGGTCATCGCAGAGCTGGGCACAACCAGCAACCCAAGGTATCCGTGGGCCCGCACCGGCTGGGGGCTTCTCAGCACCCCTGGGCCTCTTGCTGCCACCCGTCACAGGGAGAAGCGATGGGGGCCGAGCACAGTCATGGGGCTGGCGGGTGGGCGGCTGCAGGGGTGAGCTGGGAAGAGCCGAAGCCCCTGGAGAGCCAGGGCTGGGAGGGGGGATGGCAACCGGCACCTGCTAAATTTAGAGCCCGCTCAGGAAAAAAAAAATGAAAAAAAAATTGCAGGCTCCAAATTTAGCTGGTTGCAGCTCCTGCTCCATCGCTCTGCTGCTGACAACACCCCTTCAGTCCCAGTGCCCCGAATCGGGCACCTCTCGTTGGAGTCCCCAGAGATGGGGACACTGCGCCTGGCCAGGAATTGGGGAACCCCAGCGCACCCCAGGACCAGCTGAGTATTTCATCACCATCTTTATTTGAGGCAAGCCCACAGCAGTCCAGGTGTACACGGCAACACGCGCTACGCTACGGACGCCATTTCCATGCAGGCAACCACGGCGACGCACACAGTGGGAGGAGGGGGCTGGTGGCAGGCTGGGGATCCCACGGGAATAGGGTGTCCCAGCTCTTGGGGGTCCCCCAGCATGGCGCCGGCTCGGTGGGGCACTGGCACACTGGCCCCGGTGCCTGGGGAGTGTTTGGGGGGCTCCCGCTCCATCCCACGGCCTTTGGGGGACAAACAGGGCTGAGCGGGGAGACACCGAGGCGGGGTGGGGCAGGGGGGTTCAGAGCCTTGCATGCCCCTCGGCTGCATGGCGTGTTCCTCCCTGGAGCAGGGGACAACCGGGCTGGCACCCCAGCCCCTGTGGGTCCCCTCCTGGGCTGAAGACCTTTGCACCATTGGACTAAGGAGGTCGTTAGCTGCCAGGCCCATCGAACCATGGCTTTGGCATGGGGGGAGCAGACTGAAGCTGTGTCCCCCGGCGGGGGGATGGCAGGGACCATCTCACTGATCATCACAAGGGGATGGCTCCATTGGAGCCCGTCACTCTTGGCAGAGCAGTGATGGCGTGTCATTGCCCTGCCAGCCCGGGGTGGTGGCCCTGGGCTTTCCATGCCCTACAAGACACGCGTCTGCGTGCTCCTCCCAGACCTCGCCCGGCTTTGGGCTCAAACGTGGGGCTGGTGGCTCTGCTGGCGGGGTGGGCATGGGCACGGGCATGGGCACGGGCACCCGCTTGCTTTCTTCAGCTCCACCGGCACCAGCAGCAAACCACAGCAGAGACCCGAGCACTGCTCTTTGCCCGGAGCCCAGCAAACCGTGACCGGGTGCAAGGAGCAGGTCTGTGGTGAAAACCAAACCATTGCTAATTCCATACAGGCGCTTTCTGACCAGAGCCCTGGGATAAAACACTGGACCAAGGCCGAGCGGGCAGGGAAATGGAGCCAAACCTGCTGCTGTAAACACCACTGACCTTGTGTGTTGATATCAAACCCATCGCCGCACCTGCCGGCAAAGCTCTGGAGACGGTTGAGGTTTTTTTTTTCTTTCCCTCTCCCCAGGTGCGGGGGCTGCAGGGCACAGAGGCCACCAGGGAGGACTGGGGAAACGGAGGCCACTGGTCCATGGGACCTGGGGTTTATTTGGCGTAGCTCCCGTACGCTTTCACCTGGCTACTCATTAACGGGTGCCCGGGGTGATGAGGAGGAGGAGGGTGGATCTGTGCACCGCAGGTGGAGTGTGCCCCTGTACGCAGGTCACGGCTTCGGCAAGCTGTGGCAACCTCAGTGCCAGCTGGCCGGGCCTGTGCTTGCTCCTGCTTGCTCCGTGGCACAGGGTCCACTTCCTCATGGCTTCTGGGCTGCTGCTGGCACTTTCCCAGTTCACTCTCACCCTGCCCAGTGCTGGCACCAAGGGCAGGAGGACAAGGAGCTGCAGCAGCCCCCCAGAGCCCCCTCCTGTGCCCCAGCGGAGAGGGACAAGTGGGCTGGAGCCCGGCTGGGGCTCCCTTGGGGCACCGCCACCTCCTCGCATGCCAGCAGAGCCCCACATTTCTGGCTGCTACCAGAAATGGCCCTGAGCTCAAGCTCGAATGGGCACACAACAGCACTGTCCCTCTCCGCTGGGGAGGGACACTGTTCAGCTCACTGTTCACTCTGAAACGTAATGATGGCAGCACCCTCTGCACTGCCAGGGTGGATGCTATTGAATGGGGACCCGCAGCATGAGGAGGGACTGGGTGCTGGGTCACCGGGGATGACAGGGTGGCTTCTCACAGCCAGGGGTCCCTGTCCTGTGGCATGGGCATAGCAGGGACAAGCAACAGTTTTCCTGCCTGCAGCAACATCCATGGGGCACACACCACTCCCGGCTTCCTGCCAGCACCATGGGGGCCTCCGCCAGACCTGAGGGAGCTGCCTGGGGAGCGGGGGCTGATTCTGGAGCCAGCGTCCCACCACACAGGGCCACCAGAGGAGGCAGTGGGTGCCTGCAGAAGTAACCAGCAGCCCTTCCTGTGGGCCAGTTCTGCCAGCTGCCGGCTCCTGGGAATGCCGTGAAGCGGGGCACACATTGAGACAACCGTCTCCTCCAAGCATTCGTCCGTTTTCTGGTTGCATCCCGGGGAGAAGCTGCATCCCATGCTCTGGTGGGGGACACGTGGGTGATGCCACCGAAACCTGCCCGTGCATATCGGAGGCAGCACTAGATGCCACTGGGAGAGCATGAGCCTGGCAAAGCACATGAGGAGACGTGTGAAAAGGCAAGGGGGACACTTCCAGGTGAGAAGAGTTTCTGGACGTGTGTCCCCAGCCCCTGGGCACAGGCTGGCAGGCTTTAGGAGAGAGGAAAGTCCACATGGAAGGAGATGCCGTGGGGGACGGCCAGCAGAGAAGGGAGGAGGCGTTCGCGTCCAACCTGGGCTCATAAAAAGAAGGTGACACCCCCCCCCAAGTTCACTAAATAAATACATAAATATGACTACGAGGCCCAGAGCCAGGATGCGGGAGTTTCCCAGGGTCGGCAGCTCCTCCCAAAATCCCATTTTTGCCGTTTCCATGTCCAAAGATGGTCTCTTCCCATCTACCCTGCACTTGTCCCCACAGCCCAGGCACTGCCTGTCCCCAGACTGTCCCATGCCTCGTGGCTCCCAGGGCTGGCAGCGAAGGCTTAAAACCTGTCCCAGAAGCACTAGCCGAAGGCATGGCAAAGACCATCTCCTCTAGGCTAAGAAAATAAATAACTTCTCCAATGTGCAAGGGTTGGTGGACAGAAAGCCAGTGCAGCAAAACATTGAGTGTCCTTCAAGAGGATTAAAAATAAATAAGTGAAGCTTGGCGTTTTCTCAGGAGCGCGCTCGTTTGCAGCTCTGCCGGGGCGGGCGGAAGAGGGGAGGGTGTTATTTAAATAAAGGGAAAAAAACCCAGTCCTAGCGCTGGCAAACGCGCTCCCCGTGCGTCGGCCTGCCTTTGCCCACCGCTTCCATCCCCCCCTGGAGAAGACGCTTGTGGTTTTTGGGAAGGAGCCTCCAGCACCTTCCTACAACAAATCATCCCCGCTGGGCTTGGGGTGGGGTGGGGTGTGTGTTTTCTCTCCCCGCACGTTGAACGTGGATTTGGGGACCCCCACAGCAGGCGGGTGTCCAGGACGCCGGGTGCCTCTGCGCCGCGGCTCCTTGCGCCCTGCTTAATCTCGAGTTCGGTTTCTCCTCTTCAGGAAGAAGAAGCTGCTCTTCTGGGGAGGGCCCAGCAGCATCGGCACTTGGCTTTTATGTGTAATTTTTACCTGAAAAGAAGTGCAGAACCCAGCTCAGTGAGGGGCTCCCAGGATCTGAGTCCGCCTAGGCCACCCCTAGCCTGGGGACTCCACGCAGCGACCCAAGGAAGCCCGGCGCAGCTCAGCACCCAGCACCGGGGCGAGGAGATGCTGCACAGGAGTACGAGCTCCAGAATCACGTCCAGATTTCTCCTCTGGGCAAGCTGTGTGCTGGATGGTGGGGGACCCCACTGCAATCCCCTCCACCCTGGGAAAGGCTGCTGCTGTACCAACCCGCCCGGCAAGGGATGAGCATGTCCCTGTCCCCAAGGCTCTTGTGATGGCTTGCCATGAGTCCAGGGCCAGTATGGGCGGAGACAGAAGTCACAGGTGGCCAGGCTCTGCAGCCACCCCACCAGCAAGCGCAGGAGCCTCCCTCCAACTCCAGAGGCTTTGCCACGCTGCACGGGAAGCCAAAGCTGCCCAGGGTAGTGCCAGCCCCTGCCCACCCTACTGCCCACGGGGACTCACGGTGCAGGACGGCTGCATCCAGGGCTCCCCATCCACCTGCATGGGCAGCAGCTTGGACGTCCTGCAAGGCACAAAGAGAGGAAACGCAGGGTGACAGAGGTGCCAGCTTTGGCCATCGGTCAGGTGCTCAGCTGGGATGGGGACAAATACCTGATGGTGACGGATGAACACTGGGCCAGTCTCTTCCCGGCACTCTTCAGCCCCGTGTAGATCTGCCCCATCTCCATCGCGCCCTCCAGCCCCACCACCTCCAGGAGGTGGTCGCTGAGATCTGCAAAAGAGAGGGATCCGAGTTGGCCCCCTCGCCCCATCCCTGGGGATCCCCTGCCTTCTGCTGGCATCCGAAACATTAGGGCCAGCACAGCGGGGCCGCTGGCTGCCTCAGAGGGCAGCGGGGCTGGTGGCACTGTGGGGATGCATCCCACTGTCCCCTGTGCCCTGAGACCACCGAGCAGGACGTTTGCAGCACTGGGCAACGCTGCTGTCCAAAATCCCCGGAGCAAAAATACTCTTGGGCTGAAACAGCACCCGGTCCTGCGTGGCTGCAGGGTGGCAGCCTGGATCCCCACCAGCCCCTCGACTGCTTGTTTGCAGTGTTGTATGAAATGATGGCAGAACCCCCGCACCCCCGGGTGCCCTGGGGTGCCGTGGTCCCCACCGGGAGCTGGGATGTATGGGGAAATCCTCCCTGGGAGGGATCTGCTCAAATACCAGGGAATCGCCCCTTTTTCCAGCTCCTCCTGCTCTTCCAGCAAAGGTGCCCAACACCGGGGCAACTCGCTCCGTCTCTCATTCTCTTCAGGGTCCTGTTTCACCCCCGGTGAACACCCTCCCCACAGGAGAAATACCCCAATCTCCCGCCGTCCCCCATGCCCTCCTGCCCACCTGCACGTGCCCAGGGGACGGACCCCGCTGCCTCTCGCCACCCTTTGGAACCCTTGCTCTGCCCTACTCCCCGCTGCCTGTTCCCGTGGGCTCGCCCCGCAAGGGACAGCCGTGACAATGTGGGATGGCTGCTGACACCACCGTCTTGGCAGCCACGCGGCAGGGGGGCTGTTTCCCACCCCAGCCCTGGGCTGTGGGAGCTGGTGGGTAGAAAATATGGGCACTGTGTTTATTTTGCTGTCTGCTTTCTAACCCCCTCGCTCACTGTCGGGGAGCCCTGCCAGCCCTTTGGGCTGCCTGTGCCCTGCCTGTGCCCTCGGGGACGGCTCCGGTGGCCGTAGCTGTGGGTACGAGGTGCCAATCGGGGCACAGCACAGGTACCGTGCTGTTCCCGAAGCCCACGGCCAGGCTGGCAGCGCTGCAGCGCAGCCTGGGAGGATGCTTACGAAAGCCCTCCGTGCCAGCTCTGCAGCTCCGCTTCCAGCTCCTCCTCTGCAGCAGCGGGCGCCTGGCCCTGCAGCGGCTGCCTGCCAGCCCCGCGGGGCACGGGGACCACCCAGCCTCATGCCCGTAGGTGAGGGGTCCCATCCAGGCACCCCCTGAGCCGTGACCCCCAGAGGGTGGGGGTTGAAGGGGCTAGCAGGGTGCGGGAGCCACATCCTCTCCGGCCACCACGGGCAAGGGGCGGGCAGAGACACCTTTCTTTGCCAGCTTGGCCAGATGGTTGTTGGGGTCACCCCGGCACCCCAAAAGACAGCGATCTGAGAGCAGCCCCTCGGGTGCTCTTGCCCCAGCACCACGTACACTGAGCTACGGCCGGAACCGGCGGCCGCCCCGCTCCCCCGTGCTAACACCATGCGCCCCGCAAACCCCGCTCGCCCCCCCAGCCGCCGTCCCGCCGCTCACCCTGCACGCAGAACTTGAGCTCCTTGGCGTCGGTGACCACCGTGGCGTGCAGCTTCTCCGGCGCTTTCTTGCCCAGCCGGTTGTAACCGCGCTGCCTCTTGGTCTCGCCCCAGAGGTTGGAGCCGCCGTACATGCTGGGGATGTTGAGGACAGCGATGCCCTCCAGGGACGCGTTGCTCAGGTCTAACAGGGTCCCGTCGCACTGCGGGGCACACGGGCAGCGTCAGGCCACAGGGTCAGGGGGAGCTGGTGCCTGGCGCCGTGGAGCCCAGCCTCCTGTCCCCACCTGCCTGCCAAGCTGGGACGCCAAGTGTGGCGTGCCACCAGACGGTCCCCAGAGCAAACCTGCCCCAGGGTGGCACGGGCAGCGCCGGGGAAGCCAGGGCTGGAGGCGCAAACAAATACCCACCCCAGCTTTGTTTTTCTAGGGCTGACAACAACCCCCCTTCCCTTCCTTGTGCCGCTTTCCCCTCTGTTTCGATACAAATTTTACTACATGTCCAAGATGGCAGTTTAAAAAAGCAAATTCCTACGGGAGCGCATAAAACCTTGGCTAGTCTTGATGCCGTGACTCAAAACGGGGAGGCAATACCACCTTGGCCCTGGAGCGACCTCCATCCAAGCACACCCCGCACGTGCTTCCCCGCCTCCCCTTGTTCAAATCGACCCAAAAGAATCAGAAAGTTTGGCTACCCAAAAACTAACTCAAAGCAGTTTGCCTTCAAGTGCAAGTTGGAAACGAGAAATGAGGCTGGAAGGAAATGATAGAAAAGGTGTCAAAGGAAAGATGTTAGTTTGGGAGAGAAAACCACAAGCCAGCACACAGAACTGGTGTCCCGGGGTCTGCTGTCGTACAGCAGGACTCCCCCAGTTGAAAATCCCCTGTAAAAGGTAAAATATCCGTTGCCTGCAGCTTTCCCACAGGACTGGAAGGAGCAGTCATGGAAATGCATTTTTTAACTTCATGTCTTCTCGCTCTCACGATACCCAGATGATGCTGGATCCTCTTTCTAGATACGTCTGGAGGAAGCAGCCCTGCTTTCCCATTCCACTGTATTTTCTCTAGAGCCTCTGTATTTCCCTTTATGCACCTGCTCTCTACCTGCCACGCTACACTTCAGCAAATACCAGCATGTTATTTCCTTGCATTTTGGTGATGCGAGGGCATTCCTGCCCTCTCTTGCTTTGCCGAGAGGAACGCGAACGGGCCGATGAACCCTTGCTGCTGCTTTGACTCCAGTTGTTTTCCTCTAGCAAAGAGTGAAGGTCTCGAGCTCATCTTTAATACGCTGTCGGTAAGCGCTGAGCACGGCCGCCGCACGGCCGCGGAGCTGGGTGCACGCACAAGCGAGCCTCTCTGTATGTTCACATCTGCCCTGCCTCCCCTGATGCTCCACAATCTTATTTTTAGCCTCGCGTTGAAAGAAAAAGGCAGGAATCTTCTGATTTGGGAGTGAAAAGCTGTCCCTCTGAGGCTTGTAAAGGATGTAAATCCTCTCGTTCTTAGTGTATTTTAATGCCGTTACAATTTGCAAGAGCAGACTCTAATGCTCTGAGCGGTGGATACCGAGCGAGAGGGCTCCAGTTCCTCGCAGGATGGACAAAGCATCCCATGCCCGGCCGAGCCGAGCATCGCCCCCGACTGCAGGCATCTTTCCTGCCTGCCTGCGAGGTGGCGGGTACCGACTTGGCCGCAGTGGGATGGGAGCGAGTTGGCTGCCCCGGGGCTGCCCGGGCTGCCGGATTTCCAGGGATACTGTGGGAGCCCGTTGCTGCCCGGGGCCGTGGGGGGCGTGCAGGACCACGTCGCCCACGCCTGCCCACGCACAAGGGCGTGCAAGGGAGCGATTTCTCCCTGTGTGGCGCTCCCCTGTTAATGTGCCAGCGAGCTACAATGGGCTCTTTGAGCAGGGGCAGCTGACGGCGCGCTGGCAGCGATGCTGGAAGTACAAATTTGCAGCTGGGGAAAAAGCAAATTCATTTCCAGGGGCTGTAGGGGAAGGATTGCCAATTTCCAAAACAAAACTGCCATTTCTCTGCAAGGCTGACAGTTGCCTGGGAGCCGGAGGGAGGACAGGCTGCCGCTTTCAACTTCAAATACTGCGGGATTAACGCTTTCCTGGCCAGCGTGGGGCAGCCGGGTCTGACACACACTGTGCGGGGCACCTCACAAGGACCTGGGGCACCTCGCGTCCATCTCTGGCAGCATCGAACCCCACGGACACGGACTTTATCCACCCCGGGACGCTGCTTGCATGGCCGGGGAAGGGGGTGAGATGGCTGTGCCCCTGCTCCTGCCCCTTCCCACCAGCTGCCGAGGATGCAGCCACCCCCTCCAGGCTTTGAGAAGGGATGAAACTCCCTGTGTAGAAACGGGCTTCAAAGTCCCTCTGCCCACGGCCGCACCAGCCGCTGCCAGCTCTGCCTGCTCTCTGCCCGCTGCCAGCGACCCCGCGCCCACCGCCCCATCCGACTCACTCCAACCCTTTGCAGCAGGCCATGGGTTTTCCACCCCCCCCGCCCCCCTCCCTCAAGGCTAAGTTATAAAAGGGTCGTTTATCCAGAAATCAGGAGAGGCGGAAGTTTACAGCAAAGCACAGCCCAAACCCCCCAGCGTGAGTGGAGAAGTGACAGCGCTCTTAGCAACCGCGGGCCCTCCTCCCCGCTCTAATTAAAGGCTGTTTCCATGTCATCCAAGGAGGGCTGGGAGCAGACGCGGAGTTTACAGAGAGAATATTCCAGGCACGCTTTCAAATACAGCTGGAAAGGGGGGAAAAATACAGGGCTATTCTTCTGCCTGCAGCTGGCCGGCTTTGCAGCAAGCACCGCGCGGTGGAAGAGAGGGTCCTGCCAGCCACCGCATCCTCCTGCCATCGCACAGGGTCAAAGCTGCCACTGCACTCTCTCCCGGAACAGTCAAAAGCCCTGCCCGAGGGACCCATGGGCGACATCCACCCAAAAGCTTTTGTGCCGTGGCTGGAGCCAGGGACTATCCCGGAAAACCCACCTCCACCTCAACGTAGTCGTGGAGCTTCTTGCAGGTGGCCGCAAATGTCTCCGATGTCCCGAATTCAAAGTACCAGAGTTTGTTCTTCATCCTGGGGCACAGAGCAGCGTCAGCATCCTGCTCGGGAGTGGCATCAGCATCCCACTTGGGAGGATGCCGGCAGCAGGGTGGGCTGCCAGAACCGTTCTGGAACTGTTGTGATAGGGACACAAGTGATCGATGGGGACATGAGCCATCGTGGGGAGGGACCGCCGGCAGCACAGCCCCAGGGAGCTGTGCTGTGGGATGGGGGTGGCTCAGGTGGACCTGGCTCTGACACCCTGCGGAGGGGAAGGACGTGGGTGCTGGGTGGTCCCTCAGCACAGGATGGGGTGCCACCACCGGCTTGCAGCACAGCCGAGCGTGGGCCGTCGTCTCTCGAAGGGGCTGCCAGGGACGGGGTACCCCACAGAGGGGATGTCCCCCCCACCTCGCACCCTCCCGGCACCCTACCAGGCAGCCCCCTGACCACTGCTCATCCCCTGCGTCAATGCTGTGCGGGGCTTCGAGGGTGAGCTGTAAGCCGAGGGGAGCTGAATTTCAGAGCAGAGCCGGACGCTTTGGTCCATTTGGGGTTTTTCGAGCAGGTATTTCTGAAGATGGGGACAGGGGTTGCAAGCCACATCTCCTGCTGCCATCAGGCCATTTCCAGGCACCCGGAGCACAGCGGGAGCGAGCTGCGACCTGCTGCCTGCCCTGCCCTTGCTGCCTGGCCTGCTTCTGCCGGTCTTGGAATTCAGTGCTAATTATAAAGCACGAATGAACGTAATTGGGTGCACGGCCAAGTTTGAACAGCCTACCATGCTGCACGGGGCCTGAAGGAGCACCCTGGAACCCACCATGCCTGGCGTGTCCCCTGCCCGTCCCCCTAAGGTTGGCCAAACACCGTGCCATCTCCTCGGGGTGCTGCCAGTCCCATGGGGAGAGTGGAACAGGCTCTGGCATGTCCCCTCGGCACGATGTATGGCAGCGGCGGGGTGTCCCCCTGCACCCAGCTTTTGGGGACGCCAGACAGCCCCGCAGAGGTGGTGGGGACCACGGGCGGCCCTTACCTGCTGTTGAATTTCTCAGGATGCTTTTCTCGCATGACATGGAAGCGGTGGGCGATGGAGGCGTCCTGCGGGGAGAGGGAGCGCAGAGACGTCGGCGTCGCAGCAGGGAAATGGAAACACCCCCACCCCGGCTCTGCCCCCCCACCAGCACATGCCAGCATATGGGGGCTCCGGTCTTCATCCTCGCCGCCAGCCCCCGTGGCACAGGGGTGCAGTGCAGGGGCCATGCCGAGATGATAGAGGGACCCTCAGCTGGGCTGTTTGCAAAGCATCGAACGGGCTCGTTTAAGTGAGACATAATTAGTGCACTTGTCCTCCTTCCCTCATCACGGGGGCTCTGCAGGGAGGTGACGCTGAGGGAGGGAGCTACTGGTGGGGCAGTGGGGCTCTGGGGACACGCCAGGACCCTGCACCCTGGCGGCTGCCCTGGCAGGGTGGCAGCTCTCCTGAAACTCATCACAACCTCTCCTGCGCAGGGTGGGGGGCGTTTAGGCCTGACTCAGAAGCTGTCACCAAATGCGACCTGCAGCGACATCCCCTGAGCTGATGTGAAACTAGAAGCATCCCGCAGCACCGCCACGCGGGTGACCCGCACCGGGCACACCGCTCGGGCACCCATGGCCCAGGACAGAAACACTGCAAGGCCCTGGGGAGAGAAGCACCTTCCACTCTGCCACTCCCCCAAAACCCTGCTGCTCCCAGGATTGACCCCCAGGGCTGGCGAGAGCCCCCGTGGCAAGGAGCTGCCATCCTCCCCGGGCTCCCTAACCTCCCTGGCTTAGGAAAACATGGGGCAAGCAGGTCCGAGCACCAAAGCAGGGCTTTGCCCACGGGTGCCATCTCGGCAAACGCTTCAGGTGGGGAGGCCAGCAGATCTCAACCCATCCCCGGGACCCCAGACTTCCCTGAACCTCATTTAAGCTCCTCACACACTTGCTCTTGCAACGTTCCCAGCTGGGAAGAGAGTGATTCCATGCCTGTTTATGCATTTAAGCGCTGCCATTACAAATAAGAATAAAACCAGAAGAGCAATGTCAGGAGGCGAAGGGAGGTTGGGAACATGAGCAAGCAGGAGCAGGGAGGGAGAGTCCCTGACTTGGGAGACTCAAGCTCAAATGCCAAGTTTCACCAAACACTTAGAAAGGCTTTTGTGGTCTCTGAGGAATGTCACCAGGAACCAGCCCCTGCTCCTGGGAATTAACTCGGGTCTGGCTCGGAAGGGGGCTAAGGATGAGTCTAGGAGGAGGCAGGGAGGGTAGCATGGGGGCTGGCGTCCTTCAAGTGCACCCACCGGGCTGGATCGTTCCAGTGACTTCATGGCAGCCAAGGCATTTCCCACTCAGCTGGTGGGAAATGCCCCTGGGAATCTGCTGATCTGGGTGGGTTTGAGGCTGTGGCTGTGCTGGGGCGACAGCTCCCATGCTCCGCTGGCCTCTGGAGCTCTTCCCTCCGCTTTGCCGTGGCCAGGCAACTCCAGTGGGCATGGCACGGTCTGGGCACCAATTACTAGCCCTGCGCTGTGCCTCTCTCTCCAGCTAAAACGCGTGTGTGACGTGCTCTGGGCTGCCCTCTGGACCCACCCCTGTCCTGTGGTACTCACCACCCCGATGGAGAAGTAGTTGTTGATGATGGTGGATGGGACAGGGTCTCCGTTGGTCTCTCTGTCGTTGGGAATGACGTCTATTTGCCAGCGGTCCAGCATCACCTCCGTGCTGTGCTCGATGTCTTTCAGGACCTTCATCAGGTTGCCTCCTTCATAGCCTGTAAGGGAAAGAAGGTGGGTCCCTGAGGAGGGTGAAGGAGGACGAAGAGGAGCGCAGCCATGTCCCGTGGGGCTGGAGGCAGTTGGGTGCTGAGCACCCAGGGCAGCCTGGGGCTGCTGCTACAGCTCCAGTGAGATGGCCGGCTCGTCCTTTCAGCGGCAGCAGCGATTTCAGCTAACGGCCTGGCCCTCCCAGATGAAAAAGGTTGTTGGGCAGGACCTGGCCGATGGGGGTTTAGAAAGCGGGAGCTGCTTTTTTTAGAAGGGGTTAGAGGCACCATCAGGAGGCACCAGGGCTGAGATGCAGTCCCAGAAGCCCAGGGCCTCCCCCAAGACAGCACCCACCCAGCCGCACCGGATGGTCCCCGTGGGCCGGCTGCCCCCGGGGTGATGCTCGCCCGGCCTCACCTCCTCCCCAGCGCAGGCATCGGGCCAGGTCATTGCCCGTTCCCAGGGGCAGGACAGCCACCGGTGGGTGCTTCACCAAGTTCGCCTTGTCTGCAAGTCAAGGGGAGAGAGAGGTTTGGGGCTGAAAGGGCTCATTCCCTCCTCTCCAGGTCCCTTCTTGGCTGGCACCCCAGGCAGGGGGAGTCCAGGGGCGATGCTCTTGGCCCTGCTCTCATTGGGGGAATACTGGGAACCCATGGCGGATTGCCGAGGACGTGGGCAGACGATGCTCTGTGGGAGCACGGCTGCTCCTCGCTCACCTATGCAGTCCAGGATCCAGCCCACTGTGCCATCCCCTCCACAGGCCAGGACACGGAAATCCGGAGTGTCCCGAAAGAAGCTCAGCCTGCAGAAAGCCAGGAGAGACAAGAGATGACGTGGGGGAGCAGGGACCGGTGGGAGGGGGCAGAGGATCGACCGCAGCATCTCCATACCCTGGGGCGGGCCCGCCGCGGTCCAGGTTGTACACTTGGCGTGGGTTGAGCAGGTAGTGAAATTTCCGGAGGACCCTAGGGAAAGAGGAGTGAGGGATGCAGCGGAGGCGAGTCGCGCTCCCGGAGTGGCGCCGGGGCAGCCGGAGGGACCGGCAGCCCCTGACCCCAGGAAGATGCTCTCCCTGGGCAGGGCCCCACCTACCGCTCCCCTTGCCTTCCTCCACTCTTCGGGTTCACAAGCACCAGGAGGGGATGTGTCCCGGGCCGGGGGCTGATCTGGAGGGCACAAAGGGCGGCTGTGAATACCCAGCCGCCGCGGGGCTCAGTGCGCACCCCCAGCAGAGCTTCCCAGCAGCCTGGCATGAGCCTACCTGCAGACCTTGCCCGTCCACTGTGGTGGAGTTGAACTTGAAGCCCTGGTTGTCCTCGGGGCTGGTGCTAGCAGGGGAGTCGCTCTCCGATCTCCGGCAGTGGGACTGCCTGTCCTTTGGGGAACAGAGGTGCGGATGCGCCCGCCGTCCCGGGAAGGCAGCGCAGGGGGAGGCAGGTTGGCTGTGGTGATGCCCTGCTGGGTCCCTGCCGCCCGGCTGCAAGGAGGGGGCACTTACCAGGACGACAGGGCAGATGTAGGAAGGCAGCAAGATGTGGTCCCGCAGTGGGCCCCCGTCGCACTCTGGCTTCACGTGGGAGGCACATTTGTTGTGGAGCTGGAGGGCACGGGAGGAAGGGACGTCGGGCAGGGGACACTGGGCCATATCGCGTTTGGGAGCCTCTCCTTCCCCGGGGCCGGCCGTGTGGGGACACCCCGGGCTCCCCGCACCCACGTACTCACAGTGACTTGGCACCAGACGCAGTGCAGGCCGGTGATGCCCTGGTAGCACTTGATGCTCTTGTGGCATCTGTCGCACTTGACGGGGGAATTGCCTTCGATCCAGGTGTGCTGCATCACCTGCAAGGCACGGGGGGCGGGAGGCACTGCGGGCGCAGCACACACCGACCCACCAGCGTCTCCTCTCTGCTAAGAGCTGCCGCTGTGATTTTGGAGGGTGGTCCATTGTGCAGGCACACTGACCAGCCCCTCGCACAGCTGCCTTCCTTCCCTGCTGCTCCATGCAGCACATCTGGGTCACCCTTTTTGGGCAACTTCAGGGCTGGGGGTCCTGCGAATCCTGGGGGCTGGGGACAGGGAACACTCTGCCAGGTTCTGGATGCTGAGAATGTTCACGAGCTGCTACCCAGGACTTGAGGGGCAAATCCCACAGGAAAAAGTCATGGGGGATGAGGGCAGGAGGCCGAGGGGGCAGCTGCTGCCTGCAGTGCTGCCTCCAGGAGGGCTCTGCGGGAGACCCTCCAGCTCAGAAATGTGCCAGTTGCCTACTCACGCTTGTGTTTCTCTTGGATTTCACGTAAGTGCTGATGCAGGAGGCGATATCTTTGGACACGCACCTCTCATGGACAGTGTACTTGCAGACTGGGCAGGAGAGAAGAAGGTGGTGAGCATCACCCCCCCGGCACGGGCACTGCCCCCTCCCCGCTCACCCCAGGCACCCACAATGACAGGGACCAGTCCGTCCTCCCCGGGGTGCTGGGATGGGGTGGGAGCTGATGGTTTGGGAGTGCAAGAGTCCGGCAAGGGTCCACGACTCACAGGAGCAGCAGAGGCCCTGCTTGCGGACCCCCAGCAGCATTGTGCGGCAGAAGTTACAGTAGGCGGGTTTCTTGAAGTGCTTCAGCCTCCAGGCGTGCTGCCCATCGTCCTTCACGTTCTGTAGGGCAGGAGAGAGGAGGGCCAGGGGCGTCACTCCCCTGCCAGGGGTCCTAACCCACCACTTTTATCAGCTTTTCATCCCATAAAAGCCCCCAACATGTCTGCGGGAGTTCACTCCCAGCAGGACCACGGGCTCCCCCTGCTCCCCTTCTCCCTGGTGTTCTCCTGAGCATCCCTGCCACCGCGTCCTCCTGCTCTCTGGGCATGTCCAGCTCCGGGCACCGAGCTCTGGCTGCCCATGGTCCCTCAGCACAGCCTGGCTGCAGGAATGCTCTGCCAGTGGCTGACGGGAAGGATGACTCCACATCTGGGGCCAGGCCATTGCCACCAGAGGGTGACCAAAGCAAGCCTCTTGCATCTGGGTCCAGGCACAAGGCATTTAAAATTCCCTGTTTTCTTGAATCTTCCTGCCAGAAAACCTGTCCCCCCACCGCCTCTCCGTGGGAAGCAAACACCAGGCTGGGCAAAACACCAGGGGAGCAAAAACCCAGATTTTCCCTGCAATTCCCAGATTTCCCCATCATCTGATGGCCTGGAATGGACCTCGATGAATTGAAGCCCAAAAGGATAAAAAAACAACATGGGGAAATAAGGGGGTGTCCCAAACCACCTCAGCTCTGCTCTTTGAAGCTCACCCCAGGAGAGGAGCTGGCATTTTAGGTGCTCATCTTATTTTTTGGCTAAATATTCATCAAACCGCGGGATGTCACGGTACCAAGGAGCGAGCCCAGCCTGCTTGTGCATGGCAGCTGGCAACGATGGCAGCTCAAAACTGAGCTTGTGAAGATTTAGGGGCGGAGGCCGGTCAGCAGAGGCAGGGTGGGGGTGCCTGGGGGGGGCTGGGGGCCGGCGAGAGGCTGTGCGATGCCGGTCGGGCATGCGGTGTCAGACGGGCGTATGGTGCCGGACGGGCGTGTGGCGCGTTGCCGGGGGTAGGGTGCCCTCCCGTGGTCCCTGCGCATCCTCCATCACTGCCAGCCCCGGGCTTTCCTCCGGGAGCGGGCAGGGCAGCTGGATGCGGCCGAAGCAGGTCCCCCCGCCGGCACTCACCGTCTCCATCCCCAGGAGGACCAGTAAGGGGATGGTGGTCATGCCACCCCGGATCCACTCCTCCAGCGTCACGGTCCCGTCATGGTCGTAGTCAATCTCCTCCATCATCGCCTTCAAGATCTGGAGGAGGGAGGAGACGCAGTGACACGGTGATGCCGCCTGTGAACCCCGGCTGACGAGAGACCCCCCGGCAGCCCCAGCCCCAGCACTCACGGGCTTCAGCTCGGTGGAGTCCCACTCCAGGTACTCGGCCACATGCACCATCTGGTTGATGATACGATCCAGCTCCTGAGCACAGAAAGATGACGGTGCCTGGCACTTAGGGACAGTTCGGGCACGAGCAGGGTGTCCAGCCCAAAGCCCCCAAACTGGAGAGCGGGCACTGCGTGTCCCTGGCCCCCCAAGTGGCCCCGGCTTTCTCTCGGAGGCAAAGCTTACCGAGCTGTCCAGGAGGCCGTTTCCATCAGTATCATAGAGGCGAAACATAACTGGAGGGAGAAGAGACGCCGGTGGCCGGTTAGAGCCCAGCCCCGGGGCACCCTGGGCAGCCAGCGCTCGGTGCCGGGGCTGCAGGGTGGGAGCCCATGGCCCCGGGGTCCCACTTACACTCCAGCTTGTCCTCCGCCCGTCCCCTCTCCAGCAGGGACAGATAGCAGACGATGTCCTTCAGATGGACCACCTGGGCCAGGGGGGTGGGGGGTGGCGGAGGGGTGGCTTTCAGGGAGCTATGGCTCTTCCGCAGGCTGAAGGGCAACCTCTTCTCCACATTCCGCGTGCCTGCGGGCAGGGGGCAAGGGATGAAGGCCATGCACAGGGGGACAAGGAGCCGTCCCCAGCTGGGACACGGGGCTGGCAGCACTTGTGAACTCCAGGGCAGGGACCCATTCAGTGTGGGGCGGGCAAGGTGTGGAGAACACGGGGCTGGGTGCCATGGCAGGAGCAGGCCTGGGCACTGCCAGTTGGTCCCTGGGGTGCAGACCGCCACCAAGAAGGCCAATGGCATCCTGGGCTGCATCAAGAAGAGTGTGGCCAGCAGGTGGAGGGAGGTCATCCTCCCCCTCTATTCTGCCTTGGTGAGGCCACACCTGGAGTGCTGCGTCCAGTTCTGGGCTCCCTGGTTCAAGAAGGACAGGGAACTGCTGGAGAGGGGACAGCAAAGGGCTACCAAGATGATGAGGGGACTAGAACATCTCTCTTATGAAGAAAGACTGAAGGATTTGGGTCTCTTCAGTCTGGAAAGAAGATGACTGAGGGGGGATCTTATCAATGCTTATAAATACTGAAAGGGTGGGTGTCAGGAGGATGGGGCCAGGCTCTTTTCAGTGGTGCCCAGGGACAGGACAAGGGATAATGGGCACAAACTTGACCATAGGAAGTTCCACCTAAACATGAGAAGGAACTTCTTTCCTTTGAGGGTGGCAGAGCCCTGGCACCCAGGGGTGCCCAGAGAGGTGGTGGAGTCTCCATCTCTGGAGACATTCAAAATCCGCCTGGACACGTTCCTGTGCAGCCTGCTCTGGGTGACCCTGCTCCGGCAGGGGGGTTGGACTAGATGATCTCCAGAGGCCCCTTCCAGCCCCTACGATTCTGTGATCCTGTGATCTCCAGCACTGTGGATGCGGGTGGGATGAGTGAGCGGTAGGAGCCCACAGGGACGTGCCCTGCCGGGGCCAAGCACCCAGCCAGAAGGAGGGAGAAGCTCGGCTGGCGGCGGGGCGGCTCGCCGGGGCGTTGGGACAACCCACGCTGCCGGCGGCAGCCTTCAGCAGATGGCTGCTCCTGGCAGAGGGGCCCTTCCCAGCTCTCCCTCGTCAGTGGCTGGCAGGAGCTGGGCTGGAGGCAGCCGTGACTCACCGCTCCGATCCCCCCTTGCTAGAAGCTGCTGCCAGGTAATTAAGACATTGCCCGGCTCTGTGGGGTGGGATCAGCAACTTAAGTTTGCAAAGCAAAGGTGTCAAGATGTCAAACCTGCTGAGTTTGGAAGGTCACCGTCACCATGCCAGGGACCCGACCAGCAAAATGTGGCTCTGCGGCTTGGGAAACCGGGGAGGGCTTGTCACTGCCGGTGTCCCCCGTGGAGGCCCAGCCAGCTCACCTGGTGACTGAGGGCTGAGCAGGGACCCGGAGGAGATCTTCGAAGAGCCTGAAGAGTTGTGAGCAGAAGGGGTGCCGGTGGTGGACTTCTGGGAGGATGACCTGGACCAGCTGGGGGAGGCGTTGGGGATTGATGCCGGGGTGAGGGACGCCGGCTGTGGCTCAGCCGTGTTGCTGTGGCAGCTCTTGGGCTCAGGAGTGTGTCGTCCCAGGGCACTTAGGAGCGTTTTCCCATTGATCCCTGCAAAGCAGACAGACGCTCGTGGGCAGTGTGATGCCAGGGTTGCCTGTGCCTGGCAAACCCCTTCCTGCAGGGACCCTGCCTGCGTGCTGGTCGCTTGCCCTGGGTCTTCTTTGCTAGCCCCTAAAAGCCAGCTAGCATCCCAACCCCAGGGCTCTCCGAGGGGCATCGCTGCTTGCCCCTCACCCTCCTGCCTGGCCCAGTGGCTCCCAGCAGCGCTCTCATCCCTGGGTGCCGGCCACCGCAGTGCTTGGTACCAGGCAGGGAGGACGTGGCCCCCCACCACCATGCCTCCATGTGGCAGCTGAGCGCCCAGGGAGGGTTCTCCCTGTTCTTTTGCAGTTTGTAGTCCTTTCAGCAGATGTCTCCACACGCTGCGAATCCAGCCGGGCAGGGGCCGGGGCCGGCAGGAGCTGGGTGCCCGGCACACCTCCCCTGCTCCGGGGGCAGCCGCACGCTACGTGGCCACCCGTGCCAGTACCTGTGACAGGGGCGCAGGCCACCTCGGTCTGGATGGAGATGCCAGCATCGAGTGACTTGGGCTCTGAACGTGCGAAGGAAAGGGGGGAATCAGTGCAATGGCGCCCTGTGGGTCCCCCACCCTGGGGAAAGCCCTCTCCTCCCTGGAGCAGTGTGGGGGCCCTAGGAGCCCGTCCATCAGATGGGACAAAGCCGGGCTGTGTGCTGGCCCTTTTGCCACCCGCTGTGGGTGGCACCCCACAACCTTCGTCCCCGTGGGGCGGTGTGGGAGCGAGCCCCACGTGCGGCGGTGCCACGGTGGCAGGGGCAGGGCTGGCTCACCGAGGGTGTTGAGCTGCGAGACGCCGGGGCTCTGGCGCTGGGTCTCAGGGGAGGCTTGGCATATCTTACGCTTGAAGGAGGTGAAGAGGTGTTGGCAAAGTTCTTCGGGCACGTCCGCCTCCAGGTAGGTCTTCATGAAGAGGCGAAAGCCCTCGTAGTCGATGGGCTGGGGAAGGGACAGAGGAGGAGGATGGAGGTGCCCTGGGCACTCCAAGGGGATGCAGAGCTTCCAGTGGCGGGGTGCGGGGGTGTCCTGTGCCGTGGTCCCCCTCACTGGGCAAATCAGCTGCAGAGCCCTTCCCAAAACTGCCGGCTTCCCAAATCCCAGCAGTGGTGACCGGGCCAGAAATCCCCGGTGCCAGCTGGCTGCCGGGGCTGAGCCGGGCCGGCAGCGCTGGGAGAAGGGACGGGAGCCCCGGCAGCCGGGGCAGGAGCTGGGGCAGCAGCAGGGAAGGGCAGAGCCACGGTGGGACTGCATTTGCGGGCAGTAGGGCAGCAGCCAGCTCGCCTGCCCGGGGGTCTGCAGCCAGCGGACCCCGCAGATGGTGGGCAGCTCGCTGGAGGAGCAGGAGGCTCTGATGGAGCCGGCTGCTCAGCTCCTGGCAAACAACTGAGGAAGTAAATACAGACCTTCTGGCAAAGCCAAAGGAGGCTGGGGGTGTTGGAGGTAGAGGGGTGTTACGAGCTGTGCTCTGAAAGCCTCCCGCTCCCCCCGGGCAGGGCACAGAGCAGCGGGACCCTCCGGCCCACCCCCAGCCCCTGGGGACTATCATCCTCCCAAGGTCTCTTCGCCTCCTCCTTCCCCACTGGGCGTCCCCATCGCATCGTGACATTGCCTTCCCGATGGCTTTTGTGGCCGCAGCTGGAGCGAAGGTCCCGTGATGCCCTTGAATAGCGGGGTGATTTTGCTGCCCCTCCTCTCCACGTTCAGCCCACTGATTTTTTTTGTGTTTCGCCTTGTTTCTAGTGATTACAGCCCCCGTGAAAGGCTCTGTCCTGCTGGCACACTAATAGGTCTCTCTGAAAGCACCGCTTGGAAAAAATAACCCCAGCCTTCCCCAGGTGAGAGCAAGAAGGCACAGGGCCTTCCCCTGTCCCCGCACTGGCAACAGCAAAATCAGTTGCTTTTGGGGGAAGAGAGAGTAAATCCCTCCCGGCTTCTGCCTCCAAGGAGATGCCCCAAATGGCTCTCAGCAGGGCAGCCTGCAGCCAGCACGGGATGGCAGCGTGGCTGTGGGGTCCCAGCAGCATCGGTGGGACGGGGTGGGATGGCCGTGCTACAAGCCTGGTCCCCGGGATGGCCAGGGGCTGGGAAAGATGCTCCCCATCTGTGGGAACATCTTTCCCAGTCCTGGGAGCAGGGCCATGGGGAGAGACAGGGGGCAGACAGGCAGACAGACCTGCCTTCTCCCGGCTGCTTTTGCCTGCGGGAGCTGGGCTGGGGGAGCTGGCGGGGGGCCGGGAGCGGCCAGCAGCATGGGGGGAGGCTGGAGGGGACAGGGCCATACCTGTTCGGGGTTGTACCTCGAGAGGACGCCATCCCCGTGGAACTCCTCCAGGACATCCTTGAGCTTCTTGGTGGAGTCTGGGGAAACAAAGGCATTGCACTGAGCAGGGTGCCGGCGAGCCCCCTTCACCATTAGACCACCAGTAGGACAGTGGAGACGAGTTTATCTGCTGGATATACAATCTCTGGTTCCCTCCGTGCCTGGGAAGGGGCCACCTGTGCTCTGCTTCCCCTCCCGCCCCAGCCCCAGCCCCATCTTTGAAGGGCAGGGCATATATGTAAAGCTGGCTGGCAGAGATGGGTCCTCTTCCTCCTACCTGTATGTAAATAAATGCAGACCCAGAGCGAAGCCGCAGCACTGGGCAAGGACAGCCCAGAATACTCCCTGGGGGGATGCCGAGCGCAAAGCCTGGCCGTCCCTGCCCCAGCCCCTCCGCACGGGCTTCGGGGGGCTGCCCCCGCACTGAGAACCTGCTGGCACCCCCTCGACAGCCCGAGCCATCCCTGGAGCCTGCCCTGGGCTGCCCATCAGCATCTCCAGGAGGTGCCAGGAGGGAGAGGACTGGGAGGGAAAGGGGACCCCATGAGCCCCCCAGGGCTGTCCTCGGGGCTGCTGTGCATCATAGGGGCGAGGTGAACCGGCTCAGGAAATAGAACAGTATTGTCCCATGCAAACTTCCACACAAATAGTAAATGGCCCGTGAGTTTCCCTGGCTGGGTGTGCTCAGGGATGGATTGGCTAGAGGGACATCGGTCCTTCCAAAATGGAGAAATAAGGGAAAAATGGAAAAAAAGATCAAGGGAAGGGAGCATTGAGCCCTAACCTTCACACACGTATCTCCAGGCATGTCTGTTTAAAAGGCTCTTGGACACGCCAGCCCTGTTAATTACTGTGAAATCCTCTCTCCAAGTAGGGGGCTGTGCTGGCTTCTACTCCCCCCAGCTGGGGACACTGGGGATGGAGCTCGGTGCTGGACCACGACTGTCCAGGATACTTAGGACAGGTCTGGGGGTCGCAGAGCCCAGCTGGGGAGACACCCCAGCCCTGCTACCCGGCCCAGTACCGGGCCACCTTCCCAGGCAGGAGGTAGCCCCCCGCACTGCAGCCTTGCTCGCCAAACTTTCATTAATGAAACGAAGATGCTGTATGTGTTCTGAGCTCAGCATTACAGATGGCATTTTACGGCCTGTGATTCAAGCAAGCAGAGCCCGTTCTCCGGTGAGGCAGGAGGAGATGCAGACAGCGATGCTGCACACACACCTCTGCCCGCAGCCCTGCCTGGGGCGTCTGGCAGGCAGGCAGGCAGGGGGCCGGGGCAGCTTGCACTGGATTTGCACTGGTGGTTTGGATTGGGAGACCCTACCTCCCCGCACTGCCAGCCCTGACCCGGCTCACCTCACCCCTACGATGCACAGCAGCCCCCAAGGACAGCCCCGGGGGGCTCATGGGGTCCCCTTTGCCTCCTCTCCTGCGCAGCCGCAGGAGTCTGCTCACCCTGGGGTCGTGCCACCCCTGCAAAGCGATGCCCCTGAGATTTTACACCCCTTCTCCCTTCGTCCCGTGGTCCCGGCTGGGCTTTCCTGCCCATCCTGCCCTGCTCTCAGTGACTCCCCAGGCTGCACCGCTTCTCCATCGCCCGCCGCTGTGAGCACACCCGCACGTCGGCTCTCTGGCAGGCAGGACCTTGAGGACCCGGTTTCGGACCCCTGGGCTTTGCCCAGGCTCCCTCCCCAGCTGCTCCCAGCCCCAGGACCCCACGGCACTGCCGCCAACCTTTTCTCCTTGGCAGGAGCTGCAGGAAAGTGTTCCTCTGCAAAAGCACTAAGTGAAATTACCGCAGAGGGTTGGCAACTTGAGGTGAGCCGTGGAGCAGCTCCGCGTGTTTAGGAAAAGCCAGTCTGCTTTCCCTGTTGGCATTTCGCTTCGCTAACGAACGTGGGAGCCGGCCGCCTTCAGAGGGACCGAGCCGTGCTCACGTGTGCATCCCCGAAAGCAGGGGGGGGCTTGTGTCAGCTAAATCCTCCCGGGTGCGCAGGCACGGGGACTCCTCTGCTGTCCCCCACCCAGCTGGTGATGGGGGTCAGGGACCTTCCCAGCCTCCCCATCCAAAAACCCAAGAAGTCATGTAGTTCTCCAGGAGGACACCAAGGATGTGTAGGACACCGATCCGGCACAGACCAACAGGACTTTCTAAAACCCCTCTCCCTGTCCCAGGGGATGTGCGGGGGGGACGGGCACGTGGTACTCACAGTCCGTGTACTGCTGCAGCTGGGCAAACTCAGTGGGGCTGAGCGAGATCCACCCGCCATCGCTCATCTTGGGGCGGCGGGCCCCAAATGGAGGGGGGCCACGAGCTGCTGCGCTCTCCCGTGCCAGGCTCGGTGCCACACGTCCTGGCCAGCTGCGTGGTCACGTTGGCACCACGAGGGGCACGGGGGGCTCTCGGCCAGCGGGCACCATCCCACCGAGCCTGTGGGCAGCAAAACCTGGAGCTTCAGAGCAGCGGGTCAGCACCTTCCTCCCTGGAGCAGGGACAGAAAGAGAGGAGGGGGTCAGCGGTGCCCAGCTGGCTCCTGCCTGCGCAGGCTGCCCTGCCACGGGGGGGACAAGTCGCATGTGGCAGCGGGGGGGGACAGTGGGGGTGGTGCAGGGGGTGTGTGAGGTTGGAAATGGGGTGCCAGGGTGCCTTCCCCGCTGGGGAGCGTCCCCGCCACGGATGTGGGGGACCCCTGAATCCAGGCGCCCCACGGGAAGGGAGAGGGGAGCGCGCTGGCCGCAGCAGGGGGCTGGCAGAAAGCCTGGGGTGGGAGCGCAAGGAGGAACACAGACCACCTCGCTGTGTGACCGTCCCCAGGGCTTGGTGTCCCCAGGGGAGCCCTCTGCCATGAAGCCAGCGCGGTGCCACCCACACCGGCCACAGCTCGACAGAGGCAAGGCAAACACCGTGGACAGGGAAAGGAGCTTGTCGCCTTATTTACCCCCAGCATTTTCCAGGGGAACCCAGCGTGATAGGAGCAGAAGGAAGGACACAATTAATTAGAGGAGACGCAGTGCCCGGAGGCAGGGGATCTGAAGGAGTGGAAACTCCCAGCTCGCGCCTCCGTCTCCGAAGCTGGTGGTGACCTTTATCTGGCTCCGCTGCCGAGAATCATTGTAAATGAAAATCCACGTTCAAAATTGGGTGAGGGAAAAACCTGCGCTGCAGAGGAAGTGTCAGAGGGCCTCCAAGCAAGCGGCCCTCTCCAGCCCATCCATTTGCAGGCTTCACAATTTATTAGCTTTTCCACTTAACCGAATCGGTCACAGGGGAAAGGGCAGCATCCCGAGGATGCGGCTGTTCTTCACGGAGCGGAGGAGAGCAATTTGATCTCCATTTTAGGGCTGTCTCCCTGCTAAGCGTTGGCTCCCAGTTTCCACCAGCCTGAGCTGATGGACTGGAGGAAGCGGAGCACGGATGAGCTGGCAAGGGCCACGTGACTTGGGGTGATGCTCGGGGAGCACCCGCAGCCCCTGTGGATGGCTGGGTTGCCCATGGCGCCTTTCCATTCATGGGAAAAGGCATTTGATTAAGGCGAGCAAGTCATTTTGGGGAGTTTCCAGATCCCATGTGCCACATCACCCCCAGCCAGTGTCCCCAGGGACGGTCACACATGGGGTACAGCAGGGGCAGGCACGTAACCCTCTCATCTTCAGGATTTTCCCCCAGAACTGTCTCTGGGATGGACCTTCTCCTTCACCCCAGCCGCCTAGGGCAGCCCTGGTGTCAGCAAGGAGATGCGACCATCTTCTAGGGGCTTTTGGGATGCAGTCAGGGGAGCATTGCTGCTTGGTCCCCAGCAAAACCAATTTTCTTTCCTAATGTTATTTTGGCTTTAAGTCCAGCCGCTGCAAGTGCTCCAGAGTGAGGCACAGCCCAAGGGCAAAGCCCTGTGTTGGCAGAGGAGGGGGAGCTGCAAACCCCTCCACGGGGGCTACGGGGAGGACGGTGACCCCCGAGCGAGCAGCAGAGGGCTGAGCACCCACCCAGATGGCTGCCGAGGAGTTTTCCAGCTGCGGGCAGCGACAGCACATCTGGAGAGAAGCCCACCAAACTCCGGGCATGCGTTTGCTGGAGCTCAACGACAGAGCTGTGCTTAGTCCTGCTCGGCCCTTTGCTCCTGAGAGCCACAGCTCGGAGCACACCCTGCTTCGCTGCCGGGAGCTGCTCCGGCCCGCTGGATATTGCTGGGTATGGAGCCGTGTCCCGCTGGGAACGCTGCTGCCCGAGGATGTTCTCAGAGCTGGGCAGATGCCGCTGCCTGGAAAAGCTCCTGCCCTTCTCCCTTCCCTTTGCCAGCAGGGACAGCCCTGGGGGGCACAGCCGCGGGGGCTCTTGTCCTCAGTAGTCCCATCCCATGGCCTGGGACTTCTTGGCTGCAGTGAAACGTGGCTCCAAGGCTGCCAGCAGCACAGCCGGGGGCTGAGCTGGCAGGGGCTTGGGGACCCCCCGAGATGCTTCTGCTGCTCCTGCCCGGGGCGGGGGGGGGGGGGGGCAGCTGCCCCAGGGCTGGGGGGGATGATGCCACATGCCCACACTCCTCTGCCCTTGGGGCACCCATGTGGGGACAACACATATCTCCAAGGGAAATGCCCCCCTGTGACAACTCGCCTCGGCCCTGTGGCCATTCCAGCTCATCCCAGCGGCTCTTTGGCCCCATGTCACCAAGTGGGGACAGGCTGGACACAATGGTTTTAGGGCTAGAAAAAAAACTACTACCCGATGTCTTGCCATTGGTTTTCTGGGGATCTTCAGCTTGGAGAAACAACAAACTGGAATATGGTGTTTGCACCTTTCCAGGATGACAGGTTTGTTCCGAGGTATCTCTGAGGCTGGTCCAGAACTGAGTCTGTAAGAAACCCTCCAGGAGTGCACAAAGGCTTTCTGATTCCTGGCAAATTAGCTATTTTGTTTGATCAGAACCTATATTTTTTATCATCAATTTATACAAGGAGAGGCTGAGAGAGCAGAGCTAGCTCAGCCTGCAGAAGAAAAGGCGAAGCAGGGGACGTGGCTGGCTCCAGCTGCCCCAAGGAGTTCGGGTGCACTGAGCCCTCCCGCGACGGACGGCAGCAAAAAAATCCCTCGCTTCTTTTAACAGTGGGTTACGGGGCGGCACGAAGCAATGGAAGGAAAGCAAAGTGGAGCTAATTGGGCCATCCCAAGGGGCTTTCCCCCAGCAATTGCTGGAATAACAAATGCCACTTCTGGCACGTCAGCCTTGGATTTCAGGAAGGGCAGGAAAAAGCCTCCTTAGGAATCCAGCTGCTGCTCGTTTGGCCGCCCTCTGAATTGTCAGCGGCAAATTATGTTCTATTAAATCAAATTTGCCTCCCTCTAAAAATAGCTCCCCTACTAGTGTTACAAATAACACCGGATTACCCTGCCTGAAAGCGCTTACCGGGACGCGGCCCCTCTCCCCCTCCTCGCTCCGTGCCCGCCAGCCGCGCGCGTGGGCTCTGCCAGCACCAGCGTGACTCAGGGCGGCTGGAGTGGCCGGGGGAGGATGGAGAGGAGGAAGGCGGGAGGGCTCCAAGTGCCTTCCAAACCCTCCCAGGGGATTGGCTGGTGCCGAAGCCCTAAGGAAGACCCCGCACGGAGCATCCTGCTGGCCCCGGGGCCGGAAGAGGGGTGATGAAGGAAATGCCCACCGCAGGGAGCATCGCCGGGTGCGGGCAGAGTCGCAGCTCGGTGGGAGCCAGGGCCCGGCCATGTAGGGCCTGAAACACTCACATCAACAAAGAAGATGCCAGGCTGAAGCTGGCGATGGGCCATTCCCCGCCAGCAAGCGGGGCCCGGGCAGGCAGTGTCAGGGCCAAGCCACGGTCCGTGGGCACGTCTCGGTATCCACGAGAAAGGGCTGCCCATGGGCATCCCCAGTGTCTGGGGCTGGGGGGCTTCTGGGAGCAGTGATGGGAGGACAGAGGAGCCGTGTTCCCAACCAGCCACCCCTGCCCATGAGCCTCCCGGCCATCCCCTGGCCACCCAGTGCTGCCGAGGACGAGGGACCCAGCTCCTGGGCTGCTCCCCGGGCACACAGCACAGTGCCACGGGAGAGCTTGTTCCACCAGCTCCTGCCTGCCGTCTCCGGGACCGAAGTTAGTGACGGAGACCTGATTCTGCCCAAACTGGGGCAGAACAACCTCAAGCGGTGGGACGGCAGCCTTCAGGTCATGGCAGAAGAGTGGCTGCTCTGGCAGAGCCTCCAGCCTTTGACCGGCTCCGCAGGGGCGTGCAGACGGGGCTGCAAGGGCATGCCCTGCCCGCTGGAGATTTCTGCTTCAGATGCCCTTTGGGAAGGAAAAACATCAGCTTCTCAAGCTTCAGGAGACAGGGCGAGGAGGGAAAGCTCCTGCTGCGCATATGCACACTGGCACGTGCAGAGGCTGTAGCTCTCCGACAGCAGTGGGGTACGGCACGGCCTGCAGCCGGGCTCTTCCCTGCATCCATCCCTGGCTGCGCCCGCTGAAACCCACAGTCACTCCCAACACCTTCTCCAGGGGCAGAAGCACGGTGGGTCCCTGCAGGAACAGCATTTTCCAGTCCGCCCCCCCCCATCTTTTGGAAAGATCAGCCTATTTTTGTGTTGGGCTGGGGAGAAGCCCCTGAGGCGGTGGGTGGAGTGTAAATCCCTCCTGTCCCACTTGCAGCAAACAAACCCCAACCAAGTCACGCTCAAACTATTTTCTGCAATGACAGGAGAACGCACTTTTCTGCATTTTACCAGCCTGAGAGGACACTCGGGATCTGCTTTTTCCATTCTCCCCACCTGTTGCTCTCTACCGCAGCCCTTGCACCACCTTTGCTCTGGGTGCCGAGCACCCTCATGGCACCGGAGCAATGAAACGTGCTGGCAGGGGTGCCTGGAGCACCCGGGCAGGCAGCTGCCTGTGAGCTTCTGCCTGCCATCCCCGAGCTTCCCACCTGGAATAGCTGCGTTTCGGTGTGTCGTGCTGGCTGCCCGCTCCCCTGCCATCGGCAGTGGTCCAGCAAACAGAGAGGCGGCGGTTGGTGCACGACCCCAAACCCTGCACACACACCTCTGCCAGGAGCACCTTGCCCATGCCCGTTCCCGGCTGCAGGGCATCCTCCCCTGGCAGCTTTTAAGCAAGCGGAGCAGCGTTTCGCTAAGAGATGCTCCCCTCTCCCTGACCGCTGCGTTAGAGACTGGCAAAGCCTGGGGGGGAGAGACATCTGTCTGCTGCCACTGTCACCAGCGGGTGCTCTCTTCTGCACAGCCGGAGAGTGACACGGGAAGGGGAGGGTGGCTGTGGCTGGCCCTCCAGCCCTGGGATCAGGCTGCAGAGGTACTGACTCCCAACCGGGAACTGGGAGAGCTCGGCTCAGCCCAGCTGCGTGGGGACAGCAGGGACACAGCACGGCCCTCCTGGAGCTCACTCCCCCCCGTCCCGTCATCAGCCCGCCGGGCCCAGGGCAGCTCGGCTCACACCCTGGGGACACCAACAACTTCCCAACTTACTACCGTTGCCTTTTTAGAGAATAATTTTGCTGTCTGAGTTTGGAGCAGACTGAATCCGAGCTTGGATGCCTTTTGAGCGAGACCCGTCCCCTCGCCACCTCCCCTGCAGGTCCCAGCCAGACCGGAGCTTGTGTCCCAGAAAAGCCCCTTCCCACAGCAGATGGGGAGGCAGTCCGTGGCTGTCCCTGCAGCCTGGGGACTGGGATCCTCTCTGGGATCCTCCCCGGCCCCCCAGTTCCATCAGCTCACATCTCCAAACCCAGGGCTTCCCGCTGCCGGCACAGGGAATCCTGCAGCAGCGAGTCCCAGGGGTTAACTGCACCTTGCGTGGGACAGTGCTGCTTTCCAGTAGCTTTGAAATACCTTCTTCTCCCCTTTCATCCCCTGAAACAACCTGAAGAACGAGTTGCAGACAGCCTCTTTCCACTGGCCAGGTGTGCTGAACACCTCCACGGTCCTCCTGCCTTCCAAAGCAAAAGGCCCCAGCAATTTTTACTTAATGAGAAAGACACTAACGAGCTTATCTGGCCTGGCAACATGAAGGAATGGCTGACTCGGACCGTTTCTCTGCCCATCGAAAGGGTGTGTGGTTTTAGAACAAAGCTGAGAACCGACACACGTTGAGACACCAGTGAAGTGCGTAGCCTCCCCCAGGCTGTGTTAAAGGCTTGGTGGCAGCCATCTTCTCCACCCTGGGGGACAAGGGGATGCTGCCCTGTCCTTCCCGACCCTTAAGGTCCCTTTTCTCAGTATCCGAGTCCCCCACCCAGCCATCCAGGGACCCCAGCTCCCGTGCCCCAGCACAGTCCCGCTCCTTCGGCGCCTGTCCCCGCTGCCCAAACCGCTTCAAACCCGGCCCAAAGCCCTCGGGACGGGGCCGGGACCGGCTCGGTGAGGGGCTCCGAGGTCGCGGGCTCCGAGGGCGGGGGGGCGGCGAAGGCCACCAAGTCGGTCCCGGCCGGGGCAGGAGGTGGCGGCTGGGCGAGCGGCTGTCCCGCCTGGGTCGCCGGATTTTCCCACGGCTGGAAAGGGGCGAGCTCACGGCGGGTCCCCAGTCCCCCCCCCTCCACCCCTTGCTGCAGCCCCGCGTCCCGCCGCCTCTGTCCCCTTACTTGGAGGCGGCAGCACGGTGCCATCGGTGGCGGGCGGCGGGACCGGCCAGGTCGCTCCGGCGGCGGCGGCGGCGGCGGCGGCGGCTCCGGGGCTGCCGGTTACCGGCCTGGCTGGGCAGCCCGGCAGCTCCCCGCTCCCTCGGCGAGGCGGAGCCGGAGCCCGGCGGGGGGATGCAGGGGGATGCGAGCGGGCCCAGCCCGCTCCGCTCCGCTCCGCCCGCCTCTACCGGCACCGGCGGGCGGCCGGGAGGGCTGGGGGGAGGAGGAGGAGGAGGAAGAGGAGGAGAAGGAGGAGTTGGGGGGAAGAGCCCGGCGGCCCCGACCGCGCCCCCGCCCCTCCCCGGGCCCGGGGCAGCGCCGGGAAGCGCCGTGGCGGGGAGCAGCCGACCTGCGAGGAGGACCGGGAGCCGCCTTTCCATCATAAAATTCATTTATTACGAATTCCCACACCCCCACACCCCCCCTATAGCGGCAGGACTTTCCCCATTTCCCACCGGCCTCGCACCGTGCCCCGCAGCCCCACCGCTCCCCGTCCCCATCCCCATTCCCATCTCCATCCCTGTCTCTCCATCCCCATCCTCATCCCCGTCCCGCTCTCTTCCCTGGGGCTTTTTGCCCCCCTGCACCTTGGCCTCTCCCGCTTTTGAACAGATTCACCCATGGCAAAGGTTGCTCTTTCCTAAGGAACGGAACAAACCACTGAAAACAAACAAACAAAAATTGCCAAAACAGATAAAAAGCATTTTTATTTTCTTTCCATGACGCGTATGCCTGCCTGCTCGGGGGTGACACTATTTCAGGCATGTCTATTATTTATGTTTCACTATATTTATATTAATTAGAGACGCCATCCATGTACGTAGTTCTCCAGCTTCAAAAAAAAGCAACAGAAGCAGACTGACAGCTGAAACTGAACTTTCTCGAGAGAAACAGGCAGAGAGGAACAGAATACACAGCTATAGCTCCACTCTGAGTGCTGGTCCCGTATGACATTCCTGCTCTACACCTGGGATGGCTCCAGTCCCAGCCCCACTTTCCCTCCTTCCCTCCTGGTTGGGACCCCAGAGAGATGCGTCGGGGCTCCTGGCTGGGATGCCGAGGATGACAGAGACCCCAAAGTCATGCCAGTTTAAGGGGACATGGTGGCACTCATGTCATCTGTGCCTGGGCAAAAGGAGCATCCCTTCAAAGCACCCGCTGGCCCCTGGTGATGGGCTGTAGTGAAGCACAGAGGAGTCTCACCTTGCCGAGCAGTGGAAAGAGGGCCCTGAGCTCCCCAGCTCCCATCCACGCTGACTGTCTCCCTCAGGAGTTGTAACCTGTGTCCACACCTACACGAAGTCCACACCAGACCCCCGAGATGAATATCCCAGCCCTGTCCTTGTCCTGTCTGATGGCTCCAGGTCACTTCCCCTCCATCCTGGGAAGGTCTCTCCGCAGGGAGGTGGAGGTTTGCCAAACCTGTGGGTGAGAGGAGGAGGAGGAAGAGAACGGGGAAGGCTCATGGCTGGACACCCACTATTACCTTCGCCCAGGCTACCGGGGCAGATCGACTCCGGGCTGGGCAGGGAGAGACCCAACCAGATCTGGTGAAATGCCTCCTGCAAAGGCTCAGCTGGCAGACACAGAGTCTGTTTCACAGAGAGAAACCTTGCCCAGCTCAGGGCTGACGCCGGCCCCTGCGGGAGCGATGCACTCGGCATGTGCTCTTACCTCCAGCAATGCTCTCTGGCCGGCAGCAGCCCTCCTCCCCTCCCCGGGGCTTTCCAGATGGCTGGGAGCTCCCGCAGCTTTTGCCAGGGGTTGGAAATGGTCCTGCATGAGTGGTGCAAGAATATCGTTTTCGGGAGGGGAGTCCAGCCCCACCACGAGAAGCCGATGGCCAAGCCGAGATGCTGCACTCCCCGACTCTGCATTGGGTTTGCTAATGCTTTGCCCAGGCTGTTGGTGAAACACTCCCAGCACACCCAGATGAGAGACTTTTATTCTTTCTCCACATCCAAGTAGGTATTCCTTCCAGGGATTAATTAGTAAATTAAAATGGTAGAAAGACAAAATTATTATGATTGGGCATAAGCCTCAGTGATGATGTCTCTCTCCTGCAGATCTGCATGCTCTGTCCCTGCACATTCCTGCCTCCCTCGAAGGGCTGCGGGCAGCGGATTCACCCCCTGGATTGATTCCCTTAGTGGGAAAGACCCCGGAGGTGTGGTTTGGGTGGACAACAGCTACCTATGGGTGCCTTAAACACCGATCCCCAGGCCCAAAAGCCCTGACCGTGGGGCCTGAAGTGCTCTGCACCCACAGAAGGAGGCTGCCTTTGCTGGGGGTGCTGGCAGCAGCTGCGAAGCCTCTGGGCGCTGCCCCCGTGCAAGCTGGAGGTGAAAACCCCAGGTCTGGAGAAGTGGGATGAAAACTGCATCCACACGGGGACACTGCCCCGTTTCACAATCTCCCCCTCTGGGGATTCTTAATTTCTCCGTGGTCACCAGCAGTTTACCTACACCCTCCCTGCCGTGCCAATGGCTCCCTGCCGTCAGTGATGACCCACCACCCGCCAGAGACCCAGTGGCCGGGGCTGCCCGGGGCCACCTCATCACCACCTGCTGCCAAGCCCTGTGCCTCCAGGCCGGGCTGGCCAAGCCTCTCTCTCCAGATTAATGCGAGTGATGTGCTGAAAGCTGGATTGATTAGAGCTGCAGCTCCATTTTCCAGCCCTGTCCAAAAAAGCCATCACATTTTGCCTGAAAAAATATTGCCCTTCTTAAACGAAGTCCCTTATTCTGATGCTCAGTAATTTCTTCTTTTTCCCTGGTTCCCCCTGGCAGGGCCCAAACCCCAGTGGGGAACAGCAGGCAAAGCCATAGGCAGAAAGCTCAGGTCCCTGCGGCCTTGGGGGTGAAATCCCGTCCCTGTCCCCTCTGCCCAGCACCCACAGGATTCGGGCATCCGGGCTCCCAAGGAGGTGGCTGCTTCGTCCAGGGTGGGCACAGAAGCAGGGCAAACCTTATTTTGGAGCCACCCAAAGGGAAGAGGATGCCTTTCTCAGTGCAACAAGTGAAGGAGAGATTAAAAATGTCTCTTCGTCACCTGGGCAGACTCAGGGAATTTTAATCAGCTCTCTTCTTGCTTTAACTCTCGTTAATTTGCTCTCGAAACGTTGACCCAAGGCGACGCCGAGGTTTGCCGCTAACTCAGTTGTAGTGGCACCTCCCCTGCCTGGGCTCTGTTACGTAGGGGAGAAGGAATCCCTAGCAATTATAACTTGATTATTTTACTGAACGTGCGATTACAAATGGGAACCGCAGAGCCCGTTAGGGCTCTGAGTAATGAGCACTGCAGTCAAGATACAATTAAAACGAGCCCAGGCTCCCCTGGCCCCAGCTCTTGCTCCAAACACAAGCGGGCTGCTCGGAAAGCCTTCACCCTCCCACCCGCCCTCAGTGACCAGAGGAAAGATGATTTCAAAGGGGGGAAAAAAACCAAAAAACAAAAAACACTTGAGAAATTTCCAGGCTGATTTTATTTTTTTTTTTTTCAGCTTTTGTTCTGCTCGGCGGCAGTGCCCCGGGGACGGGCAGGGAGAAGGACGAGCTCTCCCGCTCCTGCCCATGGGTGGTCACCAGTGCTATATTAAGTCGCAGTAAGCCTGGAGAGCCGCAGATTAGGCTGGAAATTAGAAAACGCGGCGGGGATGGGACATTCCTTGCGAGGGACTCAGCCGCAGAGCTGGGAGATGCCAGCGTGGCCGAACTGTTCCCTTCCCAGCTGCCGGTCATGGCGATGCAGGGTGTTCCTGGGGCATCATGCTGGGGTTCCCGCACCCAGCGAGCCGAGCCCGCGGCGGGCAGGAGAGCCGGCCACGCCGCCGCTTTCACTGCTGTGTGCTTTCCCAAAGAACTTGGTGTCACCTCAGCGGGTCTTTCTCAGGCTCCTGCCTGGAGGTTCTGCGCGTCGTGGGGGAAACAAGAGCACCTCCGCTGCTGGCTGCCGGCTGACTCTATCCCTGCCTCCCGCGCCCGGAGAGCAAACGGCTCGTCTCTCCCCCGCCGCGTGATTTTTAAGTGGGATGACATTCTGGAGGGTGAAATATTTCTAATTGTGGAATCTATGGGGCTGGCGTCATGGGGGAGCGCTGGCAGGCAGCAAGCGGGAGCTGCAGCGATGCAGTCAGAGGGAGGACGTGCAGCAGCGCCAGCAGCAGCTCTCCAAGGCTGCGCAGCTCTCACCCGCCCAAGCCCGGCTCCTGCGCGGAGCCAGCCCGCTGTCGGGGAAGGATGGTGCGAGTGAGTCAGGGATTTGGGCGAAGCGGCGTTCTCCCGAGGCTGGAGGAGGACCCACGCTGAGATGGCGACCGGCGGCATGGACCCTGCGAACCTCCGCTCAGCACAGGCTGGGGAAACCCAGGTGGGAGGGAGCCGGGCGACCAAGAGCAGTGCTAGGGGCTGAATCATAGCACCCATGGGTGCTCTGCTAAACACTAGGCCTGCCCTGTTTCCCCTTGAGTGATCTTGAGTCTGCGGAAGATGATGACAGTGACAATGCAACGGCTCAGAAAGGGACAGCATCACAGCATCACGGCACCAGAAGCTGTCAGCAGGGATGGCCACACATCCGAAACGCAGGGTGCAACGCCGCACCTTCCCACCCACGTCCCAACCGTGTTGCTCCCCAAAACTACAACTTGCCAGAGCAAAGACGCGAGGGATGCTTCAGCCCAGCCGTGCAGGAGGTGCTCTGCCTGTGTTGGTGTGATATTGTGTTAATAAAACACGTAGAAACGTGTGCTGTAGACTGCCATATCTGTGCTCCCAGTGGTTCTTTTAACTCCAGTAAATAGCATAGTGGAAAAATCACACATTCAATGAAATACATGGAAAAACCCTCTTGTACAGAGATACCAATGTATCATCTGCAACCCGAAGCGGCCCACGCTGTGGGTGACAGTTCGCTGCGCAGCTGGGTGCCTCCAGCAGGAAAAGGGAGGTGGGAGGAGGAGGGCAGGTGAGGAACACCAAGCAAATCTGGGGTGCAGGAGCCCATGGCGAGGCAGAGCCCCGGCTCCGTGTCCTCGGGGCGGGCGTGGGAAGAGCGGGCCCTCGCCTCCCCTCGGCTCTCGGCTCTCAGGCTGCTGCCTTGCTCGGAGCGGAGCAGGGAAGGAAGTCAAAGAGCTGTCAGGTGTTGTTAGCGGTGTGACATCTCTTAATAAGGCCCATCTGGTTGGAAGGCAGCGGATCCGGCAGGATTTCTGCAGGCCTGATGGTGAATGCTTTTGCCAAGGTTTTACAATCAGCATTAATAAACACGCCGGGGCGGCGTTTGGCACCGTGAGCTCAAACTTCCCCGGCTGAGACTGAGAAAAACCAGAATTACAGCAAAAATCCTTGCTGCACAGCAGAGCTCCCGGGCAACTCATTCCACCTTCTGGGATGTGTGGATCCCGCACAGCCTGCAAACACCCACCTGGTTGCGGGGCAATTCTGGGGGGGGGTAGCTGGTTCCTACGGATGCCCCATCTCGCTGGGAGTCTGTGCATGGATCCTGCATCCTTAACCAAAGGACTGGCTGGGCTGCCCACGTTTTCCACCTGCCTTTCATCCCCGAAGAGCCCCCAGACCCTTATCCGAATCTCCATCCTTCTCGTCCTGCGTCACTGCACCACAAGGGACATGAGTGGCTGCGTGGGGCGATAATCATGGCATTGGAACTCCCTGTCCTCCGGGAAGAGGGACCGCGGGGAGACTGCGGGGATCAAACCCGCTGTGACAAACCTGCGTCTCAGCAGTGGGCTTGTGTCCTGCAGGCAGTGGGCACTTTTAAAGCAGGATGGCACTGTATAGAAGGTGTCTGGGAGGGAACAGCTGGACCCGTAGGTGTGTAATAGCGGCAGAAAAAGCCCGTGTGATTTAGGGAAATGCCACATTTGGGGATGATGAAAGGGTAGAGCTGAACGGAGTGGCTGTCGATGAATCACAGGGCTTTAGGGAACACACTAGCGGGTGTTTAAACTACTCTGCAAAGCTTGGCTCAGTTCTGGCAGACGTTTGGGCGTCGCAGGAATGGGCTCTGCCGCCCATTCCCGGCTTCTCCCACACGAACCGGGTAAACGGCATGGAGCAGAGAGGGGAACCGAAGGCTGCGGTGCCCATGGGGGACCCACACGCTGCCATCCCTGAGGCAGGGGAAGGGGCCGGCGGACGGATGTCTTGGGCCGGAGCACCAAAGCACGTGGTCCCAGGGCGACGTGCTGGCGTGAGCCGCGCTTTGCCGGGCCAGCCCGGCCCCAGGGGCCACAGAGCCGCTGGGGAAGCACGGAGGAGATGGCTGTTGCTGCACGGGGTCGGCAGGAGCTGGCGGTTCTTTGCTTGCTGCTGTGTTTTCTGCTCCCAGCTGTGCCTGCCGGACCTCCAGCCCCGGCACGCTGTGGCAGCACTTATGGCAGGAGGAAGATGAGGAGCAGAGAGGCTGGGGTGGTGCAAGACACTGGCATCCCAAGGCACCCCGACACCCCAAGGAACCCCCTCTGCTCCTGCCCGCACCCGGCTGAGGGCTCAGCCACCCCCAGGTCCGGGGCCCTGCAGAGCCCTGAATGGTCCCTTGGGTGCTTTGCCCTCTCTTAGAATCATAGAATAGAATCAGAGAACCTTCATGGTTGGAAAGGACCTTTGAGATCATCGAGTCCAACCAAACAACCTACAATTTCTGCCACTCGAAGTGCGCAGGATTAATTTAGCCTCGTTAGAAACCCTTTTCAGGCTGAGGAGTCCGGAGCTCCAGGCGGCGGGGGACACCACGTCTCCCCATGGCAGGCTGCCCGCAGGGACAGGGGGGTCCCTGAACCAAACCACCTCGAAGGCGCTGATCCCGGGCATCCCTGCAGGTGCCCTTCCCATTCCTCCCGCAGCTGGTCCAGACCGTGTCCCTGCTGTGGCTGCGCTTCCCCAGGGTCGTGATGCTGGGTCGTAGATCTCTCCCCAAAGCCCGTCCCCAAGGGCTGGCTGGAGCGCTCCTCGCTCTGAGCGATAAGAATGACTCTAAGCATATATTTCCTTAAATCCCTTGAACTCCAGAATTAAAATAAGGATGTGGGATTTAAGTTGGAAGGGTTTGAAGCAGATATTTTTGTTATACATCATCATGCCTGTCACGAGTCTAAAATATTTGGAAGGCCTGTATAAATAGCCGTTTGATCACCTTTTCTCTGCTGGCTCCTGCTTCCCTCTATCTCACAGCTGCCATGGAGCAGGGAAACACGTGTGGCACTCGGGAACATGCGTTTTTACTTTCGGTTACTTTCTGTGTTTCCATGAGAGATGCTGTCAAAAGCCTTGTTTCATCCGAAGTAGAAGAGAGGAGAGGAGAGGACCAGGACATGCGAGGCTGCTGCTTCCCCGAGCATCACTCAGACACCTGCAGACTGTCAAGATAAAATTGTTGTCACTGAAATGCTGTCACATCACTGGGAACTACACCACGCTCTGGGCAATCGTTGTGTCAACCCCAGAACTCCCAGAGTGGCAAATGGGAATTTTTGTGACATTTTCACGGGAGAGAAGGGCAAAATAAGCCAGAACCTGTTTCCCACCTTGACAGCTGGACCAGCCGGGGGGGCCTGGGGGCATGGTTCAGGGTGTCCCATGTCTTCCTCCTCATCGCCCCGCTCCCAGGCATCATCCCAGGCCAGCAGCTGGTAGAGATGGTCTGCACCCCGAAAACACCCACCAGGCATCGGGGGCTGGGGGCAGCTCCGCCACCGCCGCTTGTGGGGGTGTTTGTTTTTTTTTAAAGCTATGCCAAGAAGATGTTTCCGTTAAAAGACCTTCTGGGTCTAAGATGTGAATGCACAGCCGCAGCCAGCCAGCTTGTCTCGGTTTCAGCTTAAAACCCGCCGCTGCCGGGCTGCCGGGGCCAGTGCCGCAGCCACCGGGAGATGAGAAACATTTGCCATATGCTGAGGGATTACTGTATAAAACCGAGATGCTTGGCTGCACGCCAAGGTACAGGGTTTCCAAATAGAGTCTGAATCCTGGACAGAAAAGTTCCAACTAAATATAGCCATGACAGCCTCAGAGTTGACGACTTCTTTTTTTTTTTTTTTTTTTTTTTTTTTGGGGTTGAGTTCTCTTAAAATAGCCTGGGTTTGTTTTTTTTTGGTGCCCTGTCAAGGGGGCAGGTAGAGGCATGTTTACAAACAGAGGTACAAACCCAAAGAGAAGGTGGGAGGGGGAAGGTCACCCATCCTTCCGCCTGCCCTGGGATGCCCCTGGGGGATGGAGGGGATGCGGGCACAAAGCTCCGGGGCTGCCTCCAGCCCCTCAGAGGAGGAGGAGGAACCAGGGGAGGCAGCTCCAGCCTCCTCTTCCTCCCACCCTGCCCAGGAAAGGGCTATCTGCCTAAAAACCGTTGCACAAGACCAAAAAGCTGGAGGGGGCCCATGATGGCACGGGGGACAAGAGACAAGCGGGTGGCCCTGGAGAAAGGCTGGGCACCTGCAGGGGCTCCCTCACATGAAGCTCAGCAAGAAGGAACTTCGGCGGGTGGTTTCGGCAGAGCTGGTTGTGCTGCCGGGAGCGATGGGAGGCTGAGAAAAACTTGTCGAGGAGACGGTGTTTTCACTTGAAAAAGGCGATTTGGATTTTCTGGGCTGCCAGCCCTGCTCATGCCATGCCTGTCTGAGACGTGGGCTGGATTACTCAGCCGCAGACCCACCAGCAAACGCAGAAACGAAATCAAAGCCCAGCACTGGGATGGAGCAAGGGGCTGGGATTTCAGCGGCGCTGCACGCCGGCCGAGCCTGCCCTCGGAGTTGGCATGGAGCAGCTCTGGGTGCAATAAGTGAAACAGTTTTGCAAAAGCCCATAGAAAAAGCCAAAAAATTCTAAATATTGGGACGGGAAGGCAGGTGTCAGTTGTGCTCCTCATGGCGAGCACGGCGCGTCAGGAGGATGCGTTGGAGAGAAAGTGGAGCTAACTCATCCTCGGCAACACCAGCAGCATCGCTCCGGCACAGTAGCTGGCCACGTGCACTCAAGGATGCTGAAATCTCTTTAAAGGGCTGGGGGAAATAACTCCCAGAAAGCCATAAGTCATTGGCTATATACTATCATGCATATAATGTAATATATATAATAAGATACTGTTAATAAGCTTGATGTGAAAAAGGCCTAAGATAAGCCTAAGAGATAAGCACCTACGTGTGCATTGGCTTGCACAGCATCTGCAAGAGCTCTCCAACACCTTTGCGTTGCAGGCAGTATTTTATTTATGGGTTCATAGCTCCTGGGACAGCTGATGGGAATATAAATTAAACAGATGCCTGAGACGGGCCTTAAATGAGGGCAGCCCTAGAAAACACGGGACGTCTGAGATGGGCCAGTATTGAATAATCAGAAGTTGTCCAAAAGAAAAAAAAAACAAACCCTGGGTTTGTAAATTCTTATGACAAGGCAGGAAAGCGGCCCGAGGTGCGATCCTGCCGCAGCAACGGAGCTGCCGGGAGGGAGAAGTCCATGCCTGCAAAATTCATGTTCCTAAACAACAGTGTTGGGGAGGTCGGTGACATGGGGGAGGTACGGCTAATAATAACAAATACCGCCGGAGTTATACCTTACATAGATAAAACCGCCACTGGAACCAGCTTTCTGAGAGCCCAGCGAAAAGCTTTTGTTTAATTTATGGGGCTCAGGCTATATTTAGCTGGCAGATCCTTGGGGTTTTATCTGGGATCACTGCTCCAAGCCAGCAGCTGGAACATTTTAATTGTTTGCTCTGGTTTTAGGTTTTTTTTGCCAAACGGAGCAAAAGGAAAGCAGGTGCCGGGGTCTGACCCTACCGGCCTCCCGACACTCTTGGCAGCATCCCCCCCGGGGCAGGGAGGGAAAACGGGCCTTGGGGTGGCTCTCTGCCTCCCGAGGGACCTTCTGGGACGGTGCTGGGGGGTTTCCCAGGGCGAACCCTGTCCTCCAGCCTGGCCAGGACCCCGCATCCATCCCCAGTCCCTGACAAAGGGCAGCGATCAGCGTGTGAGAGCACGGGGTGGGGAGGGACGCACAGACTTCAGCACGCACCGCGTCTCCCCATCCTTGGGTTGCTACGGCGATTTAAAAATAGCCTGGGCCATCCAGCGTGGAGAGAGCATCCCCTTCTTCCAGGAAAGTGAGAAGCGCTGCTCCAGGCCTGGGAACGTGCCTGTGTTCAGTGGGGGTTTTATTTGTTAGGAAAGCCCTTTGGTGTCTGCCTGGAGCGTGGATGAGAGGAGCCATCTGCTCGGGGACAGGCGGTGTTTATGCCTCCGCGCCAGAGACGGGGCTCTGCGGACGCCTGGGCCCCAGCTCCCGTCACCCCGCTCGGCCCCGGTGATGAATGCAGCCATCTCTGTTTAGGAAAACACCCGCTCTGCTGCGCCGGGATCTCCCACAGCAACTTGGAAATATCCCCCCAGCCGGCGGCTGATGAGAGCGAGTGCGGCGTGGTGGCATCGGGGACAGCCGTCTGCCGGGGGACTGGGGTCTGCAGGGTGTCCCTGCCATGCGGAGCACCGGGCACACCGGCAGCCCCTCTCCGGAGACGTGCCCGGTGCTGAGCACTGTGCAGTGAGCAAGGGCTGGAGGGGTCGATGGCCACGGCAGAGCCTCCGCCCCCTGGGGCAGCCCCGGTTTGGGGGACACCCCAGCACGGATGGGGTTTCGGGGGTTCCTGCTTCACCGCCAGCACTCGGGGCTGCAGGCAGGCACCTCGCCCCCAGCTCCAGTGAAGTTGTTGGCGCCTTGATGAGACGAAAAGGAGGCAATTAAAAGCCAAACGAAGCACCTCGGCCATGTGTGTGCTCCGGGGGGGGGCTCCTGGACCCCCATCTGCCTGCACTGACGAGAGGGGACGCGGGGTCGGGACTAAAGGGAAAAGTAGAAGGGCAAGAAAAAGCCACTGTTTCCAACCTTACTTTTTTTTTTTCTCCGCTCTTTTTTTTTTTTTCTCTTTTTCTCCTACAGGGTAAATCTTTTTTCATCTGGACCCTGCTGACACAAGTTTTGCACCAAAATGCTAGCAATTGCCCCTTTCCATCACTGGCTGGGGTGGCAAGCTAATTTTATCTTCCCTGGGCCCCCCCCCCCCATCTCCTGGAGATTGTCCTATTGCAGCCAGGGAGTGCTAGAAAATAGCACATCGCCCACTCATCCAGCCTCCTTCAAGGGAAATATTTATATTATGCCAAAGAGAGGGTTTCCATGGCAGTGATGACTTTAGCACCGTCGCCTTGGAAACCACTTGAGGCCATCTTGAAGGGTTTGAAAATACCCTTCAGAGACAAATAAGGAGCGGGAGCGGAAAGGCCGGCGGGATTAGAGCAGCATTTTGGTCTCCCCCGGCTTGCCCGTCGGCACTTTGCCAACCCTCGCTGCCCCGCTGCCCACCCGCGGGTGGTGCTCTGGGTCCCTGCTCGTGCCGCCCATACGGGATGCTCCGTAGCCCGAGTGTTGCTTTGTGAATGAACCCGGGACAAACGAACGAGGCACTTTGCAAACAGAAATGCTTCAGTGAGCGCTTCCTCCGGCCTCCCGAAGCTGCCAGGGCATTGCTCAGCGAGCACGAGAGCTGCCTCCAGCCCAGGAGGTGGCTTCGGGGACACCCCCTGGGCCCACTGACGCCAGAGTGATGCCAGTGCCCGCCCAGCCTCCAGCACCAGCTGCTTTCGGAGGAACAAACCCCCAGGTCCCGTGTCTTTTCGGCAGCCCCAGAGTCCCCCTTAAATGCAACAAGCCCCGCGTTTCTCCTGAGGAGCTGCCAAAATCTGAACCACCTGCAAGAAGCGGCTGCTGGTGTCAGAGCGCTCACCTGCGGTGGCAAAATCCAGAGAGGCCCCTTCCCTCCTCCGCATCACGCGTCTCCCACGGCTCAGCCCCCACATCCCACGGTTCGGCCGAACTAACGCTATCGGCCGTTTACTCTCCCAGCCCGCAGGAGCTCTGTCACCAGCGGCCAGCCCATCTGGCTCTCAAGGACACCCGGAACATGGCAGGGAAAGCAAAGTTTTCAGAGCAGATGGACGATGAGCTCCACGATGAAGCTGGTGGCAGCAGAGGCGGCCAGCAACGCTGCCTGCTCAAGTTATGGGATCACTTTCTTCTGGTTTTGCTCTCCATTTTGCTGAAAAATATTAGTCCCCATCTTAATTTAGTTTAGGGCAATCCAAAATACATTTTCTCCCAGTTATTCACCAAGCCGGAGCTCTGCTCCCGGCACCCATGCTCAGCTCTGCAGTGCATCTCCAGCGCTGCCGGCTGCCTCCCACCCACCAGCTCCTTCATGCTGCCCCACGCCGGCCCCATGGCCAAAATCAGTCAACCACGGGCAACTCGGCCAGTTTTCCCACAGACAAACAGCCATGCGGTGCTTAGTCCCTTCACGGGATCCCAAGGGTGAGCCCGGCCGCGGCGCTGGTGCAGGGGGAGCTTGTGTCTTCCCATCCCTGCTCCTGCCTGCACCCACCCGAGGTGGGAGAAGGTGCGTTTTGGGGGCACGATAGGGATGGGCGGACAGTGTCAGAGCGCTCTGAGGATTTGCAGCCACGCGTCTGCCCGAAAAACAGTGGGTTTGTTCTGAATCAGCCTGGCCTGAGCGTGCCTTTAAGACGGAGCTTCAAGGGAGGGTGGCTTCAGCCATCACTGCAGAGCAGGGAAGCGGCAGCCAGCGGGCACAGACCACCCTGTGGTACCCACAGGGGCACGGGCGCTGCGTGGCAAGCTGGGCTGTGTGCACCCATGGGAACAGCAGTTTTGCCCTGCTGCTGCCAAGAAGCCCATGTACACGTAGCGATACTCTTATCCCTTTCCCAAGGGATCTGGGGCAAACCCCAAGAGCAGCCCCACGCAGGCAGCATCCTCCTCGCAGTGACAGTCAGAAACTCATTTCTTTTGGGCTGTCTGTGTCGCTGGGCACAAATCAGGCAGTGCGGAGCTCTTTGGCTCCAGCACAGGAAAGCACTCAGCATGTGAAAATCCCCGTTTATATCGATGGAGCTTCTCACATCTCAAACCCCGAACGTGTGGGCTTGCGGCCAGCACGGCTCTTGCTTTGCCCAGGAGGGAGATCCCAGCACCCTGTGTGTCACAAAAATTCACGCCTGGTCCGTATCAGCTGAGGTGAGAGGCTGGGATGCAAAGCATAGAATTACAAGGGTAAATATTTATTCGTGCACATGAGGTGTCCCAGCCAAATCGGGGCACCCGAATGTGGTGTTGCAGGGGGTTCTCACACCCTTCAAGCAGTCGGGTACAACACGACTCCACTAATTGCTAACAGCCCTGCTACCAATTGCTGATCACAGTAAAACTTTGCAAAGCCACTATACTTCTGCAGCATTCCTGCCGCTTGGCTATTGACCCGGGTGTCCCTGGAGTCAGTCTTGAGTCAGTCAGGGTTTCAAAGAAGTATCAAAGGGGCTGGGATGTTGGTGTTACCATGTCTGTCCTGGGTTATCTTTTATCCTTCATGGACAGCTCTAGGCTTCCCAGAAGACAGAGTCCTTCTTACCAGGGCCAGGTTGTCCTTTAGTTTGTTTTATCCTAGAATCACAGAACCATAGAATGGTTTGGGTTGGAAGGGACCTTAAAGATCATCCAGTGCCACCCCCTGCCCTGGGCAGGGACACCTCCCACTAGACCAGGTTGCTCCAAGCCCCGGCCAACCTGGCCTTGAACCCCTCCAGGGATGGGGCAGCCACAGCTTCTCTGGGCAACCTGGGCCAGGGGCTCATCACCCTCACAGTAAAGAACTGCTTCCTCAGATCTCATCTAAATCTCCCCTCCTTCAGTGTAAAACTGTTCCCACTCATCCCGTGGCTCCCCTCCCTGATCCAGAGTCTGTCCCCAGCTCTCCTGGAGCCCCTTTAGGGGCTGGAAGGGGCTGGAAGGTCTCCCCGGAACCTTCTCTTCCCCAGGCTGAACCCCCCCAGCTCTCTGAACCTGTCCATCCAGCAGAGGGGCTCCAACCCTCCCAGCATCTCCGGGGCCTCCTCTGGCCCCGCTCCAACAGGTCCAAGGGTTTTCCTTAAGCATGAACAATACCAGAGCCTCCAGGAAAATTCCACTGCCTTATTACGCCGCGGCGTTATCATGTGAATTAATACCTGAACAGAGTTAACTGCACTTTCACGCTGTGAGGGCTGATGTAGCGGTGAGGGAAGGGGCTCTGGGGACCCTCTGGGGACCCTCGGGGGTGGGCTGGCGCAGGGGTCAGGGTCAGGGTCTCCGTTCGGGGCTGGCACTCCCCAGACCGGCGGGGTTTCCCGGGAAGGCAGGTCCCCCGCAGCCCCCCTCCTCCCGCGGTGGTCTGGCCCCCTCCTGCGGCCGGTCCCGGGGCTGCGCGGGGGGGCGGCGGGCGGTCCGTATCGCCCCCCCGCCCCGGCTCGGGAGCTCACCGGGAAGGGCCAACCGGGCAGGCAGCGCCTCCAGCCCCCGCCCCACCGTTCTCCCTTCCCCTCCCGCCCGTGCTCGGCCCGGCCCCGGGTCCCGACACAGAGGGGCCGCCCCCGGCCCGCCCCCGCGCTCGGCCCTACATAGACGGCGGCGGTGCCCGCCCCGGCCCCGGCCCGCCCGGCTCCGCCATGGCCCCGGCGCTCCGGCTCTGCGCCGCCCTGGCCCTGGCCCTGCTGCCCGCCGCCGCCGCGCTGGACGTGGCGGGAGGTAAGCGCGGCCCCGACGGGGTGGGTGACCCCCCCCCCCTCCCCCGGCACCCTGACACACCCCCGGCGCTCCCTCCCCGTTGGGACCGGGGGCCCGGAGCCCTGAGGTGCGCTCCCCGCCCCCCCCCACCGCCGCCGCGCCGATGGGGATGGGGATGGGGAGCAGGTCCTGGCAGCAAGCGCTCCCAAAAACCAGGGGTTTTGCAGGACGTCCCGTGCGGGAAGCAGGCGTGTCGCCTCTCGGGCCACGCTCCAGGCGTGCACTGGGTGGCCACTGACCAGGGCCCTGTGGCCACTCAGGATGGGGATGGGCAGTGGGAGCCGGGAGGGCAGGTCCCGTCCTTGGTGGGAGCTCCGCAGGGTGTGATCCTGCGCAGGCAGGGCCCTCTGAGCTCTGGAAGATGGGGTGCTGGAAGAAGGGCTTTACTTGTTGCTTTCCCAGCTGCCACGGCAATGTCACCCTGCATTTAGTGATGCTAATGGCTTAGCCAGGTCTCAGGTGGGAGTTGGGTTCCTGCCCTGGGCAGGGGGCACTCGCTGGGCAGCCAGGCTCCCACTGATGGCCCTTCGGAGGAGATCCCCCTCGAGGACAGGGGAGACTGGCTGGGGGCACCTCAGGCTGAGAGCGTCAGACCAAGAAGAAGATGGGTGCAGTCAGATCCGGGTGAGGAGCAGCGGGTGGCCAACTGCTGCTCCTTGCTGGGTGGAGGGTGTAGCATAGCCCCATGGGTGCCATGCCAGGTAGAGAAGCTCTAGCAAAGAGTGGGGACAGCCCCCTTCAGGGGTGTCCCGAGAAGTCTGCCCACTCGTCCAAGCAAGGAACTGTTCTCTGCCTGATGACCAGCCCTCTGATGGCTGCGTGGTGGCTCCAGTTGGGAGGAGAGTGAGGACCAGCATGTGTTTTGCTGTCTTCCTTCCACCCCAAGCCACTCACTTCAATTCTCTTGTAGCCAAGTGGCAAAAGCATTGTCCAGAAGGCTTCTAGCACAGCAAGAGCCACCCTCCCACCCCTGTCCCCGAGGACTGCAGTGCTTCCCGTGCCGTCCTCTGCAAGTGGGCTGGTCCCCTGAGATTGGGCATTTGGACAAAACCCCAATCCTGAAGGGCTGCAAAGTCTTGGAAATGGCCCGTTCCCATACAGCTGTGAGAGGGTGGCTTTGACTTAACAGCTATAAGGGTGAAACCCATGGGTGCCAGAAGAGGGGACACCCTGGGAGGAAGCAGAGTGTCAATAGGAAGCCTGGTCAAAACCTCAGGCTCTCCTTTTGCCTGCCAATGACCTCCTGGGGTGCGAGAGGGCTGTTTCGTGACTCCTTGTAAGCAGAGAGTCTCGCGGCAGCACAGGCGCTGTGATGCTTTTCCGGCCTCAGCTGCAGAAACAGGGAAGATGCAGCTTCCTAGAGTGTTTAAAATCTGCAATCTCGGCCTCTCTGGGCGGTGTGTAAACACCCTTATCTGAGCTGTTAATAAATTGCCCAGTTGTTTGGAGGGCCGTGCAGAGCATGTGACTGTTGACAGTGGGTCACAGCTGAGGGCTCCTGCCAGCTGGAGAGAGAAAATGCAGCTTTGCTGCTTGGGAGTGTGGAAAACAAGCACCTCGGGAACTGATTTTTACTATTTTTTTTTTTTCCTGATTAAGGTGCTGTGAAGCAGTGATCCTTCTTCCACCAGTTACTGAGTAGTCAGGCAAATTGGTTTGTGTTTTGGTGATTTTTTTTATTTTTTTTTTTTTAAGCCATAGTCAAACAGGCTGATGCTTGGACGCTTTAGGCAGGGGTGAGGTTTAACTGGCTGATCCTCAAAGGCTGGCAGATCACCCTTCCTGAGGATCTGGGGAAGCATAGAAGTGAAATGGCAGGCGACTGTCATGTAGGAAGACTTTCCTGCTGCTGGGAGCTGCAGGCAAGCCCAGGAAGGTGACTGGACTGGGCCACCTTCTCCTGTGTTCAGATCTGGTCCATTCCCCCCGCACAGCTGACCTGTCTCCCCTGGGGGTGGTCATCCATGATGGCACTGGTGCCAAGGGAGGGTATGGGTTCCCATGGGGAACGCAGATGCTTGTCCTCCCTTGTGCTCCTCTGCTTTTCCTGGTAGTAACTTCCTTGTCTGGGGCTTGTTTGCTTGAGCTGCTCTGTCGTCTGATGATTGGGACTGCACCGCCTGCCCAGTGCTTGTCCTTGTCCTTGCAGGGTCCCTCCAGAGTGACCCCAGCTGTGTCCCCCAGCTGTCCCACTGCCCGCCGGCCACAGCAGGTGCTCGGGCTTTTAGGGAAATAAGACCCAGGGAAAGGAACTTGCAGCTTTGGGTCAGTGTGGGCAAGGCAGATGACTTCCATTTGCATTTGGGCCTCCCACTGTGACACCGAGTGTGTTTTGAAGCTCCTGCAGCAGCATTACGCTGATCCGATGGGAGTGAACGCCTCCCAGAGCGGGCAAAGCCATGGACAGGAGCAGGCTCTGAGGAGCCTGGAGTTTTAAACCACTGAGAAGCTCTTCAAAGTACTGAGGTGTCTTTTTTTCGTTTCCGTAGAGTGTGGCCAGTATACGAACAAGAGCTGTGAGGAGTGTCTGAAAAATGTCACCGTAAGTAGCAGCAGTAAAACTCCCAACCTCTTGTGATGCCTCAAAAGGTGGCGTGGGCTTTGTGGGCTGTAACGGAGCCATTTCCCTCTTGGACGGGGGGCTGCTCCCCTGCCCTTGTCCTGAGCACGCTGCAAATGGCACCCACCCATGATGGTGAGAGGGCAAGCCCTCCTCGGTGCTCTGGGAAGAGGTTGCCAGAAACTGCTTGGGTTTTGTTGTATGCTTTTTCAAGTGGAGTAATGGAATTGCTGAGCTCCTTCTCATGGATGGGAGACTCTGCCGGGGGGACAGTGGTGAAGGAGCTGAGTGGGCTGGGCTGGCTGGTCAAGCTGCCCCTCCACCAGTGTCTGTGGCGCTGGGTGGGTGCGGGATGCGTATCTGTGTCCTGCCAACCTCCTCCACCGCCTTATCTCCGATATCAGCAAACGTGAACTTGAGTCACATCTCATAACTGACTTCGCCAGAACCAGTTTGACCGAACCCAACCAAACGCTGGCGTTGGGGGTTGGAGCCACCAGGAGAGGAAGGTGCAAAGTTGCTGCAGGTAGTCTGGCTGGGAAGGACCAGGGAGGGCACACACAAACCTCTCCTGCTCATCTGCTCTGTGCTGAGTGGCTTTTCTCAAAGGCTTTCTTATTATCCCCAAAATGCCATGTGTAGTAAATATGAAGAATTCGGTGATTAATACCATCACGCAAGCCAGGAGAAGGGTTCTCGGCATCTTTACTTGCCCTAGAAATCTGCACTCCCTTCACCTGCCTCTCCTGGTGCCGGCAACCCTGATGCAGCCTGTGCTGAGCAAACGCAAGTGTTACTCCCAGGCATCCCATTGCTGCTGGGTGTTACCTGGCTCTCGGGAGCAGGCGGTGGTGGCCCTGTGTTGCCATGGCTAGCAGCACTGCCACACACCAGTAACGCTGTGCTGCTCCTCTGTCCCAGTGCCTGTGGTGTGCCAGCAGCGGGAGGTGCGTGGAGTACCCCGTCCGAAGAGTCCTTCCCCAGGCTGACCTCTGTGAGCTCCGCTCTGCGCGCTGGGGAGTCTGCTGGGGTAAGTGGATTGGGCTCGAGTGACGACTGCCTTCCGTGCGTGCTGCTAAACGGCACCGACTGCCACTCGCGCTAGTGCTAATGGGAGGTTTCCCTTGCCTCCCTTTCTCACTGCTGGTGTAGCAATGACAGGCTGAAGTCTATCGGGGTTCTGCGAACTTCCTGAAGCGTGGGCGAGAAAGCGGAGTGTGAGCAGTTCCCTGCCTTCTGGCAAGAAGGACCCGTGGGGTTTTAGCTACTCTAAATACGTTCCTCCTGCTTTGGTGTGATGGAGGCTTCCGCATGCGGCCAGCGCCTAGGAACAGGAGTCAAAGGCGCTCTGCAGGCAGCTGCCTGCGCAACCCTTCCCGGCGCTCAACGCATGGACACCAGAGGCTGACTCTTCAGCAGGTCTCTCCTCCGCACCCCGTGCGTCGTTCCCTGCACGGCGTCTGGCTCTTCACCTTTAGCAGTGCTGCCGCTGTCCTAGGCGGGCTCTTAAAATTCATGGGGACTCTTGCGACCAGAAATGAGATGACTTCTCTGGAAGCCCACATGGGCTTCTTCTGGTGCTGAGCGTGCTGCAGTCCTGCTCAGCTCTTGTCCACCTGAGAAAATACCCTCTTCCAAAACCAGCCAGGCATAAGCTGTGCTGCAGCTGGCTGCCTGCAACCAGGTCACCTCCGGGAGCTTTTTCTGACTGCCTTTCCTCCTTGGTGCTCTGTTTCCTGGTGGGTTTCTGGAGAGATTAGTGTCTTGGTTAGGCCAAGCATGCTCATGCTCAGACAGGACCCAGCTTTTGGGGGCTGGGGCAACTAGGAAGCAAGATGGGGCTTGATTTCGCTCACCTTCCCCTTGATGGGGAATGTGGAGCTGAATTGTAGTTGCCTGACATCTATTGTGCTTGGGGCTGGGCTCTCTTCTCTACCCACAGGAGAGCTAAAACCACTCCCATACCTTGTGGAGGAAGAATCTCCTCTTTGTGAGCACTACAGTATGCTTTTCTGACACTTGTGTAAGACCTTGAAATACTAGTTTTTATGTGCGTGGCTTCACAAAAGGTTTCATTATAGAAGAACGCATTCCTTAGCTTGTAAAACTCGCTTTAGAGGAGATTAGTCCTGCGGGAGATTAGCTCTAAAATGAGTCTGCATTTTTAGTCTCTGTGTGTGTGTGACTTAAGCCTTCATCATCAGGTGGAGGAGTGCCCGGTGCTCTGTCATGGACCTCTCTCTGTGGGAAGGTGTGATCTGAACCCTGGGCTCACCCTGAAAGCCAAGGTTTCAGAAGCATTAATACAGACGTGTGGCGGTGGAGAAATTCCCATTTGAGCTGATGTGAAGCTCTCATTGAAGCAGGAGCTGGAGGCTTGGAAAGCAACTTCAGTGGTGGAGTCAGCTCAGCCTGGAGCACTCCAATAAGGCTGCTGAGCCCCTGCAGCAAGGGGACAGGCGGGCATCTCCTGAAACACCCTGGAAGGCGCCACATGCGGTGCTTGGGCTTTGTGCTGGGTTCAGGATCCGAGCCGCGTGGAAAAGAGGGATGAGAAGTGCTCTGAGCAGGCGCAGGTGCACTAGGATTTCCACAACCTGGCTGCAGTGTGTGAACTGCTTCCTAAATAAATATTTCCACAGGCAAAATGTCTCAGAACAGTCTGAATCATACTTGGAAGAAACCCCTCTTTGTTTCAAAGGATTTCAGGTGATGTCTAGATATGTCCGTTTTGGCTGGTGTCTCTGCTGCTGTTACCGCAGGAGCTGAGTAGGATGACTGCCTGCCTCCCTGGGGCCGGGGCTGGAGGCTGCTGCTTCACCACCACGTCCCAGCGGGTTTTGCACTGCGCGTGGGCGAGCAGATCCCCCAAGCCCTGGGGACAGATGGCGGTGGGGTGCAGGAAGCAGCCTTCCACCTTCAGCTGCGCTGCTGGCCCCGAGCCGATGAATCCCAATGGATTTTGTCTCACTTTCTCTCACCCAAGGCCTCCAGACACCCCATAAGTGCCTCCAGTCCGCTGTCATCTCATCTTAAGTGACTTCTGAGGCTGGTTCCTGTGGGTAGTAACTCCAGTGCCAGCTGTGGCCTCTCTGTTGGAAGTTGCTCCTCAGCACTCGAGCCTCCAGGTTTTTTCCCTTGATGGGTTACTGTTCAGCTGGATTAGTGATTAAGACAGCTTTGCTCCTGTTTCTGCCAGAGGAGTTTGACCTGAGTGCGTCTGTTCTTGCCTTTCTTCATAGCCAGTAGCTGAGTGCTATAGTTAGCACCTACACATACTCTGTTGGCGCGTACGTGCTGTGCCAACACTTGGTTTACCTATACATAAGGATGTCCATCTTGCTTTCTCAGGCTGATACACATGTCTCCAGCCCGGTGACTGACGCTGCTGGTGGCAGTGGCTGTATGCTTGTAAATACTGTAGCTGCAGGCAGCCGTGTATTTGTGTGCTAAATGTCTTTTGTCAAATCCTTTAGTGAACTTTGAAGCCCTGATCATTGCGATGTCTGTGGTGGGAGGAACGATCCTTATCGCGTTGGGGGTCTGCTGCTGCTGCTGCTGTTGTAAGAAAAAGAGCAAAAAGCAAGTATCGCAGGGTTTCCCTGTTTTCTCGGAGTAGCTCAGATGCAACCACATGCTGTTGCAGAACTGAGTGCCAGGCGCTGCTAACGGGCTCTTCTGTCTGTCAGGCCAGACAAGGATGAGGAGAGAGCGGCCAGGGAGCGGGAGAAGAGGCGGGTGCGGCAGGAGGAGAGGTGAGGTTGCCCCACAGCCCCTGCTCCCCTGTGAGCGAGCCACGCTGCCTCAGGCTGCAGGACAATTTGGCTCCTGCCTGTACTGTCAAACGTGATGCCAGGAGGCACGTGGGGCTTGACACATGCAGTCAGTGGCTGTTTCAACCCTAGCTCAGATGTAAACCTCATGAGCAACGTCTTTCTGGGATGACTCATGGATGCAGCATCACAACAGTGCTGCGTATCCGACTCCCCGAGGGCTGCTGATGCGCGTGGGCTCTGGTGGTCCCCAGTGCCTCTGGGAGGTGGGCGGCGGGGGGCTGAGCAAACCCGGCAGCCTGGAGCTCCCTGGGTTGGGAAGAAGCAAGGAGCTGTAGTTCCTCTTGCTTGGTTTTGTATCGCCAGTCACTGACTCCTGGGTTTTCTGTTTGCTTCTTGCAGGAGAGCAGAGATGAAATCACGGCATGATGAAATACGAAGAAAATACGGTACAGTGCTGATGTGCGCGATTCAGACTAGGTTTTGGATCAAGCAGCCGCAGTAACTGTGTTCCTTGCTATGGTTACAGCTGCAGAGGAGACCTGGCCAGCAGGGAAAACAGTCTCTGCTTTCCCTGTCTCAGTGAATTTCTCTCTTGCCCTCTGGGAGCAAGTGTAGAGATGCTTGAGTCTCTTGAGTGACCCCACACAAGTGTTGCTCCTCTTGGGCAGGGAAGAGGGAGTGTTTAACACTCCCTGGGACCCACGTCCTCCGAACTCACCATGTGGGAAAAACTGCCGGGGCTTGAGTGGAGGGGAGAAGCAGAAGGTGGTAGACACAGCACTGGCCGTAATGCTTCTGCCCTTCAGGCATGGCCCTCAGGCAGCCCTGTGGCTGCTCCAGAACCCTGGGGTGGGGGGCCAGGCGGGAGCCTGGGTGTCCACAGCTGCAGGAGCAGAGAGCAGGCACCAGCCCGACCGCAGAGCCGGTCCTCTGTGCCGGCAGCCATTCCCTGGGAGGTGGCTCCGTCCCCTGGTGCTGGGAGTGCTCCCTCCTGGGGCTGGACTGTCCTTCAGGGGAGTCCCACAGCCCCGGGTGAGGATCTGCCTGAGGGAGCAGCAGCCTGGAAGGAAGAGGGGAGCAGCCAGTCGCTGGGAGCCGATGAGGGGTCTCTTCTGCCTGCCTGTTGGGGCTGCTGGGGGCTCTCCCAGGGTGGCCATGGAGCAGGGAGCAGTCAGACTCAGGCACGTTGACCGTGGTGGTCTCTGTCTTTGGTGGGGCTGTAGGATAAGCTGGAGACCCTTCTGCCTGCAGCTGCTGCCTGCTGCAGGTCCAGGTTGGGCAGGAGATCCAGGGGCGTCTGGCTGGGCTGGCTCCTCTGGGGGAGGAAGAGCAGGCAACGCTGTGCCTGAAGGAGCCCTTGGTGGGGGAAGCACCTGCTTGTGGAGATGGAGGAGCTGTGCTCCAGGACTGTCTTGCCGTGCCAGGGCTCTGTCCTGCTGCAGCCTGACCGCAGAGTTTGCAATCTTGTCCTTTCCGGCTGTTGGGCCAGTGTTGGGCTGGGGGTGGGAAAGCAGCCAACAGAGTGGCACGGGGGCTTGTCACTGGCCCAGGAATCCAGGCAGCCCCATGCCTTGCCTTGCTGTCTTCCAGCCTGGGGATGTAGGAGTAGGGGAGCAAGTCTAAGAACAGTTTTAATTGCTGGCTGGGGCTAAACCATGACAAATTTGGGTCTGGGCTCTCTGCTTCCAAGTCCAGTCCAACAGAAGGAACTTGCAGAAGGAGTGCTCTGGAAGAGCCGTTGTGCTGCTTTATCTGGGAGAGGAGCTTGCCATCAGGTCAAGCTTCTTAATGGATCTCTCCTCTTGTGCGGAGGAAGAGAGTGAAATAGCGCTGATGGCATGCACAGCTCGAATAAGAGCACGTCTTTCGGAAGGACTGCGGGACAGGAGACTGGATGAAGCACAAATGGCAGAGTTGTTGCCAAGAACTAGGTTTCTGGCTGGCTGTGGCTGGCATGGCTGCTGTCTGAACTGCTGTCTCTTCTCCTCTAGGCCTGTTCAAGGAAGAGAACCCTTATGCAAAATTTGAGAATTAGCATCTCTGAACTTGCCCACCCTGGTGAACAGTGCCTTCCTGCAGAGCCGCAGGACTCCACACTCCCCCTGCCACGAGGAGACCACCGTGGTGCCACTTCCCACTTCAGCTGCCACAGAAGCCTTGGTGACACCACTGTCCCCACTCCCAGATGCTGGGTTTGGTCCAGAGCTTTGCTCTTGCTCTGCTGGTGCAAGAAAACGTGGTGGCAATACCAGAGGATGACACATTTCTTCTCACTCACCCCTGGGGTGGTAATGGAGTCCAAAGCAATGCAAATAACAGCCCTTGTCCCTGGCCAAGGGCAAACCCAACTTTACGCATCTTTCTTGCTCCTGCCTCACCAAATGCCCTTCACGCACACAGACACAGGCTCTTTTGTCACTCCCCTTTTCTTTTTCTTTTTCTTTTTTTTTTTCTTTTAGTATAGGCAAAAGCCAACAAGATTTTCTTGATGTGTCGGTCAGCAGGAGGCCTTGGCTGTTACTCCAGATGCCTGTACTTCTCCCAGCACATTAGCATTCCTTTCAAAAAGCACAAGTTTCCGGTTATTTCGGGCCTCCAGGAGGAAGGTCCCACATGCACGTTCTCACTTGCAACTAATCTGGGGAAATGCCCCAACTCTCCTACCTCTCTGTGCCTTTCTAGAAGGGTGGTCTCCTGGGCTTGATGGCCATGGCCGATAGCAATACTGTAGAATTCAGATGCATTTACAATATGTTGACTACATATTAAACTGATTTGATTACTATCCTAGTCTGAAAGAGTTTAATTCTGCTTCCACACCAGGTGCAGGTTGGCAGCGATGGCCGATGGAGTTGACACCGTTATGTGGCCCTGATGGGGCCGCTGAGGGAGGCAGAAGCAAGGCTGCCTTGAACTCTTGCTGGGCTTGAAAGGAAGAGTCTGTTCGTGGAGATGGGTAAATGGCTTTAAGCTAAAAGAGGGGAGATCTAGACTGGATATATGGAAGAAATTTTTTACGCTGAGGGTGGTAAAACACTTGCCCAGGTTACCCAGAGATATGGTTGATGTCCCGTCCCTGGAAACATCCTGGGTCAGGCTGGGTGGGGCTCTGAGCAACGTGATCCAGTTGAAGAAGTCCCTGCTCGTGGCAGGGGGGTTGGACTAGGTGATCTTTAAAGATCCCTTCCCACCCAAACCATTCTATGTTCAGGTGTTAGGAAAAGCTGGATGTTGGGAGTAATGCTGCTCTCTAGGAAAGGAGCTGTGTCTCTGCAAGAGCTGGCCTGTGTCCTCTAGCACCCCTGAGAGCCCTTGTCTAAGTAGGGTGGCCGGGGGGGCTCCTGGCAGCATTGGGCACCAAATAAACTCTGTGCTGTGCTACCTGGGTAAGGGACCCAGGGGTGGGGAAAGGAGGACGGGACCTGACTGCTCTTACGTGGTCCTATACTTGACCAAAATTGGTTTTGCAGTATGAAGAAGACTTGCATGCAAGCAATACGCCTCCCTTGATAGGTTTGTCTAAGAAAAGCTGACTATTGTCTTCTGCCAGGTGGGGTGACTCGCTCCAGGCCGCAGATGGGAGCATTTCTGTAGGTTTGTATGAAGTGCTCTGTTTGCATTGCCAGGCTTATGGCCCTCGGATGCAAACTGCTTGAGCTGAGCTTCTGAAGCTAAACCAACTGTGAAACCTTACTGCTGCTGGCTGAGCTGTGCGCTGGCTGCTAGAATCTGGCTGGTTTTTGCCAGGATGGCCAGAGATGCAAGACTTGCAGGTGAATTTTAATCTGGGCCCTCTCTGGCCGCTGCCAGAAGATACTCTGCTTCAGGTGGTAGGAACAAAGTGAACTGCTGAATAAGCACCTGGTCTGTAACCTGGGCTCCTGATAGTGTGAACTAGGCTGCAGTGACAAGCTCTCGTGGGTGCTCTCCCATCTTCTGTCCTAGTCCGTTGGGCTGGCTGGAGAGGGGCTGCATCCCTTGTGCTGCTGGTCAAGAGCAGTGGGAAGTGGTGACAGCATCTTATTTGGTTCCGCCTCCCCTTGCGGGGCTGGGAGATGATGCTTTAAAGAAATCCTCGATGCCCTGCGTTTGGTTTGGAGCTCCGTGCGCAAACTGCCCTGTGCACATGGAAAACAAAGCATGGTGCCCTGCAAGGTGAAGTGAAAATGCCGATAAAGACCATGGTTGTGCCCTGTGCTTTACTGGGTACAGTGACCTGGAGGGGCTGTGGTCCCCCTGCCAGACAAAGATGGGGGGGACACTATGGGAGCTTTGTTTAAGAACAAGCAATGTATGGGGGCAGCTGGTGCTAAACTGCAAAGTCGTTAGAGCTGGCTTTACCCCTCGCAGGCTGCGATAGGCTCCGGGTCCCATCCAGCCCTGGGGACTGGGACCAGTATAATCCCTTTGAGCTACCTGAGCGCTTCCACTGGCCCCACAATCAGCACTAAGGAGTGGTGCCTCAAAAACCAGCAGGGATGGGGGACCCCTGCAAGCAGGGGACCCCTGCAAGCAGGGTCCCCTTGTTGGGACCCAACTCGTTCCAGGCTCTGAGCTCCTCTGCTGAACCAGGGCAACAGAGGGACCTGCTCCACTTGGGGAACCAGGTCCCTGCCTGGATGGAGCATAACTGTGCCCTGGGGACAAGCAGAGGGCACGGCGTGCTGCCAGGGCAGCAGCAGTTACCGCTGGGCAGAAACGCTGTGTCCTCTGCTCGCATCCTGGGCTCCAGCATCCCCGGTCCCAGGGCTGCCTTCCATAGCCTGTGATGGAGCTCCTGCTAATTTTTCTAATTAATCCTGCCAAGGTTGCTGTGGGCAGGTACTGTGTGGCTGATGCACTGCAAAGCTGGCGATCCCTTTGGCTTGGTTGGCCCACGGCAGGGAGGTGAAGCTGGCTCCTTCGGTGGCTGAGATGCCTGCCCAGGTGCGGGAAGAAGTACATCCACACTGTAATCAAGAGCTGAGCCTGGCATCTAAAAAGATCCTTCATGAGGATTAATTAGTCATTTGCGAGGCTGCTGTGCTGTGAAGGCTGCCCTGCTCAGGACGGGGGAGCAGATGGCGATGGGGACGGCACGGCTGAGGGGTGCGACAGTGTGCCCCACCGCCCGCGGGGTGCACGGCCGAGGACGACGGGCACTCGGAGGATGGATGAGGGCACTTGGAAAGAAGGGTGTAAGAGGGAGTCTGGCTTTGAGCCACAGGACGGTTGCACATATAAGGGTGTCGTAACTGTGGGACAGCCCTGCACGAAAAGGCCAGACAAAGCTGGCGCTGGGCTGATTCCCCGGGCAGGGCTCGGCCACTCTGCCCGGCAATAGGAAAGGTGGGACAAAGAGCTGATGCCCTGAGGAAGGTGAAATCCCTGGGTAAAGGCTGAGCTGTGAGCAGGGGCTCCCCGCCTGAAGGTGGAGGATGACTGTGCTAGGGTGGCCTGCCACTCCTGTGGCCGTGGTGGCAGCAGCAGCAGGGCCCCAGAAGTCCCCAGCGCCGGAGATTCTCTGCTGAGTGTGGGGAGCGCAGCCCGCCCGTGCCCTGCCAGTGAGTCCAGAGCCTGTCCGAGCAGCGGGACAGTGACGGACGCAGCCAGCTCTGCTACCCACCAGAGACCACCGAAGACCCATCATGGCTGCGGAGGGCCCGGGAGGAAGAGCCAGGCTCAGGGGATCGCGTGCGCTGCCTCCCCTGGTTCCACTTCTCAGCAGGGAAGCCGGGCTCCCGGGGTCCCTCTGAAATAAAAACACTGGGGATGCTGAGAGGGGCCGCGTCTGGTTCCCTCCCTGGCGGTTTGCTCAGTGCTGCAAAACTGGGGGAGTGGGAGGGATATGGCCCTGAAACTGGGGGAGAGGGAGGGATGTGGCTGTGGGAACCTGGGGAGAGGGTGGGGTATGGCTCAAGAACTGGTAGAGAGGGAGGAATGTGGATGTTGGAACTGGAGGAGAGGGGCCATTACTGGTTTCTTCCCTCCCTGTCCCTGCGGGGATGCACTCCAGGAAGGGAAAGGGAAAGGCAGAGTCCCCTGGGACTCTTCCAAGCAGATCCCCGAGGGGGCCAGTGTCTGCTCTCCTGAAGCCCAGGGCGAGGGAAGAGGCTGAGACCAGAGACCCTCCTCTCCTCTCCCAGTCCCACACACCCTCATACTGCAGATGGCTGCTATCCCATGGGGAGGCTCTCCAGGCTGGGGGGAAGCAGCCCTGGCACAGCCACCTGCCAAAGAGCAGCTACGTGAGCCGCCCACGGGAGAAGCGGCCCCAGCCAGGGTGTGCCTCGTTATTTCATAGAATCACAGAATCGTAGAATTGTCTAGGTTGGAAGGGACTTTTAAGATCATCAAGTCCAAACACTGCACAAACCACTACTAAACCATGTTCCTCAGCATCATGTCTACGCAGTGTTTACATGCCTCCAGGGATGGCGATTCCACCACTTCCCTGCTGTCCTGGTTTGAGGGAAAACAGAACCAATTTTCTGTTCAGTAATTTGCAGGGTACTGCAGCCAAGCCTCTTGTAACTAACTGAACTCTCTGAAATTAACAACATATTGTCCAGACACTGTTCGCTCCCAGAGAGATAAGAGCTATGATTATAGTGAATGCCAAGGGATGGTTTGCACAGAGGCTCTTGCTTATCCTTATTGCTATAACAACCAAGGCCAGCTAACTCTGTTATTTGCCCCGTTGGAGGGTCGGAAGAGCGGAGAGTGGTGGCACCTGCAGGGAGGAGCGGACAGGACAGGGGACCCAAAACTGACCAGTGGGATATTCCATCCCCTGGGCATCGTGTTCAGTATAAAAGCTGAGGGATCAAAGGGTCAGCTCTTCCTTCAACGGCCGGCATCCGAGGAGGACTCTGTCATTTGTTTCAGTGGCCAGCCTGGCCGAAACCACACCTGGGCAGCCTGTTCCAGTGTTTGACAACCCTTTCAGTAAAGAAATTTTTCCTAATACCCATCCTAAACCTCCCCTGGCGCAACTTGAAGCCGTTTCCTCCCCTCCTATTGCCTGTTCCTTGGGAGAAGAGACCGACCCCCCCTGGCTACCCCCTCCTTTCAGGGAGTCGTAGAGAGGGAGAAGGTCTCCCCTCAGCCGCCTCTTCTCCAGGCTGAACACCCCCAGCTCCCTCAGATGCTCCTCACAAGACTTGTGCTCCAGACCCCTCACCAGCTCCGTTGCCCTTCTCTGGACACGCTCCAGCACCTCAATGTCTTTCTTGTGGTGAGGGGCCCAAAACTGGACACGGTATTTGAGATGCAGCCTCACCAGTGCCAAATACAGGGGGACAATCACTGCCCCGGTCCTGCTGGCCACACTATTGCTGATACAGGCCAGGATGCTGTCGGTCTTCTTGGCCACCTGGGCACACTGCTGGCTCATATTCAGCCGACTGCCGACCAACACCCCCAGCTCCGTTTCTGCCGGGCAGAAAGAGCCACTACTTCGGGAGTCTCTTCTCCAGGGAGGCCCGGACGGCCCCCGCTCCCCCCCAGCGCCGCCATCCCACTGCCCTCCCGGCCGCCCCCCCCCACCGGCCGCTCCCCCCCCACCGGCCGCTCTAGGCGCAGCGGCACACAGCGCCCCCCTGCGGCTGGGCGGGGCCAGGGTTGGCCCGCCCCCTTGGCTCCGCCCCATGACCCCGCCCCTTGCTCCCGCCCCGTGACGCACTTTCCCCAGCTGCCGAGGGCGGGGCCCCCAGTTGCACGTGACTGGGCCGGGGCCGGCCAATGGGCGCGCGGGGCGGCTGGCGCGGCAGGCTGGGGGCGGGGCCGAGGCGCGCGCTCTCGCGGGCGGCAGGCGGCGGCGGGAGCCGAGCGCGCGGGCCGCTCCCTCAGCGCGCGGGCGCGCGCGCCCTCCCCTCCCCGCCGCCATGTCGGAGGAGAAGCCCAAGGTGAGGTGAGGGGCCGCGGGGCCGGGGCCGGCGGGACCCTGGGCGGTGGCGGGGCCCGGGGCGGCACGGGGGGGGAGCAGGGAGAGAGAGGCCTCTCCGCCGGGCCTTGGGGCAGGGCTGCCGGTGGGGCCCCGCCCCGCCCGGCGGCGTGCGGCGGCCAAGATGGCGGGGTGGGCCGGGCCGGGGCGGTGGGAAGAGCAGGAGGGGGAGGCTCCGCGGAGACCCGAACTGGGTTCTGAACCCGCTTCTGCCCCTCCTCTCCCCCGCGCCGTATTTCATCCAGGAAGGCGTGAAAACGGAGAACGACCACATCAACCTGAAAGTGGCGGGGCAGGACGGCTCGGTGGTGCAGTTCAAGATCAAGCGGCACACCCCGCTCAGCAAGCTGATGAAGGCCTACTGCGAGCGGCAGGTAGGGCCGCCGCCGGAAAGGGCCCTCGGGGTGGCGGGGGCTCCCCTGCGGCTCCCCCCGGGACGCTGGGAACACCGGTGGGCGGCTGTGGCCGGGCGGGCAGCAGAGCCGGGGCTCCGGGCACTGTCAGTTCTGAGGTCCCTTCAGTTGGTGGACGCTGCCTCATCGTCCTCAGGGAGCTCTCAAAATGTCCCTCCACAGCGTTACCGAAATTTCTTCAGTTCTGAGGCCAGTTTACTCTGAATTTTTAGCCTAGTAACCCTCACTTCTGTCATCTTAGAACTTCAGCAGCTTTATACAGTGCATGTTTCCTGTTTGGAAGATGGCACGGAGCAAATTCTCCTATGCTGCAGCTTCCACCGTGGGGGTTTTTTCTCCTCCCTTCACCTGTCTCTCCCGTTGCCCACCGTGCAGTTTGTCCTGCTGCACTCTGCAGGTGGTGGCTGGCTGTGCTGTGTCGGTGGCTGTGCCTCGCTGTCACCCTGAGCTGAACAGGAGAGGGCTTTCTCCCCACGGCCCAGGTCCTGAGCCCGTAGCCCCCTGTGAGGTGGTGCAGAGCAGAGGCTGGGGATGCGAATGGCTTTTGGTGCTGGCATTTCCCCTTGTCTGTTACTCGTGGGCTCCTTTCTTTGCTTACCTGAACCTTATGTTCTGCCCTGTCCCGCGCTTGTTCTCAACACGTCTCAGGTTGAGAAGGAGAACTGAATACGTGGGATCTTCGGAAGGGTGTGGGGAGTTTTGGGGGGGTGTGTGGCTCTGTGTATGACTGGAGGTGTGAATCACATGGGGATTTTGAAGGATTTTAGAGGGCAAAGCAAAGACTTAGATCCCTGAGGCAGGAAGTAAAGACTGTCTCATGTGATTAAACGCTGTCAGAACAGGATTCAATCGTGAATTCAACTCCAGTTTTAAGGGCAATATTAACTTCTTAACATTAGACGCTAGCATTTTTCTAATAAACCTTGCAAGTAAAAATGTGCCTCAAGTTCTGCAAGTTCTTTTTTCCTCAGACAGTCGTCTTCATGGTTCCTTTTCTCATCAGAAGATAAAGAACTAGAACTGGGAGCAGATACCTGGCAGGAGTGAAAACTTGCCTTAACTGTCGATAGTCAGTGCTGATAGCTAGTTACACAAAAAATTTTTTTTTTCAGCTTTTTTTAAAATGTTTTGCTTTGAATCAACTTAATGTACTGTTACTTCTCTGTCTGCATGAGAAACAATTGCTGCTCCTTCCTGACATGTCCTCTGAGGCTTTATAGAATGGTGTATCGATGGATCTCTTCTTAAATTACCTTTGTAAATTAACTTTTGATACTTGTGCCTTGCAAAGTAGGATCAGAACCAGGTGCCAAAATCGCACCTGTGTGTCCATATAGAGTCCTTGCTGTGCCAGCAGCGCAGCAGGATGTCGCTCAAATGTCACTTCCTCAATTGATATAGCAAGCTAGGTGCAGTGAGTTTCCTGTCCAGTTAGTTTGTTAATATTTGTTCTGACAGTAAATCCATTAGTGTTTTGTTTGGCTTCAAAAATGAAAGCGTGGTTTCTCATATTAATTACTTTTTAAACTTGCAGGGCTTGTCGATGAGGCAGATTAGATTCAGATTTGATGGACAACCAATTAATGAAGCAGACACACCTGCACAGGTATGAAAAATACTTTTCCTGCAAATTGCTGTACAGAAATTTTGATGTCAGCATGCAGATCAAAGGGGTTTAAAATCAAAATGATTCTGAAATAGTTGCTGTAAGTTTAGCATGGGGTGGGATTATTTTTTTTTATTCCTTGAATGAAGGAAAATGGGTAGGTGCTGAACAAGCCAGGGCTGGAGTGCTGGTGTGGAAGGGGATACCTGGCAAGTGCTCGTGTTTTCGGCTCTGTCCTACTCCTGCCTCAGCCTGTTCAGGGCCAGCGCTGAAGCCGTAGCTGCCATGGGCGCTGGCGGTGCTGAGAACACGGGGAATTTCTTGGGCTGGCAAGGCCTGAGGCAGGGAAGGGAGGAGATGCTTGACTGGGGAGTTTTGTAGAAGATGCTAAAATGCTGCGTTTGGTCTGAGTGACAGGCATGCCTCTGAAACCATTTTGGGTTTTTTTGCCTCTGAAACCCATTTCAGTGCTGGTGATAGTCCGATCGGAGAGATGACGGAGTGCTTGCTGTGGAGTGATTGATGGAAAGTGTTAAATAATTAAAATTGCACCTCAAGTGCACTATTATTGGTACCGGTTAGGAGTAGAGAGCTAAGTGTAATGCTGAGACTGTGTATTTCAAATCTTGTATTTTCTGTATCTATTACTCTAACAGCTGGAGATGGAAGATGAAGACACTATCGATGTGTTCCAACAGCAGACGGGTGGAGCGTGCTAAGACGTGCCGTCCTTTTGAGAAGAGGAGTTTAAGGATCCTCATCACACCTCACTTTCTCATCTGTCCTTGGATTTGCTATTAAATAGTAAACAAATGAACATGCCAATCACATGGGATTCTTCTAAACTTTAGAGGACATTTACCAAAATTGCTTGTTGTCTTTGACGTACTGCGTGTGCAAGTCAAAACAGTATCTGCAGGGATTAATCTATATCTTAAATTGGGCCAATTTGATTTAAGTTCAGATTAAGTAATATGCATTGTCTCTCTGCTGTTGTATTTTTTCCCTTTTTTTTCTTTTTTTTTTCTTTTTTTTTTTTTTTCCTCTAAACCTGTGGCCTAAATATTCATCCATGTGTTAGGACATGGAGTGTTCATTGCTGGCTCTTGTCGGTCTTGCCCCTCTGTTTAATTCTAATCATGTAAATAATTCAATATATTTTCATGCCAATCGTGAGCATAAAAGTTTCCTTTTAAGATATGCCTACGGGAAGGAAAAGAGATGCGGATTTGAAGTTTTTAGCGTGTGTTGCAAACACAGTTACTTCAGAAGCGTTTAGCCTATGACACAAGGCTGGTACATGCAGATACAATGCTTAGTATAGCGTCGGAGTTTAAAATATTGCAGATTTACATGTGCTTTGTCATACTATGATGAAGTCGTCTGAAATATACTTTTTTAATGCAGAAATTAGATTTGTCCTGAGTTATTGTCAGAATCGGAGTTAGCGGAGCGGCTGGTCCAACACCTCATGCTCGTGATAGAGCAGCAGTGGTGGGTTTTTGTTGTGCAAGTTTATAAAAAGAGCAGCCCGTCCCTGCGACCTCAGCAGCGTTTGCGCAAGCGATGGGCAAACCCTGTCACTGCTCTCCTCTCCCTTTAGCATGTCTCTCTCTCTCTCAGTTGGTACTAGAAGCGTGCGGCCTCAGGTTTCTTTTTAATACTTGGTTTTGGTAGATAAACTTCATCTATAAATGAGGATTAAAAAAAAAGAAAAAAGAAAAAAAAAAAAAGGCGTTCTAATGTCCCCGAGCTGTATGTGCAGAAGAGCTGTCAAGACCCTGAGGAGCAAGGAGGTGTATGCGTGTTCAAAAAATAATAACCTGCTCTACCGCCTCCCCAGAATTTTCAGGATCTTAAAGGCATTTGTGTGGTGGGTGAGCTTCACACGCGGTGTGTTTCTGTGGGGACGCAGCGAGAGCTCTGCAGGCCCTGGAGTCTGTTCCAGGAGTGGTTTTGCTGAGGCCACCCTCTTGTCCCAGCTGCTGCACCCTGGGCTCCCTTTGGCCACCTTGGATCGCCTCCTGCTTGCTGGAAATCTTCCCGGAAAGGCCCTTATTTTCTTTTTTCATTTCCTTGCCCATGGGCTGGGGTGGGAGGTCCGACATCTCTCATATAGTCACTGATTTGTACATTTCATTTATTTGTTGTCCTTTCCTGTTGTATACAGTAAATCTAGTTTGGTACCTGGTCTCCTGCTTGCCCCTTCCTCCACCTGTGCTCCCCTTGCCTTAGCCCCTGCTCCCTTGCCCGGTGGGGAGCTGGATGCCACAGCTGCTCTTCCGCTGTCCCCCTCGGGGACTCCCGAGGTAGCAGAAGTACCTGCTGCCATATAAATCCCGGGGAACGTCCTGCATCCCTCATTCGCAGCTAATTTTCCCCGCACGATCCAACTTCTGGCCCTCTTTTCTCCCTCTCCCTGAAGCTCTAGCTTCATCCTCCGCTCCTGCAGCCGCCTTCCTAAAGGATGGCCACCGGGACCGTCTGTTTCCCGCTGCCCTAATTGAGTGTTTCGACCCTAATTGAGTTTTCCCGCCCGGGGTGGGGGGGAGGGGGTGTGTGTGCCCGGCGCTCCGCACGGCCGGCGCCGCTCTGCGCATGCGCGGGGCTGGGAGGCCTGGCCGGGCACCATAGAGGCGGAGGCGGCGGAGCGGCAGGCCGCCGTCCTCTCTAGCCGCCCGCCCGGAAGCGGCGGCCGGAGCGGCGAAGCCGCGCCATGGCGGGGACGGCGCTCAAACGGCTCATGGCCGAGTACAAGCGTGAGTCGGGGTGGGCTGGGCGCTCCTTGGGCTTCTCCCGGGATGCCCCTCCTGACGGCAGCCTTCTGAAAGCCCGGGGGGGGCGGAGGCGGCGGGCCGGGCTGGGGCGGTGACCGGCGGCGGGGCAGGCCGCGGGCCTCCCTCCCTCCCTCCCGGCGGCCGGGCCGCCTCCCTGTGCCCCGCTGGCCACGGTTTACCTGTCCCCGCCGGGCCTGCAGAGCTCTCGCTGCGTCCCCACAGAGGCACCCGGGGCGGGGGTTTAGGGGCAGCGCGTTCTCTGAAGCGCGGCTGTGGAAGCGGGGAGTCACGGATGGCGCCGCCTCCCTCCACCGGGATGTTCTCCCTTCTCCCTCGCCGCAGGGAGACCGTCCTGCGCACCGAGCCCGGCTGTTTGGGCTGGGACACCGAGGGGCGGTTTGTGAGCCGTTGGGATTCCCTGGCACGGGGAGCTTAGTCATGGGGGAGGGCTGGCAATCCTGGGCAAGTGGCCAGTTCTTTTTATTTTTGCCCAGGTAAATTTTGCAGGTGGAACAACTTACAGCCACAGAAGCCTCTGTCGCAGAGCTTTGTTACTTGAAGGATAATTAGATGTGTTTATCAAGACCTTCCTGGTGGTTAGTAAAAGCATTTGATCTAGAAGGTAGTGATCAAGGACATAGACTTGTTTGTTTAAAAATCTATGTGAGATGTGACTTTGCAAGGGGTGTTGAGTGGTGATCTTTGCCAGCCCCACCATGGAGCAGGGACCTGCTGCAGTGGTCTGGATCCCTCTGGGGTGTCCTGTTCCTCCTGGGGTGGGTGATCTGCTCACCGCTGCGCATGCCAGGCATCTGAAGGTGCCTTTTTATGGCAAGACATACTTTGTTGTTGTTGTTTACCTAGTTCCTTTTGGCCTCTGGTATTCTGGCTTTTATTTAAGGTTGGAATGTAGAATGGGTTAAAAAAAAAAAAGGTCTTTGGTAGGTGAAGGCATTAGGCTGTAAGAACTGTTCTCCTGCTCCAGTGAGGGTCATTTACAGAGCTCCCGAGGTTGTCCAGGGATGAGGAGTTGTTTCTCCCTTTACCATCATTTAGTGGAAGACTCCAGCCTGTATAAAATATTTATAGACGCGTGTTTCCTGCCAATACCATGTTTATTCTCAGGCCGCTCTGCTGGGCACACAGGTCTCCAAGCAGAACCATCATGCAGGTGTCTGCAGGTGCTGGCCTGCTGCAGTAGCCACTCGGGGTGGTGAGCGAGTCCCGCTGGCCCTGTGTTCAGGTAAAGCTTGTGCTGATGGTGTGTCCTAGAAACCTGCATTTTTCTGTTGTAATCCAGAAGTATTGACCTGAAAGGCAGCTGCAAAATGACATGACTCTGCTTCTATCTGTTCTCTTACATAAATCCTCTTAGTCCCAAAAAGCATTTTTGATCCTTTGTTGTTGAGAAGCTCTGAGATCTTACTTGAATGTCTTGTATGAACAAATTCTGTAGGGAAAAAGTGGTATTAGATAACATCAAAAAGAATTTGACTTAATGCTACAGGCAGACGTTACATGAATCTTCTTCCACATAGTTTCCCAGGGTAACACTTACCATGAACTGAGATAGCATCTTGTTTGTGATCTTCCTTTGTCAATACTTTCCCAACTGTAATAAAGCATAGTGTTGTAAAAAAACAAGTGTAATCTGCAATGACTTAAGTGTACAATGCTTTGTCTTCCAGAGACCTGAGTTACAGAATTAGAGTAAGCCAGACTTTTTGGTTTCTGTGGCCGCCTGGATTGCCCTGCGCTGTATGTGCATTTCCAGGGTCGTTACTTTCCTTTAGTGAGTGCTGTCATCAAACTTTGCTACAAAATCCATAATCAAGCCTGAATTATGACCTTCCTCTAGTGTTTCACAAAAGACTGGGCAGTTAGTTGTAGCTCGTCAGAAGCTGTTTTGTCCTGTAGAAATTTTCAGTAAAAGTTACTTTGAAAAATAAAAATAGTTCCTAGTCATAGGTAGTTCTGCTGCCTCTTTTTTTCAGAAAAAGAGAAAATCCTGTGTGGGGACAGGGCTGTAGGCTGAGGTTCAGTTTTGTGTGACCTTTCAGCTCCCTCCTGCCAATGTGTGTTGCTGGTTCATATTCCCAGAGCGGGTGTAAGCATTGCGTGGCCCTGGGTGAATGGGAATGGTGAGAAGACTTTAAATGACCTCTTCCTCCTGTCCGCCCACTTCGGGTGAAATCTCGTGTATATTTGTGGCGCACAATGTTTTTTTTCTTTAATTTTCCTCTTTCTTCTTCACTGTCTCTTCCATTTAGTTGCTTCTAGTCGTGGCGGAGAGGTTTGGCAGTCCGGGCCTTGCTGGTGGGTGTATTTTGTTTACCAGATTTCTAATTCTTCCCTTAGTTGCTTTTTTTTTTTCAGTTTTGGTCTTTGATTTTTCTCTGCGTATGTGCACACGTGTTTAAGTCTTTAAATAAAGGTTTTTTGTTACCGTATGTGAAAAATGCTTGATGTTGTAAGGAGTTTCTACCTGTTGGAGCCCAAATACATTATTCCATTTTGGGAGAGACTGTGAAATTGCAGTGTTTTCCCTTGTGGGGAAGGAAGGGAAGGTGGCTGTGGGCAGCCAGGTGAGATGGATTTATTTTTTGTCCTCATTTAGATCTTTGTTTGGAGTGTGATGACTTTTTGGTGTCTCATATTTATTCAAGTATTTTTCTACTCTGCCAGAACTAATTTAGATAAAGCTTTCAAAAAAATCAGATATAAAAAAGAGTGTCGTTTCTGTTAAGAGTATATGTTTTTTGTTAGTTCTAGATTTACAATATTTAGTAATAGTAAAGCCTGAAATTAGTCTCTCAATAGCAGTTTACGCTTGTGAGAGTTAAGAGATGGAAGACTTCTGTTTCTATGTTTTCTGTTTCCTGTCTGTGTGATCTTGAAGGTATCATTGACTCGACTTTTTAAATCTAAAACGGGTTACTTTGAAAGTATTAAGTCAAATCTGTGGAGATACAAGTGTTGTAGTGCCTAGTTGTATGCATTGTATTTCCTTTCTGTTACAAACAGATAACAGAGCAGTGGATTGTAATGCCAGCTGGTATCATTGGGAGTGCTGTTGGGTTAAAAAATATGAGATTTAAGTGAATTCTGAGAATTCAGAATTCACAGAAAAAATACACCTTCATCATACAGAACAAAATCTGGCAGCACTTCAATCGATGCTTCCTGTCCTTATTGCTTGGAGAGAGTTTGTGTGAGCTGGAAGAAAACTCCCGCTGCGGTGGGCTGGGTTGTGATGAGCTGCTCTCTCCGGGGGAAGAGGAGGATGAACATTTGTGGTAGGCCTCTGCGGCTGTCTGTGTTAAACCTGCTTTGAAAATGCTCTTTCCTAATTGTTATGCTTAGGAAGTATCTCAGACACACGCTGTGCTGTGTGTCCGCGTGAGCTCAGACTGCCTTATGCCGATCGGATGCTATGTCAGAGAAGAGAGAAGAAAACAGAATTTTTGGCAGAGTAGAAAGAACAAGATTCTGGTTTCAAGCGTGTCAGTCCAGATGCTGTCAGCTACTGAAGTGAGCATGTGCCCTTAATATTTCCTGGGTCTTGTGCATTTAATCACCTGGGAGATAAGATAAATTGTTGCAGTTTTCCGTTCAACAGAACTTCTTTTTTAAGAATGTGATCAGTCTTTCTGTTAACCTCTTTAACAGGGAGGTCTGTTTTCAGTTCTCCTCCTTTTGGCCGAGGTGTAATTGGTCTATATTGACTCCGTAAACAGCAGTGAAATGAAAAGGGAGGCATTGATGGTGTGCGCAGCCAAATCTGCCCCAAGTTTCTGATAGAAGCGTTGCACTTCACTAGTGTCAGCTGCGTTTTGTTCAGTCTCAGCTTACAAGCAAAGCTATAAAGTAAGGTTTAGCTATCATGCTACAAGCTGGGACTTCGCTGCATTTCAATTTGGAAGCCAGTCCCCTAGATTGCGTGCAGCAAAACCACCCTGTAAACCAAACAGGATGCCTCATGAAGGATGCAAAGACGGACACTACTCCAAATGCTCTACAGTCCTTAAGAGAGATATCGCTCTGAATCAGCTGGTGGGCTGCGTCACCATGGGCTCCTCCAACGTGCACCCAACAACACGTGTGTGAGCAGAGAGCTCTCCACAAACCTCAGACCCTGGGGCACCCTGAAGTGGCTGTGGTGACGTATAAGTGACCTGGTGCCTTATCTGCCTTCCCTTCCAGCAGCAGCTGCCAGCCTCAGCTTTTCCTTGTAACTCTTGTTTTCCACAGAGACTTTTGGCCTTGCCCTTTACCTCTTTCAAAACTAATCCTTTTCTGGTTTTCTGTTTTATCCTTTTGTTCCACGTTGACTTCTCATGCTTCTGGCTCTCAGAGTCCCTTAATAGGACATTACTGCTTGTGCCTTTGCTCCATAGGAACCCTGAAGGCTTTCCCGTCAGTACGGTATTCCATGGGTGCATCAGGAGGCTGCTTTATCCCATGATTCCTGCTGATGGCAGCTCTGGTAGTTCACACCATGTAAAATACCAGCCCAGGCAGGTGGTGGCCTCGCTCTGCGTGCACCAAAGAGGGTTATCTGCCCCCTGGTAGCAGAGGGGAGGCCATGATGCTCTGCGGAACGAGGCCTGTGCTCCAGCACAGGCGTGGGGTCCCAGAGCTCCAGGTGAGGGTGACAGAGCTGTGGCCAGTGCGGCAGGAGGGCTCCTCTGTGTCTGATGGCTCCACTTCTACCTTGGTTGTCCCACAGATCGTAAGGTTCCGCTCCTTGGAGGTTTCTTCCTGGATGTACAATCACCAGTCAGCAAGGAGCTGACACATCAAGGGCTCCTGCAAAGTCTTTCTGCTGATCTTGCCCCTTGGAGAAAGGGGAGTGGGGGAGGTGGCTCTCAGTTTGTTCAATCTGCCTCTTTCAAGCAGCTGGTGTAGCTTCAGGATCCACGTTTCCCTTGTCAGTGCCTGGTGTTGGATGCTGTCCATGCTCAGCATGGGCAGAGGGCTCAGCTCCTTGCTGTCACTGGAAAACAGAGCGCGCAGGAGCAGAAATGGCACATCAGTGTTTGAGTCGTTGGGTGATGGTGGCTGGCGTGTGGGCGTGCGCTGGCACGCTGCTGTCGTGGCTGGACAGGCGAGAGGACTGTATGGTGTGGCACTCGCAGAGGGGAAGAGCTTTCCCTGGGAAAGTGTGAAACTGTGCTTGTGTGTGTGTGAGTCTTGCAGATCAGGAGGCCAAACTCAGGCTAGCCAGAAGTTCCCCCCAGGCTGGATGCCATGGAGAGCAGAGGGTGGGCTCTTCCGTCTGCTGACAAGCTCCCGTTGTGCCACACATCTTGCTCGGGAGGGCAGCTGCAGAGGGACAGCGTGGCAGAGGAGAGCTGGGTGGGAGACTCTTTGGCCTAGCTGACTTGTCAAAGTCGTTCTGCAGTGAAAGGTTAAAACAAATGCTCTGATCGCATGCTTCTTGCTGCTCGCTTAAAAATAATTGGAAAAAATCCCCCCTGATATTCCATTAAAGTGACCCTATTTTGGAGGTTCTGGTAAGACTGAAGCAGCCGATGCTGTGTCAGCTACTGGCAATTCATGCTGTGTAGCTCCCAAAAGCTGTGCCCCCAATTTTCCTTTGAATGGCTCTAGAGAAATCACAGGGTAAGATGTGACCATTCATGTGGAAAAGGGCTTTTTCCTTCCTCAATGACCAGGTGTAGCAGCAGCAGCTCAAAATCAAATCTCGTGTGTCCCTGCGCTTTGCCGGATCCTTAAGAATGGAAGCCTCTTTCGCCTATCTCCGAGGGGGGAGCTGAGCAAGGTGAAGTGGAGAATTGAACCTCCATCCTCATAAGGACCCTTTACTCAGTGGGGTTTGGCTCTTGCTTCCTGGTTGCCCCGGTTTTCCTTGGGGGTGGAGACCTGTACGGCATACCTCTGCGTGGCTGCCCACTGCAAGGAACGCGCAGATGCTGCCACTGGGCTTTTCATGGGAAATCGTGGGAAATATCAGAGAGATTTTCTTCTTAGAGAGAGCCACAAGATGGAGCAAAATGATTCCAGGAGCTCCTGGGTTTGACATCTCCCTCTTCCTGTCTAAAAACATCAACAAGAAAAGCTGTTAGAGACCCACTACTGAGCTGGAAAAACCTGCTCCATAATGTCAAGTGTCGTGGTAAACCGTAATGCTGAGTATCAATCTGTTGCTGTGCTTTTGAACTTCAGTGGCAGAGGTCTGTGCCAAAGTTAATGGCAATCTGAGTGAACTGAAGAGTTTCGCTATCTTTCCTGTTGGCGTATATTGGCACGTTTTTTAATCCAACAGTAACTGAGCTGTTTTAAGGCAAAAATCCGTGTGCTGTTACGTGCAGCCCTACCCACAATTTTCACATATAGCCTAACAGAAATTAGGTCAAGTGTCTGGTTTATTGGTTTGTGACTCCCTGTATTCTCTAGGTGTCCTGTTTTTGTGCATGGGAATGTGTGTGGCCTTTCCTGCGTCTGTGTTCTGTGTGTGATCGGCCGCTAGTAGTCCGTGGGCCATAGGTTAGGAAACACTGTTCTAGATAAGCAGCTCACAGCGCTTACTTAAGTTGGCCCAATTACTGTTACCTCCTCTGGTCTGACACCCTCGGAGTGTCACCTCCTGCTGCCGGTCCCGCTGGCTGCCCCACGTCTCGCTCAGAGCTGGGGGGCTGGCGTTCAGCCCCCCAGGGTCTGCAGGGCCACTGGTTGCCTGTGCAGGGCTGAACTTTGCCTCACCAGCTGCTACCACCCCTCAGGACTTTGGAATTGATGGTCGTTGCACTAGATGGTAGAAAAACTGGTTATTATTTTATGAGCGCACAGAGTGCTGGGTTTCAGCAGGCTTGAAATTGAGGTTATTGTATGAACTGGGGATTGTACCAGTTTCTTACTGATGAGTGAGCATTGGTGGATCCAAACAAGCATGACTGCTTCAGTGCTGTTTCTTTTTTCACTTGCGTTTTCCAGGCCACACAGGGGGAGTTGGATTGAATTCAAGCAACAGAGTCGCTTGTGAAATATCTTTTGCTTCTGCTTCCCCACCTTTTTGCGTCATTTTGGGTTTTGCATTGAGATGCTGTCAAATCTGAATTGGTGCAGAGTGGTTACAGGAATACAGCCCATTTTCTCTTTGGGCTGTTGAGTTTGTATCTGCAGATACCCCGATGCTCCAAGAGGAGAGTGTTTCCAGTGCTTTGTGGAAAAAGGTTTTTTCCTTCCTTCTCAGTTTTAAATTGTTGCCCCAGGGAAGTCTAGTTTTGGGAGCCTGAAAAAGTACAAAATGCCGAATAATTTTGTCTAGAAAATTGTCTTGCATGAAAAAGTTAAATTGTCAGCAGTGAGACACTGGGCCTTTTGGGTGTGGATTTTTGCCCAGTAAAGCATGGTCAGAAGGTTCCTCCCATGGTGTCCTCAAGCTTTTCTCCAAGGGTGTTTGCTGGTGGGGCCTCTGTTGTGAGCTGTGGCCGCCCAAATGCTAGCTGAAATGCTCGGGTTTGCAGGTCTTGTTAACCTTCCCTCTGTTTTTGTTTTCACAGAGCTGACCCTGAACCCCCCGGAAGGGATAGTAGCAGGTGAGGAGCTGAACGGGGTTTGTGCGCGGTGAAATTGCATTCGGGTAGTGCTAAGCGTTGTTTTGTTTTTTCTTAATAGGTCCCATGAATGAAGAGAACTTCTTTGAATGGGAAGCTCTGATTATGTGAGTTAATACTGTTTTGTATCTGAAATCAGCACTTGCACACTGTGATTGGCTTCTAGGAGAACGAGAATGTAAAAAAAATAATATCGGTTCTGCAAAATACCAACCTTGGCCTACCTTTGGTTGGGAACTTCTGTTCTGACCCAAACAGCGAATTATATTTGGAATTTAAACAGTGTGACAGAGGCAGGATTGGGACTTAAGTGATCATTTGTTGCACAGGTGTCATATAATAAGCAATGTTAAGTACAAGTAACTTGCAAATTTGACAGGAATCCTCATTTGGGCTCCCTTGGGTATGTGTTGCGTATACAAACACTGTAGGGAACAATGAATTGCTTGTAGATTGCACAAACCTGTTGGGAACATTACTCAACTGCAAATACGGGACAGGTTTTTCTCATGTTTTAATTGAGCAAGGTACACAGATTATCAGTAATAGGAGAAAACAATTAATATCTAAAATCAGTTTACTTTTCAATTTTTTTTTCTAGAAAAATGGAAGGGGATTGATCTGAGAAAGTATTCAAATTGTTTTGAAATTCTTTACACTTCATGAATCTGCTGGTGTTGTAAAGGCATTGGGCGCAATGGCTCCATGCAGAAAGCTCTTCTGTTGGTGAATAGCTCTGATTGCTACCTGTTTTTGGGGGTGACAAAGACAAAGCTGCATCGTCCCCCTCCCACTCTCAAACAAGTGGGTATGGTTGTTCATAGCAAAACTTGCAATGGAAAGACAAAATCTTTTTGCCGAGCATCTTACAAGTTGTTTTCTCTTTTGTTTATACTCACTTACGCTGTACCCTTCTTTGGGATCTCTGTGTGCACGGAATAACTGGTGATTTCTACAAAATAAAGTTCTAAAACAGTAGGGGAGAGGAAAAGAGACGTTTGTTACTCAGGTCTGACAATTTAGGCAAACGCTACAGAATTAAAAGATGAAGAAGATCCTAACAGCTAAGTCCTGAAGTGGTGGTCTGTTAGGGTAGATGCAGGCCCTGTAGTTCAAGATTCCTTTAATAAGAGTTGGCGATTTCCTTTCCTTCAGCCAGGGCCAGGGGCTCCTGGAGGACGCCAGGGGCAGCGGGCAGTGGCCATGGCCTCGCTCGCAGCGTGCCTGCGGTGCTCTTTGCCGGTCTTCACTGCAAACACCACTGCTGACTTACCAGATCCTCAACTAGCGTGGCTGGCAGAATTCTCCTTAGCTCGATTTGCTTGGAGTGTGTTGTCTAGGGATGAAAACCAAGAGTTCTGTCTCTTGGGACCAGGCACGCAACCAATACAAAAGCATCGCAAGCTGTAGCACATCGCCTATTCCACACAAGCTGGCTGCGTGGGTGATCCTGCTTTATGGCAAGCGTGAGCCTTCGAGTTATTTTAGGCCTTGATAAATGGAGATTTGGATTACCTCTGCTTGTTTGCTGATTGATATGAAGAGTTGGTAAATGCCTCTGCTTATCTGCAGCAATTTATCCTGTGATGAACAGGTTGTACTTCCTGGTAGCTCCGTCCCCTGAAAACAAACACTTTGCATGGAAATAGGTAGTTTGTTGCCTGACACCAAAGATTTGGGCTGTGATGTCTTAGACTTTCTCTTTCTGCCAGTGGAATAATTATCACTCTTCGAAACTTGGGCTTTGTAACGTACCCAATTTCAGTTCAGACAGCTGTGCATTGCTTGGGAGCGTAGAAATCCCAGAGGAGGTAATGCACTTCTTGGAATATGGAAGGAAATTCCTGTCTGTTGGTACTGTCTCGTAGCAGAGATTGCGTGGTTGAATAGAACTTCCATGGGGGACACACAGAAGTACTTTTGGATTTGATTCATCACCTAGAAAATACCTTTTCTGATGTTTCCCATAACAAATTCTTAAACAACAGAGGAGCCGCTTGCAGACTTGAAAGCCCTTTAAAGTGCTGAGTGTTGAGCTTCAGGTCTTTGTCAGCACAAAATGAGAGGCGGAGGAGCTTTAATTTTGGTTTCTGTATTGTGTGTGTGTCATAGTAAAATTATATTTTTAAGATCTGCTAAATTCTGAAGCTGTGGTACAATAGAAACGTGTTTGCCCTAAACACGTTCGGTTACTTTCATCTCTTTACGAAACTCTTATTAGTAGAAGTGTTTGTGTACATTTGGAAAGCAATCTAAATGACTTGTTTATATTTGTCTGTGATAATCTTCTCAAATGTTTTGTAATCTCAAATGTGCTGTGTGAGATTATGGGAATGAAAGAAGTGCAGATGAGTAATTTAAAATAAAGTTGGCTTCAATTTTTTAGATAGACGAAGTGTAAAAGGTAAGTATGTAGCATATTAACAAAGAAGAGAACAGAATACTTTATTTTTATTTTTTTTTCCTTCACCCAATTTATATAAAGTTAGAGCACGTGTAATGGCAAATATACCAAAAAAAGAGAGACCCAAGAGAAAAAAGACATTGCTCATATATCAGTTCAGAGGTGGGCTGGGTAATCTTACACAGATTGATGTAAGAGCTTGGCTTGGAGATAAAATAATGCCTTTTAAAATAATGGCAATCATAATTTGTATTTCCGGTGTTCTTGCCTGCAGCAGCAGTTCTGGATAAATGTTAAACATAGAAATGTTAAGGTTGTATTGACATGTCTGAATGATAGAACAGTTCTTGTGCTCCCAAAGCAAGTGTAATAGATCCAGAACTGAAAATACAATGTGGTAATCTTTCTGAACTGTAAAGCTTTGGAGCCTGGTGTAAAATTCACCCTTTTGATAAGACATCAAACAATAGCTGAATTAGAGTATTTATGAAAGACAAATCTTTGCAACAGGGCGACTTATTCGTGATGATAAATAGTCCCAGCATGTTGAGAGAGTTTGCCATAATGCTGCTCGATTCCTTAGCGCTGCGTGAGGTCCGACAGACTGCTCTGTGTTGTGGAAATTCTTGAATTTAATGTTTCAAGACCAAGTTTTGCTGCCTTTGGTTGGCATATATAAGTGTGTGTTGCTATTGAAGTTTATCCCCAAAAGACACAAAACCATGTAATAAGAGCTTTATTAGCGTAAAGATTGCTTGAAAAATAAAACAGTATAAATTGAAGTCAACTTATCAAAAACCTGTCTAGAAAGGTAATTAGAACTATAATTAGGCTTAGGACTTCTGTTTAGCATGGAATTCCCCTTTTTGGCATCTAATGACTCTGGGGTTTGGTCTTTTTCCAGCATCTTTTTCCAAATAAGAAACCATTTACAAATGTACGTGAAGCTATGAATATAGAATTAATTGTCCTTGTCAATGCGCTTTTCCCCTCCCGTTTTGGCAGATACCTGCCATCCTTTTCTTGCCCTTGCCCAAGTAATAGCCAGCTCATGGAGTTCAGCGTTTCTTATTTTCATGTTATAGCTTATGTCAACAGAGTTGTTCATAACATCTCTTACACAACTAAACAGTCTGGTTGTCTAGCTGGTTGTTGGATACAACTCAAGGGGAAAAAGGAGAGTTTATGGCCTTTGGAAGAAGGGGCGGGCCACTCAGGACGGCTACAAAGATGTTGTAAGGCTATTTAGGGAGAAAATTAGAAAGGCCGAAGCCCGCCTAGAACTTAACCTGGCTTTGGATGTTAAGAACAATAAAAAGAGTTTCTATAAATAGATTAGTAACAAAAGGAGGACTCGGGAGAATCTCCAGCCTTTATTGGATAAAGGGGGTAATGTAGTGACAAAGGATGAGGAGAAGGCTGAGGTACTTAATGCCTTCTTTGCCTCAGTCTACTACTAAAGACTCGGTTGTTCCCTGAGTACCCAGACCCCTGTGCTAGCAGATAGGGGCGGGGAGCAGAATGAAGCCCCCGTAATCCAAGGGGAGATGGTGAAAGACCTGCTCCAACACCTGGATATACACAAGTCTATGGGGCCAGATGGGATCCACCCGAGGGTACTGAGGGAGCTGGTGGAAGTGGACACTGAGCCACTTCCCATCATTTACCAGCAGTCCTGGCAAACTGGGGAGGTCCCAGTTGACTGGTGTCTAGCAAGTGTGACGCCCATCCAAGGGCCAAGAAGGGCCGGAAGGGTGATCCAGGGAACTACAGGCCTGTCAGCCTGACCTCGGTGCCTGGGAAGGTCAGGGAACAGATCATCCTGGGTGCCATTATAGGGGCACATGAAGGACAACCAGATGATCAGGCCCAGTCAGCATGGGTTCATGAAAGGCAGGTCCTGCTTGACAAACCGCATCTCCTTCTATGACAAAGTGACCTGTTTGGTGGATGAGGGAAAGGCTGTGGATGTTGTTTACCTGGACTTTAGTAAGGCCTTTGATATAGTTTCCCACAGCATCCTCCTGGAGAAACTGGCTGCCCATGGCTTCGCTGGGTTAAAAACCAGTTTGAGGGTCAGGCCCAGAGAGTGGTGGTGAATGGAGTTAAATCCAGTTGGCGGCCAGTCACGAGTGGTGTTCCCCAGGGCTCGGTACTGGGGCCGGTTCTGTTTAATGTCTTTATCAATGATCTGGACGAGGGGATTGAGTGCAGCTGCAGTAAGTTTGCAGAGGACACCAAGTTGGGTGGGAGTGTTGACCTGCTTGAGGGTAGAAAGGCTTTGCAGAGGGGTCTGGACAGGCTGGATTGATGGGCCCAGGCCAATGGTATGAAGTTCGAAAAGGCAAGTGCCGGGTCCTGCTCTTGGGTCACAAACCCCAGGCAGTGTTACAAGCTTGGGGCAGAGTGGCTGGAGAGCTGCTTGGTGGAAAAGGACCTGGGGGTGTCGGTCGACAGCCATCTGAATATGAGCCAGCAGTGTGCCCAGGTGGCCAAGAAGGCCAACAGCATCCTGGTCTGTATCAGCAATAGTGTGACCAGCAGGACTGGGGAAGTGACTATCCCCCTGTCACCTGCACTGGTGAGGCCCCACCTCGAGTGCTGAGTCCAGGTTTGGGCCCCTCACTACAGGAAAGACATTGAGGTGCTGGAGCGTGTCCAGAGAAGGGCAATGGAGCTGGTGAGGGTTCTGGAGCACGAGTCTTGTGAGGAGCATCTGAGGGAGCTGGGGGTGTTCAGCCTGGAGAAGAGGCGGCTGAGGGAGACCTTCTCACTCTCTACGACTCCCTGAAAGGAGGTTGTAGCCGAGGGGGGTCTGTCTCTTCTCCCATGTAACAGGCGATAGGACAAGAGGAAATGGCCTCAAGTTGTGCATGGGGAGGTTTAGACTAGATATTAGGAAAAATTTTTACACTGAAAGGGTTATTAAGCATTGGAACAGGCTGCCCAGGGAAGTGGTTGAGGCACCATCCCTGGAGGTATTTAAAAGACGGGTAGACACAGTGCTTAGAGGTACAGTTCAGTGATGGTTTTTGTCAGAGTTAGGTCGATGGTTAGACTAGATGATCTGAAAGGTCCCTTCCAACCTAGGCAATTCTGTTATTCTATGATTTAATGCCATATAATGGCTGGAGGAGAACTGATGTCCACTCCTCAGTGCTTTAGGGAAGATTGTAGAATAGCATCATGTGCAGAAAAAAATGCAGAGAGTACCTGCTCTGCAGGCTGTAGAGAGTCTTAGATGGAGCAGGGTTAGGACAAGGTTTTTATTAAAGTTACGTGTGTCCAGCTTGTGCAGGATGAGGGCCTTCCCGGTGCATGCCGTTAGCGATGGCAAGTGCTTTGTCTTTCCCGGGGTGCAGGAGCCGCTTAAGGCGACCGGCCTGGTGGCTCGGTGCTCTTTGCTCGGTGGGACGGGTGTCACCACCGCGTGGTCTGGGTGTTTCTTGGAGGAACCCTAAGCAAGTGCTGCGTTGTCTGGACTTCAACTAGCTAGCAGCTCAGACGAGATCACAGCGTAAGGCACGGAGGCTTTGAAGGTGGTGGACTTGGAAATCTTTGCAGAGCAGATGGTGTGATTGCACAAGGTGCAGTGCTCCATCCCTGGCCCCGCCGATGTCCTTTTTGGACTGAACATGATGCTGTCAACCTTAAATGTTGCGGCCTCCTGAGTGTTTTGTAGTTGCAAATGCTGTCTTGGATTAACTTTAGTAATTTCTTTGAAGCTGATCCTGGCAGCAATGAATGGCTAAAACAAAAGCATTTTGCTCACATAATACAGGGCCTAAAATGGAGCATGTTGGGTTAACATATTTGACAGAAGAGCCCTTAAGGCTGTGTGTTTGCTCTCAAAACAGAACATAAGACACCCACCAGCTTTTCAATGCGTGTATGTACATACTCTTAGAAGTTCAACAATAAGCCTTTAAAATGCAGCTGGAATTAAAATGTTAATGACAAAATGCATTCCGTTTACTCTCAGATGTGAATTGAATGCCGACTAAATTTAGGGAAAAGGCCAGAAAGGGAACAAAACGGTTGAGATGGTTTAGCTTTCATTCTTGCAGTATGTTGATGCATTTCTCTAATCTTACCCGCCAGCGTCAATATTCAGGTTTAAATCACGTAGTTCTTGTGTTTATCTACCAGCCAAGTCTTTGGAATCCCAAGGTTTAGGAGAGTGAGCCTCCGAGGGCTTTAGGTTTTGCTGGCCTCAGTTTTCTTTTTCTGTAGGTTACCAATTGCAGCCTTAACTGTTAGGAGTCCTTGTTGAACTTTTATGTTCTTTCTATCATTGAAAATGTGGATTGGGAGGAGGAGGAGGCATGAATATATTGCTAAACCTTATTTTCTGTAGCCCTTGTTGAAGAGCTTTTTGCTAAATACAGGAGGCTTCCTTGGCTAAGATTTTCAGTGATGAAGTTTGTTCCGCGATCTTTCCAATCAGGGGAGATCATGTTTGTGTTACAACTTCCAGATGGTTCATCAAGTTTGAATAAATCATGTCTGGGAAACTTTTTTGCTCACCTTCCAGAAATGCTTTATGTAGGGAGGGTGAAATAGTTGTCTGTATATTCTCAGCTTGATCGCACTTTGAACTAGATGATGAACACAATAAGGAAATGTTTCTACAAGAACCCTGATGAAGCCATTCGTTCTCCGCGTGCACTTAGGGAGCGCAAACTAAATACCTTAAGTCTGTAAAGAAATGTTCTCCTGCCTTTACCAATTAAAGTCCCTGAGCTGTGTTTTTGTTTTTACAAAACTTCGCTGTGTTTTTTTGCATCAGATAGCGATAAGTGTTTATGTGTGGTTATGCTCGACGCTGGCAGTTTGGATCTCCATAGGTTTTATAAATTATTTTTAAGCTACAGCATTTGACATCTCTGTCTTGTGCAGCATAACAGTATCTTCAAAGGCACAGGAGTCCCACACCTGCCTCTGCTTTCTCTTGACGTGCAGACGCCCAAATCCTGGAACATGCCTTGGAGCCAGATACTCCAATTATATCCAGACACACCCTGCTAATTAAGCAGTGTTGTGACCTTCCTAGTAATTTAGTGTGCGAGCTTTGATTTCCCCCTTCCCTCCCAAGCCCCGTATTTGGATTTAAGTCTATGAGGTGTGGGGTACGAGTGCATTAACGCTTTGTTTTCTGGAGAAGATGATAGAACCCAAACCTCAGATGTCTCATTAGACAAGAACCTGGGTGAAAGAACGATTTAAAACTCCGGTGAATAGCTTTTTATCTGTTTCTAGGGGTCCTGAAGACACCTGTTTCGAATATGGGGTTTTCCCTGCTATTCTGAGCTTTCCACTCGACTACCCACTAAGTCCTCCGAAGATGAGGTTCACGTGCGAGATGTTCCATCCAAACAGTGAGTCTGATGCAGCAGGACGTACGGGGGAGTGGGTTGCTTGTGCACCTTAAAAACAAACTCTGTGGCAGGAGAGCTGACATCTTTACCAAGGGTTGTGCTCTCCCTTTCCAGCCTTGAGTATGCAGTAGGAGTCTTCAGCTGTCCGGCAATTTTGCTCTGTCTTAGGGTCACTTTCTCTATCACATTATTCCTCATATACCTGTTGGTCATAAACAGCCCAATAAAGTTTCTAACACTTTCACTGCCTTTAAGATCATCCCAGGAATGCTTGTTACTGTTATATAAATAGTCTAAAGATAAATCTTCTGTACATGATGTGAGATGTAGTGAATTAATACAGACTCTTTCCTGTCTTGTTCTGTGACTTGTAGTTTGGTGTTACTTTCGTGAGTGACAATGTATTCACTAAAGTATGGATGCAGCTTTACTAAGCAGCATGGCTTTTTTCCCATTAAGTCATGGGTTTAGTAATGTTTCTGATGTGATCTTTCTGAAATACAGAGTGCTCTGTCCAAGCAGATGACACGTATGCGGGCATTTAATATTAAGACCTTGCTGGCCTTTTTCTCTGCGATTCTGGTGGTGACAATATTATCTTAGGACTTTTCAGTGGAAGCAATTGAAGTAACATGTACCGCTAACGTGTTTGAGCCATGGACAGGTAAAAACCTTGAAGCCTTCTTTCACGGCCTGGAGAGCTACTTTCTGGAGTCAGCCTTGGCATTCTGTGTGAAATTGTTCTTTACAACATCTGCTAAATCAGCATGGATCGTGTAAAGATTGTTCAGCATCACCCAGATTTGATGGGCTGGATCCGTATTCTAGGCTATTAGGTCTCGGCCACTTGAGAGCAATAAAAGGAAAATCCTGCCCTCCTGCCTGGTGTTTTCTTCCCAGCTGACATTCCTGCACTTGCATAATGCAAATCTTAATCTCGGTTGTGAATCGATTTATTTCATCCCATTCCAAGGAATTTTGAAATTTCTTGAAGTTCTTCCCTTCTCAAAACACCAGTGAATGCAGATTCTTGTGTGTTTAATCCACATCTTCCTGTCCTCCTGTGGAGGACACACCTGCACATCACAGCGTAGAACTGTGCGGAGGCGCCCAAGACCATGTAGCATCACCTCTGAAGCTCTGATGACTGCAGCGTTTGGCACCTGGAAGCAGTGTGGCTGCACCGGCACCTTGCTCCAGCTGGACTAATTCACCCAAACTTCTTGTCAGGGCTGGTCTCCGTGAGCAAATCCTTGTCCGCACAATACTTTGCATCTCCAGTTGTGGCCGTGGCATGAGGTTCACTGCTCACAGCTGCTTTGTCGGCAGCATAGCCAGGAGGAGTGGGGTGCGGAGAAGCACAAACTGCCTGACTGTCTTGTGTTACAGAGTGGCTCTACACGTGGGCGCTTCCCTTTTGGGGTTAACTGGAACATACTGACTGGTCAGCTCAGCTCTTTAAAGTCCTGTGACTCTGGGTCACCTTGATCTAAAGTTGAGATCACCTAAAGCGGACACTTGAATCTTTCTTAGGCGGCATTGTGATGGTCTGGTTGTAACCCGGAAAGGCTGTAGAAGTGGGTAGCCATGCTGTGCTCTTTCTGTTCCTTAAGTGCTTATCCCTCCACCTGTGTGGAATTGCAAAGGAAAATGTTTAAAAACTCTGCTGTGTTCCCTTATCTTTGCAGCTTGTGTTATGTACAGGGGGGAATCGAGACACCACAGAACTATATTCTGTTAAAATAAAATGACGTTCCTGGATGCTCTGATGAAGATAACTTCAAAGTAGCGATTAATGACACATCTTGCATTAGCACCTAGTGACAAAGCAGGAAGATGCATACATCTTCCTGGAATCAGCCTTTGATGTCTGGACTGTGCCACTGTGATCCAGCTGTTTTAAACGAGGCACACTGCATAAAGACATCAGAGTAACTTCCAGGTGAAATACCTTCTACCAGTGTGTTCCGAACTTGCAAGGAGAAGTGCTGTTTCAGCATGGGCTGTTTTCATCTCTTCCAGCTACGGGCTAGACCAGCTCCAGTCCCCGGGGGGGTGCTGCAGGAGGGGATGTAAATAAAAGTCTTCCAAAGCGCTTATGTGTTGCAGGGTTGTGCAGACATTAGCTGGGTGAATAGAAGGAACTGGAAATGAGCACAACCACTTCCAGCGGTCATTCCCCCGTTTTGTTTTGTCTTGTTTTCCTGGCAATAGCACAGATTTGGTCACCCGAAGAACAGCAGCGCTGGAAGTACTGGGTTCCAGTTGTCATTTCTTGGGCGCCTGCAGAATTAGGTCGCGTTGCTAAAGCAGAACTCCATTCTCGTTGTGTTGCCTCTTCAGCCTTTCTTTGGCCTCATTATCAAGTCAGTGGAGTTCAGTCTGTGAAGACAACTTGTAATGTTGCAGAAGCTTTGTTTAATAAGGTCAATTATACGCTTGATAACATATACCACTTTTCCTTCCTTGCTGCACCAGAGCAAGTTTGCTTAATTCTTTTTACGGTCACGGTCCAGTGGAGGACTCCAAGGTGCATTCAGTGTTGTGTGACTGTTACCCTTTGATTAACGTAGGACTAGTTACCTACTTGGAGCAGTGTCTGTGCATAAATACTTGCCTTGTTCCACCAGACTGCTTCTCTTATTTTTTCCATGGAGCCTGTCACTTGTTATTTAATGATACGACTGCTCCCAGCAGGCTTCTGTTGGGGCAGGGTGACCCAAGTTTGTTAGAATTTTTTTGCTAGATGCTTGTCTTTCAGATTTTGTGTCCACTTGCCTTTGGAAGAGGGAATTTAAAACTGAGTTTAGTGTCAGTCGTATAAAGGCCAAGTATAAACATTCATCTATGCTAAAGAACTGGAGACGCAAAGTGTTTCCTCTGAGTAACAGTCCATCCCCTCTACTTCTTGTGCAGTTTACCCGGATGGAAGAGTTTGCATCTCTATTCTTCATGCTCCTGGGGATGATCCCATGGGATATGAGAGCAGCGCTGAGCGGTGGAGTCCCGTGCAGAGCGTGGAAAAGATCCTCTTATCAGTCGTTAGCATGCTGGCAGGTAAGGACTGCTGTTTTATTAGCGGTAGCTCAGGTAGCAGTTACTGAGTTAGCTAGAGCTGCTTCTTGCTGTTTGATTTAAGTGAGCAAAGGATATTTAAAACTGCTTGGCAGCAACCACAGTTCTTAAAGCCCCAATACTTACTTATTTAATAAAACAGGTCTCTGAAAATAACTGGGGGGGGGGCGGGGAAAGACTGAATTATTAAATAGGTGTTTCCAGCTTTGCGAGCAACTGCACTGCTTTCCTCCCAGGTCAGCAGCAGCCAAGCAGGTACTGATGGTCGGGTGGGTCCTGAGGCTCAGCTGGTTCCCTGCTCCTGCACAAAACCTGTGCTCCATCTTTGTATTTGCGAGGACGTTTGTTCAACTTTTGCAGGTCTTAGAGCTATTGATTACAGCCTGTGTTGGATTTTAGCAGCTGAAGCGTTATTGGCCAGATCTAACCAGTATGATAAACTGGAGTCTGTGGCCTCTTAAGTCACAAATCGGCACCTTCCATTTCTGTTATTTGCCGGCCTGGGAATGTACCCCATTCTGCCACCTCAGATTCAGAGAAAGGCTTCTTGAGAAGAGGGGTGGACTGAAAAACCTTTTGTGCGGTCATTTAAATGCCTTTCCCTAAATCCAGCAAGGGCTATGGATCAGCTCTGTCGTGTCCAGCTCCCTGAAAGGTGGATCCTTTTCCACACAGTGGACGGAGCCACTGAACTGCCTGAAAAGGGCAGAGCTGTGTCCCTTAGAAGCAGGTTTGAACGATGAAAGATTTTAGGAGGTTTAGAGCAGCAAGGTTGATCAAAGGGCAAGCAACAGATTCTTACGTGTGACCGTTCCAGCTTCAGAACAGTAGGTTACTATTGGGGAGCTGTGCTAACAGTCCCTGGCTGGGCTTCCTGTGACCTCTGAGAACTTGGTTTGTGGTGCAGCCTTGCCTTGACTGGTTAGTGTAGGAGTCACCTGATCTCTCTTGTTCTCTGTCTGTGCGTTCTGTTTTCCCATGGCTTTTGGAGGAATTAGTCTAAACCATCGATGGTCAGCTTCTCCCAGGCTCCGCAGGTAGGGTAAGCCCAAGCTGACCAGACGGGGTGACCTGCACATCTCCTATCCCCACTACAGGCTTTTAAGGGCCAACCGTCAGCATTGTGTCAAGAAAGACATGAGCCCAGGATGTCTGTCCTGAGCTGGGCTGGGGTGGATTTGGACTAGTGTGTGAAACAGAATGGGTAGAGTATGTCATAGTGAGTTGTGTAATCTGTTGTCCTTCTGTATGCTGACCACGAACCTGATAAGTCCCGTGCCTCAGCTTACCTCTGTACAAAATTAAGTGTTTTGAGTCACAGGGGCTTAATGTACTTTCTAAAGCGCTCTGGAATCCTCGGATGAAAGATGTTGCAGAAATGAAAGCATTCTATGGGTTTTCTTGGTTTGTTTTGTTGGTTTTTAATAGAACAAGCCATCCCAAAGAGTGACAGAGCCTGTTTGGGTGGCCTGGTCGGGAGGGCTTTGTGTCTGTGAAGCCGCAGAACCAGAAAAAAACATTTTGCAGGGAGCGGCGTGCAGTTGTAAAAACGCTTGATAGCACTGGTGGTGCTGCGTTGCGTTGTTCCATGTGCATGCCGGGGCTCAATTGTTGAGAGCATAAGCAAAAGAAGGTCTTGCTCCTCTGCCACTTGTTTCTTACCTAAATTTGACCTTGCGGTGATATTCTCTTGTGATCAGTTAAATCAGAACCATTTGAGAATCCAGCAGCTGTCACTGGATTTTCTTCAGTGGTGTTTCTGTAGTCCCGAGGAGGGGAAGCGGATCAAAGCCCCAGGGAAGTGGCGGTACAGAGGCATTATTGAAAAAGCGAGAGAGTCTTGCTCCCTTACCTGCCTGCCCACCTATCTTTCCATCTTTCTCATTTCAGAGCCAAATGATGAAAGCGGAGCCAATGTAGACGCCTCCAAGATGTGGCGGGAAGACAGAGAACAGTTTAACAAAATTGCCAAGCAGATTGTGCAGAAGTCACTTGGACTTTAAGCTCACAAAGAGACTGAAGTGTTTTGTATTTCTCTCCACCTGAAAACGAGCAGTGCTCAGTGCTGGTACCAAAAAGGAAAACTTTGCAAAACTATTGGCCTAGTTCTTTTTATCATTTGTTATTTATTTACCATGTCTTTTCTTCTTCCGCTGCTCCAGAGAAGCCTCTAGTTCACTCACTAAATTGTGTGGAAAAGGGATTTAATAGTAGGGAAAAATATGGAGACAATGCCGTTTCAAAGGCTGCCTGTTGCTACCTCACTTCATGGTATGGAAAGCTTGGAGACTTTGCAGTCTGCAGCCTGCCTTTGCCAATCTGCTGTCTGAGACCAGAGCTGGCTTGCATCACCTGCTGGAAGAATTAGTTGTATGTTTTTATAGGTAGCATTGCATCTGGAGCACCAGTAGACAGGAAATAATCGATCGATTTTTATGGTACTCGCTAAGGTAAGGACAGCATTTGCAGTCAGAACTGATTTGAAGAGTATCGTTAGCAGGAGAAGCTATAAAACAAGGTTATAGGTAGGATGCATTGGCAAAGAAAGCGATTGTGCAGCATGTAACTTCAAGGGAAGATCTAGGGGGTTGTTGTCAGTGGTTGGCTGGGGGTTTAGAGTGGGCTGGTGTTCCCGTGTAACACTGTGAGTTTGTATTGAGCCTTTGAGTCAGTGTTTGCTTGGAAGAAATCACAAGAGCTGCTTTATTACTCCTTAAAGACACTCAGTTGTAAACTTCGCGTTCAATTAGAGGTGCAAGATGTAAAGACTGGATTCTTAAACACTTTGGTCAGGTTCACCGTGGGCGAGGTAGGTCACTGGCAGCTTGAAAATCCAGTGAGAATGCGTCTGCTCCCCTGGGCATGTGAAATATCTCTGCAATAATGTCAGCTTCTCTTGGGTATTGAGAGGATTAGGCACTGCTGGCCTTCGGTCACCCGTTTTTTCAGGTGAACGAGCAAAGATGAACGTGGTGGATTTTGTAAAATTAACTGTAACACTTCTTTATGCTTGGCTGCTCTTGTGTATTTAAATATGAGTGAGTCAGAGAAGACACCGAACGTGTTTTCTAGAGGATGGTACGACGCATGTTTAGAACTGCAGAGTATTGTAGCCGACCGCTGGTGCGGAGGGTGGAGGAGATAGCAGCTGCAACGCTCAGCTTGTAAAACTGCTTAGGGGCCACTGGTGACCTTTGTGCTTTGCAAGCGAATCTCTTGTGTAGGTCCAAATCTTCTCCAATTTACTACAAGCAATAACATGCCCATTGATAGCACATGGAATCAAATTTTGTTGGCAGCTTTAAATTGACTCAGTTTGGAAGGGCTTTTTTTTTTTTTTTTTCTCCTATGAAAAGCATGTGACATGGAAGGAGTCACACCCTGGAGAAAGCTTTACAGAGGTGATCGTGTGCATGCGCGTGTGTACAACTCGTCAGTATTTATGTCTTGCTGTCCGTGCTGCAGATCGCAGTATGCCATCGTTCTGCGCCTCTGAAGAGTTTGTATTGCTAGAACTTGCTGATTTTTACCTCCTTGTAGAAGTAATTCTTCTTGCTTTGGTGTAAAGGCGGGAGGGGGGGCCTGACAGTTTGGGGGCAGAGATGATGAAATAGTGTTGTTGTACCTACGTAGTATTTCAAGGCATACAGGAAAATGTAGCACTTATATGCAAACTGAGAGTGTTTTTTGAGTTGTAGTAGATGGAGCGTTGCTCCCGGGAGTACTGCAGCCGCTCATGGAAACAACGCTGGAGAGCTGTGCGCGCCACGTGACAAACGATGGCTTCACAGACGTGGCAAAAATGGGCGTTTTTTAAGTGCAGAGTATTTTATTCATGTGTGCTCACTCATTATTTTATGGTGGAATTTAGTCTGTATACTGAAAATAAAGTGATTATATTTTCTCCTTTCGTAGATGTACGCAAATGTGTTGCAGTGGGTGTTTTTTATGGGTAACCAACTGGTCAAGAGAGTCCAATTCTGACTTGGTCCAAAGAAGTGGAGTGGTTTATTCTAATGCGGTTAAAACACGGGGTGCTTTGTAGGAATGGAAGAGTTGACACAGTTGCTTGGGCTTTCCAGGCAAGTATCTTCTCTCTAATGATGGCAATAACTTGATAATTCAAGGAAAACGATGAAAATCTGGCAGATGTGATGCACTTTGCTTCCTGCAAAGGTCTTGTTGCGATCCACGTGTCTGGCCTAGGAAGGTCTTCTTATGGCAATAGGTGAATTGTGAGTTTTAATAGATCATTCAAAATCTGCTGATGTTAGCTCTTGGATTTGAGAAGAACAATTAGATGTCCGGTTCCTACTGAGAATTTCAATCGTCCACAAATCTCTGTTGCTTAGAAATAAAATAATTTTAGGTGACTGACATGCAGCAGGCTTGCTAACTCGGGTGTTCTAAGCCACCCAGTGAACATATATACCAGACAGTCTTGCAGGTGACAAAATGTAAGCAGAAGGCCACCTCAGGGGACTGAAACTTGCCTTGCTGGTGTGGGAAGAACCATCCTGAGGGTGGCTGTTAGCTTCGCTCTGCCTGCGCCCCTGAACCCGGCGGTGAGCGTTCGTGTTCATTGAAAGGCTTAAACGCGGCACCGCGGTGGGCGTGTTAGATTCCCTGGTTGTTTTACAGGGAAAGAACTAAAACTTCTTCATTGTTATTGCGTAACAAACGGAATCCTTGCGCGCAGTGCGAGGGTTCCTCTCGCCCAGCTCCATACCCCTGCGGAGGCGGGCGGGCTCCTGCCATGCCCCCGCTTGCCCCGAGAGGGTTTGAGCGCGCAGGGAGCTTTTTACAGCTGGGGAACACCTGAGGGTTAAAGCTCATAAAGCTGCTGTGTCAATCCCGTGATGGACTTCCCTGAAAGGATTAATCCTCTCCCTTTGGGAAATAATACTGGCAGCGTGTGTAATACTAGCCAGTAGCGATGTTTTTCTGAGCAGTTGCCTTTTTTCAGTCTGAAACAGTTGCTGTAAAACAGGTAAAGTATTGAAGATTTAAAAAAAACCCAACCTTTCTCTGGATTATATTTGCTTTAGCCTTTCATACTAAAAAAAAAAAAAAAAACAAAAAAAAAAAAAACAAAAACAAAAAAAAAAAAACACCACCCAAACCCCTTCAACAAAGCTGTAAAAATGCAAGCAACGTCGTCTTTAAAGCCTTTGTATATACATACATACATACATACTCGCACACTTTTTTTTTTTTTTTTTTTCTTCTTCTTCTTGGCAAGCGGGGCTGTGTCAGAACACACACAGTGGGATGCAAGCCATTCATTAATTGTGTTTGGTGTGCCTGTGTGCATGCAAGCGGTTCTTTGAAAGTGCGAGCTGCCGGGCGAGAGGCCTTGGAGCCACATGAAAGGGCTGCAGCTTCGGGGCAGAGCCAGCCCCAGGCTTCTTTCCAGCTTTTCTTTTTTTTTTTTTTATTGTGACTGGAAGGTGCTGTGTTTCTTTCGAGATGGAACGGTGAAAGCTCTGCGTCTCTTGGAAGATCCTTGTTTTCCTCCTGAAGTCTTGGTGAGGATGCTGTGTATGTTTTCCCCCGTGAGAATCGAAAGGAGAAACGCCCCCTCTCTCAGCACAAGACCCCAAATGTCTGTCCCCAGTGCCGGTTGCGCTGCTGGTACTGGGATCCTCTGGGATGTGGGATCGGTGCAGCTGGTAGGAGGTAGCTCCAGAAAGGGGCTCAAAGCAACGTCCTCCCCTGCCCCGTGGCGTGGGGTGAGGGCTGTGTGTGGTGGCGGGGCCTGGAGGTATGAGCGTGGAACGTCCCCGGGCGAGACGTGGCGCTGGTTACCTGCCCCATGTTGCGTCTCTCCCAAATTGCCCTGACTTGGTGGAAGAAGAAAATCTCACTGCCCTTCAGCAAAGCTGAGGGGCTGGGAGGAGTTTGAGGTGAGGGATGCTGAGGGTCTTGCTGCCAGCTGGCGGGGTGGTTTGGGGGTGGCAGAGGGAAGGGGAAGGTGCAGGAATCTGGAGAATTCCTCTGGCACCTGATGGTCCGGTTTGGCTGAGCTGCCCTCCGCATGTGCTGCCTGAACAACAAGGTGGCCGAGCCCCTGCACCAGCCCCAGCGAGGGCTCCCGGTGTCGCCTCTTGTGCAGCCAGGTCCCACGTGCGCCAAAAGCACCGTTGGTGTCACTCAGACAGCAACAGCTGTGCGAGGCTTCCCTGGTGCTGCAGCGATGAAGCCCGGCACTGCGGATGGAATTGCTCAAGCCACTTAACGCTTGGTGGTCCTGCATTGTGTGCTTGATGCTCTCGTGGTCCCCCAGGAGCACGGCTGGGAGACCAGTGCCTTCCCTGTGACTCTGGTCACGGGGGAAGGCACTGGTCTGATCCCCTGGTGATCTTCTGCCCGTCCAGCAAAGGCAGCTGGATCCTCGGCTGCCAGCCCCTCTCCCAGGCGGGTGGTGGGGGAGCCAGAGGAGAACCAGCCAGGTGGCTTTTTAAAGCGGCTCGCACCACCCCGCGATGCGACTTAGCCACGGTTAAGATTATGGGGTATGTTAATATATAATTAATGGTAATGATACGGAGGGTGGGTTATTACAGGGCAGCCGCTGGTGTTAGCGGCATGTGCGTGAGCTCTCGGGGAGCGACTTGGAGCAGGTCTGTCTAGTCATGTCCTTCCTGAAGGGCGTGGGGGGAGAGGAGCCAAGTCCTGGGCCGAGTCCCCTTCCACCGCGCGTGGGGCACCAGCTGGCCCCGGCTCCCCGGGGCAGGGCTCTCCGGGGGCACTTCGCTACCTTTCACTGGGGGGTGTGGGCAGGAGTCAGGATGGTGGGGGGGAGAGGCTGTGGCTCCGTGCTGCTGTTGCCCTGGCCAGCGGGGGTGCCAGGGTGGCCCACAGGGGGGAGGTGCCCTGGGACAGGGCTGCGGAGCAAAGGCGAGCGCGCACCCCCTTTGGGGGCGGCAGGGTGATGCCGGAGGTGGGTTCAAAGTGGCAGAGACGCAGGATGCAACATGCTGGGGGGTGGGGGACACCCACGCGCTTGGGTGCTGGGCCCAGCACGGGGAGGCTCACCGCCCACGGGTGGGTTGGGAGTTTTGACCCAAAACAGGTTTTCCCATGCCAAAACGATTTGGCAAATTGAACCCAGATTTGGGCAGGCACGATGATGTTAGGTGAATCGGGGTTTCTTTGCTGAGCCTGCCTGCGACGCGTTTGCCCGGGCTCCTCTCCCGGGGTGCTGCTTCACCAGGATCTTCATCTTCCTCTGCCGGGACAGTCGGCGCATCAATCCCTCTGAGCTTGGTTAACGGCAGCCCTTCTTGCAATGAAGGAGGGATGCCCGAAGGGCAGGTGTCTTCAAATCCACTTTGGCTGGAGCGGCAATTAGAGGTTGTTATGTCCTTGGCCAGATTCTGCTTTGACTCAAGATCTTCTCCCGTGGAGCCCAGGCCTTGGCGGGAGTGCTTGTGTTTGAGTGCCTTATTAAGGTCTTTGGGCTCTGTATGAAACATGGTTTTATGAAAACATCAGTACTGATGCTGAAGCCGCTTGTCCAAACCATCCTCGCTTGTGTTTGATGCTCTTCAACATCCGTCCTTTTAACACCCAGTCAGTAACCAGGGGCCATCTGATTTATTTTACCAATTAATTACAATTCCCATCAAACAAGACTTGTGTTAGATACCTTCTTCTGTAGACACCCACCTTCTCCTGTAGATACCCTTCCGCTCCCCCAGCGGGACCCAAGGAGGCCGATCAGCCCAGGGCGATGCCACCCCCGCCTGTCCCCTGCTAGCTCTAATCCCGTGGACTGCAGGGGACTGGCGAAGGGGAGGGCGAGCCAGGTTCCCTGAGACAGCCTGCTCCCTTCTTCTCCTTCCCTAACGCTTTGCGCCGTGGGCTGGGATTGCCCTTTCCCTGCTGTGGGTTACGGGAAGATGGCTGTCGGTGTGCCTGAGTGTCTCGGGGATGCCCGACAGTGCTGGGTGGAGGGGGAGAGCAGAGTGGGAGCAGAGCTGTGGTGCGTGGGGTAACCACACCGGCTCCATCCCTCTCCGTGTTAGCGGGGAGTGCGCTCTGATGGTTGGGTGGCAGGCATCTGGGGACGGGGGGCCGTGTCCCCACCGGCGTCTGCACAGCTCCGAGCGCAGCGGGGCGGCCGTGCCGCAGCCGGAGTGGCTGGGCAGCAGCACCGCGCTGGAGAGACTGGCCCGAAAGTAAGTCTTGGAAAACAATAGCAATTGTTCTCTGCCTTTGTTGCTTTCCCTCCCCGGATGTCGGAGGAGATGGAGCCGCTCGGCTGCCGGCGGCGGGTGGGCAGAGCGAGTGTGGCTGCCTGCGCTCCCGCCTTGGTGCCCGGGGAGCCTGGGGAGCCCGCTGCCCGCTCTGCCGCCCTCCCGCTCCCGCCGGCTCCTCCAGAGCCCGAATCATAGCTAATACAATAATGAGAGCTCTACGTTGTCATGCGGGTGAGCGATAAAATTGGCCCGTGATTCTCTTTGTCGTGGGACAAGAGGTTTTCTGGCTGCGGGGCGCTCAGCCTGCCCGTGCTCCGGGCAGCGCAGCCTGGCAGGAGGCAGGACCTGACCCCAGCCCTGACGGCAGGCAAGGGATTCGCTGCCCGCGCTGGGGGCAGAGAGGGCTGGTGATGCCCACACCTTTTCCTGCTGCCCCAGGCGGCCTGAGGTGGGCTGCAGCTGGGAGAGAAGGTGCTGGCCGGGTCCTAGCCAGGAAGCCACAGGATCATTTCTGGTCCAAGCAGCGTCGTGTGTCCCCTTTTCTATCCTTGACGGGCCCAGGCGTGTGGGGGTAGGTCCCCAGGCTTCCCTGCCGTGGCTTTTTCTGCCGTTTACCACCATCCGTCTGCTGTGAGCTGGAGCGTGCGGTCACTGCCTGGATCAAAGGGCTGGGAGGCAAAGGCGGAGGGTTTCCCGCAGAGCTGCCAAGGGAGATTCTGCCGCATGGGGAGTGGCTGCCCCCGGCCCAGAGCCAACCCCGGGGCTCAGGCTGCTCAGAGAGATGTGGCACTTGGCACAGGGTGTGGGCGGCCACGCTTACAGTTCCCCCCCGAGAGCCCTCAGGTTTGCATATTCAGCCTGGTGAACTGCTACTCCCAGCAGAGGAGGGCTCAGACATTTGCAAACCCCTTCCCTTTCTCCCCTCTCCTCTTGTAAGCACGTGCTCTGCAAACCCCCGGCATCTTGGGGCGAGTGCCGGCGCTGAAGAAGCAGAGAGCTGGGAGCAGGCTGGGGTGGGCACGGGCCCCCGGGGGCTTTCCAGCAGTAAGCGTGAAATGGGAACGTCGCCTCCTTCCTCTTGGCCTTAGGGGCTCTGTTTATTCCCTTTGCAGAGAGATCTTAGCTGAGCTCGAAGGCGAGTGGGGCTTTCACGTGGCAGGTGGAGCAGGGAGTCCCAGTGTCACTCAACACGTTAGCCCCCCTGATAGGCTTTTGCCTCCGTCTAAGACCTACAGAAAATACCCGGAGCACCATTTCCATGATTTTCATGCTCGTGGTTATAGAATTATAGAATCACAGAATGGTTAGAGTTGGAAGGGACCTTAAAGATAATCCAGTGCCACCTCCTGCCCTGGGCAGGGACACCTCCCACCAGCCCAGGTTGCTCCCAGCCCCGTCCAACCTGACCTTGAACCCCTCCAGGGATGGGGCAGCCACAGCTTCTCTGGGCAGCCTGGGCCAGGGGCTCATCACACTCACAGCAAAGAATTGCATCCTCACATCTCATCTAAATCTCCCCTCCTTCAGTGTAAAACTGTTCCCCCTCGTCCCATGGCTCCCCTCCCTGATCCAGAGTCCCTCCCCAGCTCTCCTGGTGCCCCTTTAGGGACTGGAAGGGGCTGGAAGGTCTCCCCGGAGCCTTCTCTTCTCCAGGCTGAACCCCCCCAGCTCTCTCAGCCTGTCCTCCCAGCAGAGGGGCTCCAGCCCTCCCAGCATCTCCGGGGCCTCCTCTGGCCCCGCTCCAACAGCTCCGTGTCCTTCTGCTGTTGGTGCCCCAGCGCTGGAGGCAGCACTGCAGGGGGGTCTCCCCCGAGCGGAGCAGAGGGGCAGAATCCCCCCCCTCGCCCTGCTGCCCACGCTGCTGCGGATGCAGCCCAGGCTGTGGAGGGGGGGGGTCTGGGCTGCCAGCGCACGTTGCCGGCTCGTGTTGAGCTTCTCATCCACCAACACCCACAAGTCCTTCTCCTCAGGGCTGCTCTCAGTCCATTCTCCGCCCAGCCTGGATTTGTGCTTGGGATTGTCCCAACCCACGTACAGGACCTTGCACTTGGCCTGGTTGAACTTCATGAGGTTTGTGTGGGCCCTCCTCCCCAGCCTGTCCAGGTCCCTCTGGATGTCATCCCTTTCTTCCAGTGTGGCAACTTCCAGCGTGGTTGCTTGGGTTTGATGCCCTCCATCCGTATGGAGAAACCATGCTGGAAAGGGGTGATCGCAGAGAAAGTCTGGCTGTCCTGCGGGTGTGGGGAGGCGGCTCGACCCCTTGCAAGAGGTTTGGGCATGCTGAGGAGAGGTGCCAAAAAGAAAAAAGCCATTGTCACTGTGGGACAGGCAGCAGTAAAGGACTGTTTGTCACGTGCCGGGGCGATGTAGCTGCTGGGCGCTGCCTAACCCCGTCCTGAGGAGCTCTGGTGCAGAAGCGTTGTCTTAAAGCCTGTCTTTTTGCTTGTGCTGGCGAAAGTTTAGTGATTCCTTTTTGGAGCCCTTTCAAAGCCTGCTAGCCCGCCTGCCATGTGTCCTCCAAATGCGGGGCAGGATGCTCGGCTCGCTCCCGGCTGCCTGGGAAAGGGACCTGGGCTGCAGGTCACCAACCCTGCTGGCTGCCCGTGACCAAGGCCGGGGAAGCCCTGCCGGGCCAGCTGCTCCCGGCTCCTTCATTCCGCGGGGCCGTGGGGCTGGTAGCGCCGGGGGAGGCGTGCGGGTGCGTGGCCACAGAGGATGGGAGCGATGCTGGTGGTTCACCGCCGCCCGGCAGGGATTGCTCCCGAAGGCAGCTCCGCGCCTGGTAACTGGCAGCAGGATTTGCAGCGTTGGGGGCGGCTTTGTGCTTTTTTTTGGTGGCTTTCCTAAAAATGGTGCCTTTTGCAATCCTCCCAGTCCTTCGACAGAACTTTTCCTGGCAGAACCACTCAAAAATTTCTGGGAATTAAGTTTTAGAAAGGCGATGGGGTTAAAGACGTTTACCCTTCTTGTACGACGCTGACAGGTTTCCTGGTGCGGAGATTTCTTGTGGGAACTCCAGTTTATGTCGGTGGCTTGGGCTCAGGGAGCTGAAGTTGCTCCAGGAAAGATGGGGAAGATTTTCAGCCCAGGAGAAAGGGCAGAGCTGATGACAGAGGTGCCTCGGAAATGGCTGAGGATGGAGACCCTGTCCCTCCCCATCCCACCATCCCGGGGAAGGTGGTGTTCCCGGTGTCCAACCTGAACTGGGATCTGGGGTGTTGCTCTGAGAACAGTTTTCCCCCGTCCTCTTCATAGCTGACCCCAAAGGGCTGACCTGACCCTGCTGCTCATGCAGGTGAACTGCCTCCGTGCGCTCATCGTTCACGCCGCCTCCATCCCCGTGGATGTTTGTGGCCACACCTGCCTGGTGGCCAGCTGGCTTCGGCCGGCTCCTCTGGCCCTGCCGGCGCAGGCGGGAGGATGGACATGACCGGAGCCCGGGCTGGGGACACCCGTGAGATGGGCAGCGCTGCCGTTGTCTGTGCATTATGTTATAGGGTCCCTCAAAGCTTGGCCACGGCCGGTGCCTGTGTGCGCACTGCGTTTCAAGGGCGAAAGCCTTTGCAGATGTCAGGAATAAAGACTGAAATGAATAGGGCATAACAAGCCCTGAAACATGTCTTTGTGTCTGCAAATAATAAGGAATGAGTTACAGTCTGGGAAGAGCAGGAACATTACCCTGTGTGCAGGGTCCAGGCTGTCCCTGGCGTTGATTAGGTGCCCTCTTCGCACTGTCCTCTGCATGGAAGCTCTGCTTGAAATGTATTGTCTACAGATGGGTTTCTCAACCTTTTCTAACCCAGGGACGGCCAAACCTTTTTGGTGGAAATCCAAGGATCGTTTTGTTTGGAGCCTACACATGGTTTTATTTACGACCCATGTGAATTAGGCAAACGTCTCGCTGTTTGTCTCTTTTATTTCATCCTCTCGCGCTTGCTTGTGCGCATAGGAATGTGTGCCTGTGCGCTTAGGAACAATTTTGCAGACCACTTCCGACTGTCGTTGGGACACAGAGCAGGTCCCGGACCCAACGTGACAGCGGGCAGTGATGGGCCCCTGTCCTTGTTTCCCATCCCAGCTCGGTTCCCTGGGCAGGTCCTGCTGGGGAGGGAGAAAAGCACCGGGCACTGCCCAAGCCTCTCCACCATCTTCTGCCATGCCAGGCTCCCTCCTCAGAGCAAAGGTGGAGAAAATCCTTGAGGACCATCAACATCCCTGTCCTCACCAGGAGACCATTCATTAACAGCATGTGGCTGAAAAACAGCCCGAGCCCACGGGTCTGGCATGTCCTCCATGCTCATCGACGGGGGCATTGATTCCTCCACCTCCTGCCTGGAAGTCCCCAGATCCCTCTGCTTCTGGAGGGGACACCCACGGCTGTGTCCTTAAGTCTGGAGATAGCCCTACCGACCAGCTTTTTGGCCAAGGAAGCGCTCAAAGGGGCTGCGTCCCCTTTGGAAAAACCAGTCGTCCCGGCATCCCCGGCAGGACTTTCCTTCCCTCCCCAGGAGGGGTCACGTGGGCTGCCCGGACCCTCGCAGCACCGAGGCTGGCGTCGGCGGGAGACTTCCCAAAATCTGGCCGCTTGCGCGAGTCCCCTGCTCGGGGCAGCGCTGCCAGCTCCCAAAGCCACGCTTAACTTGACACATGTGTGCGGCCCTGGGAAATGTGGCGGCTCTGATTCTCATTTGGGCCGCCTTACCCTGCGCCAACCTGCCGGGAGGCAGGGCCCTGCCAGCAGCCACGCTCCGCTCCGTGCCAGCGTCCCTTCCAGCACGCCCACCTCTCCTCCGGACGGGCCCGGGATGCCGCAGACACGGCGTGGGGTCCCGGTGAGATGGCTGCTCCCAGCCCCGACGCTGGCGGGTGTCCCCGAGGCCGTGGGAGCAGCAGGAGGGGCTGAGCCCGGCAGGGGAGATGGGATGGTTTGCACCTCCCGCATCCCTCGCGGGACCGTTCAGGACCCCTGGATTTGGGTGATGGCCATGCCGGTGGGTGCCGTCCCCAGCGGAGGGATGAGGAGGGATGGAGAGCCAGTGGTGCCTCGCCTCTGCAGTGCTCTCTAGAGAGAGATTAAGCTCCACTTAGTTGTGATCCTGGTAGAGCCCTAATTTGGGGGCTGCCCCACGAGAGGCTTTGTGGGGAGGGGGAGCTCTGGCAGCCCCGCTCGGTGCAGAGCATCCCCAGACACGCGCGCAGCAGCTGCCCAGGTTTCAGGGGCTGTTTGACTGTGAGATGGAGGCACTGATGGCGTTCGGATGTCTCCGGGCGCCGGTGGCAGCTCCTCCCGGGATTTGGGACCGCGGTGCAGGGTGCTCCGCTCCACCACGCACCCCATGGGCTGCACCCTCCCGGTCCCAGCACGGCGGGTTTCGGGCCGGCAAGGGGTGCGGACAGACTGGCGACGAGGCTCATCTGTGGGTCCGGCTCCGGCTGTTCCTTGCTGACGAAACCTCCAGTTTGCAACACAATTTTTTGGCGTTTCGTCCTGGCCGGCCGCTTTCTATTCTGGCTCTCGCCTTGCGGGAAGGCTTTGGGGACGGGGGGGCGTGGGAGCCCATTTCAATTGTTCGGGGAATGGAAGTAACTCGTTTTGCGGCTGGAGAAACCCAGCGGAGCTTGCTGTGTGCAGGGAGTTTTTCCACTGCTGTCGTTCCCATTTGAACAGCGAAACCTCGAGGGTTTCCGAACTGATGCTCGGCACGCTGCCGCCCGCCTCATGGCAGGGCCGGGTCTGGTGGCCGGCCCTGGGTGGGTGTAGCGTTGCCTGTGGCACCGGCTGTGCATCACCTGCACGAGGCCTTTTTTGGGGAAAAATATGCCCCTTGTGGGGTCTGAGTGGTTTTGGGCAGGGGAGAGTGGACCAGAGGGGACAGAGGATCCCCCCAGTACAGGCTGGGATTGTGCTGCCGAAAGCTCAAGGCTTTTAGAGGCAGGAAGGTTCCCACCTTGGTCTCTCGGGGCAGGGGCAAATCCCTCACCTACTCCCACGTGACCCTGGAAAAATGAATCACCAAAACTGAAAGGAAGCAAAGAAAAAAAAAAAAAAAGAAGAAGAAAAAAAATATTAAAAAATCCCTCCCCAAAGCTGCCTTCCAGAGGGTTGGGCAAAAGATAAAAGCTCTCCAAGGAGCCGGGACTCCTCCTCTCCCACCACCGACTTCTCATTTAAATGTCTGCGCGCAGGCTGCAGCCGGCACTGGGGAGCTCCCACTGGCCCCCCGCCTGTCCCCCCCGCCGTGCCCCCGCCGGCCATGCCCACGCCAGGGGACAGCAGAGCTTAGCGCCCCAGAAGCCAGGACGAAGCAGCCCAGCGTGGCAGGTCCCCAAGGCGGTGGCCCCACCGGCAGACTATGCGAGAACCCCCGGGGGGGGCTGAGCCGAGCGGCGCCTGCCCGGACGCGCAGAAGTGGACGGCAGGGGGGTCCCGGTGGATGGACCACCTGAGGTCAGCCCCCCGATGTCGGCTCCGCTGCTGATCTGGGTTGTCCTCCTCCACTGGGCCACCAGCGGGGACTTCGTCCGGGGTGGCAGGACCTGGCAGCACTGCACAGGTAGGAGCGAGGGCCTGGGGGGTGGAGCTGTGCCGGGGCGGGAGGCATTGAGACAGGCGATGGCCGTGCCGGGAAACACGCCGGGACCCGTGTCCTCCCACTGATGGGGTGTTCCCCACACTGCCAGGGCAGACCCTAGAAGGAGCGCTGTGTTCTGGGGGACACGTGGCCACTACAGACTCTCCCTGGCAGCCCAGCCCTGGGGTTTCGGTGCCCGGGTGCCGGCGGACTGAGTCTCAGGGTGACAACACGGCGCGATGCCTCAGGTGCTGCCGCTGCCAGCACCCTGCCTGCACCCAGGCGCAGCGGGTAGTAGGGTCACCCCTGCGCCTGCAGCCCCCTGGCGTGGCACAGGGCCACCAGCCCTCCTCGGTGTGTGCCCGTCCCTGTGGCATGAGCATTGTCCCAAGGTCTGGCCACTGGGGACCAACATGTCGGGAGGAGAAGGGGTGAAAGGAGAAGTAGAGGGAAGCCATGAAGTCCCTCCGGAAAGTCCCTCCTGCCCCAGACTCTCCGGGGCTCCCTGCGCTCTGCCAGGCACAACCTACGCCCTCCCGGCAGCAAAACCTCCCGCAAAGTTTCCATCCTGCCGCCCCCAGCTGAGGAACTGGCAGCTCCCACGGCAATTCCCACAGGGAAGTGCTGAGAGCAGCCTGAGCCAAAGAGGGTCCCTGTCCCCTGGCTCTGCCTTCCCATTCCCGTCCCTGCGCCCCATCCCTGCCGTGGGCAGGGAAACTTCAGCCCAGTTTGGGGGCTGTTCAGGCCCAGGCTCCGTGTGCTTGGGGCTTGTCTCGGTTTGGTGGCACCTGTATTTATATTTTATTAGAGCCCGGCCGGCAGTGAGAAGGAAAGCTGGGAGAGATCAGAGAGTTTCTGCCCACCGCCTCTTCTCCCAGGTGTTCCCGTCTCCCCGGGGACATCCCTGCTGTCCCCAAGCAACCTCAGCTGGAGGGGTGCTGGGGGTGTCGAGGCCCCAGCATCAGCACGTTTCACCACCCCTACGTCCCTCCTGCTGGCGCCGGGCCCCGGCTCCCGGCGCAGCCCTGGCGCCGTCCGTCTGCGGGCAAGCCACCCCAGGCAGTGGGCAGCTGCGGCCGCGTGTGCTGCCCCAGACACCCCCAAACACCCCGGCTGCTCCCCCCGCCGTTACCCGCTGGCTCCGCTCTGATCCTCAGCGGGAGGCAGATTGGGACACGCATCTTTGGGTTTAGGGACTTTGGGTTTGGTTTTAGGACTTGGTCCCCTCCCAGTCCACAGCCTCCGGCCCGGGGCTGAGCTGCCCCCAGCTCATCCCAGCCGCCCCCAGGGCACTCGAGGGCTCCGAAACCCCTCTGCGAACCAAAACCTGAATTCCGCTTGTGCTTTTTTGCTGAGAAAAACGGGAACTGGTCATTCCCCGAGTCATGCATTTCCGAAATAATTCGAGTTAAACCTCCCCCACCAAGGTTTTGCTTTAGGAGCAGCTTAAACAGGTCGGGGGGTAGGCAGGGGGGACGCGGAGCTGGCAGGGTGGAGGGGACTCACCGGTATCCCTGCTCTGGGCTGGATGGAGCCGCACGAGCAGATTCCCCCTTGCTCTGCCCATGCTGGCTGGGGGGGGGGGCCGGGGCTGGGGCCGGGGGGGGGGAAACGCTTCCCCTCTCCAGCTGGTTTGGATTCAGACAGCCGCCCGTCCAGCCACACTCACAGCCCCCCTTCCCGCCTGGCTCTCCCTCTGTGCCCCAGCAGCCGAGATTTATTAGCACAAATAGGAGAAAAAAGCCCGGTCTCACTGGGGATGGGACGGAGTCAGGGATTTTTTCAGTCTAGCCCAGTTGCTGCTTCATCCTCTGGGCACCACCACCGAGCCCCTCTGCCCTTGGCTACGGACACCGCAATCCTGCCAGGAAAGGGCTCAAAGATAAAAGCCGTGAGGGTGCCATGGCAGGGAAGGTGGGAGAAGCACCCAGCGTGGGTACAGCCCTCCCCGGGGCTCGCCGAGCCATCGGAGCGATGTTACACGGGGACGGCCTTGCAGCGCCGGTGCACAGTGCTGTTCTTCACCCTGGGGCTGGGCACGTCGTTTTCTCCTCTGGGGAGAGGATAATTATTTAATGAGCGGTTTTGGTGCCTGCCAGGGGAGTACATGCGTGTGCGCAATTAGGGCTGGGTTGGGAGAGCCCGGAGCGGGACTGGAGGGGAAGCGCCGTGCACCCAACCACCCTGGGACGGGTGGCCGCCCCGCAAGCGAGCCTGCGGGCGCCGGGTCCCTGCCTGCTCTCCTAGCTCTGGTTGCAGTTGCTGGTGCCGGTGGATCCCAAGGAAGCTGGTGGCAGCCAGGGCTGCCCGACTGGCGGCTCCCAGCCCTGGGGTCAGCACTCGGAGCTGAATCCATGGGATGGTTCAGGTGGGTGAGCCCGCACACTTTGGCATCCCTGCTGTGGGGACGGAGAGCTCAGCCTCGGTCCCTGAGGGGCAAACCTTCCCTGCGTCTGCTCAACGCAGACCGTGGGCAGGGGACAGCAGGCTACTGGGGTACGCCGGACCCTCCTGCTGCCATAGTCCCCCCGCCCCGGCCGGCGCTGGAGATGGGCTGGCTGCCTTGAGCAAGCTGGGCGGCAGGACCCCATCCCACGGCAGGACAGGATGGGATGGCTGCCACCGTCATGACATGCTCCGCTGTCTCTCGGCACAGACCTGCGCCCGCTGGACATCCTCTCGGAGGTGGTCCCCGCCGGCGGGCTCGCCCGCGGCATGAGGGTGTTTCAAGTGCAGGGGGTGCGTGGTTTCCAGCTCGCCGCCTCGCGGCCCCGCGCCCTGGGCTTCCCTGCCTCCCGCCTCTTCATCCACTGTGACCGCTTCCCTGAGGAGTTCTCCATCATCGTCACGCTGAGGGTCCTGGGCGTTCCTGCCAAGGTAAGTGCCGCTGGCTGGGCACAGAGCGGGCGCAGCCCGGCCCCGCAGCTCGCGGCAGGCAGATTTGAGTCCGTGCCCTCCCGCAGAGAAACGAGTACATCTTCACGCTGATGGCGGAGGAGAGCCCCAGCGTGCTGGTGGGGCTGCGCTACGCCCCCGACAAGCTCCACTTCCTCTTCTGGAGCCAGGAGCGCGCCGGCGGCTGGCAGACCCGCGTCACCTTCCACAACGTCTCCCTCTCTGACAACCAGTGGCACACGCTCGTCCTGGCCGTCTCCGGCCAGTCCTTCTCCCTGACGGTGGACTGCAGCGTCCCCAAGGACCTGTAGGTTGGGGGCGGTGGCGGGGGGCTCGGAAGGGCCGGCAGAGTGACATTCCTCCACCGGCATCTTCTCCAGCCACCAGCAGACGCCATGAAATCCTCCCCTGACTTATCTGCTCGTCCACAGGCTGGTGGAGACACCATTTCCAGCATCTCTGTCGGTGAAGAGAGCCAGCTTCTACCTGGGCAACAGGAGAAGAAGGAAAGGCGTGTTCACGGTAGGTGCCCCACGGTGTGCCCCGGGCAAGCTGCAGCCTCCTCGCAGCCCCCTGCGCTGGCAGGGCTTGGGCCGCGGCGCGGGCAGCGGAGGTGGCCAGGGGTCCCGCTGCTCGGTGCCCGGCCAGCTGTGGATGTGCAAGGGGCAGTGCCGGCGATTGGCACTTTGTGGGACAAATGTGTTTTTAAGACGACATTGCCAGAAGGAGGGCTGATGGCACAGTTTTGTTGATATAAATGTTAAGGCAGTGCCTGATCCTGACCAGTAATGAAAAGCAGAGGTGGTGAAAGCCATCTGGGGCCAACGAGTCCCTTGCCAGTGCATCCCTCACACCAGCTGTTAAATTGCCCGGGATGAAGATTTTGGCAGGCTGGGCATCTAACAAGGATCTGATAAATATGTGTGAATCCCATGGAGGCTTCCAAGGCCCAGGAGGGAGGGCAACAAGCAAGAGTCGGGAGGGAAATCCAGGGCATAAATCAGCCGCAGTTTCCATTTCTTGGTCTTGCTGGAGTTGCTCTCCATCCTGCTGCTCCCACTTTCCCAGGGCTTGCTGAGACAGCTTGTCCTGCTGCCCGGAGCCGATGCCACCCCTCGGGTATGCACCGCCATGAACTTCAAAGAAGCGATGCTCTCTGTTCCCACCGTCCTCCAGGATGTCCCCACGAAGCCAGCGAGCAACGAGGTGCTAAAATACCCCTACGGTCAGTAACTCCCCGCGGTGCAGGCTCGGTCAGCCACCTCCTGCTTTTGTTGAAGACAGGTCTTTGCGTGGGGCTGGGCACGGAGCAGGAGCAGGGGGGCAGCGGGTGTCCCCAGCACCCTCCATTTCTCAGTGTCTGTGTGGGGTGGGATCCCTGTCCAAACTCCCCCGGAGAGCCGGGGTGCTGCCTTGGCAGTGCTGCGCTCACGCCCGTAGCCCCATGGATGCCAGCCCCCAGGGTTTTCTCAGCTGATGACTTCCCAGCTCAGGGCTGGGATGCCGTTTCCCCTCTTCCCTAGTGCCCATCATCAGGATGGGACCGGGATGTCCAACCCTCCATGGGCACGTGGATGAGCCTCACTGCTCCTCCATCGTGTGCCCTAAGAGGCGCCTGCCTTGCTCCTCTCCATGCCCAGAGACTGACACGAAGGTGACCCTGGGGTCCCGTCCACCCTGCACCAAGCAGGAGAAGGCACAGTTCTGGTTCAACGCCTCCCGGCGAGGGCTGTACCTCTGCAACGGCAGCGCCTGGATTTCCTTGCTGGAAGGTACTGGTGTGCGAAGTGCTCTCGGGGACGGAGGGAAGCTCTTGCAGTGGAGGAGGAGCAGAGATTTGCCCTTGCCAGCAGCTTGGGGCAGGAACTAAATCGGGCAACAGCAGAATGATGGGGCTGGGGTGTCCCCCTGCCTTCCCCCTGCCTGGCTGTGCTTCGCTTTGCTCTTGGTGCCCATGGCGGCACTTCCAGCGCAGCTCTGTGAGCCAGCTCCCCAGTCGCTCACACAGTGCCTGCGTTGTCCATCCATGTTGTCCGTCCCTCCTAGGGCTTCTCGACCAGGAACTAGCCCCGGGTCTGTCCAAGCAGGACAGCTGACCCCACAGAGAGCCATGCCTGGGATCCTGGGGCGTTCCCTGCCGCGGGGTCCCAACGGCGCCGGTGCTCCCAGTGCCAAAGCGCTTGCAGGGTGGGCAAGACAGAGCAGAAAAACTCATCAGCTGCCAGAGACACCTGGAGGAGGGATAGGAAGGTGGCGGAGGCAGGCGCCCATGTCATCCCAGCTCAGGTGGCCTTCGTGGGGCAACATTGGAGCAACAAGGTGGCAAAACAACCAGAGCCCGGGGGGATGGACGTTATTCAATAACAAAATGGATTGTGCCCACTGGCACTCTCCCACTCCCTCCAGGCAGTCTGCCCAGGATCCCTGGTGAGACATGGAGGATGAGGCGTACCCACAACCGAGCCGTCCTTCCCCCCATCACGGGGTTTTTGTCATGCTGGTGCCCACGTGGGGGGTTTGGATGAGCCGTTTGCTCCCCACAGCAGCTGTCTTTTCTCCCCCGACTTCCCTATCTCCGGAAGTCATCCGGATTGGCACCGTGTCCTTGTTTTCCCAAGGAGACTTCATGGTGGGGTCTTGCTGACCTGTGCCCCTCGGTGCCACCAACGCTGGGCCTTTTTGTAGCCCTTGTCCTGACATTTGTCCCTTCCAGTGCCCACCCATCTGCCATTGGGACCAGTCTTAGCCTTTCTATTCTGATTTCTGGTGTTAATTCTGTCTAAGTCTTCTCTAACTTCCAGAGCTCATGCTGACTCCAGCCAGAGAAAACATCTGGTGCAGGGCTGCTGCAGGTGGGTACGCGGTAACCCAGCTGGTCTCAGCAGCCCGGGCCCTTTCGCTGTAGGTCTCTTCCTCTCCTCCTTGTTCTCTGTAGGACAAATATATCAACCCACTTCGTAAGAAGCTATCAAAATCCATGGCATGTCGTTCTTCCCCTCTCCTAGAGGAGCCTGCCTGGCAGAGCGCTTTGCAGCCCTGCCCTCTGACGGAGAACAGCCAGGGGTGGATGGGGCTGGATGTGCTGCGCGATGACACCAAGTCAAGCCTTTTACCACCCCCTCGGGTTTTGGCCCTTCACCACCAGCGGCACTATAACCTTCATTTTCCCCCCACAGGGCAGCAAGCGCCGCCGAGCCAGCTCTGCTACGCAACGTGGGGCACCTCTCTGGGCAGGGTCGTCTGGTTTTAACCTCACCCCTCTTTTTTTGTGGTTCTCCTAGTCAAACAAAGGCTGGACTATGTGGAGGAGTACCAGAGCCTGGTGACCAACTCTGAGACGATGGGGGTTGAAGTCTTCACCATCCCAAAGGTGGGACTGTTCGCAGCCACTGCCAACCGATACACTCCCCCGGGATCGGCCATCTATAAGTGGACCGATGGGAAGTTTGTGCCCTACCAGAACATCCCCACCTACCAAGCTCAGTCCTGGAAGTATTTCACCATAGGAAAGAAGGTAAGTCTGCCTGGAAGGTTATTTCAGAGCCTTAATATTTCAGTATATTACGCTGCAATTGCCCAATGCTGGCTTCTCTTTAGCTAAACCTGAGTCTCGGGTGTGGTTTAGGAGACGAATCTTTCTCTCTTCTGTCTTTGATGGGGTCACGCTGATACACGTACTCAGCCAGTAAGGGTCTGTCCTAGGGACTGCTGGCTGATCTGTAGGCTGCCCTCTGTGTTTTGCTCTTTTTGCTGAGACACAGTTACATCCATCCAGGCCATTTTCATCAACCGATGCTCACAGCGTAGGTAATTGCCTGTCTGGAGTGCTCAGATCTCTTCCCCGGGGATGTCCAGGGTGTCTGCAAGGTCAGCCTCCAAAGCCAGCTGTTGGAGCTGGATTCCCCCATGCGTTCAGGTTCATTTCCAGCAGGCTCTGCCTGTTCTTGCCTCAGATGGAGCAAGGGCCAGTGTCACAATGTCCTTCGTGTGTGGACACGCATCGTGCAGAACTATGGTCCAGCCTGGTCTTGGCGTGCTCGTAGCACAGCCTCCACCCTGGCCAAAGGCTGCCCCCCTGGGAAGCAGGTTTTGCTGGGGTTCCCAGAAGGCACCATGCAGGCAGGCGTCACCCCAGGCAGGGGCTGTGGCGTTGCTCTCAAGAGACATGCAGCTCCTGACACGGGAGCACAGAAAGCGAAGCCCTCCGTAAGCTCTGACTGTGGCAGGCGTCCTGCCATGCTTAAGGTCCACTCTGGTCTCGGAGATCTACCTGTGGCCTCACAGAGCCATCGGAGCCCGTAGCTCCCTCCCAGGGACCCACTGAGTCCAACCTTCTGCATTTTTAAGCCCTCTCGCTTTACAATCACTCCAGAACTTTGGAGCCCTCTCTCCTCCCCTGAGCATCTGCCATGGGACTTCTGCAGGGTGTCTGCCTGGTTCCTCTCCCTGGAGAGCTACTTGTCACTTTGCAAGGAGTCGCGGTCCAGCCAGCGAACGTCTGCTGAGACCCGGCTCTGTGCAGAGCTCCCAGGGCAGCTGGGATCGTTCCCCCTCCAGCATGAGCCCTTCTGGCTTTGTCACAAGAGGCTGCGCAGGGTGGCTGCAGAGCCACGTGCTCCAGGGTGGCTCTGGACGGGCAGAAGTCCTGCCTCCCAGCTTGATGGCACCGACAGCCCTGCTGTTTGGATACAAATGGGCCACATCCCCTGTTACCTGCCTGGCGGTGGGGTCCTGCAGAAAACCTGGTCAAGTCCCGAAAATGCAGCTGTGCTGTAAAGCTGGCTTTGGGCTGGGAACACGCCTGCCACCTCCAGCGCTGCACCTGCAAGGCTCCGGCTGCTCCCTCGTGGGCAGGAGATGGGAAGGTTGCAGGCTGGATTTATCCACTGATGAGAACCACCCTGAGATTCCCCAGTGTTAGTCTGGACCCTCTACACCCCCTTGCAGTGATGGCTGCCAGGCCAGAAACCACGGGGCTGGGGAGTCCCAACTCCCTGCGGCCCCTGCACAGCGAAGAGCCCGTGTTGGTGCTCACCAAGGCTCACTTGCTCCAGGTTTGCCTTCAGGTCTTCATCCAGAAAAACTTTCTCAGACTTTCTATGCAGGATGGCACCTCTCCTGCCCAGCTTGGGACAGGTTGGGGTTAGCTGGGTGCTCCAGAACGGTTGGGGACAGCAGCTGCCTGTGCTTGGTGTGTTTCTGCCTGGAGATGATGACCTGATAGGGGTTGCAACAGCAGCAGTACAGACCTCTCCCATTAGCCCAGGTTCCTCACACACGTTGCAGGTGTGAAGCACCTCTGTAGGTGTCAGTACATCATTACTGCACCGGGACCTGCCGATGGTCTGCTGGGATGGGGGGAAGAGCCCCAGAGGACAGGGCTGGGGTCTCCTGGTGGCTCCTGTCAATGGAGGTCAAGGCTCCTGAGTTGCTGGGTTGGATCCAGGACTTCCTCTTCCCTCTGAAGCTGTGTTTCTGGAGATGCCCTGAAAGGAGTCCCTGGACTGGGGCTCGCAGGGAGAGCTGCCCAGCGCTGGGAATGCACCTTCCCTGGAGAGATGTGTGCACCCAGCACAGGCCACCGTGGAGGGGGAGAGGTCTCCATCCTTGGGGGTGGCTGAGCCTCGTCTGGACCAAGCCCGAGGCTGGTGCTGGCAGGGGTCCTGCGCTGGGCAGGAGGCAGGAGATCCCCCCTCTGACTCTTTTCTGCTTGTGGGATGCGTCCCTGTGCTTCTTTGTGGCCCAAACCTGGGCATAACCCCTGCTGCTCCATACGAAACACCGGGGTGGTGGAGCCAGCATGTCACAACCGCGCGCTCCCGCGAGCTCGGACATGCTTCCCCCCAGTGCCAGGCCACCTCTGCAGCTGCACGCCTGTCCCCAACGCTTGTGGAGGGGCGGGGGGGTTCTTGGTCTGGAAAATGTTTTGTCTCAGGGAATTCTTATCATCGTTCTTATTGTGATCATATCTGCGATTTTTCTTCTGAACAACCTTTCCTTACAGGGAGGGTTTGGTAGCTTGGATCCCCCTCTCTCCCAGCCCGTTTCACTGTCACGGCTGTGCTGCCATCCCCGGGGCTGGCGGGGCCTCGTCCCTGCCCCAGCGCTGCTGCCATGCCCAGAGACCCACCAGGTCCCTGTCCCCGCTTCGGGTGCACTGTGCTGCCTGGGGGGTCTCTGCCAGTCAGGGTTGTCCTGCCCCACACCGCCCACCTTGGTCCCTGGCCCCGCATCCCATGGGTGCCTGCCCCCACCCATCCCATCTTCACCCCGCCCGTGCTTGTCCGTGCCTCTTTGAGAGGAGACAACCAAGATGTCCTGGCTTGTTATTTTTCAGATCTTCCTAGCAGTGGCTAATTTTGAGCAGAATGACAGGGGTCAGGAGTTCTCTGTAATATACAAGTGGAGCCGCAGGAAAGAGAAATTCATCACGTACCAGAGGATCATCACGCACAGCGCTAGGGACTGGGAGGCATTTGTCATTGAGGGAGAGGCTTTCCTCGCAGTGGTCAACCACAGAGAAGGTACCCAGCCCTTATATTCCCTACTGGCCCGGCTCAGCTGGGGCAGGTTGACACCAGGGACCACGGCGCCCCGGCAGAGCATCCTCCCGTTGCCGTGGCAACACTGCAGCTCCCTGTGCATCCTCTGCCGGAGTGCAGGGTGAAGCCGGGGAGTCAGTGCTCACAGCTCGGGGCGCCGTGTCCCTCAGGAAGCCCGAACCCCTTGCAGACCCTCTCATTTTAGGAGAGAAAAGCACTCGGGGAAGTGGCTGACATTGTTCCCCTCTGGGTTTCTGACGGCAGGGGACAAGGACAGGAGTGGGGATGGTCATTGCTGAATTTCTCTGCTTCTTTTTATTTGTTTCCCCAGTGCTACATAACATGGCGGGGCACTGAGGGCGGCAGCTGCCGGGGTTTGCAGGGGCTGAGCCTTTTGAGAAGCCAAAGGGTTGGCCTTGTGGGCATGTAGGAAACCAAGGGAAGCGGAGACAGCTGGCTGGCGTCCCGCCCTCCCTGGGTACCCTCCAGACGTTCTGGGTTGGGGCTTGCGTCCCTCAGCACGGGGGATGAACGGGTTGATACCACAGCTCTGGCTCTCCAAGGTGCTCCCAGCCGGGTTCGGACACTGGGACAGTGGGTTCCTTCCCTGCCATCAGGGCTGGCTCCTGGGGGCGCATTGGGTCCTCTGGCACCAGGCTCAAAGCTGGTGGCAGGTTGCTTGGTCACCAACTGCCTGTGAGCTGGGCTAGAAACTCCCCACCTCGCCTGTTGGATGCCATCACAGCCAGTTTAAGCGAGACCTATTCTGATGGCAGTGTCAGCAGAGAGGGGCACATCATGCAGGGGTTAAGATCATCCCAGCCAAGCCAAACTGGGGGTATTCCCCTTAGCAGGTGGTGGACTTATCCATGTGGCCATTTCCCGCACGGCCCGGTCTCCCTGCAGCCCTTCCAGCCAAAGTCTCTCCCGGTGCAATGAAGATTGCCCGTAAACCCGTTAACACCTGGTCCTGCTGCTGCTGCTCAGCCACCAGAAACACCAGCGGGGCCAAGCCGAGCGCAGCAACGCTTGGTGAGCATGGGGTGGAGAGGGGCTGGTGGTGCTCGCCCCCCATCCTGAAGAAGCCAGGTTTTTATTAGAAGGATGGCTCTGGCTGGAGAAGTCAGCTGAAGGTGCAGGAAAGTTTTTAGCTTTAAAGTCAGTGGGATCCCACGTGGGCATGAAGTCGAGATGCTTGACGAGAGGCCAGGAGCTGGATGGAGCATGTGCTTTGGTGCTGGTGGGCTCAGCCCGAGTGCTCAGCAGGGAGCGGGCTGTGGGCTACGGCATCCCCTCCCTCGGACTGGAGTTTGTGCCGTCAGTGGGGATCGGCATGGGGAGGTCCTCAGCCAGCTCCAGCGGCCCGGAGCTGAGCAGGGGGACTTAGCGAAGGAGGGCTGAAAAACACCGGTGCGGTGCCGTTCCAGCTGTGGCCCCCTCCCAGATGTGCAAGCTTGTGTGCAAAGGGTGACAGGGGCCCTTGATGATGGTAGCTTAGGGAGTGGGATGGGACTCACCCAGTCCCAGTCGAGCTGGGACTCGACTGGGCAGAGCTTGGCCACCCCAGGACTCCAGCGTGGTGCTGCTGGTGTGGGGACACAGCACCCTCCCGTCCCTCCTCTGCCAGGGGCTGCCACAAAGCCATCACCGCGTGCTCGGGAACAAGCTGCCAGTGTGTTCGATGGGGATGGAGGCTCTAGGTAGGGATGGAGGCTCTAGTGTCTCTTTGGCTACCTCTTGGGGAGCAACGGGTCACTAGCAAACAGCCTTGCAACCTCCCAGCAAATATTTAGGGAGCTGAACCTCTTTCTGGGTCTTGTTTCTCACATGAGCCAGGTATTCCTTTTCCTCACCCTGCACGTCTGTCTGTCTGTCTGTCTCCTCCAGGGAATAACCACAACATAGACAGTGTGATATACAGGTGGAACCCCAGGACAGGGTTGTTTGAAACCAACCAGACCATCCCTACCTCTGGAGCCTATGACTGGGAATTCTTCACCATTGGGCCGTATTCCTTCCTGGCTGTGGCTAACACGTTCAATGGCACATCCACTAAGATCTACTCGCACATCTACATCTGGCTCAGTGGCTCTTTCCAGCTCTTCCAGTCTATCCTGGTAAGACTTGGCCACTGATCAAACTCTACTCCTCGGTCCCCTGCTCTGGGTTTAGACAAGCCAGGGAATAATGACAGAGCCAGATGCTCCTCAGTCCTCTGGAAAGGTAGTGATAGTTTCCCATTGATTCTCCCATAGCGATTGACCAAGTGAGGTTTGTTTTTTTCACTTGGACAGTTTTAGGAGTGGGTAACTTCCCTGCTGTGCCTCCTTCTTGGCTTGCAAAGGCATGTCCACATCCAGCTTCTCGTGTGTCTTCCTTCCCACAGACGTTTGGTGCTGCTGACTGGGAGGTCTTTCGTATCGGGGACAGAGTCTTCCTGGCTGTTGCGAACAGCCACAGCTATGACAGTGGGATGCCAGCACCTTCCAACTTTTACGCCATCAACTCCTCCATCTATGAGCTGAACGTCACTGCCCAGATGTTTGTCAAATTCCAGGACCTCCTCACCTACAGGTACCTGTGCAAAGAGGCAGGGTGCTCCTCAGTCCATGTGCTTCCACTGGGCAACCTGGAGATCTCCTGGAGAGCCCGTGCAGGCTTGCATGCTGCCAGCGACCAAGACTGGTGGGGAGGGTGATGGGTCATAGGTCCTTGGCACCGAATCCCAGTGGGAGCTAGGAGAAGGCCCTGGATTTGGGAACAAGGCGGGATTTCCTTTCAGGAAGAGCCTGGGAAGTGCAGGGTTTTCTGTGTATCATCAGGGTGGCAGAGATTGGTGTGGGGTGGGCTCAGCCCCGTGGACACGCAGCCCCTTCCTCGGCTGGCTGCAGGGAGGCCACCTCACCTGCCCCTCTGCTTGCTTCATCCCCAGCGCCCTGGACTGGGAGTTCTTCTCGGTGGGAGACGACTCTTTTCTGGTGGTAGCAAACTCCTTCGATGGCTTCACCTTCTCCGTTAACAGTATTATCTACAGGTACTGCTGCGGGCGGAGGGCAGGGCTGGGGGGTTGGGTGGTTGTTCCCAGCAGGAACAACCCTGCCAGGAGCCCCGCATGGGGGCAACCTCTGCGGATGCTGGCGCACCTGACCAGGGAGGATAGACAGGAATGAGAAGCCCCAGTGAGGGACATCCTGCGGCGGGGAGATGGGAGATGCCAGCCCCACGGCTCAGCTTTCCCGCCCCCTTTCGGGTGCCCAGCTTGTCCCCCAAGAGCTAACTGCCCTCCCTGTGCAGGTGGCAAGGCTATGAAGGCTTCGTAGCAGCTCACCACCTCCCCACTGTCGGCTGTAGAGACTGGGAGGCATTTCACACCGCCGAGGGCTCCTACCTCCTCTACTCCAGTGCCAAGGAACCTCTTTCCAAGGTGCTCAAGCTGAAAACCACTTGAGGCGGCTGAGACACACTCAGTTCATCGCCACGATCGGGGTGAGCTGGGCATTGAGGTGAAGATGGACCATAGCGCCCAGGGATGGCCGCAGCATCAGCCCCGCGGCCAGCTGGTGGTGTGCTCCTCTGGCTGGGGAGGAGGAGGAGGAGGAGGAGGAGGGGAGCTCCGGGGCTCTCTACAGCCTTGTCTGGGGGCTGGCAAAGGAGCTGCAACCCTGCTTTTGTGCTGTTTCTCCTGGGCAAGCTCTCCTGCCATGCTCCAGAGCCATGTCCTACCTGGTGCCCAGGTGCTTCCCCAGGCTCACTGGGACCCCAGCGCTTGGCAGACTCCAGCTGGAGGGACCCAGACATGCTGTTGGTTGCATCCAGATCTTGTGTAAAGCCAGGGAAGAAAGAGACTGAGCGGAGTGTGTGCTGCCAGGGTGGGTGCGTCGCAGCAGGGAGAAAATGGCATGTGAGAAATTGGGGAAAAGGGGGGCTTTGGGCTTGGCTCTGGCTGCCCGGCGCCTGGGGCTGTGATGCTGTTGAGGAGCCACCTGGTTCGACATTGCATGCCGTGCTTCGTGTCCATCGTTGGTGGCCTCGCCACCCCATCCCGCTGCCGCAGGTGCCTGCCTGCCTACCCTCCCACTCCGCCGTGGCCAGTTGTGGTTGTCCTTGCCGAGTGACGTGTGTATATTATACAAACCCATAGATGTGTAAACGCAGTGATGCGGGTCCTTGCACCCCTTCGCATGAGGTTAGCAACTCCCAAGCAAACCTGCTGTGCATTGGGACCAATCCAGCTACCATGGGCATGGGAAATACTCCAGGCTTCTCCAGGTGAAACTGGGGCCTCTTTTCTTTTCCTCGCCTTTGTCTGGGGGACTCTTTTGCTTAACCAGAGCTCTAATAAACTGTGTGCACCCAGCCTTCGTCCCACGTGCGAGCTGCGGGTGCCTGAGCTGCTCTGCCGTGGCAGATGCCTCCCTCCACTCAACAAGCCACCCCCAAGCGAGATGAGGCTGTGGCCTTGGTCATAGGTGGCCTGTGAGGATGAGGTGGTCCTGAGCATAGCGGGGTGCTGGGGTGAGGGTGCCCAGGACCCTCTGCCTCTCCCCACTGCCCCAGAGCATCGCTCAGCCTTCCCCGGCCCCAGGTTTCCTGCTGGGTTTCCCCTGGCACTGGGGAGCCCACAGGAGGTGCCAGCCCCCCAAGAAGGGGCTGGGGGGAGTGGAGGGGGGGCATGGCCTGAGCCACCCGGGGCCCAGGACTGTGAGAGCCACCGCAGGCAGCCCCTGCAGACCTCCCTTCTCCCCCAGCCCAGCCACGGCTGCAGCTGGCTCTGCCGGGAAGGACCATTTCTTGCTTGCGAAAGGCGGCAGAACTCGATTTGCTTCCATCGTGCCGAGCCATGAGCAGCATCTCTAATTATGCCCTGAGGAAGGGCAAGGTGAAGCGAGATACACCAGACAAAGACGCAGAGGCACCATTTGGCCAGCTGGCCCCTGCTCGAGGCAGGCTGGGGTCAGGATGGAGGAGGTGTAATCTAATGGGAGTCAAGCTGGTACATTGAATTTAGGCTTGTCTGCTTTGGGAGAGATTGAATTAGGACAAGCGCAGCCCCCTCGAGCACCACCGCCCTCCCTGGATGCCCGGCTGGCTCCCAGAGCAGTGCAAACCCTGAGGGCTTTTTCCTACATGCGGGGATTTATTGAGAAATCCAAAGTTTGGGAGATCACCCCCGGGTTGCTGGTGGCAGGCGCAGGCCACCGAGATGCTGCGCAGGGGCTGGGGCCGATGTCCCTCAGTGGAGCCCGGACGAGGTGACCCCGCTGCACAGAGCGACCCATCCCTCTGCACCCCAAGCTCCAGGGACCTCTCGTCCCCACCAGAGCCCCCACCTTCATCTGCCTCCCCAGGGGCTCGTTCTCTCCAAACCACGTGGGCTGCGAGCATATGGTTGGGGCTTCTTTCCCTGCAAACCCAGCCCTGGCAGGGGAGAAGGGGTCTGCGTGGGGGGGGTTCCTCCCCAGGAACCTTGGCTCCATAAGCAGGGCTGCGTGAGGTGTCCCCGGCCTCCCTCCCCCATGTTGTTTGCTCACATCCAGTCCAGCATTGCTGGGGAGGGACCAAGTCAGTGGCACTCATTTGCAGGACCAGAGCAAGCACTGGAAAATCCCACAGAGAAGCTTTGAAGCCCATCAGGTTGCCACCGGCTCCCTGCAAAACATCTGGGAACAGGGCACCGGAATCCTGTGCTACAGGGCAGTGCTGGTGGTCTCTGCGTGGCCCTGGGTGCTCGGCAGTGACTTCAGGTAATCCACGTGCTTGCAGGTGTCCTCGCGGTTGTGCCGGACGTAGCAGATCACGTAGACAATGACCATGGTGAACCAGCCGAACATGGTGATGAACATGGCCACATCCGTGGTCCTCTGGCGCACGCTGCAGAAGTTGACACCGGCATCCAGGACCTGCAGCAGCGGCTTGCCCACGTACTCCTCGCGTGGGGCTGTGTGGCAGGTGATGTCCTGGACGGAGTCAGGGTCCAGCCGCGCCTCCCACAGCACCTCCTGCAAGGCGCACTCGCAGTGCCAGGGGTTGTTGGCCAGCCGGAGCTTGGCATTGAGCGCCAGCAAGGCCTCCTTGGGGATGCTGCGGATGCGGTTGCTGGAGAGGTCAAGGGTACGCAGCCCGGCAGCCACTCCTTTGAAAGCCGCCCTGTCGATCTTCTCAATGGCATTCCTGGAGAGATCGAGTTCCTCCAGGTGGGAGAGGTGCCTGAAAGCATTGCTGGGGATCCTGGTGATGCTGTTAGTGTCCAGCTTGAGGAACACCGCGTCTTTGGGGATGTCCTTGGGGATCTCCTCCAAGTGCCGGGAGCTGCAGAGGACAGCCTTCGCCCCTGCCCGCTCCGTGCACTGGCAGCTCGGGGGGCAGGAGCTGCCCCAGGGGATGCACAGCAAGAGGCAGAAGAAAGCCTGGGCGACGCTGGCTGCCGGCGTGGTCGTGAGGCTCATCTTGCACCCAGCCAGCTCGGCATGGCTGCTGGCGATTCCCCGGTGGCCGCAGCAGCTCCTGGGCAGCAGGGTGGCTCCTCTGTGCTCCTGCGATGCCTCTCCCATTGCTGGAGGAAGGCGGTGGGTGGAGGGGATATGACACGGCATTATTTCCCGGAACGCCGCTCACATGTAACGTGCCCTGGCAAAGCGGTGAGAGGCTGGGCTCAGGAGCCCAGCAAAAAGGATGGAATGATACTGGTTACCATCTTTTCCAGGGCATCTTAATTTGGCTTAAGATAAATTATACCTGGACATAGAGCTGCAGAGATTAAAATCCCGTCCTCCCCCCACCGTCCCAGTCTCGGCACAGCCCACCCAGGCAGGCAAAGGGTGCTGCAGGATGGGGGTGCCAAGACATGCGCGGCCCGGGAGCCTCTGCCCCAGCCTGCTGCCAATTTCCACGAGGGATGCAGTGATTTGCTGCTGGAAAACAGCAGCAGCAAATTCCTATCTCACCAACCTTAAGCGTGGAAAAAAAAAAAAAAAATGATGATTCAGACTCCCCGGATCATCAGACTGGCTTAATCACCACCGGGTTTTTAAATAACAAGATGTGGGGTTCTTTTGCTTTCCCCATCTGGTCCACGAGCTGGTACAAGTCACGTTTCCAAGGGTTTTGCCAAAGCAGGGGTTTGGAGGTGACTTCTTTTTTTAAAGTAAGCAAAGAGTATGGTTTAATAGCCTGACTCCAGGAGCTGGAGCTTAAGAGAGGAGCCACCGACTATCACAGTAGAGGGGGTGATCTGGGAACTCCAAGGGCCACCCCAGCCCTGCTGGGGATGAGGCAGGAGGTGAAACAGGTGGACCTTCTTTCCTCTGCCCCGTGGTACTACTCACTCCTCTCCTGCTGCCCTGGTCAGGCTGGGGGGAAGAGATCCCCATGGAGGGAAAAGTTGGGGGTTGGGACCCTGGCAGCGAAATTGTCCACGGTGATCTCATTAGGAGACCAGCTGGGCATCGAGTCATTATCCCTCTGATATCAGCATCCTTCTGATAATGGCCTCCCCCTGCTAATACCATCCTTTAAGTACCAGCATCTCTCAGGCAGGAGCATCCTCGGAGTACCACCCAGGGGATGCTCCTACCTGAGGGATGCTGCCAATGGACCTGCCCAGGGGTGTGGGACTCTTCCAGGAGAGATGAAGTCATGCTGCCGGGGAATCCCTTTCGCCCTCCAAATGCTGCCCGGGGTCTGCCAGCCCAGTCTCTCCGGGGGGAGGAAGGATGTACTTTGCGGTGCTGGTTCCCACCGCTTGCCCGAGCCTGCTCCCGCCCCTGGAAGGGCTCCGAGGGGCCGCAGCCCCGGGGGCGGGGGGTGATGCCCACCCCCGACCCGCCCTCACACCCTGCCGGGGAGCCGGGGAGCCGGACCTTCCCGGGCGAGGGGCTTGGGGAAGCGGGGGCTCCGGCCGCAGAACCGCCCCCCACCACCACCACCAACCGCCACGCCGTCCCGGGGGGGGTCCCTTACCGGCTGCGCTGCGGTTCGGCTCGGCCGCGACAGGGCTCCGCCGCGGCCCCGGCGCCGTCCCCACCTGTTGCTGCCGCCGGGAAGCCGGGACGGGCGGGATCCGCCTCGGAGGCACCGGGCGGGGCGGGGGCGGGGGTGGCCGGGGCGGGACCGGGGCTGTGGCAGCGCCGGGGCGGGGGGGGGGGGGGTTTGTCCGGACAAGGAGGCGGCCGGGGAGGGCCGGGCAGCAGAGCCGCGGGGGCTGCGGGCGAGCCCCTTTTGTGCCGTGGTTGAGGGATGCTAATCGGGTTTCAGCAATTCTTCTCGGGCGGCGGTTGCTGCTCGCCGGTGCGGGGCTGCGGGTCTAGAAGCTGGCGTAAGGCAGGATCAACCCCTTCCCCCACCCCCCCACCACCCCCTCAAGCCGTGCCCCCCCCCCCCCCCCCGCCTGGCTCCCGGCAGCGATGGGAGACCACGAGCAGCCGCCCAGCAGGCCAAGAGCGGTGGGAGGAGGTACCGTGCCACCGCCTTGCTTTCCAGCAGCTCCTGACATCGACTCCGAACGCGTCAAATCATCTCTGCAGGCAGCACTGGGTGGGGGGGGGTGGGGGGGGGTTGGGGGGGGGTGGGGTGAGTCTGCAAGCAAAGTGAGTTTGGGGGTGGGAACGCTCAAACAGGGCTCATCCTGGAAGTGCGCGCCAAGCATGGCCTCCAGGAACGGCCCCTGGTGAAACAGCCGCGACAGACCACCAGCTTTTGGTTATTGAATACGTAGTTTATTGAGCTGGGTTGACTAAATTGCCAGTGGGAATACCCCCACCCCCCCAACCCCCCCCCCCCGGCCCCGTCACCAAGCCCCCAGTGCATCACTGGTGAAACTGCAGTTGTGCTGTGATGGCCACGGGTGTGGGAAGAACAGCCCTGGCTGGCCAGTGTCGGATCCATCGGGAGAGGGTGAGGGAACCAACATCCCTCCCTGAGCAGTCCCAGGAATAATGGAAATGTCTCCATTGTTCTCCCCATGGCAGGCAACAGAAAAGGGGAGTGAAGGACCCCTTAAGAGTAGAAATGTCTGGGATGGCCATGCTGATGTCCTCTTTCCTGTCCCTACCTGCCCAAGGGACCACAGAGCACGGATCACCTGGGTCCCAGCAAGCTGCCCCTTTCCGTCCATGTGCACAAGGGGATGGGACAGGCAGGTGACACTTAGCCGGTGACTTGGCTCAGACAGCGGGAAGGGGTTCGGCTACAAGATGGTGCTCAGCATACACACGCAGGATCACATATCAGTACGGGACGTGGGGCGTGGACCAGTGCGGACCTATGAAACCATAGGTACACAAGCCAAGAGCTGCTCACACCTTCCAAAGTGCTGGATCACAGCTCAGGACCATGTTGTTGGCTTGGAGGCAACCAGAGATATGGGAACAGCTGCCACAGGAGCGACTTGCAGGGCGGTCAGGAGCTTTAGGTGCAAAAGAGCCCAAGCCTTCTCCAGAGCAATCCTCTGGGAGCTGTGGCAGTGGGAGCAGGGAAGCAGAGGTGCCCAGTGGATGCGCTGGGTGGAGGGGTAGCTGGGGTTGGCAAGTCCCCAGTGCCCACACCAAAGCAAAGAGCAGGTGGGAGCTGAGAGAAGGAACAACTTGCAGGAGCAGCCCTGGGGCTCTGCTTGCCCCAATTTCAAGTGCTGTGGCTGATGTGGAAGCACCGAGGGAGAAGCTGGGGCTGAGCTTGGTGGCTCAGGTGACCAGGATGCCACATAGGCACTGCCCAGGCAGCCCCTGCCCCCGGCTGCTGGAGAGGGGACAGTTTTCCTCCCAGAGACCTGCAATGTACATTCACAGAGGCAACCACAGTACCTAGTCTCCAGTAGCTCCCCATGGTCTCACAGGTGAGCTGTGGTAGAGCTGCAGGTCCCAACCCGAACCTGGTCTGGGGCAGCAGGAGCCCTTGGCCTGTGCTTGAGGACTCAGTAATAGGCGCCGAGGAGAGTTGAGACCTTGCGCAGGAGCTCCTTGTGGTTGGCGTGCAGGGGGATCCTCTTGTCCAGCACCTGCCAGCGGACGCACAGCTCCGGGTCGCAGCCTTGGAGGAACTGGAAGGGGACCAGAGACATCACGTACATGCTGCTGGCGTGGGGACGTGCCAGCCATGCTCAACAGCACCTCCAGTCCCCAGCCTCCTGCCCTTTCTTTCTGGAGCCCCCGTTGCATGCCACCCCATGTTCTTCCTCCAGTGCATGAAGCTGGAGGAGCCTACTTCTTGATGAGGATGAGATCTGGGTCTGGAGAACTGGCTCCCCTGCCCCACGCCCGCTGAGAGCCGGGTCAGGGAGCTGTGGAGGCGAGGGGCCCATACCGAATTCAGCCGCTTCATCTCCACATCGTTCTGGTTGTCGAAGTGGACACTGACGGCCACCGTCTCGACCCAGGCATTATCCGTGTTGCGGGGGTCATCAAGGTACCCCTTGTGTACCTGTGCAGAGTGAAGAAATGCCACATCGGCAGAGCCCTCACCACCTCCTTGTGGGCACCGAGAGGCCCTGGGGGTGGTAGGACATCACCCCACAGCTCCTCTGCCCCCCTGGAGACCAGCACCCTGTTCCCACTGCTGCCTGGAGAGCAATCGCAGCAGGCACAGACGCCGGTGTGTGCAGCCCACCCCCGGGGTCCCCGGGCTGCCCCACAGACCCCTGTGCGGTGCGAGGCCATGTCTCCACCTCCCCCAGCCATTCCTCCCCAGTGGGGGCGGTGATGCAGCCTGCCCCTGTGCACTGGGGACACCCACCTGCCCCTATGCTGCCGTGATGTCCACAGGTACTGTGGCGATGCCCCCGTGTAGCTGTACTGCTGTGACGCCTACATGCCCCTGTACTGGGGTGATGCCCCCACACCCCTGTACCGCTGTGACACCCGCATGTCCCCCACCTCAGTGCCTTGTTTCAGCAAGTTCTGGAACTGGGGCCAGAACTCCCGGCGCAGGATCCACTTGAGCTTCAGTGGCAGTGTCTCACCCGGCTCCAGTGACCCCTGCGCCAAAGCAGATGTCAGCCGTGGGGCCTGCCATCAGCCCAGCCTCCCTCGCTGCCACCAGCTTGGCCATCGGGTGGTTGCCACCACTGCAGAACACGCCACAAGCTCTGGGGGGGGGAGCAAGCCCTCCCTCTTCTCCCAGAAGGCCTCAGCTGTGCCCCAAGCACGTGTCTGAGTTTGCCTGATTCAACATCTGGAGCTCTGTTGAAGGAGGCTATGCCAACAGCTTATGTCATGAAGGATGTGTGAGAACTGAAGCCATGGAGGAGGAGGAGGGAGAAGCGGCGGTCAGGGTGGGTGGGGGTATGTGATGGGACCACCCCAGCACTCCTGGCAGCACAGCCCCACACTCGAATGCTCTGCAGGAGGAGCAGAGGTACCTCCTTGGACAAGGCTGTGGCACCCATCTTGTGTTTCTCCCTTTTCTGCAGGGCATCCAGCCATCAGCTGGTCCCCACCTCCCCAGACCCTTCAGCGCCAGCTGTTTCCACCGGCTCTTACCCCAGGCAGAGCCCAGACATCTGACAGCGGGTACTGGGCCACTAGGACTTCCAGCATCTTCTTCAGGCTCTTCCTTATGATGGACCCATCCAAATTCCTCCTCCAGCTGTGAGAGAGGCCCCTGTTACGCTGCAGCTGGACTCAGCCCCCCCCACACCGGCCCAGCAGCGGTTGAATGGGCAGCAGTGGGTTTTGCCAGGTCCCAGTGTCTCTGAGATGGCTTCGTGCCCACTTTTCCATTCCGCTTCCCTAGCCCTGTCCTGGAGCAAGGACACCTCTCTGTCCCCTCGCGCTCACCGGGTCACAATGGGGTGCAGGGCATGGTTGGGCCCAAAGCAGTGCAGCCTCCCACGGCCTCGCAGCCCCGTCCTGCCCATGGGGTTCCTGATGGGGAGAGAGCGAGCGGGCTGGGATGGCACCAGGGTCCCTCTGTGCACCCTGTCACGCCTATCAAAGCCCTATACCACTTCCCCAAATCTCCCACCACTGCACTGCACCTCTTCTGGGGTGCAGGGTTTTTTTTGCCGGGGGGGAACAGCCCTGAGGATTATCCCATTATCCCTGCCCCACCATTAGCCCTAGGGAAGCGGGAAGAGGATGGATGCACCCAGGCTCCCCCGGATTCTCCACCTCCCCCGTGCTTTGCCTACAGCCGGGCGCCCCAGCTCCCACAGAGCCCGTCCGCCCCCATGGCGGATGCACTCACAGCGGCAGCCCATCCTGCACGGCATAGAGGCCGTGGAAGCTCTGCCGGTCGATCAGCCCATCCATGGTGTTGTAGTTGATCTTCAGGAGAGACTCCAAGGAGCTGGGGGCGGGAGGCAGCCCGGCAGGGAGGGCTGGCTGTGCCGCCCAGGGGAAGGGGCAGGGGAACGGGGAGCCGCGGGGGGGACACTCACGGGCTGAACGGGTCCTGCACAGCCATGTCCTTGTGGTCGGCCGAGTAGGCAGGAGGATCATAGAGCGGGAAGTCCACCTGCAGAGCACGTGGCCATGTCAGGTCACCCTTGCGTCCCTGCTCTCGTGGCAGGCAGGGACTGGGACCCCTGGGGACTTTTTCTACCCCAGTCCCTTCCTCTGCCCGGCTCGTGGCATCATCCTGCAAGGCACGTAGGGTTCCGGGCTCTGCTCTGGGGCAGAGCTGGGGGGCTGGTGCCTCTCATTCCTGCTCCAGTGGAAGCCAGTGCCAGTGCCAGGACCTGTCCCTGCCCCTGAGCCAGCCGCAATTCAGGAAATGCAGAGGCAGGTGGTTGTACCCTCTGTCTCCCAACTGAGCACCCCCAGGCATCCCTAGCGCTGCAGATCCCAGCAGGAATGATGCCCATTCACCTCTGCTTGTCCCTGGGATGGCCTCGGAGCAGCTGCTCCAGGAAGCCACTTGTCCCAGGGCTGGGGAGAACAGGAGCTCTCAAGTGTGACATGGGTGCAAGGATGGGTCTGTTCCTCTTCCCACCACTGGTGGGTCTGCCCCATGCCCCCGCCTCCCAGCCCTGCTGCCCAGGGTTGCAGCTCCTACCTCCCAGGGCACCTTCTCATCCGGCACAGGGAAGCGGAGGGTGTGAGACCCTGGGTACAGGAGGTTTCGGGCAAGCACGTGGTACGGGGGCCGGCTCTCCTCGGCTTTCCCCTCCAGGTCAACCTCCTTCGTCTCCGAGGCTTTGCTGGAGCCTGTGAGGCAGACACGGACAGCGAGGCCCCGCAAAGCAGGATCTTGAGCCCGGTGCTGCAGACCAGGGCTCTGCTGAGGGTGCTGGCTGGGTCTCTCCATGGGGATGACGATGTCCCCTGAGGACCCGGCCCCCAGCATCCCTTCTGACAGACCCCAGAGGGACAGGACTTGTCCCCCGGGGATGCTGCAGTGGAAAGCTTCAGCTATGCTGCAGGGAGGGCTCTGGAGTGGAGGGTGGGAATGGCCGCAGGTGGGGCTGGACGGCCTTGCAGGGCCCCCAGACGTCCCCGGGCCAAAGGACCCTCTGCCTTGCTGCTTGACAGAGGGGTGCAAAGGGCTGCCCATGCCAGCATGGCGCCCCGGGTTTCCCTGGTGCTGCTGGGGTGGGGACGGGCTCCGCTTACCCACAGGTGGCACGTCCTCGCTCGAGCTAAAGCCATTGTCCTGCAGCGCCTGCATTATCCACCTCAGGGCCTGGGCAGTCTGATGGACCTGTGTGGGAGAGGAGGAGAGGAGAGGAGAGGAGAGGAGAGGAGAGGAGAGGAGAGGAGAGGAGAGGAGAGGAGAGGAGAGGAGAGGAGAGGAGAGGAGAGGAGAGGAGAGGAGAGGAGAGGAGAGGAGAGGAGAGGAGAGGAGAGGAGGGGAGGGGAGGGGAGGGGAGGGGAGGAGAGGAGAGGAGAGGAGAGGAGAGGAGAGGAGAGAGGACCCTCCCGGACCCCCGCCTCCCCCCGGGCTCCATTCCTCAAGTACGGCAGGATACGGCCCTGGCAGGAGGCACTGCTGCCCTGGGCTCCTGGCTGTTCATCCCCAGGGCGGCAGCCATCCTCGCTGTGCCCTGATGTTCGGCTTGGAAAACCACCTCCAGGGAGGCATTTTCTCAAAGCAGGTGGAAATGGAAGTGGAAAACGGCAGCCATGCTGCGGCCATCTCAGAGAGGGGATGCCAGGGCCTGGTCCTGCTCCCGGGCACCCCACTGCTCGTGCTTTACGGGGAGGGGGTGGAGAGTCCTCCATCTCCAGAAGGTCTGGAGGGTCCTCTCAGGCCAAGGAGAAGAGCAAGGTCAGATCTAACTGCTTGGGGTGACCAGTGGAGGCAGGGCTTCATCCCACCACTTCCCACCTTCATCCTCTTCACTTTAGAGTCAAACAGATCATTTCCCATAAGCCCTTTCCTCTTGGATGCTATTGCTTTGGCAAGGAAACTCAAACTCTTTGAAGGGGGATTGATTCAGAGGGGCTTTCTGTTGTGCTCTGGTTCAGTTGACTCAGCCCCTGGAAAACCCCACCTTTCTTAGGCAGTTGCTCAGCTTTTGCCTCACCTGGTCTTCTAGAGAGACCAGTCTCTGCTCCACCAGCCCCGTCCTCTTCACCCGGTCCAAGTCCAGCAGCTCTGCCAGTACGTCCACCCTAGTTGACAGTGCAGAGAGGAACCCCCTCAGCAGCCAGCCCTGCACTAATCCCAACTCTTCCCTGCCCAGGACACTGGAGGACAGAAGGATGTCCCTGTCTCAGGAGTGCTGGTACCTCTCTGCAATGTCTCGAATCTTCTGCTCCGTGTTCTGCTTCTCCTGGCACTGCTGGTGCTGCAGGTAGTTCTCCTTCAGGTACATCTCCCAAGAGAGGAGGGCAGCTTCTTCGTTCTTCTCCAGCTTCTCTTCTGCCAGAGGAAGGGGACGGCAATGCTGTCAGATCCCTGGGCATCTCAAAGCCCAGTACCGCGGCCCAGACACCAATCCTCTGCCTTGGTGCACGGTGCCATGCCCCGGGGAGGGGGAAATGGGCAGGAGGGAAGATGCTGGTCCTCACTGAGCTGTTTGTGGTGGGTGGATGGCCTGCGGAGCAAGCATCGCCGGACCAGGATCTGCAGGTGGTTGAGGAGGATGAAGGGTGGAGGTGCGGGCGGGCGGCCATGGTACTCCTCAATCAGATCGTGCCGCTGGAACTTCCAGATCTGGTCCGTGTGCTCCTGGACCTGCTGGAAGGTGTAGCTGGGGCAGAGCCCAGGCGTCAGCAGTGTCATGGGGATGAGGGAGCACATCATGTCTGTATGGTGCCCCGGCTCCTACCCGGCTCCCTGATCAGCCCTGGCCACTACTTGCTACTACTTCCACCATATCTAAAACCCCCCCAAAGCACCCCTGTGCTCTGGTCAGCATGTGCCCCAGGACCCTGCTTGCGCTTTCTCAGCGTACGGTGCCCTGGCCATGGCCAAGCCTGCAAGCAAAGCCAGCTCCATTCACTGTCAGGACCATGGGGCCAGGTCAAACTCACTTGAACATGGCGATGAGGAGGTTGAGGAGGAGGATGTTGGTGAAGAGCAGGTACAGGCACAGTAAGATGACCGTCAGCCACTCTGGGAAGATAGGTTTCTTGCTGTCCTCATTTGTCTCTGGGCACTTGGGCTTGTAGGGGTCGGTCCCGTTGGGGCTGCACTGGTCAATGTTGAAGTTGACCCCTGCAAAAGAGCACGGCAATGACCCCACTGCCGCCAAACCTCACGGTGTCCCACGTTGTGCTCTCTGAAAGCGGCCAGTGTCAAGGGACTGTAGCACCGGACAGGGATTTGACCTCCATCTGATTATCCCAGGTGCTCTGCTCACTGCCACCAGCTTTGCAGCTGTGGCACTGAGCTGGATCGACTCCTCCTGTGCCTTTGCTAGCGTGCTCTCTTGACCGCTTGGGCAGGTGCAGTCCCTGGGTTTGCATTGGTGGCACCGCTCCCAGCGTGCCGGAGCAGGGCTCCAATCCCATGCCCCACCATTGCTCCCTCCCAGCCTTATGTTGCGCTCGGAGAGGAGCCCTGTGCAGGAATTCCATGGGCCAACAGGCAGGAGCTAGGCAGGCTGCGGCAGGAGCTTGGTACCCCTCAGCCTTGTCACAGCCACCCTGCTCATGCCACGTGCTGTCACGGGCCGGTGTCCCTTACCATCAATGTAGGAGGGAATCTGGCCAAAGATGGTCAGGTAGGAGTGGTAGACCACCCCACGGAAAAGCCACTCCACGCGTTCCTCGTTGTGGATCAGGATGGCCTGTTTGGCAACCCCAAAGGACACCACCCACACTGCTAGCAGGAAGAGGAAGAAGAAGACATCCTTCAGCTGCAAAGACAGAGGGGAAGCAAAACTGTGTCCTGGAGCAAACCCCACTTCAGGTTAGGATAACACGGGTGGCACATCCACCCCATGCAGGCATCCAGCTGCTCCAGCTGATCACCCCGGCAGGACAGAGGGGAGCTCTCACCATGCGCTTCACAATGATGATCTTGGGCCCCAGCGTTTTACTGACTGTGAAAATGTGCATCAGTCGCAGGCAGAAAATGATAAAAGCCAGGGACAGTATGATGCGCCCGGGATATAAAGTTGACGGGATCAGCCTGGGCACAGAAAAGAGGAAAGGAAACATCTCAGCGCCACCAGTGTGGGGTTTTTTCTGATCTCACAGCATTACATTTCTACAATATCGGTGAGCTGCCCCGAATGCTGGCTGAGAGTCGCGGCGTGAAAAACATCTCTCCTAAAAGCAGCTGAAAGCAGAGGCAAATTGGTCAGAAACAATCACGTGGCCACAAAAATTTTCACTGGCCTTTGGAAGAAGAAATTGCAATTAAGAAACCTGCACGGTTCTCACACTAATTTTGTCGCCTACAGCAGTGGCTTGAGCGTGCGCATGGCAAGTGACTCTGCAACTCACCTGCAAGCCAGCCCTGTGATAAAGACTAGGATGGCGCAGACATCCAGCTTATTCCAGAAGTCCTTGAAGTACAGGGAAGCCATTTTCACAACCCCAAACCCATCTGGATCGTACAAGAGCTGTTGGGAAGAGAAGAGGGGTTGGTGTTTCAGTAAAAGCCTTGTAAGATACTCACGTGCCTTGTAGAGGGCAGGGACCACACGAACCTGCTGGCCATTACTGGACCCTCTTGCTTACCCCAAGTTAACCTGAGCCTACAGGGTTTTCTACAGGGCAGGAGCATGGGGAGAGGTACCTGAGGCATGGGGGTCTTTAGTCGGGTGGAGAAAGGCACTGAGATGTTGAAGCAAAAGGTGAAAAAAAGCAGGTGTCAAGCAAAGCCTGGGAATGCTTCTGGGAATAAATGCCCAAGGAAGGAGGCGGTCCCTCCATCTCCTGATGGTTTTGGCTCAAAACAGCATGTCTTTCTGCAAGAACCCAGGGCCAGGCCAGATGCAGCCGAGGACATTCTCCGGCCTCAGAGACAGGGGGATCTGGCAGTCCCTTGTGCTGGGACCTCTCCGAATGGATGGTGACATGAGAAGCAGCATAGGAATGTGAGCTACACAGGACCTTCCAGGAACACCTGGAGGGGTGTCTCTCCCTGCTCTCACCTTCTCCCAGCCTCTGCTCTGCCTGCCCCGTACCTGGCGGGTCTCCTCGCACACCAGAGAGAAGAGCCAGAAGTAGACAAGGTACTCCCGCCAGGACGGCGACGGCTGGAAGTCAACCATTAGGACATAGGCGAAGAGCAGGAGGAAGGTGAAGTAAGAGAGGATGTTCATAAGGAAGATGACAACAGGTGCCGTGAAGAAGGCTCGGAGGCGCGTCAGGCAGCCTGCGGGCTGCAGCCTCTTCTCCCTGTGGGGAGCAGGGGTGGAAGTGGGGCTCAGATGCTCAGGAAAATGCCACGGCAGCTTCTCCCAGCCAGCCTTGGTGTACGCATGCCCCAGCTGCAAGAAGTACCTGAAGGTGATGAGGCTGGTGTAGAGAAGTGGGAAGAAGAGCATGCAGGCAATCACCCGCCAAAGCCCATTGTCCACGCACATCTTCCCCCACCAGACTTTGGTTAGAAAGGCCTGTGAGGAGGGAGGAAGAGGAGCAGTGGTTACAGAAGCGCCCTCCATCAGAATGGGCCTGCAGGGCAGTGCCCCACCGCTGCCAACAAGGAACCCTGGATCTGGGGCACGGGACATTTGGGTTCTTCCCCTCCAAGCACCACTGCTGGGAGCCCACCTGGACACCTCCATGGGACACAAAATTCATGTTCTTGGCCTCCAATGCCAACTGCAGACAGGTTGTCTTCCCCCAGGCCTCAGAGACACGGGTGAGGAGCTTCTGGGCTCTCTCTTCATCCTTGCGGTAGCAGTCTGTGAACACACCTGGCCAGGCAGGGACCAGGCATTCCAGGCTGAGCTCTGGGGTGCTCAGCAAGGTGCCCGCAGGATCACCCTTCGCAGCAGGAGCTGGACATCACACCACGCAGCGGCACCCTCTGCGCTCCCACCACCACCCAGGCACAGTCCCCGCCGCACCACGACCCCGACTGTGAGGAGGGGATCCCCGTTTGGTACCATCCATGCCACCCAGCACCCCCAGACACCTCCAGGACAAAGCCACCCGGCCCCACAGGGCGTCAGAGCAGTGCTGAGTTGCTGGTCCCACTCCTGCTCACCGATCGCCTTCTGCTCGTACTGCTCGGCCAGGGCCAGCATGTCATCGGTGGTGTCAGTGTCTTCCTCCTCCTTGGCAAGCTCCTTCAGGATTTTGCTGCAGGCCAGCGCGGTCACCATGCAGTCCTGGCTCTGGAGCAGAAGAGGCCAGAGAGAGCGTGGGGCTCTGCGCCCTGTCCTGCAAGTCCCAGCAGTCCTGCCAGGCCCTCCACAGCTCCCATGGGAGAGAGGGAAGGAGGGAGTCTGCCCCGAGGAGACCGCTGCTCAGGACGAACAGCTTGCCATGACAAGGGCCGAGCTGTGCTCCCCGCTGGGTGACACACCGCCACGGGGAATCCGGGGACACCCCTGCTCCCCATGGGAAGCCATGGGTGATGGGACAGTGTGACTCCATGGCTCTGCACGGCACGCTCACCGTGCCGCCAGCCACCCTGCCTCTTGGCCTGGGGATGCTGTTTATGGGTGGAAGCCTTCTCCACCCCAGCTGCCGTGCCCCTGTGTCCCGCCCGCGGTGTGCTGAGCCCTCTCTCAGCCTTTGCAAGGAAGAGCAGACTTCTGGCCCAGCATGTCACCTCTGCCCGCAGCGTTCGTTTTGGCTGGGAAGGGAGGGATCTGGCATCGTAGTGTGTGTCTGGGGATGACCATCAGGTTCACCCAGGCTCACTACCTGGCTCCCTTTTGGCTGGGGGTCAGGCTCAGGTGCCGCCACGCGCCAACTCGCCTGCTGTCCCAAATGCCAGCAGGTGCAATCTTTCCTCTTGGGGCTGGGAGGTTTGGCTCCATCTGAGCCTCTCAGCCGGGACCGACAGCTCTGGGCTGTGATACCTGGGCCCAGATGATTTCTGCCAGCTCCTTGCGGTTCTGGACCACAGCCCAGATAAGCAGGTCGCGGACTGGGTCCATGGTGAAGATGACTCGGCCGGCAGAGCGCTTGTAGAGGGACCGGAGACTTGACCCCTGAACCTGCAAGGCGTGCAATGGTCAGAGCTGTTCCCCCCTGCCAAGAGGCTGCAGAAGGCAGACAGCCCCTCAGCACAAAGCCACCCCTGAACCCTGGGTGCCTGCTTCCACCACCCACAGAAGGGCCTCTGCTGCAGATATTGGGGTGACCAAGACTGGACTCATCCTGGAAACACCACTTTTTATAGGGCCAGGATCATAGAATCATAGAATCGTCTAGGTTGGAAGGGACCTTTCAGATCATCGAGTCCAACCATCAACCTCACACTGCCAAAACCACCACTAAACCATGTCCCTCAGCCCCACATGCCCATTCTGCCCAGTGCACCCACCCCACTGGGTCCTGCCCACTGGAGTCACGCAGCCACGTGGTGTTGTGGGTGTAGGAGGGTGGGAGCTGCACCTTGAATGTGAGGCAGATGACTCGGACATGGCTTTAAGGGAGTTTAAGTGGGATTCTTGAGCAGGCAAGAGAACAGAGGCCCAGCTGCAACCTCCAGGATGGTTCCCTGAGCCAGCGTCCCCCTTCCTAATGCAACCTTGCCACCACATAACCTGGAGATGCGTACATTCAGCTTGATGTGTGGGACGGGGATGGAGAGCCGGGGCCGCTCCGTGTGCTTGGGCTTGGGGTAGAGAGGCTGCGTGGAGCAGCCCAGCAGCTCCCGCAGCACCTGGGAGACATGATGCAGTTGGATTCTTGGCATTTTAGAGCCAGCTGTGTGCTCTCTCTCCTCCAGAAGGACCTTCTGCAGCTTGCTGTGGAAGAGGCAGGATGGGGCCATGTTGTCGTAGAGGTAAACCAGGGTGTCCCAGGTGACAAACTCCTTGAGACGCACTCCCTGCTCCAGGAACAGCTTCACAAACTCTGGCTTGTTGGAGATCAGGGCAGCTGCCATCATGGGGTGGAGATCTGTGGGCTGGCAGGCCAGAGGCAGAGGTAAGGGGCTCCATGGCCTCGGAGCAGGGCGCCACCATGCTCCTCACTCAGATGGGGGAAAGATTTTATCCCTGAGCACACAAGGAGTTTCTGGGTGTGACAGAGCAGCTGGGAGGTACTGGTACTTGTGGGACATTCCCCCAGGACACACTTCTGGGTTAGTATGCCCTCTCCTCTGGCAGTGAAGCCCTCCGCTGCCTTGGCTGCTGGGTGGAGGGATGGGGTAGGGTAGAGGGTAGACCCTCTTTCCCCAGCTCACGAGGATGCACCATACAAATGAACAGGACCTCATAGGCTTGTTCTCTGTGCACAGCTCTTCAGCTGAAGGATCATGGTGCTGCCACCTGGATCTCAGCCATGGGGAGACTGGCTGCTCCCGATGGTCGCCCAGGTCAGCTGTTGTGGGGTTTTCCTTTCTAAGGCAACCTTTACGTGTGCTCAGAAATTAAAACAAAGCCTGTGGGCAAGGGGCTACGTGTCTGTCCCGGCAGGAAGGTGCCTGCTGACCTTCTGACACATTGGTCCAGGGCTGCAGCGCCTTGTAACAGCCCTGCCCGGCATCAGCTAATCTGAGAGCCTGCCTCATCCTCCCTTCCCTACAAAAGTGTAGAACTTGTTCAGGCTGTGCATTTTCACACCACCAAATATTTCCTCTTTGGCATCCTTGTTCCCACCAGCCCCTCCCTGGCCTCGCAAAAGGCATGTGAGCTGGGGGAATCCAAACTGTCGAACGAAATAGGAAAAATCCCTTTTAAGTCCCACAGCCCCAGCAGGAAGGACAGAGAACCCGGCTCAGCTTCGACTTTTCGACACTTGGATCGGGCGTGGGATGGCAGAGCTGGCTTGTGCTGCCCTCTGCCCCACTCCGTAGTAAAGTTTGAGCAGGGAAGTACCAGACTGGGTGAGATGAGTTTAGGGACAACTTGCCATTTGACACGATGGCATGAGCAGCAACCACAAGGCAGAACTGGCAAGGAGTATTTTTGGCCCTAGGTTGGTGGATTGTCTTTAAAAGACACCAGTTTTGAACAAAATAGCAATCGATCACCTTTGTAAACAACTATAAGCCAAATAGGACCTTAACAAGCAACGAATTGCAGGGTGTGCTCACCTCTGCTTTGGATGTTTGAGTGCGCTTTTGGAAGGCAGGACAGACTAAGAGCCCCTGGGAATGTGGTAGGAGTTTAGGGTCCAGGAGAAATGTCCTCAAAAACTCTGCCTAGGCCCAGCCAAGGTGAACAGTGCCCTCAATACCCGCAGCCCTCAAGTGGGACCTGACAAGCTGTAAGCCTGACCGGACAAGAAGCACAGGTAGTCCCTTACCTTCCACTCATGGTCGTCCGTGAAGATCTCACTGCGAGCAATATCCACCCTGTTCCAGGCCACAGCTAACTTCAGCTGATGGTCCCAGTTCTCATGGCCAAAATGGTCCTGGTTTCGGGATGCTGCATGCAAAGTGCATGTGTTAGAATAGAGGGTCTGTTACGCACAAGAAGATACCACCTGGAAGCCTCCCTGGAGGTCTGACCCTTTGGGAGAAACATCTCTCCACAGTTAGTTCAGCATCACAAGGTCTGGGGACTCCTTTGGTGACCCCATAAGTCAAGCAGCTGCAGGAGGTGACTTGTGACCCCCACCCCATTCGCCTTGCCCCATCCTCCCAAGCAGCTCCGCACCCCTCACCTTTGAACAAGGCCTGGAGGATGGCCACATCCACGTCCTGCTGGCCATATTTGCCCTCTCTGAAAATGGTCAGGAGCTGACGGCTCCGCACTATGTCTTGGATCTACAAGGAGAGCCATGGGCAAGGAATCAGCAGCAGCATCTCCTCCCTGCCGCTTCCTGCAGACTCCTGTCCTGCGTGGGGCAATTGCTCTCTCCTCTTGGGTTGCCTGCAGACTCCCTGCACTGTGTGTCCCAGCCCAGGTGGGGCTGGTCCCAAATGGTACCTCTCTGCCCAAAGGGAGCGGGCAGTGGAGGAGCAGAGCTTGAGCCCTTGGGGTGCCACCAGGACAATGCAGAACATGGTTGGGGGTGATGGATGGTTGGTGGAAGATGAGCTTTAAACTTCACGCTGGGAGCCTTGCCTTCACGCAAGGACCCCTGGGGACCCCTTTGATCTCCACAAGCTCTGTGAGTGGAGCTGTCTGCCTGTACAAGGCTCACCTTCTTGGTCCACTCCACCAGCTTGCTCTCAGTGAAGAGCTCATAGGTGTCGTGGAAGAACACACTCAGCTTCTTCTGGATCAATGCAATGGTTATCTTGGACACAGGCAGGTTGGCCACCTGCGCGATGACATCGGCCACACGCCCAGACCCTTCCACAATCACACAGGGGGTCCCGTTGGTGATGGCGTTGTAGATGGTCTGCAACAGAGCAGAGAGGCTGGTCCTAAGCCCACCCAGAGGCCAGCAGACCCTCTCCGAGCCTGAGACCCAGGCAGCTCCCCAGCACTCCCTGCTGCTCCGCAGCCATCCAGTCCGGCTGCATTTCACCTAGTGCGGCACCACGCTCGCACCAACACCGAAGAGCAGCACCCCGGGCAAGGAGCTGCTCCCTCCCACCACCACCTCCTCTCAGCTCTGCTGGGAGCGAGCAGGAGCAGCTCCTTACGTCGAGTGTCCCGGGGCCTCCTTCCAGCACCACGCACACGATGGGGATCTTGATGGCGACGCCTGCGGGGAAGCAGAGCCCAGGGTCACCTCCCTGTGGGGCAGTCCCCTCCCATGCAGCTGAATGCGGTCCTCTCTGAGCGGTGGGGTGTGAAAGGCAAAGTGGGAGCACTGCCCCTGACATGCCAGGCTCCAGGAGAGATGGGAGATGATCTCCTGGCAGTCATGCTGCTGGAGCACGTGTGTACATGTGTTGGAATAGAAGATCATTTGCACAGCGAGAAGACACCACCTGGAAGCCCCCTTGGAGGTCTGGCCCTTTGGGAGAAATGACCCTCCCTGATCAGCTCAGCATCACAGGGTTTGGGGGCCCCTTTGGTGACCCCATAAGCCAAGCAGCTGGCAGAGAAAGGTTCTTTGATTTGTGTCACTGAGGAACCAGGTTCCACATTTATCATGAGAGTCCTCTCAAACACCTTGCTTGGATCCTCCAGGGAAGCCACACAGCCTCCCCTCTCACCAGAGGCCAGATGGGCACCCCTTACCAAGGGATGTCCCATCCCACTTTGTGCCCTCCCCTGCCTCAGGCCTGGCTATGCATTGCCATTACCTCCTTTCACCTTGGTCTGCTCTGAAATGAACTTCTCCAGTCTGGTCCTCAGGGTGATTTCCACCCCGTACCTCCCGTGGGTGCCATCGTCCACCAGGATGAAGTGGGAGTGATTGCTGTCCAGGCATGACAGGCTGCCTTGGTTCTCCTCATCCAATACGTACTCAGCTGGAAAGCCACCCTGTAAGGTGCAGGAGGAGAGACTCTGGGAAAAGCCTGGCAGGGCTGGAGAGGAGCACCAGATGCCCAGAGCAACCAGCATGTGGGACAGGAACAGGCTAGCACGTGGGGACAGTCTGGCCAAACAGCTGTCCCTTGCCCCCTGCAGTCCTCACGTCAGCCTTGCCCCATGCTCCTCTGTCTCTGCTCCACCTGCCCTCACACCCACAAGGGTCCTCCCAGGAGAAGCGCAGCACCTACGCAAGACACTGGGTAGGGTAGAGAGGCTTCTCAGCAAACATCAGCCCGGGACCATCACTCCTGGTGCAGCTGGGTTTTACCAGGGCTGCCAGCCACAAACACGTTTTGAAGGACCCGTTCCCACCACGGTCCTTGGCACGACTTCCCCAGCAGTCCAGGCGTAGGCAAAGCAAACGCATCTCCAACTCTGCCTGGCTCACCATGGGGCAGATGAGGCTCTCTCGGTTGTACACGGTCCCCCAGGTGGCTATGCCAATGGTGACAATCTTGCCCTCCTTGTGGCTGCCGCTCAGGATGAAGTCTCGCACTGCTTCTCCCACCTGTTTCATCACACCAGCGTGGGACCCCCCTGTGATGATCCAGGCCCCTGGCGGTCAGAGAGGGGCTTGTGAAGGGAGAGGTTCTGCTCCCAGCAGTCTCCTAGCATCCCCCTATCTGGCTACAGGAACTCCGGGTCCTCGGAGATGCTCCATCACCCAGAAGATGTCTTCCCTGGGAACTACATCAAGCCCTGGTAGCACAGGAGGTGCCTTTTTCAGCACAGCGTTGCACCTCTCAGTCCAGCTCCCTATGAAACTGTTTGGTGCAATTGAGCAACAGCAGTTCATCCCTGGTGGTGGTAGTCCAGACACGGACCTACAGGCCTCCTGGGCCAGCTTGGCATCTCCACTGCAGCCCAACTGACTGAACCTGGCATGGCCAGATGATAAGCCCCTCTCCCGCTGCAATCGCAGGGAGAGCCTCTGCATCTCTTACCAGTGGTCTGGGCCACTTTGACAAGCCCTTGCCGGAAGATGTTCTTCAGTCTTGGCTTCATGATGAAGTTTTTGGCTCCTCCGGTGACTGAGATGAGCAGGTTGGGTGCATCGAGGCCCCAGTACTGTGTCATGAGGTGGTAGATGACCCGTGGAGGGGTATCTGAGGAGACGCGCACATACTGCAAAATAGGGAGTATTGGGTAAAAACAACAGGGTCAGGGTAACAAGGCATCTCCGCCACAATTTCTCCTGTCCCAGCAAAGACCCAGGGTCTTCCCACGCCATTTCGCAACAGAGTCCTCCCCAAGTCTTTGGGCATGAGCCTCCTCCCATTCGCTTCCCTGGGACCAAGCATTCCCGAGACGAACCTAAGGATGAGGACAGGGAACAGCCACTCCTTGAAGCGTGGGCCTCGCAGCATGAAGATCATGTTTGTGGTTTCAGAAAGGGACTAGGTACAGGGCTGGGAGAGACGAGGGATCCTGTCCCACCTCCCCTTCTCTACTTGGGTCAGTGTTGCCTTTGGGGCATTTCCATGCTTTCCTAACCTCCTCTCATTCGGGAGGGAAATACTCCCATTTCATCTGCCACAGCAGGACCTGAACACTGGCTCCCCATGCACCACAGGTGGGAAAAACGGATCACCTTCCCCGTCTTCTGCCCCAGGCCCGTGAAGTGGATGTCACCGAAGGCATCTGTCGGCATTTCCTGGATGTGCCTGCTGGGGTCCCACTCCTTCCCCAGGAAGATGGGAGGTTTGGCAGCATCCTCCAGGTGCTGTTCCCTGAGGTAGCCGCACTCGCACACAATCCTCCTGAAACACACGCCACCAACTTTGCCCCAAACAATCGAAACCCAAGAGGCAAAGGCCCAGCTGGCCCTCCTGCCTCAGCCCAGGCAGGAGGTGTTGGCGTTCTCCTTAAGACAGGCACCAGCATCGCCCACCCAGCTTGTCCTCCAGCTCAGAACTTGTGCAGAAACAAAGGCACCGCCTGGGGGGAAATTTAGCCAAATTTAGCAAATTCGGTTGCTCTGGATAAGGCCTGGATGGAAATGACTGCATGCAAAAGCATGGGAAAGGTTCCTCCCTGGGACACGGGCTATCAGCCATGCGGTGACACGCAGCAGGGTGAAGAACGAGTCCAAAAGGAATTTGTGAATCCCATTGGCACCAGCCCCCTTGACAGAAAGGCGGGATTTTCTGGTGCTGTAGCTTTGTCACCAAACACCCCTTCTGCTTTCCTGGCAGGGGAGGGGAATGAGGGACGGACTGACTTACCCAGAATCTGATGTCCGGGAGCTTTCAACAAAGTAGGTGCACTCTTTCTTCCGGATGTTTTCAGGAATCCACGAGATGAGATTTTCCTGAGGGAGCAGAAAAAGCAGCAATGGGTCAGGGTTTCTGCAAAAGGCCAGAAGTTATGCCAGGGGCCAGAACCCCCCAGTGCTTGGAGCATATCTATGTGCTTCTCTTGATGAGAAGGAAGAAAGCTCCATCACTATCTGCAAAGACAAAGCCAGGTGTACTCCAAGGAGAGGAGATAGGAATGCTGGACAGGTACCTCAGATGTCTGGGGGTTTTCTGTCTATCCCTAAGCCTAAAGTGATCTGTTATCAACGGTCCTGTCAATGAGTCACTGGATAACTCATTAATGCTCTTCCGTCATGTGTGGCCAACTGCCCCCTCTTCCAGCACCTCCTGAACTTGCCTTTTCATTGCTGCCAGCGGGGAAATGTGCCTTCCGCCTGCTCTTCGAGACGCTGCTGCTGCTCTGCTGGAGGTTGGGGACCACCTCGAAGTCGCTCATCTTCTTGGGGTGCGTGGTGGGATCGTCTCCTCTCTCGGGGCACACTTTGATCACTTCAGAGGGTAGCACCTTGGTACGCCGGCCATGGCTGCTGCGTCTTGCCCCGCTTGGCCTCCTCTCTCCTGTTCCTAGGCTGGGAGGTCCTGAACATCTCCATCCTGAGCACAGCAGAAAAGAAGAAGGATACCCATGGATGTAAAGCTGTCCTGTCCATCATTCCCTGGATGGAGAGAGGTCCACAGGAAACCTGCCGGACCCTCGCCATGGTCCTGACACAGGGGCCACACGGGTGGTGAACCATCCCAGTGTGCCCCAGGGAGCCTGTCAGCCTCCGAAAATTGACCCCACCGCGCGCCAGCACAGCTGCTGGCCCACCTGCTCCGCTGCCTGGCCGTCCACCAGCCCGCAGCAATCCTGGCTTGCTTCTGCCGCAGGCACCCGGGATATTTCTGGCAGCAGGCAGAGCAGAAACCAGGTCTCCCAAGCACGGCCCTGCAACCAACGCGCCGGCTGCGGAGACGGGGCACTCCCCTGCAGGGGGGGTCTTGTGCCCCCTGCGAAGGTCCCCGGAGATCCCAGCGCTAGAAGCGAGGTGCACCCCAGCACTCTGCAGAGCGGGGGCTGCAAAACTCCCGAGCCCTCCCAAACGCTTACAGCCCCCGTTGCTGAACTCCTGAACTGCTGAGCCGGGATTGCTGCTGGAGCAGGGGTGGAAAAGGAGCCCCAGGGGGACCGGTGTCCTCCCAGGGGAGCGGTGATTAGGTGACAGAGGAAGAACCCAGGTAAGGCGCCGGTGGGGTCAGCAGGGATGCGTTTAAGGAGGATTTTGGCTGCCTTTGTGCAAGCCAAACTCTGCATCGCACCCAAGGGTGGGGAGCCCTTGGAGGGGGGACAAGCAAGATCATGGCTACCACTGTATCACCTTCACAGCTCCTTCCGCCCGGCTCAGCGCTGCTGCAGGCAGGGAGCAGCGAGGAAAAGCCTTTCGGGCAGTCTCATAGAATCGTTTAGGTTGGAAAAGACCTTTAAGATCATCCTTGCCGGGCTCCCTCTGGGCCGTATGCAGCCCCACCGACCTGACCTTAGGAGGCAGATTTTTGACAGGCCAACTGTCTGCATCAGCGCAACCCACGGCGGATCTAACTGCTTGAGAAAGAGCTGGCTAAATAAGGTCAAACACAGCCTTGATTCTTGTCCCTGGCCCCCCTGGGCAGGCAGGCTGGTGGGGGTATGCAGCCCATGCAGGAAGGGCTCTCACACCGGGTCCTCCATGGGCACCCCGGGGTGAAGAGCTGATCAAACACCCAGAATATCCGTCCTTAAGGGCTCCGGAGCCAAGGGCAGAGCTGCTCCGGCAGCAGGCACCGCAGGAGGGGGGGCTACAGCACAAGGACCCTCGCCCCGGGGCTCAGGTCACCTCGGCTGTGCAGGTTGGGACAGGGGTGACCCGTGCCCACCCCCTGCCCCTCCACCAGCACGACCCCCGGCGAGGCTGCCCGTACCTTCCCCGCAGCATCCTCCAGCCGCATCACCAGCTCCTCTGCTCCGTGCCCGTCATAGGGATTCAGCCCCGTGTCCTTCTCCTCCGGCGGGTCATTTTGTCGCTGGGGACACAGGCGATGAGCGGAGAATCGGGCAGAGGCGCCTGCAAGCTGCCTGCAGAGAGGAGGAGATGGCAGGGCGGCTGGCTGCCTCCCAGCAAATCAGGCTGCGGAAGCGGTGCCTGCCGAGACACCGCAGCGCCCAGGCAAAGCCCCGAGTTTGCTCGAGTTGGCTGAGTCACGCTCCCGATTTCCACCCGCAGCCCCCGGCCTCCCGCTGCCGCCAGCCCCACGCGGGGACAGCCCCTCCGGGCGGGTGTCACGAGCGGGGGATGCTCGGGGGACAGCCGGAGCCCAGCACACGGATGCTGCCGGAGAGGAAAGGCAGCCCAGCGGCTCTTGGTGGAGGCTTGGCAAAGCGTGATGAAAAATCTCTTCCCTAACTATCAATTTCCATCAGTCTATAAAGGCTATAAAGTCTGAAAGTGTATTAACTTTATTTACACATATAGAAAATATATGGATTAGTTATATATCGCTGTGATGCGATGAGGTAGTGGAATTTTACTGGAGACTTTGGTATTGTTCAGGCTTAAATAACACAAGCTAAAGGACAGCCCGGCCCTGGAAAGAAGGACTTCTTACTTCTGGGAAGCTTAGAGCTGTCTTATGAAGGATATCGTTTATCTTATGAAGGATAAAGCACAGCTTTATCGCGGGGACAATCATAACACCAGCATCCCGGCCCTTCTGACATGTCTTTGAAACCCTCCCAGCGTTGTCTGGCATCACAGATCGGTAACTCGAGCAAGACTTGACTCCAGGGACGCCCGGGTCAATAGCCAAGTGGCAGAAACACTGCGGAAATAGAGGAGCTTTGCGAAGTTTTACTGTGATCCGCAATTGGTAGCGGGGGCGTTAGCGATTAGTCGAGTTATGTTGTACCTGACTGTTTGAAGGGTGTGAGAACCTCATGTAAAACCACATTCCGGTGCCCCGATTTGGCTGGGACACCTCATGCACACGAATAAATATTTACCCCCTGTAATTCCCTGCTTTGCACCCCAGCCTCTCGCCTTGGTCAGCACGGGCCAGGCGCGAATTTTTGTGACACAAGCCCCTGGCGAGGAACCTCAACGTCACACCTTTCAGCTGGTGCTTCCCACCTCCCCCTTTCGGATGCTCCTCCTTCCCGTTATGCTCTATGCCCTGAATGAAGCGGCTTCTCCACCGGATTCGCAGCCGCTTAACTTGTATTTGCCGCAAAATTCGCTCAACAAAACCAGCGTTCCTTTTCCTGGGGAAATGCGCTGAGCAGCAAAGCCAGGCCAGGAAGGCAGCCAAGGCAGGAGACGCTGCAGCGGCGAGCGATGTGGCTTAGTGGCCAGCACAGTGGGCAGTCCCAGGGAGGGCAGCCTGGCGCGAGCCGAGGGTCCTGCAGCACCGGGCTCCGGCCATCCCCGATCGGTCTTGCTAGAGAAGACTGTAAAGGGTCAGGGGGCAGTGCCGGGAGATGGCTGGAAGGGAGATGCTGGTTCTCAAGAGCAGGCGTGTCCTCCAGGTGAAGCCCTGTGCCCCGCACCATGCTGCATCAAACCAACAACTAGGGTCCAAAGGGCAACGCGGTGGCGCGATCACGGCCTTTAGCTCGCTTTTCCAGCCCGAGCATGTAACTCAACATGGGCCACCGATGCAACGAGTTCTTCTCGTTTCCTTGAACAAGAGCAAACAGCTGAGACATTTTGCCAGGAGAACAGATGCCACTAATATGGCAGCAAATAAAATCCATGTGCAATGCTTTACAGTTCAGTTGTAATTAACTCCGCGCTGCCAAAAGAACTGAAGCCAGCATGGCACATTAATTACACATTAATGTGAACGTTCATCCGCTCTCGGCTGGCTAGCTCTCTGGAGACCGGGGCTTTTATTTCGCTTTTGCATACGCCAAAACCACGGTGGCCCGGCGGGAGCCACGTGGAGCCAGCGTGCTGGGGCGCTTCCCGCTGCGCCTCCGAAAAGCCCGGCTAAAATGCAGAGCAAACCCAGGCAAGTGAACATCCATTTGAGACAGCGGGAGGAAGGAGGGAAGAGCACGAAGGACGACGGCCGCTCTCCGGGGGCCATGCCCGCACACACGTCCCACGCCCCAGGTTGAATTCAGCCAGACTGATGTCTCTGAACCAGAAAGCTTTTTCCTGCCAAGAGCAGCAAACCTCCTGCCAGGGCCATGGAGCCTCCGCCGGGATCAGCTCCTTGCTCTGGGTCTCTCCCAGCAGTGCCCATCTGAACACGTTCCATCTCAACATGAGGAAAAACTTCTTTCCTTTGAGGGTGGCAGAGCCCTGGCACAGGCTGCCCAGAGGTAGTGGAGTCTCCATCTCTGGAGACATTCCAAACCCGCCTGGACGCGTTCCTGTGCAACCTGCTGTGGGTGACCCTGCTCTGGCAGGGTGTTGGACTAGATGATCTCCAGAGGGCCCTTCCAACCCCAGCCACGCTGTGATTCTGTGACTCCGTGGGAGATCCCTCTCCTGCCGGGGTTTGGTCTTCCCAGAAGCCATCCTTGTGCTGTCCTGGTGTGGCCACTGCTGCTGTGGGTGCTGGAAGTTGTCCCAAGCTAAGGAGGAAGCTCGCTGCAGAGCAAGGGAGGACACATACCCTGGTCTGCTGGGAGAAGAGGGTCCTTCCCGAGTCCTCTCCCCACGCCCCAAAGGCATGGTTTGGGCCAGTTTCTCTAAGGAGTTCCGGTGAAGGACTCCTCCCTTCCAAGGGCCTTTCCTGAAGCGATGCTTCTTGCTCAGTGGAGACAGTCCAGCACTGGGCAGCTGTGGTGGAGGCACCGTGGCCACCAGCCCTTTCCCCGGGCAGGGCCAGGGGCGTATCTCCACAGGGGTGAGCAAACCAGTGCAGAAGAAACCAGGTGCTTCCCGCGCATCCCCAGCACCGGTCCTGGAAATGGTGGCTCGGTTCCAAGCCTTGTCCCACGCCTTGGGCCTGCGGAGAATGGCCCCATTCTCTACGAAGGAAGAGTTAGAAAAACAAACTGCTGAAATTGATTCCTACCGTTCATGGTTTCTCTTGCTGCCTGTTGGCTCAAGTTGTCACCCAAACTCTTGTGATATTCTGCAGGTCTGGTCCTGACACCCAGAACTGCCCCAAGTCCTTTTGAGTCAGCTGGATGGCACCATCAGGATCGGGTCCTGCGACAGTTCTCTCCCTCCCACAGCAAGATGTAGGCACTCTCTCCAAATATTTAAGCCAAGTTTCATTAGGCAGGAGCGGGAGTCCTCAGGGTCTGTCCCTGCAGTGCAAATCCATCCCTGAGATCCTGCTGCTTCCACGGCATTAGTCAAGTTGCAGAGAAGGGTCCAGGAGGTCGGATCCACAACCCAACATCTTACTGAGGAACAGGCATAAAAAACCCCCTCTGTAACCACTGCCAAAGCAGAGGGACGCGCGGACCACTCCGCAATCATGCCCAAAGACACAGCCATAAAAATAAAAGCTTTTTATTTTTTTTTTTTTTTAATATACCATTACAGAAACATCTGAGTAACATTCTCAACAGGACGGGCAGCCCCCTGGCCCTTGGGGCAAGTGCAGGCAGCCAGCTTCGGGGTCTGCCATGCCATACTCCCGAGCTGCTCTCGGTGCAGGACGCCCTGCTCCTCGCCCTCGGCGGGGAGACCCGGCCCTCCTGGCGTCAGGGTGTCACCTTTTTGTAGGTAATGTGGAGGTGCTGAGTCATGGGCTGCGTAGTGGTTGCCATCGAGACAGTTTGTTCGAGTTTCCCATCGGAATTGAGCCTGAATTTTCTGGTAATCTAAAAAGAGGGGGAGAAAAGAAATAAAGAAATCAAGCAGACAGCATCCACAGGTTAAATTCCTTACCTGCGCCTTCTACTTTCCCTTTGCCATCCTTGTGTTTGCTGTCAACACGCCACAGATGGAAGGATACGCTCACTACAGCCATCAGAGTAAACAAGGAGAACTTTTCTCTCCTAAAGAAGGTAGCCCTTCCCAAAATACCACTTCCATGCCCCAAGACCGTTATCCACAGAGCAACGCAGCATCCTGGCACTACTGACATCCCTCCACCAGAAGAGCAGCTCCTGGCTGGTGGCTCAGGGAGATGCTCTGCGCTGGATGATGCCCCCAAGGCAGCCTTCAGCAGGTCACCACGCCGCGCCAGACTAAGGCGGTGCTCACACTACACGGGCATACTGGAGCCTGCCGAGCCCTGGCTTGTACCTGCAGCCAGGCGGGGCTTCAGCGCAGGGGAAGAGCAACGCCATCCATCGAGAGGGCTCAACAGGCGACACTGTCCCCATCTCTCCACCCGGGCAGGCTGCAAGACTGCCTGTGCTGCACCAAACCTCAGGAGAGGCAATTTGGGGTTGCCCTGTGGAGCTGAACCACTTGGGACCCATGCAAGCAGACGCCTGAACCCAGGCTTCAGCAGCTTCCAAACCAGAGGAGGGAGTGGCTCAGTGTCCAGTGTCCACCCCAGGCTGTTGGCCTGCTCCTAGCTGTTCACCGAAATAAAGGAGAGAAGTGGGACCATCCTTTTTGAACCTCAGCTCCTGTCCCAGAATAACGCTCTGGAGGGTGGCACTCCAGCTGCCCGGCCCAGCAGGGAAAGGGCGACGTAACCTTGTGGATGACACCAGGGCACGGCAGCTCCCCGGTGAGCGCTGCTGTAAGGAGGCAGCTTGGCACGGACCCACGAACCCAGCACTTCGGCCCTTGGTGTCATTTCAGCACAGATTGGCTCCAAGTCATCCAGAAGAGCTCCTTATACTGCCCGGTGGCCACTTGCTGCTTCCCGTACCGAACACAATCCCAAGGGTGAACAGAAACAAAGTCCTGGGGCAGCAGGATAACCTGCAAGCACGAGTAATTTGCAGTCACTTAAACCAGCCCCATTTAGAAATTCCTAAAACGCAGAGGCTTTTACAAATGCATTGATTTCCAGTGAAGGTCATGTCCATGAGCTATCTCCAGTCTGCGTGCTCCGAGACAGCGTCCTCTCCGTTCCCACATCCGTTCCCCCACCAGCAGTGTGCCCTTAATGCCAACATCCAACACGTCCTCCTTTCAGGTTATTGCCACCCAAGAGCGAAGCTACCCAGGGCTGGGGAGGATATGCCGCTGCTCTGACCTTCATGGGGGCAACAGCAGGAACAGGGTCATACACAAACAACATTTAGATTAATGATCAGATGGGGCTTTCTTTGTAATGCACGACAGCGTTCCTCAAATACTCCAAGCAGGAAAAGGCAATTAAAAGGAATACAAGAGACACTCGTCTTTAACAAGAAATTATCTCACGATGTCTGATCTTTGCTCAGGGTTTCTGAACGGTTCATTTTTTTTGGACTGGGCCACGGTAGGTCCTCCTGCCAAAAGGAGGAAATTAAGTGAACTGGGCTAAAAAAGAAGAAGGTGATTTTCTCTTAAAAGCCAGCTTCAGTCAAAGGCTGGCTGATGGTACCGTGGGAGGGAAAGCTCTGTGTAAACCCGAGATGCACAGGGAGATTGTGACTTCCCACACAGGAGAGGAAACGCGAAGCACTGGGAAAGGGCCATGGGAAATTGCTGAATTCAACGTAAGAGGCATCCACTGCTCTCCCCTCATCCACGAACCTAGTCATTTTATCACAGAAGATAAACAGGTCAGCCAGATGCCATTTACCCATGGTAAAACCATACTGCCTGTGCCCAACCACCTTCTTTACACGTGCAGAAATCTCCAGGGGCTGAAGGGACGCTGACCGGCTTGTAGGACTCCAGGTTGGCATTCAGACACTTTCTGAAGATGGGTGACCCACGTGCCATGTTTCTCCAGCCATCAGGAAACTCCGCTGATCTCCCATCACCTTTCAAAGGTAACACAGCAGCCTTGCAGGCTTATCAGCCAGTTCCCTCAGTACCCACACACTGCCAGAACAGTCCTGAGGTCTAAAAATACTTGAAAACGTGCCTGTTCTCCAGACTCTCACAGGGGAACGTGAGCAGGGTGTTTGGAAACAAAGCCGGTCTAAGAGTGCTCCTCCGCTCCCTGCAGAGCATCTCTTATGTATACACGCAGGGCGGAAGCCGAGAGCCACTCGCTCCTCAGTGAGGGAGGAAGAGTCCAGGCTGCAGTTGTGCCTTACGTCGCGTCAGCATCGCCTCTAGCAGGGACAGACCCCCAGGGACTGCTCCTCTCTGTCCGCGCAAGGAGCTCCCCACACCGCAGCACGGCCATGCCAGCGAGCGCCTGCCACACAGCCCTGGCCCAGGGAATAGGTCCTCCTGCCTGAATTATGGCTCAGCTGAGCCACAGCCATCCCGAAGCACTTTTTGGCGGGAACACAACATTGTGGTGAAGTTTTCTCAAAATAAGCAACTAAAGCAGCAGCACACGTGCCCTTCTCACGACACTTGTAGTCTCTTAATTTCCATGGGTAATTTACACTGTTCTTGGTGAAGGAGAAAACGCGTTGGGAGCTGGTTACCTGCCATACCCTCTCTTTCCACATGTTCCTTCACCAGCAAGGACCTCCCACATACTGTGACCAGTACCTGGGCCTGAACTGCCCTCAGCTGCCAGGTGACCACGGACATTCAGCTCAGGAGCTTCCCTCTTCCAGCCTCCAGCCAAAGCCAGCCTTGGAGCCCTCAACCAGTAAGATGTTCACTGGCTTTCTGTTGCTTTCCCCCTCTCCTCCCACCAGTCTATCTGCTCACATTTCAGGCAGTGACTCTGAGATGGTGGTCCATTTTATTTAAATGCTTTTAATTAAGAGCTCCACTGCCTTGGCAATATCCATAGCACTTAATCGCTTTATTTCTCCTGATACAGCAAGGAGGCAATACAATTGCTCCTGGGAAAGGAGAAACCCAACAACTTAAAACATGCAGCTGAAGGCAGGGGAGTTAGGACTGCCTTTCCAGAGTTAGGACACTGTGTAGGCACATACAATTTTTTGGCACGTTAGTGAATTTAGGGAGCACACTTATGACACCGGCTGCACCTCCACAAGCTTGCGCTCTCAGTTATCTATGGGTCGGTTTTATAGCACATAAAAACTAGGTTGCAAAAATCCAAGCCTTGAAGTCCAAAATAAGACAATGCTGTATTTGCTGCAATCAAAGCAGTGTCTTCTCTCCCAAGAGCCACACCTCACTTGCCACCTTTCAAAAACTGCGGTCACTCACTTGGTTCACATGTGAAAACAAAACAGGCACAAGAACATGCCAGCACCTACTCCTTGTGAGAGCTTGTCCAACCTTGCTGTCTTTTCTCAGCTGCTAGTCAGCCAAAACAACTTCCTCTGTGACAGCTAGGATTCCAGCAGTGACCTCAGTATGCCACACTAACTCCAGCAGTGCCATCTTACTTACAGCTGGCTGTACCCCATCCAGCTGTGTCAACAACAAACTGCCACCACCCCAAAAAAGGTCAAAACCCTAGAAGCAGGCAACCAAGAGTGGTGCTGACAGCAAGCGCCAGCCCTGCCAAGCAGCCACAGATGGCAACAGAGCCCGTAGCAACTTGTGAACGTCATGAAAAGTAAGCAAGATCTGCAAAAATGAGGTGGAGCTCGAGCTCATTCCTAAAATATCCCGATGAGGCCCAACACTGGACATACCTTATGTGTGCACCCTCATACTGTAATTAATCCAGAAGACCAGCATTAAGAAGTAACAACACTGCTGTACAAGGGTATTTGGACAAGACTTTCCTACTCTCTTTCCCAAGGACCTGCTACTGGCCACTGCTGGAGACAGGATTCTGGGTTGGCTGGTCTGATTCGGCACATCAGTTCCTATCTTAATGATCTCTCTGGGTCTTGTAATGTATGAAATATCTTCTGAAGGTTGTTACGGAAAGGATAAGCTACGATGCCACGCAATATTTCCAATAACTCCTGATGGCAATCTGTAATTAAAGCATGTTAATCAACCTATCCTCTCAACTAGACACCTTCTGGGGCTAGCAATACTATATGAATTGCTCACAGCGTGTGCACTCACCTGCTCTACATGGGGCTTCTTGGCAAAGGAGATCCTGGCTATGGAGTGAGAAGCTATAGACAGTTCTTGTCCATTCACCTCCCCTTCCTCCACCTCCACCAGACCTAGTGGGAAGCAAGGTCATATATAATCAGGCTACAAAGGTTACTTAACGATGTCACAGTTATTAGGCTATGTAATACACCACCACTCTCCCTGAAGAATGGTTTGATTTGACTTAGCACATATCAACAACTGCAAATCCACGCAACCTCAGGCACGTAATGCTGCTTAGAAAAATCTAGCCAGATAGACTCACTCATACCGTGTGGGATGAGTATCGCGTTGCAACTGGCAGTTCTCCCTTCAGCACCTGCTCTGGAGTTTTAGATGCAAATTTAAGCATTAACGGGGTTTTAACACTCTTTCACTTATAACAATTTAGATGTGGTTCTCCCTCGCTCAGTCCCTGCAAGGTGTGTAACAAGTGCCAAGGCACTACATCCAGACAGCAGGGAGATTCTCCTGGTTTAGGAGCTAAGAAAAAAGACTGCACCAAGATTGTGCTCCAAGGCTGTTAAGGGAACAGTAGGAGAGAAGCTCCCCTGCTACAGTGCTGCGGATGCTCTCAGTAGTGCCACAGCCTGTGTTCCTCTAACAGGGAACCCGCTGTATGGGTCACACCAAACACTCCTGGATGGAGAGGCTGCAAAGGGGGTTTAAAACCACCACAGCCCCACAAGCTCTGTGCTGCCCCACGGAATCAAATACAGCAAGTGTTGACATCGGTAACAACAGCTGAAGTGGGATGTTAAACGTGACCCTGCTTAGGAGGAGCAGCTGGCCAAATATGACAACAGCAAGAGAAGGAGGACTCTAGAGCCAGGAGCTCATGAACCAAGGCATGCACCTCTTTATTTCTGCCACAGAGTCAACTGTGGCCAACTCAGCGGAGCAGTGAGAAAGAAGCATCTTATCTGTACAGGCTCCCCTTATCTCCCCACAAAAAAAGACCCCTAGGATGCTATGAAGGCATCAAGAATGTCACCTGCCATCATTAAGGCTCAGACTGCAATTCTTGTTACAGAGGCAGGGGTTCTTCTGATTTACAAAGCTACATCTGTAAATACCAACATATCATCTGAGGAAAGGATACCCCTGGAGTCTCCTGCATGAGTGGTATTTTGACTTGCAGTCCTTTCCTGTCGCAGAAAGCTAAAAAGCCACACTGTCTGTGCAAAGCCACATAGCCAGTCCTAGAAACTTTTGCTTTTGACACAAGCTCATTTATTAATTCGTTTTCACTGTGGGTTCAGCGCCAAAGAGAGGCACTGCTGGACAGCGAAAATAAATTAAATGAAACTGTGAGAGATGCAATAGTTTTCTGGAGAAGTGATGAAATAGCACAGCAGGGGAAGGACCTCTTCTCTTCCCCAGTGTGGGTATCAGGTGTGTACCTGTGTTCTGGGCACTGATGAAGGCCACCTTATTAGTGTCAGGTTTGAGGCGGATGAATCCACATTCTCGGTGCATGGGCTTCCTGGTGTCCGGATGGAAGGCGTTGAACCTGAGGGGAAATCAGAACACAAAAGCTGCTGTTTGTTGCACTGAAAATACAGTGTTTGGCCTGCTTTCATCTCAGAGGACATGGTATTTTATTTAACCACATGAATGCCTACAATGTTATTTGAAGAGTAAAAGACTGACAACGCTTCATGGTTGGAGACATAAACGTGTAAAAATATGGTTACTTCACAGGCACAGCTATTTCTTAGAGCTGGAGTTAGTTATTTAAGTTCGAGATTCATAGTTTTCACAGCTCCTGGGTCTTTCTAAGACCTAGCTCAGAAACTCCCTCGGGAAGTCAGACATTTCACAGATGTTGAAGCCATACTTTGTTTCAAATACTTCCTTGTCTCAAATAAATACCTGGCATTACAATATTATCTTTATTATGTTTTAAACCTGGCAAGTTTGGGTTTTTTCTATATTACCTGCTGCAGGCAGTAACAGAACAGACTTATTTCTCCCACCACCCTCTTCAAAAAGGAAAAAAAACCCGTGCAGATTCTTATTTATTCTTCATGAGGCCTTAGAGTTTTATGTTGGATCACCCATGATGTGGCTGATTATATACATCACACATGTTCATATATTATGCTAGTGCTGCAGCATTCCCAAGTTGTCCTGGTTCCGGTGGGGATAGGGTTAATTCTCTCCAGGCTCCGGCAGGGCCACAGGTATTCCATCCCATGTGAGCCAAGCCCACTCCAAGCTGGCGGGGGCAGGAAGTCTTGCTTGGAGCAGGCTGGGGCATCCTGGCTCTGGTCAGTGAGTGGTGGTTCCGTAACCGTGTTTGTATATTCCTCTGTCCATGTTATTGTTGTTGTTTTCTCATTCCTTTTGCTGTTCTGTTACATTGCCTTTGTCTCAACCCACGAGTTTTGCCTTTTTCTTCCGATTCTTTCCCATATTGGGAAAGCTCGAGAGAGCGGCACGTGGTTCTTCGTTGCCATCTCGAGGCCAAAGCACGACACGAGCCTACACAGGTAACTGAATTAAACAGCAGTTTAAACACAACAACAAGCTAGGTATTTACATAATGCAGTGAACTATCCTATTGGTGTTTCTTTATTCTAGACTAATCCCTTTTTATTCATGATGTTTTTCATAGAATTTCCCACTCTGCAGCCTTCTACAAGAAAGGAGACAGAGGCAACCTCGGAGCTGCTGCTGCTAAATCTGCACCCAGAACTTCCTCACGCGACAGCAGTTTCTATACGCGCCTCTGTCGTGCAACTGGGATGTGCCTACTGCAAACGGTGCCCAACACCAGTCCCCTTGGCCACCGTGACCTGTCCTGGGACTGGGAACGTGCTGTATCGTCACCTGCCACCCCAACCGTAATGGGATAAATGTTCAAGAGCTTGACCAAGGGGTTTGTCCAGGCGCTCGCATGTGGCAAGATGGAGCACTTATTAAAGAAGCACTGAGAGCTGAAAAGCCCCAAGCAAGCGTCTCCTATGGGAAGTAAAATATAAGGAAATACACAGAGTCAACATTTCCTAGACGACCAGCTGCACAAAGTGCAGCACGTGGCACAAGAAACCTGTGGGCTTCAAAGGAGTGGAGACAAGGAAGGGGGCACACAGCTAAGGCATGCAGTTGGTGCCTTGCAGCTGCTTCTGGCTCCCTAACGGGGGAGCCATTTGTACCTCTGGGTACAAATACACAAATTACTCCTCCTGTTGGCTCCGTCTCTATATAAAGCATGTCTCTGTTTAACCATATGGTTATAGGAAGAACCAGGAATGACTTTCTATCGGTGATGCAGGGCTGCATCCCTGCGAAGGACTGTCTAGCATCTCAGCCTCTGTGCTGTGCAGCTAGTAAAGCCAGGCACCCTACAGAGTCGTGGCTCATGGTGGGATTATCTAGAATCAAAGGAGGAATGAACTTAAATCAGGCTTTTTTCAGTGTTTGGAGTATTCAAGAGACACATGGACTGCCTTCGAACAGGCAAGTGGCACTGCTCCAGGAGCCAGGGAGGCACAGGGTCTCTGTCCTTCAAGCCTACTGCCTGTTTTCCTGATGCTTCCAAGAGCTTAACAGCTCTGAGCTGTAAACCTCCTTGGCACAAAAAAAAAAAAAAAAAGGAAAAAAATGAAAAAGCAACTCAAATCAGCAACTGTTCAAAAGTCAAAGAGGGAGAATGTAGACAGAGCATGACTGTCAGAGCTTTGTTTCTTTTGGAAACGGGACTAAAAATGGCACATGCTGAGCTGGCAGCTCTGTCACCACGAACGGCATACACCAGGAACACAGGGCATCTTTCACACAGCGTTGCCATCTTGTAATTATTCTTTTCTCTGGTTTTCAAAGCAACCAACTTCCCAACTCACCCCTCCCAAACGGGTATTGGAGCAGCACTGATCAGCTGGCTAACCTGTCATTTCTCTTCCTCCAGATTCCTTTTTGATTTCTCTTAGAACAATTAGCTTAACTGCTTTGGCTGCAAGTATCTGCCTCCTTCCCCATATAGTTTGTTAAATAAACACTTTAACTTTTCTCAGTTTTTCAGTGGTGAAGACTGAGGACGACAGTTTAATATGGTTAAGCTTTACAGCCATGCCATAGCTCCTTCATTTATTGTATCTGTAAGAGGGAGTTTCACAACAGAGAATGATAGCAGTTATTATGCTATTACTTGAAGATTCATTTCTAATCAGACAGCTACCACCAGCAAGAACGGTGGGGATTTTTTCTGGCCGTGAGGACAGTACATCTTTTGGCCAACATACGCACCCAAGGCGCATCACGTTAAAGCGGAAGGATCGCTCGTCTTTCAAAGGCAGGAATGGAATTTGCACAAACAATAGCGATGTCCATGCTGAGGCCATTCTTGGTACCATACGTTACTCTCACTATTCCAAGTTAGAGTCACATTCACAGCACCTTGAGTTACTTCTCATTACATAGCCCTCAAGACTGGTGGGCCACAAGAAGTGTACGCTGCACCACGGCCACAGTCCTGATCCTGTACTTGTGTGCTACCGCACAAATTCACAGGTGTGAACTCACTTGTGAAAAGCTCTGTAGTAGTGCACTGTACTCCTGGGCTAGTGAATCTGCAGTGATTGCAGGTGTGCAGCCCTGGGTATGCTGCAAGAGCATGCCAATTAATCACAGGGTTTAAAGGCAAACAAAAGTCAGACCATGCAGTCGCATATTGTTACATCGCCTCATGTGGCAAGTGAAAACTTGTTTACTTTGCCACTGGAAAAGAAACACAACCAATAAATCTCACTGAAGCCATGCCTGCTCCGATCTGAAAGCTGCTGCCAACATCGATAAACCCCCAGACTTACGAGAAGTTGAGCATGGGCTGCCCCACGTGAGAGATGTGCACTTCTTCCAGGTACTGGAAGGGCTTCATTGTAGGGAAGGTGCCGTCTCCTGGCGGGTCTGAGAGCCAAGTGCCCAGCATCCAGGACAGGGGCTCCATTACAGGATTCAGCTGGGGAGTCTCTGTGGACGAAGATAGAAGAATAAAGAAAGAAAATTCAGCGATCTGTGCTCTGCAGCTTGCTGTGAGCTGCTTACAGCTGGGTGAAGATGACCACAAAACACCTCAGAAATGGTCCAACACAGCAGCAACGCCTTTCTCTAGAGCAGTGTCAGCTCCAAGGTGCAAGGGGAGATGGGGAACGATGAACAGTCACAGAAAGCAAGTCTGTTTTCAAACCTGCTCTTGGCCTTACATAGAACATTCTTCCGGGTGGTCCATTTCTGACCTGTCTCTGTAGCCTGATCTGAAGAGAAAGCCCCCTCCCGTCTGCATGCAAGGAAGGAGAAGACCGACATCTCAGCATAAAGAATTATCACTAAATGCCAACTAAATCTCTAATGCTCTGGCCTGATTTTTCTCAAGCACTGAGTATGTACCATTCCTGTTTGTTTCAGAGACCAAGGAAATGAGTCCTCACTTCAGAGGAAAAAGCAAATGAGGCTGCATACATATTCAAGATCAAAGTCTGGCTGTAACTTTTTTGAAGAGGTTAACAACGACCTGCACTTGTACAAAGAGACAGGCATTGTTCAGAAGCTGTTCTGCTTAGGCTCTGGCCTAAGTAAAACGTTTTTAAAAGACTAGGGCAACTGCAAATTAAAGTGTAAATGGAAGAGAAAGCTACTTCCCTTTGTCATTGCATTTATTAAGAAGCACAAAGGTCTGTTTCACAAAGTTAAAACTTCTTTAACGAATCATTTTAGAAGAGCTTTGATAAACAGCAGTTTTACATTTTGCTGTGATTTCAGAGCGTGTGACCTGAAAAAAAACCAAATAAATCAGAGAAATGGAGACAGACAATTGAAAGCCACATGAACAGCAAAGCAGATCCATTCCTAAGGCGTAAGCAGGGAAAGCGACGCAGCAGCCACGTGGTCTCAGGGAAGACCAGTACCAATAGAAATGAGGTGCCCACTGCTCTAGGTCAGCTGTTATGCAGACAAGTATATCTCAAGTATACTTCAAGCATGTCCTCCTCACACTCACGGGATAAATGACGCATACTGGCAGGGTGGGAGCTGAAGGGGGTTGTTTTCCACACCTACTGATATCGCCTAATACAAGAACAAGCTACCTGTCCAGATGGTCTAAAAGGTACAGACTCAGAGACAGGGGGAAATTATGACCTAAAAAGGCGATGCTGTGGGTAAAAATTTGCTTGATCTGTCCGAGTTTCACTGTGCTCAGTCCCAAACACCAGGCTAGGAAGACTGAGCAAGGAGGAAGAACGGACCTGGAATGCCAAAGCACCTGGAATACCAAAGCAGGGGGAACAGAAACTTTCACGGATAAAAAAGGATTGCCACCTTTGTTATTTATTCTCCCACACATAGCAGGTTTAGAAAGCCAGCCTGCATGTCAGCAAGATGCTGCTAATTACTCTTCTTTATCCCGAACTACTTTGCAAGTGAAGCAACAGGAGAGAACATGAGAGCTCGCTATGAAATAGGTGATAAACATCTACAGCATCAGAGCCAGGCTTTGCAGACTGTCCAGCCAGCCTGCGCATTCACCACCAGCACACCAAAGCGTTAAGAGGTTCCTACGATCCATGGAGCAGTGTTAGCGTACCAGACAGTATTTCATTGTACTTACCTTCCACCGGTACCGTGAGTAACAAAAGCAACAGAACGTTATTTTCTGGTGCGGCAAAGACCTTAACACAGTGATGACCAGTAACAAAAGTCCAAAATTATTGCTACACGAACCCCCATACTTCTACATTGCTTGTTTAGAACTAGTTTCCCTTTTTTGCTTTCATGTTGAGAGCATGTGGTTTTGCGAGTAAGGAGAGTATTGCTACCCCATCCAACTGGTATTTGCCTTTTACTTGCTACTGCATTTCTTTCCAAGCTTTTTGCAGGCTCAAACTCCCACCGTGGAAGGGAAGAGCAAAGCTTTGGAAAGGCTGGAAGAGACTGCAGCCTCGGCTGCTGCTGCCCTCTCCTGGGTCAGGAGGTGGCAACAAAGCCTAGGAGCAGGATGCTTTCTGTCACCAGAGTGCTTGTAATAGCACACTTCATTATTTTTTTTTTCTGCTTACAAACCTTGCAGCATTTCGGGGAAAAACATCAAAGTGACAGATGGGAGAAAATGGCTTTAGCCATTTCCATTCTTTAGACTCGGTTATAAACCAAGAGAAGCCAACCAATTGTTTCCAGCACCCACAGCTTGACCCCACTGCCTTGCCGTGCAGCGTCCAGCCTGGCCGGAGATGCCTGACCGGGCAAGCTAGTCTCACATCCAAAGAGCTGGACTTTTAGCTAGCTGAAAAGTAAAGATGTAACTGTATATCCTGACGTCTACAGCATTCGGGTAAAGAATATGGCCAAGCGACCATTATTATTTTTCTAAACTACCTGGATGGCAGCAAAACCAACATGAGTTTTTTTTAGTTCTTATGTCGCTTGGAAAAGCCAAGAGCAACAGAAACGCTGGTGGGAACAAGGACCAGAGACTCAGTGAAACGCAGAACAGTGATCACATCCTATGCAGTGCTCTTCTTCGGTACTGGTCTCTGACTAGTGGACTAAGTCCTTTATTTTTTCCCTGGCAGCCTTCTGTGCCAGAGGGCTGAGCTGAAAGACTGGAAAAGCAAGAGTGAGGAGACAGACAGGAGAGAGCCTGATTGAGTCCATCAGAGAAAAAGTGGTGATTTGAAAAGAAATTTACTTCTTATGTTGTGGTTGGCGTGGGTAAATGAAAGACTATTGAGGCAATAAAAAGCAAGAGTCTAAAGAAGAAAATATCTTTGTCTGCAAAGCTGCTTTATTTCAAACAGTTTTATAGATGCAGTCACCGTCAATAGGAATTTCACCAATGAAGGAGCGTGTACTTCCCTATTTAAAGATCTAAATAAACTCTTCGCATATCACTTTTACAAACAACCTGCTACTATGGCTTAAAAAGTAAGTGGGTGATGATATCAAGAATACAAACCATGTCTGAGAACTTGCAGCACAAGAGACACTGGCCACCCTTCCGCATGTTTAAAGCTTCAGACTCAGATGGGATCCTCTTAATCCTGGTTCTCTTGCATCCACACGCAGAGTTTCTCTTTTATCTAGCATCACAGAAGCTGACACTACAGACTCTTTCTTAACAAGGGCATTCCTGGAGTCTCTTTTCCCTACCAGATGATAGTTTCTTGAAGCCGTTAGGGACCAGCATCTTCAAGACCTCTGTTTCTCTACAAAATCCAGCTGAAATCAGCCACGACGCTCACAAGTTGCAACAGCTTGGGAGACAAAAGCCACAGGCGTGTAAGCAACCTGATCATTTACAACTCTTTTCTTCAGGAAGCCACTCAGGCCAAAACTGCTGTGTCCTGGGCACACGAGTCAGCTCTGTTTCATTATCTCACCCCACTTCATGCCTCTGAACTAGTGGATGGACTGTTTCCACATCTTTCTCATTCACAGAGGGGTTAGAAGTCAAATCCCTCCCTGCACTGTAACAAAAATCAGACTGTAATTGGCTGTCCACGCTCTGCAGCAAGAGCCGGCACGCTCTCCCTGCCATGAGACAAACCAGACAAAGTGGCTGGACAACCCCCTCGGGCCATGTCTACACAGGCCTCAGCCAGCATGGCTCTCAAGTGGGAACCCTGGCACAGAAAGCTACGCTGGCACAAATTCCTACACAGCTTTATCAGCAAAACGAAAAACAAACCGACTCACACAACATCTTCTCAGTGTTCGAAGTGCAGGGTCTACAGCAACAGCTGGGCAGCCTCCTGCAGTCCTTTCTTCAGCTGAGTCACTTACTGGATTTAAAATCATCATCATCAAAGTTCTGGTAATTAAGGAGCAGCCTTGTTCAGTGCACTTTTCCACATTTAAGTACAGAAGGTGGCTTTGTACTCTGCTGCCCATCCCTGAGTTTTACACCCCTTTATGCACTTTGCTGATGCTCCCCCCAGTAAACCAGTAAAGCGTTCCTAGCACTGGCATGCTCTAGCTCCATCTCTGCTCCAAAAAGCTGGGAATGCGGTTATATTCACAAATTCTCATCTTATGGCCTATCTTAGTAATTAATTTCATGACAAAGCACCAATGTGTTACTGACTCTGTTTCAAAACGCTCCAGCGTCTGCAGTCACTGCCAGAGCTCTCCTGCACTACAAAATACAGATAAAGCATTTTTAAAATTATACACTATTATGAGAAACCCAACCATCCTACCTGAGCTTACCTCAATGTGTTTTACTTTCTCTCAAGTTTACCTTAGTTAGCGTTTTCATCACTTCCTAGTTGCAAGCTAGTTTTTATTGTGAGTCATTGCCGACTCACTGCAGAATTAAATGCTTAATGCACAAGCTGTGTAGGCTCTTACAAAAAAAACAAGACCGAAAAATAAAAAAGCAACAGCAGAGCAAGAAGTCTTGTTTACTCCCTTTCCAACCGCCTTTTTCTCCGTGGGGGCAGTGAAAGAACCATCTCCCTGATCAACCACATCCCGAACTCGCTGCATATCCAGCCGGTGCAGGCTCCCATGCGGAGCAGAAGGCAGGTGACACCCCACCTGCCGCAGGGCAGCACGTGCTCGGGCCGCAGGCGCTGCGAAGCCTCGCCTGGCCTCTCTTGTGATGCATTCTGCCACAGATCCAGCGCCGCTCTTAACCTATGCACACATATTCCTACACCTTATCTCACCTCTACCTTACTTTATAGCTCCCTCGTTCTTTGTAACACCCACTTTATTGACCCCGGCCGTTCACACCCCAGACAAGACCGGGTAAAAAACAAACCAATCACAGGCAACACCTGCCATTCCAGAATAAAAGCATTTTTCTTCCAAAATCCTTATTCTACTTTGGAAACACAGGCATTATTTTCTTAAGAGAGTGCCTGTAGGAAGCTACCTCTGCAAAAGAAATTCTAGCAATTGTCTTCAATGGACGCATCCCTAGCTCCCAGTTAACGTGCAGCTGCTAGGACAGCGGTGCCTGCCCTGGTAGAGGCATTTTTTCTGACAAAATATCTCTGTGACCCATTCTAGGCGTTTCATTTTGAAGCTAAACCAGACAGGGACACGTTGCTGTTCAAGTCCTGCTCGGACAGATGAAAGTACAGCATCTCGCATCCTCGCACAGCCCCACTTCTCTTCTCACTGCCACTGAGGAATACGATTTTGCTACAACACAAACCTGTTGTCACCCTGATGGGAAACACCACCTCAGGCCTCACAGATCAGGCATCAGGACTCCATCTCAGCACAAAACCAGACATTTAATGTTCTGAGTCCTCCTGCTTGTCCCCAAAATTCATCAACTGTGTTTCATCTGCACATAAAAAGTATTATAAACAATGGCACTTCTACGCTGGCTTTGTACAAATATTGAAAAACAAATCTATGCTGGAAGGAAATACGATTTCCTACAGATTCTTAGCAAAACTCTAATCATTTTCCACCTGGACCCACTTTGCAAACTCTCCTGCCTTTAAGATGACCTTCATGGGAACAGACATGGAGTTTGGAAGAGGCTCCACACATGCTCCAGTGGCTGAATTTTAACAGCTTTACCTCTCTAATAAATACAGATACTTCAATCACATTGAATCATACCTGCATTTGCTCCACTGCCGGCCATAGTTTGCAGTTATTTTTCTATTGCTTGGTCTAGCTCTCTAACCACCTTTGCTCACCAGAAAGCGTTTTGCGCAGGGTTGATAAGATGGCTATAAGGGAAGTGATCTCATGATTAGGTAAGAGAGTTATCCCAGTGCCTGCTGGGAGATGTAGTTTTATAAAAGGAGCAAACTGGAGCCTGTTACGATGAGGTGATCTTGTGAAAGGAGCATCTCAGATCTCCTCTCTGCGCTAGCACTGGGGGAGTACGATGCAGCAGAGCTGAGAAACCTTCAGGCAGAACAACATGGTCAGATAGTAACTTGTGTGTCATAGGAAAGCACTGTCAGGATAGTCTCCCCTTCCTCAGGGCGCTGGATCCATATTTGCTTGCTGGCTCTCCATAATATCATAGAATCGTCTAGGTTGGAAGGGACCTTTAAGATTATTGAGTCCAACCATCAACTCAACACTGCCAAAACCACTACTAACCATGTCATAGAATCGCCTAGGTTGGAAGGGAGCTTTCAGATCATCTATAGTCCAACCATCAACCTAACTCTGACAAAAACCATCACTAAACTATATCTCTAAGCACTATGTCCACCCATCTTTTAGATACCTCCAGGGATGGTGCCTCAACCACTTCCCTGGGCAGCCTGTTCCAACGCTTAATAACCCTTTTGGTGAAGAAATTTTTCCTAATAACCAATCTAAACCTCCCCTGGCGCAACTCAAGGCTGTTCCCAGTACATTTCTCCCAGTTCATCCTGTTGTTCTCCAGAAGATGCTTCTAACCTCCTTCCGCCTGGTACACCATGCCTAACTGTGCTCCTCTGCTGGAAGTATTCCTCAACCTTTGGTCCACGGACCTCAGAAGCGGCCCACAAAACAGAAGGGAACATCTTCCTACCAAACAAGTGAGCAAATTCAAAAGTTTAGCATGGAAAAGGTCACTGTGGCAGCTGTGCAGGAAGCAGCCTAGAGCTCCTCCTGAAACCAGTTAGTCGATGCCCCTGTTAAGACAGGTTGAGAAACACCGCTTGAGCGCACCGTGACAGTTCGAGCACGCTGTGAGCCAAACTCACCCAGACTGAGTCACCAATCCTCAAGTGTGGCTGGCAAGGACTGCTTGTGCAGCAGTTCTGCAGAAACCTGCTCTTTCCAGCTGGTTGTAGTTTGGGTACAGCCAGCAGAAATTTATTTGTCTCAGTGGAGGAAAAGATCAGTTGAGAACTAGTAGCAAAACGAAGATCTGCTTAATGGGTGCGGGCCTAAACTCATTTTTCTGCTCGCTGTTTTCTGGAAGCGGCTGAACGTCAGGCAGCGGCAAAGAGAGGTCCCACAGCGTGTGGAGTTGGGATGCAGACACGTAACAACCTGCACGGTCAGTCCAGTCGGTTACTTTACTTACGCTCCCCATCCCCAAGGCACTGCCTTTAGAAGAAAAAAATATGCAGGCTCAGGTTTACAGCTAATAACATCGCCTCAACTACGCAGCAGATGATTTATGACAGCTAAAACGTAGCTACTAACAAAGACTATAAGTATTATTAACCTAATATGTTACCTGACTGTATTTTTATGAATACCAAAAAGTCTTTCTTCAATTCAGCTTTGTATTACAGTAAAACTTAGCGTTTAGGCATGTACCAGATTCCTCCCAGCAGCAGTCAGCTGCACTTAATCAGGTATTTTGACCGCCACGAACTGTTACTATGAGCACAGAAAAAGCAGTGCAAGGCAGAAGAGCACCAAGATTAAGCTAAAAAGGAAAAACAAACAAAAAAAATCCAGCCAGCCACCAACAAACCCTTTAAAAAAAGTCAGCAGCCAAAAGGTTCCCTAAGAACTTCTCATCGCACCAAGTTAAAAACACCGAAATGATTCATTTTCACATATTGATCTCCAGAGAGCAGAGCAGGTAACAAGTTAGTCAATTCATTAAAAAAAAAAAAAAAAAGACATTTTCCCTTAGAAAATAGAATATGTAATTATGTTCTTATTGAAGATATTCTTAATATATAATTCTCATAATCTCAAAGACGTATATATAAGAACATCCATCTCATGAAAGAAAAGAAAAATCATAGCGCTTACTGGAATAAAGAAAAACATTCTTCAGGACACTCTTTTTGCAATTAGTATCTCATTGAAGGTATTCCAACAAAGCTAGACACCCCTTTTTCATATACATATATATATATATATATGTATGAATGACAGAATAGAACTCTAAAATTGTATTTAGTTATTGTCCCGACCTGATGTTAGAAAGCATCTGTCATTCCAGTGGCCAGTCCAGCCCAAACCACGACAGTTATTTTGTTTAGTTTGACACCAAAATAATACGAAAATACAGACCAGAAGGTACAAATAAGACTATGCTCATTTCCCATGGGCAAAAAAAATTCTTTTCCCCTCTGTACCCAAATCAAAGTGTGAGTTTTCCCACACTCCAGAAAATTAAAAACACAGGGAAAAAGTCGCGTTGGGTATCAACCTTCAAGAATTTTGTTGGGATTTATTTTCTTGCACTTGAGCAAGGAAGTAAGCCATGCTATATGTCTGAAGAACACGTCTTTCTATGCCAGCATCACATTTCTGACCACGTCTAATACTACATGGCTTCAGAAGAAGTCATGAGGTTTTCTTCTTCAGGAGAAGAAACCTCATAATGGGTGTGAGAATTACCATGACGTGATACCTAATCACGCACGGGTGGCTTCTTCAAGAAAGTCCCAAGTCACGCATCCTTCACAAAGCAACCCTATGTTTTCTCAGCATCAAACATCATCAGATGCTCCTAAACTCTTCCCCCAAATTGTACTTTTCAACTAGAGTTATTGTGCAAAAGTTTTATCAGCTGTATATTACAGCACTCTTTTTCTTGCAATAGAAAGGGCTACGGCCCAATTCAACAACCTTTATACCCGACCACATCCCTCACCCAGTTCCCCTATGTTTTCAGGTGTCTCGATTTATTTTTTTTTAATTAACAGATAAGTCATTCTCCATCTCTTCCCACTTTATTATCTGTTTCCTGATGACTTCTGCCTTCTGAGGGAGGAAATGATCAAACCAAACACAGGCACTCAGTCACAAAAAGTGACCTCACGGTGTATCATGACATTGTCATATTTGATAGCTACCACCTCACTTAGATTTCACATATCCCAAGTAATGAGTGCTTTATATGAAATCTAAGATCAGAATTACTTTTTACATCACTGGAGAAGACTACGACAGCTTTCCCAGATACCTGCTGCCCATGACAGCTCATTAACACACCGAAAAAATTCACAGGCAAGCTCCAAAGGAACGTAAATCATAACAAGTGCTATTGGGTCACAAACAAACAAGTTGAAATAATCCAGGAAGAAAAAAAAAATAAAAAAAAAATTAATCAAGAGAGTTATCTGCAACACCACGACCTAACTTCCCATTCTGCACCAGGAATTGCCTTGGAAACTGGGGATGTCAGAAAGAGCTCATGGGCCCAAAAACCTCATTCTGTCACCTCTGTTGGTCTAACACAAGCTACTACTTCTGCTTCCAAAAACGTACCGTTCTCATACCTTTTACCCATCACATCTTTACAACCTCTAACTTAAACAGCCTCTTATTGCTAAGAAAACGGTGACTTCTGCCTCAATGCAAAGCCACTGGGGATACTGACCACAGTCCTGGGATAGCAGGCTGTTCAAGTAAGGGAAACTGATCCTCTTCAGCTCATCTAGCTTCTCCTTCAGCTTCCTGACTTGACTGTCAGAGCGGCTGATCCTCTGCCTCAAAAGTTTCAACTCTCCGTTCTTCTTTTCTACCTGCTCACGCAAGCAGCACACCTGACTTTTGCTCTGCCTGGAGGAGAAACAGTACGAGTGGAGGGAGTCGATGAGTTTGCAAGCTCCTGAGGCCGACATGATGACCTCGTTGATTGACATGGGGTTGGCATCCGTGTCACCCTTTCGTCCCACCACAGCCTCAGCAGCAGGCTGAGGGGTAAGGTCTGCTGGGGATGCCGACAAACCCTGGGAAGGTTTCTGAGGAGTCGCAGTGAGGGATGAAGTAGGGGAGCCTTCAGCTACGGCCTTATCGTGTCCCATAGGATGGTTGCTGCAGCTTGGTTCCACGTCTCTCTTTGGCCTTTTCCTTTCTAGCTGCTCTTTTGGGAACGACGGCCTCTCTCTGGCATGCTTAGAGGAGAAGCTGTAAGAATGAAGGGAGCCAATGAACTTGCAAGCACCAGAGGCAGGAGGTGTGAAGTCATCGACTGACACGCCACTTCTGTCTGCTACCCAACTCCCCGTCCACGTGGTTTTGGGACAGTCTTCCACAGAAGATCTCTCAGACTTTTTCTGAGGTCCAGGCTTTGCAACCAAATTATCACCTAACATCCTTCTCCGAGGGCTGTCTAGCTGGCTGCGGACGTTCTCTTCCTCTTCGGACATTGATCCAATTTCCGCTTGCAAAGTCACCTCCTCCATCTCTGTCGTCCCTTGAATCACCATGAAGTCCTGGCCAGAAGACGAGGTCCTCTGAACTACCTCACAGCCTCCTTCCCTTGGGTCTTCTCCATCCTGCTGCGGCACCTTGCTCGCTATTTTTCTTATGCTTCTGACATAATCCAGGTTGTCGTGTTTTTCCTCTGCAAGCTGGAAGATGGTAGGGACAGCAGTGGGCTTCAGCAACCGGTGCTGGTCTTCCAGCCGCTTAGAAAAACTGTCTTTGGTGAAATGCTCGCTGCAGAGAAACGAATACTTGGTGGGAGTCCAGTTGTCTCTCTGAACAGCTTTTAGCCACTGAATCAGACGCTTTGAATCCTTCAGAGGGAATCTGAAAAACAAACAGACAAAAAGACATGAAAAAATATAAGTCGCATTTTGGAAATCAGAAGGGTTAGTACTTTTCGGTTTAGGGAATTCTCACAAAAGCTATATTTTAACAGGTTATGCTCATTTGAGAATTATTTCACTTTGGTTCGAAACACTCGATATTCATTCCTGCCATCCACAGCCCCACTTCACCAACAGCGCCCAACCAAAAAGCGCCGTTTCCCTTTTCATCGGCAACCGACCCATTATCCAGCCACTCATCCATCCCAGGACAAATGTAGCAGCCCGGGGGAAGAATGAGGATGTGACAGGCACCGCAACACCCGCCTGGGCCAGCGCGTCGCCCACCTCCGGAGCCCTGCTGATGTTTAACACTGGGTGCATTTCATAAGGTGTAAAACCGCCCGGGCTGAAGGAAGAGCCAGAGGGGATGAACGAGGTGCCTCTCCCAAATCCTCGGCGATGAGGACACCTTGTCCTGGGGGCTCCCCCATGGCAGCACCCCCCCCGGCGCGGCGGAGGGAGGGGGCCAGGCCTCACGCTCGGCCGGGGCCCCAGGCCCCGCGGCGGCCGGGGGCTCCCCCCGCTGCCAAGCCAAGCTCCGCGGGCGTTGGGGAGCCCGGAGCCGGTCGCAGGCGCCGAAGGGAAACAAAGGGCGGCCGCTGCCGCTCGGGGCCCGGCAGGGAAAGCGCCGCGGGGGCGGGCGGCCGTCCCCTGCCCGGCCGGAGCGGAGCCGGGGGATGAGGGAGGACCGGCCGCGGCACCTGCGGGGGGCCGGGGGCGGCGGGGCTGAAGCGGGCCGGGCGGCCGCTCTCACCTGTGGAAAGAGACGGCGCCCTGGTCCGTCTTCCCCTGCCGGTTGGAGCAGTTGGCGGCGGCGCAGCAGATCACCATCTCCGCCCGCCGCCGCCGCCGCCGGCCGGGCCCGCCCCGGCCCCCGCCCGCCGGCCCGGGCCGCCGCCAGCCGTACAGCAAGATGGCGGAGCCAGGTCACCCCGGCCGCCCCTCCACCGCTGGGGAAGGGGTTTCTGTACGGCGCTGCCATCAACCAAGATGGCGGCCGCCATACGGCCGCCGCCATTTTGACCGAGGCGCCGCCGTACAGCGCCGATGCTGTGGGGCGGGTGGGGAAGGGAAGGGGATCGCTCCCGGTGCCGCTCGCTTGCCTTCTGGGTGCTGCAGGGCGTCCGCCTCCCGACGAGCCGCCCGGTCCGCCGCAGCCGAGCCGCCAAAGGCACCTCCGAGAGGGGCAGGGGGGGTTACCCCCCCCGGGAAAGGGGGGCGGGGCTCAGCCGGCTCCGTACGACACGATGGTCGCGCCCTTCTGTCGAAACTTCCCCGGGCGTACGTGTTATGGGCCGCTCCCGCCAGCATCGTGCGGAACGAGCGGGGCCCTTACGCTCGGCCACGCCGCCTCCCCCAGCCCCGGCCCCGCTGCCCACCCGGTACCTCTCCCCCTCCCTGCGCCGCCTCTCCGTACGGAAAAATGGCGGCCCCCAGTGCGCGGAGGAAGCCGCGCGGCGTGGCGCACGGTGATGAGCGCCGCTGGCAGCCAACCGCCGCGGAGCCCGGCGGCTAGCGGCGCTCCCATTGGGTGGGCGCCGCGCTCGCGCCTGAAGCCGCGCCGGGCCGTATGTGTCGGCGAGGACGGCAGCGGCCGCAGCCCTCGGCGGGGCCGCCGCCATGGACGCAGGTGGGTGGCGGGGGCGGCCCCTTCCCGTGCCGCGGCCGGGGCACGGTGGCTGTTTGCCGCCTTAGGAGCCCGTGGCCCGGCCTGTCGGCCCTCGGAGGCCTACAGTTTCCCGGGGCGGCCCAGGCCCGGGCGGCCCGGAGCGGCGCGGCCTCCCCCGGCACCGTGAAGTGCGGCCCCCGCCCGGCCGGCGGTCACCGCTCCCCGGCCTTGAGGGGCCCGGCGGGGCCCGGCTGCCTACCTTAGCGGGGAAAGGTAGTGGGTCGGGGCAGCCCAGCCGGGGCTCTGTTGCCGCCGGTGCAGGCCGGAGCCCTGTCAGTAGGGAGGGGGATCCCTCCCGTCCTTCTCCGCCTGGCTCTCGCCGTCCGTCCAAGAAAGCTCTTCGGTGCTGTTTGGCGGCTGTCCGGGGAGCGACCCGGAGGACGAAAGCGGTGGCAGGGCAGGTGTCCCTGGGTTCTGCTCCCCAGGCGCTGCCACTGCCTTCGCCGCGCTGGGGGTGAGGGCACCGTGGCCACTCGTCACCTTTACTGAGGTTTGCGATAGAGGTTTTGCTTTGGTACAGGGGGAGGAAAGAAAGGAGTGTGTTGACACTTGGGCTGGGACTTGCTTCCTCCCAGCCTTTGCGTAGTAACAGCTTTCATCCACCCTCTGCAGAGATAAGTGTTGTTCCATAATAACGAACATCTTCCTGTGCCGTGTGGGTTCCTCCTCCGCGCTGTGGGAGCGTGTGTCTGTGGGGGGAATCCGTAGCTCCTGTCCCTCCAGACTGCTGTTTGGCTTGTTTGCCCTCTCGGTGCAGCTGCTGCTGTTATCAGTGTTGGTAGCGTCCCGACTTTCTGCCTGGTGCATCCTTGCACATCGTTGCATCCAGTCTCTAGTGCCTGGCAACAAAACGCATTCCAGCACGTGAACTTACACAACCTGAGCTGGGAGATATGTTTGCTTTCCCTTTTTGTAAGCGTTATGAGGCTTATCAAGGGAAGGAGAACCTCGCTGTGACAGACAGTAGGGCTGGATCTTCTCTACGCAAAGAGGAGGGGGCTCTCTGGGCTTTGGAGCAATGAGAGCTCAAGCCCCTTGGCATCCAGCCCTGCTCCTGAGACAGTCAGGGGCCTGATGGGCAGACTTTGAACTGTTTGCTCTGGGCCTCCAAGAAAAAGCACCATTCTACAGTAGACTGACTTTCCTCCCCGTCTGTCTCTTAATTCCTTGTTGTTGCTTAGATAATCGGGTTTTGTTTTGTTTGAAAGAGCTTAGGAGAAAGAAGAGACTTAATCTTTCTTTTGCAAAGGCCAGAAATAAGGCTTTAGGCTGTTTTTTGGTTATCTGCTTTCTGGGCGTTTTTCAGCAATGAGCTTTACTACACAGTGAAGTTACCTTCTCTTCTTGACTCTCTTTTGAAACATTCTACAGCCAGTAGCTTTCCTCCTTTCTGCTCTGCCCTGGGTGATGTCCCTCTGTCAGCTGAGGGAGGTGATTGTCCGTCGCATTTCTCATTCTTTTGTGGAGGCTGAAGGAGTCAGGGAAAATGTGTCTCAGCCCTTGCAGGCACTCCCTGAGAAACATTACAGTATCGGAGAGAGAGGCCTCTCTAGAGACTGGGGGAAGCCCAAGAAGCAGTTTGGGAAGTGAGTTATTGCAAAGCCTGGTTTTCCTTCATATGATGCTCCAAACCTCTGCTTCAGTATTTTGTATAAAGTTTTTCAACAAAACATCTAAGCTGCTCAGGCAAACTGTAATGAAAGATGATTGATGCTGGAGCGAAAATCAGCTGTTTTGCTGTGCAAATGGCAGGGAAAATCACATGCCATACATCCGTTCGAGTCATCAAAGTTTTGACTTGTTGTTATTTGCTTACCAAAGCTGATAGAAAACCACATGGCTTTGGTTTTGGTAAAGCAGGTAAAGTTAGTGGCTGTCAAGGACTTCATACTTGCCGTGAGCACGTATCTTGCCTTCAGCACGTCTGCAAACTGGCATCACCGGTCAGGGTCTGCTCTGTGATGCCTGGCTGCGCTTCTGTGTTTGTTTATGTGGGAGCTTATTAAAGGTTGGGCTAATGTTTTTAGCTCAACTTTTTGTTGGGCAGCTTAAGAATATAGGAAGAGAGGCAAGATTTCACCCTTTACCCTAATTCTGTGTATTGAGGCAGTTTTTCTTGGTCTATGTCAAGATGATGCTATAGAGCTTTTCAGTAACCCTGCATGTACTCACATTTAGTACGCTGGTATTGAAAGTCACTGGTACCGCAGGCGCATGCTGGGTGCGTCAAGGGTCGGTTCCTTGCGCTTCATACAAAGCAGGCTTTTCTGGTGTGGCCTGTTATCTTATAACTGAGCAAATCTAACCACACGTACAGAAGTGGAAGAGAATTCAAACACTCAGGCTTAATGCTGGTATTTAATGCGGGTTTAGTTTGAATTACCTTTACCTAGGTTCTATAATATAGATGTTTTCTGTAGTGGCGCATACAAAGCTTTGTCTTTTCCATCAGAGCTTTCTAGGGAGTGTGTGGGATGAGAAGGTGGCGCGGGACACTACGGCAGACCCTGTGGAAGGTGTGCCCATGGGGCAGAGATCCAGCTAACCTCACATCATTCACCACATGCCCAAGGCTCCTGGAAAGCGAGGCTGCCTTTCTGAGAGTGTGCTTTGCAGGGCTGAAACTCTTGGCTTCTTAACTGTAAATCCGCTGTGCATGGAAAGAAGTTGAACTGTTGTATGTGATGTGTGCTCAGATTTTCTGCGGAGGCTGCTGCTCTGCTGTCCTGGATGCTCAGAGGTCAGTATTTAAAATAGATTGAGGGCTTCTTGAAGGTGAAGTTTTGGAGTGCTGCCTGAGAAATTTGCTGATCTTTTGCAGCTCCGAAGGGAGCATCTTCAGATAAGATTTCTGCTTGGTGAATTTCCAGTTTAATTTATTTCCAGACCCTTTGCCTTTAAGAGGGAGTGAAAGGCTCCTGGGCAAGTTGTGACGCTTTTTGTACCCCTCCCTGAATTGTTTGGATCCCACTGGCTCATATTTAGCTCGCTTGGGCAATAGCACAATGGATGCAGTTTTGAAAAAGTGCCAGTGTGTCAGGAAGGTAGATGTTTGAAAAGGAAACACTTGGTGGCTTCAAGTCTTGTGGGGAGTTTGTTGCTCCCATTATGAAATTATTGATCGTTTGAATTTTCCTGCCTGCGAAGGTGAAACTTTAACTTCTGCCTTTAACGGTTGTGCCTTTTCAGATGGTGGCAAGTATTTTCTTCCATAAAACCAACATACGCACTAATGTCTGACCCCATTTTTCGGACGCGCAGCTGAACCTACAGGACCTTTGCGCGGAGCCCAGATGTCAGGCATTCAGCTGCAGGACCATAAGGCTGGGACTCTCCTCGCGAATGTGCAGTGTCATGGCACATGCAGTTTGCATGTGCCGCATTCCCTGAATACGCAGCTGGTCCAGCGGGCAGCCTGGGAATCCCTCCCGCCTGCTGACCCCTTCCTTTGATTGAAGGGGAAAGACTCCAGCAGATCCTTGCCGTGAAGCTGCCAGTTGCAAATCCTGTGCTTGCTGAGGAGCTGGTGCCCTGTGAAACGTGGAGCCACAGAGGATGTAACATTTGAGAAGGCGAGGAAGCATTGCTAGGAAGGAGAAAGAGGGGTGGTGGATAGCTTGATAGTTTCTCTGTAGCATCCTTGTTTCAGTAATTTTATTTAAGCTATTTGAGGCTCCTTTGGCAGAGAGCTGGATGCATGGCAAGCTTAAGAACTGACAAAATAAACCCACGAAATATTCCTTGGAGCTTTAAAACCTGAGAACTTCAGGTTTTATGTTAAGATAGTTTCTGGTAATGCCCTGAATTAAAAAAAACCTACTAGCTTCCCTTTGAGCTATCAGAATAAACTTGTAATGTCTCATCCCAAAGGGAAACTTCTGAAAATTAAGGGAGAAAGTCAAATGTGGTGCATACTTGAAAATATCTGCAGAAACCACGTTGCTTTCTTCCCTGGAAAGAAATCTCCAACATTGAGCAAGGAAGGGGATAAAAGTAAGCCAAGCTATTAAATACAGACGCAGAAGGTGTGGACTGCTGGGGATTCGTGAAGTTTGGCTAGCATACGGTAAAGAAATTTTTAATTTCCCTGCTAAGGTTTGTTAAAGGAAAAGACTGCATTAGTTTGCTGGTACTTTTCTGTGCAAGCAGAATTGCCTTGCTTTAGCTTGCTGTTGAGAAGTCACATCACAGGATGGAAATGAGTGGCCCACACTATTGTAAATGTGCCTGAAACAGTCTATAGACTAATTCGCACGAGGAACGTGCTTTAAATCTTTTGGGCTAGGGTTAGGACCAGAGTCGAATTGAAAATTTCATTTAGAAGCCTGTTTTCATCCCTATTCTGCCAGGGTTCCTGCTTAAACAGTAGTTGGTCTCGGGGGTGGTGTCTTGCTGCTGCTACTTACTTATTTTGTTCGACATTTGGAATTGGAATTTCAGGTTAGAGAGCCCCAGGGCAAAAGGCCAAAGGAGGCCAAAATGTCTTGCGTAGATTGTTTGCCCCAGCACAACATGGAGTATCCTAGATGTCTGAAAGAAGGGGGAGCAGAACCTTGTGGTGACTTCCTAGAGCTATCATTGATGCAAATCGGCCAAGTTATTATTTACTGGTGCTCCAGATGACACTTTGGAAAGCTAAGCAGGGAACGATTGGGAGGAAAGCTCATCTACGAAGGTCTTCTAGGTGTGAGAAGGGTGAGGTCTGCTGTGTAGGCAGCACCAGAGAAAAGCAGCAGGTGACTCCTGGGAAGTCAAAAGTGAGGTGTACACCGTGGAGGGTGGTAGCTTTCACAGAAAATGGGGCTGAGGAGCTTATGGTCGTTTAGTCCGTTGCCCTGTTTTAAACTCATGTCGTGTTACTGCAGATTTTATTGCATTTGCTGGGAGAGAGATTTTCAATAATAGCTTTAAGAGTTGCAGAAAAGTCTGGCTTAGTTCTGCTTTGCATTTTTGTTAAAGAGTTCACAGCTACAAAATTAGACGGTTCATTTCCAGGCTTCCAAGACCATTTTGAAGTGCCTTATTTCCAAATACAGACCTAGTGGAGCATGGTTCATGCAAATCTCCTTTTTTTTTTTTTTTCTTTTCTTTTTTTTTCCCTCCTCATTGCCTGTGTCTCTTGCATGAAAGCTTAGGCTGCCCTGATCCAAGGGCAGCCTGTGCTGCTGAGTCGTTCTGTAGCAGTCCTGTAAGAGGAGGTGGATATCTGGGCACTGATGGATGCCATGCTGTGAAGGGAACCGGTAAAATATACCTAAGGTTTGCCTCTGAACAGCTAAGGTACACCTCTGCACAGCTCTGCCTTCCTCTGCTTGTGGAGCAGCCGGGGGTGAGCCAGGGCTGCGTCAGCTCTCTGTGTCTTCCAGAGTCGGTGGTCGCAGGGGCAGCCGTACCGTGTCTTGCCAGCTCGAGCCAGGTGCTCTGGGTGTGCAAGGTGCTGGCCCAGAGCAGCTCTGATTCTGTAGTTTTGTATGATTTTTTTAAAACCCAAGGAAAAGCTGCGAAAGGTATGTAATTTCTTCTTTCTCTTTCTAGCTACTCTTACCTATGACACTCTCAGGTTCGAGTATGAAGACTTCCCTGAGACCAAAGAACCCGTTTGGATCCTCGGCCGGAAATACAGTGTTTTTACAGGTATTTTGCGTGCACGGTGCAACATGCTCTAATGCTCTAGAGGACATCGTTAGTTTTGGGCTTTGCTTTCTGAGCAGCAAGGCAACTGCAGAGTGTGTGTGTCTCTTTGCTGGCAGAGCATGCAGACTGCAAGTGCCATGCTTCTCTCTCTCCGGCCATCTCTGTGGGCTCTGGAATATTTTTGGGCAGTAAATTATCATTGTGACTTGTGTCATGGGGCCAGGATGGTTGAGGAAAGGGGATAGCTCGGGAACAAGGCAGGAAAATGGTTTACTGCTTCATAATTTGCCTATGGCCATGATTTCCTTAGGTTGATTGCAGCTATTTTTTGGGGAAAAAAGAAAGTTTCTTCTGCACAGCGGCACTGCCCTGATCCTCAGCCAGATTTTGCCTCTCTGGGCACACAGACCGAGTGAGGAGCAGATTGCTGTTGTCACTGGGGGAGGTGGGTGGGAGATGGATTTAGCTGTGTTTGGTGCTACCCTCACATGTGTGCCTTTTGATACTGAAAAATTTTCAGAGAAAGAAGAGATCCTGTTGGATGTGACCTCTCGGCTTTGGTTCACCTACAGAAAGAACTTCCCTGCTATCGGTACGTACTGTGGATGAGTCTAAGTGTATCCTGGGAATGAAGATAATCTGGTGATCTCTACCTAATAAAACAGTCCCCACAAGCATAACGTTAATTCATTTCCGCTTATAGGAATCTGAAATGCATTTCGTTTAATTGATAGGATAGACTGATAATGAGAATTCCTCATCCCCTTGGATATGAGGGATAACAGTGACTTTAAAAAGGACACAAGAATGAGTTTGGGAAGCCTACCTAGAAGTATCCTTTCTTTGAGCAACATGAGAAGATTTTTGTACTTCATTAAGTCCTACATAAGTCTAACGTGAAATATTTAATGATGGTCTTGGGCTTGAGGTGGATTAAAGACATGAAAGCTAGAGATATGATACAGAAATTACTGCCTTTTTGCATCTGCTCTGGACTACGTGGGGGGTTTTGTTTGTTTGTGTGTTGTTTTTTTTTTTAAATGCCTGGAGTGGCTGTTACACACAGGAACTGTAATATGGGGAACATTTCCCTCCTCGAAGGAGGATGTCTTGGTTCCTTAAGATATTCTGCATGGTCTCTTCTGTGGTGTGGTTTTCTGTATTGACTGGAAGGGATATCAGAAGAGATCTGAGAGCAGGTAAATGGGATTCCAAGCCCCATCCATGTCCTCGCTGTCAATGTCATCCCCGGCAGTTGATGAGAAAAATGGCTCAGGTTTGGAAAAGAGACTTGGTAGCTGGTCCTTCTAGCTTGTTCTGTTCTTTCCCTACTGGGAAACCCTTTGCCTAAGAAGCTATGAGACATCTTTGATGCAGTTTAATCCCTTTAAATTCACGTTTGTGAGCCATATTTAAACATGCGTTTGAAATTGAAGGGTTAGCATGTGTTTAACTATGGCTCACAATTATGATTGGGGTTTCTGCGCGAGTTATTAGAGGGTGGGGGCGGGAAGAAATCCCATTTTCTGAGTCATTTCCCATTTACAGTATAGATACAGTTTGCATGTCATACAGTAAACCTTTTCCTTTTTCAGTCTTTCTTTTCCCAGTCATCCCTTTTATCGTTGGCCACTTACCCTCTGAAGAGCTCACAATATTTAAGTGGGCAAGCACAGAAGGAAGGGGAGTGTCTTATGCTAATTTTGTAAAGCAGTACCAATTTTGGATGTTGCATATGTTATAAATTGCTGGCAAAATTATAGAAGATAGCTGCTGACCATCCGGAAGGTGATTAAATAGTTCTCTTTGATGATTTTTCTCCCTGGGCTTTTCATGCAAAGTAGTTGCATGGGATTGAAATTAAAAAGCAGCATTACAAAGAAACTACTTCTATCAGTGGTGCTAAGGCGCAGCTGACTGCGTGCTTGTAAGACAGCTCACTTGCTCCGGTCACACTAAATATTTTATCTATGAAGCTTGCAATAATAGTCAGAGCTTCAGTGGAGGAGCAGCAGTTTCCTTTTCAAGTTCTGTCAGGGAAATACTTCCAGCCTTGAGGCTTTTGTCTCAGACTTTCCAGCATGAGCTAATATCCAGCTTATTCTCCAATTTTATGTAGGTTGTGGGTTTTTTTGTTGCTGGGGTGGATTTTTTTTGACTGTTGGCATTTTTTTTTTGGCCTAACTATGTTGTTCGCTCTGGAATCTCATCCAGTGGTAGCCGCTTATGATGTGGGAATTCCTTGGGACTGGTTTGTTTTACATGATGAGTTGCCTTCTTAGGATGAGGATTACAAGGAGTCACCTGTAACAAGCACCTCTGTAGAAATGTGTCTCTGAATTGGGCTGGGAGCCTGCAACTAGGTTCAAGGGCTGTCGTGCTCCCGAGAAATTCAGCTTGCTTTCTGCTTGCATTGTTTGGATTTCTGTTTGAAGTTTTTTTTTTTTCTCCTTTCATTCAGTCTTAGAGGGCTTTCTTTGTTTGTTTTTAATAAACACTGATAACTGCATTTTTGTTCCTCAGCCTTGGGTATGTGAGCTAAGGTAGTCCTTATTCCCTGCCTGACTTCTCGGGTGAACCTGCTACCTCTGCAGGCTTACAGCGCGTTCATTTCTTCTCCCTCTTGGTACTGTTTTACTATTTATTACATATTTATTTTCTGTTCTCATTTACAGGAGGAACCGGTCCCACATCTGATACTGGCTGGGGCTGTATGTTGCGGTGTGGCCAGATGATCTTTGCTCAGGCCTTGGTTTGCAGGCATTTGGGAAGAGGTAAACCAGCGCACAGCCCATACTGACTTCCAGCGCCACGTGTTCCCACAAGTGCAGTACTTGTAAGGGCAGCACGTAACTCAGCTGGGAATTGCTGAGGGCTCTGTGTCTTTTTCTTCAGTTTCCTCAAGTCCAGGGCTGTTGAGAGAAAAGTCTACTGGAAAACCAGCAGGTTTTTCCCCGCTGTCTACAACTCTGCATAGATACAGTTGTCCAAGCCTTAAAATGAAGTAGAGCCCTGTAACATGCTGGTTAAATCCGCATACTAGATTTTTCTTTAAGGGTTTTTTATATAACTGAAGTTTAAAACAACTTAGATTGATTCTTGTTTATAGTTCGGTTTTGTCACAAAGCCCTCACTTACTGAGAGTAGTCTCCTCTCCCTAAATACTTCTGTTCTTGTGCTTGGCCCATGCTTGGTCTGTAAGGAGCTATAGTGGAGTGGTTTTTTGACAGTTGTTGATGGCCTTCAAATTTGTAGGGGATGATTTTTGTAGTGAGGTTGTCAGAGGAGAAGCTGCTGCCCCAGCATTTGCACACCGTTCAAGGAGTCGCGCACACGTCACCCGAGTCTCTAACTGCTCACACCAGGGTCCCTTTGCAGCGGGCAACCCCAGTGAGTTGATGGGTGCCCCTTTCAACTCCTCGCACTCACACATACTCTTGGGTGTGCTCCCTCCTGCTTCAGGCTCAACCCTAGGCTTCCCACAGCAGAGTCCCAAGCTTCAGATTTTATAAAAAAATAAGTAATTTAATTGAAAGGTACAGCAGCAAGCTCAGCCCAGGCAGGGTGCCTCCAAAAAGGGGCAATTACACCCTTGGGATCTCTACACGCACCCCTCACGTGCTGTTCACATGTCTGATAGTCCAGTGGTGATTTTTGGTCTGGAGTCTTCTAAAACCTTCTTGGATTCTTCTTCTGTGTCCAGGCAGGTTGGCTGTTGACTGCTCTTATCTCATTGATTTGCAGTCTCTGCCGAGGCTTGTAGCCTCCTTATGTTCTGGTTTACGCTTCTTGTGCACCTGCGCTATCTGGCAGAACATGGGGAACTGAAAAGTTCCAGACTTGGGGAAAACACTACTAAAATATCAGTGTGTTATCAACATTTTTCTTATACTAAAAGACTAAACACAGCACTGTACCAGCTGCTAGAAAAATTACAATGAAAATTAATTCTATTGTGGCCTAAAGGCTAAGCAAACAGCATAAATCACATCATATTATAATCTTAAGTAAGTTATTCTGATTAAAACTTACTTCTTTAAGCTAAACAACTAATAACTGTCAACAGAGGTCACCTGTTTTTTCCCAGAATATGTAGCTCGTGCCAGTCAATGAGAAATTGTAACACTATTTCCCATCTGTGGGCTAGAGGTACAGTTGGCGTTTTCTGTGAGTGATATTCCTTTACCTCAGCTTTGAGACTGCTTAGTTTTCTTTTAAAATTAATCCTTTGGCGTTGGGAATGCCTCACATCCCTAGTAATAAGATAGCAACATGAAAATCGAGTCAGTTGATGGATGCACATGGAAGAGAATTGTAGCTTGCAGCCTCTAGTTGCTAATAAATATTGTGTTTTATTTCATATATTCTCTTCTCTCTTAGACTGGAGGTGGATAAAAGGGAAGAGGCAGATGGATAATTACTTCAATGTTCTTAATGCCTTCATTGACAAAAAAGACAGCTACTACTCCATTCACCAGATAGGTAAGAGTCAGTGCTGAAAGGCGTGGAGATACTCTGGGTTTTCAATGAATGTAGAACATCGCTCCGTGTTTGTTTTACTGGCTTAGCCAGAGAAAAACCCCAACGAAGGTGTCAGGTAGTACGTGATACTTGTTTTCTGACGTGATGTAAAACTACCACTCTTTATTATGGATTGTGATGGATCTTTCTTCTTGTCTCCATTAAGGCCGTCAGGTTTGCCTAATGCTCTAGGTTATATTCAGCATCACTTTCCGTAACCTAGCTAGCTAAGGTGAGAGGAACTCGCGTTGTTGCTGTTCTCACTAGGACCTTGTAAAACGAGAAGATGATTGAGCGAAGAAATTCTGAGAAGTAGCAAATGGACTAAGGAAGGGTCTCACTTTGATACAAACTTCCCTGGCAAATAAAAGAGAAGCAGCCTGTTCCAGTTTTTCCTATGGGGTGTTAAGGCACCTATAGCTTGAGCAAACAGAACTGCAGATTACAGGGGTGGTCCTGGTAATCAAACGCTCTTAAGTAAAATTTCTTCTGAGGTAACATTCATAGAATCATAGAATGGTTTGGACTGGAAGGAACCTTAAAGATCATCTAGTTCCAACCCCCCTGCCATGGGCAGGGACACCTCCCACTAGACCAGGCTGCTCAAAGCCCCATCCAGACTGGCCTTGGAACACCTCCAGAGATGGGGCAGCCACAGCTTTTGTAGGCAGTTGCCTTTTGAACTTCTGTGTTATTGCCTTTGGGGGAAAGGATAAGGATTTGCTTAACAGGCCTTGAGGATATGCTTCTCTCGTCCATCTACACTAAGATACCCATGAAAGGGTAGATTCTGCTGACTCAAAAGTGTTTCCAAGTGAGATTTCTTCCTTATTAAATACAAACTCTGATTAGGAAGGGACACGGCGTAGGTGAAAATATTCGCTAAATTATTTTGGTTTTTTTCTTGTGATGCAGCCCAGATGGGAGTTGGAGAGGGAAAATCCATAGGTCAGTGGTACGGACCAAACACAGTCGCACAAGTGCTCAAGTAAGTGCTGTGTTTTTCCTTTATGTCTTTTGAACCCCGCAGCGGGGTCATTTTGCTTGCAGTACCTCGTAGCTTACAGGTTTCTGCCCATTGACTGAAGTGCAACTGTATGTTTTAACACTTTTAGCAGGCAACCTGCTTGACCTTATCAACCTGCTTGGGCAGGAGCTTGAAACGAGCCCTTATGTTATTCAGATGCTGGCAAGACATGAGAGGAGACAGGCTACAAGTTGAGGACAACCCCCAAAAATCTCTCTCCACATCCCACAAGTAATGTGCTTGCCGCTAGAACCGAGTGCAATACTCTGCAGCAGACCAGAAGCAAGGGTCAGAGCGGATGATGGTTGCTGTAGTTTGGATCTCTGCTAGCCTCAGAGTTGCCTCTGCTGACCTGACAACAGTGTCATTGTTATCAAAAAGCTGCCAGCGAGCCATCAAGTCACTAATGCGTTAGCATGAAAGCATTAATATTTGCTGTCTGGGTTCCTGGGCAGAGGATCAGAGCGATGCTGGAGCATGGTCTGCCTTTAATAATTGGGACACGCTGTGTTTTGAGAAACATTCTCCCTCCTGTTGCCATTCTTTCCTCACTTTGATTCGGTGAGCAAGGATCTCCCTAGAATAGCCTGGGATTGCCTGAAAGCAATTCCCAGGTCATACTGTATGCTGAATTAGCCCCGGATCTGGTATAGGCGATCAGGAGACACTGTAGGGAAAATAAAAGTGATATTTATTTTTTTTCATTTATTATTATCAATTTTTTTGTGCTGTCTCACTTTCTGGTAACCAGAAGCTATGGGATTTGAGTTGGAGATTCTATCAGGGCTCTTGTACTTAGTAGCTGCTGAGGGACAAATTCCCAGGTGTGGTCCCATTTGCAACCTGGCCATAATAACCGGTGGCAACAGAATCTACAACTCTGATACTTGTATAAAAACGTACTTTACAGCACAATTGATGAAAGCCAATCTCTTTCGTAATCCAGTTCCTCCTCTTCAGTACACCACCATCTTTGTCTTGTAACTAATCCTTGCTTACTTTTTGTTTTTTTAATTTTCCTATAGAAAACTTGCGACTTTTGATACATGGAGTTCACTGGCAGTCCATATAGCCATGGACAACACAGTAGTGATGGAAGAAATCCGTAAGTATCACCTGGAGGTAGAATGTGGCATATCCTCTGGCAGCAAGAAGCCAGAGTGCTAGTACAACACAACAAGCATGAAGTAAATGTTCTGTATTAAAGCTGTGTCCCAGCATGCTAAAACCAGACGAGAATTGCTGTTCTAGGGCAAGGAAGTCCCTTGTTTGACTTTGGCTTCATCTGATAAAGCCTCTGACTTGGCACTGTGGCCTCTGGATCTGGAGAGGAGGTCTGCTGACCTTCAGCCAGTAGGTGGGAGCTGCTTGGAAGGTAGTGTCAAACTTGTTTCTGGCCACAGGTAGCGAGCAGTAAATGGCTGCTTCCTCTCTCACGTAATGGGGTAGGAATGTCTCTGCTATTAGGCAGAATAAGAAAACTAGAACAGATTGCTGAAGAGGAAAATGAACAAAATTGGCAGGGGAGGCGGAGAGAAGAAGGGAATCTCATATTTTAAGGAGTGCTCACTGGTTATTTCTTTTCTTTTTTTTCTTTCTGGTTTTTTTTTTTTTTTTTTTTCGGTGCATCCTGTCAACAGGATGGCTCTGGAGGCTGAGCAGCTGCGCAATGCTTGCTTGCTTGCTCATCCCTAGCATGCTTGCTCAGGCTGCGGTAACCAAAGCTGAACGCCTGCGTTGCTGGTTGCTGCAGTCCTGCCTGGTCCTGGCCACACAAGCCTTCCCCTCGCTTGCTTTAGACTAACTCGTGAGGCAGTGTGCTTACACAGCACAAACCCACGCAGTGTTTTCTGCCAGGTTAGTGTTCTGAAACAGCACGTAGAACAGTCCAGTGAGCGCTGGAGCTGGTGCAAGGTTACTGATGAGGTTGTGGCAGGCACCATTTAGGCTGGCTTTGGCTGCCGCGGAGCCAAAAATCAATTAACAGACGATTTGTCCCTAGAGTGCAGGACAGTCACTTTACAAAGTCACATCTCTTATCAGGTGGTCTCAATTGAGAGGCTGAGAAACGTGGGATCTGATTGAGAAGTGCCTGTCTAACCTTAGGTACACATAGTCTTGTAAAGGTATATGCAGATGCCCTTGGCTTAAACAAGGGCCAGCGTGAGGACAGAAATTAGATTTATCTCTCATCTTTAGCCTGCAAATGTTATTTCTAGAACTGAAGCATGCTGACTGCAAGGCTTGGATACGTTGCAGGCTCTTGTCCGTGTGGCTCGTGTTCAGCACTGACACTGCTTCAAGCAATGTGTCCGTACAGCTTGTGAGGTGCGTGTGGGATGTTTGCTTATTTTCCTCAAATGTGAATCATGATGTGCCCGTTCAGGGCCGGAAAGTCACTGTATGAGTGGGACGCATGTGTTATATGTCTGTAGATATGCGTTATATATCTTGTGCCCCAAACATGTGTCGATAGTGAAACATTCAGAAGTTAACGCTGTTTCACACATTTGTTAAGTTTGGTCAGTGTTCAGCCTAAGGTGCGTAGGAAATACCTTTCGCTACAGCAGTGAAGAAAACATCTATCTTTATCCCTTCTGAGTCAGTTTGTTGTACGAGAAAGGGGCTCTTAGCTGTGTGTTGGAGAATCCTGTGCATCAGAAAGGTGTTGAGAAACCAAGACAGTAAAGCCAGTACCTGACAGCAGCCGCAGCAGGAGAGATGTTGTGTCAGATCTGTTGGAGTATATTTGCAGTAAATGGTTTGGATCCAGCTGGGAAGCTTTAGGCAGGTTCCGCTGTGCTGTGACACCACAGTGCTGCAAAGCCTGCCAAAGAGGCTGGCTGAGTTTAGTCTCTGCCAAGCTCCCCACTGCTTAAACCGGGGTTAAACCTGTTCATACTGCAGCGCGGGACTGCCACTTGCTTTGCCCGATGAGGAAACCTGCAGAGACACCCCGTGCAGCAACAGCGCTGGCTTGGCAGCTGATTTCAGATCATCGGAACAGGCAAGCTACTGCCAACAAAAAAAGCCATGATCTTGACTGTTCCAAGAGGATAAATCACTATGAATAATGACTTTCAATTGTCTCAAGACCTCCGGTCACTGTAATATGTCTGGGCATGAGAGATGCACTCATACACCTTCTCCTTGAGGGACGGCGTAGGGATCACCTGCAAACTCTTCAGCGCAGGTTGTCTCTCATACTGAGGCTTTAGAACAAAGTCCTGTTTGTTCTCCCTTGGGTGTAACATTCTCCTGGTTCAGCTGGGTTTGAAGCTCTTAGTAGTGAGTATACACCCTGTTGAAATTGCTGGTGATGAAGGTGTTTACATCATGTCCTACCTGCTAGAGTGTCCTGGCATTCAGCTGAGGCCAGGAATTAATTAAATTAGCCTCTGGCATTTTGTCTAATTGTCTTGGCTTTATGATTAAAGTGCTGTGGGTTTCTTTGGGGTTTGGGTTTTTTCTTCACACACCCAGTAAGTAATGAAATTGGCCAGTGAGACAGGTAGGCTTGGAGATGTTTCTGTACCAGAATTTACATGACCTGGTTGCGTTACAGCCTGGCTGTGTGTTTGTCAGACCTGTAGAATGAGGATGCATAGCGCTCATGTCACGCGTATGCCCCGAGGAGCTTTACTGCCCCATATCTTACAGGCAAAAGCTCATGCTGAAATTGTAGAGTTTAATGATCATCCTGCTTCAGGTCTCTAAAGTAGCTTCTGAATGATCCCCAATAAAATTTCTGAAGGCTGTAGTGAACTTCAGGAAAACTACAACTGCTCTAGATGCTATGTTTGTATCTTGTTACAGCGCCAATTACAGGTGAATATTTCCTGTGTTAAGCCATAATGCTTTCCTCATTTGGTTCAACTGTCTTCATCTCCTCCATTAACTCCTCTGGAGTACTCCAGATTTTTCTTTTTCTGCCTACATGCTCTCTGAAGTCAGGACTCTTGCCTGACCTCCTAATCAACTCGTTCAACCTTGTTGGCACAGGTTGTTGCTTAGCTGCTCAACCGCTGGAAGAATTTGCATTTTAACAGCCCACCAGATGGTGGCTGTGAGTACAGCATGCTTTGGCATAATCTTGATGTCGGCTTAGATGAAATGCTGAGCCCTACCAGAAGCCCTGCAGGGAGTACGTACATCGCATGACCCCAGCACTGGACTTCGTTACGCTTTTCTTTTGTTTTTTAAAGTGTTGTAGGCATTTACTAAATAGCAATTGTTAATCAGAGCTCGAATAGAATCACTCAAGGTCTAGAAACAGAGGTTATTTCTGATGCTTTCTGCTCATGTTCCCTTTCTGTAGGGCGGTTGTGCCAGTCCAACTTCCCGTGTGCTGGAGCTGCAGCATGCCCTGCTGTGGAGTCAGACGTACTCTATAACGGGTACCCAGAGGAAGCGGGGGTTAGAGATAGGCTCTCACTGTGGAAACCATTGGTGCTGCTGATACCTCTCCGCCTTGGGCTCACAGAGATCAATGAAGCCTATATTGAGACACTAAAGGTAGGGGACGTGGAGCTGAATTCTTGGTGTTCTGATGCTTAAGGACCCTGATGAGAATGAAGTCATTTCTGGAATTTCATTTTGGGGTAAAAATAGTCAGAAATAATTGTCCTATTTTCAAAAGAAAAATGTGATTAGAGACAATCCTTGTCAGAGGTCAGGATATGGGTTCTTGCAGGTTTTAGTCAGGAAAATCTGTGGGGCTTTTGGGGGGTTGTGGTTTTTTGGTGTTCGGGGTTTCTTTTTTTGAGGATCTTACTTCACAACTTAATCTCAGTCCCTCTTTGTGTTTAGATGGTACCAACCTGCTGAAATATTTGTTCAGCACAACTGTACTGGGCTTGGTGGCAGCCTGAGCGTTAATGAACGTAGTGCTGCAAACTCCCTGTGGCTCTGATGCTGGAGCTTATACTGCAGACTGAGCCTAGAATTTGGCTGACGGCTGCAGTGTGGAGTATCAGGAGGCTGCTGAATTTAGGGTGTGCAGAGTACACGCACAAGACAGGGTGCACATTGTCTTGTGTACTAAAGCTAGCAAGCTCTGAGCTGCATGGGTAAGAGCTCCAGATTCATGCGAGGTTACTTGCCCTGAACTCAGTAGATGGTGCCTGGATACTGCAGCTGGATAAGGAACTTAAACTATTTCCTGAATGATCGTTCCCTCCTAAGAGCACTGTTGCAACCTGATGACAGTTCCACAGTATCTTGCCGCTGACTGCAGCAGAGCCAGGACTTGCCTGGACTGAGTCCTGGAGTAGTGCTGCTGCTTCTCTTTGGTCCATCTGTCTGTTCCTGTCAGCAGTTAAAGGTGTTTTTGAGCTGCTTTTGTGTTACTTGAAAGCCTTGTGTTGCAGCCCTCAGCCTTCCTGGTGGAGCTTCTCTCCAGAAATGGCTGTTTCTGCTGATTTTCAGTGTCCCCATCTTTCTTTCCCACTGCATTTTTGGATGTTTGCCTTTGTTGCCACCTGCTGTCTCACTGTCTGTCAGCTGTGTGTTTTCTGTATTGCTTTTCCAGCACTGCTTCATGATGCCCCAGTCCCTGGGAGTGATCGGAGGGAAACCAAACAGTGCTCACTACTTCATTGGCTATGTAGGTGAGTGCCCAGAGTGCAAAGACTTTCCAAGCATCTCCCCCCCAGCTAAAAAATGCTTGTGGAGCGGTACAGCTCTCCACTTTGGTCTGTGGTGCGTGCTGCAGGGTTCCTCTTTCCTGCTGGAAGTGTGGAAGGCTGCTGTGAATATCTTTGTGAGGACCCGAATGGTGTAGCTTTGAATGGTGGCTGTGGTACAGGCTGTGAACTTCCACTGCGTAACGCTAAATCCTGTCTAAATCCTAAATCTCTAAAGAGGTGTACATAGAGGCCTTCTCCAAGGCTCAGAGCTGACTTCCCTTCAGGGGCTTTAGTTGTCCCCTTCCTGAAATTCTACAAACTGTTGTCTGTTTACTCTCCTCCTTCCCTGTGATTTTTGTCTCTCTGCCTGAGACCTTAATCTGGTTGTGCTCTGGATTTCTGGGGCAGACTTGAGCTTACATGGGACCCTGGAAGGCATGTGCAGGAACAGTATCCAAATAGTGCCTGTGCCCAGGCTGTTGCTGTGGAGCGGGCACCGTGGTTCTGCTGGCAGCTGGCTCTTTGCCTGGATGAGAAGCATTTGGGGAAGTGACTGAAAACAAGTTGTCCCTAGAACGTGGGTTCTTCTGTGGGGTTACGAGAGTTGGCTCTGTCATTGCCCTTCCTCCTCTTTGTATCTCACCCTTTGCTTATGAGAAGGCCAGCTTTTTGGAACAGTTCTTCCTGTTCATGTCTCCTTGCCTGTCTGTCCAGGTGAGGAACTCATTTACCTGGATCCCCACACTACGCAGCCTGCAGTGGAGCCCAATGACAGCGGCTGTCTCCCCGATGAAAGCTTCCACTGCCAGCACCCGCCCTGCAGAATGAGCATTGCCGAGCTCGACCCCTCCATTGCGGTGGTGCGTTCCTGCTGCTTGTTGCTGATCACCCGAAGGAGCGGTGTTGTGGGCCCTCTGTTTCACAGCTCTCCTTTTCCCTGGGGAACGGGCAAGGGCAGTGGTGATGGGTTGGGTACTCTACGGGCATGCTGTGCTCTGGGCAGGTGCTGCCGTGGGTTTCAGTAATGTTCGTACAGAAGCTCCTCGTGCAGGAAGCAATTTGGTACAGGCACCAAAGCGATTTGGTGCAGGAAGCGATTTGGTACAGGGAAATCTGCCATGCATGGCAATTAAATTCCATTCTTCATGGGGCACCGTTCTTCTCTCAGGTTTAGCTTGGGTTTTGAGTCCTGCCTTCTGATGAGCAGATCTGAATCCATTCCCAAATCCACAGCATGATTCGGTGTGGCTTGTTTTCTGTTGTGCCTGAGATGCCTGCCCTTTGTTTCCATGTGGGTTGGTTTCTGCCCAGTTTTCCTTCTGCAGTAGAGCAGACGATTACATTGATGCTTCCAGCGCTTGGATGGTCTGGTCACATCAAACATATGGGGAGCGTTCAGTTTAACAGGGCAGCGTAAGACACAGTTTAAAAGCAAGGCAGTTAGGCGGTGTAACTGCTCGCAGTCCTGGTCCTGTTGCTTGGTATTAATACAAGGCTTTAAGACTGAAATGATCAATCTACAATACATAAAGAGAAGTTCTTTTTTTACAGGGCTTTTTCTGCAACACGGAGGAGGACTTTAACGATTGGTGCCAGCAAATCAAAAAGGTTTGTGTTTATATCACCAGGAAAGGAATATAGGGTATTGTCTTGTTTCAAACTGCTGCACAGAGAGCACGTTCTCTGCAGCCTGATCTCATTTTAAAGCATATGAAAGTAGTTTATTAAAAAACCAAAAAGAGCATAGCTCCGCAATTCTGCTGATGATGCGAGTCAAAGATTTGAGAAACATTTTTTCAACTGCAATGAAGTCTCAACAGATCGTTATCACCCCTTAAAGACCCAGAGCACCATGAGTACAGAGTTGTTGGTTCTCACGGCTCTACTCTTGCTCCACAGCTGTCCCTGGTAAGAGGAGCGCTGCCGATGTTCGAACTGGTCGAACGCCAGCCGTCGCATTTCTCCAACCCGGATGTCCTCAATCTTACACCAGGTGAGGCCATGCAGGGAGGAGGCAGAGCTAACGGGTGAGCCGGTCCCTTTGGTTTTCTAGAAATGGTGTGGAATTGCACAGTGACTTCTAGTATGTTCGTTTTTCCCCAGCAGTTTGATGTGGAGCTCTTAGGGCAATTGATCTAGTTCTTTGGCTTTCGACTAGTGGTTCACAGATCCCATAACACAGAGTACTGCGTCCAGCTCTGGAGCCGTCAGCACAAGAAGGACATGGACCTGTTGCAGTGGGTCCAGAGGAGGGCCACAAAGATGATCAGAGGGCTGGAGCCACTCTGCTGTGAGGACAGACTGGGAGAGTTGGGGTTGTTCAGCCTGGAGAAGAGAAGGCTCCGGGGAGGCCTTACAGCGGCCTTCCAGTACCTGAAGGGGGCCTACAAGAAAGCTGGGGAGGGGCTGTTTGCAAGGGCATGTAGCGACAGGACGAGGGGCAATGGTTTTAAACTAGAGCAGGGCAGGTTTAGATGAGACATTAGGAAGAAGTTCTTTACACTGAGGGTGGTGAGACACTGGCCCGGGTTGCCCAGAGAGGTGGTGGAGGCCCCATCCCTGGAGACATTCAAGGCCAGGCTTGATGAGGCTCTGAGCAACCTGATCTAGTTGGAGATGTCCCTGCTTACTGCAGGGGGGTTGGACTAGATGAACTTTAAAGGTCCCTTCCAACCCAACACATTCTGTGATCTCAGGATGATTTTTTAGAATGAGTCTGTGATTGGTGGTGGTGACTGAGAGGAAGAAACTCCAGTTTGTGGGCCATCACAGCAATGTGAATCTATGACTTGTAAAAGGATGCTTGGAGGAATCAAAAGGGTCCATTGAAAAGGTTGAAAACTGAGTTTCTGGGTAATGAAAATGGTCAAGGACAGTGCTGTTCGAACTTGGTTCCAGTGTAAGGCACTCCTTCTCTGTGCATATGCCACTACCAATGCAAAAAGGAACAAGTGCTGGGCGGTATCTTGGCTGTCAGGCTCTGCTTATCACGTTAATAATGTGCAGAAACATTGCAGGAGATAAAGAGCCATTGACAGCTTCTGCCAAGAGGAGTGAATACGCGTGGACAAACTTATCCTGTTGCCAGGCATTGGACTATGTCCCGTCACTTGCGCCCTGCACCCTGTGCTTCCTTGCTATCTCTTTCTCTCTCCCTTAGCATCAGCTTTCAAAGACTTCCTTATCTCACTGCCCTTTTCTGTAAGAATGCTCGACTACCTTAAACTGTCAGTTGATCTTGGCCTGTATTAAATTGTCCCTAAGTGCTACCTTTCTTACTCTTAAAAATGTTTTTGTAGTGCGCTACTTGTTCTTCTCCCTCTTCCCTAGATTGCAGAGCCTCTCCCATCTGCTGTGGCTGTTCTGTTTCTCTTACAGTCCTACCCCTCACAAGAAGGATTAATCAGACTCTTATCAATGTCCAGCCTCTCGTTTTCAGTTTTCCTCAGGGAGTTGGGTTCTCTGCTGTGTTACGGAAGTGAAGGGGGCTGCTCCTCTGAGGAGCACCTCTGGAAGTTGTGCTGCCAGGACCCATGGGCACTGCGGTTTGATCGAGAACAGTGACACTAGGCATTTGCACGCACTACTATGGAATTAAAAGCTTGTCACAAAATGTTCAGGGGGCCCTGCAGCCTTGTGTCCATGTGCTTCTCCTCTGTCCCCAGCCGTCAGTTATCGCTGTTTAGCTTCTGGCTGGCTGCTCTGCCGAGTCCAGTGTATGCTTTCTTGAAGCCTGAGATAATGTAGGTTTCTCCTTTACTTCCCCAGTTTGCCCATACGTTCTCACCTGAATTTCCCCTGTGGTAAAGTTGCTTCCCCTTTAGGTATGTGCTCCCTCCTCATCACAGAGTTGGAAGGATGGACAGGAGGGATCAAGTACATTATCTTTCCTCACAAAATGGGACTGTACTAATTGGTTTTGGGAGAGTGCATGTTGTGTCATTACGTTCCCCAGTCGTTGGATCAAAGGCAACTATAGCAGAAAACAAGTCTCTAATACACAGCGGGGGGAATGTTCCTGTGTTGCTTAATTGGGCCAGAAATCTTCACGGATATTAGCCCAGACCTCGGTCAGTTCTCCTATTTTGGGCCTCTTGAAGCAGAACTGTCTTCTGCTAATACAGAGCTGCAGCCCAGGAAGGTCATACAAAACACGTCGCAGCACAGAATTGCTCTGCACCAGGGCTGTGTTCGGGGTCTGTGAAACGTGATGCACCTTCTGCGCACCGTATTAATTGTCTCCAGTGCATTTTCTGTGCTACTGCTGTGTGCTACTTCTCATCCCTTCTCAGAGCCTTCACTCAGGTGTGTCACGGAGTATCTTGGAAATTATGGGCCCATGACACTCTGGTTCTGCTGCCCTCCAGCTGCTGGTCTCACTGACACTGAGCAGTCAGTACGTCCCACGGAGGTCATGCTTTCTCTTTCTCTTGCAGACTCCTCCGATGCCGACAGATTGGAAAGGTTCTTTGACTCGGAAGATGAAGACTTCGAAATCCTATCCCTTTGAAAACAAATAAGAAACTGACTCTGCAAATTTGTGTTATGTGTGGGGAGAAGGGGGGGAGGGAAGCTCCTTCGAGAGCCTGGGGCTACCGGTTTTCATAGGTGCTTGCTGCCATCCCCGCCTCTTGTCCATCCTGGCATTCTGTGCAGCCTCTGAGCGGAGCGCGCATTGTCTGCGTTGGGATGAAGAACCAAGTGGGTGTTAACAGCCTTACTGGCTGGAGTCGGAATTTCTCAGCAGAAAACAGTTGCTGGAAGTGGATGCAGTGGTGCTTAGGAGTTCAAAGCCTATCTGTTACATCAGCAGGTCAGTTGGCCTTCTGGGGGAGGCATAGAAATCGTTAGAGCGCTAAATCCTTACATGGGGACTCCCCTCTGAAGCTTAAATAGAGCCACCCGTCATTTAGCAGGTGAAATGTACAGTTAATTCCTTTAGCAGCTTCTCTTATCACTGGCCAACTTGGACTGCAGCTCACAAAGCAAATGAACAGCAGATGAGTCCCAACGAGACAGCTGTGAAGCCCCGGGAGCGCAGGTGGCCGGGCTTCCTACCATACAACTCCTGTTTATGCTTTGCAGTACACAGCACATCCTCGCAGGTGCAGTACCCCTCTCCTGCTCACATCCTATGAAAAGAGAGTTGAGGGAACTTAAAAGTGACTGGTAATTCAGTAAGCAAAATGCTCGCTGGGAAAGTGGAGCAGACCCATGACGCTGGGGAGGAATGTCTCAATCTCGGTTTACATAACAGCAGAAAGAATGGAAGAATAGAAAATGTGTGTGTTCTTGCTCGGTGAGTCGATAAAGCATTGTGCTTCTACAACAGATTAACCCCTACAGCAAGTTATCTTCAGGAAAGCTGCTTCAAGCAGAGAATTGGATTCCACAGCCCTGGGGAAAAAAAAAAGAAGTCCACAGCTGGGAGAGGCAAAACAGGACAGCTGAGATCTGCCAGTCGTGTGCCTTCTTGTTCCTGGGCCCGTGTGCTGGCATAGCAGCTAGGGAATTAATCCTGTTGGTACCAAAAACGTGAGCTATAAAAGTCTTCAAGGTATTCTCAGTGGGTTGTTCTGCAGTTTCTCCAATTACTCCTGTTAGACATTCCCTTTCCAAATCAGAAAAGGTGCCTGAAGGCCAAGTAGGCTTCCCAGCTGTCAGCACCTTTCCTTTTTCCTTTTGTCCTCTGCCAGCTCCCTCTCCCTGCAGAGTATGCACAAAGGCACCGTAGGAGCTAACCCAGAGAAACCCATTTTGTGTGATCATCCCCAAGAGGGCAGTGAAGAGAGAATGCCTTGAGAAGGTCCAATTATACTGGAAATTTTAGCTACTTTAAGATGATAGCTCTGCCTAGGGCCCTTCTGCACACAGAATTCAGAGAAAGGTCTTAATGCAAACTGCAATAGTAGTTGCTGAAGTAGTTTCCTTAGTGCATGCTGCAGATTGCAAACCTGTTTACAAGGCTTTGTTTTGTACATTTAGGATTGGAACCTGTCAGTTGATGCTTTTATGCCCAAGGACGGTGACAGCTGGCTAGAAATGACCTATTTCCCCCGTGACTGACCTACTGATGCTCTAACTGTCCCTAGGCTATCCAAAAGCAGAGGTTTGAACTGGGAACCACAGTGCTTCTGTCACTAAATTATTATTTGCTGCTTTCTGCCTGCTTCTCCTCTTCTCCCTTGTAGTTAGGGGAAGAGGCAGCAGAGGAAGTGGGGCTGTGCTCCATTCATCTGCTTTCAATTTGTATCTGAATAAACAGATCTAAAACCTTTGCCTGGCCTAATGTTCTTGCACGTGAAGGTGGGGGGGGGGGTGGTATTGAGTAACCCTGCGGCGCGGTTGCGAATGCTGTCAAAATGATTGCAGTTCTGATCCTGTTAGGGCAGCGAAGGCAGATGGGAGCAAAAGTCGAACTACGTGGAAGGGTGACTTTACCTTCCTTTTGGTGTACCCGAGAGAAGAGGGGCTGGCTGCTTGGGGCAGAGAAGTTAAAAACACTTCCGTAACAATTCTGCTACTTGAATTTTAGGCAGCACAGCCTCTCTCCGCTTCTAAAACAGCGTAAGCTCTTGCAAGACTGGATGTGCTTTTTTGGCGAGTCTCTGCCATGTGTGCTTTTGAGGTTGCGGGGAAAGAGCCAAGCAGAGGCTCAAAACTTTTGGCATTGGCAGGTGGAAAGTGAAACTTGTTTCCTTCAAGACTGTTTGCCTGCTGTTTAGCTAGCTAACCGATAGCTTTTCATAGCATCACTTTCCAGCTAGCCTTTTAAACCTCAGCTCTGCAGTAGCAAATGTTACAGAAGTGTAGTCATTTCAATGACCATTTTTTGTATTTGCTGTGCAAGGGCTGGACTCCGTGCTTGAACTTTGAGGCTCCTTTTGTTTGTCGTCTTCCAGTGTTGCTGACAGGGCCTGATTCAGCGTTACAGGTGCTCGCATCCTTCACGAGGAGTGTTTCTGCTACCAAGGAGCTGTGCAGCTGCAGAGTGAAGGCAGCAGCTTTTTCCATTTCGGCTGATGTTTGTATGAGCAATTTTGTTTTAAACATTTACCACCTTCTCCCTGCTAGTGGATCAGTTCAATCCACCTCTCTCCGAGTTAGAGCAGGATTTAATCTCTGTATTAGCCAGCCTGGAGATCAGTCCAGTCCATACTGCTAGAAGGTGATTTAACTGTCCAGCAGATAGAGACATTAGCTCTTCTTGGTCATCCCCATATCTCAGTGCACCTTGCAAACGATTCAATTTAACATTCCAGTTTATTGTAGTTTACTGGTCATTAATGATGACTTATGATGAATTCATCGCTGATCTGCTTCGGCAGCCTGCGATGGGCTGTTTAAATAGCGCTGAGGTCTGGGTAGGAGTCACAGGTGACAATTCCTCTGATCTTGGCCACAGGAGTAACTTGACCAGTCTAAAATAATGTGCGTGCCACTCACCCTTCGAACTGGCCTTGCTATGAGCTAATACATCCATTTCAGACTCTTTCCTGCTCATAGGAGTTTCCTTATCGTTCTCGCCGAGCAGCTGAGAAGCAGACTTGAATTCATCTCTCCCTTCATTCCACAGCTCTAGCAAACGGCTCTCCCTGGATTTAGCGCCTGAACGCAGCACCTTCACCTCCCTTATATCCTTCTAGAAGATAAGTGATCATACTGCAAATAAAGAAAAAAATGCCCTGTGCAAAACGGTTAAAAGACTTTATTAGCAAGTCCTCTACAAACTGGTTTCGGCACAGGGGATGCATTCACTAGAGAGACAGCAGAATCTAAAACACAGCAGTTCCCCCAAACTGGGAATGCCTTTGCCTGCCTGTTGCTGCTGTCCCAGTCCAGGGGGAGCCGTGCACTGCAGGGCTGCGGCTAGAGCTCCTACTTGAGCTAGGGAGGTTTTTATATGGAACTTGTTACACGCACATCGCATGTTCATGTATAAAATACAGCAGGGGCTATGCAGGGGAGAAGCAGGTAAAACGATGAGGACATCAGCACCATGCTGACGGATCCCAATACACGGGATCTAAGCTGTAGTACCGGAAGGTGACGTAGGGGAGTTGCCCAAGCAAGGAAGGTCCAAAAGGTGAGTTTTCCCTTGGGTATAAAAGAATAACCTGCATGAAGTTTTATTTCCAGAGTTCTCCCAAAGGTTTATTCTGAACCTCCTGCATGGTTTCCTCTGCGACGGACTTGATTTCTCTGTGTAAGTCTTCTACACTCTTTGAAGCATCCATTGTCTGTTTCCGAGAGAAAAAAATACAGAAACATGTTCCTCAATTAACACCACCAAATGAGAAGTCACTTTGTTGTCATATCTGCTCCCCCCATTACTCAGTAATGTTACTATTCATGAGCAGTGAAACGAGCTAATTACATCTCCTGTGCACTGCTTCTGGATAGGAATTGGAAAAATCTATTTTATTTAGGAATAGACATTTCATAATAGATGTGGGGCTGGGCCAAGGGAAACAGAAGAAGCTGCTGCTGCTGTATGTTGTTTGCTGATGGTCTTTGGGGCATCAGACATAAAGGCGGGTAAACGTTCTTCATCCTGTACTGTAGCGTCCCAGAAACGTCAGTGTATTCATCCTTCGGTGGTTCTTCAAAATAAACTCCACCCATGAACAGGAACCTCTAAAAATCCATCCTGTGATGTTCCAGGTTCAGATTTGTTGGCGTATTTTTAAACGCTGCAGTAAAAGGTGGTGTTGCTTTACAGTGCTGGTGTGATGCTATTTAAAGAACAGCAGCATCACTGCCGGGTGGCTGCAGGAGCGACCAGGGCGAAGAAAGGCGTTGGGGGGTAAGATGTAAAGAGGTGCAGCTTTACCACAGTCACCTGTGCAGGACTGGCCCACGCAGCGGTGCTGAGACAGCGCAGGCTGTGAGGACAGGCAATGAACAGACTTCACGATGAAATGGCAGCCTTTTCGTTACAGCACAGCCAGCGCCCCACCTTTGTGCCCAGGCGACAGTCTCAGGCAGCTTGCTGAGTTCCCTTTATCTGCATAACCGACGGTACCAAGCTGCCTTTCATGCCCTGGACTAAGCAGTTCTTCAGGCAATGTTTGACAGTTGTGGACTTCAGGGTATTTTCAACAGATGTGTTGAATAAAACTCCTTTCAAGTTTTTTTTCATAGAAAACAAATAACAAAAGACAGGGAATAAGAGAAATATGTTCCCCTGATGGAATCACTGAAAAAAAAAATATGTACTTTACAGACTATACACGAGTTCCATAATGCCTCATATGACAGCATATTTATTTTTGTTAAATTAATTCTTTTTGGGTTTTGTGTTGTGGTTTGTGTTTTCTGTCAGCCTATTTTTTCCAGTCATTGTGAGGTAGAAAAGGCAATTTTCTAGAATAACTTTTACTGGAATAAAAGTCCTAGTTTGGTGACTGTTGTACATTTAGGTCCTTCAGAGTACAGAAAAACTCTTTCATGTTACAGAATCACGTTTACCTGAAATAGGCTACGAGGAATTAAGTATATCTTAACGCAGTCTGATTATTTGGCAAATCTACATACATCTCAGCTTCTGGTGATTAGTAATTTACCCACAATCTGTGTCTTCCTATGTCTGTGTGAATGCTACAGATTAAAACAAAAGATGCTGCCCATATCTTATGATTGGGCACTGACAGGGTGATGGAGATCACGGAAGCACAGAACAGTTTGGGTTGGAAAAGACCTTAAAGCTCATCTAGTTCCACCCCCCCACCCTGGGCAGGGACACCTCCCACCAGCCCAGGTTGCTCCAAGCCCCCTCTAATCTGACCTGGAACCCCTCCAGGGATGGGGCAGCCACAGCTTCTCTGGGCAACCTGGGCCAGGGGCTCATCACACTCACAGCAAAGAATTGCTTCCTCACATCTCATCTAAATCTCCCCTCTTCCAGTCTAAAACCGTTCCCCCTCGTCCCATGGCTCCCCTCCCTGATCCAGAGTCCCTCCCCAGCTCTCCTGGAGCCCCTTTAGGGACTGGAAAGGGCTGGAAGGTCTCCCCGGAGCCTTCTCTTCTCCAGGCTGAACCCCCCCAGCTCTCTCAGCCTGTCCTCACAGCAGAGGGGCTCCAGCCCTCCCAGCATCTCCGGGGCCTCCTCTGGCCCCGCTCCAACAGCTCCGTGTCCTTCTGCTCTTGGTGTCCCAGAGCTAGAGGCAGCACTGCAGGGGGGTCTCCCCCGAGCAGAGCAGAGGGGCAGAATCCCCCCCCTCGCCCTGCTGCCCACGCTGCTGGGGATGCAGCCCAGGATGTGGGGGCTTTCTGGGCTGCCAGCGCATGTTGAGCTTCTCATCCACCAACACCCCCAAGTCCTTCTCCTCAGGGCTGCTCTCCTTCTCCGCCCAGCCTGGATTTGTGCTTGGGATTGTCCCGACCCACGTACAGGACCTTGCACTTGGCCTGGTTGAGCTTCATGAGGTTTGTGTGGGCCCTCCTCCCCAGCCTGTCCAGGTCCCTCTGGATGGCATATCCCATCCCTGCAGTGTGTCAACTGCTCCACACAGGTCGCCAGCAAACTTGCTGAGGGTGCACTCCATCCCGCTGCCCATGTCGCCTAAGATGTTAAACAGCACTGGTCCCAGCACAGACCCCTGAGGGACACCACTCGTCACTGGTCTCCACTTGGACATCAAGCCCTTGACCGCAACTCTTTGAGTGCGAACATCCAGCCAGTTCCTTCTCCACTGAGTGGTCCATCAGTCAAACCCACGTCTCTCCAATTTAGAGAAAAGGATGTTGTGCGGGACAGTGTCAAAGATATGTTAAGAAGGATGCCCACACTAGAAAACCTCATCCTGGGTGATCTACACACCAGATAAATGGGGAACGCTTCCTCTTCTGGGATAAGGCTGCTGACTGTGCAGCCCTCTGCAAACAGCTCCAAGGGATGAATAAGGCAGCAAAGCCATACAGCAGCACGAACAGTAAGACAGCAAACACTGACATAAACTGGCCACATGAGAAGGAAGGTGACCATCACTAAGGGAGACACAAGCTGCAGGAGGATCCCAAAAATCTTCAGGGATTCCAGACTCCTTGGCAAACGCTCCAAGACTCCAAGCAAACAGAGGCAGGGAAGAGCATGGGTGCCTCCTGCTGCTTTACCCAGCTTTGTCAGTTTGTCTTTAAGAAAGAGAATGATTTCCAGAAAGCTCTTTTGCAAAGACAACCAACCAACAAAAAAAACCTTCCCCTCACCCCAACAGGGCCCCGTAGGGTGTCCCAGAACAGAGCAGTGTCCTCTCTGCCACAGGGCACAGTGCGCTTGGCCGACGACCAACGTGTCCCCCTGACCAGAAGCAGGAAAGGGGAACACAGGGATGCAATGGGCACTGTCATGAGACACCCCCACCCTGGTCTGTGACAGGCCCATTAGGGTTATTGCCTCACCTTCCAGTTTAACGTCTTGTCCTTCATCAGATGATAGAAGGACTGTAGAACTTTCTCTTGGAAGGAGCTGTTCTCATAACGTTCATTTCCAAAGTTCCCTCGTTCTGCTGCTGCTTCCGGACTTAACTGAAGAAACAGAATCAGATCCGGCTTTGGGAGTCCAACATCAGGCTGTTTGCACCAGTCCAGGCAGAAGTTCTGTCCCAAACAAAGACAACAGAGTTTGAGGTGAAAGAAAGGAATGTGAAGAAGGGGTAGAAGTAAGTCAGCTAGAGAGCCAGGTGGGGAAGGAACAGACAGAGAAGAGAGGAGATGCAACCAGAAACACTAAGCACAGGCTACAGGCTGAAAAGGTGATACCCCAGCTTATCACGTGGGAATTCAGGCCCGGTAATTTTGTTAGGTGCTGGGCTCCTCTCGTGCTCACTTAAGTCAGACAGAGCTAAAGATTTTAACATCTCTTCTGCAGAGCCCATCAGAGCTAAATACCAAGCTATATTTTGAGTCTCCATACAACTGTTATCAGACCAAAACTGTGATCAGTCAAAAAAAAAAAAGACAACCAAACAAAAGCTGCTCCCAAACACAAACACCACGCAGCTTTAGTGTGGATCTTTCTGGGCGCATGGAGACTCTTTTCAAATACCTACCCGACGCTTTCTCAGCCTACCCAGGAATTTCAGCCCAGACACAAGAGACAAAGCTTTCCAACTATTGGATCTTGTTGACCGATTTGAACCCTTCCATCGGGGCACGTGAATCCACGATGTTGTGGAAAGACCACTGAGGCTTGTCCAACCCTCTATTACTCCTTACTGCTCATCCACGTGGCCACCAGTGATACTTTCAAGGTGATCTTAAAGTATCAAGAGTGACTGCAGGGCTCTGGAGGTGAGAGTGCAGGGCAGAGCTCCGGGATCTCCTTAATCCTTCCAGGAAGAGGGGGAAAGGCTTAGGCAGGAATGATTGTAGGTCAACCCTCAGCTGGTGTGGCAGGCAGGACTTCAGCTTCTATGACCACAGGATGCTCTTTGAGGATCAACGGATACTGAGCAGGGATGGGATACATCTGGTGAAGTGGGACAAGAGTGTCTATGCAAACAGGCTTGATAAATCAGAGAAGACAGTGTTAAACCAGGTAGGTCAGGGGAAGGTTTGCAACGTGTAGAAAACTGAAGATGGGAGCCCAGGAAAAAATGTCTGGGGGATGATAGGATAATGGAAGCTTACCTGAAAGCAGCACAACTGGGGCACAGTGGTGCCTGTGATGTTGAGATGGGGCCTGCTACAGGCTGCCTGGTTGAAGAGAGGATGTTTATGAACCTTCTTCAGGCAGCTGGAAGAAGGATCACAACTGTAGGACCAGGTACTCATGGAGGATCTCAACCACCTGCCCATCTGCTGGGCACAAGCAATCCAGATTTCTGGAGCATGCTGAAGAAATTCTCACCACGGTGATGGATAGCCAGTGAGGGGAAGAGCCCTGCTGCATTTGTTACTCACAAGCTAGAAAGAACTGGATGAAGATGTGAAGGTCAAGTGCAGTCCTGGCTGCAGCGAACATGAGACGGTGGCTTAAAATCTGGAGAGGAGTCAACAAGATAAACAGAATTGCTAGCGTGGACTTCAGGAGAGCAGATTTTTGTTTATTAGGGAGCTCTTAGCAGAACGCCCTGGGAAACTCACATGGAAAGCAAAGAGCTGGCTGATCTTCCAGGACAGCACACGACTCAAGAGGATCTTATAGCTGTGTAGAATGACCCTGTGTTGATTCTGGATGGAATAGAGTTAATTTTCTTCACAGTAGCTAGTATGTGGCTAGCAGAGATGTTTTCATTATGGCTGAGCAGTGCTCAGACAGAGTCAAGGCCTTTTCTACTCCTCACACTGCCCCACCAGCGAGCAGGCTGGGGGAGCACAAGAAGTTGGGAGGGGACACAGCCAGGACAGCTGACCCCAACTGACCAAAGGGGTATTCCATGCCATGTGACATCAAGCTCAGTACATAAAGCTGGGGGAAGAAGGAAGGTGGGGACATTTGGAGCGATGCCTTCTGTCTTCCCAAGTAACAGTTACACATGATGGAGCCCTGTTTTCCTGGAGATGGCTGAGCACCTGCTGCTGATGGGAAGCAGTGAGTGAATTCCTTATTTTGCTTTGCTTGCGCGCATGGCTTTTGCTTTACTTATTAAACTGTCTTTATCTCAACCCACGAGTTTTCTCACTTTTACTCTTCTGTCTTCCCCCCATCCCACTGTGGGAGGAGTGAGTGAGCAGCTGCATGGTGCTTAGTTGCCAGCTGGGGTTAAACCATGAAAGACGTAGAAGGAGGCTAACAGAGCTGACTTGTCTTGAAGGCAAACAGACAGGCCAAAAGGCACAGGTGGGAATGTGAGAAATTCAGGCTAAATGAAGAAAATAATTTTTACCATGAGGGTAAGCAAACACTGAAAGAAGAGCCCAGAAAGGCTGTGGTTCTACATCCCCAGATATATCCAGACCTTAGCTGGATGTGACCCCGAGCAGCCTGCCCGATGTTAGACCTACTCTTGAGCAGGAGGTTAAGCTTCGCGACTTCCACAGATCCCTTCCATCATATGTGGTTCTGTTATTCATTGCAAATTTATGGGCCAGCAGCCAGAGCAAGCGTGGAGAATCTCAAAGTCACATAATCATTCACTAGAGTCACATGGGCCAGCTTCCACGCAGCAAGGAGCCTGTCCAGATTTACAAAAAATAACCCAATTATTTTCTCTGCTCTCTCTGGGGAGGGCAAACAGACCCAGTCAATACCTGGGCTGGAACTTGCACCCCTCAGTTTCAATCCTCATTTCACCAGAGGAGAAGCCTGGGCTATGCACACCAATATCTGTATCGGGCTTCTAATTGGAGCTGTTTCTCCAAATACAGAGAGTGCAGGGGCTGCCGTAGGTCTCACTCACCTCTTTGGCACTTGTGAAGGCCGCTCCAGAAAAGGCGTATCTGTCAACCACCAGCGTGATCCCTTGATGTAGTTTCTCTTTCATCAACGGTCTGAAAACCACGTGGGAGAAAAAAAATATAAAAAAAATAACAGTTACACTCCTTTATAGTGATACAAATTAAAGGAGTTCATCTAAAAGACATCTCACAAGGGACTTCTCTGTTAACTTTATTAACAGTGATCATTAGCAGTGTGGATTGTGGATAAATAGCTATTTGTATTCTGTCCTCTAACAGACATTAAGCAAATACGCTTTCAAGACACCCAATTTCAAGGTGCCCCAGTGCCGGGCACAGCTCCACTGCCTCGGCAGCTCCACAGCTTACAGGCAAGATCACAACTGAACTATATTCAGCCATGAACAGCTTAGTCCTTTTCCCTTTTTACATGGTGCAGTAGACTTGTGATAAACTCTGCCTTGGAAAGAGAAAAGTGCCCTTTATTCACGACATTGACATTTCTTATTACAGCTCACTCATCTGCCTTCCACTTTCCCAGTTTGCTTGGCACCACCACTACAGCAGAATCAGCAATGCTTTTTTTGTTTTTTAAAAATGGAAAAACATTTTGCAGTACAGGTTTCCAGGTAAAAACAACAGCTGACACTGATTTCCCTAACTCCACACAGAGGACTCAGTTGGGCCAAAAGCAACGACAGCAACTTACAGCTGAATGCAGCCTTCAGCTAGAGGGGAAGTTCGTACACGATTCCTTAACCCCTCTGTCACTCACACAGACTTCCTTGCAAAGCAAGGTCTCTTCATTCAGGACAGAAAATTCACAGTCTAGGCTGCTACAGTCTCAGCTCCCTAATTCTTGAATCCAGTACGGTGCAGGGGTTTGAAATATCGTACCTAATGATTTAAAAAAAAACAAACTGTGGGATTTGATCCAAGATTAAATCCAAAGCTGTAAGAGTCCTCAAGACATTACTTACAGCCATATTTCCCTTGCTAAACAGGATCGTACTCTCATACCTACTGTACCACTGCAAGCTAAAACCTGAGGGAGAACGCAACGCCACACATTTTTCTTTTACAACTTAACGAAGATGATCGTTACACATGTTCCCAGCGATTAGCAGAGAAGAGCAGGTGAATGGTGTGGTCCTCCAGGTTCTTCTCCTTCAGCAGGTAGGAGCTGATCAGCCGCCCGATCTCCGTTGTTCTCTCTGTAAGAAAGAGGGGGAGGAGCAAAAACTGCCCTGAGCCGCTCCCGCCAAAAGCGCGTCCACCCTCCCGCTCCCGCGGGGGGACATCAATCTGTCCGGGGTTTGTATGTCTGTCACGGCTGGGAGGAGGTCGGCCCACCCGGGGAGGGGCCCATCTCTCTGTCCCGGAGGTGGGGGAGATCGGTCTGTCTGTCACGGGTGGGAGGTTGCTCTGTCGATGGGTTAGGGGTGTCTGTCTGTCCCGGGTGGGAGGAGATCTGTCTATCTCTCTGTCCCGGGGGGAGGAGGTCGGTCTGTCTATCTATCACGGGCCGGGAGGAGGTGTGGGGCCGGACGTGCCACCACAGCCCTGTTGGCCCCCCCACACCCCCGGCGGCACCCCGGCCGCGGCCTAGCGGGACTCCCGCTGTACGCGCCCCCCCACCCCAAACCAGCTCCTCCGGGCGTCGGCAGGCCCCGTACCCGGGAAGCGCAGGAGGTCTGCGCGGTGGCCGTCGGCCCGCAGCGCCTCCACCAGCCGCCCGCCCTGTGTGCTCTTCCCGGCCCGGTCCACCCCCTCCAGCACGATCAGGGCGCCGCGCCGGCCCGCCATCACCGCGCGCGCTCCGCCCGCCCCACCCCTTCCGCCATCGGCCGGCCAATCCCGGCGAGCGCCGAGGCGGCCGCTCTAGGCGGCGGCAGAGCAGCGAGACGCCGAGGTCCTCCGGACAGGCAGCGAGGCGGGAAGGGAGGCCCCGCCCCTCGCCCCTCATGAATATGCAGCAGGAGCGTCCCCGGCGACCAATGGGCGGAGGGCGGAACATGAATATGCGATGAAGCCGGGGCCGCGGCCCTTGTCATGCGGGCCCGGCACGCGGCGGGAAGCGGCGGCGGCGGCGGCGGCGGCGGCGGGGTGCGGGCCGCAAGATGGCGACCGCCATGTACCTGGAGCACTACCTGGACAGTGAGCGCCGGGCCCGCGGGGGCGGGGGGCGGCGGCGGGGCGGAGGGGGGGAGGCGGTGGCTGCGGCCACCGGGGCGGACAGCGGCGGCGGCGGGAATTAGAACTGCGCCACGGGCTGGGCGGGGGGGCGGTGCCGCGGCGCGTCATCATGCGTCGCCGCCGCCGTTTTGCGTCATCAGGGTGCGACGGGCAGCGGTGAGGCGATGGGCGGCGGGCAGGGCCCCGCCGTGAGGAGAAGGGGCGGTGGAATGGCTGGGCCTTTCTGTTGCAGGCATCGAGAACCTGCCCTGCGAGCTGCAGCGGAACTTCCAGCTGATGCGGGAGCTGGACCAGCGCACGGAAGGTGGGTGTAGGTGTGCGGGGGTCGTCCCGGTGGGCTGGGGCCGGCGGGGAGGAGGCGTCTCCCCTCCGGACCCCGCTGCAGCGGTTGTTTCCTTTCCGTGAGGGCTCCAGCTCGCAGGACGTGAGGGGATTTTCCAGCAGTTAATGGGGGTTTGTGTGGCCGCTGTACCCGGTCGCCCCGCGGCTGGCCCGACTCCCGCCTGTCGCTACATCTGCGGGGTTGTCCGTTGCTGTGTGTCTTGCAAGACCCGTTTTTTGCCTTTTTTTCAGGCTTGTGTTGCTATGTGGTTGCGCATTACCGGTTCGATTTGAACTGTTAGAACAGTAAACGGTAGCAAATGCAATTTTCTGCATGTGGAAAAAGAGATTGAAGCTTGTGAACCCCTCGGTTCAGTTTCTGATCTTAACCCCGAGCCCTCTGAATTAACTATAAAACGCGAAAAATCAGAATCCCACCACAAATGTTGAAGAGAGAATACCTTTACTTTTTTTTTTTTTTTTTTAAACCAGGTAAATACATTAAGGAAGTGGTAGAAGTCAAAAAACTGTCAGCAGGGATCTTCTAAATACCGTAGAGAGGTAGAAAAAGAAAATACTCGCTTTGGCAGGCAGCTTTCTCACGCGTATGTACTTTGCTTTTCAGATAAGAAAGCAGAAATTGACAGTCTTGCAGCAGAATACATCGAATCAGTGAAGAACATGTTACCTGAGGAGCGAGTGGAACACCTGAAGAAAATCCAGAGTGCCTACAGCAAATGTAAAGAGTACAGCGATGATAAAGTTCAGCTGGCCATGCAGACGTATGAGATGGTGAGATTTTTATTAAAAACAGCCGTACTCTGGAATGGGGCTGCTGGTAGACATGGAATACATTTCCACAGGGTCTGTTTTCCCTGACGTATTTATGTTTTTGCTTAAATGTCTTACTGAAACAAATTATTAATCTTTAAGCTTATTTTTCTTACTGTTGTTATCCTCCAAAAGCCTCCTCTTGTGTTATCGGGTTTTGTGTCAAGTTGTCTTCTCTTCTAGTGAAGAGTTAAATGAGTTTATCTTGCTTGGACATTGCTTGACTGGTAGTACACTTCTCCTTTGTATAATAATACCAGCAAATTTACCCCGCTTCCTCCTCCCCAGCAGCTCACCTGTCACCTGATAATTTATTTAGGGCTGGTCTTAGTTGTAAGCAATGTTTTTCAAGTCAACTTCAATACTATATTCTGGAGGAATGGTAGGAAATCTGCTCAATTGCCTTGGTTTCCAAGTGACAGAAGAAAGCAGACCCGTCAGCCGCACCGTTCTGGTTGTATATTGGACATCAAACTTTCCTCGATGGGCCTGGTGGGAAAATATAATTTCTTAAGATGCAGCTTTCCACTTTTTTCTTCTTTTGCCCCTACTCCTGTGTCCATTTAGCTCTCCCTTGAATGATTCTTAGCTCTGCGTATTTTATCCCCTAGATAAAACTTGAGTGAGGGAAATCCTTTCGACTCTACTTAGTGTGTTTTGTCCAGTTTCTAGAGATGCTTTGGGTTCTGCTACATCTGCAGCTGCAGTATGTTTTATTGCCATCAAATACTGCAGCAAAGGAAATTATTTCTCAGGAACTGAAAAGTGTTTCTAGATAACAAATTTGAGGACGAGGTATTGCAGTACACAGTTTGGGAGTGGTGGCTTAAAACACCTTTGCTGCATCTCTGTCCTGTAAGCTACGTTATTGAAACCAGGGTAGTACAAGGTACTTATTTCACATGTATAGACTTGATAGTGGAGATAGCAGAAGCCTGTATTTATGACTAAATTTCTTTGAATAGTGTGCCAGTGGAATACCAGAGAAAATAGACTGATTTGCTCAATGCATTTCACGGACAATAGTTGAAAAACATATTTTGAAAATTACAGGGAGAAAACAATCATTTTTAATGTCTCTCACAGTCTTGTTTTGTTCTGCAAACTGTTAATCTGAGTTGTTTTGACTCTCCTTTATGCTACCTCCCTTTTCCTTCCTTTCTCTTTGTTTGTTGAGGGACTGGGTCGTCTCGCTTTTGCCTGTTTTCTTTTTCTCTCTGCCTTAATTCCCTTTGTGTGTGCCATTTCCCTTTTTTGCAGTTTGGTACCCCTTTCATGCCTTGCTTTGGAGTAGTATACCCCTGTTCATGCCGATAACAGCCAAGTTATTAGACCTTCCTGTTTTCGTTTGTGGATTTTTATATATATTTTTTTTTTAATTCAGTTTGTGGTTTCCTCTTCCGTGCAGGTGGATAAGCATATCCGCCGGCTGGATGCAGACTTGGCGCGGTTTGAAGCAGATCTGAAAGATAAACTGGAAGGCAGTGACTTTGAAAACCCTGGATCGCGAAGCCTGAAAAGTGCGTAAATTTTACACGCTTGACAGCCTTTTCCAGCACCGAGTGTATCTAACTAGAAAGGCTAAAATATAAAGTAGGCTCTTATTTCTGGACGAAGTACACCATCGTGTACTTCTCTATTTGTTTTTAATGCTCTTCAAATAGTTACAGTGTTCTGGTGAGCAATAAACAGATAAAAAACCCCACCCTAGTGCTGGGATCTAACATACTGTCTCTGCTTGCCAGATTGTCCTGAGGTGGCCCATGGTTACTGGTTCCCACTGGGCGAGGGGGAACTAGCTGTGACAAAACTGAACTGATGTTGTTACAGCTCTTGCGTGTAACAGTTTCAGGCTTGATCTGTTACTGAGTAAGTTCTAAGCTCTTCTTGAGGAGAGGAGATTTGCCTATTTTCCTCCTTTTACCAGGATTTGAATACTAATCAAACTGAGAACAGCAGGAAAAAATGGGGAGTTAGAGGAAGGTACCAGTAATGTATACTGGAAATTTGGTAGGGTTACGGTGAAATTTGAGCATGGTTAACAGCAGCACGGCTCTCTGCCTTTGAACTCTGAAATAAGGGGTAAGATCAGGGATGTGGAGAGAAAAGTTATGCTAGTTATTGAGTAACCAATTAACTGGATGAATGTTTAAAAATAGTCTGAGATTTAAAAAAAAAAAAAAAACCAAAAAAACCAACCAAACAAAAACATTACAGCATGTCTAATCAAATGTGATGCTGTTTATATCTTATGCAACGATATGGGCTAATGTTGTACTGCAATGATTTAATTGCCAGAACTGCCAACGCAAGGGTTTGGTGCTCACTGGTACTACTTGCCAGTTTGGCGTATTTGTGGCATAAAAAGAGTCAGCATTCGTATTCAATTATATATGAAATAAGGATCTCAAAACATGCATCGAAAGATGAACATCTAGGTATGTTTGTGGTATTCAAATAGGTTGAAACAATGGGGTTTTTCCCTTTATAGAGGGACGAAGTCAGAAAGACAAAAGAGGCTCTCGCGGTCGAGGCAGGCGAACATCTGAAGAAGATACACCAAAGAAAAAGAAACTCAAAGGAGGGTAAGGCATACCCAGTCACAGCTCCAGTGACTTTGGCTTGACCCTTCGCAAATTTTCCGCAAGCTCATGTTACCCTATTTATGACTCCTGTCTGGATGGTGAGCGGTGTTAGAGTGTTCTGATCTTCTGCCATTTCATTAGTGTCCTGCTTAGGACAAGTCAGCTTTGTTAATTAACTCCTTGGTTGGCATGTGGAAACTCAGCATGCTTGGAATTGCCCTCTGACTGGAAGGACAAGATCAGTGTCTGTTGCTGTTGGCAAGCTGGGAAAAAATAGCTCTGACTTTTGTCATGCGGCTATTTTTAGCAGTTGCTGGTGGGTTTGGTTGTGAAAAGAAACACTTGCCCATCAGGACAAAAACTGATGTTGTACCGTTCTAGAAATCTTGGAGAATTTTGAGGGTTGTTTTCAAAGAACTGCATCCTAGATAGTCCTGAATATTCTAGTTTAGTTTTGTGAAGCAAGGAAGAAAGCCTGTCCCCTTTCTGTGATATTATTTATATTAAAGGGGCTCTGTTAATCCTAATATTTTCAGTTGGCTAAATGGAGGGGCAGAAAAATAAAAACAGTTTCCATTGACTGTTACTGGCTTGTCGGTACATCCCGTCGGAGCAACAGGGTTCACTCACACGTGACAAGGAGAAAAGAATGTATAATGAAATAGGTTGGGGGGGGAGTAATCAGATTCTTCTGTCCACAAGCAGGAGTGAGTGAGCTGTACGTTAATTTTGTTACTGCAGTGACAGCATGTACAAATCATTCTCTTAATCCTTTATAGTCAAGCTCGTGTTTGATCCAACCTACCTTACTATTTTAATTATTGGATAGTGTGTAATACTGTAATCTAAAGAAGGGTCAGTGTGTTTTAGAGAAGATAATTGTTAAAAACTAATTTTCCCAAGTGGTATTTAGATCTTGGAAACATGGTGTTGGCGCAACTGGAAAGTATTCTGTCCTTGTCTACAGATCTGAGTTTGCTGATACCATCCTGTCAGTGCATCCCTCGGATGTCCTGGACATGCCAGTGGACCCCAACGAACCTACCTACTGCTTGTGTCACCAGGTGTCCTATGGAGAGATGATTGGCTGTGACAATCCAGATGTAAGCACTGGGGAGGGTTTATTTTCAGATGTTTGCTACATCACAACACTGTGAAAAAAGAAGGAGGGGGTGAGCTCAATTAGATCCTACAAAATGAAAGTAACGTTTGTGAAGCACTAAGCTTCTCCTCTGGGTTTTTCCTTTCTTGTTTTGCAGTGCCCAATTGAGTGGTTCCACTTTGCTTGTGTGGACCTCACCACCAAACCAAAAGGGAAATGGTAAGTATGACAACATCCAGCTTTTTGGCTTTTATCAGGCTACAATTTGCCTCAACAAGAATCACAATAAGAATTAAAACCTCGTTGTGACCCTTCCTGACAGAGGAGCTTTGCTCTTGTCATCAGAGGGTTTGGGATACTGTTTGTGTCGAGGTAGGAGGTACAAGGGGAACCTTCTTCCTGAAGTCTGCCTTCACAGGAGCCTTAGATTCTGATGAGAGCAAAGCAAGGACCTGGGCATGTGCAAAATTGCATGCTAAACAGCAGGGTTTTGATCTGAGGCCTGTGAAAAGGTGTACATGTTACACGACAATACAGCAAACCTGAGATGTAGTTGTGGCTGCGTTTTAAAATTGAGAAGAGACCCATATTTATTTTTTTCACTTCTGTAAGCAAAGTTTGAAGGCTGCTCTAGGTTTTACTTGTGTATGTGCTCATCTTGGACAGAATCGCAGGCTTGTTCTGTGCTTAGTTTCTGTTTAATGGACTGCTGTCATCTAATTAACACGATGCCTACAGGCTTAAGTGAAAGAGAACTGCAATCATTGGAGGGAGAGGAAGGAATGAATTGGAGGAACATATCTCTCTTATTTTGCCTGTAGAGGAAGCTTGTGTGGCAAACTTGGAGGAGTTACTTGGAGTAGCTTCTAGGTTGAATGAAATAAGGTGAATCACAGCTGTGATGAGCCCTGAAAGCCTTCTAGTGCTCTCGGCAGTTGGTACAGTTCCTTTCCTATTTGCCCAGGCTTCCTGTGTGTCATGAAAACTGTCGCAGTTACTTAAATTGGCTGCTTTTAAACCACCTTGCCACCCACTCAAATAATAAAATGATAATAATAGATAATACAAAGAGGTTTTGGGCTATGTGGTAGTACTTCAGGAACTAATTACTGCCTCTCTTTCCCTGTAGGTTTTGTCCTCGTTGTGTTCAGGAGAGAAAAAAAAAGAAGTAAGGAGTAGAGGGGAATATATCCTCTGAGGCAAGAAGAATTTAATATATTCATTCATGTTGCAATATTATCTTTGATTTTTTTTTTTTTTTGTTTCACCTACCCTCCTTCTTTTTCTGGTGTGATATTTAATTGTCCAGTGGCCACTTGTAATTCCTGTGCTTTCATAACAAAATGACTTTGGGAGGGAGTCCCAAATCCCTTTGCCGCAGGGGTTTTATTTATGTTACACTTGGACAGCACTGAAATCGGTGTTACTATGAAGTGCTAAGGCAGCCAGTAGCCTTAGCCTCTGCTACTTTATAGGAGTCTGTGAAAGGCATTGCAGGAGAAAGAAATACCTGTATCTTCAGCGTGGTGCATCGCCACCATGGAAATAGTTTAGGCCTGGAGCTTGGTGTGGCAGAGGAGAAGGAATTTTCTCTGCTAGGCTCCATTGTTTAGGTGTGAAGACCATTTGTTGTGCAGTTTTGTAGGACAGAAAGGAACGGGGAAGCCTGTTTCCAGTGTCTGCATCCTCAAAGCCAAGTACCGTGATTAGTTCTGACAGGGTGGGGATGGGGAGAGGCATGATCCTGCCTTCTCTTCCGGGGAATTTCTTCTGTCTGCCTTTGCACTGCCTTTATTTTACTTGCTCTCGCCCCCATTCACGTGAACCTTAACATTAGATTTTTCACCTCCTTCTAGAAAAGGTTTGTCTCTTTGGGGAGAAAAACCTTTAAATAGCAAAGGAATTGTCCTGCAGTGTTTCTTAGTGAGAGTAATATTGGGAGAGGTCGTTACCTTTCCTGGCTGTTTCCATTTCTCTGAAGATCCTTTAAGCACATTACTGTGAAGATGAAACCTACAGTATTCTCACAGAGATAGAAGGTCGGATTTATTCATGAAATAAGATGAAGGCCTGACTTTTTTTACTTGTGTTTGCCTGGGTTGCACCTGGGTAAATCAGGAAAACGAGCTTTAAGAGGAGGCTCAGTAAGGATGATGTGTACCTTCCTGTCATGGGTTTGTGTAGCATTTGCTCTGAAGCACTGGTATTGAAGAAGGCCATTCAGCAGGAATGTTTTAAAATGACTTCTTGTCTTTTTTAAGTGGGGGCACAATTTGCATGTTCTTGACCTCTTTAAGCTGCTTTTCAGATTATGAATGTGAATCCTTGCTGCCATCACAGCGTCAGTTTCTGCAGGGAAGGAAGGAAGAGAAGGAAATCAGGAGCAGGAAAACGAAAAGTCTTCCTGTTTTTTCCTTCCTCTGAGGTATAGTGGATGCAGAAGTTGAGGGAAGAGCAGAGACAACTCTTGTCTTAATATCTCCTGTATTATGGGGCTTACCCACCTACAATAAAAGATATGGGGAAAGGTGGCTTTGCTGGTGGAGGGGAAAAATATAGCCCCAAACCATCCCCCCCTGCAGCAGCAGGCACCAGAGTTCATGAACTTCCGTGGCTGTGATCCCTGGTGGGTGTTGATGGCAGGGCTGGGTACTACTTTGCATTCCCATTGTGCAGGAGCTCTTGGTATAGACTGCTGGGAAGGCAGTAAGAGACTTCCAGATAAGCTTTTGTTCTGCTGTAAAAGCAATCTGAATAAACAGCACAGAAGGAGAAAAAAAAAAAAAAAAAAAAAAAAGAAAAACCAAAACTACTAACGGTCAGATTTTGGCACCTGTTTCCAAAAGAAAAAAGTCTTTTTTTTTTTTTCTTTTTTTTCCCCTGTTACGCTGATCCTCTTACTCATGTTTTGCAATGAAAGAAAGTAGAACACAGCCCTTGCCAATTTTCCTTCCCCACTTTGCTTAGTTTGGCTTTGTAGGTGCTGCAGGTGTGTCAAGGCTGACATAGAAGAAACCTTGATACTCAGCTTTTCCGTGAATGTTTTGATTTATTGCGTCTGCTATGGGGGAAGGCAAAAAAAAAAAAAAAGCTCTCTCCAGAGTCCTTTAATTTAAAGTGTGATGTTGCACGTGTCTTCGTGCCATTGTATCACTCCGCGTGTCGTATATGAAGTTTCCACAGTCCTGTTTACAAGATTATACGCATTTGTCGTTGTTGCCATTGTAATAGCACCCGCAAAGCACAGCAGACAAATTAAAAGCAGATCGCTGGAGGGAAGGGGGAGGAAAAGCACAGTCGCACAAACCTGAACATGGAAATAGAGCCTCTTTCTTTGAGGGTAAATCTATTTGTGATACCTCATGAGCCAGCCTGTTACCCGGTCACCAGGTACCTCGCTGACCTGCTGCGCTGGGGTGATGTGGGAGTGCAGCTGCCAACTGAAGTGTAGCACAATGCCCTTCCAGGGTTTATTTTCCCCTTCCATCCAATGGTATTATGTACAGCGCTCTCTTTTTCCTTTTTTTCCTCTTTTCCTGAGGCTCTCTTCGTGTTATCACCACAGATTAAGCATTTGATTGGAAACAGTCTCCCAGTTCCACTGCTCCTCTCTGGAGCCTGTTGTTAGCAGGTGCGTTCTGGGGCTCGGAAGAGCAGACGTTTTCCATTTTAACCAGCAAGGCAAAAAGAAAAATTAGCTCTGAAAGTTAGCATCAGCCTTCTGAAGGAAAAGATCGTTCACTAGGACTCGTGAGCATTGTGAGGTACAACGTACTCCTCTTATTTACGACGTATTGTCTGTAACGCCTCAGGACATCTGACGCCTGATACCAGCAATAAACTGTCCCCCCTGGGACACACCAGCGCCGGGGGCTCCCAGCATCTCTTGGCCGCTTACACCTGGCTTCAGAGATCGGGTTTTTTAAACTCTTTTATAGCCAAAAATACCAGTAGCCTTCATTTTTTTGCTTACTAAAGGATTTAAATCTTTCTCCTGGATTTTGAATGTACAGTGTTAAATATGCTTTTCTGGAGAAGGGTGAACAAGACTGTGACACACGCCAAGGAATGTTCCACTAAAGATTGTCCAAAGACCCTGCGGGGTTTAGCTTTACTGCAGCATGTCCAAACTGGAGGGGAAACGACTTTAACCCGATTCTTCTATTTTTTAAAGGAATTAGAGCTATGTTCCCTTTGTAAATGGAAGAGAATATAAATCTTTTTATTGCAAAAAAAAAACAAGAAAAGGAATGTAAAGTAAAAATGTATATCTGTATTTTTGGATCATGTTATAGATAATGGATATATTGTTATAAATAAAGTATTTTTGGGAACAAAGATGTAGGAGAGCGTGTTGCTGTGGCGCAGGAGCGCTTGGGGTGGGGGTGGGGTGGCTGACCCCCGGTGGGGGTGGGCGGGCGCTAGGACCCGCGCGGTGCCGCGGGGGGGGCGCTGCGGCGGCCTCCCGCCGCCAGGCGGCGCTGCTGCCCGCGGGCGCTGCGCGCATGCGCGGTGGCAGAGCGCCCCCGCCCCCTGCGGGTCCGGCCGCCATTGCTGCCTCCAGCGGGATGGGCGTGGGGCTGCAGGGCTCAGAAGCGTGGGCGGGCGGGCTGGGTTAGCCCTCCCGTGAGGGGCGGGTGAGGCTGCCTTGGATCGGCTGGGATTTGGCGGGTGGTTGGTCACGGCGGAAGGGAGAGCGTCTGTGTGAGGCGCTACGCGACGGGTGTCCCCCCGCCCTCTTGCTGTACCGCCTGGCGGGTGGCTGTCACACGGGCAGAGGCTTGATTCCGGCTCCTCACAAGCTGCGTCCTCCGGGAGAGGCCCCCCCCTCCCCAGAGCCGGGGTGGTGAGGAGGGGAGCTCGCACATGAGCTAGGCCTCTGCTTTCCAGGGTGAGGATGGGGATTTCCTCTGCGGCCCCCCACCGCTCTGTGTGGAGTCACTGGGCTCAGCTAAGATGGCTGACGAGCTTCCACAGGAGGACTTTGACACAGCAGAGCATGAATTATGCCTCGGGGACGCTCCAGCAGAGGAAACCACCAGGTGTGCCCACGAGTGTGGTTTCCAGGCCGCGGGGTGTGAGGCCTCAGGGGAGGAGAGCGTTCCACGCAGCCTCCTGCAGCTTCCAGGAGGTCATGCTGACTAGTGAGCGTTACAGAGTGCAGCGCCTGCCCTTCTCCCATCTGTCTGACAGAGACGTGGCTTTCTTTGAGGGCATAATGCCAGGTAGAGTCATCACAAATCCAGAGGAACTGAAACCATTTAATGTGGACTGGCTTAAATCAGTCCGAGGTGAGTGAGCTTGTTTATTTTTCAGTTTTGGTAAAGCCTCCGCTCTGCTTCCGTTAAGGCACCAGAATGAAAAGTCTGCCACAGAAAATCTCTCTGTCTATAGCAGACCATGTCTTTACAGACCAGGCAAAATAAGTTTTCCTCATAGCAAATATTCGTTTGAGAGTTACCTGGTTTCTGGTACTCTTTCAGGTTTTCATTAAAAAAATAAATCTCTAATCTCAGTGGCCAGTCGGGCCCAAACCACAAATCCCTGTTAACTTAGTTTTTTCCTGAAACAGATTTTTTCAGTTAACAGTACCTGAAGTTTTGGTTGAACCTCAGAAAACAAGTGGTGTGATTTTTCTGTTTTGTCAAAGATTTCATGAGAATATAAAACATTTCGCATTGCCCCCACTGGCAACCAAGTCTATGTATACAGACAAAGCTTTTCCAGTGCATTAAGGGAAAGCCCAGTATTAAAAATGTTTGGTTTAAAAGTGGTTAAAATGCCTCTGCCTCAGAGTGGAGGGAGTGGTGTTATTTTGGACATCGTGCTTTACCATCTTTTTCTTTCCGACCTCTGTGGAGCCCACAACTTGCCTTGAGAGTCCCTTGCTTTCATTGCAGGCTCTAGCAAGCTGATGTTGAAGCCGCAGACAACAGTAGAGGTGTCTCAGGTTCTCAGGTAACGTGCACCTTTTCTGCTGGGCTTTGTGGTGAGGAAACGCAGGTTTATTCTGGCAGGGTCCGGCAGATGAAGGGAACATCTAGGTGTTCAGGCATTGGTTGCTCAAGCACTGGAATTGCTGAAGCTGTTTTCTTCTTGGCTGCATGTCTTGTGGTTGAGCTCTGGTGACTTCAGCTCTCCCTTCTGCTCTTTATATCCCCACTGTCCTTGGACTGTCCGTGTTTCCTGATGTAGCTTTTGTTCCAGCTGCTCCCAGGATGGGAGACACTGCATGTCGTTGCTAGTCTGGAGGTATGCTATGTGCCTAGCAGTGGCTTATCTGCCACTAGATAGGCAGTGTTGCTTATCTAAAAAAGCCTACAGGTTCCCAATTAAGAATGTTTTCACATAGAGAGGTGACATTTTTCAAGGCTGAAAGGTACTTCCATCTTTAGGCTAGATGCTGCTTAATTTTAAGGATTGTTGAGCACTCTTGCAACAGTAGACTTTCATGTGGAGGTGAAACTCTTCAGATAGATAGACTTATTGGATTATTATATTTAAGGCAATGGATTGTTGCCTTAAAATGCATAAGACTTCAGAAACCTTTTTTCTTCCAGGTACTGCCATGAGAGGAACCTGGCAGTGAACCCACAGGGGGGTAACACAGGCCTTGTTGGAGGCAGCGTTCCTGTCTTTGATGAGATCATTCTCTCCACTGTTCTCATGAACCAGATCATCAGCTTTGACAAGGTGTCTGGTAAATATTGTAGAGATGTGAGGCACAGAAATGAGCCCCAGGCCCTAAACCAGCCATTTTCCCGGGAGGCGATAACTGTGGGATCAGTAAGGTTCAGCCCAGCAGCATCGTAAAGGGCATCAAAGGTGTGTTTCATCCAGGCTCCTGCTGCTGATGTAATCCTTAGGTTATAAAAGCAGCAGATGTAAAAATACATCTGGTGGCAGAAGGAAGAAGAAAGAGATAAGAGAAACATGGACATCCTATTACCTGTTCATAAATTAAATGAGAAACTCAGCAGGTGGAGCAGAATGAGTGTTGAAGAAGGCACCTGATAACAACACTAGTAGTGGGATGGGGAAAACTTACAGGTTGTTTGGATTTGGAGAGTTAGGAATTAGGCTGGTTTGAGTATTTCAGCTCTTAAAACAGAGACGGGGAGAATGACAGGCAGAGATATACTTCACTTTGCTGTTTTACTTGTCCAGAGTTGTGGATGACCGGATGTTAAGGCAATGGTAGAGCTCCCCTTGGCTTGAGGAGGTGTAGGACAATGCCCGGTAGCATGTGCAGACTGCTTGTGTATTTAAATTCAATCCCAGAAAGTTGTGGAGGAAGAGGTGGTTGTGTCTGCTTGTACTTACCCTGTCTCTTGAGGAGGCACCGTCTTCGTGGGCATCAGCTTGTAGCAGGACATTTATGTTTCAGGAATCCTTGTGTGCCAAGCTGGCTGCATCTTAGAGAAACTCAACGAGTACTTGGAGGAGCAGGGGTTTATCATGCCACTTGACTTGGGAGCGAAAGGTAGCTGTCACATCGGCGGTAATGTGGCCACAAATGCTGGAGGCTTACGGCTCTTGAGATACGGCTCTCTCCGAGGGACAGTGCTAGGACTGGAAGTGGTAAGGCGAGTACCTGGCAGTTCCCTTCTGTACCTAACCCTCTGCTTCTTACCATTTCCTGCTGTTCTAGCCCTTAGCTACCCATTATGCAGACAAGTGTCTCTCCAGGCTTCCACTCTTAAATTTTTCTTGTTTGGCCCTTTTGAGAAGGGACAACAAATGTCTTCGTGGATGTAGCATCTGTTATTGCTACTGTAGTTTCCAGCTTCTACCTCCGTCCTTGCTGACGGAAGTGATATTAGGTGGTTTTCTAATCCAGAGAAGTGAAAAGAAGGTAGGGAGAGATTTAGTGATTCCAAGTTACCTGCATGAGGTTGGTTCCTCTGTGGAGCAGTGGGTCTCTGGAGCGCTCTGCTGAACCCATCCTGCAGCACTCTTATCTCATGGCTGCTCACTCAACTTTTAATAGAGCCATCCGCTTTGCGTTAATTTGGCTGCTGGCTTTCTCCTAGAGTCTTTTCTGTTCCTTAGCCTGCTTCTGTCCTACAGGCCTGTGTCTCTGCATGTAGAGGCTGTTTCTGTAAGATTTCAGGGCTTGGGAGCCGAGAGCTAACAGGAAATAAATTGGGTAGGTAACAAAAGCCTGGTTTGGTTTTATTGTGTAGGCCCAGAAAGGAGGGCTTTTGACTCTAGCATCTAAACAGCCTTTAATAACATGTCTTAGAGACATTCAGCCTTGATTTAAGGCTCAAGTGGTGAAGAGCTTACTTCATTCTGGTTAGCTGTGTTCACTGTTTCAAATAGTTTCCTTGTTTCTATTGAATAATGGGAACTGGGGCTGCAAAGAGCATCTGATGTTTTCCACCACTGCTAAGAATAGTGGAGCAAACTCCATCTTCCATTATTACTCGTCCTACTGGAACATGTGCAAACAGCACCGTAAAAAAAAAAAAAAAGGCAGAAAAGTTTGAGGGAAGACTCAGGTAGGATTCAGAGGGCAGGAAGAGCTGGGAATGGAGGAACTGTGGGAACAGGCTGCAGCTGGTGTCCTTTACTCAAGGCTAGTGGCAGCTTTTTGTCAGCTTGGTAGTAGACAAGCTTATGACAGCAGATTTCCATGTAGGTGCGTTAACCAGGTCTCTGTATTTCCACAGGTGCTGGCTGATGGCTCAGTTATGGACTGCTTGGCGTCTCTGCGCAAAGATAACACTGGCTATGACTTGAAGCAACTTTTCATCGGATCTGAGGGGACCTTGGGAGTTATCACTGCTGTCTCCATACTGTGTCCTCAGAAACCTAAGGCTGTGAATCTGGCATTCCTAGGTAGGAGTTAATAATTTCACACCTGAATTCAGAGGCTGGGAAAGGAATAGGAATAGGAGGATGAAGAAGCAGGCAGGGCAGTGCCCTCACTGACGAGGGCCTGGTCTGACAGTACCTGAGAAAGCTGAGCAGGACGAGTCTGGTGACAGTAGGCAGAGGCGGCCACAATCCAGTGGTCGCTGCGTGAGTCTGTAGTGACAAGGCAAGGCTGGGAAGTCAAGTCTACAGGTGAGGGTCTGGATCAGCAGGCTACCTGGCCAGGCACAGCTGCTTGAAAGGTGTTTCTGAGTCTGCTTTTTAGCAGAGTTGCTTGTGGGGAGCCTTCACTGAGTCTGTTTTTTTTTCTCCCTCCAAGGCCAGCAGGGACTTTTCAGACAGCTTGCTTGTATCAGCGGTGGCCTTGAGAGCAGAGACCTAAACTGTCAGGAGGGGAAGAGTAGACTCCAAGTGCCGACAGACCTATGGAGTATGCGCAGTTCAGTCCAGAATTTGCCTGGACTCTCAGAGTGGCCTTTAAATTTCTCTTGGGTTGCCTTCTTGCCTGTGCTGAGAACTGAGAGTGGGGTAGACATTTTGGTATGAACTCTCTTAGAGTGTTCAAGAGGTCCTTGCCACAGCAAAGACTAATTGCCATATCCTCCTGCTGTTCCGCTCTGAAACCTTCCCCATCTCAAACTGTTAGAGGAACTGCTGATCTAATCCACACAGGGTAGCAGTTTACGTTTTCTGGAGATGGGAGAGATGACTTGAAGCCTGGTAGACTTTTTAAAACTTTTTACAAGGTTTTTGGGGGTGGATTTTGTTCCTGATTCCTCTCTGTGTTCCTTCTGAAGGGTGTCAGAGTTTCACTAAGGTTCTGGAAACATTTACAACCTGCAGAGCCATGCTGGGAGAGATCCTGTCTGCCTATGAGTTCATGGATGAGAAGTGCATGGAATTGGTTGAGAAACATCTCAAGCTGTCCAGCCCAGTGGCAGGTACCAGCGTCATTTGTGCCATTAGAAAGAGGCATTGCACTGCTTAGGGATTTTTAGCCTAGTTTTATCTATAACTCTATATATCTTTGTAGATATACATGTCAATCAGCATGTTATTCACCAAGGGGAAATCATGCTTGACCAATCTGATCCCTTCTATGATGGAATGACTGGCTGGGTGGATCAGGGGAGGGCAGTGGATGTTGTCTACCTTGACTTCAGTGAGGCTTTTGGCAGTCTCCCATAACATCCTCATAGGTAAGCTCAGGCAGCGTGGGTTGGATGAGTGGACAGTGGGGTGGATAGAGAACTGGCTGAATGGCAGAGCTAAGAGGGTTGTGATCAGCAGCGCAGAGTCCAGTTGGAGGCCTGTAACTAGCGGTGTTCCCCAGGTGTCGGTACCGGGTCCGGTCTTGTTCAATATATTAATCAATGATGGATGAGGGGACAGAGTGTACCCTCAGTATGTTTGCCGATGACACAAAACTGGGAGGGGTGGCTGACACACCAGAAGGCTGTGCTGCCATTCAGAGAGACCTAGACAGGCTGGAGAGTTGAGCGGAGAGGAAGTAATGAAGTTCAACAAGAGCAAATGTAGGGTCCTGCACTTGAGGCTGAATAACCCCATACACCAGTACAGGTTAGGGGTTGACCTGCTGGAAGGCGGCTCTGCAGAGAGAGACCTGGGAGTCCTGGTGGACAACAAGTTGCCCAGGAGCCAGCAATGTGCCCTTGTGGCCAAGGTGGCCCATGGTCTCCTGGGGCACATTAAGAAGAGCGTGGCGAGCGGGTGGAGGGAGGTCATCCTCCCCCTCTACTCTACCCTGGTGAGGCCGCAGCTGGAGCACTGTGTCCAGTTCTGGGCACCCCAGTTCAAGAAGGACCGGGAACTGCTGGAGAGTCCAGCGGAGCCTACAAAGATGATCAGGGGATTGGAGCATCACTCTTATGAGGAAAGGCTGAGAGACCTGGATCTGTTTAGCCTGGAGGAGAGAAGACTGAGAGGGGATCTCATCAATGCTTATAAATAATCTGAAGGGTGGGTGTCAAGAGGATGGGGCCAGACTCTTTTCAGTGGTGCCAGGTGACGGCACGAGGGGCAATGAGCACAAGCTAGAACACAGGAAATTCTCTCTCAACATGAGGAAAAACTTCTTTCCTTTGGGGGTGCCAGAGCCCTGGAACAGGCTGCCCAGAGGTTGTGGAGTCTCCTTCTCTGGAGATATTCAAAACCCGCTTGGATGTGTTCCTGTGCAGCCTGCTTTGTGTGACCCTGCTTTGGCAGGGGGTTGGACTAGATGATCTCCAAAGGCCCCTTCCAGCCTCTGCCATTCTGTGATTCTGTGTGGGCATTCCTCATTTTTATTCCATCATTTTTATACCTAGTATTCAATTTCAAACACATTTGGTGGAAGTCTTTAAAGGTAAGACTTTTTACTTCTACTTGTTCCCGCAGAACTGCTAGTTTTCTGAAAAGTGGTGGCTAGGTAAAGAATAGAGCATGTATGTGAAGTGCCTTACAGATAAAAGATTGCCACTTGAGCTGCCCTTCCACATGGCACCAGAGAATCTGGGCAGTAGAGCAACCTCATGAAATGTGCCAGGCTTGGGAAAAGCTCCAGAACCTGCACTAAATTCCTGTGCCTTTACCCCAGAGCATCTGCTTATTCATTTTTCCCTCACTTTCAGGCAGCCCTTTTTATGTTTTAATTGAAACTTCCGGCTCCAGCTCAACCCATGATGAAGAAAAATTGAACAACTTCTTAGAACAGGCCATGACTTCTGGTTTGGTCACTGATGGAACTGTGGCAACGGATGATAAGAAAATAAAGGCAAGTCATCGTTTGCTCTTGCACAAATCACTTTGACATGATTCTTTACTTGGATTTGTATTTTCAATAGGGATATGTTCAGACTGATCTTTGGTATAAAAGTCCTTGGGTGATCTGGTAGCGTATTTGTCATATTGAGTAAGAATGCTAAGAGAGAATACTTACCACTGATGATTCTTCCCAGAAAGCCTGAGTATTCGGGGTTTCAGTGGATGTTTTCTCTCATAAGAAGATCAGAATAATGAATTACATCTTTTAGTAGTTGCAGGGGTAGGACCCAAACTGCCTGAAAACCGTCGAAACCAGAAGCGCAGTTGTCAGCCAGGCCAGGAGTGAGCAAAGTCCTGTAGGCCAGCGTGACAGTGTGTTAGAGCCAGGGACTATGGTCTCGCGGAACAAGACAGACACAGTGTGTCAGTGAGGAGGAAAGTGATTCGTGTCTGCCCAGTGAATACGAGTCTCTTCCACCGAGCCATGTTTCTTCCAACCCCAGTTCCCAAACCAAGCCTTGCAGTACTAAACTGGAGGAGGCACATCCCCACTTCTTGGGAAACACAAAACAGATTTGGGGAGAATGCCCATGCCTGTGTTCTTTCTGTCTGGGACACTGTTAAGCTTGAAGAGTTGGTGTATTGCTTTACTGTGCGATGCTACCAAGAAAGCGTTATAACTAGCTTCCGAGAGGGAGAGGATATCGGGGGAAATCAGAAGTTAATGTTATATGCAAAGAATCAAGGCTCTTTTTCCCTCTGTGCAATAAAGCATGGAACCCAAGAGACGCTTGGTTTATTTGATTTCCTTTGATTCATCAGATGCTGTGGAGCCTGCGGGAGAGGATCACAGAGGCCCTCACTCACGATGGCTATGTCTACAAATATGACATCTCCCTGCCTGTGGGAAAGCTGTATGATCTTGTGACTGACACCAGGGCTCGGCTGGGCCACAATGCCAAAAACGTGGTGGGCTATGGCCACTTGGGTAAGTGTAGATGCTGGGAAAGGAGGTAATTGCGCTTTTGTGCTCTGGGTTTTGCTGTGCAACTTCTTAGTAGTTTTAAAGATTGTTTTTAGAGTAGTGAGAGGCATAGACTAAATAGCCGAGAGCCGTCAGAAGAGGAGAATGCATAAGGTTCTTTGTGTCTGAATTTCACTGCTTTCAGACTGTATTGCATATATTAATGGCAGGTTGCTAGCCAGTCAGCCACTGAACTCATCATTTATATCTTCTTGCTCTGTAATTTCTGTTTTAAGTATGTAGGTTGTTTAATTGGACCATCAATTCGACTAACGTACTTAGAAACATTTGATAAATAAACACTCTTGTCCGAAGTGATTGATCATATTGGAAATCAATTGTGTCTGAGCCACTAACCCTCCAAAAGAGAGTGATAAAGATAATGCACAGAAAGGCCCCAGTACACGTGTCAGAATGCTTTGAAACTAATTTGATTTTACATACAGGTAAACTGGTAGCTTACCAGAGCTGTTCTGTTTAAAAATAATAAAAAAAAAAAAAGAACAGAACATGCTTCAGCACGCTTGATTTGAAAGACATGGAAAGACGAGTCTGCATAACAAAGGCTGCCTCTGTTAGCACTTATTATTGAGGATTGAACTGTGTACTGTGAGAGTTTGCTGAGATGCAGGAGGAGGTTCTGGAGTGAGAATGAGTAATTTGTGTTTACGCGCTCTGCCTTCTGAATACCCAGCAAGATGTGCTTAATCAAATACCATCACACACAAGTGGCGAAAGGAAAAAATGTTCTGCTTGCTTTGTTTCTGTTGAGACAGTGCCAAAGTGCATTTAGAACGTTGCACAAACATAATAGGGAGAGATGAAGTGATGAAGGGCCATATTAAAATCTTATGATCGTTATGAAATAGCATTGGAAAAGTCATTGCCAGGCCATCTCGGTAGTGAGACAATTAATGCAGCACAGTTGTTTGAATTTTAAAATCACAAGAGTGGGAATTTGAAAGTAGCTTAACTCAGAAAACTTCTTCAACTATTGGACTGAAAGGATGGAAGAACAAAGATCGTATTTGAATTATTTGTGCATGGAGAGGTTTGATGTTTGTAGAAGGACAGCGAACTTGTTCTGTTTTGCAGTTTGGAGACTAACAAAGGCACCTTTGTTTGAGTATGTGGAGGAGACAGTAATAAGTCTTTATTGTAGCGCCGCTGAGTTTTTCTTACAGACTCACCTTTGCAATGTTTTCTTCCAGGAGATGGAAACTTGCACTTGAACATCACAGCGGACTCCTATAGCCATTCCCTGCTGGATGCCATTGAGCCGTTTGTGTATGAGTGGACTGCAAGATACCATGGCAGTATCAGTGCGGAGCACGGACTGGGCTTCAAGAAAAAGCAGTTCATTCAGTACAGCAAACCCAGTGAGGCAGTCTTTCTCATGCAGCGTTTCAAAGCCATGTTAGACCCTAAAGGGATCCTCAATCCATACAAGATGCTGCCCTCCGGTTCCTGAGAGCAACATGCACTGAGAAGTGAACAGATACCATCACGTGAGGGTGGCATCTCTAGCTCAGTAACTGCACTTTAGCCATAAACAAACTGATGGATCAAGCAAGCACGGGGAATGCTCTCTGGTTTATTTCTTTAGTGTGATGGAACAAGTAGAGGAACGTGGTTCCTCTTTTCAGGGGTGCCTGCTCTTTCTGAAGATGAGTTTGACCATGTGGGTTTCCTATTTCCTATAAAACCAAGTGTGCAGACACTGTGCGTGGATTTTCCAGCTCTCTTTCCCCTTGGTTTGCTCTGATTTATTAGTGAAGTGACACCAGCCAGAGGAGGCATTTTCTCGCTTGGGGTGTGCAAGTGAAGCGTCGGAGGCACAGGAGAAGAACCTGTGGAGGCTATACTGCCACGTCCAAGTGAAAACGTTGCTCTTCCTCACGTGTTTTGATGTAATATGCTTGTCCAAATGCCCACAACAGTATCAGGTTGTGGGTTTTTTAGTGATGCTACCTGCAGGCTGTTCCCACAGGCACCAGTGTTGTCCCACCTACATCATGCAGGTACAGCTTTGCAGTCCCGGATACTACTTCTGAGTAGCATCAACTGGAGGGGAAATAACAGCAGCCAGGCTGAAGGAGGGGATCTCATGACATCTGTCTGGCAGTTATTTCCTGCTTCTTTGTCTTCCAGTCTTCCTTGTCTTCCTGATTTGCTCTTGCAGAGGGTAAGAGCCATTATCCTAATGATTTCTGTAAACTCTGTATCCATTGCAACCAGCAAACTAGATTAGCCTGAGTGGAGATAATGACAACGATGTTAAAATCACCCAGAGTTTTCTCTGGGCTGTGCATGTGGTGCATTAAGGCAAAAGAGATTTCTGTGCGTAGGAGTGCTAATTTATTTTCCCAAGGTGCCCCCTTAACCTGGTGGAGGTGGTTCTGAGGCTCCCTGGCCAGTGGGCAGACTGGTGCCCACATCCAGTGCCCTGCCTGAGTTGGTGAGGCCACAGAACAGTAAAGGCAGCTGTTAACTCAAAAGCAGCTTGGAAGATCTGTCAATAATCGGGAAAATAAAAGTAGGAAAATAAAATCAGCCTGTTGGGCATTCGGAGGGATCCCCGATGATGAAAGATGCATAAAAAAAAATAGGCTTACTCAAGCAGGAGGACGAGAGAAAGAACATGATCGTGTAGGAAAGTATCAGAAGTCAGCGCAAGACCTAATGGAAGGGGAGTGTGATCTTATTTTTAAAGTAGACTGATTTTCATGTACATTCATGTACTCATGTACATTCTCTCATCACTTTTGTCTGCTGTCTCAAGCTTGTGTCACCTGTGCTGCATGTCCATATGGTCTGGCCAGGGACACTTGTTTGGATGGCTCTTTTATACTTCTTAGGAGTCACTGATTATTATGGAACGATCCTTTGGACTCGGGATCTTGCTTGATCATCCATAAATCCCAGGCACTGTCTCTGTTGCTTCAGTTTGAGTGTATTTTAGTAAAGATTTTAGTAAGGCTTTTGCTACTGTCCCTCACAGCATCCTGCTGGACAAGTCCAACTGTGAGATGAGCAGGTCCGTGGTACGCTGGGTAGAGAACTGGCTGGATGGCAGGTCTCAAGGGGTTGTAGTGAATGGAGCTACATCTGGCTGGTGACAGGTCACCAGCGGTGTTCCTCAGGGCTCAGTCCTGGGGACAGAGCCATTCAGTATTTTTGTCAGTGATCTGGATGCAGCAGTTGAATGCACCATTAGCAGTTTTGCTCACGATACCAAACTGAGAAGTGCTGTTGACTGTCTTGAGGGACAAGAGGCCTTGCAGGGGGAATCTGGATAGATTGGAGCATTGGGCAGTCGCCAATGGCATGACATTTCACAAGTCCCAGTGTTGCCTTCTGCACTTGGGACAGAATTAACACTGGGCACAAGTATAAATTGGGAGAGGAGTGGCTGGAGAGCAGCCCTGCAGAAAGGGACCTGGGGTGCTGGTGGGCAGCAGGCTCTGTAGAAGCCAGCAGTGTGCCCTGGCAGCCAAGAGGGGCAAACCGCATCCTGGGGCGCATCAAGCACAGCACAACCTGTCGGTCAAGAGAGGGGATTATCCCGCCGCGCTCCATGTTGGTGCGGCCTCACCTTGAGCGCTGTGTGCAGCTCTGCGCCCCACCGTTTAAGAAGGATGTGAAGGTCCTTGAACACACCCAGAGGAGGGCAACAAAGCTGGTGAAGGGCTGGAGGGCATGTCCTGTGAGGAGCGGCTGAGGACTTTGGGTTTGTCTAGCTTGGAGAAAAGGAGGCTGAGGGGAAACCTCATTGCTCTCTACAGCTTCCCAAGGAGAGGAATATGGAGAGGGAGGTGCTGCTCTCTTCTCCCTGGGATCCAGTGACAGGACACGTGGGAATGGTTCAAAGCTGTGCCAGGGGAGGTTTAGACTGGACATTAGGAAGCATTTCTTTACCAAGAGGGTGGTCAGGCACTGGAACAGGCTTCCTAGAGAAGTGGTCCATGCCCCAAGCCTGTCAGTGTTTAAGAGGCATTTGGACAATGCCCTTGGTAGTGTGCTTTAACTTCTGATCAGGCCTGAAGTGGTCAGACAGTTTGACTGGATGATCATCGTAGGTCCCTTCCAACTGGACTGTTCTATTCTAAGATGGGGGGTTTTTTTGCTGTAGTCTGTCTGTTTTGAGATGATGGGAGGGATTATCATTTACAGTTTGGTGTACAAAAACACATTGTCACCCTTCTGTTACCAGAGGGCAGACCAAGCCATCTGCTAATGAGTCATCTTCTGGTCCGCTCAGTGTTTGCTAGTCACATCTGTATTTACCAGTATGTGTCACTGTTAACCCAGGCTCTGATGTATCCAAATGAAACATGTGATTGGTAAAAGGCAACAGGGACGTGCCAAAGGTAAATCGTGTCACTAACTTGACTGCCTTTTACAACGAAATAACATTTTCTGTCAACATGGGAGAGCAGTGCATGTTGTTTGCCTGATGTCAGTAAAGTGTTCAACACTGTTTCCCACAGCCTTCTCCTGGACCAGCTGGCAGGACACAGACGGGCTGGGCGGTCTGCGAGACGGGGTAGGAAACTGGCTCACAGGCTGTGCTTGGAGGGTGGTGATCAATGGTTTTTCCTCAGGTCTACAGGTTTGGGAGGCATCACTGGACTCCATGAGATGAGGAGAGGTGGTTGTCTTATGCAGTAGCTATCTTCTCCACTAGCTACTTTGCAGTGAAATAGTGCAGTGAAATAGATGTTCCATCCAGAGCCTTTTTCTTGGAAGAAAATTATCCTATAAAGTCTTTTTTTCTTCTGTTTTTATTCAGAACAGCATCTCTACACTAAGGATGACGGCTTATGCTCAACACTGTGTTGCGACACCCTTCACGATACAATTCTAAGGTCACAACTCTCAACTTGGCTGCACAGATGCTTTTAACAGAAATACCTCCATGTGTTTGGCAACTTGTGGTGCCAATATCTAGGCCTGCCCTTTGGTCTCTTCCCGTCAGTGCTCTTTTTCCCTCTGCTCTCAGTGCACTTCCCACCCACCTCTCCCTTTGTTCCTCAGGATCACTCAGAGAGGAGCTGATCGCTCAGAGAGGGCTTCTGGGGTTAAGCAGAGTGAACAATGCCACCATGGCTAAAGAGAAGACAGAATGTGAAACGCAGTCAGCCTCTGCTGCTTGTGCATCAGGTGATGCAAAAAATATGGAAAGTCCATGATGTTGTTAGAGAAGAAATATACAGGATTTGCTTTTTGCCAAGTTAAGCTGATGCAGCACGTTCTTTCCGGATCGGGCTGTTTATATTCTCTGCCTTTTTCCTACGCTGTTCTTTCTCTTCCCCCCACCCCCCAAACCACTGACCATAATTGTTTAAAATACAGGCTTTACATGTGAATGGTTCTTTTTGGGAAGCAGAACCTTCCATACTGTTTTGTTTTTTTTTTTCAGCTACATATGGAGTGAGTGCTAGGGAGGGAATTGGGGCTGGCAGATAACCTAGTGCTGTGGCCAGGGAATTTCTGGCACAGCTAAAGCCATCATCTTTACAAATGAAGATCCTTAAGCTCAATGTAAGTTTACCATTTCAGCTAAACAATAGAGCAGTTACCCTAAGGGAATAGAAGGGAGGAGTTATCACAGGGTTATTTTTTTAGTATCTTTCATAGACCTTAAACACTAGTATTATTATTCTCTTCCACGTTCTCAGTGATGCTTTCAAATTTTGGTTCACTGTTGTATATAGAAGGGAGAGACAGGGTGGGTACATATATGGGGGAGTGGGGTGGTATTTTTATAATCATTTTAGGAATTTCTTATCCAAAATACTATTTTTTTTCTGGGACAGACTTAAATATTAGAACAATGTGGAGCTCGACGCTTTGAAGCAGTGGTCTTCTGGCACAGTGAGGAAGCACTTGGCTCTCTCTACTGGTTTTGGGTGGGACAGAGTTAATTTCTTCGTAGTAGCTAGTATGGCACTGTGTTTTGGATCTGTGAGCAGTGTTGATGGCACAGGGATGTTGTAGCTGTTGCTGAGCAGTGCTTGCACAGCGTCAGGGTCACTTCTGCTTCTCACCCTGCCTCACCAGTGAGCAGGCTGGGGTTATGCAAGAAGCTGGGAGGGGACGCAGCTGGGACAACTGACCCCAGCTGACTTAGGGATGTCCCACACTGTATGGCGCTGTGCTCAGCAATAAGAGCTGGGGGAAGGAGGAGGAAGGGGGGTGTTCAGAGTTGCAGCATCTGTCTTCCCAAGTCACTGTTACTTGTGATGGAACCCTGCTTTCCTGGGGATGGCTGAACGCCTGCCTGCAATGGGATGTAGTGATCGAATTCCTTTTGCTTTGCTTGGCGCGTGCAGCTTTTGCTTTACCCATGAAACTGTCTTTATCTCAACCTGCAAGTTTTTTTGCACTTTTACCCTTCCGATTCTCCTCCCATCCTGCTGCGGGGGCGTGAGCGAGCGGCTGCCTGGGGCCGAGCTGCCCACGGGGGCTGACGCACAACACTCTCCCCTAAGCAAGTGGGCACTTGAAGCGGAGTTACTGTGCAGCTATTAATTCAGCATCCTGCCCAGCTAACTAATTCTGCGTCAGCTGGCTGACCTTCATTGCGTCCAGTCTCAGAGCAGTCCAGCCTCATACGAAGACAGGTATTTCTGCACGGCACCATATTTTTCTGCGTAACCAAACCTGACGATTCATGTACAACACCCCAGGAGAGAGCAATGAATCAATTGTAAAAGCTTAAAAAAATGTTCTTTTGTGACTCATGGGCTCTACCAGCTTCTGAGCAAGAAATCGCACAGCTGACGTGTATAATGTAACAGGAGGAAGAAATCTGTCAAACATGACCCACCTGCCAGCAGCAACTGACACTGTGCCAAGAGTAACCCTAGAAATTCGTCATAAAACAGCACATTGTCTCACATTCTACCAAGAAACTCAAGGAGAGCAACCCTATACCTTATTAATCTCTGAATCTTGATAAGCACTGGAGTTGGGGCTGGCCTGAGAAAGCTGTGATTTAAAAAGAAATGCAGTGTATTTGGGCACTCTGAAGGCTTAGTGACGTAGGTGAAGGCTACCAAAACGCTGAGGACTTGGCTCTTGGTGTGGCAGGTTGGGCCATCAGCATAGAAGGTTTAGAAAGGCGGCGCTGTGGGTGGGGAGGGAAGGGGACCACGTCAGGAGGCGCACGGTATGGCCATAAAAGACCAAAAGCAACAGCTTAATCCCCTGTTCCAGGCTGGGAGACGTGAGTAAGCTTTTTGTTGCCCAAATGAGGAGACCATCAACTTCATCCCTGGCGTGGGGAGCCAGGAGAGCACCCCACCTCCAGACCTGCAGGACAAATCCTGCTCTCCTAAGGCAATTTGCAGCCATCAAACCCAGTTTGTGAAGTGCTGGCATACAGGAGCCTTGGCTGAAGCTCAAATCCCGGTGTGATGCAAGTTGTCATCATTGTTAATAACACCAGAAAGTCACTTTGTGGACAAACCATAAAATAACATCTATTCAGGGGCAGGAGCAGTCTCTCCCAAAGCCCTGAGTCTCTGAGCTCTTAACCTCCAGCTACAATAATTGCATTTTCACTGGAAAAAGAGTTTGAAGTCTAACTGTTTAAGGGCAATTTGCAATAGGTGAACACCGTTCCTGTTTTGCCGTTGTCCCTAATTTCCTATTCCCAAGTGTGTCTGGCAGAGAATTGTAGTCCAAAACCACGAAGCAAGAAGCAGGAGGAAAGGCACGGCAGGCACTGACCATGGCACCAGGCGGTGGGCAGGGACGGGGCACTGAAGAAGTGATGTGACCATGTGCAGGGTGACGAAGGGGCCAATGATGCCTTCCTCCAGCCTGGATCCTGCTGGGAACCCCCCAGGCCTCCCTCCCACTGCCAGAAGAGAAAGGGAATCCGTGCTAAATCCTTAGTTCCCTGCAAAACTGTTGCAAAACCTGTCTCCCGAGGCAGCTCTTTCACCCGTGTTAATGCCATGCCGTATCAGTGCTTTTCATGGCTTACTAATTTCCACCCACTTCTGGGAACACCTGGCCACTCCCTTTGTGATCACCTGTCCCAGACATTTATAGCAACGACGGGATGCTAGAAATAGAGATGCGCCCGCTAAGAGCCGGAGGAGCCCGTAGACGGAAGGAGTATTGGGGTCGATTTGCAACGGAGATATTTGCGAACTGGCAGCATGAAAAGCCCTGGGAGCACGTCAAGGTAAGGGGGGAGGGAGGTGAAGGCTGCGGGTACGGAATTATAGAAAGGCCTGATTCAGGTAATCCCTGTAAATTGTTAATAACCTATAGAGTTACAGCTTGCTCCAGGGTAGAGATTAATTTTGCCGTGAGCGTTTCTTTCCTGTATTCCAGGTCTTTTAATTTGAAAGCACCTTGTTAGGTCAACACACAGGTCTGTTATTTTCAGATTAAGCCAAGTCAACACAAAGGTTGTCCCAAGCCTTAAACCATCCTGTAGCAGCACCTCTAAGTACGACCTGAGAGGGGATTTTCCGTGTTTTCTTCTCAGCTGGGACACGGCACAGCACGGGTTGGAAGGGAAAGTCGAACCTCCGGCACCAGCCCTGCTGACAGTTTCACAAGATTTTTAGCTTTCTAGAAGAATTCTGTGTCTTAGGGATCAGCTCCCAAGTGCTCCCTCAAATGGCTCCCGGGCTGGTTGTGTGTCTTGTGTGCTTAGGTAACTTTCTGCAACACTGGAATTGTGGCTTTCTCTCTTGAACCTTGCTGTGGTGGTTGGTGTTGGGCTGTGGTGGGTTGACCCTGGCTGGACGTCAGGTGCCCACCAAAGCCTCTCTCGCTCCCCTCCTCAGCTGGATGGGGAGAGAAAATACAATGAAAGGTTGGTGGGTCGAGATAAAGACAAGGAGAGATGACTCACCCGTTACCGTCGTGGGTAAATAGTCTCAACTTGGGGAAATTAATTTATTACCAATCAAACTGAAAATGAAAACTGAATCTTAAAACACCTTCCCCCCCACCCCTCCTTCTTCCCAGGTTTGACTTCACTGCCGAATCCTCTCCCTCCTCCCCCCGAGCAGTGCAGGGGGATGGGGAATGGGGGTTGTGGTCAGTTCATTACACGTTCTCTGCCGCTCCTTCCTCCTCGTGGGAGGACTCCTCACACTCTTCCCTGGCTCCAGAGTGGGGTCCCTCCCACGGGAGACAGTCCTCCACAAACTTCTCCAATGCGAGACCAAGAAAATAGGCAGGGGCTGCGTTTGACAGACGTGAGCCTGCTTGCTGCCTGTGGGTCCCTCTGCATTTCTTCTCCTGTCTCATCACTACTTACATACATTGAGCGATCAAAGGAACTTTGGTTATCTCACCCCCACCCCCTTAACAGGCCTGGGACCAAAGCTGTGCTTTGAAACTCTTCATGCAGACGCTGTGCTGCAAATTCATATCAGAGGTTGGTACCAGCTGTGGCTGAGGGTCTTCCCCGGCTTTGGGAAGGGCTCTTCTGCCCTTCCTGAGGATTTCCCACTTTGGCTGGGGTGCCGTTGGATAAGGAAAGCGTTGTTGTGCCAAGCAAAGCTTGAAGCAAAAGTGGTTTGGGGCAGGTTTGCGTGGCGAGCAAAGCCAAACAGTTTTCTGCAGTGCCATCATGGTGTTGTAACTTCGCCGCCTGTCTCCACGCTTCCGCTGCGTTTGCATTCAGTTTGTAGCTCCCCACGATGGCTTTGTTTTTATGGGTAGGTCTTCATGTTCTCTTGGACTTTGCTCCCATCCTCTCTCCATTTTGCCATGGATGGATCCAGGCTGCCACAGCTCAGTTTGTCAGTCAGTGGGAGGCTGTAGCCCATGCCAGGTAAAGCTGGTGGTTGCACTCTCATAAGGCTAACTGGAAGGAGCAATTCAGTGTCTTCCACATGGTACAAGCTGGAGGCTATGAAAGCCACCACCCTGTGCAACAGGATCAGGTGTGAGGACCCCTTAGCCAGAACGGCAGTGGGAAGGACCACCAGATGCAGCCTGCAGCAAGCCACTTGCCCCCATCAGCCCTCAGATTGGGCAGGTTTGGAGCCTTCCATGCTCCCTTGGGAGAGTGGGAACCACAAGTGTGATCATGCCATGCTGAGATGGGATGGGACCATATCTTCTCAAAACAACTTTAAAGCTCAAGCCCGATCTGCTGCATTTTGGAAATGGCAGATGAAAACTCAGAATTCACACAGAGTTTAAAAAGTTCTTAAGATCAGAGAAGTCAGATCAAGCTTGGTGATGAAATGGTCCTGTCTGGTGGGCATCAAACTTTCAAAAGATCCTGTCTGTGTCCCAGCTAGAATGCGCTGGTGATGATAAATGTTGATTGCCGTGTTAGTGCTTAAAAGACCCACCCCTCATCATTATCCAGGTGAAACACGGGTGGAGGAGGTGCGTGGTGCTGAGGGACGTGGTTTAGTGGTGGTTTTGGTAGTGTTAGGTTAATGGTTGGGCTCGGTGATCTTAAAGGTCCCTTCCAACCTAGATGATTATATGATTCCATGGTCCGAAAAGCTGCCTCTGAGCTCAGGAAGTTTAGTCTGGCCAAGGTGAGGAGGATATGGTGTAGGGGAGAACTTTGTAGAGTGGGGTTGATGGTTGGACTCGATGATCCCAAGGGTCTTTTCCAACCTAAATGATTCTATGATCTGATGAAAGGGAGACCTGGGTGAGGCTGAGCACGAGAGCTGGGCTGGGAGGAGGAGACGTCGCAGTGGGGAAGCAGTCCTCTTGTTTGAAAGTAGGGCATAATTAGTCCCTTACGGATGCTATTGGGTTATCAATCAGTTTTCTGTATTGAAAAATCTGTTGAAAAAAATGCAGTTTAGTGTTCTTTAAGATCCCTATCTTCTGCAGTGATGTGATTGATGTGATTGCAGGAGCTGCTCAGATTTCTTACCGAGGGACTCCTTATAACCCTACAAAGGGCTCATTTTCTAGTGAATGAACTAGAACTTTGAACAGTGAATAAGCTTTAAACCCCCAGAAACCTGAAAGAAAAGCAAAATAAAAGGCAGCAGAGCGGAAGGCTGTCGGGAGAGTTTAACAGGCTCTGTCTGAACCAGGCTGTGTCTTGCTACAGGCCAAAATTAGGAGAGTGATAGTGAAAGCGCAGTTTCTCACTGTCCAGCCTTGAATGCCTGACCCAGCTGGGGGAGCCAAACGTGGCTGGCACCACGGAGCCACAAAATTGCGCTCCCACTGGTAAAAATTTCCAGGGACAACATGCAAAGCTTGGTGGTTCGCGTTCCGGGAAGGACTATCATGTAAAAATCCACTGAAACTCCTCTTTCTTTCCAGGAATATCAAATGTCTCATTGTTTTCAGTCTTTGCCTGGGACTCGTCTTCCTGTCGGGATTCTTCCACATGAAGAACAAAAATAATGTGTAAGTGAAGCAGAATCAAGGTTGCATGACTTCGTCTGCCCAGGGCAGCAAGGAGCTGACCTGTGACACTTGATTTCACTCTCATGAGGTTTAAGCTAATCCTGGAAGGGCAGCAGCCCAAAGATAGGTCCTAGATCCACATTTGGTCAGGCAAGGGATCAAATTAGTCAAAGTGCAGCTCTTTTGGGCAAAATCAGCCATATGGGAAAAGAAAAAAGGGCATCAAGCCAAAGCCTTTGGGTAATTGAGGACCTGGAGAAGCAGAAAACTGTCCGACATCTACGCCTGAGGGATGGGGCTTGGTTGGGTTGGTGCCTTGCTAGGAGACATCTGCTCAGGTTTGGCTTTGCCAGGTCTCAGAAATGGGGTACGGCACTGGAGAGGCTTTTTTCCTCATCTTTTGCCTTCCTGCAGAATCTCGGAGAGCCACGAGGAGCTGCTGCCATGCCGTGCCAAGACTAACGTCATGTTCCTCAAGACCCACAAGACTGCCAGCAGCACCATCCTGAACATCATGTTCAGGTTCGCAGAGAGGTACAACCTCACCGTCGCCCTCCCAGCCAATGAGCTCTTACACCTGGGCTACCCAGAGACCTTCCAGGCCCAATTTGTGGAGGAATTTCAAACCATAGGACAAAACTACAACATCATGTGCAACCACCTGCGGTTTAACCCTTCGGAGGTAAGAAAGAGCCGCGACACCTGTGGAGAAGCCTGGTTGAACAAGCAAGTGCCTCCGGACTAACAGCCTCTCTTCTTCCTCCCTGCAAATAGGTGCAAAAGGTGATGGCAGCGAATACCTTCTACTTCTCCATCCTGAGGAACCCCATTCTTCTGCTGGAGTCTTCCTACGTCTACTACAAGGACGATGTCCCTGCCTTCAAGTTCTCCAAGGACGTGAATGAGTACCTAGCGTCACCCACGAAGTATTACCACCCGGCAAATTACAAGCAAAACATCTATGCCCGCAATATCATGTGGTTTGACTTTGGCTATGATAACAACGCAGAGGACAACAAAAAGTACATCCAGACGGTCTTGAAGGAGATTGAACAGAATTTCCACCTGATCTTAATAGCAGACTACTTTGATGAGTCCATGATCCTCTTGAAGCACACTTTGTGCTGGGATCTGGATGATGTGATTTACTTTAAGCTCAATTCCAGAAGCCAGGACACTGTCCAGACCTTGACTCCAGAAAGCAAGGAACGGGTAAAAGCGTGGTGCTCGCTGGACTGGGAGCTCTACCTGCACTTCAACCAGAGCTTCTGGAGGAGAATTGAGGAAACCATAGGACTCAAGGAGCTGGAGAATGAGGTGAATCACCTGCGAAGGAGACAGAAGGAGCTCATGGAGATCTGTCTTTTGAACCAGGAGGCAGTGGGGAAGGATCACATCAACAACAAAGCTCTCCTGCCTTACCAGTCAGGGGCCGCAAACATCCTTGGGTACAACCTCAAACAAGACTTGGACAACAGGACTCTGAGAACCTGCCAGAAGATGGTTATGCCAGAGCTCCAGTACATGTCCCATCTTTATGCTGTTCAACACCCGCACAAGAAGAGGAAGCAGTTAGGCTTGCCCTTGGCCTGAACCAGTTTCCAGGAGAAGATGCAGCTCCCAACTCCCAACTAGGACACGTGACAACCCACTGGTGTTTCCCACCACTTTGCGTCACCCCGTGTCGGGCATGTGGCTGGCCCACAGGACTCTTGCACAGGAGGGGCTGGGGGGAGAGTCTGTGTTCAAGGCCACCAAGCTGGTGGTGGGTCCCTTTTTGGGGACCTTGAGCCGAAGGCTCTGCGTTGGCTGGATCCTGCGTGATCCCTCTTCCTCGCTCCCAGGCGGGGACAGCCTGCTGCTGCTGAGTGCTGGGCAGGCTTTTAACTGCCTCTTAATCATTAATCATGAGCTTAATCATTTTGTTTGCATTTGACTTCATTTAATAGCTGTCCTTATGCCCAGGCTCGTCACAGCTCGCTAGAGCAAGTCCTGATTTTTAGCATTTAGGGGAAAAGAAAGGAGGAGGAGGGGAACAAGAAGCAGACCACGATGAGGGGACACAGCACTCGGAGGAGGAGGAGAGATGTCGGGTCTCCCGCCCAGCAGCGTCTGCGCTCGACGATGTCTAAGTGCTGTGCCATGCCAGGGCTGCTTTTTGAGTGGGAGTCCCAAGTATCGTACCCAAAGCCGTCCGCGCTGGCTGGCGGCCTTTTCCCACCGGCACATGAGATGTCCCTCTCGTGTGTCATAGAATCAGAGAATGCGTTGGGTTGGAAGGGGCCTTGAAAGGTCATCTAGTCCAACCGAGGCTGGACTACATGACCTGGGTTGGTTGAGGTGTGGGGGGGCCTCTGCACCACTTGGGACCGTTTGGTGCGCCCTGGGGACGGCCTGTTTTGTGGTTTCACCCCTCCCTCTTGGGCGAAGGTCCCTATTCTGGAGGCGTGGATGGTCCCTTGGGTTCAGCATCCCTGAAGCCCGCTCTCAGTAGAGGCTTTGTTGCACCCCACTTCTTGCTGCGTTGGCCAAACTCTTCAACACTGATTAGGAGAGGGGCGGAGGGAGGCACAGCCGCTGCTCATTTAGGGCACAACCTTTTTATTGAAGGAGGTAATTAAACCTGCCTGGTCCTTCTTTGCTCATTTGCCAGCTCCGTGCTGCTGCTCCGGTGCTGGGAAGGTTCGTTAGAAGGACGGCAGTGCCAAGCCCAACGTCTTTGGCGTCACTGCTGTTAATGATTGCCCATGGCTGGTTGCCGTTGCACCGGCCGTCCCCAGAGGTGCAGTATTTCAATGCTTAGTCAATGTCTCCCTGCTCACGCTGGTCGGGGACCAAATGGTGTGACTGGGATGATGGATCCAGAGTCGCTTGGCTCGTGGCTTCGCCTTGGGGGGTGATGCAGCCCAGCAGCATCCCAGCCCAGGAAGCGGGAGAGGTGCTGTCAGAGGGCAGCGGAGCTGGGCTTTTCCTCAGCTGCGTTTAAAGCCAGCGGGGAGCCAGGGGAGCCAGCCGAGGCAAGGGTTAACCTCCTGCACTGCAACCTGTGCTGCTCCTCAACCCATGTGACGGGCAACACAGAGAGATTAACCGCACCGTCATGGTTCCATGTGATGGGCAACACGGAGATTAACGGCACCGTCATGGTTTTCTGCTCCAGTAACCCTGGCTAAAATTAACCAGGCTGAGGAGGCGTTTGTAACTAGCCACAGCGGCCGCCCATGTTCAGCCTGGGCAATCCCCGGGGGCCTTTCCCGGCCAATTCTGTAGCCAGAGCCTGGGCTTTCACCTTGGAGCTTCTGATCCATGACTTGCCGTATGAATTTTGTCACACCCCTTTAACTAAATTGGTGCCAAGGATGGAATATAAGCGTAAAAACAATTTCTTAACAGCTGACTTGTGTGCGGGGGGGGTGGTCCTGGGAAGGCTGGGACCCTCCGGACTGCAGCCCTCAGGCTGGGGAGCTCACGGCTGGGATGGACCATGGTGAACGTGGGTTACAGCACCTGGGCAGGGAGGTCTGGCCTCGCCCAGCATGCAGGAGGGGGGAAACTGAGGCAGGAGTGCAAACACTACCCCCCCTCCCCCCCCAGCTCCGTTTGCCTCCCCTCTGAGGGGGGTCCAAGGCGGCAGCTTGGCATCGGCAGGGCCCCTGGCTCTGCCCGGGCTGGTAACGCTGCCTTTGTGCCGCCCAGCACTGCTGACTCAGGGCTTTTTCCCAGCCGCCGCCGCTGTGGGAGCCCCGTGACCCATCGGTGGGGGGACCCTGTGAGGGGCGGGGGGTGGCAGTGAAGCAGCGAGGTGACGGGCTCTGCAGAAAGACGGTGGCTGCGGGGGCTGGCGTTACCCCATGGTGGGGGCGAGGGACAGCGAGGACCCCCCCCCCCAGCTGAGCACGACCCAGTGAGTTCCTTTGCTTTTTCCATGGGGAGATCTCGGTCCCTACAGCCCCCTGAAAGGAGGTTGTAGCCGGGGGGGGTCGGTCTCTTCTCCCACAGAACAGGTGATAGGACAAGAGGAAACGGCCTCGAGTTGCGCCAGGGGAGGTTTAGGATGAATATTAGGAAAAATTTCTTCACTGAAAGGGTTACTAAGCATTGGAACAGGCTGCCCAGGGAGGTGGTTGAGGCACCATCCCTGGAGGTATTTAAAAGCCGGGCAGACACAGTGCTTAGAGATATGGGTTAGTGATGGGTTTTGTCAGAGTTGGGTTGATGGTTGGACTCGAGGATCTGAAAGGTCCCCCCCAACCTGGGCAATTCTATGAGTCTATGAAATGAGGAGCCGGCTGGGTCCGCTGCACTGGAGGGACCAGAACCGCAGGACAAAATGGTCCCTGACCCCCCTCTGAGGACCCTGGGCTGGGCCCAGGGTCTTGTCCATGAGGAGATGAGCTCTGCCCCCCACCCCCAGTGCTTGGTCGGTGATGGGAGCAGGGAACCCCAGGTCTCACCCTGCCCTTTGCCGGCTGGCCGTGATTTACCAGAAACCCTTTTTGAAGAGCATCTTGAAGATCAATTTAATTTTATGTAGTTTTATTTCGGGTCAGCCTCTTTGGTGTTACCCAAAATCCTGTCCCGTGTTAGCAGTGGTGACTTGTCACACATTCAGCCCCTCTCAACTCCAACACTGCCTGTCCTCCAGCCTGTGCTCCAGGGTGGGGGGAGGGATGTTCCCCAAACCCAAGCCCACCAGGTTAAAACCCAGACCCCTCCAGGACAACCCAGCTCCCGGCCAGCAACTGGTTCTCCCCCTTCACCAACCCACCGTGGCAAGGGCTGCATCTTTCTGCTGCAGATGCCATGGGCTCCCGGCATTTCCCTGCCCGGACCGTGCTCTTCGAGAAGGAGTCCAATGGTGTCACCTACCGCGTGCCCGCCCTGCTTTACCTGCCCTGCGTGGCCAAGCTGCTGGCTTTCGCGGAGGAGCGGCTGAGCGCTGACGATGCCCACGCCAACCTGCTGGTGCTGCGCCGTGGCACCGTCTACGGGAGCTACGTGGAGGTGGGACGAGGGATGCACCTGGGGTTGGGGGCACGGAGACAGCCAAGTAGTTGTCCTCCATGGCTTGTGCGTGTCACAGCTGAGCTCCAGGAGGCACCTGCGCAGGGAGGTGAGGTAGGGGGTGGGTGAAGTGGGATGGTCCTCACCCCCACCTCCATCCTCTTCTCCTCCCTGGGCAGTGGGAAGACATGCGTGTGCTGGAGACAGCAACGCTGCAGCACCACCGGTCGATGAACCCCTGCCCGCTCTACGATGAGTTCACCGGCACCCTCTTCCTTTTCTTCATCACGGTCTTGGGCAGAACTCCTGAAGCCTACCAGATCGTCACTGGCCAAAACGTCACCCGCCTCTGCTGCGTCACCAGCACCGACCAGGGCCTGAGCTGGAGCACGGCCACAGACCTGACGCAGCAGGTCATTGGCGGGGCCATCAAAGGTAGCCCACCAGAGAGGGGTGAGGAGGGGGGAGGACAGCCAGCAGGAGGGTGCACTTGTGTTTTGGCCTCCTGGAGCCACCCATGCTGTGGCCGGAGGTGACCTCGGGGGTAGGACACCCACGAGCATCAAAGAGATGGGGTGGAAGAGGACCCCAAGCGAAGGAGAGTGGGGATGGGGAGAGTATCTCTATCACTTGCATGGGGGTGGAGGCGATGGAGAAGCCGTGTAGCTATGGGTAGGACCATGTGTGAGGACAACTTGCTGCCCTCCCACCCCATCACCTTGCTTGGCTAGGCTGGGGGGATGCTCTGGACACCCTTCCACGTTGGGCACGGCAGGGGTACGATGGAGGCCACTCTTCACCTCCATCCCATCTCTGCTTCCCAGACTGGGCGACGTTCGCGCTGGGCCCCGGGCACGGGATCCAGCTGCGGTCCGGGCGGCTGCTGGTGCCCGCCTACAGCTACCACATCGACTGCAAGGAGTGCTTCGGGCAGCTCTGCAAAACCACCCCTCACTCCTTCGCCTTCTACAGCGACGACCACGGCCAGCGCTGGCGCTTCGGGGAGTTCATTCCCAACCTGCAGACGGGCGAGTGCCAGCTGGTCTCAGTGGACGAGGAGGATGGCTCCAACGTCCTCTACTGCAACGCACGCAGTCCCTTGGGCTTCAGGGTCCAGGCGCTGAGCACGGACGATGGGGCTGTTTTCCACAGGGGGCAGCTGGTCCAGCGGTTGGTTGAGCCCCCCCATGGCTGTCACGGCAGCGTTGTTGGCTTCCCCGCACCATTCGTGTATGTCCCTGCTGCCCCCTGGGACTCTGTGCTGTCCCTCCGGGGCTCAGCTCGCCGGCTGCTCCCTAGGATGCTGCCAGGGCTTCGGTCCGTGTCCACCTTGCAGGCAGCCAGTGATGAGCTGCCTGCAGTGGCCACCAGCAGCCACCACGAGCCAGCTGAGCCCAAAGAGGGCTGTCTTACCCCGGGGCGTCTCAGCCATGCCCGCAGTGGCACCCTGGTCCAAGGGGATCCTGCAGCACCCACTAACCCCGTTCCCTTCTTCCAAGCACCGACATGGGTCCTCTACTCCCACCCCACCAGCTCCATGTCACGGGTCAACATGGGGGTTCACCTGAGCACCTTCCCCAGGAACGTGGAGAGCTGGACCGAGCCGTGGGTCATCTATGAGGGCCCAAGTGCTTACTCAGACCTGGCTTACATGGAGCTGCCCTACAACGAGGCCACCATCTCTGGTGGCCCAGCCATCGCTTTTGCCTGCCTCTACGAGAACGGGACACGGTCACCCTACGAGCAGATCTCTTTTAGCATGTTCACACTGCACGATGTGCTCCAGAACATCCCCCTGACAGCCACTGTGTCCCGGCAGGACAGCGGCCCCCGACACCGCAGAAAGTGGGGGCGAAGTAGCTGCTTCATCTCCTAGTGCCTCCCCCCAGGTTGGCTCTCCCTGATCACCCAGTGCCGGACCCCAGGGCGCCGGGACACTCACAGCCTGGGGTCCTGCCACCGGCCAGCACAGCCACACCACAGAGAAGGCATGCGCTACCATCTCAAAACTGGACTTTCTCTCTTTTTTTTATTGCTATTTTTTTAATTATATAGTTGGTTGGGCACGGAGGCTTGTGCCACCAGCCCAGGCCCAGGCTCCTTTCCCAGCACACAAGCCACCCCATGACATACATAAGAGGGGGCAGCAACAGCACTGCAGGAGAGAAGGCATCTGGGGGCAGCCCGGGCTGGGTGGGGGGAACATGACGCTCCGGCTGTGCCATACCTGGTGCTACCACCCTGCTCCACCAGTTTCCCTCCCATGGTCATAAATATTTATGCTGCTTTTTTAACGATCCTGTTCGAGCCACTTCCTCTTTTTCTCAACGGTTTCTCCAAAATCGCCCGGTTACTGTTTAATCTGGCTGACTGCCTTTTTTTTAAACTACTTTGGACATGGCTATTTTCCTCGTAACCTCGTCAGTTGCGGGGCAAACATCCTCGCAGCACAGGCAAGTTCAGGTCTGTACCCATGTGGGGTCCCCGGAGAGGTTTAGGGGACGAGGGGGCGGGGATGGCGGACATGCTGGACCTGGCATCACCCCCGGCGAGTGCAGTGGGTCCTGGACCAGTGGGGATGAGCGGCTGCTCCTAACATCTGCCGCATGCCTGCGTGTGCAGGACTACACCGCGTTTCCAGCACTACCTCCCTCAGCTCAAGTCTATCCAAAGTCTCCCAGCCAGAGCCTGGCCTGGCTCCTGCCCCACGCAGGAGACAAACTCCACCACAAGCTGCCATAAAAGCAGATTAATTAACGAAAATAGGTTAACGGTCCAACTCTTATTTCTACAAAAACCACCACGTCACGTTTTGAACTTTGGCAGGTGGAGGCTAATAAGGAGCGGACAGGGAAGCCGTTGGGCTCAGTGCTAGGATGCCAGGAGCCAGGTCCCCACCGCCATCGCTCACCGGGCTGGTTTACAACCCCCCGTGGCTGCCAGCCCAAAGGTGGGGCATCTGCTCCAGGGTGGAGGAAGACATACCACCTGGGCATAGGGCTCTGCACGGAGGCAGCCCTTTGCACGCTGACCCCACACACATGGCTTCGACGTCTCGTGCGGGCTGGGGTCTCTTTCCCCCATGGGGGAATCTGTCTTGCACCGGGCTGGTATCACAGCTTGTGCCGTATCCCCGCCACGGCACTTGCCACTGGCCAAGGTACACGCGGGGATGATGCCTCCTCCAAGTGCCAGCCTCCTGGCACAGTAGCAGGTCCCTACTTCCCCTCGCAAAAGCCGCAGAGGCAGCCGAGGCAGCCGTTGAGGATCTGGAGGGAGGCCAGCACCATCTCAGCGGCGCTGATGAGCAGCAGGAGGGAGAAGAGGACGGCGTTCCAGGCCACGATGCCTGCTGGCTCCAGGCAGATGCTCCAGGTGCGATTGTGCACGTAGTTCTCTGTCCTGCGCAACAGGGAGAGGAGGAGATGCAAAATGACCTGCAGCAGGTCAGAAATCGCATTGCTTTCCTCCGTGGGGATGTGCCCCAGACACCCTGTCCTTCATTCCAAGGGTCAGCAGAGTGATGGGAAGCACCACATAGAAAGCTGTAGAAGGTGAGGACTTCTGGAGCTACCAGACTCTTCCATCACCATCAGCAAGCCCACCAAGCCCACCCACCGTAAATAATCCCAACTTAATTAGCAATAAGACGACGAGGCGGCACTAGCGGCTCAACCCCACTGCCTCACCTGGCATCCAGGAAGGGGTAGCCCCAGAGGGTGCCATGCTCAGAGGCGTTGTAGAAGCAGAGGGGTCCGTTGGTCAAACCCACCCCAGAAAGGACGAAGCAGGCGGCTGCGCCCAGGAGCGCCAGCTTGGAGAGCACAGCAGAGATGAAAGCCTGTGGGCAGCACCCAGGGAGGGACCGAACATCAGGCGGGCTCCAAAACACCGCTGGGCGTTATCAACGGAGTTTGGTTAAGGGGGCATAACTCCCCTCCCCTTCACCCCAAAGGGCTCCAGCCCTGGGGAGCCGAGGCTGAGGATGGAGCCAGTGCTGGGTTGTTTCGAGCTGGGAGGAAGTGGGCAGGGAGCTGCCACGCACAGCCCGGTGGGGCAGAGCCCATGCAGCAACACATGGGCTGTCCTCCAGGGACGCGGCACCGCGCAGCATCCCACCATAGAATCATAGGGTTGGAAGGGACCTCTGGAGATAATCCAGTCCAACCCCCCTGCCACAGCAGGGTCACCCAGCGCAGGTTGCACAGGAACGCATCCAGGCGGGTTTGGAATGTCTCCAGAGATGGAGACTCCACCACCTCTCTGGGCAGCCTGTGCCAGGGCTCTGCCATCCTCTCCAGTGGGGCCACGGGAGAGGGGACACCCTGCCACATCCCACCGTGGGGCCATGGGAGAGGGGGATCCGTGACATGTCCCACCACAGGGCCACGGCAGAGTGGAACCCTGCCATGAGCCAACATGGGAGAGGGGACACCCTGCCACAACTCGCCACAACCCGCCACAGAAGAGGGGACACCCAACACATCCCACCATGGGGCTGTGGGAGAGGTGCTAACCTGCCGCGTCCCACCCGTGGGGCCACCCGCCACATCCCACCACCCGCCGCTTGGGACTGCTTTGGCACAGGGGTCCCGGCGCCCCGCCTTACGTTGCAACGGGTGCCGCAGTCAGAGCAGCCAGCGCATCGCCACCCCACCGCCGTGATGTGGGCCGCTGCCAGCAGCACCTGCGGGAAGGGAAAAGCAGCTGGGGGACGAAGGGGAGGCACCTGCTCCATATCCCTTACCCCTGCTCCACAGACACGCGAGGGAGGATGCGGTGCGAACCACGGTACTCACAGTGATGCCGCCTCCCCAGACACCCGGCATGAGCTTGGCGTGTTTGCTGATGTGCCCCTCCGCCAGGTACTTGGATGCCCCACCGGGGAAGAGCAGGAGGATGTTGGCTGCCATAGAGAGCGTGCCCAGCGCCAGCAGGCAGGGACCCACGATGCGGCTGCACTTCCCCACGCACATGGCCGCCCTGCGTGGGATGGGGAGGAAGAGGAGGAGAGGAAGGGGCTGCCTTTGGCCCCACGACGCCCCCACCCCGAGCCCATCGCACAGCCGCGGGTGGATGGGAGTTTGCTGGTTCCCAGTTTTGGGTCCCAGCCTGCCCCACCAGCATCGCCCTTACTCAAGAGCAATTTCCAGTTGAAATCCTATTTTTCCCCACACCATCTAATTAATATTAAAAATAAATTCAATGTTAATACTGATCTACTGCCGCTGAACGGTTTTCTTGAGGTTATTTTATCATAGAAGGAGAAGCTCAACTTCAGACCTGCTAATATTTCTTTGCCAAACAGGGAAGGGAGTTTAGGACAACGGCAGGTCTCACACTGAGCCTTGAAACCTCTGTGACCCACAGCGTGGGCTCCTCCAAAATCCTACTGCGGGAAGGAGACCGACCGCCACGGCTCGGTTTGACTTTGAGTGCTCACAACGAGCCAGAGGGAGCCAGGAAAGGGGAGAAACCCTCAGACAAGGACTTGTGAAAGCCCATCAGTCTCCAATCAAAGGGAACAGGAACTCCATCCCCATCGCTCACTAGTCCTACCATAGGTCTGAATATGCTGACACCAATTAAAGTTGATAAAGCAAAGGTTATCACCTATCCTTGCGCGAGCCATCCAGCTCTGCTGGTATTTATTATATTTATTTATATTTTATTCACCTAGAAAGTGCCTGCCCGTCTCCAGGTGACACCTTGTCAAAAATTAGCTATCCCTCTTCTGCATCTGCAAGAAGGGGGACATGCAGCAGTTGCTCTGGGACCGCTGAAAGCAGCTTGGTTTGCTGTTGTCCCGGCTTCCGGCTTCCCAGCTTCCTCCTGCCCTGCCTTCATTTTTGCTTCAGGGTGTTTTTGTGGATTTTCCCCTTTCCTGGTGGCTTGCAGCCTGGTTTCGCAGAAGCTCCCTGAATCGGGCTGCGTCTCACGCTGGCCAGTTTATTTCGGGCTCACTCTGCTCTGGATTTGCAGAAGTAGAAGCGAAGAGGCGCCGCGTGGTTGTTTCCGTGGGAAAAGCTGCCTCAGCCCCCTCACACTCGGCATGGGGCAGGAGCGACTCCAGTCCCTGCACGGCTCGAGGGGACAGGGGCCACCAGCCCAATGGGGCTTTGCGTCCCTGCGACCTGCTGGAGACCAGCCCTACCAGGCTGCTGGGGGCCAGGGAAGGCTAAGCGTGCAGGAACAGGGCTGCAATACCCTGCTGTGTGGAGAGGATGCAAGCCAAGAAGCCCAAGGTGGACCACCAGCTCCACCCATCCTGGAGCTCCACCTCCCCTCTGCTGGCTATCCTCCCTGCCTTGGTTATAGAGATTCTAGGGCCTCTCGCCCTCACTGTGGTCCCATCTGCAGTCCAGTGATTGCGTGTGGTTGTCCCCTCAGAGCCATGAGCTGAGGGGGGTGCCAAGTCCCACCTCCCCGCTTTGGAGGACCTTCCAGTATAGCTCTTGCTCCTCTGGAGCTCACAGTGTGGGCTGCTCTCACCAGCCAGAGGCTTTTGTGATCTGCAAGTCTGCCCTTAACCTCCCCAAGGACTCTCCTTCCCATCCACCTCTGTCCTGGGAAGGCAGGACATCTCCTCCCCCAGGAAGCTCTCCATGGCTTGCTGTCCCCCCAACGCTCTCCTCAAGCAAGAAGCAAGTTTCCATTAGCTGCTTTCTTCTGCCTCAGCCAATACAGACAGACAAACCCCTCTGTCAGGGGAGGTAAAGCAAAAGTGCAGCTGAACCAGCCTCTGTTAGAACACTGGAAAGACAGACTCTCTGCCTGCCAGCACATCGCCATGGCCAGAAGCAAGCGGATGCAAGCAAAGCCCAGGGAACCCGTCCTCCCGCCTTCCCGGCTTACCTGGGAGCAATGCCACGCAGAGCCAGCAGCGTTCACCCTTGGATGAGCCCTCTCCTGGAGGCATCACCCATGGGTGACTATTTATGGTGTCCCAGCATGTGTCCCACGTCTTACTCCTCCAGCGCGAGGTCCACCCACTGCATCAGTCATAATCCTTCCTCTTCCACACAACGGGCTGCTCAAAAGGAAGAATGACTGTCCAGTCTGAATGAGGCGGCCTCTGCCGGCGCTGCAGCTGATCCATCGGTTTGATTATGCCCCCTTTCACTGGCAGAAGCCACGAGACCACCAAAACATGCACAACTTCAGATCTTAAGGCTTCTACCACGCCTGACTTTGGCCATTGCCTGAGTAGCAAACCCTGTTTCTCCTGGAACGACCTGCAATGACTACGTAGGGAGAACATTCTCCTCTCTCCTCCGCAGCTCACTCCAACCGCTATCGTTCTGTCACCATGAGTCCACGTCCTCCACCAAGGGCCTCTTCCATTATGTTTCACCTGATTTCCCTCATTGTGCAAGAGCTTTGTGTGTGGATGCTGCACAGTTCAGCTTTGCCTCTTCTCCTTTTTACCTACAGGAGGGAGAACACTAATATTTCAATAAAAACTTTTAAGTAAATATTCTTGTGTCTCAGCTGGTTCCTATCTCCTGCCCTTTGCCTCCTTGCAGATGGCCCAGCTTTTCCTCCAGGTGTTGAGCATACCCCATTACATACATGTCTCACACCTCCGTGATAACATTGAGAGAGAAAGGTTGTTTCTGGATATCTTAATTACTGCAAGTTATCAGACAACAGCATTTCAAAGTCCTATCCAGGGTACCCATGGCTGGCAGTTAATGTGCAATGGGGAAGCTCCTCTTCTGTCCCCACAGAGAAGGCCTAACGGTAGAGGCTCCAAGACGGGACAAGGACTGGGAGAACATGACCTCCGTGTCCGGCAACAGGAAATGGGGAAGCCGTAGGACAAAAGTTGGCAAAAATTGGGCAGTTTTTCTGGCAGAGAAGTTGCAGGCAGCACAAGCACAGAGGAGAACTGCCCATGGGCTGCGCAGACAAAAGGAAGAGTCTTCTCAAAGAAAAGTTTGGAGAAGGCTCAGGTTCCTCGTGCGTTCATCACAAGGACCTGAGGCACATCAGCTGCTTGGGACGTGGGCTTCCCCATCTGCAACAGCCACAGGAGATGGAGCGTAAGTGCAGCTGTCTTGTAGCCCTGATACAGTCTCGCTCCAATATAGGAGGAAAAAAAAGCAACTAAAGTGCTACCTTTAGGTTTAGAACCCAACTTGCTCTACCTCAGGGAACGCACGCGAGTAGCATTTGCCAACACGTTTCAAAGTGGCTTTTCCTGCTTCCAAATCAATGAGTACAGGACTGCTGAGAACCTAAAACCTCCCCTAAGTACAGCATGCCATGCTCTGTCGGAAGAAACAGAGAATGGAGTTGGAGCCCTCGAGTGCCACATGGAAAAAGATGAACGGGTGAGGCTGGGTTACATCAGCCAATACTGTTTTTCTAGGAAAAATAAGCTGAGAGGAGGAGATTATCTGAATGATGATAGTTCCTCTGAAAGGAAAATCAGAGTTTGCACCAGCGCGTAAATCCCCATTTTATTCTTAGATAAGATAAATCAGTCTCTAAAAAGCAGTCAGCAGCAAAGGCGAATCATGTAGGACATGCGGGACAGCAGACTGCTGAGAATAATCCGATTTTTCCTTCCTCCTTTATTTTTTTTTTTTTTTCTTAAACTTAGAAAGACAGGAAGCGTTTTTCACTCTGCTGGAAGAAAATGTGTTGCAACTTCATCTTGTGCCCTTTTCTACGTCACGGCAATCTGAGCATCCCACATTGCCACACACATGATCTGGTCAATCATCTCCCACAGAAAACCCCACGCCATTCGGGATGGGGGTGGTGAATCTTTTCCCCAGGGTGAATCTTTTCCCCAGAAGCGCTGATCTTCCCCTTACACCAACTCCAGCCTGAGTCTGTAATAGTAATAATAATAATGTTATTAATAGGTTCATTTTAGTGCTTCCCAAGTACTGCAAGCGGCTGCATGCCCCCCTTTCTTGCACAGCGACTCAATTATGGAGCATCAGCATGGCAGTTACAGGCTAGTAACTTGCTGCCAAGTCACCCGGCCATGGCACTGCCACACGTGGTGCCAGGCAAAGCCATCCTGGCTCAGCAAGGTCCTCCTGTGAACTCCTCCCCTGACACCAGATCGCAGCTGAAGAGACGCCGACTGCTTTCACCCTAGTCGTGTCGCGTCGCTTTATCCCATCACACTTAAGAGGGCTCGGCCTCTCCGGTCCACGGTTTGCAGATCACATTCAGCAGTGGCTCTTTCTGAACTTTAAGGTCTGTGAGCTTTTTATAACCACCGTGTCCGCTCTCTTAACCACGCTCCCCTGCTCCTTGCTTCCCCAACACCTTCTGGGCTGTGGGAACTGCATGGCAGGTTGGGATTCAAGAGTGGTTTGGCTTCAAGGAGAATCAAAGAGGCTGAACTGAGTTTGAATCGGCAAGATTGAATTGTTCTGTGCCAAACCAAAGTTCACCTCGGTCCTCTCTGGAGGATGCTCGGCACGATTCAGTGGTCTCTCCCACTCCTCTCGGTAGCATCTATTTCTGCCACTGGCTAAGATGTCTCAAAACTCAGGTGTGGGCACATTTGCTGCCACCAGTAATCCCCTTCCGCAAGCCCCGTTTGGAGTTTGTGGCTAGAACTCAGACTGAAGAAATACCACCACCACGCTGCTAGACAACATGGCATTTCCTTTTAACTTCCTTCTGAATCTCACTTGATTTAATACTTCAGATGAGCTAAACCAACCCAGTTAAAAGTTGGAAGGAGTTTGCAGAAAGGAAAAAGAAATAAATTAAACCCAAGAGGTACCTTGAGCCTATCCTGTAGTTCCTCAACCTGCAGACTGTGATGAAAAAATATTTCCAACTCAGCTGGAACAGGAAATATTTTCCTAAGCTGCATGGAGAGATCAGCCTGTTTTCCAGCCTCAATGGGCACACAAGCAAGTCTTCATCACTGAAACTGGAATTGTCCGTTTCTCTTAACACAGCGAGAGGGAGAGGTGTACACACTGAAAACAAAAGACAAAATCACTTCCAGGATACCCCTGGAGAGGCAACAGCCTTCTCCTGGCCTCCTCTGGAGGTTGGTGCCTCCCAGAAGGGTGTCAACCACGGAACTTGGACAACCTCCCTTGAGAAAGACTGGGGCAGTGGCTGAAACGACTGTTTCAGTGGAGACCCACCCGCAGTCAGGAACACGAGGATGACCCCACATCAGTTTCTTAAGCTTTTGTTTCCCCACCATACCTGCTAAGTTCTTGTCCAGAAGGGACTCTGCTCATTGGCATTTCACATGAGGCCATTACAGGAACATCCCAAGGAGCCCAAAAGACAATTGCAGAAGTTGGAGGCTCCATCTTGACACCACCTGTACCAAGAGGACATTGACAGTTCAGAATAGAAAGCCACATTTTCTCTGCTCTTCCATTGGGAAGGACGGAAAATCCTATCCCTGCCTCTTTTTATTCATTTACATAAGGGGATTTTTCCTATCAAGGTACCAAAAGTTTGGCTCACTTCAAGATTCTGTAACCTGCAAAATGGGCTGAAGCCTTCTTGGGGTAAGCCAGTGGCTCGCTGTAATCAACAATTCCTTGTAAGCAGGAACTGGATGCTTCCTACTGAAGTTACTTTGTCATATTTATTACCAGGCACAAACAGGCTTCAAATTCAGGCAAGCCCTGTCCTTCCCGCTGGGCAAACACGGAGCTAGTATCTAAAATAAACATTTAGACTTTTTCAGCTGAGCTGCAGCTTCTGCTACTTATTTTGTAAAGACTCCAGGCCAACGAAAGTGGCTACAGTCAGGGTAGGAAAATTGTAAACTCCCCAGAGGTCCAACAGAAGCTAAGGCACCCGGACCTATTCTGCCAAGTTGAGATTCACAGACCAGGAGGCAAAGGAAAATAAAACCCACCCAATCTGACCATTTTACTAAAAATTCAGACACAAACAGGGAATTCGGTTTGATTTTGTTTCCTTCTACCCCAATAACGTCAAGGAAAAACTCAAAACTCTCCATATAACGCAGGGATAGACTTTCATTAGAACTAAACCAACAAAAAAACCCAAACCCCAAAACCAAGAGATGAAGAAAGCTACTGAAAACAGTTTGTTTTATTTCCAGGATCAAATATTACAATAGGACATTTACATATATTTATAAAAAAATGCAGCAGTTGTGTATATAGATCAGAGGTTTCCTTGAGTTTGGTCCCTCCCAGCACAGTGAGCTGAAATATTCCAAATTAATCCTCTCCCTCCTCCCACGTGAAGTCGTCATCATTGAAGAAGAAAGTGGCTACCGTAAAAACTGACAGGCTTTCAAAATTTTATAATTTTGAAAAAAAAAAAAAAAAAGAGGCTGTTTCCTTGTTTCCTCTAATTGGTGATTTTACAGTATCAAAATGTCATAATTTTGACACTGTAAGTTCACCAATTAGAGGAAACAGCCTCATTTATAAAAATCATCTATCCTATAGTCTGGTGTCTCTGATGAGGCACCATGTCTCCGAGCTGAGTTTTACCCAGATGTTCTTCATATAAATCTGCTCTATAAAATAGCACCTCGTTGCCCTGCTCCAAGTACTTTTACTATCTATCCTTCTATACCTTAAAGTCTCAGCACCATTTAACAAGCAGTTACGAAATGACTTTTCTCTGTACTGCAGACACTCACAGTAATTAGAGACAGTGACCAAATCCCCAACTTCTGCAATCACTCATAATACACCCATGTGAAAAAAACAAAAAACTGAGGCAAGTTGAGGCACTGGTGTTAAGTGCCCCATTCTCCGATTAAAAACACATGTGTGTGTGTATATATATATGTATATACATATGGCTATATTTATTGGGAGTGGACAGACACTAAGGATCTCACGGACAAGAGGACACCGGAGCAAAAGTCATCCTGTACAACATCACAGAAAGCGTATCCATTAACCTCGCCGGTTCAGGGGCAGACAGCGGAGTATAACCAAACTGCGGTACGATCTTGGGCTCAAACAGAGAAAACCTTGGCGACACTGTCTTTGCAGAACATCAACCAACAGACCTCGACAGCCGGTCTCCAAACACGTGACTGCGGGTACTTCCAACAATGCAGATGGCCAACACAGGGTTCAAAAGGCGAGTTCTATTTTGCCTTTAGAACAGCGGATGTTCTGTTTTGTAGAAAGTAATTTCTGTCAAAATAAATAAATAGGAAGGGTGGGGGAGAGGAGAGGCTGCAATCAAATCTATTAAAACAGACATGGTGTACCTAGTTTTTATGGGACTGAGACTTTGCACTTCACCCACCTAAAGCGCATGTCCGCTACCCCTCCTCCTCTCGGAGCACAGGACTACCTGTTTTTCAACTAACTTGACTAAAAAAGGGATTAAACAAGAAGAAAGTAGTGACATTTGCTAAAAACTAAGAAGGGATAAAAATTAAGTGATGAGTTCCTGAAATGACATGCGTCTTCCCATTGTCATGGGCATTCCCACGCAGGTGTCTCTGTTATCTGTTTCTATGTGGTTTAGAAAAACAACCACAAACACCACATTTTACGCATCCCCACAGCCAGTATCTGACAAAATGCAGCACAAGCGATGCCTTGCCCCCAAAAGAAAATTACTTCCAGTTTAGCACTTGTTGCTCTTGAGCCCCTGCAAACAAGCTTGGTGCTCCGGCAAGAACAGAAATTTGAGAAATCAGGCCCTTCAGCAGTGAGGTTTATTTATTAAAACATGTACTAAAACCAGCTGCCAATTTCCGCAAGGGCACAAAACATAGCACCAGTAAAAGCGGAAGCTGGTAAAAGCTGGTGCAGATGAGTATATAAATTCGGTAGTCTTTTAAAAATGCATCTATGAAAGTAGTGGACCACATGAAATGCAAACAGCAGTGAAAAATGGACATGCTTTAACGGAGAAGAGGTGTTATTCTCCTGTAACAGCGAGGCAGAAGATCCAGGGAGCTCTGGAAAGCATGCTGATGTAAAACTGCTGTTTAAAACTACTTAGGAACAAAGGTACCTTTGGAGACAACTATATTTTACTTGGCTATTATGCACATACATGGACATTCCTTTAATATTTATCTTATCTGATTCACCAGGAAGGGCAACGTACTTCAGTCCATGAACATCAGGCATGTAAAAATTGCAGACCTAAATTCCAAACCTAACGAAAATAACCAAAAATGTTTGGCATGGCCTTGATCAGCCTTTTTTATGTCAGTAGGGAATGCAGTGAGGTTGAAGCTGGTCAATCAGCTTGACTTGGAGCACGTATCATCAGGAAGACCTGAAATCCTTCTCTGGGCCTCTGAAGGATCACAAGCAGAAAGCCAACAGTAGATGTGCCAACAGCACCTGGTAGGAAAAGCCAGCGTTCATTTTGCCTTGTTTCTGAATATTGCCGTGACTGTGACTATTAGCTGCAGTTAGACGTTAAATATAGAAACAAAGCATTGTTAGATGAAGAGCACACGCAAAGGAAACATCTCCGCAAGCAGCAAGAAGCTACAGCTTGAAACACATTAGCTCTCTTTAGTTCTCTACCCAGAAAGACTTCCACTGTCTACATGCACTTCTGCTCCTCCAAACTCATGGCAGTCCTTGCAACACAACGTGCAAATTACGGCCAAGCAACACCCATAGGAAGCCACAAACCACAGCCTTTGAAGGATTTTTTTCCTTTGTCCTTCATATTTCAACATCATATTTGCAATCAGAAATTTAAGGCATTTTTTCCAACCTTGTCAAAAGGAATGTGAACTTCAGATTTAACATCTAGAACAACTGTGACAAAGGCTCTTTATAAAAACAGCCCAACTAGCTTAACACCTTCACTGCTACAAGCGGTCGCAGGCAGAACTTGGTTAACATTTTCAGCCACGTTCCTCAGGCCAGCAAAACACATGCCTCCAAAACTCCAAAGGGCTTCAACATGAATGAAGATCTGAAGAGGCTGAATCCTGGTTGGTGCTGTTTCTGAACAGCTTTCAGCCACCACAGCACAGCTGACTGACGCGTGTGCTGCAACACTGGTTTTATTTGGGTTAGGAAGGAGGAGGAAAGAGGGGAGAGGGACAAAGGGAGAGAAGAGTCACATGCAGGGACACATATTTCTCAAAAACATTTTTTTCCTCTGCCCCCTGCTCCCAGACCAAAGCAAAAGAAAACTGGAAGAAAAAACACACCGGGCCAGAGAAACAAAGCAAAACAAACAGGCTCATAATTTCTTGGAACAGAACAAACTACTAGGAACTGTGAGACAGAGGGAAAAAAAAAAAAAAAATCCCATTTTCAATGTAGATCTTCAGTTTCACATTCTTCTTTCCCTGTTAGGTTATAAAAATACTAATATTTTTCTAAATAAAATCTCAAGAAATTAAAAATGAAGTGAGCGTAAGGACTCCTGGTCTCACTACACCAGCAGGCAAAACCATTTACCGTGCTCAAGAGGCATGCTTCTTGACGGTTTAAAAATCAACTTGCAGCAGCCAAGTGCAACGTTTCCTTCCTCATGAGAGAGGTGACCCAGCTCCTCTTGGCATAACAAAAGCAATGAAAAGCTAACCTAGGGCTCCCACTTCTGTTTTTGATAGCAAAATGATGAATGTAAGGTTACTCCTTTCCCTACAGCTGAGCAAAGAGGAAAGGAAGGAGTTGTCGGCTGCCCACCGCCCTGCACCTCAGACGCTTAGCTCTGAAAGAGGGGGTAAGACAGGAAGGTTCACAGCATGGGCCCATGCAGCGCACAATCTCTCCAGCAGCAAAACCGATGGAAGAAGTTCATGCTCTTGCCTGCAGTGCAGTTTCCCCCCTTCCCCACTGGGGATACAGCTGTTAGCTATTCTCTATCAGATTGCTTTCACATAGGACAGCCTAGCCCCACCTACATCAGGACCAGCCGCAAGGGGCAGGGGTGGAGAGAAGCTACCAGTAAAACAGACCTAGGACTGAAAAGGCAAGAGTCAATTTTGTCTGTTGAACTTAACTGCTAGAAAAGCTGATGTGGAACAACGTTCCCAGCGCGGATAACAAACCCAAGCCTGTCCAAAATGAGCTGGCCCTCCACCAGCAAACACAGCCAACCAACCGCAATGCACAAGAGGAATCGGAGGGACCACAAAGGCTCCCTGCTTACGCTGGCAGGAACAGGCAGGAGAGCAGGAAAGGTCACCATGCTCCCATGCCAGCCCACCTGAGGGAGACCAAAGGACTATCTATCTATACACGTGTTGGGAACTCTGTCCTGTCGGCAGCCCGCCTTGATTTTCTTGTGGCTAACCACAGAAGAGGTAATGAGTTTCAAGGCAACAAACGTAAGAGTGAGTTATTTCAACTAGACAGCTGGAGCTACTTAGGGAAGCATCAGACCTACATGGAACGGGTTTCCTTGTGTCCCACTCTCTCGTACGTCCGAGTTATGAATTGGGATATCCTAGAAACACAAAGGATCCTTCAGTCTACAGACGCCACTGCTGCTTCACAGACCAAACACCAACCCCCCCGGCTCTTCTGCTGGCCCTGCAATTCACTTTCTAAAGCAGCCTCCATGACAGAGCCTCTTTACAAACAAAAAAGGACATCCGATGTCACATCAACTGTTGATTGGGAAACTGCTACCAGATTTTGCTTTCCTGGTACTGCATCTTGCAGCAGAATGCAAAATAGTTTTTGTGTAGAAGGGAAATCAGTTGTATGATTACATGTAAAACCTCAATTGTGAGAAGACGACACCTGTGAGTGGGCATTACCAGGGGAAACGCAAGACATTGTCTGTGATTCCCTACATTCAAAGACTACAAAGTATGCAGGCTAGTATGAAATTAAAGGCAAAACATCTTGCAAAGTTTTAGTCTACACTAAATTTCTGACCACTAAAGAAAGTCTTTAACAAGTATAATCAGCTGACAGTTGCAGAGAGTTAGCAGTTATGGTAGGTCTCACATGCCGTTTTCCTCACTGATGAGAGCACACTACACTGAGTTCTTCATTGTAAATACACAAATTTGACATCCACCTTGAGGATGGTTGTTTTAGTCAACTTTTATCCCACTGTAATGCCTACCCTAACACCAATTGATGAACAGCTCAATGTTTAGAGAAGACATTGGGAAAACAGGGCACTCTGCACGGCCCAGTGTACGCACAGGATACGCCTGTGTGACTTCTGGTGCCACCTTCCGCAGATGAAAAGAGAGCCTAAATAAAGGAGCAGCTTTCCATATTTAGAGGTAAGTGACAGTAGATGAACATGAAAATAGAATAAAAAGCGGCCTAGAGCATGGGAGCCACCAGGCTGTGAAGTCCTTTATAAAGCATTAATTCATTCCACAGTTTGGCAAGGCTGTGTATGTTTTTAATCAATGAAAGAAAACCTGCCTAGGACTTGCTGTCCTGCTCAATTGCAGTCAGTGCTCTAAAACCCCTGCAAAGCTAGTCACTCCTGGGGAAAACAAAACAAAACACCAGGCAAAGAAAAAAGCCAACTAACAGGTTGCAACAGGCGTTCTCCAGAGAGTCCAAGATCTTTACAGTATCCTGCCACCTTCTATCATCATTTGCAAAATCCTGAGAGCAAGTAAAAAGGAGACACTTAGGGGATGTTGGGAAGAGAACAAATGGAAACCCCACCAAGGAGTCAAACCTGCTCCAACAGCAGACACGCAGATTTCCCTCGGGGCCAAGCAGTCAATCCCATATAGAGTATAGCTGGGGATTTATTTGTGGTTGGTTGCTTTTCTTACCATCTCTACTGGCAGCATTTAAAGCAGGAGGAAAACATGCATGCAATCTAGAAGTCTTTAGATTAGATGGAGGCAAAGTATCTCACCACAGCTCAACCCAACTCCTTCCCAAAACCCAAGTTTTCACAGAGTGGTGTCCCTGCCCATGGCAGGGGGGCTGGAAGTAGATTATTTTTAAGGTCCCTTCCAACCTGAACCATTCTATGATTCTATGATAAGTGAACCCTTAAGAAGGCTGTACGGTTAATGGAGACCTTTCATGTAGAGAATCAAAACAAAGGAAAGACTGTACTGAAGATTACACTCTCTCCTTACAGAGAGATGACTCAGTGCCTTATCACACACTATTTTCAAAAATAAATTAAACAAAACAGATTTAAGAATAGCAGCGAGAAGGGTATGTGTACTATGGCCATTCCAAGCCCCAGCATACTGCATACACAGATCACCGTTCTACTTTATTCCATGAAAACAAAGGGAAGATGTTCTTCTCGATGCTCTCCACAGGGCCCAAGCTGAGGAAGAAAATAAATCTCTGAACACTCTCATTTGGTCACTAGAGCAGGAGAAGGGAAAAAGAGAGAGAAGGGCCAGCCAGCTGCCTGCCTGATTTCAGCGCTGCAATCCTATGACCCTCAACTGCATATTTAATGAGTTGGTGTCCCAGGCAAAGAGGAGAGGGGAGGAAGGCTGGGAGAACTCAGGCCACGGTGCTAATTCCTTTCCTGCACAAAGACAGTCTCTTGAGGACACAGGCCTGCCTCCTGTAACGTGATCTCATAGTCCAGGTGGGAGAGTTTCCTTCGAGGGAAATTGGTGAGAAGTTCAAAGCGTTCGTTGGGGTATCCTTTTGACTGGACATGTTTCACAAGAGCCTGGAGAGAAAGAAAGGCAAAGAACTGTAATATAATTCAAAACAACACAAAATAATGTAAAAAAAAAAATAATCCTATTTTCCTTTAAAAAAAGTTTGCTATCACAGACAAAGGAAATTTTCAAATTTTGCATAGACTCTCTTTTACTTTAATATCTAATTTGGCCCACACGTGGTATGAATAATCATAAAAAATAATAACCAAGTGATCCCTTACCTAATGATTCTTTTAAACGGAAGGAAGACATACACAACATGTAAGACATACATTAATTCAAGTGAGCTGAATTCCCCATCACACATTCAAAGCACAGTAAAATAAGATTTGCAAAAAAAAAGATAAAAAAAAATATCCTAAGTGCCCCAAAACAGAAGCCTCCTCACTTGTTTATCAGATATTATCCTTACATTAAACCTAAAAGCCACCAAAGAAGCAATTTTGTCAGGTAACATTGAGAAAAATAAATGCAGCATTTTTACTACAAATTTAAATTTTTTTCCTGCCTTCAAGAAGCATGAAGTTTTGGGGTGGTTTTGTTTTTTAAAGCTCTTTTCAATTCATTGACTTCTCCGCCTACAATAACGATTGGGGCAGGATACAGAGGGCACTGGGACGAAGGGATAGCAGCCTCACAACCCACCAAGCAGATGCAGCAGGAAGAACTAATGTCCATGCTACCATGGGAGAGACTTCCCAGGTTCACCAGGAAACACAGCAGATGAGAGCGTAAAGTACAAATAAACAGGGACAGAGAAATGGAGATTGGCAGAACAGTAGGGGATACACCAACTGCAAGACTCAGGCAGAATGAAGAGTCATAGTGTTTTAAAGAGGGGAAAAAAGACAATTACTAGGTAATAAAATGGAAAATACGAAAAAAATAAGGGGGTCCCAACAATACTGTTTGCATAGTTTTGGTGTGCAATTTCTGCCAGTCAATTAAGTGTAACGAGCTAAGCTAAGAGTATTAAGCTTCTACTAGTACCAATTATTCCACCAGCTTCCCCTCGCTATTTAGCTGCCGCTTTGGGACCACAGCAACGCAGCACACAGAAAAAAAAAAAGTGGTTGCAAACAAGCAGTTGGCAGTTACTGCTGCAGCTCACAGGCAAGGGGCTCAGGAGATCACTTGGGTGGCTGTTCACTTTGGTGTTTGTGCTCTGGTAGGAAAGCTGTCGGTCACATGGTGCCGACGTGACACATCACAGCAGCCCACAGCACTCTTCCTAATGTTTTAGGGGCATCGACGCAGACAGAGCACGAGGTCAAGGAGCTGCAGGAAGAGGTCAGCTTGTTCTGTGGCATCAGAGCAGAAAAGCAGGAGGATGCTGGCAGCAATGCTGCAAGGGCAAGAACTGAGGCCCCGTGGTGCAGACAGAATGGGATGACCAGAGGCATGACACAACCACAGGGAGAACAGGAACTTGCAAGATAAGGCACCTTGGAGACCTGTGGCTGCAAAACGGCAGCTATCCTATCATTTGGGGAGGAAAAATAAACAAATCAGTCGGAAAAAAAAGATCAGTTGGAAAAAAAAGAATACAGTCTCGGCAATAAATGGAGAGGACAAACAAGTTCCACTGGAAGACACAACTGGACCCACTGGTCCTACTCAGTAGGTCAAAACCATCAGGGAAAAGCAGTGCATGCTGGTGGAGGGGACTCCTGCGGGGGACTGAAGCCCTCAACTGCCGACTAACTCTGAGTCTTGGAAGCCTGCTGCTTGCCTTGAGCCAAGATCCAGAATGTCACAGGGAGATTGTCAAAACTCATCAAGTTCCAACACATGTCTGCAGTGCACCCTTGCAGCAGCGACAGCACACCTGAGCTGCATCAAGAAGAGTATTGACAGCAGATCAAGGGATACGATTCCACCACTCTGCCGGGCCACACTTGGAATACTGTGTTCAGTTTTGGTCTCTCCACATTCAAGGAGGACACGGAAAAACTGGAGAGGATCCAGTGGAGGGCCATCAAAATGACTAGAGCATTGGGCATGCCTCGGTACATGAAGAAAGGCTGAAGGACTTGGATTGTACAGCCTAGAAAAGACTTGGTGGGAATATCATCACAGTGTTCCGATGCAGAGAAGATAAAGGCATTTCTTTCACAAAGATGCACGGTGACAAAAGACAATGCACACAATTGCTCCAGAGGAAATTTCATCTGAATACAAGGAACGAGAGAAATAATTACTGTGAGAGAAATTAAACTTGTAAGCTGCCCAGAGAAGTGTTGGAATGTCCCTTGCTGGAAGTACTCAAAATTCAGCTTGAGAGGGCCCTGGATAACCTCATCTATAGTTCTGCTTTCAACAGAGGGTTAGGCCAGATGATCTCCAGGGATCCTTTTCAACCTTTACATTTCCAAGATTTGATGACTGCAGAGCAACCAGGGAAGTACCAGCACGGATATTTCTTCCAAGTTCATCAAAATCCACACACAAACCAACCTTTAGTATTAGGAGACTGGCGCCCCAAGCTCCTCTTTTACCTGGACTGTTCTCCAACAGGCTTTACAAATTACAATGCCTGTGTCTGATGAGGAAAGCAAGTAAGCGGGCTTAACCTCCTTTTCAGGTAAGAAGGACGATCAAAATTCCTTTAAAAATAGCCGTATGTAAAAATTCAGTTAAGTTTACTGCCCACATCTCCCTCCCTGTCCCATTGAAAGGCCAGCCTTTCCTGCACACCTTATGACACTTGGCAGACAACTAAAGTTATTCAGGCAACAATGCAGACAGAGGGCTGAGCTGCTGAACAGAGTGAAGTCAGCTACTTAATTGCACACAATGAGCAATTACTTCTACAAAAAGACAGTGTTGCCCTTTTTTTTTTTGCCTGGAGGAAAAAAAAAAGGATTACAGTAATATTGGAAGCATAAGCACATCCTGGAGATAACCGTGCATAAAGAAGCCACTCTTGATTGATAACAATGCAATGATTTAAAAAAAGGAAAAAAATGTTTTTTAAAAAGAGCTAGTGGTGGTGGGAGAGCAACATTTTATCATTAGTTACACTTTAGAAGTTTAAACAACTCCTCTCCTTAAACAATTTCTCTTTATAGTTCTGGACAGGTTTAAAATGGAAGCAACTAAGGGCTGAAAAAAATGATGCTCACAAAGAAGCACCTGAGACTTGATCTGGCTGAAATGATTTTAAAAGATCACATGACGTGAGCACAAAAGGTGCCTGTTCAGCTCTGGAACAAAAAGATAACTTTACCCAGAAACCTTGACTTACTTAAATTCCTCTGCTGACTGTAGAGCAGGCGGCAATAAAGGAAATCACATGCTGAGATTAACTTCCTTTAACTACCGCAGTCCATAAAAGGAGTCAAACCAGAAATCAGGATTATCAGGAATATATCAGTATTACACCTACTTATCACCTAAATAAACTAAGTAAGTAATCAAAAGTGCTACATGTTTAATCATACATGCAACTTTAAGAGACTGCTTGCAAAACGCAGTTAAGATATAAAAGAGTACTTGGATAAAGATTATACACCAATTACTGCTATGAGAAAGCAAGAATGAAGGTCTAAAAAGTAAAGCTGACTCCTACAGCAACAGCGGTGCTCTTGACAGTGTTTCTCAGTCTTCATATTTCAGCCCTAGGACTCCATGTGCAGTACTGCAGGCAGTCTACAACCGACCCACTTACGCTTGGTTTTGAGAGCACTGACAGTATAACAAAAGCAATTTCCCCCCCCCTTATTTTCAAGGCTGAGGATTCTCATCTAAGGATGAGAATATGAGCTTGAGACACTGTGCACTCCTAGAGTGCTGCAGACCAGGTTATAGTCTCATTGTCTGTAAGAGACATGACACTTTTCTTCTACATCTGCACGAGATCCTTCTGAGGAGGTGTGCTTTTGCCTTCCCTAATACTTCAATACAGAGGTTTTAGGTTAATTTCACTAAAATGAGCTTCGCTGGCCTCTGTGCCATAAAAACTCACAGCTAACAGGAATACACACTGCTTCCAGATAAGCACCTGCAAAATTCTGATGGAAATGCCATCCACATCGACTTCTCCAAGGAAAACAAGCCCAAAGCACAGTTGATATTCAACAATATTGTACCCAAAGTACAATAATTAAATAGTATTATAACGAATTTGTTTTGGGAGAACTTCCTCCAAACTCTGCTCTGTCATTTGTGTCTAGAAGGGAGTGTGGAAGTATAGTGAAAGAGATGGAGAAAAAGAATGAAGAGTTTTGCCTTTGATTTTACCGTTATCTGACCACAGACAACGGTTGAGCTTTTCCATTTAGAAAAAAAACACAAAAAACAAACCACCATAAACAAGTGACCTGAGAGCATTTTACAGTAATTTAATGATGAATGCAAAATCCATTTAGAGTAATTTCAGAAAGGAAACCAGCAGTTTTAGGACGAAGGAAGACACCGGAGTGTACACACAACCCAAGCAGCAATGGAAACATGCAGAGCCAGCAGAATCTCCTGATCGAAGAGAGGAACGACAGGGAAGAAACACAGCAGAATGACAGCACAAGTGCGCCCTGGATATACCACTTTCACTAGATCTGATTTCAACCGTGCCACCACAGGGAAAGAAATTCTCCAGTTTCCTGTACTCAAACAAGGATTCCGTTTAACTCCACTCACCAGAAGTTTAGCTTGTTCAGGCAGTGAAATTTGTTCCCTCTTTCCATCTGGATACCTTAGCATCAGCTGTGCCTTTGGTCCTAGCATAAAGGAAGTTACTACAAGTTAACAAACAACAAGGCAGCTGAATTGAGCTCTTTTGTAGATTTCAGGGGGCATGCTTTACTGTGCAGCATAGCAGGGTTAGGGACTGGAGACAAATAAAAGGCTCCAGTCTATGAAGACGTACTTCTACCACATGTGTTTAAAATATACACATCAAACTCAGGACTCTTTCAGGAATTAATAGGAGTGACTGAAAACAGTCATCGTTCCCAGAGAAAAGCACGCTGTGCTACCTCTGCCTTTGAGACCACCTCACAGCTGCACCCCAACTCAGGCACCACAGGGAGGAACGGAGGCTCCGGGGACTCGCTTGTATGGGCCAAAGTTGCATTACTAAAACTCAGTCCAGACCGTCGAGGCAGCCAAGCTAACTGTGCACGAGGTGGGGCTGATGTTTCTCTGCTTCTCTCTACCATACTGGTAGAAGCCCTGGCGTATGCACCCGCATTACACCAATGCGTACTTTATTCATGGACAAGGTCTCAAACTAAGAAACTTGAGCTCAGTGACTGACACAACTCTGCAGTTTGTATGCCAAAGTGGTGCTGCTGGCAAGGTGAACCGCTCAAACAGCTGGTGTCAAGGACGGAGTAAGACAGAAGAAAAGATTTAGTTTTTCAAAACAATGGATGAAACCACGCTTGTCAGCGTATAAAGATTTTTAGGAAAAAACCCCAAAACACAGGTCACTATAAAAAAAAAGTGGCAACTTACCATTCACATCTAGGCCCTGAAATGTACTTTCAGGCTTGTCAGTTGACTCCTCCAGTATCCCTGCATCAATGCAAGGCAGTACTCGGTGATTTGATGTTGTGCCAGGCTCAGTCCTTGCAGGGGGCTCAGGCTGAGGCCTCCGGCTCTCCTCTTTTTTATACCCCAAGTCCTTGTGCGGAGACTTCCTCATCTTGGCAGGATTCTCCGATTCCTCCTCCTCCTCAGATCCGCAAACCGAAATAAACTCTTCGCTTCCAGAAAAAAGCTCCGACTCGGACTCCTCATCTGACCGACTCTCCTGCTTGGCCTGTGAGGAATCAAAATGCGTCTCCTGTAACGAGGCTCTGATGGCAGCTTCCAACTGGCTGTCCTCACTAGCATCAATGAGACTCTCCTGTTGAACACAGACATAACACAAATACATAAAAATTGCTTTTAAATGCATACTGAAAAACAAGAGGACATCAGTCTTCCGAAGAGAAGCTTCTAAAACTGTCAGGAGCAAACACCATGGAAAGCTCGTCATACTGTGACTACTTAATGACGACTCCTTGGAGTTTCAAACAGAGCGATATATTTTCCTTCCACACACGCACAATTCTGTGACTGCTAAATCCAAAACAAATGCTGAAAGCACAAACTGCACAAATAATAACAAAATAGTTATTGTGCGAAAAGGCATTCCGTGGCACACCGTATTTTTCCATGCTCTTGCACTAACTCATTAACTCTCTTTATACTACTTAATGGGAAATCAGTACAGCAGGATAAAGACACACTAACATTTTCTTTCGGTTTTCCCCAGTCCTCCCAAAGGGCCTCATACTTACTGAACGAGAGCATTTTTGGGGAGGACTAGTAGAATGGCCATCCAGCTGTCCATGCTCACTCAGGAACCCAGTCACTTGGTCCAAGAAAGAAGTCACATCTAGCTGGTGCCACTCCACTAGTTTCTGGCCTAGGGAACAAAAGATGTCACGAAACGTAATTTCAGCAAAAGATTGCGGCTCAGCGGTCAAACACACCAATTCACTGCTGTGCATGCACACTGTAAGAGGCCGTATTTGTGGAACTGAAGCTTCCTACAGGCTACCACCTGATAATTATGAAGCCTCCTCCATTCACCCCCTTGAAAAGATTTCAGTCACGGACACATATAAATACAGACCCTGTTCATTTCCATTCTTTTCTTTTTATCCATGGGAACATGTGCACAGAACGGTGAATTAGGCATCAAAAGGAATAAAAGCCAAAAAAGCCAAAGTTTATGAAGAAGCATTTCTACATTCTTGCCTGCTTTGATTCTACACCTTGGCAAACAGCACTTGTTTCCACAAGTAAAGTGCTAAGAAGTGTACTCTAACTTCAGTTTCAACATTAAAAAAAAAAAAAAAGGGGTTGGGTAGTTTAAGTCATACAGCAAGAAATCTCAGCTCTGACTACAGACACTATTACTTCAGTTCTGAGAAGCAGGAGACCAGACAATTGATATAGTGGCATTATATGATGATAAAAGAAGAAAGAGAGGTGGTATACTAAAGAAAAAGTAACAATTTCATAAGACCCAGAAGGGGAGGTAGAAGTTTGATTCTTCAGTTAAAAACAAAAACCAAACTCAAACAGAAAGCCCAAAGACAAAATGGTCTTTCAAAATTCAGATGCAATTTAATGGCGTCTCTGAGCCTCACAAAGCTACCGTGCACAGAGCAAGAAGCAGATTCACGTAATGCTTACAAATATTGTAGTTTATTCATCAGATGATTCAAGCAGCTTTTAAAAGGACACTTACAAGACATTCATTTCAGAGTTTTACCACCAGGTGGTACTACTACTACCTTCATTTTCCTAGCAAAGTACTTGCTAAACTCTTTCAAGAATGATAACCAAATACACAAAATTTCAGCAAGCCTCGCGAGTTTTATTCCCTTAGATCCTCCAAAACATACTTCTTCACTCTTTCAGGACAACAAAGTCTCTCAGAGCGCAAAACAACGTAACTGAGATCCTCAGGTGAATGTAACACATACTGTGAAAGATAGTATACTAGCCCACAACCGCCAGTCCTTCTCACTGGATATATAAACTGCAGGTAACCCACGGTCACATATCTTACCTGTCCTGGGATCCAGGATGGAGACATAAGGGAAGTCTGCTAGTTTATAAAACTGTATGTACCTCTGTCCTTCCTCACTGTCGTGGTATACCTACAAAACACCACATTGGAAGAAAATTACTGGATGGAGAGGGAACACTAACAAACTGTATCTTGAAAACGTACAAAGTTTTTCCTCTGTTTTACAGTATACACTACAAATGGTACATACAGTTCTCAGTAACTCTCACAAGCTGAAAATACGTCTACAATAGTCCACGTATTAGAAGCTACGTGGTAACATCTTGAATGCACAAGTGAAAGACAGTTTTTGCATTCAAATGCACATCCATGAACTACATCTCCACGAACTACTGCATCTGTTCTGAAAGTTCACCAACAGAACTGCAACAGTGCTGTTTTATTCAAAGTAGTCCGTTGTTTTCACTGCCCCATCTACCAGGACACCAAGTTACCAGCACAGCTCCATTAAATTTCCCACCTGCCAAAAAATGAAATGTTCCCGGATTATGTTCTTCACAGCCTCATTGCTCCAGACATCGCGGTTGAGACACTGACAGGCAAAATCTTGCACATTCTGAATGTTTATCATGAGCCATTTGTTCTGCATCTGACCACACTCCTTGGCCTGTAAGCAGAGAGAAAAACTTCATTAGACAAAACTGAAGAGCCAGACTTAATCAATGCCAGCAATGATCAGTGATGGCTTCTAACGCTGTCAGATTTTTCACCAAAGCCCCTTCACAGTGAGAAAGATGGACAGTGCTAGTGAAGAGGTGTCCACAAAACGGAAGGCGGGGCTGAAAGACCCGCTTTAAATGAGACTGGTTGAATTACAGAATCGCATCGATGAACATAGCTGCTGGATTTCAACAAGTCAAGCACAGAGTGGGAAAAGCAATTTGGGGGGACAGGGAAGGACACAGGGACGCTGAACAAAGTATTTGTTCGGGGAAGGCTGTAGTCAATCACACTGATCTGACAACAGAGGAAAGACCTGCTCATTCTAAAGATAAACCTGTGGATCATCTTCTATTTAAGTAGACTGCATAACTGACAGAGGACTGGCATCATTTCAACAGGACCCCCTCTCTGCGTGTTTTCTTTTTTCTCTCCAACTTTTGAGTTACTCTATTACTGTGCAACTGCCAAATTAAGCATCCTTTTTTCTGATGCTCGTTATCCAGACTGCAAGTGGGGAGGAAAACGGGAAGGTGCAGGAAGAAATCTTACTGGTTTGAGTCACAAAGCTGGCATTGTCTGATTGCTTGGTGGCAAGTTAATGGTAGGAGTTTGATCAAGAATGTAATTCTGATCGCTGAACTGTCATACCTGTTGAAAAAAAGAGGGCTATATCAACAGCAGGAATGTTCTTACCGCCTGGAAAGACTGGAACTAGCATATGAGCTCCCTTTCCTTTTAAAAAAAGAAAAAAGGTATTTATTTATAAGTGTGCCCACCATCCTGCTGGTAATGCACTTAACAGCAAATTCAAGGAATTAGGATGTTATGCAAGATTTTGCTGTTTTGGGCAATATTTTGTTCCCCAAACCAAAGTTTTTAATTTTAAAACGAATTTTAGCCAGTGCACTTTTGAATAGTCAGCCTATCCAATGTGTGATAGACAGACATGTGAACCCCCACACACTTAGCTTCACAAAGTGAGGAATCTCACTCTACAAAATTTATCTGCACGGCCAAGTGACCTGCAGAGCCAATTTTTATTTTACTCAAAGGAAAAAAAAATAAATGTAGAAGAATGGAATAGGCCTCCTGTAAGGAGGTAAGGGACCTCACACTGACTACTTACCACTAACATTACAGTGTCAGAATCCAGTATTTGGTCACCAGGACAGAAAAGCAGGGCAGGTGACACCGAGAGTAACTGGTAAGGGTCCTAAATATAGTCATTATGCTTTTATGTAAAAGACTTGTTTTGAGCGAGCTGTGGATTTTTGAGAACTAATTCTAGGAAATCAGTTTAAGATGAGGTCTACAGGTACTGTCCAAGATTAAAGGGAACAAAAATCCATACGTTATTTGAGTAAATTGGACTGCCTTAGTGCTGTGTTCTAGTGTAATCCATATTGGATTAAAAGAACAAACTCAAAAATATATAACTAGAAAGCTGGAAAGTGTGTCTCACTCTGCTACACTTACTTTGTATATTTTTCAGTATTAGTGAAAATGAAAACCTGGCTCTACCTTTCCTCCGTCCAGCTAAGGTCCTCGAAAGGATGCAACCAGGAAATTCCACACGGAACATTTGCAAAGATGAGTTTTCACCAGCAGAGCAGGTATAGCTTTTGAAACTAGTTTTAGCTTCCTTCTAAAAACAACAGGCTTCACATTTAACATTTGAAAGGACACAGTTAAATTGCTACCAACTCATGCATACACAACTCTGCTCTTACACAGCTACTGGGGTTTTTCTGAGGGGGTGGAGGTGGGTGGAAGGAGAAAAGCATGGGGGGAATAAATACTGTGGGTTTGGAGATTATATTGGTGGGTCATTTTGGTAAGTGACAAAGAGAACAACAGAAGACTTAACAGCTGGCTTGCATATCCTGAAAGCTATGTCTGATGGCTTTAGATCCACTACTGCCAACATGAACTGCCCCCCATTTCTCCTCCTCCTTCGAGAGGTACAAAGGCCAGCACCAGGCACTTAAAAGAGCATGCAGACAGGGTAAGTACAGAACTACCTCACTGCAAGCATCTCTGTTCAAGCTTCCATGAATCAGCGGAGTAGGAACTTTCAAAGACACAGGCAGTGGATCTCAGATACAACTGGCCAGACGCAAAACCCAAACAAAACCAAACTGATCTGCCTTAAGTTTACCTTTCCCTTTTCTACCCACTCACATTTTTCATCACTACGACAACTGATAGCAACAAACCAGCAATCTGGTTAGACAGTGTGTGAAAGTAGCCTTGTTTTACACTCAGTACTGGATCTTGACGGGTAACTTCTAGCTCTCACACTACTAACAATAATGTGTTTTCCTCTCATTTGACTTTTCTGAACCATATATGGTTTACAAATTTTGTGGTGGTTCTTCTTTGCTCAGCTTTGCTGAAATGCACTGCTCCTCTACGTCAGTAAAGGGAAACAAGGAAGTGGAGCCATCATCTTGTGACCTTCTGTACATCTGCTAATCAAGCATGATTCAGTTTGAAAGATAACAGGTGACAGAAAGTCACAGCACGAGATTATCTAACAAGAACTATCCTATCTGTGCTAGACAGGCTTCTTGCCTGGGCCAGTGCAGGACAGGGCATACACATCCTTCTATTAACCAGCCATTCCTGTGCCAAAGGTGCATCTGCAGGCTACGCTTATACAAACGGCCAGTCTAGAAGCACTTTATGCGAAGTTAATTGCACCATTTGAGTACAATGACTAGATTAGCTTCCAAACTATTGCTGCTTGCTACATGCAAAGAAAAAAAAAGTCAGTATCAGCTGTAAAGCAGGGAGCAGCTAGAAAAGGTTTTAATTTGTAAACCAAGGAAATTTCATATAGGCAGGCTTGAAACTCTGCCACATTACATACAGTCACTTCACAGAAGTACTGAACTCCTAATGAGTGTTAAGCACTGAACTGCACACGCCAGAACTATCCCCTCCCTAAACACAAAGTGTAAACTAAAGTCAATTTGGTGTGTACCCCCCACAAATTAAATCATATCTCACATCACACACATGAAGAGATGAACACCTCTGCAATTCCTGAAAGCAGTCTTTGACATCAGAAAAAAACAGGCTGTTCTTTAAATAAATTACAGACCAAACATGCTTTGTATTTATTATACTCTAGTGATTTATTCCTAGCAGATTCCACATTAAGGAGGTAACTCTGAAGCTTAATACACATTAAAGCTCAATATTGCAGTCAGGAACCGACAGCTAAAAATCCCTTGTGCAATCTTAACTGACTCTTAACAGCCTAATCATATAACCATGCGACACTCCTCAAACACAGACTTCAGTGACACTGTGTATTTAAGTTCTGAAAGCTTCTCAAATTTTCTAGTAGGAAAAAAAAGGCAATTCAGGTTAACAAATTGCTGGCATATCACTCGTTTGCCTCTGGTTTACGTAGCCCCATTCTACCAGCCACTAGGTAACTAACATCCAGTGGCTTAGCCATCATGTTCAAAAGGCCCACAGGATTAAAATAAAGTCTTTTACAGATTTTCTGTGCCAAATCTGTTTCACCACATTTCTGTGGTGTAATTAAGTTAATCACACACTTAACTTTACAAGTATAGTGATCACAAGTTGTTCTGTATGTGAAGCACACTGCTTTTTCACAGATTAAAAAAAAAAACCTAATATCATTCAACACCTGAAAACTTCTCTTCAATGAAAGTTAATTCTCACCTACTCTTAAAAGCTAGCATTACTGAGTTAAAATGAAATGGCAACTTTCAGTACCTTTCTGATAACAAAGCTTCTTTGTAATTGGAGAAAAATTAGGTTTTTTGGGGAAGACCAAAGATAACCAAATCTACTTACTATCAAAATTAACCTTAGAGTACCCAGAGAGGAGCAACGAAAGATGAACAACAAAGATACATGAAAATCTTAAGACCAGATGCCGCCACTCTTCTTAAGTTTGAATAAAGTAATAAATCCTAAATGATCCTATGATAAACGTACACAGCACAACACAGCAGAATGTTCTTGCACACCCCTCCGGAGGTGAGAGTACACCACACACCACCAATAATAATAATAAAACCCCACTTAGACTGACACTAAACTACAAGAGCATCAAAATGACAGTATTTAGTCCTTGATACTTTGGAATGTAATAAATATCTCTGATTTATCATCTAGTTTATGTATGTTTATCTAAGCGTACAGAGAAGGAAGACACTATTAGCAGCTTGCTAATTTTGGGAGACTCCTGTCACTGGATTCACAGGAGGCCTGACATTGTCCCAGGCTGAAGCAGTACAGCAGTCTACAGTCATAAAAGGTAAAACAAATTGAGAAGCTGAAGGCTTTTATTGTAATGGAGTTAAGGACCGCCAGTTTCAAATGAAGAATGTCCCATAGGACAACGAACTGTACAAGAACACAAAAAGCTGAATACCAGAAAGTGTACATGTCTTTAAATTTGAGTTACTGCAAAGAACAGGACAAAATGTATATATACAAACCACCACGCCCATTTGTTTTTTTTGTTTTCGTTTTTTGTTTTTAATTTACAAGACTGAATAAGAATGCAGAGACTTTAGGACAATCAAATCTATCAATCAGTTATTTCACCCTCTGAAACTACTTTTGACTGTGGCCGATGCCACAATCAACATTGCTAAAGTCTTGATATGTTTTCAGCAAGCACGAGGAAAGACTAGCACACATCTCAAATTGCACACCCGAGGTCAGAAGGCACTGGCTGACTGTGTATGTTCCAGTCTGAAGCAGCGCTGGCTGTTTTCATGTGAATTCCCTTTACTTTTGACTTTACCCACACATTCGCTTGGTTCACAAACAGCTGTGAACCACAGGCCCAGCAGGTATCATCAGTTGGGAGGGCCTGGCACAACTTTGTTTGAAGTAAACCCTGAACCGTGTATCACAAGGCAGGGATGCCTCAGCACCAGCGACTTCAGTCTGCTCCTCTGCTTCCATCGCACCAAATTACCTGCTGAGGCAGACGCAGCCATCCTCTGTCACCTTCCCTTCAAACCTGGAATTTTGTTAGAAGATTAAATATATGGAGGGCACTGTTAGAACACAGGAATTAGTGACAAGCCAACTGATCCCTGGTGATTTGGGAAGCATAAAAAGAGAGATGAAGCCAAAAGGATGAGAGCTGGAAACTCAGTAAAGGCACACTTCTCCAAAACTTCTCCAGCAGTGCTCTAAGATTTGTGCATGGCAGGATAGGCAAATGTGAAAAGAATGTAAATAATATTTTTGTTCAGCTCATGAAGTCAGATCTCTAGCACTGTTTGCAGCATCTGTATTGCACCACTTGATCATTAGTTTGCATTCTCACAAAATCATCATATAATTATAATTGATCCAGCTACTTAAAGATGACCAGGTGGAAGTTCAGTAGTAACTGCAACTTCTGAAGAATATCTAGAAATTATGGGCTCAAAAAATAAAAATATATACCCATTTGCATATTCTCTAATCACTAGTTAAGTCACTGATCCATACCATAACAACTTAGGACTTGATCCACACATGCCTACACAGACAGAAAAGGTGACACCTGGAATTATTTAAAGCTAAGTCTCCTCCTCAGCCAGACAATCTCTTGGATTCTTTTCCCATCACTACCAGATGCAAAAGACAAGCACTGTGATTTTATAGAAAAGCGAGACCTCTACTAAAGATAAAGTTGTGCCTTCATGACAAAGACACACGCAAATACTTTTACTAGCTCAGGTATCAGAAACCACTTAGCTGTGTTAACATAACTCCGCCTCAGCTTCTTAGCAAGACTGTGCTGCAAACTACATAGACCCTTGGGAAGTACTTGCTCACCTATCAAAAGCAATCTTACCCCAGCTTTTTCTGTATCGCGCTATACAGAGATACTTCAAGGGATGCAATTTTTCCATTTTGACCGGCCTCCTTTGTGCACTAAAGTCATTCACCAAGCGTGATTTGCCACACTGACATTGAAACATAGACAATGTGGTCTTCAGTTAAATCCTTCAGTAAGTCATCCACATTTCCACATGCAGTCCATCAAATATTTAGCACTGTATGGTCCTCTGTAACTTTCTGATCATCCGACAAATGGACCCATGCATGCCAGCAGCCTAACACAAGGTTTCCACGCTGTACACAGTCATCACATAAGGAACTGCACCAAAATTTCAAAACTTACCGTTTCAAAGCTGCCTTTGTGCATCAGATCAATGGGAGGTCTGAAGAGGTCTGCTAGAGTAGTGAGTTTCTTATCTACTGCCCCTCCATTTCGTAGCTCCTGTTCCTGTCGAACTGCACAGCCCCAGAGGAAACGAAGCTGAATTAGACAAAATACTCAAAAGATGGATTTATTATTGACTATACACTCATACAAAAAACTTCAGCACTAGAGTCACACGGTTAGACCACACTGAACGAGATTAGCTGCTATGTAAGGTAAGAACCCTGGCTTTTCCTAGCTTTCTCAAGCACTGGGCATTTAAATAAGTTTTAAAAAACATCTTAATAAACATGAGTATCGGCAGAGGAGGTCATATACCAATATTTGAAAACAAAAGAGCACAAAAAAGCAGTGGCTTGTCCTCAGTGATGCTTTCAAAAGGGGAAACTGAGCTAGATTGTAGCACATAACTTTTACTCTGAATATTTCTATTCCAGTGTTTCTATTTCTTGACTGTAAGGCAATCCCACAGAAAAGAAAAAGAAAAACAAAACTTAGTTTACATGCAAAAATATCTTTGGATGTTTATATTAAATATCTACTCTTCCCACTCAGGATACCACTGTCTCTTTCAGGTGAACGCGTTTTCAGACTTGTTTATCCCCAAGTACCTGCTCAAAAGCAGGTTTCTTTTAGTGATATCAATTCCATTTAAAATAATACAGAACATATTTCCTACATACACATGATCATACGCAATAAAGGTAAATCACAGCAATTGCTTACATAAAAATGCAGTGATAAAATGTATTTTACGGAACCAAGTCAGCTGAAATGGGGAATAACTATCCCACGACCGAAAACTTTCCAGTAGTGAAAGGAGCTGTCAATGGCCATAGTGTACAAGCCATTTTTTAACAGCTGTTGGATCCCCAAAGGGAAAAAAGCATCCCTGTGGAGCAGGCCCCGGAGACAGGAAATAATCCTGACTTTCATGGCCAGGGACACTTCTTCAGACATAGCCAGACAGTGACATTCATCTATGAAGTTTTACCAAAAAGCATGATAAAGTTTCATTATAAACCCTCACAATGGTTTTACACGTTGTGCACCTCTAAATGCCTTATAACAAAGTGGAGATGGTGAGAGAAAATTTAAGGGTATGATGATTTTGTAAATGGTATATTTTCATTTACACAGTTGCCAGTGACTTTAGTACTTGACAAGTTCATTACTACTGGAAAACCTGTCAGGGGAAAGAAAGTAATTATGAATACTCATTTTCAGTTCAGCATCCAACAGCACCTAAGTATATGGGAACCTGGGCGATGCAAAACACTCCAGCAACGTCAGCGATAACACCCGCACTACAGCTCTAACTCAGCTGTGAAATATCTGGTGTTCTGCTGTCAAAGAATCCTATTCTATAAAACTTAATGGCTTAAACAACAGCCAGTGCTTTGTCATTTGGAGATTCCGTGTATGAACAGACAGACAGTGGTAAACACCAATTAAATTCAAGAGAACCTTGTGTGCAGCCAAGGAAGAAGTCTCAGGGCTACTCAAATCTAGACAAGAAAAATTCAGTGGATGAACTTAATTTCATTTGGTGTTAGATTCTTCCCACTTTTCAATTCCCTCTAGAGCAGAAAAAGTTGGGTTTTTTAGAGTTATCAGGGAAATATCTGCCATATGAAAGCAGATAGAATACACCGTCTGCAGGCTTTACTTACGTAGCACAGGCAAATATGTGGACCAACATCTTCACTACCTGCTTCATATATCCATTGTTCAGTACTTTCCCTTCAGCCACCCCAGAACAATAAACTAACAACGTTAACTGTACCACAAACATGGAAGAGACATGTGAGCAAACAGCACTGACACAACAAAAATGAACAGAAAACCAAACCCTTCTGCTATGCAGCAGGCAATTTAAAAAACATTCAATGACTGAGAACTGTCATAGCTTACAATGGAAACTATCATTCAATCTTAACTTGCATTAGACAAAAATTGAACCTCTAGCTTACTGACGTTTAGACACTTACTGGTTTCTGTTTGAAAATCCCGAAAACCATCAAATATTGAGCGCGCAGGTCTGCGTCTTTTAGGAGCTGAGAAAAATAAAAAAAGTATTTCGATAATTATTTCATAATGCTATCAAAATAATTACATATTTGTACTTTCCATCACGTGCGGGACAATAGATTAGGAACATAAAGCATGAATTATGGGGGACTAAGGTCATGAGGAAGGGCTGGAGGAGGATGAGAGGATGGAAATAGGTAATCTGTAAGACAAATTTCCTAACATATCCTCCCTCCCGCAACCACTACCCCAAAAACAAAACATGTCTCAACAAAACACAGAAGTTTAAAGTTAGTCCTTTCTGATGGGCTCACCCCAGCCCATCAGTGTGTAGTGGAAATGCTGTCACAGCAGCAACATATTACAATTCCCACCAAGATTTTTACAAAAGACCTTCAAGTAGATTTTAATCTTTAATCTTAAACTTGAGATTTTAGATTAAATTTGAGATTAAAGTAGATTTCAATCTTAAACTTCAAAAGATTAAACCCTGTGGGAGAATGTTTTCTTTTTTAGGAAACACGTTTCATTTTTCTACTCTCTTATCCAGACCCCCTCCCAACTTCCTGGCTGGACTGGCAACAGCCAAGCTCCTCCACTGGATTCAGTGCCACTGTCCGCAAGGAAACCTTCAGAACAGACCATGTGCAGCTGGACAGAGACGGTGGCCCAGGCAGAAAACTGGAATAGTACCTAAAAGTGCCACTGAAGTCCTATGGTATAGCACAACCACTGTACTTCAGGTGCAAACCAAAACTGCCTGACAAGACTTATTGCAACTATTAATCTGCATTACTATTAACTGAAAGCAGAACAATTTTAGATAGAACTTTAAAAGCCTAATTGTTACATGATAAATAATAAATAAATTAAACTGAGTAATCTAAATACAATGTATACCCACCAGAAACCTTTAATAAGAAAAATTACTTATGGTGGAGAAAGTACGACGTCACATAACAAGTACCTCCAAAATTTGATTTTAGAGACCTTTCTGGTTTTGCACCCACAGCGCATGCAGCATCTTTCATCTTGTGCCACACCAAGAGCAAAGAACGGTACACAGTTCTTGTTCCTTGCATTCTTCTGGTACAGAGTACCAAGGAATATCACAGAAAGTAAGCCTGAATTAGGAACACACCTATGAATAATGCCTTTTTAACTCCAGTAAGTAACATCTCTTTCACCTCTAAATGCTCAGGCACAAGTACAACCCATTAAAGCCAACTTCAGAGCAACTTTAACCACAGCTAAGAATAGCACTTGAAGGACCACTTCAGCAAAAACAGCATTTCCCTTGCCAGGCTTAGCTACAGCCTGGCAGTGCTGGTGAAGGTGTTCACAGCAGTCCAGACAGAGGTATTACTGATATCTTTTGTAGTGTGAGATGGGTTCCATGTATCTGGCACAGCACAAATGGATGAGGTCATCTCTTCATCTAGAAGAAAACCCAAGCTCATACAACCACCTCAATATGATGCTGTTAAAACCAGAAACTGGCGAGTTCCCTGTTTTGAGGTTAGAGCCGAAAAAAACAAATGAAGTATCTCTCCAGCTTCAGCTGGCTTGTCAGGCTGCTACAGCTTATAAACAGAAGAGGCATTAGTGACCATATTAGCACTGGCGAACGAGACAGTGCCAGGAGCCTATCGCTGATCCACAGATCACTCAGTAGGGCAGTCAGTGACAGTGCATCTGAGATCAGCGTGTGACAGGTTGACAGAAAAGCACCAAGAACTTGGGTCAGCAGATCTTACTCCTGCACTTGTTAGATTCTTGAACCCACAGAAGACTACAGACCTTTGTCAAAACCTCTGTTGAGCCACAAAGAAAGCCAGATGAATAAGCTGGTGCAGTATCTTCAGAGAACCCTTAGCAGGGCATCTTCCTCTGGAACCACCTCTCAGCTTGTGCATCCTGGCTAAAGACCTCTCTGATACTGAAAAAAAGGATCAACAGAAAACCAGTTCCAGGGATAAACCTGAAGCTTGGCTGCCTCCTCCTTTCTAGCACAGCGACTAAACAATAGAACATTTCCTATGGGTATGAGACCACTTTAAAGATGAGCACTTGGAATGCCTTCCTTGATAAAATGGGAAGACACTCAATCCACTTGACATGGCAAAAACCATACAAAGAGTCTCACAAGGCTAGAGGAAGTCAGCATAAAAAGAGAGAGCCTTAGATCTCCATACAGGCATGGATGCTATAGAAAAGGAGAGGATAATGCACCAGGCAATGCAGTCCTGCTACAGAAGTTCCACCCCTGTGCTGCTATAAAAGAACCACTAAGGAAAAATGGTTTGAGACTGGGGTTTTGAGATTCAGAATGTTAGTGTATTACATGAGTACTAAACAGTGTTTTAGACAAGCACCCGAAAGAAAATAGCTTTTCCATCACCTGCTTCCTTAGAGCAAAAAAAATGTTTCAAAAGCCAAAGTGATACACTGCTTCAGAAAACAAACAAGAAAACCTGCTGCATGGTACAGTTTAGAAAGCAAATTAAATTCCTAAATAAGAAATGGAGAAAACAATGAGTAATCATACAGTTCAGCCCTTCTACCATCTCCCGGACAAACATGCATTCGTCCTCTTCATTTCCACTCGTCAGTCAAAGCTCAAGCTTTTATCCCACCACCTTGAACACTTCCACAGCAGTATCACACGGTTCTGAACCCCAGAACGCAGACATATACTTATCAGAGCTAATTGGCTGTTGCCTCACAAAGTCTCATGAAACTGGAGTGAGCAAATTGGTACCATTGGGAATGTAGCACCTCTAATGTGCGAGGTTTTCAATAACACTGGTGTATTTCCAAGTATGCAATCATGTTACGTGGCAGTAGAGTTGCGGCAGCAAAAAACACAATAAAAATACATACAATGCTTTCTTCACATTCAGCAATTTCTGTTTTTCTTTTGTCAGTTTGCTCATCTCAAAGTAAAGAAAACAAAAAAAAACCAAAATAAGAACCCAAGCCTACCTCCAAACAAGGGCTCAGGCTCTACTAAAATTTCTTGTTTTTGAGGAATTGGAGCTCGTACTTCATCCCTATCAAAGAGGAAGAGGGGGGAAAAAAAATAATCAGAGAGATGGTAATATTCCAAGTATATTCCAAGTATATAAACCACATCCCATTGTGCTCCAAAGGCTCCAGCAACTTGAATCAACTAAGGAAGGTGTTGTACCGTTGCACAGAATCAAGAGACTTGGGGTCACCAGGGACCTCAAGAGACCATCCATTCCCACTCATGGCACTGAAGCAGGACTTAGTATATTCTACATTAAGATCTGGCACGGACGACCTTTCTAAGTCTTGACAGAACATTACACAGATCCCTGTGTGACTAGATCCCAGGCTTTGTCAACCAACTATTCAAACATTTTTTTCTTCTTTAACAACTGCCTTGAAACTTGGAAAAGTTTCTTAAAACTTAGCAAAGGCTACAAATTAATCCACTTGCCACCCTCCTCCCCTCATTATCTACATAGAGGGAAAAAAATTAACATCTTCCTTATTATAAGCTTTCTTCTGTTGTAAGGCTTTTTGCTTCTACATGAAACTCACAGTGCTCTCTTTTCCAGAGGAAGGAAAACAAAAGGGTCAAAATGGCCATTTCCCCCAGTTTCGGAAGCCATTCTTTGCTTACCTAGCTGGGCTCCCTCACATATCAACAGCCCAGTTACACTTGCAGAGACTGCTAAACAATCTGAAATTATGACTAGGAGAAAAAAGGGAATCACGAGGGCTCTGAAACAGTATCACTTACTCAGGGTGGTCACCTGGCTCATGGATCTACACGAACGAGGGCAGGGGCTCACCCAATGAAATCCATAGCTATATCCTGCCTATGAACTACTGCTGAAGCACCCTCTTCCCTCGGACTCTTCGAAGTTGTAAAGGGTGCAGTTTGTGGCTCTTGGCCATGCAGGTTTCAAAACGTAACTCATAATGTCAGCAAGATGCGCTAACCTTGCTATTAACCTCCACATCTTTGATTGCTGCTGTGAAGCTAGTTATTCTCCATTTTGCATTTGCATATTTATTGTTTTCTCTTCCTAGAAGTAACACTAAGCTGACCAGCACCTGGAGGGTGTCAAGTATAAAAAAGAAAGTATTCCAATAAAAACTCGAATCTCGAGTCACTGATGTGCCAGAAGTTGACTAGAAATAAGAACTCTAACACCTACAGATACAGAGTTTTAACTTCATTACCTGTCAAAGGTTCAAGCAGGAAGGCACTTGTATCAAGTATAAGGGTTAGTACTAAACAGTTGTTTAAATTTATACATGTGCTTCAGAAGTGTGAGTGGCAAGCATTTCTTTAAAAGTTAGTTGTCTTTTTCCTGAAGACTTTCATACAGACAAAAGCATGGCTAGGTTTAATTTCGGGTATTTAATTAACGTGACTTATACCAATTACCTTCCACTCAAAATATTCCACTTATCCCAAGCAGACGCATTAACAGGCAGCACTGAAAGACACTCCACCGTGCTCAAGTGGAACAACTCTTTATTTTATTGGCGTCTGATGTGTAAGACACTGATGCAGATTTTGTAGTGGCTTATTCCTCTGCATACTAGTGTACACAACCTAGCCTTTCTATGATTCTATGATTCTAGTGCCAAATCTGGTTACACTTAAAACAACACAATAAAACCCTTACAAATGGGAGTAAGGTCACTACATTTATAAAAACCAAAACAACAGAACTTGCTAACCACCAAATTAATGTAAAGCAAGATCACTGGAGCAACTGAAAAGCAAGAATCTCTTACTACTGGATCCCCACTTTAATCTCTTGAGCTCTGTTTGCAAAAAACGGTATGTATAAGCTACAGAAAACTTCTGAAGTACGTGCAAGAGAGATTAACTTATGTTCCTACACACCAACTTATGTAATAGGAACTTAATTACCCAGAACAATATTGGAGCAATCAATTTAACAAGATCATCAAAAAAGCACATATTAAAGTGAGTTGACAGCAGGTTAGAAGTGACAATTGTCTTATTTGTTCTGCCTTATGCTATTAAATTCTTGAGACAGACTAGTTACAGACATGTTCATTGGGTACATACTCAGTGTGCGGTCGAACAGCAGACACCCCTGCAGAGCTGGTGCTGGGCTCCTCTGCTATGCCTCCACCATCCAGAAACATGGTGACAGCCATCTCCAGGTTATTGTTGCATGCTTCAAGCATATGCTTTCCCACGCTTTCACTGGCACCTGTAATGCCAAAGAAAAATTAAAGCATTCTTTGCAAAGCATTTTAATTGGAAGCGCTAGGAACAGCTGACCAGCAAGCTTTTTCTCTCAAAGCGTTAATAATTAGACAGAAAAGTTCATCAGCTGCCCTTTACCTCTGAAATACAACTATGAAATGAGATGAACATACATGTCTCACAGGGGAAGTGAATGCCCGCATACCTTCCATCAAAAGAAAACTTAGTGGAAGCAATCTGAGGGATTTTAGCACAGTTTTTCTATTTGTCTAGAGGTCAGACCTTTTCCTGGTACAACTTTCAAAACACGAGTAGGCATACACCGAAAAAATCCTCCCTAACTTAACATTTTAACGGGCGAATATAAATCAGCTGATAAAGTTTTTTAGCTACTTATAATAGATATTTAGAGATGGAAGAAAAGATACTCTGTTTTACTGATAACGCTAAAAGCCGAAAACAAACCAGAAGCTCAGTTCACTTAGCTGGGGGCGGGGGGGGGAAGCCAAGAGGGAGAAAGTAGTACTTGTCTGACTTGTCTGCACAGTGATTTGTATAATGGCTAACATTTATTAAAATCTCTCCAAAGCGCAACAAAGTGCAGCCTTATTCTTGCTGCTTAGGATGAATGATCTAAGCAGAATGAAATGATTCTAAGCATCATTTGTAACTCTTTCCTCAGAGGGTCAGCCTCTGCCTCCCAACTACTCCTCAAACACCATACCATCAATGGAAGAACCCTCATCATCTCCTGCACCAAACCCTTTACTGTCTCTATAGGTGGTGGGCTGCCAAAGAGCTTATTTTCATATGGGAAGGCTGGTAGGGAAGAAGAGTGGCAAAATGCAGCTGAACCAGTTTGGGAGTAGCTTTTGGATCTGTAGTAACTCTTATAAGGTTCACTGCAAGTCACCAAAACGAAGAAAACACTTTCCCCAGTATCAGAATCACAGATAACATCAGTTTGGGCAAAACGCATTTGGACGTTTCTCAGATTTTCTGGGAAAGACTCAAGAAGCTCTAGTTTGAACAGACTAATAAGAGAGAATACACTTTGAAACTGTTGAGATAAATCAGTCCTAAATGATACGCACCATTACATCAAATCCCAGAGAAAGCCAAGTTCCTGATGGAATTGGTTTTCCAAAAAAAACCAACCTGCCATGATAAGCGTACTCCGATGGCAGTCAGCCGTATTTTAAGACTTTAATCGAGATGATGAAAGCACAAAATAAAAACTAGTGACATACCAAAAAATGATGCGAAAGCATCAAGTTCGCATTCTTCAAACGAACCGCTCTTTGGCAGTTTCCGCTCATTTCAATGTCAACTGTAGCAATTAAACAACACCTGTATAGTTTGGAATACTCACACCACCCTACAACCTCACTGTACAGTCATGTGAAGTCATTAATTTAGAAGAATTAGAAGAAAAATTATACTCAACTCTTTGATATTTAAGGAGATACCAACACAGAAGGTGCTCACACTGATTATTCATCGCTCCTAAGGAAACTGCCATCACATGACTGTTTTCAGTGCCTGCGCTGGCAAACAGAAAATACTAAATACTTGTTAAGCCTCAAAGCAAATTTCAAAGAGATGCCATCATTTCATTGGTAAAGATACATGGGAGCTATATTCCCTTGGCAACACCTTCCTGGATGAGAGCACCAAAGAAACAGAATTCTGTCCTCTGGATAAGAGAAATACAATCAAGGACTATTTCTCCTCATTCCCCACTATCACCTACACTAGAATCAAACTGCGGTATAGTATTCATTCAGCCTCTTCCCCACTGACAGGAGTGATCTCGTGCACTTAAAGTTGAAAGCTGCTAACACAAACCACTGCGGGCGTGTGCTTCTGAGTACCTGTCAAATCACGCCAGTAACAGCAAGACAGGCTCCGTAACAACACCCTTTTAGATATAATCTTAAATTCTGTTAAAATGGAAAAACAACACTTCAGAACTCTACTTCAGTAGTGGATGGGTGAAGCCCAGGCAGGTTCTTTTTTTCCTTTTCGAAAGCATAAGAGGCGTGCTTTTACGCTTAATGTAAACCATCAGTGTAAGCACAAGAAGCTGTCAGGAAGAGCAAACTAGCATGACTCCGCCTCTTCTGGTTTGTTTTTTAGCAAATATCTCAGGCACTACTGAAAAGAAAACACAGGGCACATACTATAATGAAAATGTATATGCTGTAGTTGCTTTTTATTCGAGAGGGTTTATTACAAAAGGCTTCTTTAAAGATAGCTGAGCGATCACTAATTTCCCAGTGGAATGTCCACAGCGTACTGAACCCCCTCCACTCTCCCCTTCAGGATTTGAGTGCGTCCAACGCTGTGTACAGGGATGCAGCCTGAAATCGAGCTGGTTACAGCAACCGAAGTAAAAAGCAATTTCACTTAGACCAACCAAAAGCCGAAGATGTTCCATGACATGCTCCTTCAGCGTTTGATAGGCGATGCCGTAAGCAAAGGGGAGCCACCGTGAAGCAGATTAAACGCAAAGTGGGTCACGCACTCAAAGCGCACAAGCCAAAGCAGGAATTATCACCTGCCGCAAACTTCAATTTAAAAGCGACTTGCTCTTTTCGTCAGCAAACTAAAATCTCAGTAAGTCGGCCATGCTCTAAGGAATTTATTTCTCTTTAGACGCGGACTCGGGGTTCAGCTCCAGCCTCCCTCCCAGCGGTCAGCTTTATTTGCAGAACGCGGCTCCCGGGGCGGGGCGGAGCACCGGCACCCCCGGGAAGCTCGGCCGACCGGGGACAACCGGGAGGCGCCACCAAGCCGCCGCGAAGAGCGAGGGGGAACCCAAGACGGGTGCCCGGGGCGGGCCTCGGGCACCACCCGCTGCAGCGGGCCGGGCCCCGCAGCCCCTCCAACGACAGGCTCGGGCCTCGCCAGCGCCTCTCGCTTCGGGGAAGGCCGCGGAGGCAGCAGCAGGGCCTCCGGGGAGCAGGGGGAGCCTTCCGGGGCCGCCCGCCGGCGCCGCTCCGCCTCATCCCGTGCAGCGCCTCACGCCGCGGCCCGCTCCTCCCGCCCCCGGCCCGCCGGGGCGGCCGCCCCCTGACGCGGCGGCGGGGGCCGGACGGGAGCCGCCCGTTAAGCACGCAGCGGCGGCGGCCGGGCTCGGCGGGCCCCGGCTTCCGTGTGCCTCACCCGTGATGGCGGTGAACTGCTGGATTAACCCCTTCAGCGCCGAGGAGGAGGCGGCCGAACCCCCGTGCGCCGCCATCTTGCCGCCGCCGCACAACAACCCGCACGCCGCCGGGCCGCGCGCTCTGCGCAGGCGCGACACCCGCCCGCGCCCTTCCTCTGCCCGCCGCCGGGGAGGCGCCGCGCCGGGCCGCCGCGGGCGGGGCGGGGCGGGAGTTGCCGTGGCGACGCGGCCCGCCCCGCCCCGCCGCCTCAGCGGCCACCGGGGAGGCGGGAGTTGCCGTGGTGATGCGGCCCGCCCCGCCCTGCCGCCTTCAGGGGCCCGGGGAGGCGGGAGTCGCCATGGCAACGCGGCCCGCCCCGCCGCCTCAGCGGCCTCCACGGCTTTTGAAACGCCGTCGCTTTCGTTAATCGCGGGGACTCAGGCAGCAGAGGCCTTAGCGGCGTTACTGAAACACTCGCGACATGAGGCCTCTGCTTCCACACCGATTTACCTCGTCACAGAGGCCTACGTCGAAGCAAGGGAACTGTCAGGCCTTTGCCCTTGCACAGAAGCATGTACAGGCAGGGACGATAGGTGCTGCAAAGGAGGAGGTAGGACCTGAGGTGACCAAGAAACGCTGCTGCTGCTGGTCCTGTTTTGAGCTCCTGTCCAGTTTTGAGCTCCTGTCCAGGGAGCTCATTACAAGGCAGTCTGTGCTGTCAGGATACTTTTGCTGTCAGTTCTTCAAAGTCAGAAGAGAAACAGCCTCAATAACAAGCATGCCGGGTGTTTTTGATCCCTCTGTGTCCTGGTTTGAGTGACATGACAAAGGGTTAATTTCTCTTTCAGTAATTTTACTTTTCAGTAAGGTCTCTTCTAATGCTAGGGGAAACTGCATTTTTAAAAGACTCTAGTGAAAATATTTATGAAAATATTTACTTTATAGCCAGCTCTGAGGTGTGGGTTTCAAGGTCTCAGTGTTTTCGATCTCACCAGGTGCGGGGATGAGGAGGAGCGAGACCCGGGCACTTGACCCAAGCTGCCAACAGGATTATTTCATACCATGAACGTCACATTCAATATAAATTAGAAAGTTTGCTGAGAAGTTCTCTCTCTCCCTTGATGGCTGCGGTCCAGAGAACTTCTCACTCCGGTGCCGGAACCCTGAGCCCTTCCCTTACTCCCGATGCCGCAGCGCTCACAGGGTCCCACATTGGCTGTCCCTGCTGGGAGAGCACGGCTTCTGCTGATTGCTGATAGAATGGGCTGGGAATAGTCCTTGTGCATTTTCTACTGGTATCAGGATCAATACTGGTTCTTTAGTATTATTAATGTTAATTATCTAGTCTTATTCTCTTAAATCTGTTTGTATTTCAGCCCTCGGGTTTCCATGTTTTCTCCTGATTTCCCTTCCTGGGTGGGAGGGGGTCACTGGGTGAGAGAATAATTGTCTAAACAACGATAAATTGTTGTGGGTTCTTCAAACCATAACACTATGCTACTTGCAGAAATGGCATCTGTAGAAAAGGAATATTTTACTAACTTTCATTTTGTTTTACAACATAACACTGCACGTGACTGGCCTGCTGCCCACACTGTCAGCAGGCTGGAGTGTTCCAGAGCACCTTGTCATTAACAAAGTGTCAACCAAAGTGAGAGCGCACAGAAAGCAGAGCTTTCCTTAGAAGTTTTAAGACAATTTAAAAACTTGCTGCTGTGAAAACGAGTAGATCTGTACCCTCTCCTGCTCCTCTCCCTACCTCCTCACCCCCACGCCAGCTTTGGCTCTTAGGGAGGTGACCAAGCCTGACAAAGTATTTGGGTTTTTCGGTACTTGTTTTTTTTTCCCTGGCAGTTGGATGAGCTGAACTTGTTCACAAAGGGGACAAATAAGCCACTAGAGCCAGCTGAAGGCAGAAGGTGAGCTCACCCTTTTGAGCAGCACTGAACCGTTATATCAGCTCAGACAGATGAAAAGATGAACTCTTGCTTCACAAGCACCATTAAACCAGCTGATTTCACCTGCTTCAAAGCGCTCGTACCAATGGAAACAGAGTATTGGTGCAACCAAAATCTAGTCAGCAGTAGCCAAATTCCACCCTCCAACAAGAAAAATCCAAAAGGTTGGGCTGAAGAGGTGCCTGGTGAGGAATGTTATGCCATGCACGCAGTGCATGTGATCAGCTTTGAGATCCGACCTCGGATGAGGCTGCTGGACTGGCCTTCTGGTATAGGTTATAGGTTTTATATATTTTGCAGTTAAAGCTGTGTTTTAACTAATGATTGACTTTTTAGTCTTGTGGGTTTTTTTTCCATCCTGCTTTAAAAAATGACGGTTCTTATGTAAGAAGGTCATTCTTACACTGAAGACAAAACCCAGGAAGTTGGAAAAACACAAATAACCCCCAAATACTTTAACGCACCTGCACATAAATATACACACACCAAACTACACTGCTGTACTTTGAAATGGGTAATTTCTGTAATGTTTGTAGTGATTTTCAGTGGAATCACAGCAGCAGGATTTGCTATTGATGGCAAGGAAGTGAGCCCATGTGAGACTGAAGAGTAAGATGCAAAAAGCCCCCACTCCTTACCCAACTTCTAACTGGGATTAGTTCAGTGCATTTCATAAACCTTATATGGAAGAGACACATAATCAACACGTTACAAGGAAAAGAAAGAATCCACAAAACAGCTTGTGGAGGGAAAGGGAATGAAACTGGTGTTAAATGCAGCGATGCCATATCCTGGGACATGGCTTCCCGTGCAGCTGAGCTAGTTACACATCGCCCATTGCTGCCTGAAAGGGAAATTCTCCCTTCTGCCTTGCCCTCTTCTGCCTCGATATGTCCCCTACCCCTTGAACACCTGGAATTAGATCACGGAGAGTCCCCAAGTGCCAGAGCTGGCACAAGCGTAGGAGCCCTGCCATTGGCAGTGAGGTTTTAGAGCAGCTCCCAGCGTGTTGCCAAGGTGTCCTCAGATAAGACTGCACGATGCTGCTGAATTAGTGAGCTCTCACACCGCGTTTTTTAAACAAAATCTCTCCTATCTTATCACTAAATTTATGTTACTTAGTGTCAGGGACAGAGCTAGCCCCAAAGCAATGAGAGCAGTAAATTAAGTTTAACCCTAATGCAGTTAAAGGCTGCTAGGGGATATAGATGTCATTTCTAGCTCTTCGGAGTTTACGTGTATATTTAGGTGTATGACCACACATGCTTCCCTTTCTTCCTTTTTCACCCAGTATCTATCAAACATCAGGACCCTGTTGCAAAAGCAACTCCAAAGCCAGCACTGCTGTACTGGAGTATAATGATGATTGATCTGAGAAAAACACAGCAGTTAACCAGGGTCAGAATTTGTAATACACACAAGATTATTTCTTACTTATCAATGGCCAGCAGTTCAAAACACTTGTGATCCAGACTCTGTCAGTGCTAGACATTAAAAGCAGTGATAGAGGGCAGACATTGAAACGCCTTGGGAGGGGTAAGGTACAGCAGGGACGTCAGGACCATAGAAACAAACTGTCTCCGACTGCAGACAGTTGCATCAGGCATAAATTTTGGCAGCCACTGGCTGCAGGGGTGACCTGTGTGGGAAGAGGCCAGGAACTGCCCTGCACCACTCCAAACCTGTTCCTAAACAGCCCGTTACACCAAAACAGCAATAAATCAGAGGAGCTTGTGCTCCCTCTGCTCAGGGATGCTTGAGAATGGGCAGCAGCCACTGGGAGACGCGATCTTAGAAGGAGGAGCTCCATCTTTTCAGTAAGTTAAAAATAATCCAATTTCAGAAACTGTATAATGAGGCTGAACAGACTTCAAAAGTAAACTCTTTCTGCTCAACTCTTTTGAAAACGGAGAGTTTACTTCTTACATGCTTATCATGACTGGAAAGGCTGAGTGTCACTAGCACAAAAGCAGTCACTATCTTTGTCTTAAAAAAACACTTTAATGAAGGCTTATACTTAAATGCCTGGGCAAGACAGAAAACAACCCAAACAAAGTTAAGGATTCAACAGAAACAGATCTATACTGAAGGAAGGCTTCCAGCACAATGGTTAAGGCAGAAAAAGGAGAAGTCACCTGTTGTAATCTTCTCAAAAAGCGTCTTAAAATAGATCATTTATTTCTGAGAAACCCACCATTAATAGAGAGATGCAGGCAAAGAAAAAACCCAATTAATATTTTTGCCTTGGTGTGCTGTTCACGCTTTCAATAAAATGTCAGTTTGGTTTTTGTTTTTTTTCCCCAACTTAAAACAGCAGAAGATGCTGCTTTGAAGTATTTTGTTAACAAATGTCCCAGACCCAAGTTAAAGTCTACAGATCATCAACGAGGTTCAAAGAAAGTACACATTTAGAACATTTGCAAACTTTGGTGATTAGCACACACACTTCAGCAACATAGATTGGTGCTTTGCTCTCTTTCAAGCACGGACAGTGGAAAAAAAAATCTCCTTACAAGCAAAGAAAGGCTAAAAGATGGTTTCGAAACAGCAGCAGATAAAACAATCTCGCAGGGATACTTCCTTTGCTGAGTAGCTGCTGGTCAACTCTTCACCAGCCTCAACTTCCTACAGGCCTCAGCTTCCTCCTGTGTCTAAACTGTAATTCTTTTGAATGCAGTTAGTTTTAAACTCAACTGGAAGACAGCATTTGGTAGTGCCTCTAAAAATGGGGGAGGAGCCAGGCATGGAAGTTTTGTGAATCTTTAATTATAGTTACATCATCACTGACAACTCCAGTTTTCAGTTGCTTACCCCCTTTCGTTTTAACTTTCTCTATCATAACTGTCTTCTGGACTAACTATTTTTTTCTTATTATGTGTTCTTAACCATACTCAAACCAGTCTGAGTATGAAAATTAAATAGCACTAAATATAGGTAATATTATCGCACAATAATGAAGTTGCGGAACACTAGCAATAAGAAAACAAAAGTATCTTCTTCTTAACAAGAGTCAGATCCGCAGAAGTGACCTCTATGAACAGAGGTAAACACAAGCCCACAACTACTTATACTATTGGCATCTATGGAAGATCCTTGGCTTTGTCAGTGGGAGAATGACCTGGTTTTTCCCACCTTTTCAAAGGAAGGGGTTAGTATATGAGAGGGAAAGAGCGTGTCTGCAAGACTGGCTGGCTGGTTATACTCTTGTTAACTGCGGTGCGAACAATGCAATGCAACAAACAGCCTAAATTCCAATGACATGCTTCAATTTAAAAAACAGTGGCTGCACTGAGTGAAGCCTCAACCTTGCAGTTGGCAGACAACTGGAAACACAGACTCATCTTTTTGCTCGTTTCCTCCGTGGAATGTGCATCCTTGCTGTAAGAAAAGCTCCAAGTTCTCATATTAAGAGAAGACCACCAGTTATTTTTGTTTTTAAGCACTAACAGTATTCACATTTAAAATCGTATAAATGCAAGTGCCAGAAAACAAGATGTAGTCAAGAGAAGACCAGCTAAATTCTTCTGAAGTCTTGGGGTGTATGTTATTAAAACTTCTTAGAATACACAACTTTGTGACCCAAAGTCATCCCCCTCAAAACCAACATCTTTAAAACTCTTTACAGGAAGCTTTAACTAACACAGGAGGAAGTGTTACCATGGTATTAATTCTCATTCCACCATGCGTCTGGTGGTTCTGTTGATCTACTCCACAACAGAGCTTTTAAACATCTGAAGGATCGTCTTTTGCTTATTCTTGGGTAGTGAACAAATATCATTTGCGTCACTGGTATTAACCACACAATTCAAAACTTTTCCTCCCTTGATGCTGGGCGACTTCATTCGGACTCTGGTAGGGGACTGCCAGTTTTCATTGCAAGAACCTTTCCGAGTTTTACGGTGATTTGTTTCAGCCTGGTTTTTTTGAGCCTTTGAGTCTTTTGCCATTTTAGGACTTCCCTTTCTCGCAGGAGAGTCTTTCACAAACTGAGGTGGTTTGGTGCGAAGAAGGTACTCATCTGGAGAGCCCTTTTGTCGATTGAGTGTCCTTTCCTCCTTGTTGATCTGTTTTTGTAGCTGCAGAGCCAGAAGCCTGTCCTGCTCCTCTTGCATACGCCTTTCATAGAACTCCTGCTCAAAGGCTTTCTGCATTTGCAAGTTAAAATCATTTACCTGCTCCCCTTGGTCCTCTAAGCTTTCTGTGAATGTTCTTCTCCTCTTATCAAGCACACACAAGTCAACCGCTGCTTCAGCTGGTGGCTCCAGCAACCTTCTTTTTGGAGTCTCCTTAGTGTTCTGCAGTCTCTCTGGTTTCTCTTCATCTGAGTGTCCAGTCACCTTCATGACACCAGATTTTACACTTTTGCTGTCAGACACCACAGAATTTGTTGCTGACTGAATACGGGTGCAAGTTTCAGCAGAGATTTCGTGGTTTATGTTTTCTACATGTGTTGAACTGCCACTGTCTGACTCGATTCCATCATCTTCTCCTTTGGATCTGCAAAGAACTGTTCTAGACCCTTCCTCTTCTGCGATTCCATTAAGCTCATCTGGAACTTCGTCTCCTAGACAATTTGGTCCTGGTGTTTTTTCCTGCTTGACAGCACTGGTGTCCCCTGAAGCTGAGGCACTGAAATAGTTCATGCATGATTCTAAAAATGAATCCTTAGCACTGGAATCTTTAATCACACTGGTCAGCTGTGGAGACAGTGTTGGCATTTCCACTTGCTCATCTTGCCACACGGAACTGCTGCATTCATTGCTATTGGTCTCCTGAAGAAGAGGGAGAGATCGCTAATAAAAGTAAATTTATCAAAAGCCAATGGGTATGAACAAAATGCAAACCCCACTTCTCATAGCTGCACTGCTCATAACTAACCAGGGATAAAAACTTGGATTCTTCTCTTTTTTAAAAGAAAAAAAATACACAATTGTTTAATAATAATGAAAATATTTAAAACAACCTACAAAAGCACAGCTAAAGGACCGAAAACACAACTGCAGCATTCTCCTCTTATCAATGACTCGAATCAGGGTATTAGCCTGCTCGTTTTCTTTTGAAGCCTAACAGGAAAGATCAGACAGACAGATCAATGGAATGATGAAAACCAGAGTGCAACCTCCTCCAGTGAGCTCCAGAACCCTCATTTTAGTTTTATGCACCATTGGTTGCAACGCAGCATTCGCTGAAGACATTTAGGTATGGTACTTGTAAGGCCATACAAGGTAACTATCGAAATAAGCCATAGGCGTGTGCCTGTGGACTGTAAAGCATGGTTTCTTCCCGTGACACTTTGGGGAATCATGAAGGCAGTTCAAGAAGGGCAAGACAAACTGCCCAGCGCTGATGTGCAAGGGGAAGATATGATTGGCAATCCTATAGACAAGGGGAAAATAACCCATAATTAACCACCACTGAGACTTATAACAACATGATTCTAGTTACCGCAGAGCCAGAATCGCTCGTTCCTCCTTCTGTTGTTCTAGAGAATGATGCTGACCCCAATGAACGATGAACCTTTGGAGACAGATACCTTAAAGGGGGGGGGGGGAAAAAAAAAGTATAACTTTTTCAACTTTGTTTCTTGACTTGTCAGTCCTTTGCGCTAACCAAGATCTTCAGGTTCATTCTGAAGAGAAGGGCAAGTGGTTCCCTTCTCCTCCATGTTATCCTGTGAGGAGTTGTCACACTCAACAGTTTACATTTGCCCCAGACTATCCAGGGAAGTTGGGCTACAGGATTCCAAAGAAGCAAATGGAGCGGAGGGACACTATACCAAGAAACAGACCAATAATTACAAAAGAAAAACTCGAATTACTTACTTCTGAATGTCTCCAGAGTTGCTTGATTTGCTCTTCATCTTGCACAAATTAACTGGGGATGTTTCGGATGAGGGACTGCCTGCTGGTGAAGGACTGCTGAGCACACGTCCTTTGGAATCGTCATTCTTGGATGACAAGTAAAAGTAGCATCATGTAAAACAAGACACAACACAAATTGAAGAAAACCCGGAGAACTACTTTACCTCTGCTGCAGAATTAGTTACTTTTGCCCAAAGAATTCTAGAACCTTAAGTAATGGATAGTTATGGAATGAGAAATGTTACATCTTCTGAACGGTTTCCTGTATCTGGCATTAGGGGACAAGAGGTTTTGCTCAAATAAGCAGAGTTTCATCTTTAGGTCTACTACCAGGTAGCAAAACCCAACCAACCAAAACCCCAAAACAAAATAACAAAATAAACAAACAAAAAAACCCCCAAAACTTAAGTTAAACTTTCATCTACATTCCCTTTTTTCAGTACAGGTTACAGACATCAATTTCTCACAATGAAGTATTTTTAAAATCATGGGTAAAGGAAGTATTCAGAAGAAAACCAATGTTTTAAAATGTTTCACAATGAAAACATCCAGTATGTTTCAAGTTCGTAATATACAAGAAGACATATTTGGGGTATTTCACTGTCCTGGTTCGAGGTAAAACAGAACCAATTTTCTGATTTGCAATTTTACCTTTTAGCTGGGCCTCTTCCAACTGACTAAAATCTGAAATTAACAGCATATTGTTCAGAAACTGTCCACTCTCAGAGTGATAAGACCCGATCATACCAAGGAATGGTATGCACAGAGGCTCTTGCTTAGACTTATTGCTATAATGACCAAAGTCAGCTAACTTCGCTGCTTGACCCGTTAGAGGGTCGGAAGCGGAGATGCATAGCGGGGTCCCACCTGCAGGGAGGAGCGGATGGGACAGGTGACCCAAAACTGACCAACAGGGTATTCCATCCCATCTGCACCACGCTCAGTATAAAAGCTGAGGGATCAAAGAGGCGAGGCTGCTCTGGCTTGCTTTTTCTTCAATGGCCCATGTCTGAAGAGGACCCTGTCTGTTCGTCTGCCTTTGATCCCGATCCGAGCATTCCTGACTTTAGTTCCAGAATTCAGCTCCTGTCCAACGCTGACTCCAGTCTGGGACTTTCCCTGTGTCTGCTGGTGACGCGATTGTCATCCTGGGAGCTGGATATGGTTTTGTATATACTGTATACTTTTTTTTCCTCTTTAATTTTTATTATTCTATTATTGTTTACTATTTTCTTATTTATTATTATTTTCATTAAAGTAGTTTAGTTCTTTTCCTAAACTCGTAAATCTCCTTATCTCTTCCTCTCCTCTCTGAGGGCCATCTGTTGTTCTGATTGGCCACTCCGGCCAAAACCATAACATTCACCCTCCCACTGGTTCTTCAAAAATTAATAGTCAGTCAAGGATCAAAAAGTATTGGGGTTAACAATAGCTTCCAATCAAAATGAAAATAAATTTACATGATTACAAATTTTAACTTTTGCTCTGAAAAGTCTAAGTTGTTTGCCCTATATCGACATTTTCTACTGCCCTCCTTGATCCTAACTCACCAGACTGTTACTCAGCTGCCAGGCCAACTCTTCATCCTGCTTCAGCTGTTTCTCCATCTCCCTCCGTCTCTCTTCTGCCAATCTGTGTTCCTCTTCCTCTTCTGCTAGAAGCCGTTGAATGTATTCCTCGCTTGCCTTGTTCTCCTCTTGTTCGTGTGCTCGCCTTTCTGCCTCCACCTAAAAAAGAATTTTTTAAATGCATCTGGTTAAGACTGTAGGAGCACGCTTTATGCCAGAACCTCTCAACTGACGGTCCTTAAAGGCGAACGATCTGCTATTCACAAAAACACTCTGCACATTTCAAAGCCAGTATTTAATTACACAGCTCTCCAAAGACATAACAATCAAACTGATACTATGCGTAGAGTCTTCAATGTGATAACAGTGACATAACTTTTGGTTTCTGTAAGACTACACCGTTGGCCTTGCTAGCATGCAAGCTTCGATTCCTTTACTCGCCTTTTGAAAACATTAGTAACAAAATCTAAGACCTCCAAATACACAGATCTACAGAGAAACTCAAATTAAAATCCTTTATAAGGCTGGATGCCAGCTAGATGACAGCATTTGCTCAACCTGCTTATGTCATCGTAATCCCAGTATTAGCACAAGATGCCTAAAGGACAGCACACCTCTCTTCTCAGTCCTTCAGCTCTCCTGAAACAGGCAAAACCCCGAGCTGCAAACCAAGAATTTGAAATCTGCCTTCTTTATGGCAGACATCCGCTCGTGGTAAATCAGTTATCAGTAACTCCACAAGTACTTCAAGAATGAATAAAGCTTTCTTAACTAGGTAATGGGATTTGGAAATTTCCTTTAGAGAAGAGCGTCAAGCTGTAATACTGCACAACCTATGTTAAGTCTGAGTTTCATGTATTGATGTCTTATGATTGGCACCAGACACCATTACACATTTCACCGGCACCGTCTCCATCAACCATTGATACTATTGCTGCCAATCAGTCTTATCCCATAGCTACCATAAAAGAGAATCCCACAGTCCTCCACTTCACGTACGCCCCCTGCTCTTGTAACAACCAGCAATGGGGCTGTCAGGGAAAGGAGCACTCTGATACCGCTTCCAACTACAATGCTTACTAGTACTGTGTCTGAATTAGAGGAAGGAGGACCCTTTAGATCCTTAGACAAACGCTAAGATTTCTTGAAAATCTTTTCTGATTTTCAAATGAACCCAGATAACACAGGGAGTGAACAACGCTGTATGTTCATTACCCAAGTCCACCTAATTGTGGTATGGTACTTAGGGAGGGAAACCAAAAAGGCAAGTACAAGCCCAAAGCCAAAACAATTCCAAATTTTTCTATTTCCTAGTCTGAAATATTTTCCATGCATCTGAGGACCTAAAAAAGGCATTTTAGTCTGTGGGCAGGGACGTAGAGAGCGAAAGGGTGACTCTTTACCCCTAAAAGAACTCTTCTGCAGAGTTTTGGGAAATGGGAGGTATTGGGTAGCGGGGACCCACCTGGGCCTTCTGCTGTGTCTCTGTGCGTTTCCTAGCCTGCCAAGCACACCCAGTTGAAGGACAACAAGACAGCACACGTTACTGAACCGACTGAGAGGGTGGGGTAGCAGCTATAGGTCAACTCGCACAAGAAAGCTTGAGAAACATCACCTCACGTCAAACTCAAGGAAGTCTCTCCTCTTCCATAAAGGACAAAAATTTAATTCCCGCCTCAGGAACGACCAGTTTGTTCTTGCAGCAATAATGCCCTTTTCAGTATCTTTCTTTTTAATTAAATAACATTACAGCTGTTTGTGGGAACAATTAAATAACTAGATATAAAGCATTTATGCATTTAACTATACTTTTAGACTTACCTTGCTAATCTCTGCTTCATATTCCTGCCTCAGTTCCCCAGGCTTGCTCAGCTGGTGTTGTGGATGAGGGACACAGACTAAATGAGGGGAAGGAAACAACAGAAGTGAGGAACAAAGCGAGACAAGGACAGTCAACAACGAAAGATTTTAACAAAAAGTCACCTCCATACCACGTCACAGAAATGATTTGACTCAAGTGCTACAGAAAAAAACCCACTTTGCATTACAAAGGAACAAAATAAAAAAGGACTGTGTGAGTGGCAAGAACAGTCAATGTTTTCCAAGCGCTGCATGTAAAGCAAAATAAATATGCTGGCCATAACTTTACATCTTTTGCTTTTTGCAACTAAAAAGACTTCATAATACTGCAAGTGGAACAACATGTCATAGAGCCAACCTACCAATTAGCCTCCCCCAATGGAGCTGACAGCATAATAAAACCCAAAACCCTTCAAAGAGTTAATCACATTTCACTTCCTCTTCTCTGACACCACAATTTTAGGCTCGGAGACTCCTGCATAGACTGAAGCCCTGGAATTTCTAACCAAACTGATTAACGGCAGTTAATCAACAGCAGTTTAACCCCTTCACTTACTTGACAGTGATAAACACAAACACCCAAATACGGCACTTACAGATTTCACAGCTGAGGTTGTACCAGTAAGGACAGGCAGCCATACACTGATTGTGCCAAACCCACCTAAATGATCAGACAATATAACCTACTCTCTGTACCACGAACGAAAAAGGCCATTTCCCTGCCTTCCAAGCCCCTTTCAGAGGCGAGCTCTGACACCGCATTCTCTAGCGGTAACGCAGCCTGTCCATGCAGTTTCTTATTTCACAACATCCAAAGTCCACCAATGGTAATTACTTTGGTAAAACAGCGACATCCCAGGACAAGTGACATTTTACTTACTTTCCTCTTCCAAATCCTGTCCGTTAATCCTACGCTCACATTCCTTCGGGTACTTCTTCTGAATCTTTTCCCAGAGTTCCCAGTTGATAAGAGTATTTCTGCGGGCATTATATCGTGCCCAGGAAGAGACTCGACGCCGACAAAAAGGGCAACAAAGACTGGCCTTTTCAACGGTCAGCTGGAAACAAGAATTACAGAGGGTATGGTTGCACGGCAGAGTCACGGGCTCCACAAAGATCTCCATGCAAATTTGGCAGAGGCAGTCAGACAAGGAGAGCGGAGCCTCCGATTTCTTCGACATGCTGACTCGAAGTAGAGAAGCAACACTAGTACAACATCAGTACCTGAAAGCAAAAAGAAACATGGCCTTTACTTCCCGTGATGAATCCAAAAGAAAACAGAAAATGCTCAGTTTTACAGCTACTTTATGAAAACACTAGCGGGTTTAAGAAATCTGCTTAAGTGGTTACTTCCCCTCACAATCTGAGATTCTCAGCTTTCAGAGGAAGACCCGGGTCTTTCCAGAAGTCATTGAGAAACTGTAGCAGGTTTTCCTGCCGCAGTTTCCAGTGAGCTGTAGCAGGTGCTTTGGGGATAGCAAGGAGGTGGTAAGGAGGAGGGGGAAAGGCGAGGTCTTCTGTCATTCTCTCTGCTAGCAATAAGCTACGCTCACGTTTGGTGGATACATTATCACAGGTCCCTTAACCTTCCCTCCAGTCAGTTCAGTTTAAGTCAACTCAGCCTTAACCTTCCATTCCGTCAATTTTTCAGTACACGCGCGTCCTTCAGAAGACGCTTCTGGTACAGACTTGGTTCCAGCCTGCTCTGAAGGTGAAACACAACATCCCTGTGCATCAGAGGAGGGGAGGCTCCTCCTCGTTCAGTCATTCGCTTAAGCTGGGACCAAAAAGTTAAAACATTTTTTGTTAACGTAAGCAAAGAACTAACCAACGCAGTCAACACTTCAGCATCTTCTTGTCCAGCTTAAAATGGTGGGCTCATCTAGACATTCTCTCACCCACCCTCCTCCACTTGGCCAAAAAATACTGTGGAACAGAAAATAAAAATAAAAGGTACATACAGCAAAAAGGATAAAAATCCTGGGTTTTTAAGCTACGGGAACTTAAGAAAGCTCTTAGACGCTTCCCAACAGCCCGGTTCACAACGACAGGCCGTCCTGAGAGAAAGGCTGCCATTTCAAGCCACGCAGGAACTCGACATGGAGACAAATATACTCGAAGTTGGGTTTTATTGTTTCTGCTCTCCCTTTGTTAGATAAAACAAACCCTTAATTTATTTATTTTTTTTAAAGGCTGCTAGTTAACACGGAAACACCCCGTTTTGCAGGCGGTTTGCTAAAAATACCGGCTAAACCCGTGCATACCTGTTCCGGCCCGATTTCCCTCGCAGCCGGACCGAGCCCGGGGACGCGGGGCCCGGGCAGCCGCTCACGGCTCTGGGAGGCCGCTCCGCCGCCGCGGGGAGAGGCCGGGCCCCCCTCCCGCCCCAGCCCCGCACACCCCCGGTCCCCGAGCGCTCAGAGCACGGGGCCGGCACCCAGCGAGCTGCAGCTCGGCGGCGGGGGCGCGGCGGCCCCCGGGCCCGGCGGCAGGCAGGGCCGCAGCCTCCCGCAATGGCGGCCGCCCTGACGCTGCCCGCCCGCTCCGCCCCGTCTCTCGCCGTCGCGCCGCTCCCGCCGCCCGACCGCTCGTTGCTCCTCCTCCTCCGAGCCGAGCCTGCCGGGAGACAGAGAGCGGGGGCCCTCAGGCGGGCAGGCCAGGGGAAGGCAGGCCGAAGCCGCGGGAAGGCCGGTTGGCTGGCCCGCACGCCCGCCCATTCGCTTCACCCAGCCCCCGCCGTCACGGCCTCCGCCTCTGCCGTCTCAACGGTATTTCAGCCATAAATATTTACCGACGGGACCTGCCGAAAGGCGGCCTGGCAACAGGCCTGGCTAGAGCCCTTTTCTCCCCCTATGCGGAAAGAAGGGCTGCTGCCGAAACTCTCAGTCAGAAGAGGGAAAGGCTATCAATATGTCCTAGCCTGAGTGCTAAAAATGTGCATCTTCTGGCCTCATTTAATCAGGGAAAGTAATCATAGTGTTAGCGAGTTGGGGTTTATTTTTCCTTCGCTTACTGTGGGACGGAGTTACCCAAACAGGCTTGATGTCCATGGGATCCTGGAAGCGGCACGGCTGGTTTTAAACCGCATATATATGTCCTGGGCTGCGCGGTTGGCTTTGTCTTTCAAAGAGACGACTACCAAAGGAACCGTACTTTTTCCCTGCATCGCCCATTTCTGCAGTGAATGGGTCGGCAGGGGCTGTACACCTGGTGGATTCCACCCGCGGTCACACCAGTGTCACCTGCATGTGAGGACGGGGACCGACCTGTCCCTCCCCGTGCTCACCTCCACGGTACCTCCTGGCCCGTCTCCTCCTCCAGGATTTCCTCCTGCAGCTTGAACTTCTGCGCCAGTGTCTCCAGGCTGGAGTCCAGGGCTGTGAACCGAGCCTCCACAGCTTGCAGCTTGGCTTCCACTCTGACGGATGGAAAACAAGGACATTTCATAAGGACTTGGGCAGTGACCAGTGCCGTGATGGTGGGTGACACTTACTTTGTGCTGTGACCAGCTCCAGACCCCGTTCTGAGGCTCCTCCCAAGCTGTGTGGGAACATACACCACTAGAAATTAAGTTGTTTGGACACGGGCCAGGGCTTTTGGCCCTTCCCTGGTGCAGAGGTCATATAACTTGTAAATACAGATGCAAGATTCGTAATTTGATAAGTGTGCAGGTCTCAAGCATTTGCCACGTGAGTGGTGCATTTTTTTTTTCTTTGATGTATTTTGAGGTGATTTTTTGTGCTTTTACTTGTACTATCGTGATTTTTTTGAACCATTTTCACTGTGAGGGTGGTGAGCCCCTGGCCCGGATTGCCCAGAGAAGCTGTGGCTGCCCCATCCCTGGAGGGGTTCAAGGCCAGGTCAGACGGGGCTGGGAGCAGCCTGGGCTGGTGGGAGGTGTCCCTGCCCAGGGCAGGGGGGTGGACCTGGATGATCTTTAAGGTCCCTTCCAACCCAGACCATTCTATGATTTTCATTTGGCATTGAGCAGAACTTCTCATTCTTCCTCAGATTAAAAACTATGCAAATAAGAAACAAGACACCCACGGTGTTTCTTTTCTCCCATCAGCTCATCCTGCTCTGGTTTTCCCTTTTATAGGACTGTCCTTCCACAGAACAACCATGTGATAAGAAGACCTTAGTGAAACAGCAATAAGAAAACTGCTTCGTAGCTGGTATTTATTAGCTGCTTTTTCATTACTTAGCATCTGTTGCGTTCTTCCTTATTAAAAAAAAAAAAGGCAAAAAAATGGTGCATCTTTGTACTCTCTTAAATTATGATCCTAAAGACGAGTTCTTGAGTTTGAGCTACTCCACTCACTTTGCTTAAGAAGACTGCCTGGTTTAAAAGAACTTGCTGTGTTTAGGGATGATGGATGAGGGAATGCAAGTATTTATGCTTTGTACCTATTTGCCGCCCTTTATTCCACGAGTAGGGTATGCTGGGCCTCTGTCCTTCGGGGGTGATCTTCCTAAAGATAGTTTTCTTTAAGTTTGCCTCAGCGAACTGTTCTTGAAAATCCTGAGGAACCCCAAAGTATCAAAATATGAATCATTCAAAGTTCATTCCTAAACACCAAACAAATACCTTGGGACTATGTAATTGACAAGCGATTTACTAGCAGAACATCAGCTACTCCTTGTAGACTTTTGTGATTTTTCCTTGCATTTTACTGGCAGAACTTCAGGCTGTATCAGTTAAATGAAAACTGTGCCATCGCTAGATTTTATTACGGGCAAGACCCTACATTTTTTTCTTTAGCCTCTCTTTCTTCATCCCCAGTTTGCTCCACTGCTGCTGTTACTATCATTATTGTATTGTTTTAATGCGTAGGGAATTGGATTCTGAATTGTGACCTCCTTGGGTTAAACACTGTATTAAGGTCTTTACCTTCTTTGTTGTGGTCTTGTCTCGTTTATCTTTGGCTGAACCTTTTTATAAGGACAAAATCCACAGTAGCTTTCAGGTGATGACATTAAAAAGAAAATTAAAAAAAAAAACAAAACCACTGGAGAGAAAAACCCCTCCAAACAACCAGAGGTTAACTTTAGATTGTATAAACAGCAGATTAAATAATTTACCAATAGTTTTCCCTTCTTTCACGCATACTCCGTGGTATTTTAAAGCGTACTGTTTTTAGAGAAGGACCAAGCACACCATTGCTTCGCTAACAGTAGCTGCTCCCTCTACCTGCCTTCCTCTTCTGCTTTGGGTACTGCCTGCAGCGGACCTGAACGAGGTGAAAATAAAAAGGCATCATCAGTGGCGTATTTTTCTAAGTCTCCCTGACCTTAATTCATTGTCTGCCTGGCAGCTTGTGCAGATCCTCGTCTGACGATTTTCTGGTGTTTCCTGAGGCTAGGAGACTTCCTCTGCCATCGCGTGAAAGCTGCGGACATCCTGAGCTTAACTTTGGTAGCACTTCTCTTGCTTCAAAGCAAGATTTTGATTTCTCAGAGCCTCCTGTCTCCTGCTGGGACTTTGAAACTGGGCATAATTGTTCCTGGGTGGTCGTCCCTCATGTTGCACATCATCCCTGGACTGTTGGAGGGGGGGGCGAGTTGCCCTTTTAAGTATATTTATGTGCGCATGCTTACCATGAGAATTTTAGGAGTAAAACAGAAGTTTAGTTGGAAAAATTGAGCTTGTGTGATGTAGAAATGCAGATAGTTCAGAGGAATTGGGCGAGCGGGAATGTCATAACAGGATTGAGTCTGTCAATACAGCAAGCGTGCGAGCTGAGCTGAGGTGGGTCCGTATTTGCTGTAAATACGTTTCAGATCCACTCCACAGCTCTAGCTGCGCAAGCAGAGAACAGCAACCATCAAGGTGACGCAATGTGGTAGCGCAGAAACCCCAACTGGAAAAGTTTTAGGAATGATATGGTGCAAGCGCTCTTTGAGAGAGAGGGGGGAATCCTCAGAAAATGAGTATATTCTGCAAGGTTTGCCGGGAGAGATTTGCCTGTGAATTGCTCCCTGATTGCAGCTTTTTATCAGGGTAAATAAGCTTCCTAATGGCCCATTTTTGCGAGCTTTCTCCTCTACAAATAACAGTAAAGTTATCAAAGATCTCATCATTAACACCACTGTCAGTGCTGTAGTTGTTTTTCAGCAGCCAGTGCTTTAGTATTTGACCAATTTTGTCTTTCCAGCACTTTTTTGATATGGGGTATATTTCTCGTCTGTAAATTACTCTTGTGTATTTTTAAGCAACTGTAGGAAACGTTTCAGCATTTGCGAATTTTGGTTCTAAAAAGGCCTGTTCGGTTACACAATGGTACGACTGATCTCCATAACTGATCTTCTACAGCTTTTAGTAACTTGTGATAGAATCTGTGCTGCTGTCTCTTGAGCAGAATTCTGAATGAAACAAGGAAGAACGGATTAAACCTCCCGCTTCCATTTCAGTCACAACCTCTAAGCACTGTCTCCTGTAATGGAAGTGAAGTCCCTGTTGAGTTGGTGACCTCTAACATCTGTCTGGTGTATGCACAAACCACATCCCCATTCTTGACCAGAAAGCTTTTAAAGTCTTCTCTTCTTGTTAGCATACAGAACGTACTTGTATGGTTTGCAGTAAGAGATCTAGCACTGCCCCTTTTCTGAAAGCGTGGTTGTATGCGTAACCTTATTTCCGCTGCTCAGGCATTTACAGAAAATTATATTTTTCATGACTTTAGAGCTGTCACATTGGTTTTATTTTCCAGGCTGATGCAGAGCCCCACACTTCTCCACAGCGCTCCCTGTACGCTCACTGCACGGGACTCGTAAGACACACACTTCTTCTATCAATTTCCCACACGCTTCATTTTCACTTTTTCTTTCAGGAGTGGTTTCCGTGTTTCTGTTTCTCTCCCTGGCCAGGTCTCCAGTATCTTTTTTTGCGGTTGCTGCTGTGTGAATCAGGAGTGATAAAGGCTGCTGGTGAGCAATGTTTGTATCTTGACCAGAGGAGCAGGCTCTTACCAAGTCTGTCAGCCTGGTGTTAGTCTGGAATCATTAATTTCATAAATAGAAGCACTGCACTTCATCAGTTGGGATACTCTCGATAGACAGTCATCATTTTTACTACAGGTAAACCAGAGTTATACAGATGACACCGAAGTTGACTTGAAAATTTCTTGCCATATCATTTGCACGGGATCTTTAAAAGTAATGTATGAAAATTCATACATGAAGATCCGCTGGGAGGGAACACTGTCTCGCCTGTCTCTAACTGTGGAGAATTTCAGACCCTTTTTTCATCCCTTCTTCCTGAAGAGCCGTGCTCATGGCTTACATCTGATCCCGCGGTTGTTGTCTGCCCAGCTGGGTAGAGACACCATCTACTGCTGTCGCACTGCAGCTGAACACGTGGACTGGTGCCAGCCGGGGCAGCTTGGGCCAGATTGTTTTACATGAAGCCAATGAACCTGTCTGTCAAGCGTTCCTCTTCCAAGGACAGGCGTTGAAAACGGAAGGTGAATCAGCGTCACGTATGTCCCAATTCCCCAGCGACAGTGATTTTCTTTCTTTAAACTGAGAAGAAATGTCCGTTCTCAGGTAAGATAACCACTGACTTCCTGTCTTTGAACCCTTTGGACTCTGAGGCATTTTCCCAAATTCAGAAGTTCGTTCCAAACCTCCCATTTACAGAGCACGAAGCCGAATTCCCCATTACCCATAATCTCCCAGCAACACTTGACGCAGCAACAGCCCTTTGCTGAATTGCACAAATCCTGCAGCAAACCCCGAGGTTTGCAGGCTGGCCAGAATGGTGGCTCTGCCCCCCTGCCCTCCCCAGCGAGTCAAGGAGAAAGAGAAGATTGCTCACGAACCCTTCCCGTATACACACAATGTGTATTTACATCCTATTATCCACGAGAATCTCCAAGGAAGCACAGGTTTGTTGCGCTGACAGTCTCGTCTCCTGTCCCCTGCCCCAGTCCCCTACGCCCTCGCCCTTCCCTGTCCCTTGGCGCAGCGCGAGCACAACGCTTCAGTCACCTGTTCAGCCTCTCCTTCAGGACGTGCAGAGAGATGCCGGCTTTAGCCATCTTCCAGAACACCCAGAGAAGAAATAAACACCACAGTGGGCTTGATCCTCCCTCCTGGAGCAGGCAGCAACACCAGGGACGGGGGATCCGACTCCTGCTGGAGGCTGTTTGTAGCGAGGCTTTTTATAGACTGTATATCCAAATATAGGTCATAGATGCACGGACACATGCTCATGAACATCTCCCGTACTGAACTACGCATCCGGACCACTTCCTCAGACCCACCGATCCCGTTTTCATAGACAAAATCAATTTAGAGGTGGCACAAAAGGGCCTACCCACGCTATTCTGCTTTTTTTTGCTGTGTTTTGGCTTCATTTTGCTGTCATGCCCACCACTTCATGTCTTGGGCCAAAGTCTCCTGCTGTTAAAGGCTGTACAAGCAGATTGCTTTTCTGCCCTTTTATTTTTTTTCCCTGTTTAAAAGGGATGATCAGATTTGGATGACAACGAGCCCTATTTGGTTGCAGGGAGCTGCTTTGAGGATGAAGGATAGCTAAACCAAGATGGCTGGAATCTCTTCTGTAAAGGATGGAGAGCCAGCACAACTGGCTAATGATTTTCAGGAACTGGGTATGCAAAAAAAGGAGCTCGAATTTTTTCCATCAAAAAGAAAAAAAAAAAAGAAGGCAGATAGATAGATAGATAGATAGATAGATAGATAGATAGATAGATAGATAGATAGATAGATAGATAATGTGTGTCTGGTAACAGCACAGCTAGTGAAACAAGGCAGCACAAACCCCACACCGGCGAAGCAGGTCTTCAGCCAGCTCCAGGCATTCAGTTTTGTGAAAGGTTAAGGACAACCTGAGAAAAAAAACACTTTTTTTTTTTTTTATTTATTTGCCCAATCCATGGGAAATCCAGCACGAACTGAACATGTCAAGAGCTGCAGCATTCCCACATTCTCCCCATCTTCAATTTGCAAATTAAGAGATGTTTCCAGCAAGCCGAATTCTGCTCGTTGTGTTTCTAAAGCTTTGGGAAGACAGCAGTGGAAGTATTTGAGTAAGGAGGAGCCGTGCCTTTGGCCCTTTGTGTTCCCCCTGTGATGGGGCTTACAATACCCTTCTCGAGACAACTTTGTGTGTTTGGCAATATTAGACTGAGTAGAAGCACAAGGAAGCCATGAGAGAGAAAGCATTTATTAAGACAAGTGTTAATAGCTTTTTTTTTTTCCCCTGGGATAAACAACTAAATGCATAAGACAGCTGACCCATCAAACAGATGTTAACATTGTCCCCTGCTCCTTCTTTTACTGCAGTGCGAAAAAATCCACTTGGCGATGACAAACTAATTTGATTACTCATTAGTTGATGCTTCTCTAGTCTTATATGCAGCTCCTGACAAACCAATTAAAAATATATTTCCACTATGGCCAATTTAAGCTGACTGTGACTCAGTTTAGTGGGGAGAGTACGGTAAAGCACTGCAATAGTTCAAAATGCAAGGAGCTCAGCCAGTGACATCTCTGTCACTGCTCGGCATCCTCATTTAGCATTGTGGGTGCGTGAATTTCTTCCTCTAACTTTAGGTCAGCTCAGTCATGAAGTAGTATTACCCCTAAATATATTGAAACCCGTTTCACTTAAATTCAAGAAGCAAACTGCCGACCCTGCAAGAAACAGCTGCAGTGAATACCAACAGCTGCTGAAAAACAGCGCGAGGCCAGTTACATGGTGAGTATTGTGTGAGTGCACAGCAAATCCCCTTCCGAAGGACGCGGCAGGTTTCACTGTTCAGCTCACTGTCAGCGGATGTAACTGGGCTCATTTCAAACTCTCCAAGGAGTGGTTTACCCCCACAAATTTCTTTAGACGTCTCAGCTTCTAAGGTTCTGGCAACGGATACACAGATACAGAACTGCTCTGATCAGCAACTAATACTCTCTTGGAGCCTTTGATCTCTGCGCACGAGATCCAGTTCACCTTCTCTCCGTGCTCAATGGTTAGCTTTGGTAAAACTCTAGCTTGTTCATTTGAAGCCACTTTGTTGAGCTTTCCATCTTTTTTGGTGGAAGCGGGTGCTTGGGCCTTCTTTCTCTGCAGAGATTTTGCTGGACTTTTCTGCTGCTTTCCAACCTCACTGCTGACATCCCAGAGCAAGACTTTCCCGTCATTTCCTCCAGTCAACAACCAGTACGCTTCTGGCATAAAGAGGACCTGCGATACTCCCAAGCTGTGACCTTGAAACTCCAGCTCACGTTCGAACTTGACACCGGTGACCCTGAATATTCTGACTTTGCCGTCTTGAGCTCCGCAGCCAAAGATGTTGCCGCACGATGCGACAGACAGGGAATGTGCTAGCGGCGGGTTAAAGAACTGGCCAGCTGACTGTGGACTGTCTTCCTCCGTGTCACACTCCTGCAGATTTGTGGTCCACAAGGGGCGAGCTTTCTGCAGGTTCCACAGCATAACCTTGAAAAAAAAAAAGCATGAATCAATGAATTAGTCCATTTTACGTGAAATCCAAACTAATAGTAAAAATACACAACCACACTTCTTGCTCTAGCAAAGGCTACGCATGAGCGCCAGAGACGCAAGATGTGTTGTGAGGGGTGGTTGAAGTTCACCTGATAAATACGGCAGATCTTTATGGCGCGCTTTCCAAAGCCTCGTGCTGCCCTACTCAGCAGAGTCAATGACTCAGACCTTTAGACCACAAAATGGATGAAAAAGCTGTTCTAAGTGCTTTTGCATTCATCTCAGCAGCAGTAATCATAATATACTGCACATCAATTATTTAAAAGGAGGGACACGGAAACGCTAGCAGTAAATGGAGATTGTTATCATTCTGAATTTTAGTTCTGTCTCTGCTACGTACTTGTCCTAAAATAATCTCTTCCATGAACATGTTTGAAAAATGGAACAGCAAAAGGCAAACAGTAGTTCAGGCCTTCAGACATATATGGGGTTTTTTTTGTTGTTTTGGTTTTTTTATCCAATGAGTAGATCTGGTTTGTGCTATTTCCCTATCAAGGCAGGGCGTACTTTTCCTGATGAGACTGGGGGGAGGTTGAGCTTTTAGGTTTGCTTTTAAAATGCCACCCCACCTCCAGGCCCCTCATGAAGCAATAACTGTGCCTTCAAATGAATCCTGCGTCTCATACAGCAATTCAAGTACCATAGATTTATACTGCACCAGTTAAAAATAATTCTCTCAATACTTTTTCATTGATTGTCATTTTCAAGGCCAAGAGATAGGAAAGCACAAGTCAATCTAATGCAGTACTGGTGTGCAGTTGGCTTTTTTTAATCAAAGCTTCAATTTGTTATTAATAAAAATATTCCTCCACTAATAATCTCCAGCAGAAAGTACAGGCGTCTCTAAATTTGGGCCACAAAAGAGCTGTCACACTGGCTCTGCGTTCCTGTAATCCAAATCACACTAAAATATCAAAAATATGTTGTTTCTCGTCACTTTTCTGTTTTAGCCACTGCTGTTGCTGCTACATTAAAACTACTTTGCTACCGATGAAAGGGAAAACTTTCCACGATGACTGTGCAGAGCAGAGTAAATCAGAGAGGCTGGGTCCTAATGCTTAAGGCAAATACTCCCGTTTTCATCACAGACAGCACTGCATCAGCTTTATGAATTCAGCAAGTCCTAACAAGTTTTCTGCAAACTAAGTATTTTCAGTCCTCGTGGCATTTTCCCTGCTTCCATGGAACTTCTGAAAAAACTCCAGCAACCTAAATTTCAGTTCTCATCAGCTACAGCTTCAGTGAGGGTTTGACGTACGAGCTTGATGCTTGTAGGGCTCGTAACTTGTCCAAAGACATGCTGCAGCTCAGCATTTCAGACTATTGCAGCTCAGCTTCTCTTTGTGAAATGATGTATCTTAAAGCCAGCCTCGATGCAGAAAAACGTTCTTTTCATTGCACAAAACCACACTAACAAATTCCTACTAATCTGGGATCCTGGCTTTCACCTAAAAGCCAACTTCCCAAGCTACAGTAAACCATACTAAAACTAGAAAGTCACAAAAACCCCCACCATTTCACTCGCACAGAAGTGGTATATATCAATGGTTACAATTCCGATAAAAAAAAGTTTCCAGACATAGGCTTGTGAACCTGCATTTTAAGGACCTGAAACTAAGTCACCTGTCTAAGATGCCGAGCATTTACTACTCTCTGACTACCACTTTGGTATATCTGCAAAGAAGTTTCTCACGGTACTTCCATTTAAAATCCTACATCCATCTTTTAGTCAACCTATGAATAAATGAATAAAAAAAGAATTCAGAAAATTTCTGAAAATTTGGCAAAGTCTAAACCTGGCAGGCTTCCGTCAATCTGCCCCTATTTGGATATTTATACTTACTGAAGTTATATGATCCTATGATTCTATGATCCATGGCTTTAATACGGAAAAATACTGCTTATGCTAAATATCAGCATGTATTTGTTCTAATGAGTGTTAGATGCTCTTTGGTTTGGAGAACACACAGTGACACTGCTCATCGCTGTCAAAGCAACTTCACCCTAATACCACTAGAACCACGGAAACCTTTGTAGAAGTGATAGTTTTAATCTTGTGCTAAACTAGGAATGTGGTCAGATCTCAACCACTGGAAAGAAATTACTGAAAAAGAGCCGTTCTGGGTGGCCTGCTTTGGCAACGTAACCTAAAACCGCGTTAACTCCTAGCATGGTTTTTCTCAGAGCGCTTCCACAAGTGGCATGGAAAAGCATAAAGGGCAAAGAACACTTAATGCTTCCAAGAGGTTAGTCAGAACAAAGGATAAATTTATAAAAATGACTTGTTCTGCATTTCCTCTGCAGCCATAACTTAGGACAACTTCTGGTTTTGGGTCCAACAGAGAGCTAATGTGGCCAGAGCGTGCTTTGCACCACTTTCACATTTCCCCCCACCCCACGTACTTCTATAATGTAACTATTAATAAAGATAAAAATAGGGAGAGGAACTGCCGAGTAGAAAATGGCGCAGCTTCTCCACCAAAACTACTTTAAGTTAAGTAGTTTTCCGGCAACTGCAGGCTGTACACCCTGAGTCTTAGTGAAAGTCTGTTGGTGCCTGGCTACACAGGTGGGTAGTTATCGTTTTGCTTCTCCGATAACCATCTACTTCTATGCAAATCACCTGCATGTCCAGTCCACAGGAAACAAGGCTTTGAGGCCTCTGAGGTCGAAAGACAACAGAGGAGCAGATGTTTGAGTGTCTCAAGGACCGGCTGACTTTCTTGTTTTCCAAGTCCATGATCTTTATTGCCCCCGAGTCATCTGCCGCAGCCAAGAAACTCTCGGTCTCGTTCACTGAGAGGCAGTTGATCTCCTCCTCATTCACGTGGAAGCGTTCAATGGGCTCCTTGAGGGATCGGACATCCAGCAAACTGATAGTTTCTCCGTGGGAGGTGTACAGCCTGGTGGGATGGCGGGCAGAGAACACCACGGAGGTCACGTCGTCCGCCTTGGGGAGCTGGAGCTGTCCTGCTGGAGTGCTTCCCCCATCCCACAGCGTGAGCTCGCCTCGCTCCGCGCCTGAAGCCACCAGCCCTTCTGTGTTTGCGTTCAAGCACAGTATAGAGGACGAATGTCCTCCAGTCCATTTGTCCGCCATGTTTCAGGGACACCTCTGCAACAAAAAGAAACAAACCCTGAACTGAGCTGGTGCCGGTCTCATTACAGTGGAAAGCTTATCTAAGCAATAAGATCGTCGCGGTGACTGTAACGCAAACTGCTTGAAACTCAACAGGCACCTCCACAGATCAGTGCCCCAATGAAGCCTTGGCTCAAACAGCATCAACACCAGCCAGGAGAGTGCGGAACGGCAGCGGTGCTGGCACCTGGACCCGCACAGTGCCAACGGGGCCGCCGAGGCGAGAGCTGCTTCCTCAGCGCGCAAGGACACGGCGTGCCTGACTAAACGGGGGCATAGCTCCCAAGGGGATGAGCTGGAGAGGGGCAAGGGGAAGACACCAAACTCGTAATTTTCTCCTGACTGGTAAAGACTAAAGCGTGTTTGCATAAAACGATAAACAATGTCATCTTTTTCAAAAGGCGTTACCTCTTCAAGGGAGGTAGTTACGAGGTTCTCAACGGGTTTAATCAGGCCTCAAAGCGCGCCCATCCAGCTTACTGTGCTCCCAGCCCTCTCCTTGGCGCGAGGGGTCTGTTCAGGGGACCAAACCAGCAGAAAATGAAGTGGGGTGGGGGGAAAGAGCAATACAAAAACACAAGTTCTGGAGAGACCAGGATGCTGCGGGGGAAGGAGAGCTAATACCAGGGTAGGGGCGCAGACAGCAACGCAGAGTCTGTGGGAGCTACGGCTTCGGCGACTGGGGCACTACCTTAACTCTATAGTTTTATGGCATTATTGGGCCATAAAAGGGGTTTTGTTAATTTTTTTTTTTTTTTAACGACGTTATGTTTCGCGTGTGACTTTGGCCGAGCCCGGTCTAAAGAGCAGCTAGACCCCATCCCATCCACCAGGGAAACTTCAGTCTCGTCGATTAAATACAACCATAGACGCCGCCGGGGACCTTACCCGCAACTCGGCTCGCCGGTTCGCGGCCGGCCTCCCCCGCTCCGGCGACGGAGACCACTTTTCCCGGCCGCCCCTCTGTCCCGGTAGGCCCGACTCCGGGGACGCCAGCTCGGGAGCCCCTCGCCCCGTCCACCCGCGGCCCAGGGGGGTGCGACGGGCCCTTCCCGGTCACCGTAGGGGGGTGGGTGGGTGTGAAGGCGCCGCCGCCCCGCCCCGCCGGGCCCCTCCGCGCCGCCTCACCTCGCCGCCGCCGGCTGCCGCTCCGCGCATGCGCCGCCGGGCGGGGCGGGCGGTGATGGCGGCGCCGGGCGCGGGCGCCCCCTCGCCGTGAGGGGCCGTGAGGGGCCGTGAGGGGCCTTGGGTGGGAGGGCGCTGGGCCCGGGGCCCGCCGCCGCTGTCGCCGGCCAGGGGAGGGTCAGCGCGGCCCCCGCGGCCCGGCCCGCCGCCCGCGGGGCTCTCGGGGAGCGGGAGGGAGGCGATGGCGGCGGGCCCCGGCGGGGGGGCGGCGGCGGCGGCGGCGGGAGGGCCGGGCTGGCGGTTGCCGGGGCGGGTGCTGGAGCTGGTGTTCTCCTACCTGGAGCTGCGGGAGCTGAGGAGCTGCGCGCTGGTCTGTAAGCTGTGGCACCGCGTCCTGCACGGCGACGAGAACAGCGAGGTGTGGCGCAGCTTGGCGGCCCGCTGCCTGGCCGAGGAGGCCCTGCGCACCGACATCCTCTGCAACGTGCCCACCTACAAGGGCAAGGTAAGCCCGGCACCCCCCAGCCCCTCGGGGACACCCCCCACCACCCGCCGCAGCCCCTCGGGGACAATCCCCCCCCTCGTCCCTCCAGCCCCTCGGCGACAGTCCCCACCGATGCTCAGCAGCCCCCCAACCTCTCGAGGACAATTCCCCCCCCCCCCAGATACTCAGCACCCCTTGGAGACAATATACCCCCTCAGCCCCTCGAGGACAATCCCCCTCAGTAGCCCCCCAGCCCCTCAGGGACACCCCCCCCAGCTGCTTGGCCCACCCGCCATCAGAAATCGAGGGGGGACCTTAAGAAACGTGGCAGGATTTTTATCTTCACCCCTTTCTCCTCCTCCCCTAGGTCCGTGCCTTCCACCACGCCTTCAGCACCAACGACTGCTCACGGAACGTCTACATCAAGAAGAACGGCTTCACGCTGCACCGCAACCCCATCGCCCAGAGCACGGACGGGGCGCGGACCAAGATCGGTTTCAGCGAGGGCCGCCATGCCTGGGAGGTCTGGTGGGAGGGCCCGCTGGGCACCGTCGCTGTCATCGGCATCGCCACGAAGCGGGCGGCCATGCAGTGCCAGGGGTACGTGGCCCTGCTGGGGAGCGACGACCAGAGTTGGGGCTGGAACCTGGTGGACAATAACTTGCTGCATAACGGGGAGGTGAACGGCAGTTTCCCCCAGTGCAATAACGCGCCCAAATACCAGGTGAGTGGGGCTTGGCACAGGTTGGAAGCTCCACCATGTCTGACGGTGGCTGGCCATCAAGAGCTTCCTCCCTTGCGTGTCCTGGCTGTCTGCTGAATTGGTCCTAAATGTCCGCCTAAGGGTCTCTCTGCATTCCCTGCAGAAGGCAGATCCTTCTGCCTTGTGAGCCTTTTCCTGTGTGGTGTTCAGCACACCTGACTCTCAGTTGTTTCTCCACTTTTATTTCAAATGTTGAGTGCAAAGCATGTTCCGTGGGTGTCTGTTCAGACACCATGTTCCTTTTTGAAAGAAAAGCTGAAAAGACTGATGTAGCCTTCTGAAGTAACGACTTGCCTCACAGCGAGGCGAATGTCTGTGGTATTTTACCCTCTTGTTGTAGGGCAGTGTGAGCTGAGGTTAGTGCTTAGGCAAGAGTCTTCCTGCAAAAACCTGCAGCAGTGCTGAGTGCTGCTTGTTTGCTCGCTGGCAGCGTTCCCATAGGTGACATCCCTTGGCTGGGATGCTGGGATGTGATGTTCAGATAATTTCAGGTTATTAAATAGCAAGTGCCGTTCCACCTTTTTGTCCCTGTAGGAGAGTTTATCTTTGTTCTTCTGGCTGCTTGCACAACTACATTTTGACTGCTGGATTTCCTCCTGTTACAACTTAAGCTGTATGCATTATAATTTCCATCTCATAATGCCGTGGCTTTGTACGAGCATTGGTTTATGTTTCAGTTGTGGGTGAAGGTCTGTGTAGTAACTTGTATCTGATGTTCCTAAATTTCAAGAAAAAGTTGACCGCCGAGCACTTAATTCTGTCTGAAGGCTGTACCTGCCATTTGGGGAAATAATACCTAAAATTAGTGTAATTAAAGAGATTTAGATCTCTTTCCATTTGCATGTTCCCTAGCATGCAAATTGGGTCAGCACTTTTCAGACCCGACCCTTTGTGGTTGCTTTCTGCTGTCCTTGCCTAGGCCTTTCTGCAGCAACAGGGTGAGGAAGGGTTTTGAAGTCGAGAGTCTCCAGCTCACGTCGGGGCTCACGGGTGAATGCAGTCACCGCTTTCTCTGTAAAAGTGGGCGAGAGCTCAAAGCGGTGACCCTTTGGAGTATTTTGTGTTTAGTAAGGCGTGTACAATGATCTGCTCAGAGAAAATATACTTCAAGGAATCACGTGTGTTTGTTAGTGCTGGTGAGAAGAAAAATGAGTTGGTTAGAAGAAATCCCCAGCATTGGGGCTGTCTGTTGAAGAATCTGGAGTTTGTGTGGTGTCCTGCTGTGCTTGCTGCTTGTGTCTGGGACTTCTATTTGTGTCTAAAATAGTGTGTACTAGATAAATGCAGGGAGCACCATGCACGCCCAGATCCAAGTCTCTTGCTGTCTTTGCTGTTGGTTTCATTTGTGTGTGTGTATATATGTATATATAAAAGGTTTTTCATGCTTATTTTGCCTAAGCTTTGCACTGGAATTTCCATCTGCCTTGGTGAGGGAATACCTCTGTCAGTGACAGCACCTGCGTAGTCAGTAGTGTATTCTGCTATATTTTGTATGTGGCACTTACCATTTTAAAATAAGTTTGTTGGCTTTACAATTGCTCTTCATGGAGCAATTACTGCTCAGCAATGGCAACAGCTAAATATGGATTTCAGGTAACTTGGAGGCCATTACCAAGTTTCCAAAGCTCTGCATTATTCTGAAGCATATGGCAGGTAGTATGCTCACTCTTGCTGCTCTCGTGGGGTTCACATGAGAAGGGTTGTGTTTATTATCGTGTTAAGTACGTGCTGCCCTCTGGAAACGGGTAGCAGAAGTACTCAGGATCCTTGTGCATTTGAGCAAAATTGACAAATTCCTGTTGTAAAATTAATGCAGTCATGAGAAACAGGAAAGCCTTGCATTAAAATTATCGGCTGCATTCTACATGGGCTATGTTTTTTTATTTTTCTGTCTCTGTTTGAATATGCTGACTCTTTCTCTGTATTTTTTTTTTCCAATTCCCCCCTCCTGTCTCTGTTTCCAGATAGGTGAAAGGATTCGAGTTATCCTGGACATGGAAGACAAAACATTAGCATTTGAGAGGGGCTATGAGTTCTTGGGAGTTGCCTTCAGAGGACTGCCAAAAGTTTGCCTGTATCCAGCAGTGTCTGCTGTGTATGGTAACACAGAAGTGACTTTGGTCTACCTGGGAAAACCTCTGGACGGATGACGTGGATGGTTTCATTGGGACATCGAGATGTGGATGATTGGAAGGAGAAATCTGCATGTTGGTTAGAGGGAAACGTGTATTAGAGGAAAAACAAAAAGTGTGGGTGTGTGTCCAAGAACCATCAAGGGAATCACACGGAGTTTTGAAACGGAGGACCAGCCATACTTCAGGAATTGTGTTACATTTCCTCTTTCTACCAGGCCAGAAAAATCCTCAGGGTTGCAGTTGGTTGAGTGGGAAGCTGACACATGCATGTTGCAACAGATTTCATTGCTGAGATGGCGGTGTGTGACCTCAAATATTTAAGAAAGGATTTGATAGAAAACTGCTTGAGGAAATTAACCTGAGATTTGTAAGTAGCGTGTTTTGTGAAAGACTCCCATTTTAAAACTGCTTGTTCCTTCCCTTCCCTCCTTTGGGCCAAAGCGGGCGCCAGAGGAGAGCGAGTCTGGTTGGGTTTTATTTACAATTTTTAACATACTGAGAAGCATGGTCTGTCTGGACTGCCCTTCTCTAGTATAACGATACAAAATGTGTGCAGCTATTTTTAAGTGTATTTTAAGGGTTGTATATACAGAACACATTGACAAGAACAGTTAAAAGAAAGGGTTTGCTTTACTCTAACTGGGACATAATTTCTTAAAGGGAAAAAAACCCACGACGTGGCATCAGAAAATATGCCTTGGACAGATATATAACATTCATGTAAGTGTTCTTCTTCTGTTGTATTGTAAAGCATTTTGGGATGCTCTTGTGGAGTACGGTGCTACATTGGCTCATTTTCTGTGAAAGTTTCCATAGCTTTAGCAACAGTTTTGATCTCTGTAGGAAACACAAAACGTTTTCCCCGCACGTTTCCTTTTGCCAAAATTTGCGGACCCTTTTAGGAAAGGAAGGTGCAACACAGTGGTGAGCTTGCCTTCCTTTTGACATCAAAAATACTAACTTTTAAAGCATTCTTAAACTTTCTGATCACTGTTGCAAAATGTTTCAAAATAATGAGGAAGGAGCATTCAGTTTCTGAATCCAGACCTTGTTTTCAGCTTAAATGGCTTTATAAGGCTTTAAGGCTTGGCTGAACCTTTCCTTAATTAAATAAACCCCCCCAGTACCCGAGTATTCACCTGCCCATTTTCAGTCAGGACAAATAAGACTGTCACCAACCCTTTGATGGGGATTCTGGATCAGGTCCGATGGTCGGGCTTTTCACTTGCACCAGTTTTCTAAAAGACACGTACAGCCGCCCCCGTGGTGTGTTGGTGTGCTGGCATACGCCGGCCAAAGCCGAGAGGTGTAGCAAGGAGGCACTTTCTGGTGAAACCGCTTTCCTCTGAGGGGGAAAGGTCTGTAGGGGGCCCCAGAAGGGCTCCTTCTACTGGGGCATTATAATCTGTAAGGCCGGTGGCTCTTGACTCTGTTTTTTTGTCGGTTGGTGTTTCCCAGAGCTGTCTGAACTATTTCAGAGTTGGGCATGCTTTTCAGAGAGGGAGAAGGAAATGTTTGTACAACCTCTTTTTGCTTTATTTGCGCTTGAGAATGTGAATTGCTTAATATCGGACACTGGCAATTCTCTGAGCATGGAAGAGAGAGGAATTCCTCTTAGGCTGTTGCTCATTTTTCCCCCCTGTTACTCGAGTAATGCGAGTGCGAGCAGGTGAGCGGGGCTCCTAGTCTGCCGTTGAAGAGCTATCCGTGGAGTGCTTTTTACCTAGTAGATAACCAAGTTCTGCACTGGAACAGTGTATGTACACTATTACCATTTAAAAGGATTTAAAAGTATTTATTTGTTTTGTGTGTTGTTTATTGCTTAAAGGCAATATCGAGGTCTGTTCCTCTTGGCTGCATTAAAGAAACAAAATACACAGTGAGAAATGAAGATGTTTTAAGTGGTGCTGAGAACAACCGAATAAACGAAGTGGGATGGGCATACGAGTACCTTTTGGAAAAATCTGTTACAAGCATCGATTGTACTGGACTGTAAAGTATGTATCTGCGTAGCAGAACTGTGGGGCATGAAGTGGGGAAAAGGAAACAAAACCCTGTCCAATCTCAGAAAATAAACTTGTCCCTGAGGTGAATGTATTCTGAGTGCGGTCCTGAAAGACGTGGCCTCTGCGCTTGTTCATGAATCCAATTAGATGCAAGTAAACCCTGAGAACTTCTGAGGAGTTTTGTTCACAAATTAAGATTGATTTCTGTTCTTCAGACTGCGTCTTACCCTCTCAATAATTTCCCTCTAAATTAGAAATGCTGAAAGTTGAACATTCCTTAAGGGTGGGTTTGAGGGGGGGGGGCTCACTTATGTAAGATTATAACTTATTCCTGGAGACCAATGCTGGCTGTACAAAATATTAAAATAAACTCTGCTATAATTCAGAAGGAGATATTGGCGTGGGTTGTTGTAATGACATCCGCGGTGCAGTGACAGGCAGAGTGGCGTAGCGGTTCGGTGCGCGAAGAAGATGGAGTGGGAAAGGCTTCCCGACGCCGGAGGTCTCTGGGTTGGAACTGGGGTTCTGCTGCTCTGCCCAGGCGCCTCCTGCCCAGGTCACCTTCTCTCTGTTTCTTTAGCTTTCCCTATGGAAGTTCGCTATTTTGCGGGGCTTTTAGGAAGAAGTAAGTGATTTTTGGGAAGAAGTAGGAGGCTGTGGTGTGGTTGTGAGCTCTGAAGCACTTTGCAAACTCTCTGCATCGAGAATTTGCTTTTAAGTGGTGAACTTTAGGCTGCCATCTCTGTCAGCTTCTTCAGGAGCAAAGAGGTTTGATGCTGGCTCAACAAAAATGTAGAATAATTTTTTGTAGGCTGAGGTACTTCAGAGTCAGTTAAACGGGTGTTTGGAGTGTTTTCCCTACCCCGACTAGTGATTTAACTGCTTTGGTCTGGAGGAACAGCAAGTGTTTATAGCTCCCACAACAGAAATCAGTCAGATCCACAGGTCTCGGCTTCAGAATCCTGTAGGATATCCATTATTTTTCAATAACCGAGTACTTTGGCTATCATTTGAATAAAACGCAGAATTTTGTGTGATTGTAAGTGCGCTGTGATATCTCTTCGATGCTTGAAGTTTGTCACCTGATCTGGTCACACGTCTGTGTCCAAGGGAGCAAAGGGCTCGATACGGCCATTTGTTTCGGGGCAGAGTCTGTTCTGGGCTTAAGTGGTGACTCGTCGTGTTGGCCTGAAATCAGTTGCGTGATGATTTTTTCCGTAAGAAGACAGAGAAGTTGCTGAAACAAATTAATAAATCAAGATGGCGTGGGAAGCTCACCCTGGCGGGGATATTTTCTTGAAAACGTTTGTTTCCTTTTTAAAATGCAGTGGTGAGCGTGCATTTTTGGGAGTCCTGTGTGTGCCTCCTACTGGTAAACGCCATTTGGTTTTGTTCCTTTTGGCCATGTTACAGGTGACAGAAGTAGCCAGGAGCAGGTGGCAGTGATCCTGTGGGCTGAACTTCTGCTGCCTCCCATGTATCTGGATTCTTCTCTGCCTGCTGCTGAATCCGATAGCGAGCTGGAACTGATTAAGTTTTCTCTCCATTTACCGGTGATCTACATTTTTAAATTTCCTCAATGCACGGCTGTGTTTTCCAGATGGCTGCCTCTATATTTTTTTTTTTTTCCTCTTCCACTTTCACTGGGATGATGACAGCAGCGATGAATTAAAATAACGCTTGGCCTGATACTGATTTGATCATACAAAACTTATTTTCTCGAAGTATTTGAGAGGTAACGAGCCCTCGGTGATGCCTGAACCCCTGTGTTTCAATACAGATTATTTCAGTTCTAGCTAAATCCTGCTATAAATAGCCCTGGATGCTGGCAGGAGCACAGCTATAAGTGCTGTATGTGCTGCCGCTCTCGGGAACAGCGCTGGTTCTCGCACCCTATAGAGAATTCGGTGAAATCTGTCACCAGAAAATGACATTATTGAAACCTGTTCTAGGATCCTTTTTACATTAAAAAAAACCCGGTTTTTAAGTGGTTAGGAGCGTGATGTGTTCGATTTCTGTAAGTGATGGTAGTCCACCTCGCACTATGGTGTAATTTGGTTGAAAGGAAAATTAATTAATACAGAAGGCTTTTCCTGCAGTGATGCTGAACCTGCTACTTTATACTGTAAGCAGCTTTTTTCGTACTGCTGTATGGTGCTGTACCTGTTGTGTGACTTCTCACACCTCCCCACAAGAGGGCAAAATTAACAGCGCTGCGGGAGCCAAGACTTTGAATTTCCTAAGCGTTGTGCAAAGTAGATGTTTAATGTGGAACCTTCTCCGTTAGCATTTTCTTCCCGTCCTCTGAAAATAACAAAGCAAACTAAAAAAAAAACGCAGCGAAAGAGATGATCATGGAGAAGTGGATAACGGGCATTGAATTTTTAAAATATACTTCTTCATTGGAGCCTTCGATCCTGAAAGGCAAATCTTTGAAAATTATTTTCAGTGACAGTGAACTGAGCTGAGAACTCCGAGATCACCTTAAAAGACAGAAAGGGATTTGAGAGGCTCAGACAAAATGTCACCACTGCCGTTGAACGGGAAGGACGTAGCTGTAGTCAGTCACTTATCGGTCTGCTTTTTTCCAGACTTGCTTTTCTTCCTCTGAAGCATTTACAACGAGGAAATATTGATATGATCAAAAGATTGTTAAAAAAAAAAATAAAAAAAATCCATTGCGGTTGAAAAAACCCCCAACCAAAATCATTGGAAAGGGATTTTAAAATAAAACTTGTTGTATATTATGAGTATTGTTTATTCTTCTGTAATTTCACCAGCTCGAAAACTGAGGCTGTTGTCTTCCTTCCACGCCTGCACTTGCAGATTTGTTGTGAGCTAGCTGGAGTTGTTTCATGTTTGCTTGATTGATTTTCTCTTTTTAATCCATGTTGTTCTAGCTATGATAAAAGCTATATCTTTACCTGCAGGCGACGTTTGAATGGGGAAAAGTATGAAGGTATAGCCTTCTTTTTTGTGTCTTTTGTGTAGTGTCTGATCTTCTTGTGAGCTCCCGGTTTCTGCAGCTTAAACCTTCTGTAATTTTATCCAGAAAGAGCAGGAGTGTTAACGTGTGTGAATGAGCGACCATCCAGGGACACGTCACCTTGGGATATCTACAGTGTTTTACAGCTCAGGATGGGTGCTCCGTCCCCAAATATTTTACTGTATGTTTTGCAAAACGGTGGGGTTTTTAAAATATTTTTATTATCCTTTCCTCGAACTTCTGATTTCAGGCCGTGAACGTGCTGTTGCTTGCACAGTGCAGCCTGCGCATCTGTGGAGGCGCGTGGCAAAGCCAGGGACAGATGTGAAAACAGCTGTTTTACAGCAGTCCGTATGCTACAGCCACAAAATGCCATTCTCTTGCAAACATCCCAATTCGGTTACGGACCTGCGGCAAGGCACGCTGGCATCTTTCGTTCCCGATGCCTTTGTTTAAAGCAGCCTGTCAGCTTCGCGTTGCAGCAGGTGAGTTGAAAATCGAGGCAAGACAGAACCTGATCAGTATCAGGAAGCACAGACCTGTTTTCAACCCAAGTAGGTGAGCGTCTGTTGTGTTCATGACCTCTCCCTAGACCCTCTGTGGCTGAATAACATGTTAAATTTGAGAGCGAGCGGGATATGGGCTGTTCTCCGTCCACAAAACCTCCACGGTACCCGATTACATGCAACAAACTGCTGGTTGCAGCTTCGGTGAGTGGAGACGGAAAGCCTGCGAATGAGTTTTTAAACCAAGGCTATGAAGTGTTTTTGTTTTCTTAGTGTCCTACGCATAGAAGTAAGCCAGATCCAGTGGCTTTTACATAGTGATTTAAGAAAGTACATTCCACTAACTTCAATATGTGACTTTATAATTATAAACCAGTGGACAAACCCGCCAGTAAGGAAACGGATGTTGGCCAAAATGCTTTTTGTATGATGTTCCAAATACTGCAGTGGTTAAAGCTTTTCAGCCTCCCTCTGCCTCTTCCAAATCACCTTTTGGGTGTTTTTTGTTGGCTTTCTTGGTTTTTTTTTTGGTTGGGGTTTTGAGGGGTTTTTTTTGTTGTTTTTTGTTGTGGTTGGGTTTTTTTTTTTTTGGTGCTCAGATGACGGAGAACGCTTTTCTCTTGCTGGATCCCATCTGACCTTGAGCACCTGAGCCCTTCTGCAAGGTCTTGCGCAGGAGTGGAGGTGGAGGGTAGGATCTCACGCTTTGCAAACGGCCAAGAGATTTTATCCCAGCTTTAGACTATGATTTTGTCTTATTCCGGAAAAAATAACTGATGTATGCAGAACCGGTGCAGAGTTGGAACGAACATTTCGCGCTCTCTTGAGTCCCATTAGTATGGAAATAAGTTGTTTTTACATGTCAACCGGTGGCTTCACCCCACCCTGCTGCGTGTCTCTGGGATGCGGCTTGTCTTTACCATCAGACCGTTAGCCGCTCTTCTCGGAAGGAGCATCGGAGGGGAAGCTCTGCTTTATCAATAGATGCATCTGCTTGAACTTTCCCCCCCCCTTGCTTTCCTGTGTTAAGTCAGGTCTCAAATTGAACCGTGAAAGGCTGCTTTGAGTCTCTCCCAGGTACAGCTGCGGGGATGAGGTTTCAGATACAGCAACGATGTCACCTTCATGTTAGAGTTTGTTTAAAAAAACAGAGAGAAACTCATATCCTGGCAGTTTTCTGTTTTCTTACGCGAGACCAAGGAATATGCCCAAAGTGCGAGAGGGCGTGCCAATCCCGAACCCTGCGGACTGGCTTTCCTTTGTCATTTGTCCTGCAAGTATCCCACTAGGAAGGACGGGATGCTGAGCCCAAGGGATGAAGGCCTTGGGAAGGAAGACTTTGGGAGCCCGAACGTTCTGGCTTACGTCCAGCCCTGACTGAAATCCACCTTGAGAAGAGCAGTTTGTGAGATAACGCCGTGGTGTAGAAGGGCTGTTGGGTCTCCTGGCCAGAGGGGGAAGCTGGGTGGGATACGCTTCGCTCTGTAAGGAGCTGAGATAGTTTCACTTCCCTTCGCATTAATGACACAATTACTCACTTCTCTTAAGCAGAACGGCAGCAGGAAAGGGTGTACGTGTGACTACAGATGGGAAGAGTTTTTCTTGCTACAATTTGCATTGCTGAATGACGTCACGGCAGTGACTTGTCCATACCTTCTCCTTCTGGTGACTCAGAGCCTCCAGTCCTGACAGTTTTATGCTGAAAACTTTGGTAAATGTGCTGGAGTAGATGGGTTGGGTGTTTTTACTGCTTTTAATGGTTTATTTTGTGGTACAGTAGAAAATTGAGATCAATTTATCCACCTCTGGCAACCCTGTGGGAAAAACTTGGGCAACACTTTCAGGTCTGGGTGCAACCAAAGACCAAGCTGTAGATGTAAGCAACCTGATCGTGGGGCTTTCCAGCTTTTGAGGAGCTATGGGAGGAAGGGTCAGTTGTCTTCTCTGGCTCTGGACACTTGCTTCTCCTGCAGATGTGTTGCTAGAAGTTCTCTAAAGCATCTGGACTTCCAGTAGTGTTTATCTCAGACCATGACTCGTAAGGGAGCAGATGCACTTGGCTTCCAGTTGCTACAGAAATACAAGGCTCTGCTGCTTCAGCATCTGGTGTGTCCTCCTGCGTGCTCTGCTTCGAAGACCTTGTGATCTGGATGCTCTGCCGCTTTCTGAGGAGGAGGTTTGCTTCGGCGTGGTGGCGGATCCCTCGTGCAGACCTCAAAGCCTCAGCCTGGGAAAGGTGGGTGGGTGAAGGCTACGAGAGGCAGCAGGAGCCTGGCCGCAGGGTGGGCTTGGCCGCGTGTGCGGGCGAGCAGAGGGGGAAATGAGATCACTTCTGCGGCTCTCCCTTCTGCGGCCCACTTCCTCCTCATTTACATCTTGCACGCTCTCCGATGTGGGAGAAGGAAGAGCGGTGACCGCAGGGATGGAGGTGCCTGGGCTGGACCTGCTTACGGGAGAGGAACCGGGGGGGAGGCTCTCCCCCCAGCGTAGGGCTCCAGGAAGGGGTTGTGGCCAAGCTGTTGACCAGCTCCCCCCTTCCCTTCCCGCATGGCGCTGCACACCCAGAAACGCGGTTTTGCTTTCTACTAAGACCTATTTCTGCCTTTCTTCTGAGCCCCATGGAGGATACTTGCACTTTTTGGAGACTAAATGGTCAAAGGAGAGATCCTCTCAAAATTACTGCTCCTGGTTGGTGTCTAGGTCCTTGGTCAAATGTGCTCCAAGCCCAAAGGTGTCATTTTCCCAGTTGCTCCTGCTGGAAGCTCACCTGGGTCCCTGCGGGCTCCTTGCACATCGTCAGTCCAATGGGGTTATTTCCTTCCCCCTCCTCCCCGAGCTCGCACAGCCCCAGTGTCTGCAGGCGTCAGCAGCCAGTGCCTTGCCGCAAAGGCAAGCGAGTAAACCCTGCGCTCTGCTCAGAACAACCCAGAACTAATTCTGGCCTCAAAGTCGTCGTCTCTCTTCCTTCTTTCCATCGGAAAACCTGGCAAAAGCTAGGAGACTCCTGACAGCTGAAAACGGGGGAGCAAATGGTGAGCTTAGTTGCAGATAAATGGGTAATCGTAGAGCAGGAGCCAGCCAGGAGCTGCTGGAGAGGGAGCAGGAGCCCAGTGGTGGAGTCGGCCCGCGGGAGGATGCTCTGGCTACGGGGGGGTTCCCAAGCACACGAGCCGCTGCGAAACCAGAACCTGAAGCTTTATTTCAGTGATTAATGCCGGTGCTAGCACATATGTTTCCCTGGAAGAAGATGGAGCGTGGCTAGGTGAACAAGCAAGCAGGTTGTTTGGCTAAAGCTGGGGAGGGAAGAAAAAAAAAAAAAAAAAGATTTTGAAAGCTGATTATAAAATGCTGATTTTTGTCTCTTGGTTTCCCCTGCAAGAAATACACTGGAGGGAAGCTGTGCTTCTTGCAGAGCTCTGGTTCGGCTGCAGCGCTGGGGCTGTAGAGGTGCCCATGCTCGTGTACATTGATGCATCCGTGCCATCCCGGCATGGGGCGCATCCTTCATTATTCCCTGGGGATAAACTGGGTGGATTCCCAGAAAAATTCCCAGAGAAATTCAGCTGGGTGAACTTCCAGAGTTGTAGTTTGAAGTTAAGCCGTCCAGATGGCCGATTTAGCTTTTCCCTTTTGGTCACGTAACGAATGATCTTTTTTCTTTCTTATGTTCATAGTTCATCTGCAATTAGAGGCAAGTGCCACTACCGGCAGCTTCTGCGATAGGGTAGACCTTCAGCTTGCCTTGTTTTACCCAGAGCAGGTGATTACATTGAATAACTTCTTCCCTTGTGTCTTCTTGGTACCTTTGCGCTGCCTGTGCACACTTCAGCCAAGCAGCAAATGAGAATTTGACGTGGGTTTTAAAGATAAAATTTGGATTTTCTTTCATTTTTGGCATCATTACTGACCACAGTGCCTGGGAATGAACCGCTGGAGGCAGACGATGGCCTTCACCCTGCTCCTCCCTTTCTGATGAGGTCCAACAGGCAAGATGCTGCTGCGACAGAGTCGGTGGCTCGAGCTTACCTAATAATTTCTGTAACGCTGTTTGTGGTTTCCCCTCAGCCTGGAGATCATGATGTTTCTGTAGGTATTTATCTAAGCCTTCCCAGGCTCATTTCCCAGAGCAGCTGCTGCTTCTCCCCATCTCTTTGTCCCTTTGCAGGGGTGCTCTCTGCATCCTCTCCTTTTTCGGGCAAAATGCTGGAGACTGAGTAGAGTCGGAGGCTTTTCGGGGGATGCTTTGCGTCACCGTGCCTTGCAGAACGACTTGTTTAATTCTCTCCGGCTCTCTGTCGCAGTGGGAGTGGAGGAAGCCTGTGGAGAAACACTTCTGTTTCGCTTTGCCCCGACTCATCCCAGACTGTGTGTGAACCGTGAGTGACCTTTCTCTTGGTGCTTCCATTCCGGAATAAATCACTGCAGGAAAATGAGGGGCACGCAGAGGTGCGGTGATGGGGTTGCTGTTTTCTGTTGCAGTTTCTCCTTTCCCTGGGGTCCCGTGCTGGGCGCAGCAGTCCCGGGGCGACAGGGAGGCTGCCCTCTCGTTGCAGCTTTTCTCTTGGTGTGTGCTTGACAATTTGGAGCGTTGTTAAGGGCAAAAAGATGGTTTGGAGGGAAGAGGAGGCGGGAGGAATGGAGGAAGCTCACTGGGTGTAAAACCGCATGGGGATTCCCGGTCCTCTCCTGCAGCTGCAGGAATTGCAGTTGCACGTGTGGACGCTGCTCCAAGTGGCTGAATCTCCTTCGGTTTAATCCACCTGCGCCGTTGAGCTGGGTTGGAGCTTCCTGGAGAGCTGATCAGACCAGCAGCTCCTGGCAGCTCAATCCCTATCCCTTTACTGCGCTGATATTAAAAAATAAATAAAAAGCCCTCAAAGCACACATCCAGTCCTTACTGGGAGGGCTGGGTGGGGGCATGGTGCTGCTTGAGAGGAAGAGGAGGGGAGCAGGCACCAGCTTCGGGATGTTTTCAAAACCCTCTGGCTGCAGGATGTGGGGAAAGTGTGAAATGCAGTGCTGCTGGTGGCCGCTCTGCGGGGAGCAGCCCTGCTAAGCAGCCGTTTTTTGGGCAGGACAGGGTGGTCAAAACGCGGCCGGGCGGTGTGGGGGCTCTCCCACCCCATGGCGCCCCATCAGCGAGCACTTCGCTGCTGGGGAAAGGAGGTTACGCTGGCTTGGCTTCAATCCACTAAAGTGATGGAGTGGGGATGAAGCAGGGGATTGAAGCATGTTGTTTTCTCTCCCAGCTTCTCCTGGGCTGCCGGGAGGAAGCTGGTTTGACCCTTGTTTGGTGGCATCACATGAAGGAATCTCATCAGAAGGTCCCCCAGGAGCCTCCAGGTGACCCGCGAGTGGAGTATTGCCACAGGTGAGGATGCTCGAGATTTACAGCTTCAGGACTTCCAAGCCCTGGGGCGAATCTCTGGCAGCTCCTGCGTCTCCAAGCATCAGATGAGTGGTTTTGGTGCGGGTTGGGCTCATGGCAGGGTTTTGGGGATGAGGAGTGGGTTTGTAATCGTCAGCCGGTCTCAGCCCTTCCTGTGACCTCAAGCAGTGCCCTGGGAATTTTCCCCGGCTGCGGAGCTTCTGACATCTGCTCCAGCTCACTTGGATGAGGAGTGCTTCTCTCTTTTCCTTCTTGATTTTTATACTTCAAACTTCCTTGAAAATGGAGGAAATGAAACCGCAGGGCTTTTCCGTGAGTGACATGAGAGAGCTCAGTCCCCTTCTAGAGAAGAAATGAAATTTAGGGTGAAGGCAGAAAATCGTTTATGCTGGTTGCTGCAGGGACTTGGGGGCCACTTGGTCTGGCAGGTGGGGGTGACCCAGGCTGTGATGTCCCTTGGCTTGGCGTGCTGCGGTATCAAGGTTCATCTCCCAGCTGCTGCAGAAGATCCTGTTGGTGCCAGTGCCTGGGACATGGAGCATGGAAGTTGCCAGGCGGTACCTGCTGATCCCACCACACAGGGTCCTGTTGCAGAGCTGAATCCTTTCTCTAGGGTTTTGAACCCTTTCCCGGCTAGGTAAATCCAGGCAAACCATTTTCCCACTCAACGGCTGGATTTGCTGGAGTTTGGGGGTGCATCAGGACCCTGGGGGAGGGGAGATGTGGGGTGGGAAGGGAGATGGAGAGCGGGGGTGGATGGGGTGAGGAAGAAAGAGGCCTCCCTGTCCATATTGCCTTGGAGATGTGGATTTTTGTCACCCTGTGCCTTGACAGTTGTGGGAAAAGCCATTTATGCCGACTTTCACGTAGGGATCGGCATTTGGGAGGTCCCTTTATCTGGATGGGTCTGACTTGCACCCTGGGTGCTGGCTTTGCCAAAAAAATCCCGAGCGGCCCCAGGAGACCCAAAGGTCTGAGCATCCCGAATCTCACCTACACAACGTGAGGGGCTGCACGCTGGTGTCCCAAAGCGGGGACTCAACATCTGGGGACATGTTGAACGTTGGCTTGGCACGTAATGGGAAATAAAAGCATCTTCTTCCCCTGTGGGAAGGAAAAGCATCATCTTCTTCCTCTCCCGTGGGAAGCATGTCCCTTGGCTCCTGTTGAAGCCCCTGTGCTGGATGCTGGAGACAAGCAGGGGACTAGAGGGACACCATGGGTGTAGGTGCTTTTTGCCAGCCCCGGCAGGGTGGGTGGCATGGCTCCGCAGGCAAGAACCCCCCCCGGGTCACTAGCTCTGCTGCCTGAAACCCTGGCAGGGGTTTTGCTGCTGGAGCTGCGCAGAGGAGTCATGGTGCCAGTGTTGTCCCCAGTGCCGGCTTGTCCCTGGGAGCAGCGGGAGAGCTGGGAGCTGCTAGAGCCGGTTCCCCTTGGCCACCCCTCTCCCTGCCTGCCCGGCCCCCGCGGTTCCCCTTTGCTGGGGAGCTGATGCGAGTGCATGACCCGGGTTGTAAGTGCTGAGATCAGTAAGCGAAGTGCCTGGCCGCGCTCTCTGCCTCCATGTGACTGCAGTTTCCGTTAGCTCCTTCCGCAAAGGCTATATTAGTGCTAAGCGAGAAAGCGGGTGGGAGAGAAACCCCACGGGTCGCCCCTACCCTTGGCCCCAGGAGCCCCCCCCAGCGCAGCCGGAGGGGCCGCCGGCTGCAGGATGAGTTGTGGCAAACTCTGCGTGCCACCCCACGCGGTGAGTAACTGCCCCCCGATACTTTTGCTGGGGGGAGGGGGAAACCCCGCCAGGGGTTTTTGGGGAGTGCCCCTCACCAGCTTGAAGATCCATGGTGGCCGTGCATCGCTGATGCTCACGCTCGCCAGATCTGTGGCTGCGTGGGCCGGTGCTGGGGAGCACCGCGGGCGCTCCCAGACCTCTGGCATGCGGGCTCGGCTGCGGGGCTGCGGGCACGGCTTTCCTGCCTGTGCTGCTGCCCGTCCCTGCAGCCCCAGGGAGGGGTGCAGGAGGATGGAGGACCTTCTGATGTTGGGGGAGGCCAACGCTGGGCATCAATGGGGGCCACTGGGCTGGAGGAAAGAAAGTGTGAGCTTCTGCAAAGGGGTTCAGGGGCTGAAGGAGAGCTGGAGCCAAAGCCCGTGGTCTTTGCAGAGTTCCTCTCCTGCCACCGTGCCTGGACATGAGGTGCTGCTGGAGACCAAGGGCTTGGGAGGGCGCAAGCTGCTGTGCGTCAGGTCCAGTCCAGGGAAGGGAGGCTTCCTCTCCATCCCCACCAGATTTGATGAGACACCGGCTTCACGCTTTTGTCTGTCAAGGAAGGAGACAGCCCAGGACGTGTCCCCTGCTCCCTCTGTGCTGTGAGGCTCCAGCTTCCCCGGGCTGCCAAAAATAACCCCCTCTTTCTTCTTCAAGCACTGGCAGTTATGAAAGCGCCGCTTGCCGAGCCCTCGCCGAGACCTCGCTGCTCATTTGCCTGAGGTTCAGCTTTTCCCCCGATGCAAATGCTGTCAGCTCTGGCTCCACCAAGTTAGTAACAGGGCACCTCGCACTGGAGAGCCTCCGATTCCCCGGGAGGACCTCGGGCAGGGATGGGTGCTGGAGGGGACTCGCTGGTGGCTGGGTCGGTGTCCCCCAGGAGAGTGTTTGGCACCAGAGAGGGGGGACGCAGGCCCTGGCAGTGGTGGGGAAGCCTTTGGTCGAGGGTTGCAGTTCAGTGGTGTTTGCGAGCACCTGTGCAGCGACGACAGTGCCTTTCCCACGTGCGCTCTGCCCCGTGCGGGGACTGGCTGCCACCTCCCTGTCCCTTCTCTTCTCCTGCCCTCCAGGTTCTCCTTGGCGGACTTCCACAAGGGCTCCTGCTGGGGCAGGTCGTCTCAGTGATGGGGCTCTCTGCCATTTCTCCATGGGCAGCATGTGGTGGCCCGGGTCTTGTGGGGCATGGTGGCCACCGCTATGGTGTGTTGGGAGCCCATCCGGGTGCTCCTGGGGTCAACTATGGGAGCTGTGTGCTTGCCTGCAGGCCGTGCACAAGGATCGCTGCTGCCATGATGGGCTCCCTGGGAACACCTGGACCTTTTGGGATGAGTGGTCTGCAGCTGTTGACCTTTTCACCTCTGTCTCCGTCTCTGCAGGAGTGCCGCCGCTGACATGGAGGCCCCGCTCCCTGGTCTCTTCCTGCTTCTGGTCCTCCTGGCAGTGGGATGGGGAAGCGGGGCACTCGCAGCCTGGGCAACGTTTCCTGGCGGCTGTGAGCTCGTAAGTTCTCTCTTGCAAACCCTCACCCTTCTGATTGCTTCGTCCTGCCCTGCAAAGCCCAGGTTCCTCAGCATCTCCAGACCTTCTCCCTCCCAGCTACCAGCTTAGCTAAGGAGTGGACTGGGCTGCTGAGGCTCTAACCATAGGCCCACCTCCTTCATCCTCACTCTGCTCCCAAAACTTCTCCCTCCTCGTCTACCCCCATCTCCCGCCTCTCAGAGCAGTGTTACGTATCCACTTCTTGCTTTAGGTGCAGAGCACCGTGGACTGCACGGGGAGATGGCTGAGCTCTGTCCCAGGAAATCTTCGAGGTGATACCGAGGAGCTGTTGCTTGATGACAACACTATTCAGGTTCTGGGCAATGCCTCTCTGCTCATGTACCAACAGCTGCGGCGACTCAGCTTGACCAAGAACCGGCTGGAGCTCATCCAGCCTGGCGCCTTCCTCAGGAGCCAAGGCCTCCATGTGCTCTCCTTGGCAGACAACGTCCTCTTCACCAACTACTCTCTGACAGCAGCGGCTCTTTCTGCTCTGCCAGCCTTGAGGACGTTGGATCTAGCTGGAAACCGCCTCACTGAGGACATGGTATCGGTTTTAATCTGGAACCTGTCTTCCTTGGAGTCCTTGTCTGTGGCCAGGAACATCATCATGAGGCTGGACTCATCCGTCTTTGCAAACCTGACACAGCTGTTGGAGCTGAACCTGGAGAAGAACTACATCTTTGAGATTGACCAAGCTTTTGAAGGGCTGCAAAGGCTGCAGAGGCTCAACATAGCTTACAACTACCTTCCATGTGTATTGGAGTTTAGCCTGACCCAGCTCAGGGTGCTCAATGTCAGCAACAATGTCATCGAGTGGTTTCTGGCCCTGGAAAGTGATGACCTCTTTGAGCTGGAGGTGTTGGACCTGTCCCACAACCGCCTCCTCTTCTTCCCCGTGTTGCCCCGTCAGAGCAAGCTGCACACCTTGCTGCTGAAGGACAATGAGATGAGCTTCTACCAGCGCCTCCCCAACGGCACATCCCTGGCGAACGTGACGGTGCAGTTCCTGCTTATTGATGGCAACTCCACCAACATCACAACGGTCAGCCTCTGGGATGAGATCTGCCACAGCAACCTCTCCTCCCTGCAGCTCCTGGACATGAGCCAGAACCAGGTCTGGTACCTGCCGGAGGGCTTCCTGGCCCAGATGCCTTCCCTGACCCACCTGAAGCTCAACCAGAACTGCCTGGAGACATTCCACCTGTCAGAGGGGGACCCCTTAGCCATGCTGACGGAGCTGGACCTCAGCCAGAACCAGCTGGCGGAGCTGGGGGCGGAGGTGGGCGCCAGGGATGTCCTCCCCAACCTGCAGCTCTTCAATCTCAGCACCAACAGGCTGCGGGTGCTTCCTCCTGAGGTTTTCACCTACACCAGGAAGATTGCTACTGTGGACCTCAGCCGCAACCGGGTCGACCTCTGTCCCCAGCCAGCTGTCGCAGGCGAAGTGGAGAGTCCCCCCTGTGTGGACATCAGGGGTATTGAGACCTTGACTCATCTTTCCTTGGCTGGTTGTGGGCTGCGGGGACTGGGCGGACACCCCTTCCAGGGGACATCGCTGATGTATTTGGACCTCTCCGACAACCATCAGGCATTGTCTGGGGACCTGGAGTGGCTGCAGGACCTTGCTCTGACGCTGCGGGTGTTGTCTCTGAGGAACACCAGCCTCTCCTCCACTACCGTGGACTTCTCTGCCTTTAACGGCCTCGTGCGCTTGGACCTATCGGGGAACTCCTTGACTGTCTTCCCCACCTCGCTGAGCGTCCTGGAACTGCACAGCCTGGACCTGCGGGACAACTGCCTCCCGGCTCTCCTGATGGACGTCACACGGACACCGCTGGCGAAGAGCCTGCAGGAGATCTACCTCAGCCGAAACCCCTACAACTGCTGCACGCTGGGCTGGTGGGACGCCCTGCAGCGGCTTGAGGGGTTGCAGATCCCCGACTGGCAGGAGGTGACCTGCAGCTATGCCTCCCGCACGTTGAGCCCCAGGGCGCTGCCTGAGCCTGTCCTGCAGAGCTGCCGCTGGCAGACGGCCGACCTGGCGCTCCTCTACCTGGTGCTGGCGCTGCCCACCTGCCTGACGCTCCTGGTGGCCTTCGCTGTCGTCTTCCTCATGCTCAAACAAAAGCTGCTGAAAATGGTGAAGAGCCGGTGTGGGGTGTCCAACCCTTACTGATGGCTGAGGAGGAGGAAGGGCTCGGGAATGGCACATGCGAGCGGGTCGTCAGGATTACAGGCAATAACCCCTTGGAGGTGGGTGAGATGGAGACTTGATGGATGGAGGACCAGGGGGTGCTGGGAGAGTTGCTGTTCCTGCTACGGGTACCGTAGATACCGCTAAAGGGTACCCAAAGGGTGCGGGACCGTGTCCGGTGTTGGAGCCTGGGGCCATGCTGGGTGCCTTCGAGGGGCATGTCATCAGCAGAAACCTTCAGGTGGTGTTGACGAGCGCCAAGTGGATGTCACATCAAATACCTCTTGGCCAAAGGCTCATGGCCAGTTGCCCCTCAGAGCTGTTTTTTGCCCCCCTTCAGGCAGATCCTTTTATTTATTCACCCCCGTAGCCAACACTCTGCTTCAAAACCTCCCCCAGCTCTGCAACCAGCCTCCAGGAATTGCCCCGGGAGGGAGGGAGCGAGCGTCACCCAGGCACTGCAGAGAAGGGTCTCCGTGGCCGTGGCGTCCCACGCTGCTCTGACTCCAGCAGCGGCTGCCGGCACCAGCAAACTCGCAGGCAGCCCTGGGCGTGCACCCGGGTGCGTGTGCTGATAAGACGGGCGTTGTCAGCAGGGCTGAAAGACACGTTTTGGGGTGTCGTTGCTTGGTTAAGCCACGATCCTGGCTGGAAGAGCCCATTAAAAATAGCCCAAGCTACAACGATGTAGAATATGGACTGAAAGACGTGAGAATAAATTATATTGGCAGTGATATTTTATCATAAATTTATTTTCCTCCAGCAACTGCTGGATTAACCAGATGCAAAGGAGATAAAATAAGAGAAAGCCTTCCTCCTCGTTGCGCAAGCCCCGCTCTGGCGGGCTTGTCGGCTCTGGCAGCGTGGGGGGGTTTCCTCCATCCAGCCACACACGCAGCGAGTACCGGCTCCCCCGTACCAGCAGCGCACTAGCTGGGGAAGCGCCGCTTTGTTCCTCGGTGGGTGGAAATGAGAAGCCACGGTGGTTTGCGCTCCTGAGAACCGGAGCGACTTTCTCCTGCGGCGCCGTTGGGATGTCTCCAGAGAAACGCGTGCCTGAGTTTGCCGGGAACGTGGGGTGCGGGGGAGCAAGTGGCGGTGCCAGGGTGGGCATGATGGGGGCTCGTCCTTGCCTGGCCTCAGATGAGCTCGGCGGGGCTATGCGGGGTGTGCTGGGGGCTCGAGACACACCCCCCAGACAGCCCCGTGTCACTCCACCTCACACTGGGGTTGTCCTGGCAGGCGGCTGAGGTTGGTGTGGGGCTGGGGGCGATGCTGGGGGCCCACGCAGGCGGGGGCCAGCAGGGCAGCAGGCGTGGGGACAGGGACCGAGGCCACTGGTGAGCCTTGCGTGGCTGAATGCCGTGCTGGGCTGGGAAAGACAGCGTAGATTGGACCATGCTGGACCCGTCGCCAGCACCACTGGGGCCGAGCGCTGGCAAGGCTCTGGAAACCCAGCTGTCAAATCTGCCTCAGAAAACGGCTGCTTTCTGGCCCAGTTTTAGACTGAAATAGCCAAAACCAAATCAGGCCCCAGCTGGGGAATCCCTCAGCCTATTTCAGCCGTTCTTTTGCCTGTAAGCCGCAGGCCCGAGGGACAACAGTGACCTATAAATATGTCCCCACGATGTCCTCCAGTGGGTCTGCGCCAGCACTGGGTACCGCAGCCATCTTTCGGTGTCTCCATGCTGGCGGGGTGCGCCTGTGAGCACCACACTCCCTGGGGCCATTTCCCCCCCTACTGTGGGTGCCGGGTCCGGCCTCGGGGGGTGGATGTGTGCAGTTCCTCCACTGCCATGGCTGCTGCTGCTTCTCCTTTTGGTGGGGAGATGTGGGGTGCAGATGCAGGAGTGCACATAGGTAGGAACTTGGGTGCCTGGCACTGCCCCGAGTGTGGATAAATCATGGGAATTCTTGCTCATATTAAGCTGATGTGGGGGATACTCAATGCTCCTCTGTCATGGGAGGGGTTAGAAGCTTTGCCCAGGCACAGGGAAAGCCAAGGCTCACCCGGAGCTGGGACGTGCAAGGGATGTCAGGGCAACAAGACAAGCTTCCACTTTTAGAGTGGTTCATGTCCTTAAAAAGCTGACGTTCGTCATCTTTGCAAGGTCATGGAGACCAGGGGAGTTCCTCAGTGACGTGAGAAAGGCAAATGTCATACCCATCTTCAGTCACGGCCAAAAGGACATCCTGGGGAGCAGCCCGATGGTCCCCCTCATGTTGGGAAAGCCATGGAGTGTACTTTCTTGGAGCGTGTTTCTAGAAGAAGAAGGTGTCTGGGAGCAGGCAGTGTGGACTGACCAAGGGTAAGTCATGCCTGACCAACTTGCTTTCCTCTTATGAAGAAACGTCTGGATTTGTAGGCAAGGGGAGAGCAGTGGGTGCCCTTTCCCTCAACTTCATCAAGACTTTCAACACTGTATCCCGCAATGTTCTTGCATCCAAGTGAGGATGTCATGGTCTGGGTGGGCAGGCAGGCAACCAGCTAGGCGAAGATCAGTTGGATGATCAAGCACAGAGGGATGCACTGTTAGTAGGACGTGCTGTACCAGGAGGCTGGTGAGAAGACACATACGGCAGGGGTCTGATCTGGGATCTGTGCCGTTTGGTGTCTTTGTCCATGATCTGGAGGAGGCCATGGAGTGCCTTTGTGTCGAGCTCACAGATGAGCCCGAATTGGGAAGACCAGTTGATACTGGGTAGGGCTGCCATCCTGAAGGACGGGTGGGCTGGAGGACTGGGCCAGCAAAGAATTTCATAGTCCAGGGTGGTGCTTACCCCCCTCAACTAGGCACTTGTTAGACCTCATGTAGACCTCATCCAGTGAGGACGGCCGTGCCCGGGGATGGGGTGAAGGCTCCATCCTCTGAGCCCCACCAGGGCAAAGCCGGGTGCGGGTTGGCCTGAGCCTAGGGTAGGCAGGGTGTGGAGCAGAGGTCCCCACGCATCCCCTCCCACCCAAGTGGGAGATCTTTATATGCTGTTATGTTGCTATTTTTGGGTGGAAACAGAGCAAGGCCTGTGCCAGAGATCTACACACCCCTTGGTGGGTGGAAGAGCTGAGTCAGGCCATATTTTTTTAAATTTTTGGCCAATGAGGCATCGGTTTCCATTTCTCCTCTAACTGAAGACTTCCTTGGACAAACATAAGCTCTCTCATCTTCTCCAGTGATGACAAAGGACAGTGGTTTAACTGACACCCATTTCAGGTTTTTCACAGAACTGGCTCTATCATTTCAGTGCACGGGAGGAGAGCTCTTCCAAACCCCAGCTTCTGAGCTATGACACAATGTCTTATTGATAAAATTGACAGGTTTAAATTCATTTGCGGTTGCAAGAAGGAAGACGGGAACTGTCTTGGAGGCACTTTACTCTCTTAAGTTGCCTCTGGCATCAATTTGCTGAGGCCACTCAACCTGGGATGAAGGCCCGTCTCACTCACAACTCTCACAGCCACACAGACTCCGAAAGCCAAAACCTGGGGAGCTTTTGGTGTCACATAATTCTCTAAAGAATTTTAGTCCTCCAATTCTTACAAGGACCTGGCTAGTACAAACCAGCCAGGTTTGAGGTGGACAATGGGATTAAAAACTAAAATATTCCTTTGCGGAGATGAATTTCTCAGTGACCATCAAAACATTACGTGGAGGACCTTTTGCTGTAACTTTACGTGTCACATCAGGTTCTCCCCTAGCAGGATTTTGAGTGAGCCGGGAACTGTAGGCTGATGCGGCAGCAGGGGTAAAGGTTTTGTTTTGTTCTAAAATGACTCTCGGCCTTTGGGACCTTCTACCACACTACTTTTTTTCAGATCGTTCAAGCATGTTTTCCCAGAAATGAACACTATCTGAGACAGCATCACCTAGTAGTAGAAGGAAGCAAAACACCTCACTCCATTAGCTTGAAATTACTGTATTTTCAAAAGTATTTTCAAGACTTACTTTCTAGGTATTCTGTTTCTTAAATATAAGGATTTATATTTGTGTAAGCTGAAGCTAGTGAATTAAGCATTGTTCAGGAAACGCCAGGGTAATATTCTCAATGCAACGTTGATTTATCCAGAGAGACTAATATATATTTAACATTCCGAGAAATAACAATAAATACCATATGCATAAAATAAAGCTTTAACACTACTTTCAGGACATAAATATTTAACACTTCATTTTCAGAGGAAGCTGAAGAGAAACCACAGCAAGGCAAGCTGGTGAGGTTTTCAGCCAAAGCTGACTGCAATGTAAACAAGTGAGAGTAAATAATTTTAAATTACTTTAGGCACTCATACATAGGCAAAGACTAAAAACACCCAGTAAGTTCAGCTGCCCAATTTCCATTTCATCGAGTCTGGCTTCTTAAACAAAGTTCACTTAAACCTGGAATTGCTGTAGCATCTTACGCCTTGGGTTCTCCGTACCAATGTAACGTGCATCGGCGGCGTGAACTGAAAACGATGCAGTGAGATACGTACGCTGACATCATTCTCGCTGTTGGGACTGTGAGATTTGTCTCTGAACTGCCCATCCAAGGCACCTTTGTCCAGAATCAGATTTCTTCATCCGACTCCACGTCCCAGCCACAGGACTCCAGCTGCTCATCCTGTGGAAACTCAACCTCAATGTCATAGATGAAATCTGGGTCGTCCTTCTTCTTCCTGTTCTTTTCAAAGAGCTCGTCCATGATGCTCTTCCTTTTGGCTAGTTCCTTGTCATCTAGTTTGTTCATATCCTCTTCTGGATCAATGGTCTCCTCCCGCTGAAACTTTTCCAAGCTCTCAGCCAGGCTCTCTCCTCCCAGGTGACCTTTCAGCAAACTGTACAGCTTCTGTAGCTGATGCAGTGAGACTCCTTCTAGGTAAACCTTGTGCCGAGGGTTATTCTTCAGCTGCTCAGCAGCCAAGCTGCAGTCTAAAGAGAAAGCCACCATGAAGAATCTCATCCCATAAACAGATCCTCTTAGAATCACAGAATGGTTTGGGTTGGAAGGGACCCTGAAGATCACCTTGTTCCACCCCCCTGCCCTGGGCAGGGACACCTCCCACCAGACCAGGTTGCTCCCAGCCCCATCCAATCTGTCCTTGAACCCCTCCAGGGATGGGGCAGCCACAGCTTCTCTGGACCACAACCTGGGCCAGCGTCCCACCACCCTCACAGCAAAGAATTGCTTCCTCAGATCTCATCTAAATCTCTCCTCTTCCAGTTTAAAATTGTTACCCCTCATCCTATCATGCCCTTGTAAAAAGTCTCTCTCCAGCTTTCTTGTAGGCTCCCTTCAGTTACTGGAAAGCTGCTATAAGGTCTCCCCGGAGCCTTCTCTTCTCCAGGCTGAACCCTCTCAGCTCTCTCAGCCTGTCCTCACAGCAGAGGGGCTCCAGCCCTCCCAGCATCTCCGGGGCCTCCTCTGGCTCCGCTCCAACAGCTCCGTGTCCTTCTGCTCTTGGTGCCCCAGAGCTGGAGGCAGCACTGCAGGGGGGTCTCCCCCGAGCAGAGCAGAGGGGCCGAATCCCCTCCCTCGCCCTGCTGCCCATGCTGCTGGGGATGCAGCCCAGGGTGCGGGGGGTTTCTGGGCTGCCAGCGCACACTACTGGGTTGTGTTTCTCTTCTCCCAAACCCTCACAGGGAAGACCTCCAGGTTTAGCAGATCCACTATTCCAGTTCAGATGTAGCCCTGGGCTCCTCAGGGACGACAGCCTTACCCCAAATCAACCCCTCTTTGCACTCCCTGCGCACCGGTGAGAAGCCGCCCAGCTGTTACTAAAAATGCTGTTATCAACTACCTGTGTTTGGAGGGGACTTGGGGAAGGCTACAAGTAACACACCGCACCTGAGAACCGGGAGAAATTTCGGACAGGCATGATGCGCTGGCGAGTCTTATCCTCGCTGCCGTCTTTGTAGATCAGGACAATGGATGGAGGCTGAAAGCAGACGCCGCACTTCTTTGCAATGTAAGTCATTACAGCTCTTCGTGCTGGCTGCAGCGTGGTCAGCTTTATCAGAGGTGTCCTCAGGAACCTCAAAGCTCACTGAAAAACAGGAAAAGAAAAAAGGGAAAGAAAGTGTGAGTGTCTCTCGGTCCTGTTCTTTCTGTCAGGGTTAGAGTGACCCAAGTTCAGCAAAGACACGCAGCCAGGGTGTCTCTCTGATTTCAGTGGAACGTGAACAGGTCCCTGCACAGTCTGTGAGCCGGGTGCCAGGGCGCAGAATGAATCCCAACTCCTGGTTTACATCCTTGTCATAAAAGATACTTTTTAGATATTTATTAATTTTTTAAAGTGAAAAATGTCATAAAATAGTAAATCAATGTATGACAGTTTCTTCACAAACAACACTTACGGCATATTGTATCCGTTGCTCTGGAAAGCCAGGAATTACTTACCAAACCCTTTCCTGCTCTAACCACCAGGCTTTTAACTTTGTATGGTCTGGCAGTTCCTGTGAAAGCTCCAGGTGTGACTTCGGGGAGAAGCCAATTTTTCTGTAAGCATACAACGGTATATTTCTGCTACGAGCTTATTTGAGCATATTTGAAAAAAAATCTTCAGAAAAATGCAGATAAAATGAAAATTTGAAATGTCTTGGAACCCCACTGAAAGAGTTTCCACAAAATTAAATCTGAATGTTGCAAGAGATGCAATAAAGACAGAATTCTATTATACATACTTGTCTGTTACATGTATTTGCTTTGAATAGATACAAATGTACCGATATGGTTCAAATATCCTTTGTCTCTGTTTCTGTCACAAACCTGGGGATATCATATTCCTTATGTCATATGGTAAGGGAGAACTTTGCATCCATAACATTGACGTATGTAACACTGGAATTCCTCCCTTTTTAAAAAGATTTTAAAAGGAGGGATACCTTAGTCAGTTTTTGTAAAGCTTTCTTACAGTTTCAGGGAGACCTCAGTACAGCAGCGTATCTGTCACCCACGACAGATGGGATAAGGGCAGAGAAGAGATTCAGAAATGAAGGACGAAAGTAAGTAGACTCCTTATTAGGTGACAATGAAAATATGAATTCATTTTAAAGAGAGAAGATGATGTTCAACTGTTTACTCCTCCTCAAACTAACATACACCATCGATGAAACTGAAGAACTGAGAATTCCCAAGCGACACACGGAAATGCTTTTTACACGGCATGTTACCACTGGTAGATCTTAAATTACAAAACATTCATGAAGGTGAAGGATGTCAGAAGATTTGAAAATGCTGAGCTGCTGCGTGTGTGTGTAGGAACCGGAAAGCTTTGCCTTACTTAGAAGGTGGAGAAAAAGGCTGGAAAGAGGGAGGAAGGGCTGACTGACCCACTGAACATACGGCTGTATTTATACAGATTAGCACATGCCACACGTCCGAGAATATAATTTTAAAGTACGGACTACTAAACTCTCAAGTATCAGTGTGTTGGTCAGATACTACATGAATGAGGTTAGGAAGTTAATCCATAATTATCCTTTCTACTCTTCTCTGAAGCATTTTGTCTTGCAAGAGGAGGGGGGGGAATTGTCAGTCTGACTTACAGCGACAACTTCTCTTTTTCTGCCTTATCGCATTTGTCCGTACCCAAAACGCTCTTGAGAACTCCTCAGCGTCAGCCCTGCCCTTGGCTCCGTCCCCTTTTCCAGTCAGGTGAAATATTAGAGGAGACTTGAAGCTCCAGATCTGCTGCAGATCCTCTTTCCCGGCTTAGTGTACAACACTGAATGCATGTGTTATTTTTCTTTTGGTTTTAAATAAGGGAAAATATATCAAATGTGAAGGTTCTCTTCTTCTCCAACTACTCTACAGATTGCAGTAAGGAAGAAATTGTACTCCAAAAATTAACATATGTCTCCAAATCAAGAAAAATTGCTTTAATCTTCAAAAGCTACTTTGAAGCTGCCTCGAAGTCTTCCTTCTTTGTTAAAAACCATATAGGAAAGAGTTCCAATTTGCAGTAATTTTCTCAATACTCGAAATTAACTACAGCCGCTATACCTTTTGCTTTTAAATAGTTCTATGAGTTGGGGAGAAAAGCAAGAAGTCACTCGAGAGTCACTTTCAATACCCTAAAATGAGAAATGATGTTTCAAACTGAACCAAAATGGCTTTTTGAAGGGTGACTGATGATCAGAAGAGTGGGCCTCCACCTCTGAAGCAGCAAAGGAATCCTTAGACGAGAAATACAAACGTTGAGAAGCAGCCACGCGGATCCGCGTGAAAGAGGTTTCGTATCTTCAGGTAACGCAGGCAGAGACCTTTGCTACCAGGCACGAAAGGCCGGTTCCAGTAGCTCTGTAACACAAATAGGTGGGTTTTTTTCCCCCCTGCCAAGTTCTGTGCAGCAGCAGAGCTACTTTCGCCGTTAAAAAGCCACTTTTCTACCGCCTCTTTCTGCCAGGCGAACCAACCCTCGGGGCCGTGCGCGGTCGAGGCCCAAACGCGGAGACAGAAGAGAAGCGGGGCAAGACCGGGTTCGTCCTTCCCGCCTCTCACCCCTTCCCCTCACCTCAGCCGGCGGAGCCGATCTCCTCCCAGGGCCGGGACCCAGCAGCAGCTTCAGCCCACCCCGCTCCACCGCAGCCTGCGCTGCGCGGTTGCCATGGCTACGGCGCCGCCGCCGGGCCCTTCCGCCGCAGGCCCTCTCGGGGCTGCCCTCGCCAGCGCCTGCGGGACGCGGCGGCGACCGGCCGGCCCTTGCCGCTGCGGGCCCACGCAGCACGTGAGGAGAGCGGCGAGGGTGAAGCGGCGGGGCGGTGTTTAACGGCGGGGCGGTGCTCGGCGGCGGGTCCCGCGGAGAGAGGGGTGGGAAGGTCAGGCGGGCACGGTGGGTGCCGGGCCGTGGGAAGCGGGTCCGTCATGGCGGGCGGGCGGCGGGGCCAGGCGCTGCTTGGTGCCGGGCTGGCAGCGCTCCTCTGCGGCCTCCGTGAGTGCGGGCGGGGGGAGGCTCAGACGGGATATTGTGAAACAGCCCCTCACTGCAAGAGAGACATTGAGGTGCTGGAGCGGGTCCAGAGAAGGGCAACGGAGCTGGTGAGGGGTCTGGAGCACGAGTCTTGTGAGGAGCGGCTGAGGGAGCTGGGGGTGTTCAGCCTGGAGAAGAGGCGGCTGAGGGGAGACCTTCTCTCTCTCCACAACTACCTGAAAGGAGGGGGTAGCCGGGGGGGGTCGGTCTCTTCTCCCAGGTAACAGGCGATAGGGCAAGAGGAAACGGCCTCAAGTTGCGCCCGGGGAGGTTTAGGATGGGTATTAGGAAAAATTTCTTCACTGAAAGGGTTGTCAAACACTGGAACAGGCTGCCCAGGGAAGTGGTGGAATCGCCATCCGTGGAAGTGTTTAAAAGCCAGGCAGACGTGGTGCTGAGGGACACGGTTCAGTGGTGGTTTTGGCAGTGTGAAGTTAATGGTTGGACTCAATGATCTGAAAGGTCCCTTCCAACCCAGACAATTCTATGATTTTTCTACCAAGAAGGTGGTCAGACACTGGAGCAGGCTTCCTAGAGAGGTCATCGATGCCCCTGTCAATGTTTACGAGGCATTTGGACAACGCCCTTAACAACATGCTTTAACTTCTGGTCAGCCCTGAGGTGGTCAGGCAGTTGGACTAAATGATTGTTGTAGGTCCCTTCCAACTGAAATAGTTATTGGTTATTGAAATTAACAGCAGAAGCAAGCAGTTTTCCAGATTAAGTAACTGAAAAACAGCAGCAATACCTTCTGCAAAAATTCTTATTAAGCCAACGTTCCCTTGCTTTAGTTCTCTGCTCAAACAGATACTGATGTTGTTCATAAGGTGACTGGAGTTTCAGATCTAAAAGTGAAACCCTGTGGAAACATAGAGAAAGAAATAAAGAGAAGAATGGCTGTAACACAAAATTCATTGTTAAAATATAGATGTTACAGGGACTGATGTAGGAGATAAGGAATCACACCTGCAATGGGGCTTGCAGTGGGGAAAAAGTGGGGATTATTACAGACTCCTCAGTGAAAACAAAAGTACGCTTTTGAAAGTTGCTCTACTGGTGAAAATGAAAGAGAGATATTTCAGCCTTCGTGGTAGCCGAAGCTTGCTGTTCCACTGACAAAATGGGTGTTGGTTGTACTATATTGAAATACTGTTTCCCTTTTGCTGTGAGAGGTTTTGCAGATGATGTGTTTGTAGATTATATGACTTTGCTTGTTAAGGTTGTCTGCCCATGTGGTAATTTCGTGTTCTATTCTGTAAATGCCGTTACTCGTTCCTTCTGTGCTGTCTTAGATGTACAGGCTGCTTGTCAGGATGCCACTGTCATGCAGGAGCTTCTGAAAGAGGGGTTTCACAGGTGAGTTCTCACCCTGGTGCTGCATCAGAATAATGTGCTGGGTAATTTTACATCTGAAGAAGTTTCTCTCGTAATTCACAATTGTATCAGCTCACTCAGCTGTGATCTGAAGGCATGGCTAGGCACCAGGAATATATTAGCACAATCAAGTAATTAACAGTTACAGCTGTAGTATCACAGAATGGTAGGGGTTGGAAGGGGCCTCTGGAGATCATCTAGTCCAACCCCCTGCCAGAGCAGGGTCACCCAGAGCAGGTTGCACAGGAACGCGTCCAGGTGGATTTTGAATGTCTCCAGAGACTGAGACTCCACCACCTCTACTGGGCAGCCTGTTCCAGGGCTCTGCCACCCTCAAAGTCAAGAAGTTGCTCCTCATGTTGAGATGGAACTTCCTATGTTCAAGTTTGTGCCCGTTGCCTCTTGTCCTGTTGCCAGGCACCACTGAAAAGAGCCTGGCCCCATCCTCCTGACACCCATCCTTTAAGTGTTTATAAGACTTGGTAAGATTCCCCCCTCAGTCGTCTTTTTTTCCAGACTAAAGAGACCCAAGTCCCTCAGCCTTTCTTCATAAGAGAGATGTTCTAATCCCCTAATCATCTTGGTAGCCCTTTGCTCTACCCTCTCCAGCAGTTGAGGAAGAACAGGCAGCCCTTTTCTAAGATGATCTATGAGGCTGTTGGTGGTTCTGAGAAGTTAACAAAGAAGTGAAACTTCATTTTGGTCATGGGTGTGGGGTCAGGGTGCACTACCTCTTCCTCACTGGAGAAGGACTGCGTGGCTCGACAGGGAACTGTTTTATAGTACGCAAGAGCTGCATCTCATCTCTGCGTGTTGCAGAGTATGTCTCTTGGGTGACTTTTGTGCCATCTTTTGAAGTGCAGGTGTAAACGTTTTGCTTCTGTTGCTTGTTTGAAGGGACCTGCTGGTGAGGGTGGAACTCGGTGCAGTGGGGGAGCATGCAGGAGGATGCACAGTGGCAGCTAGAACTCGTCTTCCACCAGGAATCTATGTGGATCCCTATGAGCTGGCGTCGCTGCAGCAGCACAATTTAACAAAGGTAACAACCCCAAAGCTAAGACGTCTGGCAGTTAGTCGGATAAGGGTACGGTTAGGAAGTTGTAATTGTTATCTGGCTCGTTGAACCAAAGTGGTTAATTCCTTTTCCTGGAAGGAGATGTTGCACAGTATCATCTTCGTGACATCTCATTGTATCTCTTAGTTTGATCAGCATCGCCTGTCGGTGCAGGGCGTTTTATGTCATATGCTGATGATGTGTCCACACATAGGCATGCGTACCGGGGAGCCACTGCAACTCTGCTCAGCCCCAGATGAGGGGCTGTGGTAAAAGCTATTCAGGTTAGGAAGACGGAAGGTTGACCCCCACAAAAGAGGTGGTGGTGGACTCTAGGTAGTGTGCTGCACATTCAGACTGAGTAGGTTCACAGCTTCGTTTTCATCACAGCTTTCTGTGTTGCTTTTCAGTGTTTGTTTCACATCTTGAGTAAGGAGATGTGCTAAGGCTGTAGCTTTAAGGTAACCTCCTTAGGCCCTTAATTCAGTTAAAACATACGTGTGCAAAGACTCTGGGCAACTTCTGCTGTTGGGATGCTTGCGAGTGCTTGGTATGGCCTTGCTTACAGGCATTGTTAAGCTAATGCCTCTTGGATTTGGCTGTAGGCATGGCTGCACTGTAAACTTTTCACACATAAGAATCACTCATTGGAGAGGGACTTTAAAAGTTATTTTGCGTCAGCTTAAGGACAGAATTTCCAACTTGATCTTCCTGACCACAAAATTGGGCCCAGTGTTAGAAAACAGAATGAGGAAAATAGTTTTCCCTTCTGATGCTGCAGTAGGTTACCGCAGGAGACAGTGGCCTCTAAAATCCCAGAATCATGCACAAAAAGTTCATACATTTTTTTTTTCCTCACATCTCTCCCTTGTGTCAATTCTAATCGCAGCCACATCTGTATCTTTCTCCTCTTGCAGGCGGTGTTAATTCCTGATGTGATCGATGTGGAGGCTCCTGAGTACTTAGCCACAAACCTTCTTGTTCTCCTGTACATGGAACCCGACCCTGGGTGTTCTCGCTGTTTTAGAGCTGCCTTGCCTGTACACGGGCGCTACCACCGTCCAGCAGAAGAGAGTGAGGAGGCATTGGTTGTTCTGAAGAGCCCAGAAGTACTGGTCTGCTGTTGTGACAGTGAGATTCTTGTTAAGTGTTCTTTTGGGGAGAAAGGAATAATTGTGGGCAATCCAGAGCTTCGAATCTGGTTCTGTATTTGTCTTCCGGAGATGGAGGTCTCAGTAGTCATGTGAACGTGAGGGGAAGAGAGCGGCCCTGATAAAGACCACGTTGTCTTCCTCTTTGAATGCTGCTGCTGCTGCCTGACCAATGGCAGATTAATTGTCAACAGACTTCTTGGTGTTGCGCTGGTGCCGTTGTACCCTTGTACTGAAAGCGCTGGCAGTCGGTGTGTTTGTCACAGTCCCGGCAGGCCCTGCCTTGTTAAAGGTCAGCTGCTCAGACCGCGTTTTCAGTGTTTCTCTTGGCAGCTGAAGCCACGCGTGGCATATTTAATATTCACTATCACATATTTAGAGCAATCAGAGTATTCTGATGGTTTCGTAACACTTTCTTGTTATATATTCTCTATATATTCCCTATATATAAGGGGGGAATGTAGAAAACTGTGTGCCTTAAGGTTAGGATGGTTGGAGTCTCAGACTCCTGTGAAACAAGAACCTGATATCCACTGACAATGAATATTCCAAATTACGTGAGCAATGAAATCCTACATTTTTGCTACAAATTGTATTTCCTTTCACAAAATCATTCTTGCTAGCTGCCAAGTCAAATGTGCTAATGATTCTCAGCTCCTTTATCTTCACTTGTGCATTATTTCAGCAATGATTTTCTGGGATAAATTTAGGAGCAGAGAAGAATGCCTGGTCAATTAAAAAAGGGGTGTGACATCTTCCCATTTTTCTGCCACATTTACTACTTATGAGCAGGAAAACATATTATTAGTATGAAAGCATTTAAAGTATTGGAGGGGAGTTCTTCCATGTGCCAACAGGAGACCAACAAGGAGAAATGGAAGAATGGCTTCTGTGTTTTGGGGGAAGAAAAATTATAACTGTATGGCTAAGGTTGAGGGGTCTACAGGCCAGTGATGAATTCTGTGCCCTTAAACAGACAGAAGGGCTGAAAGGCTGAAGGGCACAGAAATCCCAAGGGACCAGATACGACACAGGCGAGGGTCTTCCTTGGGTACCTACTGTATCAGGAAGGGAAGAGCTGCAAAGTTCCTGAAAAGGACTGCCCAGCATCACTTTGACTGCAGGTGAGCTGGCACATTTCTGTCAGTGCTGTTTCACCTCTTGGCTTTCAGGGAGTAGATTCTGTCTAGCTGTTGTGGAGGAAAGATGCCTCATTTGGAAAAGTCTTGCAGGCCGTATTGTTTCATTCTGTCTGGATCCTGCTGACGCATTAACATCTTCCGTAGATCGCCTGTCAGCAGAGTGTTGGAAGCCTGCTGAAGTGGAAGCTCCCTGTTCGGGCAAAAACGTGGGCCCCTGTCAGTGGTACAGCATAACACACAAACTGGTGAGTTCTTGCTTCTGGTGGGAATTCTTCATTCTTGTTTAACAATTGCTGCCTTGTTTTCTGTGATTAGCGACTTCCATAGCACAGGAACTAATCACTAATTCTCCCTTTAGGGAGGTTCCCTTCTTCCTTTCTGACCGCCTTTTAATGGGGGTCATCCTACCCTTCTGACATGCTTGTAGTCACTCTGTGCTCTTCTAGCCCTTTATGGGGCTGCTCTGCCCACCTTTTGCTAATAGTATACTTGGAATTCTAAGATATAACTGGCAGTGGTCAAATTAAGAAAGGTCTCTGCATAATACTTCAGAGGAGTAGCAAAGTGGAAAACTACTTTGTGATCTAACTAAAGGAGGGGTAAAACCCCAAAGATTGAAGGAATAACATCTTAAAAAAAAAAAAAAAAAATCACTTCTATTTGTTTGGTTGTTAACCAGTTGGCTAAGTATCCAGGAAAAAGTGAAGTTTCTTTATTCTGTGTGCAAAACCAAGGAAAGTTGGAACTTTAGTGGGATCAGCAACTGCCTTAAATACTCGAAAGGGTTGCAGTAGCGTAGAGATCCAGAAATAATAATTTGTCTCATAAAAACTCTGTTTAACACGCGTGCCTTCCTATATTTAAGATACCTGCAGACGTCTGGGATATCTGCAGCGCTTGTCCAAAAACATTTTGGAGCTTCCTGCATCACAGAGCAACCAAATAGTTGCTCGCCTTGGAGAAAACTGACTTCCCAGTGATCTGTGAAGTGCTCGTTCTGAGAGCTTCACTTTTCCATGCTGTATTACGTGCACATCCTCAATGGCAAGCCTACTGTAAGAACAAAGATACAGAGGATATAAATGGCTGCCTTTCAAAATGGTAGCAGATAAATTTATTGTCCTTTGTGCCACAAGAGCGGCTGGTGCTCTGCTTGCTGTACGTTGAAAGGTGATGTCCCATCTCGGTTTTGATTTTGAATCCAAGAAGCCTTAGCAAAGGGCTAGTTAAATAGTGGTCTGGTTACTAATCCTCTACGTTGCAATCAGAAAGAAATAGCTTGTTAAAAGCATGTAATCCATTTATTTTTCTTTGTAGGCATATGAGGAATCGACTCTGCAGGTTCCAGTGGGGCTCAGGCAACATAGTTCCTTAGTGTGTGTCGTGACTCTTCTTGCCACGGTGCTCTGTTCCAGTCTGATTCTCGCAGCTGTATGCAAATATGGACACTTCTCCCCAGTGACCTGCTCAGAATAAAGAAATACGGAATGACTGACCTCCATCCAGCAAAACTAACTGAATTTTCCATCAGCTTCCTAAATGAATCCTACTCTACTGTTAATTATATCTTGGTAATGCGTGAGGGTCCCATAATGGGTTATAGTTCCCTTGGCCTAATTCCAACAAACATCTTTCACACACAGAAGACTGTTTGGGTGCGTTGTCAATAGACAAAGCAGATGGAGGGTAGGAACAGCACTGCAAAAAGCTGGAAGGACTGATGCAGTCTCGGTCTCCCCTTCCTTTCCCCTTCCCCCCTCCCTTCCCCAGAGCCTGCTTGAACTACAGTGCTGCCTCTTGCAGAGGTGTTGCTATTTCTTGAATTTAAACCAATTTACTCAGGGATTGGTTATTAAGGGTATGAAAAGCATTATCTGTCATTAAAGTTTCTGATTTTTAAGCTTGTTTACACTGTCCAGATGGGTTACCTGTGAATTTGTGGAGAGGCATTCTGTGCTTACCTGGGACAGGAGAAGCTTAAATGATCTCTCCCATTCTGCTAATTGGGAGGGATTTGCTGCTCTTGGTCAAATTAGTCAGAGTTGAAAGAGTTTAAAAAATTTGAAAGAAATTTCTCCCTGTACCAGAAGCTGAAAGAATAATCCTTGGAAGACAAAAACTGGTGAAAAGAAGCAAATATTTAGAAGACTTGCATTCAGCCGTCAGAACAGTTGATAAATACAAGGAAATGGAGAGGAAATTACTTAATGGAAAACCTGAGTTGCTCTGCATTGACAGAAGAGCTCGGTTGCTGTTTCTAATTGTCAGTAGGTGGCGTTATAAGCTTGCGGTAGCTCCAGGGGACTGTTATGGAGAAAATAGATTTTATTCCCTATAAACCATGAGTAAGTTAGTAAAAGCAGGTGATTTGTGGGAGTGCATGTGTGAGGGGGGTGAATGAAAATTCTGGTTTTCAAATTCTGACTTCCTTTGAGGGCTCTGTGTGCAGCCAAGACTTCTCATCAGCAGAATCGGCCTTTCATCACTGTCCAGCTGTAGCTTCAGGATCCCTTGGGCATCTTTCTTCTGCTTCTGATGGAATTCAATAGAGAGCTCGTCTTGTGACTTCGCCCACGACAGGTTGGCAAGTGCTCTGACACTGGGCTCTTGTTCTCCCTTGACTGTGCTGAATGATGATGGCTGCGCCAATACTTCATCTGCTACCTCAGAGGCGTCACACACTGCATCTGCTTGGGGGAAGGGAGAAACTAAAGAGAACAATTGCAGAGAGATCTGGCGGCCTGTTTAACCACAGCAGCGCGGCAGGGCTGTGGACCAGTATTGCAACGCTTGTCTCTGAGTGGGATTTTTAATTCCCAGAGTTAAATTTGTTCTTACGCTGGCTCTCTTCTGCAGGTAAGTCATTCTGTGTTGCAGTCTGACCCTTGGAATGGCAATATCCCAGATTGCTACTCAGCTCTGGCAGGTCTTTATCACCTGGAAGCTCACAGTTTGTTGTTGTGGTTTTTTTTTCTTTTAACAGCAGATAACACTTACCAGTTGAAAATCACAGGCAGAATTCCTTAGCTGAACTGCCTGATACAATAGTCTGGTGAAAGGAAATGGTAATGTCCTTTGGATAAATGAGAAAAAGTACTGCAAGTGGCAAAAACATGTAAGATTTGGAAATCTGTAAAAGTGGGGATGTGAGAATGGAAACCCACATTAGTGGTAAGATGCAGTAGGAGAAACTGAGGCAGAAGGGGCTTGAATTACAGGGAGCTTAGCACTGTCAGTATTAACCAAATGGTTGACTTTAGAACAGTTTCAATGTACACTCATCAATTTGGCCGGCACGTGGTTCACTAAGTGTATCTAAACCCCATCAGGATCCCACCGATAAGCTTTTCAGCTGAACTTGAGTAACATTGATCCTGACTAATGTAAAATGTGAGAGAAATTGCAGAACTTCTCAATGGATGTTTTTTGTTATGGCAAATAGCAAATATTTGCCATTTATTAAATCCATAGCATTTGCATTATAAATACAGTAGTCAGGTTTTTCTTTAAAAGTTGTAAATAATTAATAACTATCGCAGTGTTAAGTATGAAGGTATTTTCCAGTGAAACTTTCTCTCCCATACCAGAAACCACTGTCATTAAATAAGCACTGCATTTATCAGGCATGCCCTGATGGTGTGCTAGACACAGGAGGATGCAGGTGCCATTCCTACTGGGATCGCTGGCAGATATTGAGGAGCTGTAAGGCAGATGTTTCCCTGTGGAAAAATTCTGGCAGCTTTGGAGACAGAAATGAGGTGGCTGTAAGTTCTCAGCAGGAGCGTGTAGGGTCGGACACAAACAAATCCATCATTAATGTGTGTAAGGACGGAATTAGAGCAATGAAAGAAAAGGGGAAGGGGCAGGGGTGTTAAAGGCTGTATTAAGACTTTCTGAATCACAAATGAATGGGTATAAAAAAAAAAACCACAACCAAACAAACCCAAACAAAATCCCCCTCCTAGTTTGTTTAAAAAGATGTGCCTGGGGAGGGAGACAGAAGAATTGGGGGGGGTAAGGATTCTGAAAACGGTTTGGATCAGAAGCTGAGTGGGTTTAGGGGTACAAGGGCAAAGCAGCAAGGAGAAGTAAGCTCATCTTATAGGGAAGGGAAGTAGAGCTGAGGGAAGTGTGAAGTTCAGAAATCTGCTGTGGTTTCGTGAGAGGTACATGCAGAGATGAATTAGCAAAGCTTGATCCTGGGAGGATCAAATACAAAGTTGAGCCAGAATGGGAAAGTAACAAAACAATATGCAAAGAGAAGGGAAGCCTTGCCTGCTGTAGGAAGCAGTGTCCAGCAGCCACAGCAGGGTCACTATGGAGTACTGTTCCTGGAAGAACGGGGCTGGAATAAGGCAGGTCTTGTAGGGTAAAGTTTTCTGTGGCCATTGGCTGTGCAGTAATTCTGTGGAAAGTCAGTGAGAAGAGCCAGCAAGTGTTGGCTGAAAGCAACAGAAGCTGGAAAGTCTGATTTGCACTCTGTGCCTGGACCTACCATGGAGGTTTGAGGCTGTAGAGCAAGCCTGCTACTTGCCCCCAAGACCTTTATGAAAAGGAGCTGATGGATGCATGTCCTCCTCCTTCTGAAGGAAAAATCAGGTATTGCTTCAAGCCTGGACTGACAGAGGAGATGAGGCCCAAGCTGCAGGGCAGGTGGATGTTTGTGGAAGTCATCTGGAAGAATAAATGTGTCACAGGAATTTGTGGGGAGAAGCCTTGAGGGCAAGTACACTGCTTTCTCAGCTGTGTTACTACCGCATCTCTTGGAACCCAGGCATCTGAGCAGTGACTTAGATCGCTGATGGTAGGAAGTGGAAATGTGGAGACCTGCTGTGTGTCCTGCTGCTGTAGCTAACACATGCAGCTTTCACCAGTACTGCTGAATTCCTGGACCTGAAAAGTTGGTGGGAGAAGGGTGAATTTGTTGTCAGCTGTACTGATACAAAACCAAGCCCCTTACAGTTATTACTTCCAGGGCAAGAATGAGCATAGCACAGACAAGGAACGCTAAGCATGCTCAGACACCCTTCCCAGCCTCCTTGTTGCAGAGTGGGCTGGCTGCCACCAGCCCCGTTACCTCAGTGAGCTGGTGTGGACCTTGAGGATACACTAAAACACAGCATGAATCATAGAATGGTTTTAGGTTGGAAGGGATCTTAAAGATCTAGTTAAACTTCACCCCCCTGCCCTGGGCAGGGACACCTCCCACCAGCCCAGGTTGCTCCAAGCCCCGTCCAACCTGACCTTGAACCCCTCCAGGGATGGGGCAGCCACAGCTTCTCTGGGCAACCTGGGCCAGGGGCTCACCACCCTCACAGCAAAGCATTTCTTCGTAGTATCTTATCTAAATCTCCCCTCTTTCAGTATAAAACCGTTCCCCCTCGTCCCATGGCTCCCCTCCCTGATCCAGAGTCCCTCCCCAGCTCTCCTGGAGCCCCTTTAGGGACTGGAAGGGGCTGGAAGGTCTCCCCGGAGCCTTCTCTTCTCCAGGCTGAACCCCCCAGCTCTCTCAGCCTGTCCTCCCAGCAGAGGGGCTCCAGCCCTCCCAGCATCTCCGGGGCCTCCTCTGGCCCCGCTCCAACAGCTCCGTGTCCTTCTGCTCTTGGTGCCCCAGAGCTGGAGGCAGCACTGCTGGCGAGCCAGTTTGGTAGCGGTGGGCCTCTTTTTTTTTTCCTAGGGCGCCCAGAAAAAAAACACCGCCCTAGAAGAAAAACAAAACTTATATATGTATATAATCTACTCCTCCCTGCCCTCAGTGGTGAGGCTGAGCCGCGGACCCACCCCTCCCTCTCAAGCGCACGGCTGCCCCTCCCACAATCCTCTGCGCGCCGCCGCTTCGCCACTTCCTGCGCGGGCGCGGTGCCTACCGGGAGTTGTAGTCGTGTGGGCGGTGCCCGGCGCGGCGGTTCCGCTTCCCCCTCCGGCTCCTGCCGCCGCCTCCTCGGTGGGTCCCGCCGCCGCCATCGCAGAGGCCGCGCCCGCTGAACCCCCTCCGTCCCCCGAGGCGGCCCGGTGAGTCCGCTCCCACCTGTGCCGTCCCTCCCTCATGGAGGCCGCCGGGCCTGCGGCGGATCTCCCCCCCGCCCTGCCCCCGCCGCCTGAGGGAGCTTCCGGCAGCGCGGCCCCGCCGCCTCAGGCAGCCGGGCGGGCCGAGGGCGACTCGCCCGGGCCGGCCTCGGCAGGGCGGCGGTGGGGACCGGAGCTGGGCCGCTGTGGGCCCCGCCTGGGCCCATCCCCGCCCTGGGGGGTCGTGGGGGTGGGGTGGGGTGTCTCTCTTAATCCTTGGGAAATTGGTTAAAACCTCATTAATCTCGGGGGGGAGACATCGGTGGGGATATAAATCTGGTTATAAGTCCTCACATCAAAAATGGTGTTCAAATACAGCCGGGGAGCGCGGAGCCCTCCCCGTCATATGGAGGTGATGTAGCGGGTTCTTAAATGCAGTGGTGCTTTGGCAGCTGCTGTCATACCTGGGTGGCCATTAGCCCGCGTCTTTCCATGCCACTTACAAACTGTCGCTCTTCATGCCCTTCACTTGCTTGTTTTTTCTCCTCCCTCTGTTTTCTGCCTTATTTTTATTACTGCTTTTTGTGTTTATTCTGTCGAAGCCACACAGGATGGCTTAGTTGTTTAACGGTAAGCTGTTCAAGGAGCAGGGAGAACAGAGTTGGTTTTAGCCTGGTAGGTACGAGCAACTGCCCAAAGGTTTGTTTGGGAGCAGAGACTTCATCAGCGGGCTCTCAAGGAGCAACGTCGCACTTTGCCAGTAGCCAAAATAAACCGGTTCGCGTGCTGCCTTACGGCAAGTGAAGACAGTCCAGATATCACAGCATTTTAATAATCATTAATTTGGAGGTCTTGCAATCATAGCAATGTTAGGTGCAATCCAAACATGGTGTGTTGTGGGTTTTTTTTGATCTTCTCATTTCTGTCTTTCTCTGGTTTTGTCATTTTCGGGGGCGCGTTTTGTTCTTGAAAAAGTGGGCCTGCTCTTGTGAAAGTCATGCTTTGCAGCATGGAGTGTCCTCACAATGCAAGCCCTGGAGTGGTACCTCCCTAAAAAACCAGGGACTAGTTACTTTGTGATTCCGTTTCTTCATCTAGGAGGTGGAGGTCATTTAACTCGCAGAGATGTTGGGGAGGCAGGTTACGAAATTCCTGTGTGTAACAAAATGAGCTGTGCCGGTTTTATATTACCAGAGAACTGACAAATTAGTTGTTTCTTTATTACAGACTGAAATAGGAGCAACATAGAAATGTAAAAATGAAACGCTTTTGTGTTACGAGTTTTTGAGTAGAATCTTTAAGATAATAGGTGCACTTTAAAAAAGAATTCACCGAGTAATGTTTTAGAGGAAGGAAAAGCCTTACTGTGAAGTTCAGTGGTTGGATATTTCAGTTCTTGAGGCCAGAACAGAAATACTTGAGAAAGACAACACAAAAGATCTCAGTTACTCTAAGTTGTTTGTGGTATTTGACTCGGCTTTGTGCAGACATAGGTGTTTAAAAAAAAAAAAAAAAAAAGTTGGGTTATGAAATGGGGAATAATGCCTCTGTCTCTACATCTTGCACTTCTTAGCACAGTGCAACGTGTTTCAATGCATCCGAGGCGTGTGCTTTCCAAGATGCTGTGCGCAGCTTGTCAGAGGCTGATTTACTGGGATGAAATTCGTACCAAGTTACAGCTTGGACGTTTGGCCAACTGGGGGAGTTTCTTTCTGGAGGCACCTGCTCGTGTTCCCTCTCTGGGAGGGATGCTGGCGTGGATGGGTGAATGCTTTGACCATGTATGGCAGGTCTAATCTGGTGCTTATTTTAAAATCTATCCTTTTAAAAACTCTTGTGTTGTTTGAGTCAGCCTTTTTGTTATGTTTCAAAGAGAAAATTATTCAAGCACCTTTGGTTTCTAAGTAACTTTCGGAGAAGTGTTAAGGTGCTGCAGATTTTGTTCTTGTGATGGTATGGAAAGCCTTAGGGATCTGAATCTAGGTCTACTTGTTGTACTAATAAGAGGTACTTCTGCTTCAGAGTTCTTGCGTCAGTCTTGGTGTTGTTTTTTTTTTTTCTGTTTTTTTTTTTGTCTACCTTCTATCTGTTTTCTGCATTAGGAGGTTTCTGAGGCACTGGGAGCTTCCCTGCGAGTTTTGTGCCAGTACATTCTTGTTTCTTACAACACGCACATTTATTGACGAGTCTGTGTGTCAGCCACAACAAAGAAAAAGCTATTTGTTCTGAAAACAACCCATAGTTACAGAGACGCTGTTCTAGATGGCCGGTCCGAGTGATAACACCAGCAGAGATACAAGTCCTGGGGTCAGGAACTGGGAGGCAGGGAGAAAGCTTTGAAAGTGAATTGGCTCACCGGAGCATCCAGGAGAAGGTAGCGGAGGCGTGGGGATGGGGAGAGCAAGGGCAAGGAGAGGTCTTCAGCAGCCAGGTGTTTCATTAGCATGCATCCTAATGAATTGTATTTCTGCTGGCAGTTGGGGAAAGGCAATCGAGTTGCCACAAGAAGGCGGTTGCGGTGCTTTCCCTTCTTTTTCTAGAAACGTAGTTGCTGCCATCAGTTCTGCTCTGTTCTTGTGTAAAGCAGAGGCACTCTCTTGGACTAGGAGAGAGATTCAGAAAGGCTACAGCAAGCTCAATTTTTAGTTTTCCAAGGAGACACCTCCTTCCTAAATCTAAATCAAATCTGACTGCCTGGCCCAAAACTTGATGGGAGCTTTGTAATTGCACAACGTCCTCTTGGAGAGGTTTCTCTACCTGCTGTGGTAGTAAGAGCAACTGAACGTACCCTTCCAGTGAAATTTAACAATGCAAACGCTGAGGTTACCACTTGCCCCATCAAGTGCAGCGCTGCTAAAGATAACTAATCGCTCCAAGCGCTTGGGTGCCAGCCTGAGCTACCAGGTTGACTCTCAGGAACAATACAGTCCTCCTACAGCACCCACCAGGTGCTGCATTATTGATTCTGCATCTCGGCAAGGTCAGTTTGACCGGGGGAGCACCATGGAGGAGGCTGCATCTCCTGTGAGCTTTCAGTATTTGCAGGACTTTGTTAGACAAAAATGAGTGTTTTCTCCAGCCTTCTGGCATACCGAGGCCATGGACGGGCGTGCGCCAGCAAGAGGAGAAGCTCTGGGCACTGACATGGTGGGATGGCAGCCGGGCTTATGCAGGGGGACGGTAGGCAGTAGGTGGGGAAGAAAAAAGGGGTCCAGGGTGCTGGCAAAGGGCAAGAAAACCCTGGGCAAGGCACGGGTTTTGAAGGCAGGACCCGTTTTGAAGGCGGTTTCCTTTTAGCAAGGAAACACCGCAGCATTCCCTGAAGGCCTAAGGATTCTTACTGTGCTTTGCTGTTTGGAATTAGGGTGTCTTGAGGTTGCTGTGTTGTAAGATTTTTTTTCTTTTTTTTTTCTTTCTTTTTTTTTTTTTTTTTTTTTTTTTTTTTTTTAGAAAGTGCGTATTTTCATGTAAATGCATGTGGTAAGAGGTAGGGGATGTTTTCAGGTGCGAACTGGAGATGTACAAGTGACCTACCTAACTAGGGCCCAGACTGTGAGGTGTAGATGGAGCTCACTGGTTATATTCAAGCCTTACTTCACCTCTCAAGATTTGTGAGATCTCAGAGCATGATTTTACATAAAGTTGTGCCTTACTTTAATTGGAAAATACACATTTTAGTGCTTGTATTTTGACTGATGTAGTGGACACTGTCTGTCACCGAGAGCTGGAAACATTGGTTTTGGACCCAATTCTGTATCTGACTTGCCAGTTTTTTTAAGTTGATTGTTCTTCCTATTTTCTCTTCTATTTTCCCAGCTGGGCATGGGGCTTAATGAGACTTTGAAAATGTCTCACCTGGCAGGCAGGCAGAGATGTAAATCTTAGGAAGATGCCTTAAAATTGACAGGAGTTTCAGTTTTGCTGTTCAGATAAATTTTGGGTAATTAGACACACCCTATTCACAAAAGGAATTCCTTATGCTTTTGAAAGGCTGAGGTTATGCTATGTTGAAATGCTTCAGAAATTGAGGTTAGACTAGATGACCTTGTAAGGTCCCTTCTAACCCAAATTATTCTATGAACTATTGTACGAACTACTGGCGAGCCGCCTTTTTTTTTTTTTTTTTCTCTAGGCAAGACAAGTGGATTTTGAAATTCTCAAATTGATGTATCTAACCTTTGTTCATACATTTTAAAATATTTTTAAGATTCTAGAAAGTAGTAGGTACTTCGTATAATTGATAGGTTGTCGTTTCCCGAAAGATCTAAGCCCTGGTGTTGGTGCAGCTCTGGCGATGACAAGTTTGCCCAAAGCTGGATGTTTAAGCAGCAGGAGTTTGTCACTGAAATACTGGATGTTGTGCTGGAAGATATGTGGTTACCTGCTGCCAACAACTGTCCTGGATTTGAATCTTTGGTCAGGGCTGTTCTCTCTGCCAATTAGCAAAAATTGTCTCCTATCTTTAAAGGAGTTATTTTGATAAGACAGGTTTAATTCTTTCTGATTCTGTGCTTTCATTTCAAAGAAAAGGAGCTGTAGGAAGGAACCAATGCGTTAGGGCAACGGTGATTTAAAAGGGGTGTACCATCTTAAGAAAGGGATTTAGCGTGATATGAACCAGAATGAGAGCAGCTGGCAGGTGTATTAAGGGATGGAAATACACTAAAAAGCCTTTCCAATTCAACATCTACTTTTTTTTTTTTCTGAAGTTTTCTGCTTCCTGTTTAGGTGTTGGATGTTTGACTCAGCGTGTACCCACAGGAGTTTGTAACTGTCAGCATATGTTTTCCCATAGTTTCTTTATTGAGTGAAATTAGAATTTTATCCAGTAACGCAGGGTTTACTTTGGAAACAAATGTAATACTTCCTACTCTGAAGTCGTATTTGTTCTTCATTTACAATCATTCTAGAACTGCTTTAAATAACAGAGGTATCTCTTGGACAAGAGAGAGAAAAGGCTGTTTCTAGAAGATGCTTTTTAAAACTACCTTTGAATGTTTAAGCCCTTTCTTGAAAAAGTCTCAGAAAATGAGAACCTGGAGGAATGAAAATATCTTTCACCTAAGCCTGCCTACCGCAAAAGGCAACCCTCCTTTAGAGGAGTCTTCTGGGAATTTGGGCTTCACTTACCCAGAGGTCAGACAGAAGCCGGCTGGGCAGTTTCTTGTGGAAAGAGCTCATTGGAAGGGGCTGAACTGAAAGTATGCTTCAGCTGGTGTATTATCTGCTTTACGGTGTTAAAAAAAAAATAAACTGTTTAATAAATTTGGTTAATACATTAAAGTCAGCAACTTTTAAAGTTCCAAAACATTGCTTAAAAGGTAAAAGGAGAAGAAACTTAAGAGTCTTTCAACGTTTTCTTCTGTTTTAAGCTGTTTGACCAGTCAGGAATTTGTAGGATAAGGAATTAAAACATTTTTTGACCTTTTTGCCAGGATTCAGGATATCAGAATAAAGGAAAAACGATTTCTGGCCCAACTGCAGGTGTTGCTGAAAAGGGCCTCTTTGGAATTTAGGAGGTCGGAGGAAGGATCTCCCTCTTCTGTTACAGGCAGGTCACATCGGTCCGACAGCCTGGAGGCTGCCTGAAATGCCACCAGGAGGAGCAAGGATGGAAGGGTGAGAACAGTCATCCATAGAGAGTCCCAGCTACATGTCCATAATCTCTTTTTGGCCAATTCACACTGAAACATTGCTCTAAATGTGTATGCTACGTCAGTTTTCCCACCCCTGCATTGGTGTGCCACGAGTGTGCCAGGAGATACTTCCGAGTTCAACGGCAGCTACTTGGTGGCATAAAAGGATGTGACTTCAGTTTTGCAGCTCGTGTAGTTTGGGAAAACAGAACATCATGATGGGGTTAGTGGTCAGCTTGGGCAGCTTCAAAGCGTTTGGATCTTGGTTGAGTCGTCTTCTGAACCTGGCTGACTTCCTACATGATCTGGGGTGGCTGTTACCACGTTTGCTCGCTTTGGGCCAACAGGTTGGTTGCGGTTCATGAAATACTTGATGTTTTATACTAGTGTTAAATACGCTGGGTGCTTGAGGTTTTTCCCATGCTGTTAAGTCCACCTGCTGCCACTAATTTAGACCAGAAATACGCGACTGTAAGGGTGCTGCTTCACTTTACACCTAGGTAAATATGAGAGTTTGGGTTGGAGGGGGAAAGGAGAGGGTCTTGCCCTCTCCCCTGGCCCCAAACCAGTTGCTTTTACTTGCTCCGAGCTAGCGCTGTGGCATCCCGAGTCTGCGGTCATCTGCCGCAGGAAACTAAATGGATGGAAAAGGAATCACTGATGTTAAACTTGGCTTGAAAATGTTGCTGGGTGATCTGACACTGAGGGCCTTGTTTGTATGAGCTGGCGAGTTGTGTATCTGGCTTTCGGCTCTTCCTGCCTCTTTCACGTGTGTTTCTGAGCTTTTGGGAATGTTATTTCAGATCAAACATGAAATGAACAAATGGGTATTTATTTGTAGGTCCCGTCACAAAATACTGACATCATTCTCTGTGGTATAAAAAATAGGTTTCTAATGTTAAATGATTTATTACTTTGAAAGAGACCTTTTTCTCAATGTGTGAAATGCTTGCTGTCACCATTACAAAAATGAGTTATGTGAAATGTTTGATTTTCAGAGCTGGGACGTTATCACCATGTGTGAAATACTTTGTAAAATCTTTTCTGCTTGTCTCCTTGCTTTTTCCACTCAAGGATGCAAGTGAAGTCCAAGATTCTCAAAGATATTTAGCAGCAAGAACAGTTAATTTTAATCTGGTGCTAACGTGCCAAGGCTCTTTGATACTGATGTCCAAGCTTACGAAGTAATTCTTTGTGGTAAAGAGAGCCTTGAGTGCCGCAGTCAGGAAATTCATGCAAGTACCTCCTTCTGATTTTTGCTTCTGGCATGTTGCAAAGTGTACGGCAGAGCGGTGGGATGAGGAGTATTTCGCAGTAACCAAAGTATGCGTTGGCAGTGCTGGTGACTCATTGCTTTTGTGAATGCTACTTTTTCTTTCCAGCCCTTCTGGACTTATTTGCAGGGATTTTATATATGTGCTATAGTACTGGTTTTGGTTTTTTTTTGTTTTTGTTTTGTTTGTTGTTTTTTTTTTTTCTAGAAGGGGACTGGTGTTGAGATTTTTAGACGTAAGATTATTTTTCCAGGCAGCCGTTACAAATGGAAAATGAAAATCCAGAATAGTTCAGTACAGCTGTTTTGGATGCTTTCTTCACGAGCAGGGCTGTCTGTTTTAGTGTGCAGATGTGATGTCTCTTATTTTTTTTTTAAATTATTTATTCATTTATTTTATTGAGGGCCAGAGCACCTATGCTATGAGGACAGGCTGAGAGAGCTGGGGGGGTTCAGCCTGGGGAAGAGAAGGCTCTGGGGAGACCTTCCAGCCCCTTCCAGTCCCTAAAGGGGCTCCAGGAGAGCTGGGGAGGGACTCTGGATCAGGGAGGGGAGCCATGGGAGGAGGGGGAATGGTTTTAGACTGAAAGAGGGGAGATTTAGGTGAGATCTGAGGAAGCAATTCTTTGCTGTGAGGGTGGTGGGACACTGGCCCAGGTTGCCCAGAGAAGCTGTGGCTGCCCCATCCCTGGAGGGGTTCAAGGCCAGGTTGGACGGGGCTTGGAGCAGCCTGGGCTGGTGGGAGGTGTCCCTGCCCAGGGCAGGGGGGTGGCACTGGATGATCTTTAAGGTCCTTTCCAACCCAAACCATTCTATGATGCTGTGACTTTCTTATTTATTAATAATTATTCCACTGTAAAATATTTTATTTCTGAGATGCATAATTCTCTGGCTGAGCAAATGTACTTGCGCTTGGTAAAACTGGATTGAGTATTACTCATGGAAGGAGTTAAGACACCTGGTAAATCTATGTAATAGCACATCCACAGAGTGTTACTAGAGCTCGGACCATCTAGTTATCTAGAGCTTCTAGTAACATCTAGAATGTTATTAGAGCTTGGAGCATCTAAAGTTTTAGTGTCTTAAAACAATAAATTTGAAAGAAGGGTTGGGGAATAAACTAAAAGAACTAAAAGAATGAAGGATAGGTGAAAATACTAAGATGAAATTATTTTTAATTTGGTTTAGGTCACGGTAGTGATGATTTTGTTGCTCCAGCAAAACAAAATTTCTATTAACACTAACAGGATTTAAATAAATTTTTTCCATTCCCTCATTGCTGCTAAGAGATACCTGTCAGAGATGTGGCTGGCACCAACTTTTATCTTGTAACACTTTGAGCGTGACTTGTTGGGGATCCTCCTTGCCCTGGTATTGGAAATCTTTGGAAGTAAGTCTTTGGCAGTACTTTCCTACTAGGTCTTATTTGGCTAAGTGACTGGTGATGGTTGTATTTTACTTCCTTAGCCCTTTCAAAGCCCATGGGCCAAAGCGAGATGCCAGCTTTCTAAATTTAAAACTGCATCTTAAAATCTCTTTGTTTCAAGGATATTGGTCCAGATTGAAAATAGATGTTCTTGTTCTGTGGCACTCTGATTAACGAGAGCGATCATGTTTCCTACGCTGCTGAAACAGCTTTCTCTTAACGGTTTTGCCATGTTGTCAAATAACTTGTCAGTAATCCTCAACGTTTGGGGTTTTAATTCTCTTTCTTTTATTTGTGTTTTTGATTTCCTAAACAAGCTACGGGTGCTTTCTTTTTAGTTTCATACATACTGCCTATGTGCTCATACATACCTGCACAATGGTGGATGATGGTCCATTTCCCAGTGAGCAGCGTAGTGATAGACTTAGCAGCAAGTGACTGCTCAAACTGATATTTTGTGGTCTCTCATTTTGTTGCCAAGTTTAGTAGAGATCTTTATCTCTGTTTTACTCTTTTTCGAAATGGTTTACTGAAATTCGCTTCCTGTTTTCTTAACAGAATTGAAAGGACCTGAGAAAATTTTCCCTTAGATGACAAGCTCTTGGAAAGTTGACCACTTCTAAAGGTATTATATCAGGGTTAACTTTTTTCCATAGTTACAATAAATTTTATGAGGGGAATTTTTGTATTAAAAAAAAAATTCGTATTTTCATAATAATTCATAATTTGTAAGTCTTTCATGCTGATTTATTGCAACAAAAATGTTTTATGCCCTCGTTTGCATGTTCACACTCATTAGTAGCAGCTAATAGTATTGAAATTAAAGAGAGGAAGACGTGGTAGGCATAAAATTGTTGTGCGGAGTCAGGCCATCGATGTCTCGCCCAAGGTACTGACTGCAGTCTCTTCTTGACGGATATCAGATTCAGCGTGAGGACTCTTAGGTGGCTTTCCGGAGCTGGGATGTGGCCCAGGACTTGCTTCAGCTGCTGCCTGCGGTGCTCTTGTTTTGCAGCACCTCCAGGTGAAGGAGTAGACAATCAGAGAGTGGTGGTGGTGCCTCCCTCATTTATCCTTCATCTTCCTGTGATTTAGGGCTCAGCTAGTGCTGGAGATTAAGGTGATGCTGTAACCCAAGTCTTGAGCTCTTGTGTTGATGGCACAGCATGAGCGATGTCTGTCTTCTGTTTTTTCATGTATTATTACCATGCATCCCTTGCAACAGAATTACAGCCCCTCAGACAAGGGGCTTATGTATTATTTCTATTAGAGTCAGTAGATTTCTTATCTCTTATTTCTGTTAGTGTCGATAGCTTAAATTTTTTTATTGGGGTGCTATGCGTGTATGTGAGGCTCTCGTGGATGGAAGCCTCGGTTTCATGGAGGAGTTTTTGTGTTTTGCAGGTGGTAGACATTAGTCTTTGAGGCCTGTTTTACGTGAGTTCAGTCTCCTCCTCACAGACATCTTCAGCTGCTTTATAATTGCACAACTGTTGTTGGAGGCAAGATAATAAGGCGGAGTGAGGTTTGAGAACTTCATCCTTTTCATTTGTAAATGCCTAAGCCTCATAAAAATGCATTTTCTGAAGCTTTACTCTTGCTCTGTGGTATTTCACTGAAACCTTATGATTCTGCCCATAAGAATTTCACTCGTTCTCTATTGAACGGGTACATAGTTGCAATATGTGGAGCTGGAAAGGCTACTTAATTTTAAACCTCTGCAAGTGCTACTTAATTTTCAACTTCTCCGAGCCCTGCAGTACTGCAGCGTCCTTGCCTAGACGGGCCAGGCCTTACAGCTCAGCTGGGATAGCTGAAGTACTAATGGTACAAAACACCCTAAGGCAACACTTGGAATAATAAGTTCAATAGGATCACGTTTACAGTTGCTTAACATCTTGTATAAATTGTTAAGCACCTGATAGATGCCCAAAGACAACCTGTCACAAGCAATAGGGACCTTTCACAAGATGTTTGCTCTCTTACATATGCTTCTGCGTTAAACTCCTGTCATAATTTGTACAATGCTATAAGTAGGTTTTTAAAGTCTTTTGCAGCTTTGTAAGGTCAACATTATGTTTTGTCAATTGTTTAAACATTATTTTAACTCGACAGCTTCCTTTGGAAGCCCTTCTGCTTCACAGAGTCCTGATTATCCTGTGGTGGTGTAGTTTTCACAGTCCTTTTGTCTATTCAGTTGGTAACTCTGTTCTTCATTTTGTATTTTTATTTTTTAAAAAGTATTTTATTCTTGAGCTGTAAATCTATATTTGTGGTCCTGGTGCTGCAGCATCCTATGTAAACAGTTGTATATGTCTAGGGATAAGTTGTGTCTAGTTCTCCATCACTAAAGCAGGGATAAAATATTAACTTCTCTGAAATGTGCTAACATAAAATGGTAGGATGTATTACATCACTTCAAAATTTTGGTAAATTTGTTTGACAACTCACAATTGGTGTTTAAACCGTTGTACATTTATTTATATACACATAGGTTTATGATATTTATATCATACATTTGATTTGTGAACTGTAAGAATCATACATAGTAGTAATAATACATAGAAGAGGTTGGGTTTTTTATCTTTTTTTTTTTTTTTTTCTCCTGCTTATTGGCATCTATAGTTGTTTTGTAGGCTCGGCAAAAATTAGTTTCCACATCAGCATTTGAGGAGTGAAGATGTGCTGGTTTTGAATTATGATACAATTTTAAAGCTTTTTTGGCTGATTTTTAAAAATATATTTTGATTTGCAGCTTGCACACCCAGTTCTAGTTGGTTTGGATTCATTTCTTCAGCATTTTAGATAAATACCTTTTTATGAGTAAGAAGAGTGAGAGAAGTAGTTTTACCAGGAATAACTTAAAAAAGGAAAAAAAACCCAGAAAATGAGTTTAAAAAACTCATCCTGGCATCCAGTTTTTTGGCTCCCTGAAAGACATAGAAGAACATTTCCCCAAATTTCAGGGATTTGCTGCATTAAACCATACATTAATATGTTGGTTGTATGTGTGCAAGTGATTTTCAAGTAGAAAGCCTCCCAGGAAGCGCCCCAGGAAGAGTTCTGGAGCGTGAAGGCAGGTGAATGACAGAGAGCCAGTTTGCCTCGCTCGCTTTTCCCTGTGTTGTTCTCGGTATTACACTTTGCTGTTTTTCTGTTGATGAACGCGGGTCTTCATGTCCAAAATTTTATGTACGTAGAGATTTTAGAAATTCATGTCGCTTTGAGTTGACAGCTATAGTTTGTGCTTTTTGTACTGTTTATTGCTGGGGAACGATGGGCTGTGGTGCGCAAAGACTGCAGAATTTGGTTGTGTGCCCTATCTAGATATCTTTATCTCTGCTAATGGAGCTAAATATGGCAGGAGAAAACAGGCTGACTGCTAATCATTTGTCTCTTTGTATAAAATTTGTAAAACTTTAAACTTCAGCAGTGTAACGAAGTTCTCTGAGAATGTGACAATCTTGGAACTCTTGTAGGAGGTAGCTGCAGGCAGAAGTGTTGAGGTTTCATTGCAGAGCTCTGGGGAGTATTTTACTCAGACTTGATACCATCCTGTGGTCCTGAGCTGCTGTTGGTACAGAAGTACTGGGGTGACCCTTCCTGAGTGTGCTGCTTTCTCATTGATATTTGGGTTTGTTTTTTTTTTTTTTTTAATATAAATTGACAGTCTCGCTTCCAAACTCATAGGACGCCCTGCTTCCCCATCAAGTTCTATGGCTGGCTATTGCTCACTGTTTGCCGGGAAGCTAGTTTGCCGTTATTCCCTGTTCCCAGTTTTCCCCTCAAGTAACTGCTGCAATAGGCATGGCTTTGTGCTTTTCCTGTTACCAAAAGCAGCCTGGCTGCGGTGGGGGCGGGAATCATCATTTTTGCTGATGTGGGCAAAACCCTGGGTTGGGACGAGACCTTGGCAAAACCATTAGTGGCAGCAGAGCTGTCAGCAGCCTTGGACACGACTGCACTGATTTGTAGGTTATTCTGGTGACAGTGAAGTCTAGGAGCTCTGTGTGTGCTTCTAAGAGGGCTTAAGGCTTGAACAATTTGTGCATACAAGCCAAGAACAGCTTTCCCAGGTAGCAGCAAGTGAAGTGGCCTGGTGCAGAAGTGGGATGCTGCAGGGAACTCTTCTCGTGTAGACGTTTGAGTGTTCAAAGAAGTCATTGTACTTGTCTGTCATGGCACAAGTGGAATATAATTCTCCTAGGAGAAATGATCCCTAGTTTTCTGTATGGTACTGCTAAAATATGCCTAGAAAATTAGTTATATCCACCCAAGCCATCTCTGATTTGGTTGTTTTTTGGTTGGTGGGTTGTTTGTTTTTTTTTTTTTTTTTGAAAGACTTATCGCTGTGCTCCCATGCTTTTTGTATTTACAGATCCTACATTTGATTTCTTGTAGGCTTTGCTGTTTCTGGGTGAATTTATATTTCAGTGTGGGTATCGAGAAATAAGTGTTTTGATCTCGGGTCTGTTCCTGTAGGGGTTTCGGCAAACTGGTGAACCGTTCCAAGTGGTTGTGATCACCTGGGTGGCAGGGCTGTACTGATGTCTGCTGGTGTGCATGTGGCTGGGAAAACCGACTCGGAAGAGGCAGGATTTCCCACTGTGGCATTTTGTGTCAGGCTGGTGCTGTTTTCCAGCCCGGCAAGAAGAGTTGAGGGTTTGGCCCCTCCAGGGGTGCTGAGCTGAGCTTAAGTTCCCGCTGTCGGCTAGCAATGACTGCGGTTGAAGCAAGCCTTGGCCAGCCACTAGAGAGAAACAGAGAGCTCTGTCCTGAGTGTATATGAAAAAGATAGCCTTTCTGCAGGGAGCTGTTTCTCTCTTCTTTTCCCTTATTTAATTTTTTCCGTAGCTGGCATTTGACAGCTCTACCAGTGTGATGAGGGAGTGACGGATCCCTTCATCTTGGATTCTTTTGGGTTGGTTTTTTTTTTTGCCATCCTGGTACACGCTGCGTGTTTCCTCTTCTCTTTCAGTTAGCCCTGGACCTCTAATCTGGATGGGTAAGCCACGGCCTTGTCTTACTGTTGCCCAATAATATTTCCAGAGGTTAAAAAAAAATCTTTGCTTTCTATTAGAGCTACCGGTGATTTCTCCACCCAACACCAGTAGCTGGACGTTTTTAGAGTGGTATTATTGGTCTGTTGAGTGGTGATTGTCTAGGTTAAACAGCTGTGAATGCTGTTAGTAATATAGAAGTGCACCAACCTGTATAGGTACCTCGTACGGGTTACCCTTTATTCAAATAACTTTTGCTCTGGAATGTGTGATCCCTCCCTGCCTGTAAATGCCAGGTTTAATTAAGAGAGAATCTCTACATGAGATGCAGACTTCTTTTTTTCCGCTCCGCCCCCCCTTGTAAACTTTCCCTGCTTGCCCTTTTCCCCATTCTCCTTTGATCTTTAGAAACCCTCAGCTCATGGAAATAAAGGCTGAAAATTGTCTTCTAGTTAGTGAAATATGAGTAAGCACAAACACCCTGAATCGTGGATTTGCATGCGCTGTGCACGCTGCAGGCTGTCTTGTCTGCTTTTAGTTGACTCAGGTTTTTAAGTAGGTAGAGCAGGGGTAAGTAATTTCCTTGTTGAGGATTGAATAGGCTTTTTCAAACACCTTTGAGTATGTGTTAGTATTATGCAGCGTTGCACAACGGTTCGTTGAGGGAAAACTGTGGCTGTGGGCTGTATAAAACCAAGCGTGGCCTGAATTCGGCTGGTAGGCGATAACAACCCAGCCCTGCGGCAGAGGGTGGAAACGGATGATCCCTCTTGATTTAATTCCTCCTCCATTGCTCTCTGCGGACCTGCAGGGGCTGCCTCTCGGAGCAAGGTGGGAAATGGGCATCAGCGGCTGTCAGCTCGGCTGTCCGGCCCATTTCTGTGCGCTGCTGTCATCGAACTTAAGAGAAATGGGAAATAAAGGCAGTTGGGAAGTCACTTTGGAGGCCCATCTGGTACCGTCACCTGTGGTGTTTGGGCTGTTTCAGAGGTGATAAAGCACGGAAGAGGTTTTTACTTCACTGGTGGTAAAATACGCCACCACAGTTCAATAGCGCCAGATTTATTTTATGAAGCAGAAATGACAATTCAGGTGGGAGTTGATCGCTATGCATGGCTTAAAGGGAGAAGGTGGAGATATGTCACAAGACTCACAGGTGGCTGTAGTATACAGTGAAGTCAAATGCCATTCATTTGTTTAAATTTTCTATGCACTAATGGGCTTTTACCAGGACTCTTGCACATCTTTCTTGCCTGTGTGTCTTCTGATTTTTTTCCCCTGTTATATTTTTTTTTTTTGGTCACATACCAGCTGATAATTAAGAAATTACTCCCCGCTCCCCAATTCAAAAAGTGAAAAAATTTGCCCTTACCAAGATTTCTGCTATTGCTGTGTCTCTTTTTTTTGTTTGTTGTGTTTTTTTTTTGTTTTTGCTATCTATACAGACTTTGTGAACCTGATCTGCCAGTCTGGAAGGCTGCCAGAATCTACGAAGGGTTATCTGCTTCACTTCTCTTTATCAATGATTATATGAAAGTTGTACTTTAATGTGCCTGCGCCGAGGCGTGGGGATGCCTGAGCCGTAGGTTTGTTTGTGTGCGGCTGTCTGGGAGATGAGAAGGTGATGTCTACCGCTGGTTGCTTCTTAGAAGACTGGGATCTGTTTTTATTTCTAAAATGACATTTTCGCCGGCTGGTTGCTCCTTTTCAGTGCAAGACTTTGCACATCTGCTAAGTGCCTTAAGGAGTAAATAGTTGAATTGCTTTAGGTTGTAATGAACTTTGGCAATGGGTTTGAAGAATATTTTTCTTTAGGAAGCCTTAGTAACCCTTTCAAATACTCCGTGAATAGGATATTTGTCTTCTGTAACTTGGTTCATGGAAAGCACATCTCGTCACAGTTTTGGAGAGATTATTCCTTATTCTGAACAAAAGATAGTTTCCTTTCTGCTTTTTTTTTTTATTTCTTCTGTTTGACCATGCTTTTTTTTTTTCCTTCTTCTTTTCTCCCCAACTCTCTTCTGCGCTTGGCAATTAAATGGCAGTTATTTTTCTCTGTACTTCGTTTTCCCTTCTATTTGTGTGATTCAGCGAAAATCATAAGGAAATTGAGGAAAAAGACAAAATGGAAAGAATTTAGCTGGGTATGTTACATGTGTCATCCAGTCTGATTTTTGCAAAAGACTGAGGTTCTCCTATGCTATCGATAGAATGGGAGTATTATGTGTTGTCTCGGTCACATGTAGCAGTAAAGGGAAAACAGCAAGAAAGGACCTGTTTATAAACTTCATGGTTGTAGCCTTCCTGGTTGAAGGAGGAAAATGGTGCTTGTGGCTGTTAATTTGTAAAAAAACCCAAACCAAATGCTGGCAATTTATCGTCTCCAGTGGTGGCTCTGCTTTGCCGAGCAGTTTGCTTAATGTGTGCCTTTGCCTTCATGAAAAATTTATGTTTGACAGGCTCAGATGGTTTTTATCTGTTTTCTCAACTGCATAATTTGAAGGGGGTATCTTACTTGTTTCTGCTTGTAAATTAGGGAGATGTGTGCTTGTTTGGAGTATCCTAGGTTAGTTATAGCTTCCTAAATAAAACTGTTAGCTTTCACAGGTATGTGATTCGGCATTGACCAAATACTTTTATCTGAGACCCCTTAAATCTGGAAAGAGATGTTTCAACAAGTCCTGTGGAGCTTGGTGCCTGCCTTTTAGAGGTGGGAAGGCTTTGAGAGCTGTGTGTTGCGTGAGAGCATCTGCACGTGTTTTTAATAACCGTAGGTGGAACAGATTATCCTGCTGGCTCTTACGGGCCATTATCAAGGTTACTCTTGTTCTTGTGTTTGCACAACTCCTCTTTTGGCAGGCAGAAGATCTGAGACTGCATTTGCCAAGTCTGCGAGAAAGTAATTCTTTGTCTGCCACTGCTGGGTTTTTCGCACAGTGTTTCTGAGTTGAAATGAAAAGATAAGTATTTTCAGTCTGTGAAGGTAGTCTCATACTGTTCCAGAAAACTCCTTTTTGCATCTGCTGAAATAAATCTCATCCATCCAGATGCTTCCAGTTGGAAGGCAAAACATCCAAAAAAGATGCGTTTCGCTTTTCGTGGAGAAGACGGTCTGAGGTTTGCTGGTTCTGTGAAATTTTCTGCAGGGCTGAAATCATTTCAAATTGCTGAGCTAACGTGCTGTTAGAGATGGGGCAGGAAGTGAGCTGTGGCTAGGTAGCACCATCTGAATGGTGCTTGTCAGAATGCTGCTTTCAGCTAATCCCTGGGAGGAAGTGAGCTATAATCAGTACTAAGTGAGCTAATCACAGGAAATCTATTGCTCAACAGGAGCCTTTTTAAAAAAAAAAAAAAGAAAAAAAGGGGCGGTGAGGGAGGAGAAAGGGAGAAAATAAAAAATACCCACGCAGACATTTCATTCTGCTCTTGGACTCCAAAATCTGTTTGGTTCAAGAAAATGGAATATCTGATGAAATGAGCAGCCTTCCGATCTCCACTTGAAAACTGTACAACGTGCATATCTGTTTGCCCTCTTTTCCAGAATAATGAAGCATCAAGTCTCATCTCCTCCAGTAAGGTGTTTTTTGAGGTATTAAAAGGTGGTGGTGTGGGGAGGCTGAGAATGAGCTAGCTAGCAAAACCACCGGAGGCTTGGGGTCAGTGTTCCAGGAATGAGTCTCCAGAGATTTTCAACAAGGATTTTTATAATATAAACCAAGAGTGGGACGTGACTTTCTTAAATCTGTCTTGTTACACGTGTCTTTTCTTGCAGCATTACACCCTAGCTCTTTCACCGTGTTGTTTTTAATAATTCTGTGCATCTTTTCACTTGACATCTTGCGCCTTGGAGATTTGTTTGCGAGACCCCTATTTTGCTATTTTCCTCTGCTCTGGACCTGGCTCTCCCGGATGCTGCCGCTCTTTGTGCGTGACAGACATTGCCAGTAGCACCCTATAAGGCTGTACAGGAAAACAGCAAATGACAGCCACCGCCGTGCAGATCGCTGTAAGGATAGCTTTCTTTTCTCAGCCCTTGTGCCCTCTGCTAGAGCAGGGACAGGGGAATGCACTCACCATCAGGGCTTTTTTCACTTTTGATCTGTTCTCTTTTATTCTTCCGTTCCTTCTGCTGGACAATGAACGATTTTGCCGCGTTGCTTTCAAGCACCGTGACTGCCGTGGCCAAAATGTTCTGCAGCTCTTCTTGCAGCAGTTCAGGTGGTGTCCCAACGAGGTCCTGCAGCTGTAGTGGCACATCAAGGATTATGATTTCAAAAGCAAAGTGGTTATGTTTCTTAATGCACTGTTAGCCTGAAATACTTTACTTCTGCTTTTTGTTCAGCCCTGCGAAACAGACTTAAATTTTATGTCTGTGTTGCTCCTTCTGTGTTACATTGTTGGTAGTAAATGAGCTGAGTAATTTTTACCTGCAGTAAAGAGAACTGAGTTCAGTTTGCAGCTCTGCGAGCCTCCTGTCAGGGTATGCACATAGAGAGGATTTGATTTACTTCATTGATTTACTTCTGGCTCCTCGGAGATCTGTTCCTTAAGTGGCAGTGCAAAGCCAGGATATTGTGTGCCAGGAGCAGGAATTTATGTACGTGTTATCAAACAGCTCTGAGCTTGAAGTGGTTTGGTTGTTTTTTTTTTTCCAATTTACTTCTGCATCAAATCCCAGGTGGCGAAATACAGATGCAGCCTAGACTCCTCAAATACATTAATTTGAACAGCTTAAGCAAGACGAATTCAACTCGTTATGATATGAGAAATTTCTACATGAGCTGTTTTGTTTGACACATGGCATCATCTTCCTAGCCCTGCTCGGGGCCTTACAGTACCACACTGTAAGACTGATGTGTATGCACACATAATGCATATTTAAAACTCAATCTGCTCCAGTCCAAGTGCTGCAGAAAAAAACGTGACTGTGAGCTACAGCAGATAAGAAAATGATTGTCTTAGATTTTGTTTTCTTTCCCTTTAGTCATTCTGCAAACAAGTTTGAGAAGAAAAACGTTTGTCCTTTTTCAGAAGTCAGAGGAGGTAAATAGCAGCCGGGTGGCGGAGAGGGGCCTCCGAGGTGGAGCCTGCTGCTGCACCAGCGCTGGGACGGGAGTGCCTGTCCGCCTTCGTACCCATCACGAGGGAGGCCGAGGGAGCCAGGACCCACACAAGAGCTGTATTTAGGAAGTTCTTCGGGAAGCAGCCCCGCTTTATGCTCACACAAGGGGGAACTGAGGGGAAAAAAACCCCACCAAGAAAAAAACAAGTCAAAGCCAGAGCATTCAGACTAATGTGCTGCAGCAGTGTGTGTTAATCAGCTTCCTGAAACCGCTGCCCAATTCTCACTTTGCTTTCCAGCTTTTACTCACGGTCAGGGTTATGGTTCTGGGTGTTTTCCCAACAGTGGCAGCGGCAGGAACTGCTCTCTCTCTTCTGTGACCTGGGTATGCCATGGGTTATTGGGCCCTTTTCTTCCCCAAAAGGAAGACAGCTAGCGATCAGCAGAACTGGCTCCTGGAACATCATTGTAAAAATGAAACTCTGAACGCACATGCAAATCAGTCACTGCAGGTCCCTTCAGGGGCTGGGAGGAGGAAGAGGGTGGGTTAAGCTACACAGGGAGCTTCCCTGTGCTTGTCTGGCCTTGGCCTTGCCGGGCAAAGGTGGCAAGAGTTGAGTTGCACTTTTGGGGAACCTGGTTCAGGTCTCCTGCTGCTGGTAGTGAGTGATTTAGGACAGCGCAGTCGCTGGCTGGCCGCTTGCTGCTGCCTCTGCAGCAGAGGAGAGAGCGCATTTGTTCTTCAGCCGCTGCAGTTCACGTTACGATGGTGTCCAAGGCTGCTGAGGATGAAAAGAGTATTGCCATTTTTGCTGCAGGGCAAAAAAACCTTTGTCAAAAGGATGGGACAGCTGTTGGGAGTAGTGTCATATACTGTAGTCACCAGCGCTGGTACCTGTGAGTATGTTTTGTGGAGTAAGCAGCAGAACTGTTGGGGGGAAAAAAGCTTTTATCTCTTTTTGTGTCTTTTTTTTTTTTGGTGTCAGTGTAGTGGATTACAGCACTGTCCTGTGGTGGGAGTGAATCTCTCTGAAGGCTGTAGTTAAGTATTGTTTGCAGCTTCATAGCTTGTCTCTGTGACTCATTCCATTGCTTTCTAGTTCTTGTAATTAAATATAGTGTGACTAGTGATTGCGAGGGAGCTGCTGATGTGCTTGTATACTGGTTACTGGTATTATCTTCACTGGCAAAGATGAAAGTGAATCCCTTTGCCGTGGTTACAGCCTCTTCCATGTATTACCTTTGTCCCTTCTGTCATCTTTCTTCCAGATTTAGCATATTTTTATGAGGTCGCTCAAACTTAGGTTAACCATTTTAGTAACTGTCTTTCAACCAAGCTAAAAAGCCGCCCCACCATTAGTTGTGTTGTCTGATTCTGTCGGAGCAAGATGAACCTGACATCCCCTTTCCCAGTATACAGACTCCTGGCAGGCTCTGGAGAAATGGTCCTTGCAGTTCTCTGCGCAAGCCGTGATTCAGCAAGGCAGCCACGTGGGTGATGGTGCAAGAGTGATTACGCCGAGCTGCAGTGAGATGAACAGCCTCCTCTTCCTCTTTTGGGGGAGTCAGAGAACAGAAAAGGAGCTTCAGGGTGTATTTGCACTTTTTTTTCTTTCTTTCTTTCTTTCTTTTTTTTTTTAATCCCTCCTCCAGTCATCGCCCATAATGCCAAACCTCCGCAGCAATTTCAAAAGGACTTCCTGACGCTGTGGAAACTTTCCCTGCATAATGAAGACAGGGTATGGAGAAAGGAAAGGGGAAGGGGAACTGCTCTTCTGCATTCAGCTGTCAGAGACTCGCTGTTTGGATTTGAACCTGAACAAAATGATTGACTTTTAACTTCCGATGATGACTGATGGATCAGCCTTCTGTTTCCTGAAGCCATCTGTTGTGAGTGGAGCTGTAGTAATTTCTTTAAACTATTAATTCAAAGCTGCTGTGCGTTGAAATGGTCCTTTGTGCAAAATAGTTTGGGACCTAGCAGTTTATTTTAACAACGGTCTTCGAAACAGCCGCCAGAAATTATACTACTGTGTGTTATTAAATAAATCACATGTCTTTAAGTTTTTCCTAAAAGCTGAGGTTTTACTTAACCGCAGATTTAATGAGCTTGAAGGATTTTGTTTAACTGCAAATGAGGGAGCCAGTCCCTCGGGTGGGAAGCCGATGCCTGAGCTCTTTCCAGTCTGCTCTGCCAGCCCCGCAGCTCCTTTTCCTCCTGTCCAGCTCCTGGGCTCTGCTTTGACCAAGGTGAAGGATGTTTCTGAACACTGTGAACATGAAGCACTGACCAGAACTGCAGCTCTGAGGGTTCTGCACAGATGCTGTTATGCCAGCTTCTTGAAGCACCTTATTTTCTTGTGGAATAGATGAGTTTTGGATTTCTGTATACTTGCTTCCAACTTGCTGCTTAACAGTTTCTTCTCTTGAGCACGCAAGGCACTAAGGAATAATTCGTTTCGGATCAAGAAGCTGTAATGCTGAGTGTGCGATCGACTGGCTTGTGCTGCCCGTGTCACTGAAAATTGATAATTTTTACCATAGAGAGGAATTTATTTAAAAATATGGAAACAAAAGTACAGTAAATGTTGGTGTGGTGTGTGTTTTTGTGGTTTTTTTTGTTTGATAAATTTGCAACCTGAATACCGCGTTACAGCATTGTGAATTCAGTGACTGGGCTCTCCAAGGGAGCGTGCAGGGAATGAATGTGGGCTTGGAGAGCCAAGTCTGTTCTTGTCCAGTCTCAGCTGCAGGTTAGTTCTTGTTTATCCTTACATCCTGCCCTTGCCAATATCAGGCAGCAAAAAGAACTGCACAGATGGAGGCAATAATAGGGTTTATTTTAGAAAAATACAAAAATGTGCTTTCTTCACATAGTGTATCATTTTGGTGTTAAAGTTATTGATACGCTTCCTTACCTACTATGATTTATTTCACTGTTGGATAGGATTTCTTCAAAGGGAGGAGTGCTTTCTTTTAAATGTCTCTTCCCGTTGGGACCTATCCTACTCTTTTCTGAGGTTTGATTAGCGTAAGGGAAATGGATTATGGTCCCGTGTACTGCCATTGCTCCAAGCCCAACTTCAACAGGACCCTTGAATACACTGTATCTGATTTGGTGGTTCAGACCAGAAACTTGTACGCCTCAAACTGGTGGCACACTTTGTGCAAACAATATGTATTGTTAGGAAAGCAATTGGAATTAAAATCTCTGTGGGTAGGCTGCTCAGACCTGCTGTTAGATTGCAGGGGTCTTAATTTTTTCCCCATATTGCAGTGTAGGTACTGGAAAATATAGAAGATCCTGCAGATAACTTGCAACATCTGAAAGAGCAATTAGTAAGCGAATTTGGAAGACTGTTGGAGGATGGGAATTGCAGTCCGATTCACAACTGCATCCCTGCAGACACGTTCAAGGGTTGCAGGTCTATTTATCGCTCCATCATCAGGCACAGGGCTCGAAGGCAGGTTTTTCCAGGTGGGTGTTGCACAGGTTCACCGTTGTTTCCCCGCCAGTCTCTAAGGAGATGGGGCAACCAGCACAAGTCCAGGTTTTACTTGCACTGCCAGAACTTTGCTTGGTGCTGCCTGTGCCTCTGAAGGTATTTGTACAGAAATGATACGCTTTCATGGGCCTTTATGGTACAGCAAAGAGCTACGAAGATGATTAGGGGACTAGAACATCTCTCTTATGAAGAAAGGCTCAGGGATTTGGGTCTTTTCAGTCTGGGAAAAAAGACGACTGAGGGGGGATCTTATCAATGCTTATAAATACTTATAAAAGAGTGGGTGTCAGGAGGATGGGGCCAGGCTCTTTTCAGTGGTGCCCAGTGACAGGACAAGACGTAACGGGCACAAACTTGACCATAGGAAGTTCCACCTAAACATGAGGAGGAACTTCTTTCCTTTGAGGGTGGCAGAGCCCTGGCACCCAGGGGTGCCCAGAGAGGTGGTGGAGTCTCCGTCTCTGGAGACATTCAAAACCCACCTGGACATGTTCCTGTGCAACCTGCTCTGGGTGAACCTCCTCTGGTGGGGGGCTTGACTAGATGATCTCCAGAGGCCCCTTCCAACCCCTACCATTCTGTGATAACTCATTTTAATCTCTCCTAAGCTTCGTTACATAAACCAGTGTGCTTTTGTGCTGCATGAGTTCAGCTTTGCTTTTCTCCATTTGGATCTGGCAGTATTCACCCAGTGCAACGATGGGAATGGCAGTCCAGCGGTTTTTAGTTCTTCTGCTAAGACCATGTTCTGCAAGATGCATGTGCTGTGCCCGCATTGTGTAGCACAATGTTTATACTTTGGAAATGAGGTGTGATAATTGAGATTGGATTGCACTGTCTTATCCCAACTCTCTTGAATGGCACTGATAGCGATTGCTCCAGTGGTATGGCTGGGAATGAGTTGTGCTTTGGGACTACGTTGGGCAGCTGGTAGGCACCAGTAGGCCATACATTTCCCAAACTGCCATGAGAGGAGGAGGAGGTCAACACAGAGGAGATGAGCTACCTCTTTGGAACAGGAGACAACACATCATTTGAGCGTATGGAGGAATGAACGGCATATTTGTTATTCAGCTGTCATCACAAGGTCATTCCCGTAAATCTTTCTTTGTGCTATTTACTCTGTAGCAGAGAGGCTGCCTGTTTCTTGGTGGTCAGAGAAAAATCTACAGGATATTATGAGGAGGGAGGAAAGGCCAGTGGAGATTTTCTTGAATGTGGAATGTGTCATGTAGATGCTTTATTGTGCTGTGATTTTAGCTTTAGCAGCTATTTGTTCGTGATCTCGCTCATGTTTTTGTTAAGGACTGGAAGAGGATTGTGATGATAGCATATATTCTTTTTACAAATGGAGAAAGTGTGGCAAAAAGTGGTGAAGCAAAGCAAGTCCTCCTTCAGAAGCGGAATGCATCCGGTGGGTCTTAGTCCTGTGCTCTTTAATGTAGGCTGCATAATTTGGATAGAGACATTCCTAATACTACTTAATGTGGAAGGTGTGCTGAACTATGACTTCTAAACATAAGCTATTTCTTTCTCTCCAAGATCTTGTCTGATAAATGACAAGAAGGAAAGCACCTAGGGCTTTTAAAGGTGTTCAATTCTAGAGCATGAAGCTCTTTGGGCTAGAGCTACCCCTGCAAGATGTTTTACTTAGGCCCTTATGTGTACGATCCTTTTCACGTACGCAGCCTTTGTGTGAACAGGTAGCGAATCAGATCTGTGAACTGGTCCACATTACAACTGACTGTTCTTTTTGACTGGGTTAGTTTTATCGCTGGAAAAGTTTGCCACTCCATCCCACAAAGGCTGCTGCTGGCACAAATGAATGGGTGTCCCAGAAGTGGGAGTGAGGAAGGAATCCACTTCCTTTGGCAGAGACATCAGTGCCTGCCAGTGCGGTACTTGCCGAGTTCCTCAGAGTTGAATTCACCCCTCGTTCCCCTGTTGGTCAACAAAAGAAATGCTACGTTTACATATTCTATGTTCTCTTTGGATGTTAAAGCAACTATTTCTGTTTTCAGTGCTTTCACTAGCTATTGAGAACCATGTCTGACAACGGAGAACTGGAAGACAAGCCACCAGCTCCTCCTGTCCGGATGAGCAGTACTATCTTCAGTTCAGGGGGCAAAGACCAGTTGTCTGCCAACCACAGCTTGAAACCCCTGCCCTCTGTACCAGAAGAGAGAAAACCTAGGAATAAAATCATCTCCATATTCTCTAGCACTGAAAAAGGTAAGATGCCTCTATTTTCCAAGGTTACTCCTTGTATTCCTTTACCTCTTCTTGTAAGTGTTGGTAGTGCTTTAGACATTTGAGTCCAGCCTGTCCAAGTGTAGGGGATGTGGGGAAGTGTTGAGAGTTGGATGTGTGTGTTCAGTGAGCCAAGATCTTTCTGTTTGCACCGGGATGTTTGAAGATGAAATGCCAAGTAAGAAAAATTAAATAGCTCACTGCAGAAAACCACCACCTGTTGCTTCTGATCTCTGCTGCCCAGTTTAAAGTAATGCATTTCCAAACAACCCTAATAAATATTTGTGATTCCTGGGTATCATATTACTTACCATTGTGCTATGCTAAATGTGTATTTCTAGTTTAAACTGAGCATCCAGCTGTTCTGGAAGTTAACTTCATGTTGATGACCATTTACGTGGTACCTTGAGGAGAGAACAAAAGTAGTGAAGAAATAGTGGGGAGGGTGCGGTGTGCATGAAGGAGAACTGAGAAAAAATAAGTCCTTCTCTCTGTGTAACTGCACCGTTAGGATTAATTACTAGTGGGGGAAAAACCTGGATTGCTGTAAACAAGGATTATTTCTGAGAAAAAGATGCTGTAATGAAATTAGGCTGTACTTGTGCTTTGTTTCTGCCCTCTGTTCTGTATGATGAATGTATGTACAGCACAGGAGCCCTGATCCTGGTTCTCCAGGATGTCTGTATCCATGTAAAACAAAATAGTGCATGGATAGAAATATATTCTAACATCTGGTATGGTAGAACTGTGCAGGGATTTATAAGCCTGACCTGAAACTTCTATGCGTTTTATTAATCTCTACGAGCTAGCATTTTTATGATTACTATGAAGATGCATAAGGGGAAGACCCTGCTGCTCTTAATGTCTTTTCTTTCCGCTCTTGGCTTCCTGCGCCTCGTGGCTGATGTGCTGGGCAGGACTGGTTCGGTCGTGCCGACACAGGTTTGACTGTTTCAAAAGACTTTGCTCCTCTGGTTATTTATTCGCTTGGCGAAGTGTTTTCCCTGGGGCTGGTTTTCACCCTTGCTCAGCTCTTTGAGCAGTCCCTCTGCAGCCATGCCTCACCCTGGGGACAAACGCTAGAGGCTTCCCTGCATTCGGAATATCTGGCTTTCCGTGATCTGGCAGAGTTTCTGCTCTGAATGGTGGGTGTGTTTTCCTTTTTGGAGGATGGAAAGATTTGGCCAGTGTAGCTTTTGGAAGCAGAATAGTTATTTCACAAGGTCACTTATTGTGAAATAACTGTCCGTGGCTGGATTACAGCACTAGGAGTGGGGGTCTTTTTTCCTGGCATGGGTAAGAGCCTTAAAGAGGTAAGGAGAACAGGAGAAGCTACTACAGGTTGGTGGCAGCACCCCAAGAGAGAGACTCAGGCCTCTGAGGTTGGTGAAGGTGGTGAATCTGGGTGCATTTGGTAGCACCACATGTTTGGAGCAGGTTCTAGCTTAGCCCTTCGATACTGCAGAAACCGTTGTTTTGCCATCATATTGTTGGACGTGGGAGGAAATGCCCGGCAATTGTCGTGGTGAGTGCTGCAAGAAGATCTGGTGGAAGGATCAAATGTGTCCATCTTCAGACTAGGAGCGCGATTTAGGAGCTGGGATAGCATTTGGTCATTACGCCATTGCATTCATTGTTCATCAGAGCATCTGTGGCTCTTTTTTTTACTGAGATATAATGAAGTAGAACATAAACCCCACGTGAAGGAAGATCTTCCTTGCTCTGAATTAGTAACACTGTGTAAGAGTTGCTTGCGTTGTGAAACGAATTATGAATGCAAGTGGGTGCAGCGCAGCTGAAGAGCTTTGTGACATTTTATCGTGCCTTTACTTCTCCTTGGATGTTTCCTCTTTCTGTCTTGATGGTGGCTTTGTTGCTGAAATGGCTGGGGAGGTGGTTGAAGACTCGTCTAAAGTTCTATTGGCTCCTCTGAAATTGCTTTGGCATCCCATTACTTAAGCTTATTCAGACCACTCTAAATACTGACATTTACGAAATTTATTGGAATTAATCTGCATACATGTTTAGCATGTGTCTGAATACCTCCTGATATTTGGTGATGCAAAACTAAAAATGGAAGAAATAATTTCTGCTGAGAAAAGTACATTTTAGAGAGAACGGTGCCAGTTTATGTTTTCTAGATGCTAAAAAGTATTTAAAGTAATGTCCTTCTGAAGAAAAGCAGAAGGTTTTACTGCACGGCAAGATAACGCCGTTAGGAAAAATGATAAGCGAGCTATCTAGCTTAAAGAAACTATCTGAAAGTTGTCTTTTTTTTTTTAATTTGGAAAAAACTTGTTGATTGGTTGACCTGCAGCAAGGGTAACGTAAACATCCAAAGAAATGTTTTTCGCCCCCAAGACTGTAAAAACTGGCTGTCAAATGTAAGCAGAATATAAATGTCAATATAAATGACAATAGTCAGATGTTAGTCGTTTTATTCACTAGCATGGCTAAGGCGCATCCTCACCACAAATGTCCATTTAAATATATATATTTCTTTTAAATTCTGCTGCTGGGAAGCTTTACAGAAATGTTAACTTCCTGCTTGGATTTTAAAAATCTATTGGGATTGCATGCAAAATAATCTGTCAACCTGGAGTAGAAGTTTATCATGGGAAAAATTTCTCCAACCAGTGCCAAAGTTAACAAATTACTACAAAAATGGTTAATTCTCCTTTTCAGAAAATGAAGGAGATGTACAAGGCTACCGTGAATAGAGCTGTTACTGGATAATGTTGTTTGGCTTTGTTCAGCAGATCTGTGTCCATATGATGTCTGGATGGTCCCTCCTGGCCAGCTTCCTCCTATCTGTTGCCACAGCACTGTCCCTGCCGGGTCCCCTCCGGGGGGGCTCCTCTGGCTTAGGAGATGGCGTTGGGGCAGTGATGTGCTTTGGGGGACGCGCTGCAGATGGTGAGGTTTAGCAAACGCAGAGTTTGTGCCCCAAGTCTGAGCTAGTTCTGCGCTGAAATAATCATAAGAGTTTGAAGGGATTATTTAATGAGCTAGTCATAGAGGGGTTTTTTTCCCCCCTGGTTCCATTGAACCAGCAATAAATGGTGATAGGTGAATGGTGAACTAGGATAAATGAAGTGATAGTCATCTTTTTACTAGAGTACTTAATTGCCATGAATTTCCTTGGCTAGACTTCTGAAGTCAAAAGAACTTGCGTGTTTTTTTGGAAAGCTTTAAAATAGTCCCCTAAACCAAGAAATGTTTGTCTTTGAGCAGAGCTTATTAAAGGAGGTGCTGTGGGGCATCGCTGTGGGACCCGGGATGCTGCGTGTGATGTGCTCAGGACGGCTGGCTTAGGGCACACTTCAGTGTGGTTTTGGCTTGGTAACTCGGAGCGTATCATCCGGAGTCACCGACCTACTGGCACCGGGCTGCTGGAAACATCTGTGTTTCTCGCTATGTGCAGGAGGTTGGCTGGGGGGAAGAGCAGGGTGCTTGAGGAGGGGTTTGCGATGCAGGAGCGTGTCTGAAGAACCTTGTGTGACGCCTCTGCTGAGTGCCTGTGGCTTCAGTTGGGGAAGAGAAGAGTCTAATTGTGTTTGAGGCACTTTCTTAATCAGACAGAGCAATTCTCTAATTCGCCAAGTCCTTCTGAAGGACCTGTGTCTTTCCCCTCCTGGACGCCTGGATGCTGCTGTCTCTGCGGGGCCAAGGGACCACATCTTGGATTCACGTGCTGGTGGAAACCAGCGTTGCCCTTTAATAAAGGGATTCGTGTTTAAATACTGATCTGTGGTGCAAACCTGATGGGCAGTTATAAAGCAGTGTGGCCTCGTGGTGGCCTTGTTCATAGAGCCTGGAGAACATCCTGCCAAGACGAGACTCACGGGAATTGCCTCTTGACTGAAGCTCGCTGCTTGCCTTTCTTTGAAGTGCTGCTCTGATCTGCTCCTCCTGTGGGCAGAGGAGGGGTTTTTACTCTCCTTGCCCACCCTACTAATAAGATGTGTGTATTTTTGGCAGGAGCGGGTTTATTTGCGCAGCGGCACACGCTGGAGGGTTTGAGCACCAGCTCCGGTTCCCTACATGTCAAGCGCTCCAGAACACAAACCTTCCTGAGGAATATAATTTTTTTTTTCCTCCCCCCCTCCCTTGCTTTCACATAAACAACTGCAAGAGATTGGGAAGAAACAGTACTTTCCTTAAAGATTTTTACATAAGCAAGTTTCTCCTGCCCTGTGACTGAACAATGTTAATGAGAACATTGGACAGTCCGGTTGGTTTTTGGCTCTGACCTGTGCAGCCATATGAAAGATATCCTGTTTATAATAGCCATGTCTTTCCACTGTATTGTTCAGCTGGAGGCAGCCCACATGGCTTTTCGTTTGTGAGTATTGTCCTCGGCTCCCCGTCCTTCCTCTCCCGCCAGCGTGAGGGGATTTCAGACGGATTCTCTGACCCTGAGCAGCACAATCTATGCTTGCCCCGTGTTCAGTTAGCTGCTCTTTTTCTGTACTGAAACTATGTGACACTACATTTTTAAGGTGAATTTAAAAACAAAGCAAAAAATCTGTTTGGTTTTTTTTTTGGGGGGGACATACAAACATAAAGTGGTAATGAAGTTAGATGGCAAAATGGTGTGCTGCTTTCCTTTGTGGTTATGAGTGCTGTAGCATTCTTGCTGGCTTTGTCCTCGCTATAATAAATGCAGCTGATTCAGCTCTACGCTCTGCGAGCCCCCAGGAGTTCCCAGGATTACACGTGCAGTTTTCTTGGTGTCAGGTTAGACACGCTCTACAGCTCTGCCTTTCAGCAGAGGGCCAGGAGGTGAGGCCTTGAGCATCACCTTTCTACCTGGAGAGCAAACAGCAAGTGCAACCCTCTGCTCTGGCAGGGAGCAGACAGCAGGGTTGGGGCTTTTTTGCAAAAACAAGAAAACAGGTTTCTGAAACCTCCCAACTGAACTCCGAGTCCCTTCTGAGGAAAGGGAACAGAATAGTGTATTTTATATTTAGTGTTAATTACAAATTGTCTTTCATTTTTATTTATTTTCTCTTTGTCAGGAAAAAATAAAAATAAAAACAAGAAAACAAAAACCCAAGCCCCAGGCAGTGTAAAACATTATATAAATTTAATTGGATCTAGGTTAGATTGCACACATGGTCCTTCTTATGATATGTTCCTGCTTCTGGTATTTATTATGCTTGCTTTCTTCCCCCCCCCCCCCCCCGCTTTAATTTAAATTAGGTAATAGCTCTGAGGCTGTAAACTCTTATCTTCATCACAGGAAGTCCTAGTTTGCATTAATTACCTTGAATTGAAGCAGTGAGGCAACTGAGTTTTAACTGTCTTCAGGGTGAACTTGAGGTTGAGCTGAAGTTGTCGTCGGGGTTGTTCTTAATCCATATTAAAGTGTCCTTTTTTGCATTGTAAACATTTCATATATTTAGACTTCATACTCTCAGCAGAGCTCTGTGCACTCCGGTGCTTTTAATCTCTTATTTGCTTGCTACCACAGTTTGAATGATTTGAATGGAACGAGTCGTTGCTTCTTATGTGAAGTCTATACCAACCTGAAAATACCAAATCACTGTGCTGCATATGCAAAGACCTTCCACCAGTAAACAGAATGATGGTTACATTCATCCCAACTGTTCTAATGTTTGGATTGATTATATTAAATGGAGACAATAGGACTTTAAAACTTTGCTCAGCAGATCTCTGAATATCTTTTTCAGGAAGCAAGAAGAAGGAAAAGGAAAGGCCAGAAATCTCCCCACCATCAGATTTTGAGCATACCATCCATGTTGGCTTCGATGCTGTTACTGGAGAGTTCACTGTAAGTATCCCTGCCTTGACATTGCTCAGAAAACAGCCGTGGGTCAGTGCTGTAGTGAAGATGTTGTGGTGTTTTAGAATAAAGTGTGAGCTAGTCTGCTGATTTTTATCAAAGAAATGATTTCACTGTGTATTTGTACAGCACGCAGAGTAATGAGATGGTGACCTGTTAGTGCTTCTCAGTGTAAATGTCAGATCTAATGCTTGGTGTCACCTGGGAGAGCCTTCCCTGGGAAACCCTCTTCAGTTTACTTTCATTAACGCGTAACACTGGTTCTGTTGAGCACTTGGGGGTGTTGATGGGTGAGAAGATCCACACGAGCCAGCAACGTGCGCTGGCAGCCCAGAAAGCCCTCCACAGCCTGGGCTGCATCCCCAGCAGCGTGGGCAGCAGGGCAAGCGGGGGGATTCTGCCCCTCTGCTCTGCTCGGGGGAGACCCCCCTGCAGTGCTGCCTCCAGCTCTGGGGCACCGACAGCAGAAGGACACGGAGCTGTTGGAGCGGGGCCAGAGGAGGCCCCGGAGATGCTGGGAGGGCTGGAGCCCCTCTGCTGTGAGGACAGGCTGAGAGAGCTGGGGGGGTTCAGCCTGGAGAAGAGAAGGCTCCGGGGAGACCTTCCAGCCCCTTCCAGTCCCTAAAGGGGCTCCAGAAGAGCTGGGGAGGGACTCTGGATCAGGGAGGGTATGAACCATGGGACGAGGGGCAATGGTTTTTCACTGAAGGAGGGGAGATTTAGATGAGATGTGAGGAAGCAATTCTTTGCTGTGATGGTGGTGGGACGCTGGCCCAGGTTGTGGTCCAGAGAAGCTGTGGCTGCCCCATCCCTGGGGGCGTTCAAGGCCAGGTTGGACGGGGCTTGGAGCAACTTGGTCTGGTGGGAGGTGTCCCTGCCCAGGGCAGGGGTTTGGAGCTGGATGGTCTTTAAAGTCGTTTCCAACCCAAACTGTTCTGTGATTCTATGATTCCTCACATCTGGCTTAATACAGCTGGAAGAGGTGGTGTCATGTAGGCACAGGAGGCTGGAGCCCCTGAGTGCTCAAGATACTGAGCTGTCAGGAGGGATTTCAGCTGTGGCTTTATTTGGGTTGTATCACCTATGGACATATGGCTCCCCATTAAAACCCCATCCTACTTGTTCATGTGTTTAAGACTGCACGTGTTATGCTTTTTATAGAGGAAAGAAATTTGTTCTGCTTTTTAAAAACCTTTTAAATACTAGAAGGCTGCCTATTTTTTCAGGGAATGCCAGAGCAATGGGCTCGATTGCTGCAGACCTCAAATATCACGAAGCTAGAACAGAAGAAAAACCCCCAGGCGGTACTAGATGTGCTGAAATTCTACGACTCCAAAGACACGGCAAAACAGAAGTATCTGAGTTTTTCTGCTCCAGGTGAGATCCAAGGCATTTTGAAGGGGAATTGAGTATTTGGAACACGATCTTCCTCTCTTTCAGAATAATAAATCAGATTCAAATGGTGAAAGAGCAAGCTGCTTTTCAATGAGGAACAAATATTTGAAGATGGATTTAAAACTTACTGGAAACTGGCGTTGTCCAGTTTATTTCCTGTTTTAAGTGGAGAAGGAAAGAGATGGAGCTGGATAATTCAAAATAGCAGCCAAAATTAACTTTAATGGGCTGTGTTTGTGAAGCCGGGTCTCTGAGACTGTGATTAATTGGTTTAGTGCTGGAGACCTTGCTCCTCCTGTCTGTGGCCAAAACAGCTATCTGCAAACTTGATGTCACCATGTGGTGACATCAAAGATGCAAGATAAGTTGTGGCTCTTAGGTCGGGAGATATGTGGGGGGGCTGAGGGAATGACTGTCAAAACAGATGCAGTTTTGTCTAGTTTTCTTCCAAATTATTTCTGAAAATAGCTTAGTAATAAGGCTTTGTGATGTTCTCATCCTTGATTCAAGATACCGCTAAGGGAGCAGAAATACCGATTTGATCCTGATTTCACATCTCAGTAAGACAGAACACACGAGTGTGATGAGCAGTGCTCAAGTGTGGGTACTCGAGTGAGGTGAAGAGCAAGTTGGGAACTGAGCGGGTTTGCTACCCCTCGGGGGGGATTTTGGAAACATCTAGCTTCCTTCTGCATGGACTTACAGTGCGATACTGGATTTTCCTCGTTTGTGACCATGAAATTTTGCTTTTTGAGAGATGAAAAAGATCTCCGAAGCGGTCTGTAGTCTTTACTCTGTAAAGTTCACTTTCTATTATTTTGCTGCTGATTTTATGTATTCTGCTATTTGTCCTATTTAGAAAAAGATGGTTTCCCTTCAGGAACGCCGACGGTAAGTATGTTTACTACTCTTTGTATCATCTTAGGCACGTACAAGTTTGGGTCTTCTGTATTTGTTATATACTGAGTCTTGCAGTATAAAACAAAATGAACATTTTTCTGTAGGATAAAAACATAAATTGCGGCATATATAAAAACATATATTGGGGCAGAGCATGTTTCACTGGAGCAATAGTATTTTAGTCTTGTAATAAAACATGATAAGGCACTTAAACCACTCAACCTGTCCTTTTCTTTTGACATCAGTAAGAATTCTTTTATCTTTGTTGGCGGAAGCAAGTTTTTAACACTGTAGGGGAGACAATTTGTTTTTGTTTTTTTTTTTTTTATTTGATAAAAATGTAGACCAACGCCAAAGGTTCAGAGCCATCAACAGCTGTGGCAGATGATGATGATGATGATGAAGAAGCTCCTCCTCCCGTTATTGCTCCACGGCCAGATCACACAAAATCGGTGAGCAGCTGTAAAATTTACAGTGCGGACCCACATTTCTCGATATTGTAGGACTTTTTCGACTTCTGTTTTCTAGCAAAGTGTTTTGATTGTGGAATGAGCCGTTGCAAGTTTTAGGGACAAATTCTGTTTTTGTTTGAGTTTGCTATGAAAATGCCTAATTTCTGGTTATCCGTTGGATGAGAAATCCTGAAGTTAATGCTGATTTGTTTGTTGACTTGTGTTGAAGATACCCAGTTATGCCTGCCCTTCAACCCAGGATGCAAGGAGGCTTTTTAGTCCTAAAAAATACAGCCGATTTCTGTAACTTTGCACTGTACAGTGGTACAAGCATAGTGCATTTGATTTTCTTTATTTTATTAGATTGCAGTGTGATAACCTCACCAAATATACTGCCTAAACCCAAACCAATTCCAATTTAAGATTTGAAACCTTATTTCACTCACAAAGTCATCAGCATTGCATGAAGAGTTAAATGCTTAAGAAGTTGTTTTTTAAGTTTAGTTGTCCTGAACTACACACCTTCTTAATAATGCCCCAGGGTGCCCACTTATTCCAGCTCATCCTTTTGACCGTGGTAGGTGTACGTTTTGCCACTCTACCCACTTCAGGAGTGCAAATGTGAATTGTGTATGTTTGTCAAATGATACTGCGTTATAATTGCCTACTCTGGCTACGTACACATAGAAAATGTGACAGGTCTACAGTCTGATACTTCTAGGGTAGCTGTGTATGTCTCTGAACAGCTTAGGAGCAACCTAAATAAAGCTCCAAGAAAATCCCCCAAATTGGGGGCGACTGGAAATTCCCAAAGTCTCACGCTTCCTTTCCTGGTGAAGCATGAATCTGTGTCCTTTTTTTTTTTTGTTTGTTTTGGTTTTTTTGTTGATCTCGCTGTTAGATAGCGATTGCTGTTCTGTGAAACTTGGAAATTGCAGAAATGAAGTCAATAGATGAAAGGGCCCCTCCGGTTAACTAGCAGGGGTTATAAAGAATAAGCAGGTAGAAAACCCGCTAAAAGTCTATCTGTGAAAGCCTGAGTTAACCTCCTGGCATCGCAGTGTTCAGGAGGTGCCTGGGTCGTTGTTTCAGAGCTCAGTCAGGTTGCCGGCATCTTGACTTACTGGATTTTAATGTTTCTCAGGTCTACTTTCTGCCTCCAGCCTGTTATGTAAAATGGTGCTTAGGGATGTTTGGTGAACTGTGATTGTTTTCAACTGGAGGTCAATGATTGCAAAGAAAATGCTCAGGTAAATGGTCTCTCTTAACAGATCTATACACGGTCTGTAATTGACCCCATCCCTGCACCAGCCGGTGACCCTTCTGTTGACAGTGCAACGAAATCAGGCGATAAGCAGAAAAAGAAGACCAAAATGTCAGATGAAGAGATCATGGAAAAACTACGTAGGTGTTTTTTATTTCAGATAAACAAAGGCTTTAGGACTGGGGGGAGGAATATTAAGCTTTTGCCCTCATCCTTATATTTGTGTAAGGGTTGTGTGAATACTGTGCTTGATTGGTTTTGTGTCAGACAGTAGCTGAGAGCGCTGCGTTCAGAAGTTCTGCTGACTTATATGCTTCAGAGCCCTATTGGGTAAAAAAAAATTGCAGAATGGGTTTTTTGGGGGTTGAAGTTCAGTTGTAATAATGTGATCTGCAAGTATAATACAACCATAATAACACAAAATAGTTCTGCTGTTGCTTGTTCCGTAATTATCTCAAAGATAGTTTTTCACCATATTGATGTTTCTGTCCTTAGGTCGAGATCTGACTAGTTTCTAGCCTAGGCTGAGCTAATGGGTTTGTCATAACCTCGTACTGGGCTTTGCTGCCGAGAAGACAACTATCATTAAATTCAGATAGTAGTGGGAAATAGCATGAACTGTCTCGTTCAGAGTAAAACCCAGTGTAATGATTGTCTGAGGTGGGGCCATTTGCGACTGGAACTGCATCGGGGAAGCTTTGGCTGTTCATGCGTCAGCCTTTGCTCCTTGAGCTGACCCACTCTTGGAGGTACCTTGGCCAAACCAATCCTTCTAAAGAGGGACAGCAGGATTGACACGTGTTTTCAGCGTGAGCTGTCAGAAACAGCGTAATGCTGCGCTACAATAGCAAAGAGCGTTCCCTAAGGCTGTGACTCCTCTGAGATTTTGTGTGGAAACGTTTTTCTTTTTTTTAGGCACTATCGTGAGCATAGGAGATCCCAAGAAAAAATACACCAGATATGAAAAAATTGGGCAGGGGTAAGTGTTCACCCCAACTTTTATTCCCAGTGAGCCAGAATTAAAAGCAGTGAACCGTTCTCTTCCTGATATTGTTGTGTAGCTGCCACTTACTGAAGCAGGCAGAAATGCTGGCTGTATTAAGCACTGATAAACAGATGGTGAAGGCTTCACACAGTGGTGGAAATTTTGAATTGCATCTTCTAACGTGAAAGCGTAGCTCTGTAACTTCCCTGTGGATGTATCTAGTCCCCTCTCCTCTCCCAGTAAGATGCGTTTGTCCGTTTTGTAATATGACCGCTGAATACCGTCTGGGCACGTCAGAAGGCTTTCTGTGTGCCACGCTAACAATCCTGCCTTGACTAAGTTATTTTTCTAGTGGTCCTCGAATCCTTCTGAGAAAAAAGCATATGGAAAGAAGTTCTGGCTTTTCCAGCTTTTGTTTTATATATATGCCTGATTTCTACTGTTTACTTCCTAAATAGGTCTGTGTGCGTTTGCGGGGGGGCTTCCCCTGGGGGAATAGGAAAAGTAATACCTGCTACAGAAAGGGCTGCCCAGCTGATCTGAACATGGGGAGCAGCACAAGTTCTGGGGGCTTAGACATGCTGACGGCAGGAGGCATAGCTGCTGTCAGAAGAGAGCACGTTGGAGATCAGTTTGTTCTTGTGTGAACCGACTGGCGTTTCTACGATACCACTTGCTTTTAATAGCTGTCTTTTTGATAAAGTTCTTAACAACATCGAAAGCGGACACAATTTTGTGTTCGTGATTTGTCTGTTCACGTGCACGTCTGTTACAGAGAGATGGAACTGGCTGTAATGTTTTTCTTTTTCTTCACAGGGCTTCAGGTACAGTTTTCACAGCTATTGATGTGGCAACAGGGCAGGAGGTAAGATTTCTGTGCTCATTGCAATGAGAATACTTTTTCGGTGTAAGTGCTCTTCTGTAGGTGGCCGAAATGATTTGACGAGATTTCTTTCTGTGGCTTCCATCTCTGCTATCACCTCCCAGAAGAATGTCTAGTCGTTTGGAACAGTGTGTGCCTTGTTCGGTAGTAATCAGATGGTAGTAATCAGAAGCTAAAAATAGAGTTTTGTCTTTCCAGTGAAGAGGGAGTGAGGTGTTCCAGAAATAGGTTTTGAAAACAGTTTATCCTTCAATAATTCTGGGCAGTGAAGTCCTGCATTTTCAGAAATAAAATTTTGTTTAGTCTTTGCACACTTGTTCTCTGGTCCCGTCTCGGTCAAGGTGGTGGATGCGCCTATCTGTATGGAAACAGCTTGCCCCATATGATTCTTCGTTGTAGTTAGAATGCCTCCTCCACATCTTGCTCTTTGCTTTTACTCCTTGGTGTCTCCAAACCCACCTGGTGAAGTTGATGGCTTCAGCAATACTCTGCATGCTTGCCATCCAGTAGTCATCTCTGGTTCCCAGGACTAGAATTTTAGGAATTATTTGTTTCTCTTTGAATTCAGATTGTTATTGTTGTGGATCTTTTCGGCTGCAAGAGGATGATGGCTCTGGGTGCCAGTTAAATAATTTGCCATCTGCAAGCGGTGCAAAACTCCCTTAATCCTGTTACAGAATATCTTCTAACATCTCATTGTATTGAGAATGACCGAAAGGTTTTGATACTCGGGTTTGAGTGATTCCTGTTTTATTTTGTCCTATTCAGGTTGCTATTAAACAGATAAACCTGCAGAAACAGCCCAAGAAGGAGTTGATTATTAATGAGATCTTGGTAATGAAGGAGTTAAAGAACCCCAACATAGTCAACTTCCTGGACAGGTAAATGCAGGCAGCTGGCCGATTCCGTCATTCCCAGGGGTGTCAAGAGGTTTTAACTTGATATACTTACACGGACCCGGACTGCCTGGACCTAAGGGTCTCAGAGCGAAATGAGACTGTATTTAGACTGTCATCTGGGGGTTGGGAGGGGGAAGAAAAGAAAAAAGGAATCTGTTATAGGGAATGATCTTGATGATTCAGTAGGAAGCCACCTTCCCTCATGAATGCAGAGCTGCATGAGGATCAGTGGTGGGCAAGAGCACAGCTGGAGCAATGCTTGCGTTGTGCATGAGATGTGTAGGGTGTTATCCTGCCCGTTTAGGGAGTAAGAAGCACACAGCGTTTATTGTCAGCATTTACATTTCAGGCTACACTCCAGAGGCTGACTTTCTTTGCTGCCTTGAGCGCTTATGAATCATTTCATTGACCAGCTCTTATCAGCCGTTCTTCAGTTCTCTATCTCTTGATTGCAAACAAGCATGCTTTTCATTTTCTGTTTGTAGTTACCTCGTAGGAGACGAATTGTTTGTGGTGATGGAGTATCTAGCTGGAGGCTCGCTCACAGATGTGGTCACAGAAACATGTATGGATGAAGCACAGATTGCTGCTGTTTGCAGAGAGGTGAGTCTTATAGCTGATGGGCAGAGGAATGAGGTGCACTCTATTCCCCAAGGTTTTATGGTACGCTTAAGTTAGAACTAATTGCAACAATTGCTGTTGGAGGCAGTGAGTTAGGAAGAATGAATGACACCGAGAGCAGAAATCAATATCAAAATTATTGAAAATAACAAAATTGAGTTTACCTCAGAAGATTGGGCGTTTGCAAGTTGTAACGCAGGAGCTATGGCAGTTTTGAGCTGGGGGTTTGGGAATGTTAGGTGATGGAGCAGATACAGATTTTGGTTTTAGTAGCTGGGTTATCTAGTCCTATTGACCATGTTAACAGAAAGATATTAATAATGTGGACTGAAGTTCAAGGAAGAGCAATGAAGGAGTTTAGCAGCTGGAAATAATGTCTTTTTTTAACTTTGACTAACAAAGATTATTCAAAGGCATCAAAAAGAAAACTGACTGTTCGTATATATATAGGTAATGTAGAAAATAGGGATGTGACCATATTTAAAAAGAATAAAAAGAAAAAAGCTTGAAAGCTTCATAGTGTTTTCCAGAAGGAAGAAGGGGAGCTGTGTTTGCTTAGAGTGTGAAAGTGGGTCTGATGAAACAGGAATGCTTTAAGAAAAATTTACTAAAATAAAGATGCACTTGATGCAGACTATCCCTTTCTCATTTTAGTAGTTTTCATAGTGTGTGAAATCTATGGTTCTCTGACAGTTAAGCTTTCTTTATGCATTTCTCAGAAAAATAATTCTCCAGAAGATTGTAGTTGGACTAATTTTGAGATTGCGGCAAGATTTCAAATGAAAGAGTTAAAAATAGCTGATGTCACGACTTATCAGTGGTTTCTGCCCTGAGTCAGAGTGCCAGCATCCAGCTCAGGCTTGATTTATTATGGCAGAAGGAGAGGTGATTGTATTATCTGCTGTGCAGGAGAAATGTAGGCTTTTAAAAACCCCATTTGACTACATGAACATGACATCTGCTTTGGATGACTCACCGAAAGGGAGGGGATGGAAAGCAAACTTGTATGTTAACATGTACGGACAGGTAATGGTTTCCTGAGAAACTGGAGCTGGAAGCAGAGAACTGAAAGTAACTGTTTACTGTAACAGCAGTTAACTTTTCTGAGGAAAAAGTCTAATATTGAACTATTCATCGAAACTCTGCTGCTATGTTAGATACGCTTCGTTCTGCAAATCAGTGCCACTTTGCTAAAGCAAATGAAAACACAAAAACCTCACTGGGGATTGCATCCATGCCAAGCTGCAAATGGTAAATGCTCTGCTTATATTGAAAGAGAAAAATCTTACAATTTTATTTTTTGCCTCTTATTCTCAAATAGCCAAAGTGAATTTCATGCTTTTAGGCAGAAAGGTTTTAATCTAAAAGCAGTGCAAAAAACAGTATCAGTGACTTCATTATGAAGATGGTTTACAGCCTTTGCTGTAGGACAAGTTGCATGTTGAGAATGAAGTCTCACCAATCCCTCTTGGTGGGACTTCAGGCTAAAAAGTTCCTACTTAGTCCTTTATGGTTCCTCTGTAGTATTTGTGGGAGGTACCAAAGTTAACATCTGGGATTTTTGAGAGCATGTTGGGTGATGACTGGATGATGAGGAGTTTAATTTATGGGTTTGTTAAGATAGCAGAGAAACCCCACGGTTAAATGATTTTTTGACCTCATGAGATCTGGAGAGTATATTTTAGCACAAGAGCTTCCTCTGCTGGTTGCTTTAGATAATACCTGTTATATTTTTGCACTCAGCGCTGGCTGAGGGTGTAACCATTGCTTTTGAATTTGTGTTCACATACACAAAATTGTGTTTCCATATGCTGAATATTGTTTTCTTTTTCTTCCCATCCAGTGCTTGCAAGCGCTTGAGTTCCTGCATGCCAACCAGGTCATCCACAGAGACATTAAGAGTGACAACGTGCTGTTAGGAATGGATGGATCAGTTAAACTAAGTGAGTACCAGACAATTGTTTCAAGGTTCTGTTTTCGCTTTCCCAGTAAACTTTGACTCCAAGAGTGTAAATCAGTAGAAGGAGAGTTGGCAGGGAAACTAGAGGTGAATTTTTATTGACTATGAGTAATAGAAATGAATTCTGTGTTACAAAATGTGTAACTCACAGGTGGCAGGTATTGAAATTCTGAGGGCCCTAAGACTAAGGCTGCGAATGCGTTAGACCGGAAGGTTGTGGAAGCAAACCCTTGCCACATGAATACGTTGGTAAATGTGAAGTAACTGGCACCACGCAGTGAAGCAAAGATGCGAATGATTGCAAGAGAAAAGTTGCAGCTAACTGCAGTCGCTGTGTTAGTCTCTTCAGGTTGTCGTGACTCGCTTTTAATGTTGTGCCCTTTGCATTAGGCAGCCGCTAACAAGAACATTGTACGTTGTTAACCATTTATATTGCAGTCGAGTCTTATGCTGTGCCTGTACTGGGTCCCCTTTTCTTGGACTGAAAGTGTAACACACTTTCATTAATATAATCATGAAATGACAAACGAAACTACTTGCTTTTCAGGTAGTTGTTATGCATGCAGGGACTTGTGTACAGACAGTCAGTTTCTGGTGTGTGTAAACGTGTGTGGCAATAAAAATACGTGAAACCACATGAAGACGCTGTCAGGAGTGTTGAGAGAGAGGTGCATTGTCTGACTTCTTGGTACGTAGGAATGTGCAAAGCATAAAGCGACCAAAGAGTTAAAGGATGGTGTTTTTACAGCTGTGTAGGAATTTGAAATTCCATGAAAACATATCTTAGCAGTATTCCTTACTCTAGATGGTTTGCAGGCCCATATTGGTTATGAGATGGAGTATGAAAAAAGATTGCGAGCAACCTGATTTGCTTACCAGCACTGGTGGATGCACTGCTGGCTTCCATAGGAGGCTTTATTTGTTTTTGGTTTTTTTTTTAAGGGAGTGATGTGTTTGTGCACAAACCGTGTGGATTCAGAGGCTGAAGATAAGTGAATAGTTACGGTAGAGGATGTGGCTGAGAAGAGTTAGCTGGAGAAGGCTCAAAATCATAAGAGCTGTCAAAGCAAAGCAGAATGGCAAAAGGACAGGGTTCACGGCCTATGTAAAGAAGCGTTGGCCCCAGGAGATTGGGTGAAGATAAGGAGGAGAGAGAGACAGGAAAACAGGAGCTAGCTGTAAAAATGCCCTGTATGAAGGGCAGGTATTGTAATCAGCGTTGAGACTAGCCCTTCTTCAGCTGTATGACTGTATAGCTTCTAGGAGTTGTTCAGGGTGGAGGATGGAAGAAGTCGCACCTTCTTTTCAAGCTCTCCCCCCTTCTCTGGGGGAGTGTGGCTGCTGGGAGGCTGGTGACAGGAGAAGTAAGAGATACCAGTCTGCCTGTCACCACTACATGCCTCCACACGCTCCTGGTTGGTGAAACTGAGTTCTACATCTTGCCTGTCTTTTCTCTCCTTGCTGGCGGCATGGTGCTGGGGGCCTCGTTGGTAGGTCAGGACACATACACTGCTGCCGCTTCTCTGGTGTGTTCATTGAGATGACGCCTTGATAAAGGCCAAGAAGTGCTGGCGAGGAACTCAGTGGTTACTATAGGTTTGACTTTTTTCTTTTTTTTTTTCCTTTTTTTCTTTTTTTTTTTTTTTTTTTTTTTTTTTTTTTTTTTTTTTTTTTTACAGGCAGCATCTTGACAGCTGGGGTGGGGGTAGTTCTTTGTTAAATTGCCCTCGGTACAACTTCGCATTTTCCTGACTGTGGCTCTCTTGTCAGCACTGCGTGGCATAACACTTTCAAAACTGACTCGAAATTTTACGTTCTCTCTCTTTCTCTCTTTCTCTCTCTCTTTCTCTCTCAAACGTAGTGTCAATGATAAGGTAATATCTGTCTCCTGCCTTAACTGTGTTCTTATTGATGCTTTACATGCCTGGGAAGTGGGAGTGCTGCAGCTGGATAAAGTAACATGATGGAACATGCATTGCTGCTGCACCTGAAGGCTATAGGAATAGGTGACTTTTCTCGTTTTCTTGAGTGTGGTTGTTCTCTTCGGTAGTTACCTTGTGGAAAGGTTTGTTTGTCCAGGTTCCTTCTGCTGAGTGGGGTAGCACTTCACTTATCCGAAGCCTTGTTTCCATGTCTCTGTCAGCTGTAGTGCCTGTATTTGATGGACAAATTGCTGTGAAACGTTGAACTCAGTAGCTGCACAAATTAAATCTGTTTAGCAGGGCAGAAGCCGTGGTTTGTGGATTTGCGTTTTCTAGATCAGGCTGTATAACATGCCGTCCACAGAACTCTTGCCTTCTGTGTTCTGCTTGATTACTTTTTTTTGGCTGTTACCAGTCTAGGAATCTTGAAGACTGGGCAAAATACCATTCTTCTACAGGGTAACCTGCGTTCCTTTTCCAGAGCATAAAAACCCTTATCTTCATGCCACGGAAATCTGCCCTGCTTAAACACCTTCAGGTTTTGTATCTATCTTGCACGTTGGATTTTGTATTATGGTGAATAGAGTGGGGGGAAGAAAAAAAAAGGAGACACCCCCCCAAGCCCCTCAAGTGTGGAGCAGTAAAATATATGTGTAGTAATAGAGAAGTCTTGTAGGAAGCCCACTTACTTGAGGTGCACCAATTTAACTTCTTAAACTTCTGTTATCCTACAGCCGACTTTGGTTTCTGTGCTCAGATCACCCCAGAGCAGAGCAAGCGCAGCACTATGGTTGGAACTCCTTACTGGATGGCTCCTGAAGTGGTCACACGGAAAGCGTATGGCCCTAAAGTGGATATCTGGTCTCTGGGCATCATGGCTATTGAGATGGTGGAAGGAGAACCCCCATACCTCAACGAAAACCCCCTGAGGGTAAGAAGTCCAGATGTGGCTAGAACTTCTTATGGATGCTTTCAGTAATTGTTCATTGATAGTATTTACATTAAAAAGAAAATGAAATGAAAAAAACAACAAGCTTCAGCAACGCAAGAGAGTTTCTCCAAAAGGAAGGCAGCCGTCTTGAATTTGCCATCAGCCCTACCCTGAATTTTTCTGTTTGTAACTAAAACAATGGACTTTGAACATAGTCTTCTGTGCTAGTTTAGGGAAAGTAAATCCACTAGGTTGTGAAAAACGCTGCTTGTGTCAGAAGCTGATACTTTCTTTGCCAAGTATCTGTTGCCAAAAGATTTTGAACGTTATTTTACTACTGGCAAGAATAGGTCACAGCTGCGTAGAATTGTGGCATTCTTAGTTTTTCATCTTGTCCGGGAGAGAAGTAGGCTGCAGAGCCCTTTCTCATCTAGATTAAGGGGTTCCACTAGGCAGGTCAGTTTGTCGTCTTTTAAAGATTTGGCTTGGTTATACAATACTCCTCATTACAGGCTTTATATTTGATTGCAACTAATGGCACACCAGAGCTGCAGAACCCCGAGAAACTGTCCCCAATATTCCGGGATTTCTTGAACCGATGTTTGGAGATGGATGTAGAGAAAAGAGGATCAGCCAAAGAATTGCTACAGGTGAGAATCAGCTGATTCGCACAGTCTGAGATACAGAAGCCACGAGTAAGGTCAGGCAGTGATAAACCGCACTCTTGTTTTTGGGTTTTCTTCTGAGCATTCTACTGGAGAGCAGTTGGTAGGAGTTACGGTCATTGAAGATTGTAATATATACCCTGGAGTCTTTCCGTCAGTAATCTGTGCTTTCATTCTGCCACTGCTAAAGCGTCCAACACTTTACGTACTTACTGTAATTGAGCCGTTGAAGTGAGCCGAATGGCACTGAGAGAAGATGTTTGAGCAGGAAACCTCTTTGTAGTCAATCACTGGAAAAGGAAAGGCCTAGGTGCTTTTGGGGTGAGGAGTAACCATTATCAGGCTTTGAGGTGCTCTGGATCTGTCCCTTCAGGAGCTGGGCATGGGTAGCGTTTGCATTGCTTTTCACACCTCAGGATGGAAAGGGCTGTGTAAATGTATGGCGCTTACTGGCTTTTTAAACGGTGTCTTTCACGAATTTACTGTGTTTCTCTCTTCCTGGCAGCATCCCTTCTTGAAACTGGCCAAACCTCTGTCTAGCTTGACGCCACTGATCTTGGCAGCCAAAGAAGCAATGAAGAGTAACCGCTAACATTACTGCCACAGCCTTCATCCTTTTTTGTTTGTTTGTATTTTACAAATCTTTATAATATATGAAATTGTTACACTTCTGGGGGGAGGGGAGGGATTTTGTGGGGGGGGAAAACGTCTGCAAAAGGGAAGAAACTCTCATCCAGAAGACACCCAAAAGAAATTGTGGTGACTCTAGCGATCCCTGTCTGGGGTCCAGAAGGAATTGAAGACTGAATTACTGGCCTCTTTTTGTTTGGTTTGTTGTTTTGTTTTTTGTGGTTGGTTTTTTTTTTGCAGACAGCCCAGAAATGCCACTTACTGTGCCCGGGGTTTTTAAGGGTTTTTAACGACTTTGCTGTTACAGCTCCCATTCGTTGTACCCTGCTGGGTACTTTCAATACTTGAATGACAGATTCAAGCTTTCAGAGAGCAGTACTAATTTTACCTGCTGATCTCTTTCACTCTCCTCTTCCTCCCTTCTACCTATTTACTTTTAAACCCTGCTAGTAAGCTTCTGTATGACTAGATTCACGGCAAGTGTGACAAATGTGAAGGTACATCTTGCCCCTCGTATTTTTTTTTTTACGGATTAGCTGTTACTGTACTGTAGAGTTGACAACTTGGCTACTTAAGAAATTGTAATGTATTGAGATGTGTTTTGTTTTTCAAGATGAATATGGAGAGGGGGGGGAAGAGAAGTATTCAGCTGTTTCTTAATGCCTGTGCTCTGTGGACTTTTAATCAAAGATGTGGCCTCTTTGTAGAAACTTAGTGATCAGTCGAGTCTTTTGATGTCGGTTTATGGGATATGTAGGTAGGGGTCAGATACTTTATTTATGATCAAATGATCAGCTATAGTCAGGGCAAGAAAAAAAATTCCAGCTGTCTTCCTGTCTGCTCTTTTTTTCCCCGTTAGACTTGCTGGCCAGAAGCTTAAGGGATAATGTGCTTGGTGCGCTGGGTGGTTCAAAAACACGTATTGTATCTGTTCTGACTTGGGCTTTGGAAGTTATGCTGGTGCCTTTGACTTTTTTATTTTACATTTCCCTTCTTTGTATCAAATACATTTTTGTATATGTTGTAATTTCCCCCTCCCCCCGCAAGCAAATAATGCATCAACCTATGGAGTTGTCAGAGTTTAAGTATTAGAGCTATTTTTTCCAATTTTGTATGTGCTCCATTTGTACTAATGAAATCAGGAGAACAAATAATCAGATCTGAGGACACTGAAGGTGCAGAAATTTTTAAATATGATTCGAACGGAAGATTTTGAACACCTGGAAATGCCAAAGCGCTGTTCTGAGAAGGCGAAAGCTGAGAGGGGAGAACAGTGCCGTCAGACGTCCATGGGGCTTATTATTTGACTGGCTAGTCCGAGGCTGAGGAGACGTGATGTGTCGCACCGATCCTTTCTCACTAAAGACGTTGTACCAGCTAGAATGGCTGACGTCAAACATTCAATGCAAGAAAAAAGTGCCTCCCTCTGAAGGACAGTGAGCAACTGGAGCGGTTGAGTTCTTGGGGTGTTACTGGGGGCAAGTGTAGAAGAGCCTGTGCCCCGGCTTCTTCTAGTGCTACAGTCTATGCATTTCAGCTGCCCCGACAGTTTAACGAAGAGCCAACTGTAGTTACAATGTGCCAAACGATTCTGTGAAAGAATAACCGTTACTTTAGGGGGATTTTATTGCATTCCCAGCAGGGCAGGACCTGGGACGGATAGGGTTATGGGTGGGTATGGACGGAGGACCCTGAATAAAACTTTTTTGCACACTTTTACAAACATTGCTGGCAGAAAATAGAAGTCATTTTCAGCTAATTTCGGTATTTGTATAGCGATAGAGATGATTGTGTTTTGGGGACTGGTAGCCAAGGTATGACAAAACCAACTTCCAGCTGCGAGCGGCCGGCCGGAGCAGCGGGGTCTGTTTGTGTTGGTGATGGAGGGAAGTGGGATGAGGGTCTCGCAGCGTCTGCTGCGACTCTCTGGCTTCTAGGAAATGGCACGGTACCAACCAGACTGCCTGGATGTGCAGGGCACTGCTGTGCCGCGGGTCAGCTTGCATTCTGCTCTGGCACGGTAGTAAACATTTGTATCGGGTAAATGATGTTGAGTGCTCCATCAAAGGAATGAAACCTTCTAGCTGTAAGTGTAGGAATAGTTATGGTTTTAAATTTGAGGAAGTGTCTCGTTCTAGGCAAGTAAGTCGAGATGCATTTCCCAGGCAAAATGCATTTATGAGCCATGGACAGTAGTAATGGCGATGCCGCAGTTTGAGAGTGTCTGGCTCCCTCATCAAATGAAGCAGCGAGGAGGCTTGGCTGAGAATAAAACCCCGTCGTACCAATGATTCCCTCTTTGTCCATTGCTGGCAATGGACTTTGTGAAACTCCTTGTGCCAGAGTTAAACTGGGAGCTTTTCTTTCTTTCTTCCCCGCCCCCCCCCCTTTTTTTTTTAATGGCACAATCTAGGCAGTAAGATAACGTGCGAAAAATTTCGTTTTCTTTAAAAATTGAAAACCAAGAAATCATAAGTACTTTAAGTTATTAGTTCATTTTCATTGATGAATGAGAATGGTTTAAAACACGTTACAAAATTTGTCTAATTTAGTCTACTTAGGAGATGATTTCCAAACTTACAGCCATCTTAGCACACAAAACTTGGCCCAATCCAGAAGTTACCAGAAACATATCTCGGCACTTGCTGTGTGACCTGGAATGGCGTTTAGCCCTGAAGGCGAGAAGTGTCCGCATCTCCCCTTCCCCGCACGGCAGTTGTCTTGTTACATGGTGAGGTTTCTCACCCTCCCGCTGCCAGAAATGGGGGCCAGAGGTGGAGCTGGCAGAGGAGGAGAGCCAGTAGAAGGTTGCTGGACTGTGCTTTTGTGTCTTAGTGGGTCAGTCATCGCTTTTCTAATGATGTCAGCAAGATTAAAAAATGCCAGCCGTGTTTTTTTCCCCCTGGAGGGAGCAGATCAGTGTCCTTAAGACTTGCTGCAGGGCTGTTCAACTCTGCTCTACTGCTGGGGCAGCCAGAGACCAGCCGGAGCTGGAGCAGATGATGCTGAGGGAAGGATTGCATCTGAAAGAGCTGGGATTTGCTCTCTCTTGGGTGCCAGCACAAGGTCCCGAGTCAGATTCCCATCAAATATGCATGTGATACATATGAAGCGTGATGTACAGTGCTGTGGTGAGTTGGGGGTATGGAGCTGGGCAGTTTATGGCTGAGTCGCAGGCGTGCCGGGAATGTGTGATTCCTGGGATTTTCTTGTTACCCTAGAATAAACCAGACTTTTCATTAATAGCAGCCACGGTGCTGGGAACATGCACTTTGACCTGCCTTAGGTGTTAACGAGACTAATTGTAGGCTTCCCTCACCCCGGCTCTCCGGTGCAGGGAGGTGCAAAAGATGTGGTGAGAGCAGATGGGAGAGACTGGCTCCCTCTGTCAGAGGGGCTGGGGGCTGGGCTGGGGAGGGGGCAAGGGGGTTGTTCAGGGTCTCTCCAGCTAGAGTTGAATAAATAAATGTCTCTGATTCGTTTTTCCCTCTGTTCCTCACGCTGTCAATGGAAATGGAAGTAGGTGCAAGCTTTCTTTTTATTTTTTTAACTGTCTTCAGATTTTAATGTTGCCTTTTGTGTAATTTAATCCCATTATGTTATTTAATTGTTACTGCAATATTAACTACTGTATTTGTTGACTTTGTTTAATAACTGTTCTTTCAGGGCTAGAAATAAACTTTTAAAAAACAGTTGTTTTTTTTCCCCCTTCCCTGTCATGAGTTTATACCTTTTAAGACGAGAGTAGCTGAAAAGAGTACACGTTTCGATGTCTTAATGAGATTACCGGAATGTATTTGTTTGTAATTAAGCTTCTTACGAATGCTTTAATTGTGATGGATATCATTTTATGCTATGCTAGCCTGTCCTGTTTCTTTTAAACTTTGATTACTCATCGGTGTCTGTACCAGCCCCGCGATAACCGCAAGCTTTCCTTGCCGTCGCGCACTGCTGGCAGACGGTTGCGCCTCCCGCAAAACGCTCCAGATGACTGATGGGAGGAGAGCGGCTCTGAAACACCCTTTTCACCCACCGTGGAAGAGAGATCCCATGCTCTTCTTGTGAAGGGAGCAAAGCGAAGACCAGCCCTAGTTTGTTACAGTCGCCTCTTCCACCACTCGTTTGCTGTAAGGTAGCCTTTTGATAGTGACTGGGGTGGGACTGACGGGCCAGTAAACTGCGATTATGGCAATACAGTGATGTTCCAGTAACTAATCTTAACGAGACTGCTTTATTTTGCACCGTGAATATCATCCAGTATCCCGCAGATAAACATTTGTGGCACAGGAGACGCGGGGAATGAGCTGTCCTGGTGCCTGCTTGGAAGACGCTGCTCCGGGTTCTGCTCCGTCCACGCTGATCAGCGTTTGACCGGCAGAGTCGCACCGGGCGAGGACTCGGGATGAGATGGATGGTGCCTGTTGGTAGGCTGCGGAGACTCACTCGTGTATTTCATCGAAACTACGAAAATGCTGTGGCGTGTTGGCATGGCAGCCTGGCTAAAGAAAAGGACATCTATGCGAATTTACTTTGGGGTTGAGAGCAGTTCAGTTGAAATCCAGATGAAGCGTCCGTCTCTGTTGTGAATGTCGAGGACTCACCGTGTCGTGTGTTTCCCATCTGTTGTTGGGAAATCATCTCTTCCCCTTTCTTGCATGTTGTACAAGCTTTGCTCATACCACTGACAAAGGGAAATGAAGAAACCACTCGTCTTCAGAAGCCTTTTCAACCAGACATGAGAATGTTGTTTTGCACAAAGCACTGTCTCTTCAGGTTAATTAATTTGTTGTAGTATCTTTGTCTTGATATATAATTGACCCTTTATGCATTTAAACTGATGTTCTCTAACTCTGCATTTAAGTGATTTTGCATTTAATTTATGGGGGAAGAAGCTGACAAGAGGAGGGAGAAGGTGTTTGGTGGAACTCGCTGGTTATCTGGCAATTGGTCCTTGTGCTGCCTGAAGGAGAGCAGGGGTTTGGCTGAATGTGGTCTGCACAAGTTGGAAATCGCTGGTCTTCGCTTGATAAATCCTGTTAAGTCTTGTGTGAACTCGCCCATCCCTTGCATATACCTGGCCTAGACCAAACGCAAGAGCAGCCCCATCTTTTTGGATATCTTTTTTTCAACATTGTTCTTCAAGCTGGTAGAGTTGGGGGCAATGATTTCTCCCTTTCAGGGCTGCTGTTTGGTTGCAGCGTGTCTGAGGCAAAGCTGAGCGCCGATATTCAGACTGCACCAGCAGCACACTGGTTAAAACCAGGATGGCTGAAAACCGAGGATCCTAATTTCTAATTAGCGTTTTCACAGTGGTGCCTGAAGAAAAGCGTTGGGTTTCCCTGTTGTCTATGTGGCTCCTGTGCGAGCACAGCCGTTGTCTGCAAACGACTGCTCCCAGGGATTTGTACACCTGCGGTTTTTTTCCTATTTTTATAACTTGCATTTTGCTCTGAAGATTGTTTTTTTTAATAAAAATGGCCATCCTCGGTCATGTGAGAAAGGTATGTGAAACCGCTGAGCTCAGCTAAATTCTTGATGTTGCTCTCCAGATGGCTGGAGGAAGCAGGTTTTTCCAAGAGCTTTTTTTTCCCTACTTTGAACTCCAGCCTAAGGAAGGATTTTTTTTTTTTTTTTTTCTTGGGGGGGGGGGGGCGGGGTGGGAAATACCAACAAGTGAGAACAGTGAATTTCTGACTGTAATTTCTCCACCTGCAGTCTGTCAGGAGGGAGGAGGGCAGTGCTGGTGCAGCTTCTCCTCCTGCCGTTCCCCTGCCGCGATGGTGACGCTGCTTTTTCCCGTTCCTGTCTGCCAGCCGGTGTCTGCGGGGGGAATATCTTGCGCCGCATCGTAACTTCATTTCAAAACCCGTTGACCTGGTGTTATATTATTGAAACAGCCTGTAGGGACTAATGATTTTTTTTTTTTTTTCTTTTTAATGGGACTTGCCCACTGGGAAGTTAATGATTGCTCATTCGTTTTAAGACACTAAAAGGCCGCCAGACTTCTGCTTTGGAGACGTGTTGAGTCAGTAGAGAGGAGGATGGGACTGGAATGTGTGCCTCAGCGCGCAGATACGTCTCAACGCACAGACTCAAGTTTCTGGTGTTTTCTGAAGGGCTTGTGAATAACGAATCTGGCTCGCTGTAGCCGCACATCAGCGGAGAAGATGCTGTGACAGGGCATCTCCACGGGATGTTTTGGAGGGGGAAAAGGGGTGACCTTCCTAGGGACAGACATCTCCCTTGAAGTCAAGGCTTTTAGAGCCAAGGACAATCCATCTTTGTTATTTTTTCCTCCCGGCGAATGCTTGTTTTAAGGATTTGGGTCTTTTCACAAAGCCAAATTAACTCCTGGCTCTCCTTGAGCCCTTTTCATCTGGTTGCCTGTGGGAGGAAACCTGCGGCCGGGTCTCTGCTGCCTTGTCGCAGCAGCTGATAAGGGATGCTGCTCCTGGAAAGCTTTTATCCTGCCCAGTAAAACTCTCCCTAAACAACCTTACAGCTATATTCAGCTGTGGCTATTACCTCTTTGTGGGTGAAAAAAGTGTGCCGGGGGGAGCCAGCATCGTTCTGTTAGCTTTTGTTACCCTTTAGTGTTTTTGGACAGTGTTTATTTTACTTAACTATGGAAATGCCAGCTCCTTCCTGTCCCATGGCTAAAAAACCCCAAACATTTAAAATACCTGCATTTTAAGCTGTTGTAGTTCTTGGCAGCCCTGAAAGCAAATTCGGTTTAGAAGAGACACTGATGTTCCAGCCACAGAAAAGTGGTTTTCGGTGCGGATACCTGAATTTTTAGACAATCTTGTTTCGAGAAGAGCAGCCGTGTGGACTCTCGAAGGGGTTTTGCCTTTGCAGTGGCCTGAAGACGTGCTCCAGGACGGAGCCTGCAGCGCGTCCCCTTCTGCTGTCAGCGCTAAGGGGACATGGGAAACGAGCCGCTTGTGCATGTGTCACTGGCCTTATTTAATCCCCTCGTTATCCTCATGAGCGACAGCTTCCAGCTCCTCACTCCAGCCCGGGTTAAGTGTCCCACAATTGCAGGATGTGCTGTGGGCATAATTACAGGTGATGGACGGGAAATAGCTTTTAAAGACCTCTGAACATTCATTTCCTAAGGCCCAACTCTTTAAACGCTTGAGAAGATGGGGGGGGAAAAACAGTTCCTGTGGGAATCAAGAGAGGGGGAGTTTTTTTCCCCAGGTTTACCATGGCTCTCACAATGTTTTCTATGTCACAGCTGTGTTTGGAGGAAGGGGATGAGAACGCACTTGCTTTTTTGGGCGTTAGCTTTCTCTTGTAAGAGTAGCCAGGTATATTTGCGTAAGGGGCAATGCGTTACCCCCCCCTTTTCTTTTTTTTTTTTTTTTTTTAATCTGGATGGACTCTGCTCAAAGGCTGAGATGCCCTCCAGAGGGGACCTGTCACAAAGATCTCGTCTGCTCTGTCAAAACCCTCTGTTGAAACCAAGGTTGAAATGCCGGTAGCAGGGATGGAGCCGTGGAACGGGGTGATCTGTGGAATTCTTCTGTGCAAACTGCCCCTCTGTCTCCTCTGTCCCATCAGTCAGTGGTTCTCCTCCAGGCACGTGGTTTGGGCTGGTGTCACTGGGTCCTTGTAAGGTTTTGTTTCTAAAGATGGGAGCCTGAGAAACACAAAAGTAGGGGAGATGGAAAGAAACTAGTTGGATTGCGATGTTAAGTGTTTGTGGTGTTCTGCAGCAACGAGTAGCTTCCTCTGACCAGCGCTTTGCCAGAGCTGAATTTTCATGAGGTCAAAAATATAAATTTTCTGACTCTTTTAAAGCACATTTCATCTTTCTTTATTCAGGCAAGCTCGTTTGCTCATTTGAGGCAAAAGATGCACACGCTCCTCTTGCCTTATGGAGAGAGAAATGGGTTAAAAACAGTAAAATTGTGATACATTTTGAGGCAGCCCAATGAAAACAGGGCAGTCGTGGTGGGGAGGAGGGGCAGGGCGATCCCTCTCCCTGCTTGGGCTTCCCGAGGTTCCCAAAGCAAGGGCCCTGTGCTGTGATCACCGGGGACCGGGCGCCTTTCCCCAACCACCTTTGGGTGGGCACTGGGCAATGGCAGCGGCTGCGGGAATGGAGGTGGAAGGAGGGAGAGCGGGGCAGGAGGGGCTGCTGAGGCTGGCCGTGACCTTCACAAACATCTCCAAAACGTCGTGTTTCTTTTCTGCTGTGGCAACAGACGCCAAGCAGATGCTCCTGGTTTTCACGGGTCAGTCTGTGTCACCGCAACCGCCTTGAACTGTATTAAGTGCCTCACCCCTGGCTCAAGTGTGCTTCAAACTGTGTCTCCTGGCAATTTCTTTTATAAATGACTGGGGGGTGGAAATAAAATGGCATTAATAAAAGCTGTTGGCTCCCGGCATGTGATGGGGGTGGTGAGAGAAACCTGTGGTGGTCGCCCGCAAGGGCGCAGGACTGGGCTTTGCCCTGGGCATGGAGTAACCCAGCACGCTGGTCCTGATGCCCAGCAGCTGTTTCGGGGTATGTCCCACCACTTGTTCCCATGGTGGCAGAGCACGCCTGGGCACGTTTGTCCCTGCAGCATGCTGATGATGAAGGAGATGCTGTTCCCGCTGCAGGGATGGGGTCCCGCTGCAATTTCTGCTGCAGAGCAGAGGAGTGACCCAGAAGACGCATCATGAATTGTTCATGCTCTGTTAACTATGAGTTCCCGATCGTATGACATTGTCCACCCCATCCCACCCTTCCTGCAATGGCCTATGTTTTCCATCGTTCACCATCCCCTTTGTTCCTGCAGACCCCAGGGGTGGGAGTCCAGGGCTCCCCAGTGACCTGGCGGGAGCGGGGACAGAGGATGCAACCCTGGAACAAACCTGGTGTATTTTGTCACAACTGCTGTCGACTCCATCGCGTATTCAAAGGTCTGACCCAAGTGTATTTAGATGTTTGGATGGTGTGGGTTTCAGAAGTCAGGTAATGACGACACCGTGGGGTGGTTTTGGTGGAGCTGGGAAGGATCCTGTCTCCAATACTTGTGTTACCAGCAGGAGGAGTTGAAACGTCACTGTCGTTAAAACGCCAGCTGCAGACCAATGGCATGTGCAATTAGTGCCACCAACAAACGAGGTGAGGTCTTACTCAAGACAAGGATAAGGAGCAGTAAGCAAGCCAGGCTTTCAAACTGGCCAAAGACGGACTTTGCTGTGGCTTAGCGTGGCTCAGCCCTGCAGAGATGTCAACTCTCTGATGGGTTGCTGGCTTTCGAAGAGTCCCCTCACATCCTAGGCTTTGGGATTGGGGCACTAGATTGCTTTTTTTCTGATGCCAAGCAGAAACAAAATGAAGGGGTTTGCTCCTTCTGGAAGACTTGAGCAGCTCCGGGGAGCTGCTGCAGGCTCCCAGGTGGGACTGCTGGGGGCTTGTAGGCTCAGCAACCGCGTGGTGGAGGTAACACCAGGACCTGCTTGCTGGGACAACTGGTTGGCTGCTCCAGCTAGGGGTGAGTCCGTCTGCTCCCCTGGCTGCAGGCATTGCCCTGTAAAGGAGAGGGCAGCACGTGCAGTGCTTCCCAGGCCTGTCGGGCTGCGCCACGTTTGCTTACACGCGACTATAAAGAGGAGGTGCAGAAGCTTTCTCTGCTCCTTCCAGCCTCAACCCTCAGCGTGGCCTTTGCTATGGCTGGCCTGAATGTCTCCATTGCTTTTTTTTTCCTGGTTGTCGGGGTGTGCCAGGGACTCAGGCGGCTTTCCAAGAGGCTTCTGTCTCCTGGAGCGTACGGCTGCCTGGCCAGAGAACTTGCTGGCTCGTTGCAGTTGTGCACGAGCTGCCTTGAGCTGAGGATGCTGTTGGAGATCGGCCCGTGGGGTGGTGGCTTTGGCCCAGACGTGGTCCTGACTCTGCTCTTCCTCCTCTTCGCTCTTCATGGTGCCTCCTTTGATGGAGCATCCGCCAACCCGACCGTCTCTCTCCAGGAGTTCCTGCTCCTCGAGTCCAACCTCACCGCAACTGCTGCCAAGCTGCTGGCCCAGGCTGCGGGCGTGGGGACGGGCTGGGCTGTCACCAAGCTCTACTGGTCTTGGGAGCTGACGCATTTCCACCTCATCCAGAACCTGATAGCGTCGGAGTGCAGCTCCTCCATCCGCACGTCTCTGCACCATGCTGCCTTTGTGGAAGGCACCTGCTCTTTCCTTTTCCACCTTGTCCTTTTCAAATTGTGCCGGAGTCACCCAATCTACCGGGTCCCTGCGCTGGCAGCGACTGTCACCTTCCTGACTTACATAGGTGAGCAGCACCTGGCTTTCTTTTTCTAAGACATTTAGCAAAATACCTAATTTGTGGGGATTTAACAGTCCCTTTTTCATCTTCCAGGACTCGAGAGGTAATGATTACTAAGGCATTTGTTTTCTACTTATTTTGGGGAATATTCATTTTGGGATGAAGACGGTAATTTAGGCTATCCAGGCACCCGTATCTTGCCCCAAGACTGGGAGCGCTTTCCTTGAATGTCCCCTAACGTGAGCCCTTGGTCCCGCACTGAGCTCTTCTGCTTCTTGCAAAGCTCAGGGTGACAGGGGTGGTGGTGGGGGTGGGTGCTGTTGTTACACAGTCTGAGATGCTGCTGCCGGGGGTGAGTGGCAGCAGAGATGCTCCCTGCAGGCAGGAGGGGTCACAGGTCTCTGGGTCCAGCTCTTTGTCCATCTCTGGATGGACATCTTTGGATGCGAGCGAGACTGATGGCCATGCTTCTCTTCCCATGCAGCCGGACCATTCACGGGAGCCTTCTTCAACCCTGCCCTGGCCACGGTCGCCACCTTCCCCTGCTCAGGGAACAGCTTTTGGGACTACGTCCAGGTTTACTGGCTGGGGCCCTTCGCAGGTGAGATCTGACCGGGTGGTACCGGGGGGGCAGGGGTTGGGATGGGGGGCAATGGGCAAGGCAGAAACGCTGGGCCTAACGCTTTGCCTAACGTTCCTGGCAAAGGGCTGAACTTGCCAGTGGCAAGTGTCCTTTTCCGTCCCCTTCCCTGTCACCCGAGTCATCCCTCTGCCATCCGTTTTTTAAATCCAATTCCTACACGGGTCGTAGGCAAAACTCTCCCCGAGGCCGAAGTTTGGAGGAGATGAAGCAAAGATGTTTTCGGGCAACGATAGGCTGAGCTACGCTACTGAGGTTGTCCACAGCTTCAGGATGACCATGGGGTGCGGGATACGTGCTGCCTTGAATGCAGAGAGCGGGGAAAGGAGACTGGTTTATGGCTCTTTTGGGTCAAAACAAGCCTCTCTATTATATTAAGGACACCATGGTTAAATTCTCCTTCAAGTAACCTAGCAAGGGTCTGTTAGATGCTGTGAGTGGGGACTTTGGTGGCGCTGAGCTACATTTTGGTCATGAGGAAGGTTGTGGTTGTGGCAAAGGCATGTGGCCAGACGCTCGACGCAGCACACGGAAGGGGTCCGTGCTCTTGTTTCAGGGATGCTCGCTGCCCTCCTGCTGTACCAAGGCAACATCCCACGCCTCTTCCAGAAAAACCTCCTTTACAGCCAGAAGAGCAAATACAAGATACCCAAGGCAAGGGTGGGGGCGCACGTGGAGGATAATGAACCGTGTCGGAAGAGGAAAGGGCAGAAGAGCAGCGCCGAGCCTCGCGCCTGAGCCGCGGACGGGGGCCGAGGAGGTCCCGGCAGCCCCTCTCCTGGCAGCGGGTTTCCTGGTGCGGAGGATTTTGCTGCTCATCCCACCCAGCATCCATCCGACACATTCGGTCCCTACCGCAGGGTGAGATTTTTTTTTTTCTTTTTTTTTTTTTTTTTAAAAGCATCGCAAAGGAATGGGCCAAGCTGGCCTTGCAGGACGTCTGAATCCCTGAGCTCCTTTGGGAATAGCTTTGAAAGTCACCCTGGAGAGCCCGAAATGTTTCAAGCCTGCATCGCTACCTCGGTGGGGGGCAAAAAAAACCCCTAACACTTCGGCATAAATTGCTGGTTGTCTTGTATTGCCGTGAAGCTCACAGAAAGTCAGGACTATTACGTGGACAGGCTTGAGCAACTCCCAGGTTATTGCATCGTGCAACACTTGAAATAATCTGTCTGGGTCTCTTGCAGCCATAAAAAGCATAAACCAGTAACTGCCTTGGAAACTTGGGGTGAGGAGGAAGCAGGCTTTGACCTTTTGAGTTACTAAATGGATATTGGTCAAAAACGGGTGGTTTTTGAGTTAAGCTGACGTCCTTGAGTTGCACGGGGTGAAACTGGCAGGCCTTGGAGAGGGGTTAAAAATGCTCCAGGGCAAGGGAGTTCACTGGCCACAACAGGAGACCCTGCTCCGCTGTGGACGCGGTGCTTAGCCTGGGTTCCGGCTGCTCTAAGGCATCGAGAAACGGTGCGCGACGTGGCTGCGGTTAAAAAACACCGAGACCCAGGCGCAGCCGGTACACAGCCAGGGAGGGCGAGCAAGTCCATCCCTGGGCTCTTCTCCACCTCTACGTGAACTGTTCCTAAAGATAAAATTGTGGTTTGTGGCAACGGTAATAAAAATAAATGTCGTGATTGGCATTTAGGTGAGTGATGTCATTCCTGTGAGCTCTGTGCGGGGGGGAAGATCAGCCCATCCCATCCCTGAAAATGGGAGAAACTGTGGAGATGCCCAAACTGGCTCTGCCCTGCCTGCTGCTTGCTCTGGAAGGGGGGTAACTTGGGTGGAAACCCCTGCTAAGTAAATGGGGCTGCCCCCAGGCAACGCCAGGCACGAGACACCCCGTGGGTGCTGCACCCCGGGGGTCTCTCTCCATGGGGAAGAGCAGGGGCTGGGGCAATCCCACGCGCAGCATGCCGGGAGCGGGGCCGCTGGCATCTCTGGATACGGAGCTGCTGCCCAGAGATCTCCCCTGTCCCCGCCGAAAACGGCCAGTTCCTGCGTTCTGCAGCAAACAGTCATTTTTGCAGGATCTCTCTGGGCAGAAAATCCCTGAGCTGAATATGTTCTTGCTGCGCTACAGCTTTTTGGAGCAATCGGGGGGTGCGTGCTCCGGGGCAGGCCGTGCTTTTCACGCGATACTTTGGTTGTACAAGTGTCCCTGCCCTGGCTCACCTCGGCAGGAGCTCGAGCAGGGAAGATCTGCTCCTGTTTGCTGAGTTGCGAAGAGTGAACAAGGAAGCGGCACCCGATTAAAATCCAGGGTGAAAGTGTCAGATGCAGGTTTGGTACCTGGACACGCGGTGTCCCCTGCCCTGGGTGCCAGCCCTGCTCCTCCCTGCATCCCCACTCTGTCCCATCTGGGTTTTTGAGGGACGGCCTTGTCTATGCTGCCCGTGGGCTGCCCCTTTCCCTTGCCGCCATGTGGGATTGCCCTCTGGGGTGAACCGGAGACCGCCGCGAGGGGACCTCTGCAAACGACGAGACCACACCACGTCCCCAACAGGAGAAACGAGGGAAGGGACCGACGCAGGCATACGCGGCCGTGCCTCAGAGGTGAAACTTTATGGAACAAACAACGCCTCAAAAACCACGCAGAAAATTCCCCCCAAAATGACGCCCCTGTGTCGTTCCCGGCTGGATGCTCAGGGCTGCCTGGTCCCTCGCAGGGAAGGGCAGTGGGAACGCAGTCTGGTTTTTTATCCTGGTTAAAATGTGAGTAGGAGATGGGGGCACCTTTGGGTGGAAACCGAAACCTTTGAGGTTCCGTGTGGCTGCATCTGGGATGCTTGGATCCCCCAGCAATTTTTTGCGAACCTCTTTTGGTTTGGAAATCGTGCTGAAAATCCCGAGCTGGAGCCTCCGTTTATCCAAACCGGTTTGCTGGCTCTGCTTTTGATTTGAGGTTAAGTGTAGGATGTGAAAAGTAAGGTCGGCTAGCCCACCACAACCCCTTCTTGTGGTATTTTTCCCCAGCCAGAGCGTCGAATGTTCCTACGGCCGCTCCAAGTCTGGGTTGGGATGTCTGGCTGCCGAGATGCTCTCGAGACTGTTCTCGGATGTGTGGGGATTTAACGTGCAGTGCGACACCGTGGTGTCGGCGTCAGCTCTGGGGTGGGAGCCAATCCTATACACGCAGCATACGAGCGCAGCGTCTGAAGGCAACGTGCGACCACAGAGTCAGGGCAAAAAAACTTGTTGGGTTTTTTCCTTTTTTTTTTTTCTTTTTTTTTTTTCCCCCCAGTACATTTTAAGAAGTTTGAGGTCCGCTCTTGGGCTGCTGGGGAGATTGTCTGCCAGGCAGACTGATGTAATTAAGGGGAATTAAGGGGGATGGTGGATATTGTTATTTTTAATTAAGAGGCTGCTTTTCCAGCACAGTAGCGTAGCGGAGGAGAGCCGCAGCTGGACAGACAGACTTGTTCCCAAGCTGTAAATCAAGCTCTGATTTACAGCTTGGCCCTGCCCCATTGCAGTCTCTGGCTGATGGGAGCACCAGGCGAAGGGCAGCCACGCTGGAGCCGTACCTTGCCTACCTGCGGTACCCGGCGCGGTGCTGAGGACCCGGGCTGTCCTCCTGGTTCTGTTCCTCGCTGCTGGACTCGGTGCTACGCAGCGCAAAGCCCCAGGTCGCCTCCTCCAAGGCTTCGTCCGCCAGTCCGGGGTTTTGCCCTGTTTGCTCAGGACCTAACCTGGAATTGTCATGTCGTGTCAAGCCCCCGGGACCCCCCCGTCGCAGCCCGTCCTGCTCCGCAGCAGCGGCAGCGTGTAGCACCCAAGAGCTTGTGCACGGTCCTGCACAGACAGAGGTGGCCAGGGACTCTCGTGGGCAAGCAGCATCCCAGCCCACCTGCCCCCCTGGGGCAGAAGCAGCCCCCGAGCCCAGGAGGGGAGCACCTCGCTGTCCTCAGCAAAGGCAGCCAGAGAATGACGCCTGGAGGGGGCAAGGAGGCTCAGTTTTGGGTGCCCTCCGGCCTGTGCTGCGGGGCATTGCCCTGCTGAGGGGGCTGCTGGGTCTCGGGGAGGTTTTGGGCAAACTGCTTCTTGTAAAGAGCGCTGCTGTACTGCAGCTCCGGGGTCACCAGCCGCCGGCACATGCGCTCTGTCTCCTTGTCCAAGCCCTGCTTGAGGTTATAGCCCAAGATCCTTGCGCTGCCGTGCTGCAGTGGCTTCAGGGAAGAGTCCTTGATGTGCTTGGGGGCCACGCTGCCCATCCCTTGCAGGCAGGTCCTCGCCAGCTCTCCCTGCCTCTCCCGAAGCGCCTTTACTTCCCGCTGCATGCGCTCCCTGCCAATGTCTCGGTCGATCCTTTCCCAGAAGGTCCTGTTGAAGTGGGTGTAGATTTCCCAGTCAAGCCTGTTCCATTCCTTTATCTTCTCCACAACGGTGTCTGAGAGGGGGGACTTGGTGCTGCTGTCCCTAATGTTGAGTGGGAAGGAGACGACGCTGTCCAGGTCCCAGCAGAGCATCTCCTTCAGCAGCACCATGGACTCATCGAAGTACTCGGAGATGAGGAGCAAGTCGAAGGACGCCTCGATGGCCTTCAGCATGAGTTTCACCCGCTCGGCTGAGACCTCTCCGTCGGGGTTGAAGCCAAAGTCGAACGTCATGAGGTTCCTGGCGTAGTGCCTGTCACCGTCTGTGGGGTTGTAGTAGTGGTAGGGTTGGCGGAGGAACTCCTCCAGGCTGCGGACGCGGGAGAAAGCTGAAGCGCCCTTGTAGTATGCAAAGGAGGACTCCATGAGCTTCACGGGGTTCCTCAGGATGGAGAAATAGAATGCTGAGCTGGGCACCACTTTATGCACCTGTGGAGGAGAAAAAGGAGGTTTTAAAGGTGTGGAGTACCTCATTCGCAATCCTGTGCTCTGCTAGAAAGCAGGAACACTCGCCGGAGGCGGAGATGGTGGGTGCTGGGGAGGTTTTTAGGGTGCAGATCATCAAAGGAACTTTTATGCCAGCAGTAGGGAGCCCCAGAGAGGTACAGGGGAGAGCAGTGACCACAGCTCCCCACCACAGCTGGGTGGCCTGTCTGGGCCTGAGATAATGTCCTGTCTCCTTGCCAGATCTGCATGTCCTCAAGTGGCATCCAGAAGGCTGGATGCTGGGCACGGCTGACCTGAGCTGATATGCTTAAGGCGTTCTCCTCTTGCAGATGGGACCCTCTGGGCCTGTCCAGGGAGCAAGATATCTCCAAGGCCCCACCAGACAAGAACGAGATGATTGTTGCTGACTGCTACAGATGCTGTCCCTTGGCTTGTCTCAGGTCACAGCACAATGATTCATCAAACCTGTTTACAGAAGCTCTCAGGTGATGCCCATAACATGGGAGGTACCTGGGGGCAAGCCTGTCTCTCTTTAGCTTCATTCCTGAAGAGGTTAGGTGCTCTACGGGTGTCCCACCTTGCTCCTCACAAGCCCCTCTCTCTCTCCCCTGTTTACCCTTCCCAAGGCTCTGCCCATACCTCTGGCTGCAGGAATCGCATGTGGTGGCAGAGGATGTTGAACCGCCGAGGGCTGCTGGGGGAAAAGCCCTCTACAAACCTCGCCAAGAAGTGGCGTGGGTAGAAGAGCTGGTTGCCACCCCCGATGGGGAAGGCGAAGGTGAGGTTGTGCATCTCGCCGAAGCGGAAGAGGATGTTCATGACAGTGCTGCTGGCGCTCTTGTGGACTTTGAGGAAAACAATGTCAGTCTTGGGTTTGCATGTCTCCCCTTGAGAGGAGGCCCCTCTAGCCTGCTGGCCTTCTCCAGGAGTCACCTTAGAGGCTTCTGTCCAGCTTGGGAAAAATCCTCTCTCCATGTCTGTCTTGTAAAAGTCCTCTGCTTGTGGAGGTTGAGCTGAATTTGGCAAGGAGTGTTCAAGCAAGTTGCCCCACTGATGGTGGAGGGAACCCATGGCTTGAGGCTGAGACTGGCTCTGTACCACCACCTGCCTCATTCCTGGTGGTGATGTTCTCCTGTGGTCCTCTGCAGTCATCCTGTTTGCAAAGATTAGGAACTTGCTGGTGACAGCATCAGCATTTGCCAAAACTGCAGAGATCCTCCCAGGAAGATCTGCAGAAGGACCCTCTCCAGTTGCTTTTTGCAGGCCAGGAAGCTGGGATTTCAGCCTCGTGGATGAAGGATGGGCTTTCACCTTCTTGCTGCTCTCCACGGGCTGCCACGTCCAGTGCTGTTCTTGGCTGCCTGGGCTGCTTTCCAGTGGGGTCTCCTGGCTGAAGTACAGATGCATCTGAAAAACGTCCCGCACTCTTTCAGTCGAAGTCGGGTCTGGCGTGGCTTTCCTCTGCCAGTGCGGGGAATTGTCCTCCCACAGCAGGTCGGGGGTCTGGAGGACGTAGTCAAGCCTCTTCTGGCCGTGGTCCACGGTCTGCTGCAGGGCACGCTCCAGCTCGCACCGGCAGTTTCTGTAATGGGGGGGACATGGGACTCAGCTGCAAATGGGCAGAAGATGGAAGGAGTGTGCAATGAGGGCAGCTCCTCTGCAGCTCAACAAAACCCCCCTGGAGACACCCCAAAGCGTGTTCCCTCGACTTTCTTGGGTGAGTGTCATTGCTGGTGGGCATAGGACTTGACCACTGCCCTGGGAGGTTGGGGTGGGTGCAAGAAAAGAAGGACAGATCAGTAGTGATGTGCCAGTGCCCCTGTCCCCCTGGAGCATGGTGGGCTGGTGGAAAACGGCCAGGCAAGAGAAGGCAAGGAGAGAGAAGAGCAGGTGGCCTGGAGAAGATGACCCCAGACTGGGAGGATGCTCAAGGGCTGTGGGGTCTTGAGGCCATCCAGAGCAGCCTGGTTTAGACCCAGAGTGGGCTCAGCTCCAACCAGGGCGTAGGGGTTGGACGTGAGAGCCCCAGAGAGGTCCTTTCCCACCTGTCTAAAGAAGACACTGTCAGGTGGTTTTCAGGAGGACAGTTTTAAGCCAACCTCAAATGGGCAGCGAGAGGCTGGAAGCTGAGGTTTGCAGCCCTGCTGGGGACCTACCTGGGAGGCTGCAGCTTCTCCACGACTTGAAGCGTGACCAAGAGGAGGACGAGGAGGCTGAAGAAGACCCAGAGCCGACCTGGCTGGCACCTGTATATTGCATTCAACTTCCTACAAGGAAGAAAACATCTCAGACCATTAGTAAGTAGAAGAAATGTGTGTGTGAGGGGCAGAGGGAAAAGACATCGAGACTTTGTTTAATTTTTTTTTTTTTTTTTTTTTAAATAAGATCATGTTTTCACGGGTGAAAGAGGTGCAGGGGCAGCGATAACCAACAAACCTCAGAGGCTGCGCTCAAGTGGTGTAGCCTAGTGGAAATTTCCAGCTGGGACACAAATATCGTACCGAAAGGTAAACAGTGATAACCGCGAAGTCCCTTGGCTGCTCAGGGACACCTTGTCGGCACAGCCCGAGCTCCCGCTTCAGGAGCAGGAGCTGCTTACATTTGCCCTGCCCTGCCCGGCCTAGAAATGTTGGGACCCTATCTTTATAAACAAAGACAATAAACCTTTGTTTTCCCTGCTCTCCCCTTCTCTTGACGCCTGCCGGTGGGGGTGATTGCCACCTGCACAGGCTCCAGGTGTGGAGGTCCCAGCTGCACCTCTCCAGCGTGCAACCTGGGTTTTAGTCTGGTCTTAGCAAGTCTGCAATGGCAGCACGGTTTCAAGTCATCGGCACTACGCTCTGGGGTTTTGGGTTGTGCGTAGGGACGTTCAGGCCGTGAAAAACATTGCCAGGGGACTTCTACTGTTTTGTCAGGCTTGCTGCAAACCACGGTGGAGCTTCGTCGTAGTCTTAATCTTAAGCGGAGCAGTCTGGGAACTAAGCTTCCTGGAAAAAAGGATTAGTTTGCATTTCATTTCTGCTGGTTTCTACCCAGGGAACCTATTGTTGCCAAACAGATGATTTATACTGAGAATCTGGTTACATCCTCTGTTGTGGAGTCCTCCTTGGGTGGGAGTCCAGCCTGCAAGCCCCAGATGGCTGCTCTCCACCTCTCAGAGAGAGGGAGCAGGCACAGGCTGCTTTGCTGAGCATGATACGGAGGGATCTAATTAGGAAGAATTAAGGAAAGCAGAAATTTGGGCAGTTCTTGCCTGGAAGCCGTGCTGTGACAGCTGATGTTTGTTGATGTTGCCCGCTTCTTTCAGTGGACAGCTTTTGACCAAGAGAGTGGGCCTGGGACTGCACAGACCTGCTTGTCCCAGAGTTTCTTCATCTCCTTGGTGCTTTATCTCCTACTCCAGGCAGTCTCGTGACGTGTGGGAGATGTCCTAGCTTGGCAAGCTAGCAACAACGCAAACATGGGCTGTCGTAAGTGGTCACGTGCATCCGCTTGGTGCTGGTGAGGAATTTGGGTTTGCTATTGAAAAACTGGACTTGCTCCAGAAAAATAGTCAACCAAGCATCGTGACTAACTGTGGTTTCCTTCTGTAGTGGTTGTGCATCAGTTTGGACACTGATGGGTATGGTTCTGCCCTGCTCTCAATAACATCCCTCACTGAGTTGAAACTCTAAGCTCCTTCTGGGAGAGTTTTAACGTCTAAAATACTTGGGATTGTAATGGCTGGGGACGTCTTTGTTCATGACGGTGCTGCTGAGGATTCAAAAGGCACGCACTTACTAGCACGGTGAACAAACTAGTTCACAGCTTCCCCAAAACCTGATGGCAACCATGCTCGTTTCCCACTTGAGGAGCAGACAGATGGGCTTGGACAGGTGGCTGGCAAACGTGCCCATGGCTCACTGCCTGGCCACGTAAGCAGCACAAGGAGGAGCCTCGTGGTGTCAAAGATAAACGGCTGTGACAAGGAATGGATCAGAAAAATGTCAAATGCTGAAACAGTGCTTAAAATGCCAGCACACGTTAAAGGGAGAGGGTAAAAGCAGAGGCTCGGGGCTGCCCCAGAGCTGTGGCAAGGTAAGGCTTGCTGAAATACCCTGGTGTGGAAGACCATCGATGGCCAGAGAGACCAAAGAGGGAGAAGGCAGGGAAGGAGGAGTTGCTCCAGGATGAAGTGATGCTGCCGGACAGATCTTGTTGGAGACTTGATCCAATTCTCCCACCGCTCGAGGAGAGCTGATGATGAGTTCACCTGCCTGGCCAGCCTAAGAAAAGCGGCGAGAAGGGAATGAAGAGCGAACTCACTGTGGTATTTAGCGATATACCCCAACTCTCTGGAGAGATCTGCACCAGCACCCAGCAGCAAAGGCAGAATGACGCAACGCTTCCCCGGCAAGTGGTGCTGAGGTAGGCAGCACCCTCTGTCACTCTGGTATCTGTGTTTTGTGCAGATATAATTCTGGACTTGCTTCCACAGACATCCCTGGTACTAAACTTTCAACCTGTGGAGAATCTGTGAAAGACCCAGGTCCTTTTGCTGCCAGTCCGCTGCCTCTTTGAGATGACCATTGAACAACGCAACACGTTGCTGGCCGCTTGGGTCCAATCAGGCTAACGTAAAGCCATAACCCTTCCTCCAGGCTGGCTCTGGTGGGACGCACATGTCTCAGGGAGGGTGCGCTGAGAAAGGGGGAGCTGTGGCAGCACTGAAGTTTGCACTGAAGATGCCAAGAAGTTGCACTGAAGGCAGCAAAACCGGGATAAAATGGCACATGGAGCATGAGAAACCTTTGTCTTGGAGGCTGGAGCAGCTGGACGATTTGTAGCTGGATGAGCCTTCAGGAGGCTCGACTGCTTTCCATGGGCAACTCCTTCTCTCGTGTCTTGGGGCAGAGTTAAACGCTTGAGATCAAAGCAGCAGGAAGATGTCCAGGATGCAGTCGGAACTGTTGGGAGCCAGCGCTGCCCCGTAGGGCTGGTCAGGCTGCGAGAGCAACCAGCAGAGTCCTTGGGAATGCCCCCAGCTGCAGGCAGGCCGTAGCTGAAGAGCCCCCGTGGATCAGAGCCCGTGTGCAGTCACCACAAAAAGTGACAAAGCAGGGCGCAAAGACAGATGCGGCACCCCAAAGATGCGAGGGCTCGTCAGCAGAGCCACAGCAGCTGATGGATTTAATAACAAACCAATCTGTCGGTCATTTACTCACAAGGGATGATGCCCCCCGCCGTGTCTCACCGCCTGCTCCTGGCAGGGGAGAGGGGGCTACTTGGATTTCAGTCACTGCAGATTCCCCCTCCGTTTTTTTTCCCCTCTCCCCTTGAAGAGGAGAGGACGCCCTTGCTTCCCTCTGACCTGTGCCCCTTCCCTGTCCGACACAAAACCGGGATGGTCCTGTGGGTCGGCTGGCGCTTGCTGAGCCGTGCGGGGTCTCAGCTGCGCTCCGGGTGCTGCGGGGGGTGGCCGAGGCTGGCTTCTCCAGGCAGGCAGGTAGCAGAAAATGACTCTTGATTTGCCGTGGCTAGATATGCTCCAGGCGGCGAGCGATGTTGCATGTATTAATGTATACAATATGTACACCAGCGACAGCCTGGCTCCTCTGAGCAGCGATTGGAGCCATTTTCTCCACTTGGATCAAATAAATGAGAGAACGGGGACAACGGTCTGCAGGAGGCTCAGGAGAAAATAAGGTGGTGCAGCAAGGGCACGAGGGCACTGCCTGCCTGTGTCAGTGCCCAACCGACCCGGCTGGGGTAGGAAAGCCCCCAGCTGCCCTGCGCCGCAGCTTGGTGTGCAGCAGCAGGGCCTGCAGCACCCCAGATGCTGCAGGTGCCTGGGAAAAGGCTGTCCTGCCCCAAAACGATCTCCCCCAGCAAGGGGGATCTGCCAGGAGGTCAAGCCTTGCCCTTCTCTGCTCCTCACCCACCCACTCCAACACAGAAGCTGTGGATGAGCGCACCTCACCCTACAGGCGGTGGGTTTGGGTTTGCCGTGTGAAAGACCTGCACAGAGCTGTGTTTCTGCTCCGCATCCACTCCGCGGGCGAGCGTGCAGAGCTGAGAGCGGTGAGCCCTCGCCTGGGATGATGCAGGAGGGCTGAGCACCCTACCTGCCTCACCAAGATCTTTGATGCTCTTCTACCTTAGCGATACCGGACCTTACAAAAGACCCTGTTTTCCCACCTGTCGTGCCGGGGAGAAGTGCTGCCCTTGGAGGCTCACTAGAAGAGAGAGCCCCATCAACCCAGACCTCCCTGCACTTGTGCAGAACAGAAGCGCTCCTCTGCCCGTTCCCACCATCACTTCAGCTTCCAACCATTTCTCAGTGCAGAGGGACCTACGAGGACATGACCTCTGGGTAGGATGGAAATAGTATTTTACTTAAGGAAATAGTAATTTACTTAAACAAATAAATAAATAATCCACTTACGTGATCAAATACCTTCTGAATTTCAGCATGGTGAGCTGGAGCCTTGGCTGGAGAGCGGGTGGTTGTCGTCAGACTGGGAGAATGGAAAGCAAACACCCGGAGCCTAGCTTGTGTGCCTGCGGCTGGTGGCCCCTCCCCGAGGGGGCCGCCTGGGACGGCGAGCCCACAGAGGACCTTCCCACCGGTGCCCTGCTCTCCAGCGCCTGCCCCAGGGAGCGACCAGCCTCCGCTCCGGTGAGTGGCACACTTAGGTGACCACGGCCTCGAGGGCTGCTGGCAGCCTTCTGCAAACCGCTGCCACGTCACGTAGAGCGGTGGGTAGGCTGTCCAGGTGCTTGTGGACACTGCGAGGGGTGGCCGTGCCACCCATGTTTGCATCCCTGCCTTACTCCTTGGTTTCACCCATGGCTGTTGATGTTCTGCTTTGACCTCTCATGTCCACCTGCTCTGCTCTTTGTGGCTGACATTTGTCCCTCTTTTTTCCTTCTTGTGTCCTGCTTTTGCTTCCTGACAAAGCCTAGGACAGAGATGGTTTGGTCACAGGTTTTTAGCTCTCGATAATCCCTGTGTTGATACAGTCTTTGGGTCTGTGCTGCTGAGATCCTGCGCAGGCTGGGTCATACCTGCATGGCACGGAGCTCATCCTCTCCAACACCACCTGGCTCCATCCACCCTGGGCTGCGGTTATGACAATCCCTGGCTCCCTCCTTTCCTTCCCCGCTCCATACTCACTTCTCCAGGCACAGCGTTTAACCACCTGCTGCTCCAGGCACCGCTTAACACATGGCTATCTTGTATCTGCCATCTTCAGACTGGCTGGAGTCCCATGCCGGGACTGTGCTGTGCCAGGATGACCAGCAACAGCACAGCCCTGCTAGGAGGCCAACTGTTTCCCAGTACCAGTACAAAAATGGTCATTGGGTCTGCTTCTTGTTGGCTGGTGAACAGTGGAAGACAACTCAAAGGAGGACTGGGAAGCTGCCCTCCATGGTGGAGGTCCACAGCCTTTGCTCAGGGTCTCCTCCCTCTTCAGTAGCTTTTCCTCCCCATCCTTCCCCTTTGAGGCTCATCCCAGCATCCTGCGCAGCATCAGGATTTGGAGGTCAGTGACGAGTGGTGTTCCCCAGGGGTCAGTACTGGGTCCAGTCCTCTTCAATATATTCATCAATGACCTGGATGAGGGGATAGAGTGCACCCTCAGCAAGTTCGCTGATGACACAAAGCTGGGGGGGGGTGGCTGACACACCAGAAGGCTGTGCTGCCGTTCAGAGAGACCTGGACAGGCTGGAGAGTTGGGCAGAGAGAAACCTTATGAAATTCAACAAGAGCAAGTGTAGGGTGCTGCACCTGGGGAGGAATAATCCCATGCACCAGTACAGGTTGGGGGCTGACCTGCTGGAGAGCAGCTTGGTGGAAAGAGACCTGGGAGTCCTGGGGAGCAACAGGATGACCACGAGCCAGCAATGTGCCCTTGTGGCCAAGAAGGCCAATGGCATCCTGGGATGCATCAAAAAGAGTGTGGCCAGCAGGTGGAGGGAGGTCATCCTCCCCCTCTACTCTGCCCTGGTGAGGCCGCACCTGGAGTGCTGTGTCCAGTTCTGGGCTCCCCGGTTCAAGAAGGACAGGGAACTGCTGGAGAGGGGACAGCAAAGGGCTACAAAGATGATGAGGGGACTGGAACATCTCTCTTATGAAGAAAGGCTGGGGGATTTGGGTCTCTTCAGTCTGGAAAAAAGACGGCTGAGGGGGTCCTTATCAATACTTATAAATACTGAAAGGGTGGGTGTCAGGAGGATGGGGCCAGGCTCTTTTCAGTGGTGCCCAGTGATGGGACAAGAGGTAACGGGCACAAACTTGACCATGGGAAGTTCCACCTAAACATGAGGAGGAACTTCTTGACTTTGAGGGTGGCAGAGCCCTGGCACAGGCTGCCCAGACAGGTGGTGGAGTCTCCAACTCTGGAGACATTCAAAACCCACCTGGACGTGTTCCTGTGTAACCTGCTCTAGGTGACCCTGCTCTGGCAGAGGGGTTGGACTAGATGATCTCCAGAGGCCCCTTCCAACCCTATGATTCTATGATCAGCGAGACCCAGCCATGGCTTTGCATGACCAGGGACCCTCAGCCCAGGCAGCAGGACCATGTGCTCCCTGTACTTGGGCACCAGACACCTGGGGCAGCAGTGGAGATGGAGGATGTGTGGCTGTGACATCTGTCATGAGGAACTGGCGGCTCAGACTGTGCAACACCAGTTCTGCAGGACCAGGCACCCCGCGTGCCTCCTGGCACCAGTGGAGAGGACCCTGGCGGTGTGCGTTTTCCCTTCACCCATCCTTCACCCGTCACCGTGGGTCTCAGGAAATGCATACCAGGCAGATAAGTCACTTTCAGCCCAGACCTCTGATTTTTTTGAGGAACAAAAGGGCCCAGCTTCCCCCCTCCGCCCTCGCAGGCAGGGAGGCAGCCGTTTCCCTCACCCTGGCACAGGCAGGCGCTGCCTCTCCCCGTCCACCTCATCAAAACCACAAGTTTACTGTGGGGCTGTCGCGTTCTCCACCCATCCTGCGCTCCTGCTATCTACCCAAGCTGGCAGCTTATCAGAGAGTTCAGGGCTGGGTGAGAGCCATGGGTCAGCTCGCTGCTTGCAGGGATCAAAGCCCTTTCTGCTGTTGGGACTGAGGATTGGTGCTTCTCCCCTCTCCTTCCCTCTGCGCAGTCATGCCCCATGCAGTCTGAGATGGATAAGCCTGCTTGGGGGGGCCACGGTGATGTGGGATAGGTGGCTGAGGGGTCTGTGAGGACCTCAGGGGACATCCTATTGCTACAGGGCATGGGCCACCCTTGCCTGGGAGCATCCAGAGGCTCATCAATGTGAGGGTGCCCAGACAGGCTTGGTCTTGCTCCTCTTTGGTTGTATCCACTTGCTCAATTGTCACTTGTGGGTTTTGCTGCTGCTCCGCTCACTTTTTTTCCTAAGGCCAAGCCTATTTGCCTGTGGGGACCTCATGAGAGGCCCAGTTTTGATATGTAATCCCGGTCAGGATCTCCTGTGTTCCTGTTTGCTGCCTGGAAGCTTCTTTCTTGGGCATGACTTGACACATCTATGGAAGAGAAACTCAAAAGGAGGTTGTCTGCTTCTGCTGGCATCTGGTGACGTGAAGCACAGCAGACGCGCTTCTCTGCCTGCATGCTTCTTGTGTCAGAGGCCATATTTGCAGGACCTCGGCAGCTCTCTTGGGATGCTTCTTCTGCCTTGCAACTGCATCCCAGAGAGGCTGTTTTGGAGCGTGACCTGGATGGGATGGGGCTCCACTTGTGGACCATTGTCTGAGGGCCTCGGTGGAGATGGCAGTCATCTGAGATTAAACCCAGTGGTCTCTTCTCCCCCGCAGATGCTGGAGCAGGGTCAGAACACGGGCAGGCAAATGTGTCTTTTGCAGCTGTGTCTCTTGAGAAGTGAAAGGTGCCCTTGTAGGAGGGATTGGGCTCTGTCTCTCCTGACTGGGCAGCCAGGTCCTGCCGGGGTGGCCTAATGGGCTCATAACTCTTGTGTAGGTGTGAGGACTGTCCTGGTGGTGCAGAACTGCCCCAGCTGCCCGCTGCTGAGTATGTCCCTCACAGGGCCATCATACCATGATGGTATGTGCGCCCTCCTGGATGGACGGCATGTTCACTGCCTGGGGATGGGCTGATCTCAGCAGAAGGCAGATGAAGATCCTCAAAGACTCCAGTCCTTTCCTGTTCCCTGTCCCATACTCCCACCCCTGCTTAAGATGAATGAGCAAGGAGACCTCAGCTTGCCTCGAGATACCTCACACCTTGCCACTCTCATGCAGTGGCTTTCCTTCTTGGCCTGTCCGTGGCCTGGAGTGGCTGCGGGTGGGTTTTTCCCAGGGTTGTTGGACAAGCTGCACCCCCCTGCACCTGGAGAGCAGGCATCTCTGGTCCATTTGCAAGCCTGTACCAGGGTTTGAGCTGAAGAGGAACATGTGGGAAGGTGACTGCCTCTCCAGTGAGGAGGAGAGGAGACCTGTGACCCAGATTTCCAGTCTTGGGTGATGGACCAGTTGCTGGAGCAACGGGTGGTGTGAGGGAGAGCACTGGGATTTGCAAGGGCTTGAGCCTCTCTGTAATATCAACTTGCTGTTTGCTGCCCTTCATCCGCACCTTATTCCTTTTCCTGCTAGGTGGGGACTACTCCAGCATAAAAATAACACAGCAGAAAGCCGCGTGTTGGTTTTTGTTTGGTCTTGCTAACGGCAGATATGTTTGCTGTCAACGACGCTCCTTGCTGAGCCCCAAGGCATCAACAGCCGCCTTCAGGCGGGCGGCACAACAGATCTCGAGCCAGCAAAGGCTTTCCAGGCAGGAGCAGTGAAGCTTTGTTCCCCTGCGAGAGCTGGGATGCTGAGACAGTGCCGCGGAAGTGAGGTACATGAGAAAGGCCACCGCTGCTCTCCGGTACAATGTTTTCCTTGGCTAACGAGGAGGGGACTGATGTCCTTGCGTGTGTTGGCAAGAAGGAGGCAGCTGTAGCCTGGAGGCGTCTTTGCAGAGAGCAGAAACCGGGGTCTTGGGGCAGATGAGGAAACTGCTTCTAGGGCTTTGCCAACAGAGGCTGGAGAACCCCTGGAGATCTCCTAGGGTGGCAGTGGCCCACAGAGGTTTCCTTAGCAGGGAACGGAGAGCGATGGGGCTCCTGCTGGAAATGGCACCTTCTAAAGTCAAAGCAGAACATCTGCAAAATAAATGGAAACTTCTTTGTGTCTAAAAGAAGCGGTCAATGCTCCTTAAATTCCCAGCACAGCCATTAGCTGGAGGGGGGAAACCAGAGTGCTACAGAAAAGCCATATCCAGGGTTAAAATTGTCCTGGGGAGGGCCAGGAATAAAAATACTGCTGATGTCATGTTAGAGGAGCTTGGAAGACCTCTTGGCAGTGCCGTGATGGTGGGGCAGACCTCAGCTGGTGAGAGGGGCTGAGGAGCCTTCCACGAGGGAGGACTGGAGGTGGCACTGGCTTAGTCTGTGGTGGGAGTCCAGGTACCTGCAGCCAGAATCTCCTGGCTTAAGACTGTTGTCCCTTTGCCTCGTGCAGGTAGCTAGACTTTGAGGACCTAGAAGGAGGTTGCTCCCACTGGGATAAGCCAAGGAAGGCACGTCCGATGTTGAATTGGGACCCATTCCTCACCTGGGATGACCACAAGGTCCTGTTTCCCACCATTGGTCCCTGCTGTGCTTGTGCTGCCCGTGCTGCCTGCCCAGGCTCCACTGACCCATCTCTCATCGCTCGCTCACAGCATCCCATCAGGAAACCCTTAAGCCCACCTCTGCCTCTCGCTTCGGCTCCTTACTCCTAAGGTTTCCAGTTGCCTGGTGCTGCTGCTGCCTCCTCCCACCCCGCAAGAAACGGCCGAGCGGTGGCTGGCGCCGGGCATCTGCCTTTTACAGCACCAAAGTACCACCAGAACAGGCACAGAAAACTGTGCCTTCGAGCAATGCCAGAATTCATCGTCCTGACCCCAGCAAGAGAGAAGAGCACGTCAGAGCCCTGTGCTGCCAAGGCTGGCAGGGCTGTCCCTGCTCACATCGCTTCAGCCGGTTTTTTCCCCCCATTTTTATTTCTTTGCTTCTTTTTTTTTTTTTTTTTTTTTTTTTGTGTGCGCACCTTGCTTATGCAAGGACTTATCTTCATGACTTTCTGCTTACGCGTGGTCAGTTTGGCCATGTCGTTTGTAACCTGGCAGCCTGCGGCTTGCTGGATCTCAGCAGGGCTGAAAAGACAAGAGGTTTGTGTGTGTCTCCCCAGCAGCGAGTCAGCCTCAGGCACAGCGGGGAAATTGGGATCTGGGACATCCTAATTCCCTAGGTCTGCACTCCTTCCTGCAAAACCCCTGATGGAGAGAAATTTCAGAGGTGGACAGGCTTTCCCCCCACCCCACCTCCAGCAGGCTCTTTGTGCAGCTTTTCTGTTTGCTTTTCAGACCGGTTTCCAGACAGACCTATTCATGGAACGAGGTAATTTCTAGACAACTTTCTCCAGGGAATGCAGTGCACCGCGTTATCAGCAAAGTGTGAGTTTACTTTCCGAGTCATTTTAAAATCTATCACACACGGAGCCTCCCCTTCCGCTGCCGGGCAGCTGCCGGTCCATTAGCGCCTACCTAAGTTGATATTTAGTTAATCTTACACTTCGCAGAGCGAGTGAGCCATGCTGATTTAATTAGCCCCTATTATCTTCAACATCTCTCCTGGGACATTGAAGTCAGCCCGCTCTGCGGTGACGCGCCCACGGACACCAGCTCCTTCCGAACGGATGCTCAAGGCCAACGACAGCAAATGCATCTGTCTGGGAAGTCGGGAGCAAAGCATGGAGAGAGCCCAGCGTAGGGCCGGTGCTGTCATGCTGGGCTGTGTGGGGTCCCGTCGGCACGAGGATTATGTCCCAGAGGGAGGAGGCAGAGCCTCTGCCAGCTCCAGGCAGAGCTCCTCTTGGGTGTGAAGGCTGAAAAGCAGCTGGATGTGCTCGGGTTGAGGTGAGAAGCGCATCGTCGCTCCTGGCTGTATCCTTTTCAGCTTGCCTTGGGACTTTGGCGCTAACCGTACACTCATTTGTTCTTTAATCTCAGTCACCTTATCAGAAGCCTTTGAATAACCAAATACATCTCCACTGACCTTGGGAACGGGCTTTGCGATTTCTTTTCAGTTGGTTTTACTTCCTTGCCAGAGACCTCCGAGAGATTAGAAGGGATACCTCACGAGCCTGGGCTTTGTCTTGCAGCCTCTGAAGCCTGCAGCACCGGCAGCACTCAGGCGCCGAAAGACCTGTATATTTCAGGGTGGCTTCGACATTAGACCAGATCCTTCAAGGCCTTGTAGGATCCAGGATCTTCTGAACAATTCCTGATGGCTGTCAATGTTGTCTTCTCCAAACAAAGACACCAGGTTACGTGTTACTGGGAGCACTTGCTGGTCTGTCTGTAGGTGTCTGGGGAGCAGAAAAGAAAGTGGGCATCCCCACCGCAAGGTGCCATGGGGGGTTCTCAGCAGTGGTGGAGAGAGGCAGCTCTCCTGTGTGAATTGCATGTACTTTAGTTTACTCCCATTGCCTCCTGCCCTGTCCCTGGGCATCACTGAGAAGAGCCTGGCTCCCTTGTCTCCATTCCCTCACATCAGATGTTTATACACATCTAAGAGGTCCCCCAGAGCCTACTTTCTCCTCCTCTGAAGGATGCTTCAGACCCTTCATCACTTTTATGGCCTTGCATTGGGCTGGCTCCAGGAGATGCATCTCTCTTTTGCACTGGGGAGCCTGGAGCTGCAGCACTGCAGATGTGGCCTCACTAGTGGGAAAGGAGGCTGCCGGAGCTCAGGAAGCTGTGTTTGAGCTGGGGATGGCCAAAGACCTCTTTAGGACTCTCCATGGCCAGTGGGAGTCCTGTGCAGCTGCATCTGACCTGGAGGAGTTGGTAAGTGCGGGGTCCAGCCCCAGTTCTGCCTTGGCCAGCACAACAAAATAGTGGAAATGGTTTTCAGATGAAGCCTGGCTAGAAAAGCTGTGTTGACCAAGGGAAACCAGGTGGAGCAGGCGTTTACAGAACAAATGCCTTTTGAAACAAATCAGCAGGCAAACAGGGCGGGGACCCCACGGTCTGATGCTGCCTCCTATTTATGGAAAGCATGACAGGGCACCGCGTAAATGTTGATGCCTCACCTGGTGAAAAAGAAACCCAAACAAAACGGAGTGAAATCTAGGAGAGATTTTATGGTTTCTAGGAAAGCTACAGCACTGACTCGCAAGTACTAAACTGTTGCCCCAAAGGTGGAGATGAGCGAGTTACCCTGGCCTCACCTCTCACTGCGGGGTATTCCCTGGGTTACGGAGGGAAGCTGAGGGTCATCGGCTGAAGATGATGGCCAAGATGGGCTGCTGTGCTGATTCTCCAGGTAACCCTTGCATACCTGCCCTGCTGACTGAGATGTCTTTGCGGGGTTATGCCCCAACCAGTGTCCTGCCCTCCGCCTCTGATGGTGAGATCAGAAGGAGAAGGTTGGCAATGGTGGAGGATGCATGGAGAGATGCTGCAGACTGTTCCTGTGAGCACCCTTCAAGGAGGTGCCTTTTGTCCGCGATCTCTTAAAACATTGGTTCAGTTCATATTAGGGGTCCTTGCAGCCATGATGAAATGTAATTACTGCGTGGGTCACGGTCAGCTAGTGTTGGAGGAGACGGCCACAGTTGAATCAAATCTTTCCATCTTGTCTTCATGTCTGGGAGGTGGGACATGAGAGTTTACTCTCTCCAAGTCCCAACTGCACTCAAGCTAGCCTCAGTTCAGTAAGAGGAAGGATGCTGGAGTTATATTTTCCTGCAGATCATGACAGCAGAGCTGCCTCCTCCTCATATACCGAGAGTGTTAGTCCTCATGTGAGGCTGTGTCGGACCTATTGGGAATTTGATCATGGAGTCCCATCAGCAAGGAGGAGAACAAGAGGATTAGTGCTAGTGTCCTTGAGGGACTTGGAGAAGAAGGAGTGCCCACCAGGGAAAGGGAAAAAGCAGCAGCTATGTGGCTATGTAGAGGGATGAGCTTGAAAACAACTATCCAGAGATCTGTGAGTTTTGGGAGGGACGGAGTATGTCAAAAGCTGGGAAACATCAGGAGATGTCCTTGGACACAGCCAGCACCACTCCATGCTGTCAGCAACATGCACACACTCATATTTTGGCTCTTTCCAGCAATTCCATGCAGCAGATACTGTATCTGGTTTCTCCATTCACACCCCACCACAGCTGGATGCTACTGAGAGCAGTCATCCTTCCCTGCACGAGGACCTCAAACTCCGGGAGTTTCCTGACAGTGTTAAATCTTTACTTCCCCAAGGAGGAGAGACTCTCCAGCCTTGATAGCTGTTCCTTACAAAAACTACATTGCCCATGTCCACACCAGAGCTCTTCTAGGTGAGGAAGGGATTAAAAACTCATGACTTTTTACTGCTTGTCCCTGCAGGGGTCATCAAAGCAGCATGGAAATCATAGGTGGCTGCCCAGAGAACAGGCACAATAAAGTATTTCCTGATCAGAGCTGCTTCCTGTAGGAAAAAAGCCCCTGAGATTTGCACTTTCTATCCTCAGTTGCAATGGAAGAATCCGTTGACATGTCCAAAATGTTTTCAGGGCAAGGAAAATAATTTGCAGGCCTTGGAAGCCTGCAATGGGGCTGAAGAAGTTCACAGGAAGACTCACTTCGCCCCTCTGCTTGTCCCCCAGCACGTGCTGGTCTGTTCTGGCCTGGCTCCTCTGCCGCCGACCTCTTCACCCCAAGAAGGAAGGACTTTTACAGTCAAATCTCACAGAAAGGTATTCAGGTCTGAGTTGCTGGTCCCACCAGCTTCTTGGTCTGGTCTATGGAGCTTTTGTGAGCGTGTGACACCTTCGACTACAGGTGAAAAGCTGATGCTCTGCGCCTACAACCGACTCCGCTGCATGCATCACGTACACAAAATGTAGGGGTCTGCCACTTCTCCCGTTGGCCCGGAAGGACTCTGGACTTGAAGCTTTCCTAGGAGGGCAGTTGCTCGTTTTGAAGACCCAGTGTCTGATGGTGGATCTATTTATTTATGTATTTATCCATTTATTTATTTTCGCCGCTCTGGGCCTTCATGGCTGAAGGTGTAAATGGGGAGCGTGCACTTCAAGCAGGAGCTGTAGGTCAGGCTCCTGCTGGGGCTCCCAGGCTCTCTGCTTGGTTCTGCCGCGGCTCAGCTGGTGGTGAGGCAGTAGATAGATAAGCCACGTGCCCATCACTTCTCGCCTTCAGGACAGTGCTGTCACAGAAAGTATCCGGGGGTTGAACATTGGCCAAGTCACTGTTGTCATCTCCAAGACCAACAAAGCCCCACTGTACAACGCTGTCTGAGGTTTATGCTTGATTACCATATACAACCGCAATAATACACCTAATAATTCAGGTGTCAGTGCCCTCTGAGACACCGTGGGTTAGTTGAGGAGCGACAAGGCGAGTCACGCAAAGAGCGTGACCCTTCATCCTCCGCAGAGCTGAACGGTGGACACCTGCCTGCAGGCTCCCGCCGATGCTGAAGCAGAGATGGAGGCACAGAATGCAGCATTGTGATCCCACTAAGGCAGCCAGTCAGGGTGGGAGGGAGGTCGTGGCATTGCTGGTGGGGAGCTGCGCCCTGCGCAGAGCCAGCTCCGGCCATTGTGTTTGAGCAAGGGCTGTGCAAACAGCACTACGTGCCGGGACAAGGCTGCCGTTGCCATTTCTTGCTGGCAGTGGTGGGTCGGAGGTTCAGAGGGACAGATTTGGGTCCAGAGTCTACATGTGAGGGGAGCTGTGACTCATCAGAGACACGATAGGGTCTGGGGACTGAGAGCACCGTGCTGTGGTCTCAAGAGCCAAAGTCAGTGTTCCCTGTAGGCCTGTGGGGCAGGAGGAGAAGAGAAGATTGAGGTGGATGCAGCAGCCCTGGGGATGTGGTGAGGAAGAGGAGCACTCTGCTCCTGCACCATCTCCTCGGCTGCCTTCATGCCTTCCTCCTGCCCTGACGTCTCTGATGTCCTTTCTCATCTTGCTCCTGGGCTCAGAGAGGTTCCCATGGGGTCTGAGTTCCCAGAGGGACTGAGCGCACAGTTGCTGCACGAACATAGTCCTACAGAAAGCCAAGGAGCTGAAGAAGGTGGGGATGGAGTCCTCCGTGTGCTGTGGGTTTGGATGTGGGTGTTTTACCAAGTCTCATTGGTGGACTCTCTTGCATCCAGCAGAGCAAGAGCGTTCCCAGTTGCACCTCTGAAGACTGATGGTGGTGGTTCACTGAGGGGAATGGGGTGCACTGTAGCTGTGTGTGAAGGTACAACCCCCTGACATGCAACAGTTGCAAACGTGGTCCAAATACCAGTTCTTTGCAGATGTTAAAAAAATCCCCTCCTCCAAAAATCCTGGCCGGGGCTGCAGCAGCCGGGGCTGGGGTAGGTGTATTTGCTGAGCAAGCAGCCGCTGTTTGCACAGAGGGCATTCATCAGGCTACGGTTTGGTTGAACTTTGTTCCAGGGATCACGTGTTACAACTTGTGCCCCCCTCACCTCTGCTGCCTTGGCTTTGGATCCTTTTCTCTGCCACAGACCAAGGGAATGACCTTCATCCGGGCCGTTTATTTGTATCTTTGCTACTTTATGGCTCTTCCTCACACTTATCCTCTGTGTATTCTGCAATACGCTGCCCCAGGGCAGCTGGCAGGACACCTTGGAGGAGCTCCTGTCCCACCAGACATGAGGCTGAGTAGGGTTGACACATTCTTTGGTGCCTCTCCCTGGGATGCTGTAAGGAGGCAAGAGCTGATATTTAGGAAAACAACTAATTCTCTGTGAGTCAAGGCTGAGGGAAATGCAGATGCCACACAACGTTGATCGACGCATGAAGCGTGCAGGCAGAGGGGTACATATTACCACTATTGGTGCCGGTTGTGCAGCAGAACGGGCTCTAGACATCTTTCCCCACATGGAGAGAAGATCTATGTTGAAGGTAGTCCAGGGAGACGCTCGTCCAGTGAGGCTCAGCAGTTCAACCAGCTGGGAAGCAGGGAAGAATGGAATAGAAACTGCTGCAAACAGTCTAGTGGGACACCACATCCCAGGAGGAGCCATCCCCTCTTCACTTCTGCTGACCCCATCTTCGAAAAGGCAAATTTGAAAAAGGAGGATGCAGGTCCATGTTGGGGAAGAAGTTAAGAAATGAGGAACTGAGCCCCAGGAGAGACAGACTAAAGCACTTCAGGCTGTTGGCACTGAAAGGAGAAAAGGGGGAAGCCATAGATGTACGTATGGCTTAAAATGTCCTGGGACTGATTACAGACATGAGGCCAGATTACAAGGAATGGAAAAGCTCTGCTGGTGTCTGTAGCTGCAGTGGTTTCCTCCAGCCTTGGAGAGTCTGAAGACTGTCTCTGGAGGGTGGTCTGTGTGCTCCCACGCGTGGTAGCTCGGGGCGGGGTGGGGAGGAGGTGTTGGCATGATGTCCCTCCACAACAGCCCCTGTGCCCCCGGGAATGGATATTAGTGCTCAGAGACCTCCAGGCATTGTCCTTCTGTTGGTGCAGGATGTGTCTCTTTCCAGATCTTCCTCAGCCAGTCTGGGAGCGCTATTTTCCTTTGAACAGACCAAGACCAGGAGATAGTGCGTGAGGCCTTTCTCTACCTTTACATTGCTCCTTAACCTTAGCTAATCTTACAGATCTTGATCTTATACATCTCCCCTGCTTTCCATTTCACCATCAAAGTCTCTGAATAAGAGATGCATGAATGTGAGAGTTTGACAGTTGTGAACTGGGTAAGGGCTGAGTTGAAAAAAACACAACCAAACAAGCAACAGTGGGCTCTTTCCTCAAATTGGGAACCCATCTCGCCATGTGCAAGAGCTCGAAAAGCAGTCCCAGGCCAAGTTGTATGAGCCGAAAGAGCTGCGGTTCCTGGAGAGGAGGGCTGTGTCCTGTGCCCAAGAGACAAACTTGTGCTGGAGTTTGCTTCTTGGCTCAGCACCCTGCCGCTGAGGATTGCAGACGTGGGAAAGCGAGTTTAGCAGATTCTGCGCCCTGCTGAAAATCTTCAGGAGACGATTATGTCCACGGTTTGGGTTGGGATGCTTGGGGTTGCTTGTCCCCTCAAGCCAGGGCCCTGCGTGCTAGCAGTGCGTGAGCGGGGACAGGAGCTGGACACAGCCCGGAGCTTTCCATCACCGAGCCCCAGCTGGGTACAATGTCCCTGCCACAGGAGTCTGGCTGCAGCACATCCTCTGTGGTTCCCTCCCCTACCTTTCCGCCCCCATCTCTTTTATTTTTAAGCGGTCACCTGTGACCAGAAGAAACTGCACCGTGGCTACTGGATAAATGAGCGACCTGTACTTTGGCACATGTGAGTACAGTAGATTTAACCCCAAACGGCTCCCCATGCCCATGTCTCTCCTTAAAATCAGGAGAGCTTGACTCGCAATCAGTTAATCCTTTAATTCAGCTTTGATTGCTGAAGGTGGGAATAAATTCCCCTTGCCACCAGGCAAGTGGGTGCCTTGTCGGAGCCATCATCTGTGTCTTCTGCCACGTCCACAGGATACTTTGTGCTACCTCTGCTATAGTGGGGTCAATTGGCCTCTGAAGATGTCTACCCCCTGGGATGACAGAGGCAGTCCAGATTTAACTTTTTAGAGGGCTAAAAGGGAGCAAGATAGTTCCTTCTTTTGGCTTCTCCAATTTATTAAGTCCTCTGTCACAGACAGAGCCTGCGAGTGTTACTAATAGAAGTATTATACTAATGAGAAAAAAGCTGATTGCTCTTCTGGTGTAAAACGTTCCCCTGAGAAGCTTTTTTCTGCTGTGCTGTTAAAATCTGTGTTAGCATCCCTCGTGGTAGACAAGAAAGGCGACACGGGCTGGTAGTTCCAGCTTCCCTGGACCCCGCTGTCATTACACAAGTCTGATGTCCTTGACTAAAGGCCAGCCTGGTCTTTTCACGGGGATTTCCCACCTTAAGGGGAATGTGCGAGAGGAACAAATATCCTGTTTGTAATAGGATTTCCATAAAGCCTTTCCTGCTCTTTGTTCATGTTATTTCTCCATGCCATGTCTATAGAAGACGGTGTTGATGTCAGCTCGGGGCTGTGAAACTCCTTTGAGAGCCGGCACTCAGTAGAGACGTTTGGCTCAAAGGGAAAATCTTTACTGCTGCAGACGAAAAATAATTGCCCAGGATAGAGTGGGCTGAAATATGGGCTCACTGCCCTACAAGAGAGTCGGGGTCTTGCTTTCCATTCCCTGGTCTAACCAGGAGATAGATTTCTGTTGTTCTCTCCTAGATGCCAAGGTACTGCAAGGGCTGACTGCTCCCAACGGGATGGGGAGCCCAGCGGGATGGCACGTCCGGGCGGGCAGGAGACCCATCCATCGCTGTCTCCATGCAAGGTGAGCAGGATGGGCCCTGGGGTAGCAGCTGGGGTCAGCCCAGTGTCCGTATTCCCCGGGAAGCTGGTGGTGACGCGGCAGGTCTCAGGTTGGGATTGGGTCTGGGGACAGTGGCAGGGTTGGATGCAGCCCGGGGACCACCAGGCAGGTCTGCAGTGAGCAGACATGTCCAAGGTCTGTCTGGGAAGACTGTCCATGGTTTGGGGTCTGGATCAAGAGGGTCATAGGGAAGAGCTGTGGTGGACTTGGGGTCCAATGTTCTTCCAGCATTGCTTGGGCAGGGACTAAGGGGCTGAGCATGAACGGGCTCCTGGAGGCCCCCAGAGAGGCTGAAAATGAGGGAGGACGGGGTTGTAAGAGCTGGTGATGCCTTTCGGTGAGGGATGTCTCTCGCAGCACTGCACAGCTCACTAGTGTTTCTCCAAGGCTGGTTCTCTCCTTTGCTGCCCTCGGCATCTGGTCCTGGCGCACTCTGGCTGTGGTGTCGTCCGGGTTTCACATGGCAGAAGAGTGGCCGGGCTTTCTGCCTGTAGCCAACACCACTGGCAGGCGGACACAGAGGATGGGAGAAGGGTATTGGTGATCCGAGGAGTGCATGGTGAAGGGCCAAACCTCTGGTGAAGGGGAGAACACCAGATCCCAGCTTGGGTCTTGCAAGGCTATGGACAAGGCCATGCTGAGGCCCTCATTCACTGACAGTGACCAGACTCCCCAAAAAGAGTTAATTTTCCTTTTCCACTGCGATTAGAAGGTTAGCGGCACGAAGCCATTTCTTCCCATACAGCGCCCTTTGTCTATAAGGTAACCTATAAAATAACGATCATTACACCTACAGAGCACAGCCACGTTCCCCCACCTTATGCGGCTTCTAGCAAAGCATCCGAAGCAAGAAATTTTTCTGGTTCCTTCCTTCTTCTTGCAAAGGTTTTCAGGAGCTGTTAGGGCCACGTCACACTTCAGCTGGGCTTTGCCATCGCTTTCCCCAGCGCTGAGGCACCCCCGTCAGCTCAGCGCGGGGCCGATGGATGATGCTGTGGGGGCTCGGGGTGGGGTGGGCGGGCTGCTGTGTCCAGCTGCTGTGTCCAGTTCCCTCCCCAGGGACAGCCCCAGCCCCAGACAGCCCCAGCCCCAGCCCGATACGTGCCCTGAAGCCCCCACACCCCAGCCTAGAATTTCTGCTCCTTTACCTCCACAGCTGGAAATGCTGAGAGGATTAAAATGCCAAAGGGGGTCTAAAAGCACTCAGGAGGGGGTTTAAAATCTGCTCAGCTTGGCCTCTTGCTCCCCCCTTTCTGCTCCTCCCAGAGCTCTGAATAGTACCAAGGCTTTTATTATTTTCCACCTTGCAAAACAGCAATTACTGGAACGGCTGAAGTTGTTTGAGCGCCAGGGTCCAGTGGTGCCTTTGGGGCTGTGCCAGCTCTGGGCGACCAGGGAGCGGACCGGCGAGGACGGGAGGAGCCGTTCCCCTCAGATTTTATCTTGATGAGAACATCTTGACCAAGGACCAGGAAACAAATTCCTCTGCCACTTGAGAGGCAGCAGGGGAACTGAAAGGTCAAGCCTGCCCATGGGGTCCATAGAGATCCCTGGGCAGGGGGGGTGTCTTTCTCTGATGGTATGGTGGTCACCAACACTGGCAGGGAAGAGATGCCCTCCCAGGTCCTGGGTCTAGTATTTAGTCATTGGTGTTGTACTTAGCTATGGACCCCCAGAGGGTGAGACGCTTGCAAGGCTCGTGACTTGAACTGCCAGGTCTGTGTTTGAAAATCTCAAGAGCAGAAGGAAAATTAATTTAACTAGAGTTCAAGGGGGCTTAAATAAAGACTAAGCCTTGCTGTTATTGTGAACCCTTATTTCCATTAATTCCCTTTAATGCTGCTTTAAAATTACAAAGTGGAAGGGAATGCTGGCCAACACATTTTTTTGTGGTTTCAAAACAACCACTATTAATCAGTGAGGAAATGTATTGGCCATAAGAATGTTTAAATGGGAAGGTGGCTTCAACCAGGACACGTGTAACAGTGTGTAGTTGTGGTGACAGTTTAGAAATTAGCTATTGTGAGGCTCCACATAAGGACAAGGGCCTGGTATTAATGATTACCACAAATTAACTGGAAAGGGGTTGAGCAGCAAGTGGTAGAGTTCAACTTGACCCACTGGTGAGCTGACCCTTTTCCCATTCATTTAATGCCCTAATCGCATTCCTGGCTGGAGCGGCTATCCAACAGCTGAACACAATGCTTGGGCGCAACGGAAGGTGGCCGTGCCAGCCCAGCCAGGCTGCCCGTGGGCTGTGGAGGATGATAAGAGGTTCAGTCCCTGCTCCTTGGGCCAGATCCAGCAGCGAGAGTGGCTCCAGCAGCCAGCCAGCGCTGCCAGCCCAGGGGCTCGTGCTGCTGGCACTGCTCCGCCAAGCCGTTTCACAAGTCTTCCTGTCTTGGTGTCTCCCCATGCCTTTCTTCCATGTCCTTCTGGCTGCTGGTCTCTGCTACCTGCTCCCACCAGCAGCTCTGTGCCCACAGCTCCTCCAAAGCCACTCTTGGTCCACCCGAATCACCTGAATCTGCAGCGCATGCGGGGCTGCTCCCCAAGCAAGGCTGGCTCCACCTGCCACGAACTTTCTTCTGCCTCTGTTTTTCCATCTCAGATGTTTCCATCTGAGCCAAAGATGCAGGACCCAGCTGGGTGTCCCCTTGTGGTGGTGGCGTGGGGTGGCTGTGGCTCACCTCCAGGCGCACCTTGTGCTTCTCCGCTCTTTCTCCCCTCTCACCACGGGGTCTTCTTGACCAGCTTCGCCACTGTCTTGCCTATGTCCCCATCCTGGTGACTGGGGCTCTGTGACCGCAGGGGAATGTTCCCACTGACACCCCTACTGCCTTGGCCCTGGATGTGTACACGGGGACTCGTGTGAGCCACAGCTCCCTCCTCCCCTAGAAATAAGCCACCTTTTCCCCTGTTCTCACCTAGCCACATCCTCTGGGATGGTCCAGCACCTCATTGTGGGTACATGCCCCCATGGAAACTGTCTGGCATGTCCCACGGAGCTTCCCCATTTTGTGGACAGAAGAGTTGTGTAACTACCTGCTGCATGGCCTGGCGTGGGACCTGGGGGTGCTGTGGGAGAGGAGCCGAGGGCACCATGGCCGTGCCAGGCAGCTGGCACTCCTGCCCTTTCTTTCCCGGCCATCAGTATTTACTGGTTTGTTCCCATAGATCTTTGGAAAATACACAGGAAGCGGGGCTGAATGTTATCAGGCTTCAGCTGTGCTATTTGCAAGCGTTGGCTTCAGCAGGAACAATGAACCCACCTTGTTTTTCTGTGTCCTTTCCAAAAGCCCTCCAAGAATACCACAGCTCCCAAGGTTGCACGGAGTTGCTGGTAATCCTGATAACCTCTGTGTTAATTAAGCAAAGTGGAATCCTTCATTAGGAGGAACGGCACTCATTGCATATCCAAGAGGGTGAATTTTGTGTGGACTGCTGGCTGGTGGAGCAGAAACCACTGCTGACTTCAACAAGGGGGCTGGCAGGGCAGGGAGGGGGGTGTTAGTGGTGGCTTTCTCGAGAGAGAAGGTCAAGAAAACCTGTTTCCTCATCGATGCTGGACCAGCTGGTGTTTGCTGGAGGGGGGGATGTGCACGGAGAGGACATGGGGCAGTGGCACTGTCACTGTCCTGCAGAGCTGCTGTGCAAGGCAGAAAGGGTCGAACCGCTGGGACTCGGCTGTCGACCGGACATTAGTTTCCAACCTGAAAATGCAAACCTGTAATGGCATGACATGGCAAGCAGCTCTGGTCAAGAGAGTACAGTCTGCAGCTGGGCTTAGCGCTCTGAGCTGGGAAGAGCTGCTTAAAATTGACAGAGAGCTCTTTGTTTGCTGTGTGTGGTTTAGAAATTAGGCAATACTTAGAAGCAAATATTGGTTCAAACAACATCAGCTCCCACCCTTCAGTGGCCAGTTCAGCTCATCCCAGGTAGAAAACAGCATGTTGCAACACAGTCAAAACCTGACACGAAGAATTTCTCCTAACCAGCGGGGAAACTGGTTTGTGGTATTTGCTGAAAAATAAACTAACCACAATGACTCTGGAGTTGGAGCATGGCCTCAAAATTGACTCGTAGGTCTAAACAGGGGCTGAAAGCGTGTTTCTGGAAAGGCTGCCACAGCTCTCCAGGTATCTGTTAGGCCTTGGGAGCCACGGGGAATGCCGAGCTGGTCCCAGTCCACCGTCAGGCACGGACACGCTCGCAGAGTTGGCAGTCCCACGGTGCGGCTTACAGCTGCTGCAAGCCCCATGCCAACCCGGGCTCCAGGGGCGAGTGAGTGACTCTCTCTTCCAGGACAGACCTGGCATCGGGCAGGAGGGATGGGATTTCCCCCAGATGCTTACACTGACCAGGTCAGCCAGCTCCGCAGAAGCCCCCTGGCTTCTCCCTGCCACTCCTGGGTACCCGAACATCGTATCACTGAATGGTTTGTGTTGGAAAGGGCCTTTAAAGACCATCCAATTCCAATGCCCCTGCCCTGGGCAGGGACGCCTCCCACCAGACCAGGTTGCTCCAAGCCCCGTCCAGCCTGGCCTTGAACACCTCCAGGGATGGGGCAGCCACAGCTTCTCTGGGCAACCTGGGCCAGGGGCTCATCACCCTCAGAGTGAAAAATTTCTTCCTTATATCCAATCTAAATCTCTTTCAGTTTAAAACCATTGCCCCTTGTCCTGTCACTACAGGCCCTGGTAAAAGGTCTCCCTCCACCTTTCCTATATGCCCCTTTTATATATTGAAAGGCCTTCTCTTCTCCAGGATGAACGCCAACAACCCGCTCAGCCTCTCTCCACAGGAGATGTGTCCCACCCCTCTGATCATCTTTGTGGCCTTCTCTGGACTGGCTGTAGGTGCCCAGAGGTGGGGTTTCCCCAGAGCGGAGTAAAGGGGCAGAATGCGCTCCCTCGCCCTGCTGCCGACACTGCTGGGGATGCAGCCCAGGCTGCGGGGGGCTTTCTGGGCTGCAATTGCACAGTGCCAGCTCATGTCCAATTTCTCATCCACCAGCACCCCCAAGTCCTTGTCTGCAGGGCTACTCTCCGTCCTTTCACCACCCCAGCATCATCATTTCCCAACTCTGGAGATTGGCACCGTTGCCAGTTCAGTGCCGGTCTCAGTCTCGCATCCCATCCTGGGCTATCGACAGCGGAGCAGGGAAGATGGTCTGGGAAAACAGGTTCCCATCAGGCTGCTCTTTTGCCTACACCTGCTGCGTCATGACCTGTAAGGCCAGGACAGGACAAGAACTGGAGCCCAGCTTTCGCCGTTGACCACGCTGACGTCCTTGTCATGGGCAGGCTCCAGCCCTCTCCAAGCTACAAACTAGAAATTCCCATTTCTACAGGGAAACAAAGCAAGTCCTACAGACAAGCCCCATCCCACCTCAAGGTTTGATTGATTCCTTTCATTTTCTTCTCATTTTCAGTGCGTTTTCTCCTTAATACCTAAAGGTGAGCTGAGTCTTCATCACACAACTGCCAGCCTGGTGACCCCTGGGAACAGCAGCATTCGCTCCAACGGCCTCCACTGGTGGATAGGAGCACCTCTGTGGAAATCACTGCTCCAAGGAGTTGGGTACTGGTGTGGTGCCTTGATCACAGCTTTCCCTCTCCCTGGTTAATATTTTCCCCACACGCACACAGAACCAGAGCTCGGCTCCAGGCTCTGTTCAGCTGCGTTGGCTCCAGGATGAGCTCTGCTGTGGGGAGCAGCCAAGCACCATGACAAAGCCAAGCCCTCTCCCAGACAGTTGTGCCAGCTCTAACTTTATCCCAGACCAATTACAACAAATGTCCTTTCCTTAGGACACAACCAAAACTCCAATCCAGCCTCATCTTAACCACAAACCACAGTGTGGTTTGCAGTAGTAAGGGAGATGTAGAAATAAGGAGTATTATTTTACCTTCAATTTTACTTAGCGTGGGGCCCAGCCCTGTTCTTTTCTTGGGGTTCGGATGTGTTTATGCATCTCCAGTGACCCGTGGTTGGTCAGAGGGTGTGTTAATTTGTATTCCTTAATCAGTCACGTAATTTTTAGCAGCATCCTCTTTCTGAAAACACAACAGCCGGGATCCATAGTGTTGCAATACAATGAACTTGTGATATGTAATAATAATTCATCTTGTTTCATGGAGACACACACTATAGAAGACTTGAGGCTTTCTAGATAACAAGGACAAAGTCAGAGAGGCAGCAGCTTAGCTCTGTCCTTTCTGGTAAAGCTGCTCCTTCTTGCATGAGCCAGAGTATTGATCTCTTACCTCGAAAGACAACAAGAATTGCCATCATTAGTGTGAATTGGCCTGCACTGTTCAATCTCAGCTTAGTCAGCCAGATACATGCATTGGGGCATGGGAGGAGCTCTCTGTTTTGCACAAAACCGTGCATCCAGGCAGTGAGGAATGGATCTAACCAGAACTTGTAGAAGCTTGTGTGCGTATTTAGTGAGAGAGGGAGGACCCACTGTGTGAATAAGCACGCATTTTTCTAACACAAAATTTGGAAAAGCAGTTGTCTGATAAGCGTTCTGGGGAAGAAGTTGGTTGCACCAAGAAGTTTGTTCCTCCTGGACTCCAAAAGGAAGGCATTTTGCAGCTGGAGGCCACCCAGAATACTTTGCCTTTTCCATCCAAGCCTTCCCTTGATGGCATGTACTCCTCAGAAAGGAGCATCTTGGAGGCCTGTTGGGTCCTTTGGAGATCAAGGTCTCACCCTTCAAGCCCAGGTGGCCTATAGGACATATCACCAATCTGCTGTGCTTCTGCCACTGGCTACCTCAAAGGCAAGCTGTGCGTTGGAAGAGTTTTTTCTCCCCAGAGCTGCTCTGCGAGAGGCTGGAGCACTGGATCTTGGCCACAAGAGAGGCAAAGCCACTGAAGGAGAGGCCCCAAGATGGGCACAGACCAGGAGGTGAATGGAAATCCACCATGGAGAAAGGTAGGATTTGGTAGCATCAAAAGGAGGTATAGAAACTGCTCTTGTATGTAGCCAGTGACTTTCCAGATGACTAGTGGCTGGACATCTGTACATCCAGGAGGTTACTGGTAAAGGGTGGAGGACAAGAGGTAAACATTAAAATCTATTGCAATGCAAGCCTCTTCCTTCACCCCTGGATTTGCTGTGATGCCATCTGGGAGGGCAAGGGAAAGAGGTGTGGAGTGAAACCCACCCATCACATCCATCCCCTTGGCAGATACAGAGGGTGAGTGCTTCGGGGACGAGGTGCAATTTGAGAGGAGAGAGAGGAGCAGTGAGTGGGCCACGTAAAAAAGGCTGTGAACCATGTGCAGAAGGCAAGATAGCATGGGCTTTCCCAGCAACTGCTCTTCTGTTGCTTAAACAATCATTTATGTTTTCCAAGCTTTCTTCTGCATCTTTCCCCTCCATCTGTCATGTGGCAAAAATACCTTTATCTGCTCTGGATAGTGTTGTAACTACTTAGTTTATGGAGTTGAGATGTCCAACTATTTTCACCATTATTTATGTGCTCAGATATCTTTGATTTTTCAGTGGCACTGCAATTTCTAAGTTCTCTTGGGATATCTGTTAAAAGAGGTATTTTCAAAAAAAGCTACGGAAGAACCATGTGGGACAGCCTCTTGCGAGCCCTTGTACCTCTTCTTCCTATGGATGGGGACATTGCTAAGGCTACCCCGAGTGAGGCAAGGATTGGTGAGACCCACGGGGAGCTGGTGATGGGTTTCAGTGGCATTTACAGAGGAGAAAGACCTTGGAGGGCCACAGCTTGCTGGAGTAAATATGGATGGGAGATCCTTTAAAAGGGAAGGAAGGCTTGCGGTGGGAGCAAGTCATTCCATCTCCAATTGCAGTGTGTTTGGAGGTGCTCTGGACACAAGAAGTGCTGCTTTTCTGGGAAAGCAGGGTATGAAGGGATGAGAAATAGGAACTAGCCATGCTGAGGGAACTGCTGAAGATGATGCTGAAATAACCAGCATGGCCATGAGTGCCTCTCGCTCAGCCTGTAGGGACCTCCAGCAGTCAGAGTCACAGGTAGGGCAGGCTCACAGTGCCACAGTGGAGGTGGTCATTGACTGAAGGTCTCCAGCAGCCCCCTTCCCTGGGTCACTTTGTAGAGCCATATCCTTGACCTGAGACTGGGCTCCCACCTGCACTGAGGCCATTCTGGCCACGACCACCCACTGTGCCCTGAGCCTGCTGGGAGGAGGGAGAAGAGCCAACCCAGGGTGCTTCCAGCCAAACTCAGCCAGGAGCCCACTGCGGGCAATCCCACGGCACTGCTGCCTGGAGGGTGCAGGCAATGGGAGAGGAAGAACCTGTGCAGGGGATCCAGAAGATCACAAAGGGTGGCTGGTTGCTCTTGAGACCAAGCCTGGGAGCTGGACCTCACCGCTGGCTTCCTACAGAACTCCTGTAGCTTGTGTTGGGTGGACATGGTGGGCGGACCATCCCCAGCAGATGCTGTCTAGGGATGGTGCTAGGGCTTGTGGGCTAGCTGATGTGGTCCAGGGACTCTCATGTAGTGTGCATGTGCCAAAGTCAACCTGAAGCTGGTCTTGTAGCCTTGCAGCAAAGATCGGGACATTGAACCTGGGACAACATCACGAAGGCAGACCTTTGTAAAGCTAGACATTTACCTCTGGTCCTGGCTGCAGGGAGATAAATCAGGAGTGATACAATCGGATGGAGAGGTTTTGCAGAGGAAGGGGGAGGAGGGTGACTGCTAACCTCGGCATTTCTTCCCGGGTTCATCCCAAGAACTCAACAAAGCTGCAGCATGATGTTTCCTTCTGGCTGCAGGGCACTTATCGAGCTGTCTGGTCACTGCCTTTGACTTTCTTTGCCTGTGCAAGAAGCTTGCCAGATCATGTGGAAGGAACATTTACTGCCTTTCAACCCCGTTGCTGTTGCCAAGAGAGTGCAAGGGAACGGGCAGGCACTCCGGGTGCTGCAAGCCAAAGGGCGACGGGCACAGCGGCAGCAGTTACCGGCAAATATGCAAAACTCGGGGCTGGAGCCAGCCCCAAGCAGGGACTTTCTGAGATTAGGCTGTGCAAGGCAGGCGGTGGCTAGCACAAAGAAAATAGCCCCTCCTGTGGCGTTTCAGCCCGCAGGGGAATTCGAATGTCACAACTTGGGAATTTTCCATCTGAAGCCCCTTGTAAAATGAAAAGCACCTTGCCCTGCTCCGACTCCTGCCGGCAGAGGGGTTCAGTGCCAAAGTGAAAGGCTTCCTAAAAATGGGCTGATCCAGGGAGGGGGGCGATTTAGGAGCTATTGAGAAACAAGGAAGGACAAACAGCGTTAGGTCATTGCTTCTGCAAACACAGCCAGGGCTGTTCCTCTATAAAAAGGGAAGAAAGCGGTTCCAGAGCCATCACAGACTTGGAGGGGACAGTCTGTGACCAAGGCTGCTGCACCCCCTCCTCGGCACCTCACTCCCTGCTCAAGTATGAAACTCGTACTCTCTACTGTGCTGTCCTTCGGGATAGTGGGTAAGTGTCTGCTGAAAGCAGTTTTTTGGGGAAAGGAAGAGTCAAAACGTCCCAGGACCCAAGGCTTTCCCCCTAGGCGAGGCTGTTTTAGAGCTGCAGGACCCAGACAGCTATTAAATAAAAGCAAAGGAGCACCTGCCAGATGCTTTGTTTTGGCAGCTGTGGATCTCTGTCAACAAGAACAGTGTTTTGAGCATTAACGACAGCAGCTTTTTCCTTGGGACAGTCCATGGAGGCTGGAGGGAAGCTGCAGATCCCCGCAGCAAGCTGCTGAGCAGCCGGCTGGCACGGAGGAGGGATGCTCGGCACGCACCGCCGGGGAGGAAACTGCTTGGGAGAGGCTCCCTGCTCCTGCTGCCGCAGGGCGAAGGGAAACATCACCCTCCGGCCAACTGCTGTGCCGGAAGAGGAGCGGGGGTTCAGCCAGGGGGGGAGAAACTAGAGCAGGACCTGCCTGCCAAGCCTGCATGTGTGTTGGGTTAAACCTGAAGGCAGTGGCAATAGAATAGAGCTTAAATAACGGAAGACTCCGCATGGTTCCCCCCCTGCTCCTGCGCTGCTCCATCCTGCTGCTGCTGCTGCTCTTTGCTCGGGCTCCTGTGTATTTTCTGCCTAAATCGTGGTGCTGCAGAGCTGGCTCTGCTTAAAGCAATTATTTCTCTCACTGCTTGTAGTTTTGGCAGGCGACGGGCAGGTGGCCACGGCAAGGAGATTGCTGCCATCTGCACCTGACCTGGGGACCGCCGCCTGGAAAGGGAAAGAGGGGTCCCCTTCTTGGAGTAGGCAGTGGGTCTCATCTGATCCCCCTGGAAGCGCGGTGGTGATTAATGTCCTCTGGTGGGAAGTGCTCCCTGTGCTGCTGGCATCGGAAAGTCCTCGAGCACTTTTGATGAGTGCTACCATGCAATGATGTCTCATTAACGGTGAAGAGTCCCTCCTCCTCCTTCCCTGCACGGAGGGAGCCAAGAGGTTGCCCAAAAAGCTCTGCAGCAGACATCGTGGCACTCGGGCTCCCATTGCCTTCCCACTGTCCACCCGTGCAGCCACAGAGAGTCCCTCAGGAGGTTCCCGTCCAGCCTCTGTCCAGGGCAGGATGGTCATCACCACTAGATTAAGGTGACCGTGGCTTTGTGCAGCCCAGATTTGAAAAACATAAATGATGGCAGTAGAAATTAAGGCTGAGGATTCTCCCTGTGGCCAAATTCAGCATCTCCACTGGGAGGAGGGGAGGTGTCTGCTGGCAGAGTTATGGCTTAAAAATGAAGAGAGAATATTTCAGAGGTGAAAGGGAAAGCGGAAAGACCACAGGTTAATCTGGAGACATTGGAATGAAATGTGCCATGGAGGGTTTGGAGGGCCTCTCGGTCTGCACGGTCCTGCCAGGACAGAGTTAAGGTGAAGTGTGCAGCACGGGCTGGCCACATACTTCAACTGCAAGTTTCCAATGTTTCTGGTGTTTAGGTTGCTGAAGGAGACATGAACCTGTGTCCACCTGAGGTCTTTGCTTTGTTAGTCTCCCAGAGCGTCCAGTCAGCTGAATTTACTGGTTGGGGGACTCTTAGGAGAGAGGACTGCGGAGGTGGGATGACATCTCTGTTACTGGGTGTAGTGGAGGAGGTGAGACATAAAGAGACAGTTAAATATATCAGATCATCTGGCTGCCAAGGAGGTCATGTATGGCAACATACTGAATATAGTCTGGCTGCTCTCTCTCTGGGCTTGTTTGCAAAGACACTGCTTGAATGGACCCCCTTTTCTCCCCCTTTTCGCGAAGTCGTGGGTTTGATTTCTGTTGATTTGTTTTCCTTCTCCCGTGGAAGTTGCCGTGAGCTCAGGCTGCTTGAATCGCGATGCTGTGCAGGACAACTGTTACCCGGGGACAGAAATGATCCTCCCAGATGTTCCTGAAGGTGCACATGTCAGGCAAGAAAGAAACGGTCTTCCTGCATGACTTAGGAGATGTGCAAGGGAGATCCTGCACCCAGCCATCACCTGAGGCCAGGACTGCAGGGAACCAGAGATCGTGTATTCAGAGAAGCTTTTTCTCTCCACGTGGTGCCTTTTTACCTCTCTCAGACTATTTGTTTCTGGTTCTTTCTACAGCTCTGTGTTTTGCTGCTCCTCCCAAGCCGAACATCCGATGGTGCACAATATCTGTAGCAGAAGAGAACAAATGCAATAGTCTAAGGGACCTCATGCAACAAGAGAGTGTTGCATTGAGTTGCCTGCAGAAAACAACGTACCTCGACTGCATAAAAGCCATTTCGGTGAGTGGGCAGCAAATATCCGTGCTGGGCGCTGAGGGTGTTTCAGCAGCCTGGAGAAGGTTGGGGTTTCCTTTGAGTCATCTGTGATCCCTCTGTAGAGGAGGACTCACCCACAAGGATCCAGGAGAGACTCCAGGGAAGCATTTTCCCTTGTGTGTCCCTGCTCTTTGTTTATCGATGGAAATCTTTTTGTTGTTTAGAATAACGAAGCAGATGCCATTAGCTTGGACGGCGGTCAAGTTTTTGAGGCAGGCCTTGCCCCCTACAAGCTGAAGCCCGTAGCTGCTGAGGTCTACGAACAAAGTGGAGGTACGTTTTCATGCAGTATTTTTAAGCCAAGTGGTGGTAACAAAGTAGAAGTGCAAAGGCCACCCTTTCCACACAGAGCTCCCACATTATTACTCCGAGTTGTTCAGCCTGGAGAAGAGAAGGCTCCGGGGACACCTTATTGTGGCCTTTCCGTAGTTCAAGGAGGCTTACAAGAAAGACAGGGAGGGACTTTTTAGCAGGGCCTGTTGCAATAGGACAAGGGGTAATGGCTTTAAACTAAAAGAGGGAAGACTTAGACTAGATACAAGGAAGAAATTTTTTATGATGGGGATGGTGAGCCCCTGGCCCAGGTTGCCCAGAGAAGCTGTGGCTGCCCCATCCCTGGGGGTGTTCAAGGCCAGGTTGGACGGGGCTTGGAGCAACCTGGGCTGGTGGGAGGTGTCCCTGCCCAGGGCAGGAGGGTGGACTAGATGGCCTTTAAAGGTCCCTTCCAACCCAAGCTGTTCTATGATTCTATGCTTATTTCTGCGGTGTGTCTGAGATATTGCCCCTGGCTTCCAGATCCCAGAGGGGAAGGGATGGGGGGCAGTTACACCAAAATGTGACTATCGCCCATGGCCATAGAGTCACTGCAATGGAAAGGAGGAGAGCCAGTCCTCCATTTCTGACATTAGCTGTGAGGAAAGTCACTGATCCCACGATAATGCAGTGGCCATGGAAGGAGAGCACCATGAGCAGAAACCATGGTTGTCCTGAAGCGTGGCATAAAAATTATGCTTGTCCCAGAGATCTGCTTTCAGTGACCTTGACGGATGTGGGTAAAACACCGAGCTAGTTAGCACAGATAACCTGTATCTCTCCCTGCGAAGTCATGAAGGCAAAAAAAAAAAAAAAGATTGAAGAGGCAACAGCATTGCCATTAGTGGTTGTGGAAGAACACCCAGTTGAGACTACTGAGGCAAGAGGTGTAGGCTATGCCCAGAAAAAAAGAAAAAAAGCATAAAAAGTTCTCTGCAGCAATCCCTTCTGATAAGAATTAGCTCTGTTGCTCCATCCCTGCTCGCTTTCTGTACTGTTCTTCATCTCTCCCATCTTTCTCTTGGGAGCTGGACAGATGTTATTTCTCCATTTTTGTCTTTCTTGCCTCATGCAATCCCACCGTGGTCAAAGCCCCCAGTCTCTTTTGACCTCTGTCCTGGACTTCAGCCTGTTTGTACACAATATTCAGGATCAAAGAAACACCACAGAGTCGTTCCCAAAACGGTAGCTAAGAAAATACAGATATTAAATGGAAGGCTGTGGTCTCTACCACCCCCAAACTTAAGTCACTTGCGTATCATGTGGTGGACTAGGTATAATTTTAAAGACTAAATGTGGAATTTCATTCTCGCAAGGCTTACATGTGTGCTTCAGTGGGCAACGGCAATTGAGAAAAGACTTGCCAAAGAAGATTTGCCAAAAAGGCTTCTTGAAGCATTCTTATAAAATGATGGGCACGTCTGACATCTGTCCAGTGGCAAAGAATTTTGCATGTAACAGTATTTTCAGGTCACTTATTATTACAAGTTGTAATGTGCATCGTTGGTTCAATATTAACAGTGTAGCTTATCCCTAAGAAAATGGGAAAACTACGAGTGTTCAAACAAAGTTGCTAATTATTTGGAAGTGCAGCACTTTATTCTCTGAAACTGGGGGTTTGGCAGGATTTGAAATGTTCCTAAATCCTGCTTTTTCCTGCGCTGCAGGCTCCACAACCAGTTACTATGCTGTGGCCGTTGTGAAGAAGGGAACAGGCTTCACAATAGATGACTTACAGGGCAAGACCTCCTGCCACACGGGCCTGGGCAGGTCCGCTGGCTGGAACATCCCAATTGGGACACTCCTCCACCGGGGAGACATCAAGTGGCAAGGCAAAGACTCCGGCTCCATCGAGCAAGGTGAGGTGGGAAACGGCGAGATAAACAGGCTGACGTTCAGGGATGGTGGTACGATGAAACCGATGTTGCCCTGTCTTCTGTGGAGGTCCAGAGGTGGCTCGCAGAGCAGTCGAGTCACCGACATTCTTTATGCATACCCTCCCTTCCAGCTCTTTGTAAAAGTGAATTTTAGACTAACTATTGCTTCTTTCTCATCCATAGCGGTGGCCAACTTTTTCTCTGCCAGCTGCGTGCCTGGGGCCACCACTGAACAAAAACTGTGCCGTCAGTGCAAAGGGGACTCCAAAACCAAATGCTCTCGCACAGGACCTTATTCTGGATATTCCGGAGCTTTTCAGTGAGTGAAAGTTATTTTTCCTTTGGGGAAGTATTCTAGCCCTGACACATGCAAGTTTTCATTATACCAGGGAGGGCTGTGTTGTAATCAGGGGTCCTGAGGAGACTGAATTACAGAACAACTGGGACTGCTGGTAATTAAAGATCCAATTAGTAATAACCAGCAGGCAGCTAGTGGGAGATGAGAGCGGCAGCTGGGTTGTATAGTTTTGCACAGACCTAGGAGTACACAGCATTAGCATTGTGCTAAGTCTAACTAGGCCTCTTGAGCACTACTTCTCTGTCATTACAACCTCTTCCCTGCCAGCATAGCTTTTCTGGGGGGGGGAAGACAGCTCCTCTGTGGTTTTGGTTTGTGACGAAGCAATTTGCTGGAACAGGAGATAAGGAGCCACAATGTCTGTTTTTTTAACATCTTTTCTGTTCCTCCCTGCAGCTGTCTGAAAGATGGAAAAGGAGATGTGGCTTTTGTGAAACACACAACTGTTCAAGGTAGGCCTGTGAGATCACTTGTTTCTCTCCTTTCCAGTCCAAGCTCTCATTGCCAATCTGTCCTGCAATTAGTCTACACTATGCAGACTTTCATTCCTCTCCAGATTTGCCCCAAACCTCTTCTCCTTTCATCTCTAGAAACAAGTTTGGCACACTGTGGACTGACTCATCCTTGTTACTGAAAAATATGATTGTGGTGGGGTCCACTTTTTCTTCTGTGGCGTTCTTCTTTGAAGAAGGAAAACCTGCTTGTTTTAAGTTCAATGGTATTATGGTGGGTGCCACATCTCAGAGCCAGCTGTAACGTTAACCACAGCAAATGCAGGGTGAGCAACTGTGTAGGTAATTACACTCACCCATCCCTCTGGGAGGGATTTTTGGAGGGAATTCAGCCCACAGCAAGAGTTCACTAACTCTACAACTCTCGGAGACAGAAGATGGCCTGGCATGCCTAGGATCTGCAATGAGCTTAGTGGAGGGCCACCAAGATGGTCATGGGGCAGGGACACTTGACCTGTGAGGCGACGCTCAGCAGGGTGGGCTTGATCAGCCTGGGTAAGAGATGGCTTTGGGGAGACCTCAGAGCAGTCTGCTTGTGCCTACAAGGAGGTTACCAAGAAGGTAGAGCCAAGATCTTTATGGAGGTGGACGGTGGAAAGATGAGGAACAATAATCACAAACTGAAACAAGAAAGGTCTGGACAAGATACAAAGGGAAAGTTTTTTCCCCTTGAGGTCAGTCAAATAGTGGGACAGGTTGCCCGGGACAGCTGTGCACTCTCCATCCTTGGAGGTTTTCGATTCTTCGTAAGCAGCCTGGTCTGCTTTGCGCAGGTGCTTGGACTGAAGATCTTCAGAGGTCCCTTCCCACCTGAATTCTCCTGTAACCCTGTGATCTCTGACGTGGGCTCTGTTTTCAGCCTTGATGTACTGGCCTACTGGCCTTTACAGACCCCGTGCGGCTCCTGACCTGTTCAATACATTTGTATGGTGTTTGTAAATCTATTTGTATTTGTATCTATTCGTACATGCCTGGTTGTCTAGGCACTACTGCCACATAAATCCTCTTACTGTCGGGTTAGTTATGACAGAGACAGACATAATTCATTGCCTTTGTATGACCATGATGACTCCCAAACCCTCTTCTGTGAAGAATTCTCCCCTGAGCTTCCACAGAAATAAATTCACTACAAAGCTGCCCTGGACTGGCTTTTTTTTGGGTCTATTTTCATGGTGATGCAACTCATGGTTCCTCCCTTCTTCCAGAAAATGCCCCAGAGGAGAAGAATGAGTACGAGCTGCTCTGTCTGGATGGCAGCCGTCAGCCCGTGGACAACTACAAAGCCTGTCACTGGGCCAGGGTGCCTGCTCATGCCGTTGTGGCTCGAGATGACAACAAGGTTGATGACATCTGGAACTTTCTCTCAAAAGCACAGGTATCGTCTAGCTCTTCTTTCCTTCCCCTAGCATCCCCTCTTACGTCCCCTGGATTTGCTTGCTCTCTCCAGCTTTCCAAGCACTTTGGTACAGTCATTTGCTGATTATTTTCCCCATGGCAGGAAAAATTTGGCGTGGGCACAACCGGCGCCTTCCATCTCTTTGGGCCACCTGGCAAGAAGGAGCCAGGCCTCAAAGACTTACTTTTCAAAGACTCTGCTGTACGGCTGAAGCGTATCCCGCCTCTGATGGATTCCCAGCTCTACCTTGGCTTTGAGTACTACAGTGCCATCCAGAGCCTTCAGGAAGGTAGGCAGGACAGGAAATACTAATGTCGTGTCAGCGTGAGCTGCACTGAAGAGATGGGATCAGCAAATACATCCGGGAAAAGGGACACAATTTTTTCAAACACAGACAGTATTCTCTGCAAAATATTTCCTGTGAAAGGTATTATTAAAATCACACAACCTTCACAAAATTCACTTACATCCGCAAAAGGAATTTGTTGATGCCAAATAACACCATCACCGCACCGACAGAGGTGGAAAATTTACACACACGCTCCACCCCTTGTCCCTTCACCACGATCACAACAACAACAATTGCCCACGGTTATTCAGCCGGTGACAGGGATTGGGCATGGTCAAAACTGCTGTTTAGAAAAGCAATTTCTGGGACATAAGAGGAAGGAGCATCCCGGGACACCAGGTGCAGTATTGGCCACTTGAGGGAAACAGTGTCCTTTATTTCTGTCTACATTCATCAAGCTTTTACTGACGTCCTCGCTGGCTTTCTGAGAGACGAACATCCAACAAATGTCCCCACAAATCCACTTAGAATGTATAGTTGCTCAGAGATCTCTGTTACAGGCTCAGCATTTGTGGAAGGAGGTGCATGGACTTCATGTAGCACCAAAACAGATTATTCAAATGCCACTTCACCGAAACATAACCAGGTTGTATTTTTCCAGCTTGGTCTGGTCTTAGTCTCACGGTTGTCTGGGCCGTGAGGTCTGGAGAAATATTACAGGCAACAATACCAAGTACGATTAACGCATGGTGGTTTAGTGGTTGTGATGTTTTAGCTAACACGAATCTGCGTGAATGGCTTGTGTTAGGCAGAAATTCTCCTTTCTGGCCCGTAAGTTAATTTTCAGCTTAAGAATCATCCCTTCCTTTCACGCCAGCCCAGGGCTTTTTAAACAAGAATCCCTTGCAGAAGCAGGTTGGTGTGTACATTTTGTGGTTTCGTGGTTTCATGGCTGAGTCCCATGAAGTAGCTTGTTTGTAGCTTTATTGCTCAGCAGGGCTCTAAGGCTTATCCTTTTTTTCCTCCGCCGGTTTTACAGATCAGTTGAGCTCCAACCGCAGAGAAAACAAGACCCGGTGGTGCGCAGTAGGCAAGAATGAGAAGAGCAAGTGTGACCTCTGGAGTGTGATGAGCAACGGGGAGGTGGAGTGCATCGTGGCAGAAGACACCAAGGACTGCATTATTAAGATCATGGTATGGCTTTTTTTTTTGGCCTTTTCTTCTCCCTGTGAACCTTTCAGATGGAAAGCAGCGTTGCTTTTTTTCAGCCTGGGAATAGATGGAGCAGAGCAGGGGGCAGATTTTAAAACAAAATATTGGGAGCTTTGCAAAAAATGCCAGCGGGCAGAAACCACCCTCATCGCAGTGAAAAGGCTTCGCTAGTTTTTCACCAATTAACATTTTTCAAAAAATTTTAGTGGACAGTGTTCTATTTTGGAGTTTCCTAAATAAAAAGCAATTTTCTGATGTGAAGTAACTTTTTATTTGGAAAACGAAGGCAAAATACAAATTCTGTAAAATGCAGAGAAAAAATGGTTGCCTGCTTGGAAAAGGAGTGACTCCATAGCATAGAGGAGGATGCTGGTGGCAGCTCAGAGGGTTGGGTCAGTACCATGAAGACAACACAAAAGGGAAACTTGAAATGACAGGTGAGATAAAGAAATCTGTGTGGCAGGGAAGCAGGCTGGGAGAGACACACGCCTGAGCCTGCAAGTGCCTGGGGAGGTGAGCTGCTGCTGGAGGTGGTTACGAGCACACAGGAGCGATAATTTCAAAACTCCGTTTGCATCAGCGAGACCTTGTCTACCCACATGCTAAAAGATGGCCTCTCGTGTCCCTTTAGCCCCAAACCCTTCTCTCTTACATTAGAATCATAGAATGGTTTGGGTTGGAAGGGACCTTAAAGATCATCTTTAAGTCCAACCCCCCTGCCCTGGGCAGGGACACCTCCCACCAGCCCAGGCTGCTCCCAGCCCCATCCAACCTGGCCTTGAACCCTTCCAGGGATGGGGCAGCCACAGCTTCTCTGGGCAACCTGGGCCAGCGTCCCACCACCATCACAGCAAAGAATTGCATCCTCACATCTCATCTAAATCCACCCTCTTTGAGTATAACACCATTCCCCCTCGTCCCATGGCTCCCCTCCCTGATCCAGAGTCCCTCCCCAGCTCTTCTGGAGCCCCTTTAGGGACTGGAAGGGGCTGGAAGGTCTCCCCGGAGCCTTCTCTTCTCCAGGCTGAACCCCCCCAGCTCTCTCAGCCTGTCCTCCCAGCAGAGGGGCTCCAGCCCTCCCAGCATCTCCGGGGCCTCCTCTGGCCCCGCTCCAACAGCTCTGTGTCCTTCTGCTGTCGGTGCCCCAGAGCTGGAGGCAGCACTGCAGGGGGGTCTCCCCCGAGCGGAGCAGAGGGGCAGAATCCCCCCCTCGCCCTGCTGCCCACGCTGCTGGGGATGCAGCCCAGGCTGCAGGGAATTTCTGGGCTGCCAGCGCACATTGCTGGCTCGTGTTGAGCTTTTCATACACCAACACCCCCAAGTCCTTCTCCTCAGGGCTGCTCTCAGTCTGTTCTCTGCCCAGTCTGGATTTGTGCTTGGGATTGTCCCGACCCAGGTGCAGGACCCTGCACTTGGCCTGGTTGAACTTCTTGAGGGCCCATAATTGAGTGCAATTGAGTGCTTATGATCTGATTTCTGAAAAGTACTGGTCTGGGACAGCGTTGTTTCATTGCTGTGCCATTTTCTTTGCAGAAAGGCGAAGCAGATGCTATCAGCTTAGATGGAGGTTTTGTCTACACTGCTGGCGTGTGTGGCTTGGTGCCAGTGATGGGAGAAAACTATGACGGTAAGCACAGCCTGGGCTGCCCCTCTGGGTCCAGGGGGTGGGGGAGAGGCTGGCGCAAAAGCCTCCTTTTTATTCTAAAATTTAGAAGGCAGCCTCAGTGCTGCATCCTGCAGAAAACACACGGTGCTCTGAGGCAACTCTGCTCACTGCTGCGTGCCTCGTCTTTCCACAAAGGTGGAAGAGCCCTGGGACAGTGGGCATTGAGTCAAGAACGCAACGACCTATCTTCTTCATTTTAATCATACAATCATAGAATCATTTAGGTTGGAAAAGACCCTTGGGATCGCCGAGTCCAACCATCAACCCCACTCTACAAAGTTCTCCCCTATGCCATATCCCCCAACACCACATCTAAATGACTCTTAAACACACTCAGGGATGGTGACTCCACCACCTCCCTGACCACTCTTTCGGAGAAGAATTTTTTCCTAATGTCCAGTTTAAACCTACCCTGTTGCAGCTTAAGGCCATTCCCTCTTGTTCTATCGCTAATTGCCTGTGAGAAGAGACCAGCACCAACCTCTCTACAATGTCCTTTCAAGTAGTCGTAGAGAGTGATGACGTCTCCCCTCAGCCTCCTCTTCCTCAAACTAAACAATCCCAGCTCCTTCAATTGCTCCTCATAAGATTTATTCTCCAGGCCCTTCACCAGCTGCGTTGCCCTCCTCTGCACTCGCTCCAGCACCTCGGTATCTCTCTCATATTGAGCCCAATGCTGAGTACAGGGGGACAATCACCTCCCTCCTTCTGCTGGTCACACTATTTCTAATACAAGCCAGGATGCCATTGGCTTTCTTGGCCAGCTGGGCACACTGCTGGCTCATGTTCAGCCGCTTGTCAATTAGAACCCCCAGGTCCCCGTCATGATGTCTCTGTCCTTTAGCATCGGCCTCGGCAAAACTTGTTGGTTTAGCTCAGAGGAGCAGCTGGAGGCCGTGCTTTGTTCTGTTGACACACAAGGTGTTACCTGAAATAGTCACCTCCAGAAGTTTCTCCAGAAATTAGTGAGCTCAATCCTTTTGTGGATTTGCCGTATCTTTTATCTAATATCTTCTTCTTTTTCCCTCCCTCAGATTTCAGTCAATGCAGCAAAACAGAAGGAGAACCAGGTAATTACCGACAAGAGAGGGACAGAAAACAGTCTTGATGGATATAAGCAGAAAAATATATATGCAGTCATGAGTGGAGAATAAATGGCCAGTCTCCACACAGAGAGCCACTGTGTCCAATGTAGATATTCAACATTTGGGAGACAAATTTAGTAGTCAGATGGAAATTCTGGGTCTGCAAACAGATATCAAGGCAAAGCATGTGGCAGGGGCAGAGATTTGTGCTTAGTTGCTGCTGTGTGGAGCACAGTCACACCATAACGGTGCCAGGGCTGCGAACAGGGAAAGAAGGTCTGGGTTGTAGCATTAGGAAATTGTTCCTTATAGAAATGGGAAGAGGGAGAGAAGGGAAGGGTTTTGCCCCTTGCTAAAGAGGGGATAAGAAATCGTGAGGGGATAAGACATTATGTGTGTTTTGCTATAGCCTTCTTGCATACCCAAGTGTCAGAGTTTTGGGGGACAGGGAAATGTCAGGGATAACAATTTCCCAGGAGCATGGTGGGAATAGGTGCATCACACCTGCAAACTCTTCTGTGGTCGCTGCCTGGCAAATTGTTTATAAGCGCAAAGTATTTCTGCTGCGCGGTTCATAGGTGGCCTCTCCCAAGTGGAGCCAATGCTCTCCTAAGGGAGCAGGGTGGGATCCTCGGGTCAGCCCTTAATTCTCCTCTGTTTTATCTTCTGAAAGCATCCTACTTTGCTGTGGCTGTTGCAAAGAAATCAGACAGCGATATCACATGGAACAGCCTGCAGGGCAAGAAGTCATGTCACACCGGTGTCGGGAGAACTGCTGGCTGGAACATCCCCATGGGCTTGATTCACAACAAGACGGGGAACTGCAACTTCGGTGAGTCGGGTTTTGCATCCGTTTCTTCAAGCTGGGAATCCGCTTGCAAAAATGTTTTCCCATCCTTCGTCCGATCTTCCAAGTTTCTTGTGCCTCAAAGATCCCCACCTGGAGGTGGGAAATGGAGAAGTCTCTGTTACTTAAGGTTTCACTGAGCAAAGTTTTAGGCTGTTGGTGACTGCATCAGGGTAGGATACGGCACACCAGCTGTCCCGGGGGGCTTTGCTTTCTTTTCGCATCTCTCCCCTTCCCTTTGCAGCAGCCCAAAAGGTATTCCCAAAAAGGGAATACAGGCTGGCCCAGGTATAGGGGGCCTGGTGCTTGGGCAGGGTGTGGAGCAGGGGTAAAGGATGGGTTTATGAATCTCAGAAGGGAGGGGAAGGGCTGAGAAAAGGGGACAGAGGTTGATCTTCGTTCAAGAAATGTAGAGGGACTGGTGTGACTGTCTGAGAATAAGGAGGTAAAAGTCCGCGTTGGCTCTGGGACTTTAGAGATTGTTCAGATCAACTTCTACATCCTACTTTCAATCGGTGAGAATTACAGTCCAACCAAAATAATCTGGAAATATTATTGACCAAGGCAAATTAAGCATGTAATTATTAAAAGGAAATCTCTAACCGCAAGAAGATACCAATGTCAGTAAGTTGTAGACTCAGCCTCTCCATCCTCCTGCCTGCCTTGCCCACTGTCCCTTCTTCCCCCAGAGCTCTGGCATCGCTGCCAAATGCAACTCAGCCGATCCCTAAAGGCTGTGGAGGCTTGGGCTGGCTCTGCATGAGCTAGGAGAGGTTTGCAGCAAAAACATCCTGCTTTCAACGCCAAGAGAGTGCCTATTGCAATTGAGCCTTAGGCCCCGCTTCATTATCAATAATAACAAGACACAAGTCTCACAGTGAAAACTGGATGCATGCGATTTGCTGTCCACTGAATCGTGCTCCTTCTCACGGCCTGTATCCAGCTCCCAGGGACCGCTAATACAAATCCAGCACGAGAACGTGTTATTAAAAGAAAACCTAACTTTTCAGTGCAGGAAAAGTGAATTTTTTTCTATTCCTGCCTTCAGACGAATACTTCAGTGAGGGCTGTGCTCCTGGGTCTCCTCCTAACTCCCGCCTCTGCCAACTCTGCAAGGGCTCAGGGGGGGTCCCACCGGAGCAGTGCGTTGCCAGCAGCCATGAGAAATACTATGGATATACGGGAGCTTTCCGGTAGGTGGTGGGAACACTCCAGGCACTCTCAAATACCCTGGGGCTAATCACAGAGGTTATGGGTAGATCACATACGGAGTACAGACTCATGTTGATGCTGATTTGCTGACCACCTCTTTTTCTCCATTACAGTATTGAAGTATATAAAGTAATATTACACTGAGTCTGTAATATTATACATAAGCTATTTTTTTTTTCTTTATGCAGCTTCCTGCAAAATGAAGTAAAATGTTCCCATTCTGTAAAACTAATGTCCTGGTGCCCCCGGGTAAACCTGGAGAGACACAAGCATTTTGGCCAGACCTCTTACAATGCCAGCAGGGCTACACTTTTAACTCAAATAAAGGGTGCTAAAAGATGGGGACCCGCAAACAGTACTGCTGCTAGACACTCCCTGCTAAAAATACTGCTTGCCTTAGTTAAAATGAGCCTTCCTCTAAAAAGTCCAGAGACCAGAGGTCAGCCCCCGTGCCACCTCCTCTGTATCCACTCAGTACCAGATTGAGTCTAGGTAATTCATGCTGTGAGTGAATTTAAAAAGGGAATGAATCTTGTTTCATTTACATCAAAAGACTGTGTTTCAGATATCCTTAACATAGTCATGGCAGGGGTCCTAGACCTGGGTGTCCTCGGAGATTAATTTTACAAAATAAGACATAGGTCAGAATCAAATCTGTGGGAAAGGGCCAGGATTCAAGCATCCACGTCACTTGCCGTTCTTTGTACTTCCCAGGTGTCTGGTCGAGCGGGGGGATGTGGCCTTTGTTAAGCATTCAACTGTGCAGGAAAACACTGACGGTACGTGGTTATTCTGTTGTGCGGGTTTTGGCAGGGCTGCCTTCCCCTGTCTGCATTATTTTTGTTGCCAGTGCAGAAGGTAATATCAAGCTTTACCTGCTCGTCCCGTCCATCTCACCCCTCCCGCAGGGGGAGCAGAATTCAAGCGTCAGCACGTGCCATCTGCCCAGAGACGCTTCCCTGCTAACTATCGTTTAATTTCAGCTGCACAATTCTTCAGGTGGTCCCTTAACCCCAGGCTTCTGCCTCGACACCTTTGCGCAGTGCTCGAGCTCCCTGCTTGCCTGAAAATTAAAAGTTCGCTTCACATTTCTGAAAGCAGCGGCTGAATTTTTTTCCACGCATTTGGGAAAAAAGGCAAGGAAGGAGATATAACTAAATCTTCCAGCCTGCTCTGAGAGTCTGACTCATCCTGTTGACTTTCCTGAGTTTTACTTACTGCCTCCTTTGTACCTGCCAAGTGTCCAAGTGCCAGCGCACATGCAGGCAGGGACAAACCTCTTGCTTGAATGTTGTGAGGCTGGCGTTCTTCTGCTACCCAAGATCTCTGAATCTCCAAACCAATTCTCTTTACAGGCAAAAATAAAGAAGATTGGGCCAAAGATCTGAAAATGGACCAATTTGTGTTGCTGTGCCCTGACGGGCGACGGGCAAATATCATGGATTACAGAACCTGCCACCTGGCCAAAGTTCCTACCCATGCTGTGGTCGCGCCTCCTAAGAAAGCAAAGAAAGTCAGTGAGATGCTGCAGAGACAAGAGGTCAGTAGTGCTGACAGCAGAAGAAATGTTCTGGGGTTGTTTTCATGCGGCGTGTTTGCATTTTTAGAGCAATGATGCTCCAAGTTTCCCTGAGTCAGCATGATGTGGAAGATTTTAACTTACCGATATGGGGTGACAGCTTTGTCCCTTAGCCTCCCCCTTCCTCCGTCCCTTTCGAACTGCTCTTTCTCCTCTGCCACCTTAGCAAATACACCTTTAGGTAATGGCTGGATCGTAGCGGTTGCTGTTGTCACACCATACTTGTGTGACGTGAGATTATCACCTCCTTCTCAGGCTATGCTCTTGCAGGTGTGTTTTGGAAGCTCCTCTGGGCTGCCTGGTCTCTAACCCAGGTGGGTCAGGCACAGCCCCGAGAAGAGAGTGGCCTCCCTGCGCTTACAGCTACTGGTGTAAATGTAACCAGGTTAAACCCGCTCTCTTTGATTTTACACTGAAAATGTTAATATTTGCCCCACCGTCTGGGTCTGCTGAGAGGCGCTTGGGAAGTCAGCTCCTTTTGCTTTCAAGGCATGGCTGAGGCATGGGACCTGCTGGCAGCATCTGCCGATGGGCTCTGCAGGTAGTGAGCTGTTAAAACGGAAAAAAGTTGTTTTGACAGTCTCATTCTGCCACTGAGAGATCCCTCATCTAACCACACGGACAGAAGAGTCAATCCTAACTTTCTGGAGCTTGGCGGGGGGGTCCCCTGGATGATGATGAAGAACGAGAACTAAGATTCCTACCTGTACAAGCCGAATTTTGCCATCTTTCTACTTTTTACATACACTTACTTCTTCGTGCCTTTATTTCAGAAACGGTTTGGACCAAAAGGAATCGAGGAAGACAGGTTCAAGCTGTTTGAGTCTAAAACCAAGGATCTTCTGTTTAAAGACTTGACCAAGTGTCTGGTCAAACTCCGTGATGGAATAACGTACAAGGAATTCCTCGGAGATCAATACTACGCTTCAGTTGCCAGCCTCAATACCTGCAATCCATCAGGTAACCGTAGCGGCCCCGGGAAGAAGTCTGGGAATTGCAGTTCTTAGCCTCACAAGCACGGACAGCTTCTTCTGTAGCTGTCCATTTAATTTTTTAAAGCAAAATGAGGATAACTCATGAAGATGCTAGTGTACTTTTCTTAAAGTTCCTGGGATGAACTGAAAACAGTCTGGAAGGCTGCTGCCCTGGCATCAAAGGCAATCAAAGATTTTTTTCTCACCTTTAGAAAATATTCAGTTTGAGAAACAGTGAAACGAACTCACCCTGTCCCATCAGTGTGTGTTCGGTGCTTAATACACATGTTTTTCTGGCACACTGAAGATATTTTCCACGCAATGACGCTGTTGGCATGGCTGGGACGGGAGTGTTTAAAGGCAGGATCTGAACTTCTCCCCGTCCTTTCCCTTTTCAGATCTCCTCCAGGTGTGCACCTTCCTTGAGGACAAGTAGCGAGATGGGAAGGACCCTCACTGGAAGGGGGGAAACTTCAAGCCATGACTCCTCTCGTGCCCTCAGCACCGAACACCGACCTGCGGAGGGCCCGCTGCCTTCACTGCTTTCTCTGCCCTTCCTCATCACTCTGAAAGTGGCTGTTTAAGACCTTACTGTTCTCTGCTGCCATCACAGCAAGAAATAAAATCTCAAATCTAAATGGGTGTCCTGAGATCTTTCAAAACGGTCCTTAAGCCCATCCTTTCCTCAGTACCTCTCCCTGTAGGACAGTGCCACGTACCAACCTGGCTATTGCCACTTCAGGGTTGTTAGAGAAATTTGTTTCAACATTTGGCAAAGCAAACATGGATTAAACGTGCCCTAGAGCCCAATTAACAGATATTTTGGACTCTCTGTGCTTTTGCTTCACACAGGTTATCCCATTATCTCCCCAGCAGATGACAGTTGCCCAGTGTGGTTGGGACACAGGAAGAGGAGAGTGTTTATGTCAGGGAAGCTGAAGGGTGGAGAAGGAAAACAAAACAAAACAAAACCAAAATATTCAGTGGTTGTAAGATGGAAGGTGTGAATCAACACGCCCTGGCAATGTGCGCTGGCAGCCCAGAAAGCCCCCACAGCCTGGGCTGCATCCCCAGCAGCGTGGGCAGCAGGGTGAGGGGGGGATTCTGCCCCTCTGCTCCGCTCGGGGGAGACCCCCCTGCAGTGCTGCCTCCAGCTCTGGGGCACCAACAGCAGAAGGACACGGAGCTGTTGGAGCGGGGCCAGAGGAGGCCCCGGAGATGCTGGGAGGGCTGGAGCCCCTCTGCTGGGAGGACAGGCTGAGAGAGCTGGGGGGGTTCAGCCTGGAGAAGAGAAGGCTCCGGGGAGACCTTCCAGCCCCTTCCAGTCCCTAAAGGGGCTCCAGGAGAGCTGGGGAGGGACTCTGGATCAGGGAGGGGAGCCATGGGACGAGGGGGAACGGTTTTTCACTGGAAGAGGGGAGATTTAGATGAGATCTGAGGAAGCAATGCTTTGCTGTGAGGGTGGTGGGATGCTGGCCCAGGTTGCCCAGAGAAGCTGTGGCTGCCCCATCCCTGGGGGTGTTCAAGGCCAGGTTGGACGGGGCTTGGAGCAACTTGGTCTGGTGGGAGGTGTCCCTGCTCGTTGCAGGGGGGTTGGACTTAAAGATGATCTTTAAGGTCTCTTCCAACCCAAACTGTTCTATGATTCTATAAAGTAAATCACTCGATCCTATATCTCATCTGGCTGGATCTGAGTCATTTCGACCAGGCAGTGTTCCTAAAACACAGAAGTATATCGATGGGGAGAGTCCAGGCTTAGACTTCTGTTTTGAAAAAAAATCTAGGACTTACTTAGAAACATGTGTATTTTGGTATAGTCTGTCTGAAGTGCTGCTGACCTGAAAACAAACATGTAGATAGGCAGCCTGACTCTGGTCCATGGTGAAAATAAAAAGTTAAGACAAAAAGGTCTGCTGAGGCTCTCTGCTTCAGAGGAACAGAGTGTGGAGCAATCCAGCAGGTCCTGACCCTGTTGTCAAGGCAGGCACGGAGAAGCTGCTGAGGGCAGAAAGACGCTAAGAGCTTCTGGCTTTGAGGGAATGAATACTATGATGGGCTCAGTGATGATTTTTGGATGCTTATGGTATGTGTCATGAGAAGTCCACTAGCCTGACTGCAGATCACCTTGGAATACAGAAATGTAGAGTGTGATGGGAAGCAATGACATTTTGTTCCTCACATTTACATAGGATGAAGTACACTGGACAGGTGGCTTTTTTAATCTGTTCTTGAAAACTAGCAAAGAAATAGATACAGTGCCTCTAAGAGGCTACAACCAGCTATGGCTACAGTTAGGAAACTTTCCCCAAGAGCAGCTGCATCATTTGCACTCCACATCAAGTGTAACCCCTTGTCCCATAAGTAGAGGGCATGGAAAGAAGGAACCTCACTAGAGTATCACAGAGCAACTCCAGTGGGAGGGGACCTCCGGGGGTCTCAAGTCCAAACTCCTGCTCAAAGAAAGGGGTCAACCAGGTTGCTCAGGGATTGACCCAGTCAGGCGCTGAGAACCTCCAAGGATGGCGATGCCGTGACCTCCCCGGGCAACCTGTCCCTCTGCTTGAGGGAAAGAAATTTCTCTCCTATCCACTCTGAACCTCTCTCATTTCAATGTACTCCCATTGCTCCTCATCCTGCACCACTGTGAAAAGTCTGTCTCCCTCTTCCTGTTGCCTGGAACAAAATTGTCCATCACTTCTCCAGGCTCAACAAGTCCTGGTCCCGCAGCCTCGCCCCCCAGGGCACGTCTCCAGCCCCCTGACCATCCTGGTGTCTCTCTCCTGACCTTGCTATCGTTCATGGATGTCTTGCTTCAACTGGGGCGGGGGTGCCAAAACCAGACACATTTGGCCAAACATCTCAAGATGTTTGAGTCTCAAACCAAGGACCTGGTGCTGAGCTGAGGGGGGTGATTGGTCTCTTCTCCCGAGTAACAAATGATAGGACAAGAGGAAACGGCCTCAAGTTGCGCCAGGGGAGGTTTAGGATGGGTATTAGGAAAAATTTCTTCACTGAAAGGGTTGTCAAACACTGGAACAGGCTGCCCAGGTGTGGTTTCGGCCAGGCTGGCCACTGAAACAAATGACAGAGTCCTCCTCGGATGCCGGCCGTTGAAGGAAGAGCTGACCCTTTGATCCCTCAGCTTTTATACTGAACACGATGCCCAGGGGATGGAATACCCCACTGGTCAGTTTTGGGTCCCCTGTCCTGTCCGCTCCTCCCTGCAGGTGCCACCACTCTCCGCTCTTCCGACCCTCCAACGGGGCAAATAACAGAGTTAGCTGGCCTTGGTTGTTATAGCAATAAGGATAAGCAAGAGCCTCTGTGCAAACCATCCCTTGGCATTCACTATAATCATAGCTCTTATCTCTCTGGGAGCGAACAGTGTCTGGACAATATGTTGTTAATTTCAGAGAGTTCAGTTAGTTACAAGAGGCTTGGCTGCAGAGTAAAATTACTGAAGAGAAAATTGGTTCTGTTTCGCCTCAAACCAGGACACTAGGGAAGTGGTGGCATCGCCATCCCTGGAGGTATTTAACAGATGGGCAGACGTGGCGCTGAGGGACGTGGGTTGGTGGTGGTTTGGGCAGTGTGAGGTTGATGGTTGCACTCCATGATCTGAAAGGTCCCTTCCAACCCCTACGGTTCTATGATTCCACGATCACCCCCGGGACCTCCACGGCTCAGCCGCCCACCGCCTTGCCGTGCATTATTCCCCCTCATGTGGTGGAGGCAGCCCTGCTCCTGCTCCTCCAGGAGCCAGTCGGAGCCGCGGAGCGCTGCAGGGCCCGGGCCCGCCCGCCTGCCCCTTGCCGCCCCTTCAGCGGCCGCTGCGCCTCCTTTCCCCCCCCAGGAACTACAACTCCCATCACCACCCGCGCCCCGCCTCCCAGCAGCCCTTGCGCGCCCCGCCCACCAATCCCGGCATGCCGCGGGGCCGGAAGTGGAAGTCGGGGGAGTACGGCGACGTGTGCGGGCGGGCAGCATGGCGGGCGGGCTGGAGCCGCACCTGGAGGCGCTGCGGCGGGAGATGGCGGCGCCCGGTCCCGCCGTGTTCTCCGTCCTGCTGGCGCTGCTCGTCGTCGTCATCACGTTCCGTGAGTTGCGGCCCGCGGGGAACCCCCTCGCCCCGGTCGCGCCCCGGGGGCCTGGCGGGGAGCAGCGGCCTCCGGTGGCGGCGGCGGGCTGAGGCGCTCCCCCCTCTCTCCCGCAGTGATCTGGAGGTTCGTGCAGGGCAGGAGGAGCAGCCGGAAGGCGGTGCTGCTGCTGGGCCTCTGCGACGCGGGGAAGACGCTGCTGTTTGCGCGGGTGAGCGGGGAGCCGGGGGCTCCTGAGGGGGTGAAGCGCCGTGCCGGTGTTCACCTGTTTCCTGAAAATGACTTTTTTTCCTACAGCTGTTGACAGGCAGATACCGCGATACCCAAACTTCGATAACCGACAGCTCCGCAGTTTACAGAGCCAGGAATGACAAGGTGAGCGGGCATGGTTTCGGCTGGAACTCGTGCATGGTTGCCACCGCCAGCTGGTGCCTTTGATTTTCTGCTCCCTGGGCTAAACCTGACGTGATGCTTTTTGCGCTGCTTAGGCTTCTCAGCTTGAAATCAGTCCCCAGCTTGATCCGAGTGTAGGATAGGATTCTTCTGGGCAAGGCATGCAGAGGAAGCAGGAAAATAGTGGGTTGTATTAGGGACTCCTTGTCTCTGCAGGTTCTTTTTTCTTTGCTTGTCAAACTGTGAAACCTTTTTGGCTGAAAACCATAACTGCATATCGTGTTCTGAAAGGCAGGCAGTGTGTGATATCTTTCTTTTTCTACAGACAAGGAAAGGGAGCTGCTTTTATAAGTGGAGTAAAACAGACAGCACTGTGGGGGCAGTGGTGTGGTTCAGTGCAGGAGGGAGATTTGTGAGGGAACATTGTTCTGTTGAGTTTGGTTTATTTGCTTGGCAGTAATTTCTGTGTCTCCCAAGAAAACCTGAAAAGAAGACCCTTTAGCAGGCTTAAAAAGAGTCTCCAGCTGAACTTCATATGGTCTCAAAAAGGATTTTGGTTAATTTCAGGTCCTGGGCTGCCACAGATCTAGTTATTTTCAGTTTATGGTGATCTCAGTTTCAGAATAGTTTCTTTCTCTTGCTGGGTGCACACGTGGCAGTGAAAGCACTGAGCTGGCAGCACATTATGTGCTGGTGAATTGTAAAAGTAAAGAATGTTTTTGTGGCTTCTCTGTGGTGATCTTCAGTAACAGTGGTGATAATAAGAGGTTAAAAACACAGTAAAGGGGAGTGCAGGGCCTTTTTTAATATTTCTGTCTCAGATTGAGCAGACAGGAGGTATTTGAGAGGGGAGAGGAGCTAGAATGCTACAATGCAGACTGTTAACTTTTCTTTTTTAAATTGTAGATGAAATTTCTATTAAAGTCCAAGAGCAGTGAGTAGATAGATGCTTGTGTAGTGTTCGCTCCCCTCTTGAGAACGAGTGTTATCTTGAGAGCAGTGACGTGACCCTACTTGGCCACATCTCGATCAGGAGCGTGTGAGAGACATTCGTTCTTTTTAATGTCGCTGCTTTCTCTGGCCGTCAGCCTGTGGAAAGGGAAACATTTGTAGCTTTTAATTAAAAAAGTCTCTTGTAAGGGCATTTTTGTGTTATTTCCAGCAAAGTTATGTGTATTTAGGTAGGCTTGGAGTTGGGTAGATTCTGTACATGAATAGATATCTTGATGCAGAGACTGTGGGACTAATATTCTGTGTCAGGGACCTGCAGGACAGGAGTTCGTGGGTTTGCTGTGCAGAGATCTACTTGCGGTCAAGGACGGTGTAAATCTGATGAAGCTTTGTTACTTGCACTGCGTGTGGGGTAGTTGTAGAGGGGGTATACTGTGGATGAGAAATGGGTCGAACATTTTCTTTTTCTCTGTGGTCATACTCTGTCCTCTCAGCTCTGGTGAGCGGTTTCCTGGTGTTGGCAGCCTCCTTACTGAGTCCTGGCCATGGATGATGTTCCTCAGCGTTTCTTTTGCCTGTTGGAATTGTTTCAGCTGGTGGAGAGACTGCACCTTAGGGAGAATTACGTGCTTCTGCCCGATATGGGGATTCACTCACTCACTGCTGCCCCAGCACCAGGCTAACTGGAATCCGCTGTCAGACTGGTTTTTCCCAGTCTGTGATCACAGGTACCCCTAGGTTAGGTGTTGCTGATACTTTCTTGCTTCTGTTCCCAGGGTGCTAACGTCACCTTAATCGACCTTCCAGGCCATGAGAGTTTGCGGCTTCAGTTCTTGGAGAGGTTCAAGGCCGCAGCCAGGTAATTTGGGGGAGATTGTCAGGGGAGGAGGGGGCAGGTGATGTTTTGGACAGGGATGAACCAAATGATGGTGCTGAAGGTGCTGTGAGCTGGGCTGGATTCACTGTCTGGTGGTACCCTGAGAGTCAGAGCTCTGCTGTGGGGTAGCGGGCGTTAGTTATTGTTCTGCTTTTCTGCTCTACCTGTGTTTATAGTGCATCTGGAGGCAAAGCGACTGCAGCGGGGAGGGTCAGGGGATGTGGTATATCCGTGGGGCAGAGAGGGAAAGATTTCCTGCTGGGGTTGAACGTGGCGTATATTTCAGCTGGCGCATGCTAACCTGCTCTTGGGTTGGATGAGATCAGTTGTGGAAACAAATGTGTTAGCCCAGGCTGGAGTACTTGCAGGGGAAGATGGTTGCAGAGCTTCGACCAGCACATGTTCTTCCCTCTTTCCTCCAGAGCCATTGTGTTTGTGGTGGACAGCGTGGCCTTCCAGCGGGAGGTGAAGGATGTGGCGGAGTTCCTATACCAGGTCCTGGTCGATAGCACTGTGCTCAAAAATGCACCCACGCTGCTGATCGCTTGCAATAAGCAAGGTATCGTGTGCTGCCTTGTGGGCTGGACATTGGATTCAGCCCTTGGGAGATGGGGGTTCATGCCATGGATGCTGACTTTCTTAGGAGTTGGGATTTCAGGAAAATGAAGGCTGGAACTTAGTTTTAAACTTGGACTACTCAGCAGGAACATTTCTAGCAGCCATTGGGGGAATTCTTAGGTCAGGTATGTCTAATAGCTTTGCAGAGAAGCACCACTTAGGAGAGCTACAGCTTTTTAGATGGGCTTAAGTAAGGCAGGTGGCTTCCTGCTTGTGCACAGCTGGCTTCCTGCATGCGCAGGCATCAGAAAATAGGATCACCTTGAGTGTAATGAACCATCTGTGCACACTTGAGAGCTTCAGTCTTAAAATCAGACAGCTGCTTAGCTACCAAGATTATGTTTTGTCTTAATTGGACAAGTAGGAACATCCTGTTATTGGAAAGGACTAGATTTTCAGATCCCTACAACTGTTACAGTGAAGGTGTGGATCCCTGTATAACAATCTGAAGCTTTTGGGTGTATCAGGTTTGGTTTTCTTAGTTATTCAGGAGCTACCTGAAGCCTTCATGGCTCCAAGTAGAAAAAAAAACAAAAAAAAGCACTGTGTTGAGCTCTATAATTCCAGGACAGGTGAGAGTGTGGGGCCTTGTAGGTGGGCCATCAAACCCTGTCCTCTGTTTGAAGCAACTTACTGCCCAGCAATAAGAAATAAATTCCCTACATGATATCAGACTTCCGGGTTGCTCCCATTCACGTCTGCAAACCCAAAGCTGCAGCATCAGTTATCCTAGTGCAGGCACAGCTGTCTTTGTCCCAGTAACTCTTATTACTGCACAGTATGAGCAGGCCGTTAGGAGGAGGAACGAGGTTCTGAATTATGACGTAAAACCAAAGAGCTGACTTAATTTTCTTTTCTCTCCCTAGATGTCACAATGGCAAAATCAGCAAAACTTATTCAACAACAGCTGGAGAAAGAGCTGTAAGTATGAAATTGGATCTTAAACCCTCTGAGCTTCTCTTGTTTTCCTTTCTGATTCTTACCTCAGTGCTCAGTGAGCTCTCTTGAGCCACATCTTAAGTTCATCATAAAAAAAGAGCAGTCTGTTTTGTCTGTGTTGGTGTAACTAGGATGAGAGAAGATTGCTCCTTGCTAAAGCACGCAAAAAAGCAGTAGGTACAGGCAGTGTATTGCCTCCTAGAAGCTGTGGCTTGAAGAAACAGCATCCCAATCCTTTCCTAAAAGCTGCCATCCCTAGGCTAAATGATACCTCCCATGGTGCAGTCCCTTCTTAGGTACAGGCAGGGTGTAGGTGGTGTGAAGATCTTAGTAGATCTGCTCAGGTTTACTGGCATGGGTATTTTTTGCAGGGTGGCTCTGATGCAAAAGGGCTTGGCGTACAAAGCTTGAGAGCTGGGGAGGGAGCATCTAGTGTTCCCGGCCTGCTAACAGGCATTGCAGGAGCCTGTTTCGGATCACATGTTGGCTCTGTATCCCCCCTAGGAAGGACAGTAACCTGGGAAGACAAATGATGTATGATCTGTTGCTAATTTTAAGTTGTAAGAGGAAGCGGAAGGAGGAGAAAGTGGCTTGTAGACTGTGCTGCGTTGTAAGCTGCCAGCTGAATGAGCTTCAGCATCAACAGCTGGCAAGTCCATCTGGGGAGAGGGCAAGGAGAAGATGACTTTTTTAAAGTTATATTTAATCTGTGCATGAAGATGCTGCCTGTGAGTCCCATAATTGTAGTTGGGTCAACTCTGCTCTGGGAGAGACCCATGCAGCTCTTGTGCCGTGGTGGACTTCACCACCAGCATCTAGTAGAGATTTTACTTCCACACACACTCAGAACTGGGTATTTTGCATTCCTGTTGCCTGTGTGTGTTTTGGTCTTGGGGGTAGGAGCAGGATTGTAGCTCTTTGGTCTCTAAACAAGTGCATATAGTTGGGGTATAGCCATATTGTTGCCAAGTGGTGGACTCGACAGTGTTAGGTTTACTGTTGGGCTTGATGATCTTAAGGGTCTTTTCCAACCTGAACGCTTCTATGGTTCTATAATCTCTTTGGCCAGTAGATGGCAGCGGGGTTATTTGTGCTGGTGTCTCTTCCAAGCCGAATACCTGACCTTCCTGTTTTTAAGGGAGGAATTATTTGTTGCAAATAATTCAAGCCTTCCAGGAAGATAAGCATTCCTTGGTTCGGATGCAGAGCATTTGCCAGTTATCTGTGTGTAGAAGTTGGATTTCTAGGTAGGTTATATGTGCCCTGTTAGGCAGTGTTATTCCTGCAGGCTGGCAGATTGCTGCCGTCCTCCTCCCTGCGTCACCGCACTTGGCTGTCCTTATGTGGAGAACCCAAGGAAGCGTCTCCTCTCTTATTCCTGAACATGCACCTCTGGGCAGCGTTGTATTTTCCCTGTGCCCCGTTAATTTAGCTCCATTCTGTGAATAAGGAATAGCTGGGGGTGACTGAGAGCAGGCACCGCCAGGCTGCTCTGTCTCTGAAAGAGGTGCAGCATCATCCATGAGGCTCTACTAGGCAGTCGAAGACCTGGAGAGAGATTGCCGTTTGCATCTGTGCCTGATGCAGCCTCTTGACTTCCCTAGCCTTGCTTTTTGGGACCTTGGAGGCAGTCAGATCGCAGTGCCTCTGTGTCCGTTGGGCTGTTCTGTCTCCCTGTGCTGCTTCTGCCTTGGATGCCCGATGAATGTGGGATGAGGAGATCCATCCTTCCTCTCCACACGTGGCAGGGAGTTGAGATGCTGCAGCAAGCTGAAGGGCAGGAGCGGTAGTGACATTGCAGCCTGGGAGCGGTGGGGAAGACTCAATCCCCCTCTCATTCCCACAGGTATTTGGCACACTCAAGTGGCAGCGGGTTGCGCCCCTGCGTGATCCTCGATATCACAGGTGCCTCTCTCTTCCCAGTTACCCTGTTAAACTGGTGCAGATCCTGAGCACTGTGGGCTATATCGTGTGTAATTCCTGGTGACTGCCATGGGGATATTGGGGAAATTCAGAAGAGGACATCATCGCCTGACTCTTGTTGTTGCTTATTACAAAAGCAATATTACAAAAGCAAAATATTACAAAAGAAAACCTGTTTAAGCACACTCTCCTTGAGTGGCCTTCTGTCTGTCTTGCTCTCCTTGAGCCTCTCTGGAGTTGTCCTTCCAGCAGGAATGTAGGAGAAGTGGGCAAAGTGTCTGCCTCTGCAGAGCCCTGGGACCTTCTGTATTTGGTATGACGGGCATCCCGCTGACAGAACTGGGTCTAAAACATCTCAGCAGCCATGGCGTAGGTAACATTCCCCTGGTTCACAGGTCTTGACCCTTTCCCTTCTCTGTCCACAGCAATACCTTACGAGTGACCCGATCTGCAGCCCCCACCAGTCTGGATGGCTCAGCCACTGGGGGCCCTGCCCAGCTGGGGAAGAAGGGCAAGGACTTTGACTTCTCCCAGCTGCCCATGAAGGTGGAATTCGTGGAGTGCAGTGCTCGGGGCAGCAAGGGAGAGGAAGGAGATGCTGACTTCGAGGGCCTTGAGAAATGGCTGGCCAAGATCGCCTGAACGGAGAAGGGCAGGGCTGGAGGGAGAGACTTGGGGAGGCTGGGGGGCAGGATGCTTGGGAACTGAAAGGAAAAAGACAGTCTGAAGCACTCAAATCTCATTTTGCTGTGGAAAGAAGAAACTTAAGCTGGAAACCAGCATTGTGATGTATTCCTCTGCTGCTCATGGGCTTGGGAGCAACATGATACCAATTGCTGGTGTGATTTCCTCTGATTGTCCCTGTCACACTGAAACATCTTTTTCCTCTCCCCTCCTTTTTTGTCACCCTCTGGGCTTCTGTGTTTCCTTAATCTTTAGGCTTTTCGATTGGTAGCTGCCAGGCAAATCAGGAAGGAGTGCACTGCCAGGTGAGTTTTAGCGATGGGAGTCTGTGTGTTGTCTTCTGCCTTGGTTTAGCATTGCAGCCCTGTTACCTCTTGGAGCTACTGATCACCTCCTGATTCAGACCTCTTTCCCCAGCCTCTCGCTGCTTGGGAGTGCTGTGCACGTCGTCTGTGCTGCCCCGGCAAAGTGCACAAGACTCTCCCCATTTGGCAGTCATTGAGGAGAGTATAAAAAGATGTTTACTTCTGCGTCTTCTCCCTTCCCGTTCTTCCAAAGCAGTGCAGTCCCATTTCTGTGTAACACTACCTGTGTCCTTTGCTGTGTCTTTGGGCGATTTCAGTTCTTGGGAGTTTTTCTTTAACTGAGGGCTGTGTCGTGAAAGCTTGCTTCTCCTTCCCATACTTCAGGCTCTTCTCCCACAGACACCTATCCACACTCTCCGAGTAGCAGAGGTATAGTAGGGTCCTATCTTGAAACCCTGAGGCAGGTGCGTTTTTCGATGCATACCTACGTTATGTGTGAGATCTGGTGTGACAGGCATTTGCTGTGCAGTCCCCCCCCGTCCCCTGCTCCAGTGACTGCAGTCAGATCTTTTTTTTGTGTGTAATTAGCCAGCAGTGGTAGCAAAGTGAGAAGGAAAGTCAAGGAGCTGCTAGCACATGAGTGTATTCCTCATCCTGGGGAAGATGTTCAGTGAAGTGGGGAAAGAAATGTGAGATTTTCCCAGTTCGTTATCATTTGTCTGTCGTGTTTAAAACCAAGGTTGCCGCTGGCTGTGTGATCTCAAATTGTTACTCTTGCAGGGAGGATTCTGGGAATGCCTGTTGCTGTAGGTATCGCAGCGGCTCAGCAGGCTGCTGGGAGGCTTGGGGTGTCGGAGTGCTCTGTTTCAGCACGGTTCTGAACTCTCCAAGAGACGTTTGCCCTCCTCCTTCCCATGCTCTGGCCAGGAGCGTTGATTATCCAAAGGGAGATCTTCCAGCAGCATTGGTGTCGGGAGACAGGACCCCGGTGCTGTGCTGTGCGTTCAGCTTCCCCTTCCTGAACAGCCTTAAAACACAGCTGCCCTGCCCAGCGGCTTCGTGTAGCTTTGTGCTCTGGTGGGGTGCCATTTCTGTGCAGTACCTATGTGAGGATGATTGTGCTCCAGGATGCCACGCTGCAAAGTGTGAGGTCCTACGACAGTGAAATTTTTCCTTTGTTTTTGTTGTTTCCCCTTATATTTTGAGGGAGGAGGGAGCGGCTGGCTCCTGGTAGACCTTTTCCGTCCTTTGCAGGCTCGTCTCGTCTCTGGTTTGATGCTTCCTTCATCGCTCACCTGATCTGTTGTGTTCTTTTCCTTTCTGTCTGGGTCATCCTCTGCCTCCCTGTAGCACTGCTAAGTGTTAGTAGTGTTGGGAAGAGCAAGGACAGTCTTTAGCAAAGACTGTGCTCCTATGAATGCAGCAGGGCCTTGCGTTTCTAGTCTTGTGAACCCGATGGCTGTTCTGCTATCCGTGCAGGAGGTGGGCAAGGTTATATTTACCAAGTATGTTATATTCTTATATTTCCTGCAGCCAGAGTATTGTTGGAACATGTTCGTCATGCTTTGAACTCCTTTAGCTGGAGCTCCTTCCTAGGCCACCTGCTTTGAATCCGTAATGCTGAAGTGAGAATATTGCAGTTTCTTTGGGTGGTTATTCTGCTTGCAAAGACCTGTCTCCTCGGAAAGCAGAGGCCAAGCACCAGCCCCTCCTGGGGCAAGTGGGGAAGGTAGCATGAGGCCATGGTTAGTTTTAAGTTATTCTTGTTAAAAGTATTCCTTACATAAAATTTGTTTTGCTTAAATCTTTGTTCTCACGTCTTGCTTTAGTCTGTCTGTATTTGCCTTGACTCTTCTCAGCGGTGTCAAATGCGCACGGACTGGGGCTTTGCGTCTGCTCGGCACAATGCTGGAGATCAACCCTCCTCCTTAGTGGCCAGGTCTGTCAAAAAACAATGCCTCCTCCACGCGCAGGGCTTTGGGGAGTTTTTTGGGGTGTGTCTTTACTCCTTAGTCGGAATGTTAGGGACTTGATACTCAACGTAGCAGAAAACACCCATCAAAAAACTTTTAAAAAGGTACTTTGCTCGAATGCAGAGGAAAAGTCAAGCTGGCTGCAGTGCGCTGTGCATGGCTGTCGTGGTTTACGTCCCAGAGCACTTGCCCTGCTTGGTGGTGGAGGTGGCTGTGGCAGCCTGCAGCTTCACAGATGGAGATGCCTCAGCTTTCCCTGCCGGAGCGGGGCCGTGGGGCTCGGGGCTGAGCTGGGGCTGCTCCCTGTGCCACTCGTGCCGCAGGACAGAGCTGTGCGTTGGGCTGTTGCAGAGCTGCTTGTGTTTTTTGGGCTGCGCTCCATGACTTGCCTGTTAAATATTTGGGGCTGTTTTTCCCCAGTGGCTGAAGGAAAAGGGCAGAACTGGAAACTGAATGTTGTTTTCTTCCTTTCTTCCTTTCTTCCTTCCTTCCTTCCTTTCTTGTTTTCTTCCTTTCTTCCTTTCTTCCTTCCTTTCTTCCTTTCTTCCTTTCTTCCTTCCTTTCTTCCTTTCTTCCTTTCTTTCTTCCTTTCTTTCTTCCTTCCTTTCTTCCTTCCTTTCTTCCTTCCTTTCTTCCTTCCTTTCTTCCTTCCTTTCTTCCTTCCTTTCTTCCTTCCTTTCTTCCTTCCTTTCTTCCTTCCTTTCTTCCTTCCTTTCTTCCTTCCTTTCTTCCTTCCTTTCTTCCTTCCTTTCTTCCTTTCTTTCTTCCTTTCTTTCTTCCTTTCTTTCTTCCTTTCTTTCTTCCTTTCTTTCTTCCTTTCTTTCTTCCTTTCTTTCTTCCTTTCTTTCTTCCTTTCTTTCTTCCTTTCTTTCTTCCTTTCTTTCTTCCTTTCTTTCTTCCTTTCTTTCTTCCTTTCTTTCTTCCTTTCTTTCTTCCTTTCTTTCTTCCTTTCTTTCTTCCTTTCTTTCTTCCTTTCTTTCTTCCTTTCTTTCTTCCTTTCTTTCTTCCTTTCTTTCTTCCTTTCTTTCTTCCTTTCTTTCTTCCTTTCTTTCTTCCTTTCTTTCTTCCTTTCTTTCTTCCTTTCTTTCTTCCTTTCTTTCTTCCTTTCTTTCTTCCTTTCTTTCTTCCTTTCTTTCTTCCTTTCTTTCTTCCTTTCTTTCTTCCTTTCTTTCTTCCTTTCTTTCTTCCTTTCTTTCTTCCTTTCTTTCTTCCTTTCTTTCTTCCTTTCTTTCTTCCTTTCTTTCTTCCTTTCTTTCTTCCTTTCTTTCTTTTTTCCCCAGTCTGCTCTGTGCTTTGTTTTTGACTCTGCTTTGCCTACAGATTGTTCCCCTGGAAAGGAAGGGTGTTTCTGGAGGAGATGGACAAGCACAGTCAGATCCAGGATAGCAGAAACCATGTGAAAGTAGAGGACAGATTGCTGAAAAGCAAAGAAAAGCAAAAATAGCATGATGCCTGAACAGTTGCATCCCAGTGGTGGTGGTTTCCAAGGCTCCCCAAACCAGATGTCGCAACTGCAACCTTTCCAGTGCCTAGAGCCATTGGCCAGCCCCAGCCACCTTGACACCTTTGGGGCCAGGAGCTTCCACGTGGCCCTGTTTGGGCCACCTCATATGGCTGGCACCTCCTGGGGCTTGTCCAGCTTGATGTTACCTCTGATCTACTGGACGTGGAGAACGCAGAGTTAGGGAAGGTCATGGGGGGTGAGTTAAGGGAACCCCTGCCAGGTGGAGGGGGAACAGGAATAGGAATACCAAGGACAGACCTCATTAATGTAAAGACTTGCTGTCCAGAGCAAATCCAAGGCATCCTCTCCTTTCCCTTTTCCTTTATTCCCTCTGTGAGCATGGATGCAGCGGGGCTGTTTGTGAAGAGCACAGTGAGAAGTCATGCCTTGTCCTGCACAGTGATGGGGTAAATACAGTTACCCAAGAAAACTCTTCCGCTCCCCTGCTGTCCCCCTCCACCCCCATCCCATCCATCTGTCAGTCTGTGACGCTGCCCAGGAAGGGATACAGCCACAGTGTAAAGGAGGAGGAAGGTGGGGTGGCCCTGACTGGCCCAGGCTCCTTGCCCAAGAGCCCAGGAGCCCCATCTAAGCTCAGCCCTGTCCCTCCGGTCCCTTCCTGAGCTATGCTGTAGCCATCTCCAGCTCCAGGATCATCTCCAGCTCCAGGATCATCTCCAGCTCCAGGATCATCTCCAGCTCCAGGATCATCTCCAGCTGATCCTAACGCACCAACTGACTGTCCAGCTATCTCAGCTGGATGTCTGGCTGATGTCCAGCCCTTTGCTATCTCAGTCCTGGGAATGGTATTGTGGATCCTGACCAGCAGCATCTGCCATGGTCCTCTACGGGTGGCAAATGTGCTTCAGCAGCCACCCGTCCTAGAGGAGCCATGGAAGAGATGTGATCTCAGATCTAGTGCATTCGGGTCAAGCCCTTTGCTTTTGGCTTCATCTTTTAGCAGCTCTGTCAGATAAACGGTGTCCTTTGCGTGATGCCAAGCTCTTGATAAACTCACGAAGCAATTCCTGTCATACAGGTCAAGTGGTGCTCCTGTGTCCCCCTCTACAGGTGACAGCAGGCTGTCATCATCAGTGGCTGCATCCCCATATCCCACCAGCTGACGTTTCTCTTCCCGTTCTAGTGGGCTGCCTTCACCCTGCCAGGAACAGAGAGGGCAGGAGGAGGGCAGGGCAGGAGGAGCACTGCCAGAGCGGGTCAGGGAGGCCCTGGAACTGCTTCTCTCTCTTCAAGAGATGCCGCAGGCAGGGGTATATCCTGCACAACCCTGCCTCTACCTGCAGTCCTCTGCCTGCAGCCCCATGCACCTGTAGCACCCTGCGTGCAGTCCCCCTGCTTGCAGAACCATGACTGCAGCCCCACAAACCCCTCCTGCAGGGTCTTTCCCAAAGACCCTTCCTGCTGCCCTGTGAACCCTGCCCTGTGTGTGCAACTCCATGCCTGAAGCTTGCAGAGCCCTCTGCCCTGCCTGCAACCTCCTGCCCACAGCCCACTCCACCCTGCCTGCAGCCCTTTCCATGCAGCCTGTCTCCAACCCCATCTATCCCCTGCCCGGTGCCTATGGCTGCCTGTACCTTGCCTGCAGCCCAAAGCCCACGGCTGCCTACCTGCATCCTCCTGCACCCTGCCTGCAACACATTGCCAACAGCCCCTTGCCTGCAGCCCACAGACCCTGCCTACCAACCCCTGCGCTGCTGCCTGCTCCATGCCTGCAGCTCCCTGCACTCTGCCTGCAGACCTCTGTCCACAGCCCCTTGCCCAAAGCCCACTCTCCCCTCCCTGCAGCCCCCTGCCCTCACCCATGAACACTCCCCACAGGCTCCTGCCCACAGACCCTTCCCGCTGCCCCGTGGACCCTGCCCTGTGCCTGCAACTCCATGCCTGGAGCTTCCAGTGTGCTGCCTGCAGAGCACTGCAACCTCCTGCCCACACCCCTGCTTGCAGCCCCCTTCACACAGACTCTTGCCTCCACTCCTTCCATCCTGCCTGCAGCCCCCTAACCTTGCCTGCAGCCTCCTGCCCTCAGCTGCCTGCATCCTGCCTACAGATCTGGGCTCACAGCCCTGTAACTGGCAGCCCTCTGCCTGCATGCCCGTCCCCGAAGCTCCCTTCACCCTGCCTAGAGCCCCATTCTCAACTCCTGTGTCCACAGACACATGCCTGCAGCCCCCTGCCCGCATCCCTGTGCCTGCAACTCCATGCCTGGAGCTTCCCGTGCGCTGCCCGCCAAGCCCTGCACCCTGCCTGCTGGACTGCCCGGGCACCTTTTTTTGACAGGATGACATGAGCTGCCTGCCCACTCTGCGCACCCCCGCATGGCTGGTGGAGCCGCAGAGGTAGGGGGACATGCCCTGTCAGGCACCATTTCTTCTCCTTCGCCAGCGAGGGATGATCTCAGCATCTGCCAGGATGCGACCTGCAGCATCCCCACTACCTTGCCGATGGGGCAGCTCTCGGGGGTGCGGCGGGGGGTGTGGGGTGTCAGGTGCGGAGCAAAGCACCACAGTTGGAAAAGTGACCTTTATTTAAAAAATAAAAAGAGCAACAAACCCCCAAATGTTCTGCAGTAAACCCCTAGTGATAACTTCTCACAACACGTGTGCGGTGTCCATGCTGACCTCTGCGAGGGGTGCGAGCGGGGGTGGGACATGAGGCAGCCCCACAGGGTTGGGAGCCGTCTCCCCTGCTCCTGTCCCAACCGGGAGGGCATTACCCGGCTGGAAATGTCACACCGGAGAGGGGAACCATCGCCCACAGCAGGCACTTCTCTGGGTACATGGGATGGGGCTGCATTCCAGCCCCCATCTGCCTCCTGGTCCAGGTGGTGGGGGGGGGGTTGCCCCCTCCCCAAAGTGGTGGGCAAGGTGTGGCTGGAGAACCTGGGAGGAGCTGGCATGGAGCATCCCTCGCCGGGAGCACAGCGGTGCCATGGCCTGCAGGAGAGGAGCTCAGAGCTGCTAAGGTGAAAGTCGCTCCCTTAGAAGGAAAAACAAACCCAAAAAAGACAAAGTACTGGCAGTGGGTAACAGGGGGGTGTGGAGTCAGTCCTCGGGTGGGCTACACCAGCCCTGCCGCCTTCTCCTGCACGTTGTACTCCTTGCTCCTCTTCACCTTCCAGCTGATGAGGGCGAGGAGGATGGTGCCCACCACCTTGTAGCCCACCTGCAGCCCCAGGTATCTGTTGGGAGAAGAGCAGGGAGATGCCGTGGCTGGAGGTGCCACCTCCAGCTGGCACCAGGCTGAGCTGGGGACAATCCCCGTGGTCATCCCCACTGTGGGGGACAGGGGGTACCTGTTGCGGAGGAAGTCGTTGTTGTAGTAGGCGCAGAACCGTCGCTGGGTGCACTGCTTCTGCCAGTAGATGCAGGAGGAGTCGATGAGGGCACCGAACATGGCCGGGGCTGGCAGCCAGGCTTTGGAGAAGAGAGGATGGAGTCAGGCTGCCCGCCCTGCCCTGCCTTCAGGCTTTGCCTGCCGTCCCCAAGGAGGTTCCGCACCTCTTGGGGTTCAAGCAAGCCTCTGAGCACCCTGCTGCCTTCCCCCAGCCTCGACAGGAGGTGGACACTCACCCAGCAGCCTCATTAGTAAGAACTGGACTCCGATGGCAAACGACTTCTCATCCTGGTTCACCACCCTGCAGGGGAGAAGCCAGGGGAGGTCAGAGCTGCCCCGGCAGCTCTGTATTTGGCCAAGCATCTTGGCCTCGTTGCACGTTTAAGAGGCCCCACTGATCCAAGCATGGGGAACCATCACATCACCACTACCCCAGTGCCTTGCGACACCACCACCCCCGCCCCCCCACATTGCTCACCGTAAAACCATCATGTAGAGCGGGTTGTGGGACAGGCAGGCTACCAGGGCAGCAAAGGAGATGAGGAATATGGCAGGAAGGAGCATGTGGGAGCAGCTGAGGGGACAGGAGCCTGTCTTGGCAGAGGACAGCCCGTTCCCAGCGGAGATCAGGGAACAGTTCTTGTAGATCTGTTGGAAACGTTTGGAAAAAAAAAGAAGTGTAAGACTCTCAAAGCGAAGAGCGGGGATTTTAGCGATCCACCAGACCACATAGCTTTGCAGAAGACTAGTAAGAGCATCAGCTCCGATGTTAAGGCATGACCATGGCATCCTGCAATGGGATGTGCTGCCGTCTCCATTTCTCCACCCGATTCCCAGGCCATTACAGCAGTTCTCCATTGCTCCTTCTCAGAACTTCGGCATCTCAGGTAGACCTCCCCGCATCAAAAAGGCTCTACCATGTTATTGCATGGGTCTAGTTCCTGCAGCATCGTTGCAGCCTCCACCACCACCACCAGCAAGCAAGGTGCCCCCCCGGGCTTTGCAAACCACTCGTTTTACTCACCACTTGTTTGGGAGTGGAAGAGTTAGCGGTGCTGTTGGTGCAGCCAGCGAAGCAGGGGGAGATGTACTCCACGTTGTTTTCTCCGCACACTGGGTGAAAGATGTGCTCAGAGCAGTGGCACCCGCTCGGCGTCTTAACCTGCCGCGGGGAACTCAATGTACTGCCAAAAAAGAAGCGGCGCGGGGGGGAAAAAATGTTAAAAAATTAAGAAATAGGACAGAAGGAAGAAAAATCCCTCTTACTAGTTAACCAGTTTCCCCATTCCTATTTGTGCTGGGCCACTGCCAGCAGCAGGCTGGCCTTGTGCCAGACCCTGATCCCCTGCAGGTACCTCTGCAAGTGTACAGTGAACTTAGCAGTAATTGTTATGTCTGCAAACAAGTACTCACATACTTACTACTACTACTTTTTTTTTTTTTTTTTTCTCTCCTTTTTCCCCCAGCTGAAAACTAATCAGCCAAATGCCTGGAGAAATATATATATATCTGGGCTCCATCCAGAACTGCACAAACAGATGTTGCAAACAGCCCCAGCTGGAAACATCATTCAGACAGAAACTGGAAGCGGGCTCTTTTCCAAACAAGCCTGATGACAACGTGAAAGTCAAGAGGACAAACTGAATTGTCTGTCCTGTCTTGCCTTACTACCTAAGGGAGTTCATCTGCTGGAGCGGCACAGTCTGTCTCTTGCAGGAAGCCAGCAGCAGGGACTTGCCCTTGGGCATGGTGGCATGGGGCTGCTCCATCTCCTACAGAAAGCTGGCACCAAGGACCTGCCCTTGGGCGTGGTGGCATGGGGCTGCTCCATCTCCCATGGAAGCCGGGAACATGGACCAGCCCTTGGGCATGGTGGCATGAGGCTGCTCCATCTCCTGTGGAAGCTGGCAACACGGAGCATCCCTTGGGCATGGTGGCATGAGGCTGCTCTGTCTCCTACGGGAAGCCGGCAACACGGACCAGCCCTCGGGCATGGTGGCATGGGGCTGCTCCATCTCCTATGGAAGTCGGCAACACGGAGCACCCCTTGGGCATGGTGGCATGAGGCTGCTCTGTCTCCTACGGAAAGGTGGCAACACGGACCATCCCTTGGTCATGGTGGCATGAGGCTGCTCCATCTCCTATGGAAGCTGGCAACATGGACCAGCCCTTGGGCATGGTGGTATGGGGCTGCTCCGTCTCCTACAGGAAGCCAGAAGCAGGGATTTGCTCTTGGGCATGGTGGGCTGGAGCAGAGCTCATGTTCACCCACCCATCCACGCAGCCCACAGCTACCTGGGGATCCAGGCAAAAAGCTCTTATGTACTGCTGCCGTTGCAAGGGAGGAGGTTTTCCAGGTAATATAAGGCAACAGCCTCTTTTTCCATGCAAGTCCTTCCAGCAGCTCCCAGCGAAGTCCACCAGGACTGGTGTGTCACGCAGGAGCTGAGACAGGCAGTCAGCCTGACACTGGGTGGCAAGAGGTGAACACTGCGAGGCCAAGGTGCCTCCCAACATTTAGCACCTGCAGCACCTGGTCTTGAGCTGAGTGATCTCCTCACATTTGAAGCCTTGCTCTCGTGCAGAAAGCTTGAGGTGCCACTGCCTCCGTGGACTTCCATGCGCTCCTGAACTGGCGGTGCGCGCCGGGCAGATCTCGGAGCCAAATATAAACACGTCGCCCACACATGGATTTGCAGAGCGCTGTTGCTTTCCTTTGCCATGGTTATTTAAGTGGCTTTTAAGTGGGAGAAGCGCATGGACTGCCCTGACCCTCACCCCTCCACCGTACCCCTGGGACAGGAGGCTTATTGCTGGCCAAGGGAAACATCTGTGCAAAAGCCCCTTGCTTTCCCTGTGCATGGGGAAACGAGCACGATGCACTTGACAGCAAGCCTTGCGGGGGGGGGACACTCTAAATGCCATTTTTATCTTAAAAAGACATGGTAAGAGCCAAAAGTTTCCATCCAGGTGAGGAGAAAGGTGACGTCCAGCTGGAGTGAAGGGAGTGTGTGAGGTGACCACGTGTGGGGTTGATGTGCACACGGGCACTAATACTACTAATTTCCCCCTAGAAATCCCGAATGAAAAATACACCCTGCTGGTTCGGTACAGAAAATCAGAAACGAAAACCCTCCCAAGCTTTCTGTGCTTTATAGTGCTTAGCTCTCCTCCAGGCAGCGGGATCGAGGAGCAAGCAGTAGTGTGGCGATGTCCACTGCCTCTTCTCCTCCACCCGCACGTATCCCGCCCCATGGATAATCAGGTCAAGAGCTAGAGGGATAAGGAACTGGAAAGAACCCAAGCACCTGCATTACCTAGGGGGGTAGATCCCATCGATGCGCCCTGTGGAGCAGCCCATGAAGAAAATGGGCAGGCAGATGAGGATGGAGAAAACGAGCACCACCACAGCAAACCGGGGGATGGCTCGCAGGGAGAAGGCAAAGCGTTTCATGATGATTCCTCCTAAGAGCATCCCGAGGGCTGCTGCTGGCAGGTTCACAGCTCCTGCAGAGGAACGGATGCGTTAGCTGGGGTCCTGCCTGCCAAGGACCTCTCTGCGGGCAGGGGGTGGGGGTAGTGGCTTTGTGGATCTCGTGGGGGTTGGGAGAAGCCACAGACCCCACCATTACCCAAGACCAAAACCCAAGGCAGTCAGCACATATGAGAAACCTCAGCCTCAGGCTTCTGGCTTAGGGATACAAGATCAAACTTGGTGTGTAATTGCGTGCTCTTGCCAACTTCTTTAAGCATGTGAGTGATCCAGACCTGCTTCACCCATGGGGTTGGGGCTGCATGTTTTCAACGAGAGCAGTTGCTGGCCCACAAGAATGCGCGAACAAATGTAGATGGTCTCTGAGAGGCTGCGAGACAGCCTGGTCTTCTGCAGGCATCTCAGGTCAGGAAAGTCATCAAACATCTCAAGGTGATCCCTAGGTCTCACCATGAGTTTTCCAATCCCTTCCTCCCATGGGATTAAAAAGCCTGGAGAATATGGGCAGGTGGCTCCCTGCTGATGGTCATTTTTCACCCTATGGCTGCCGGTGCACGTCCGTGCTCACCTATGAGAAAGTTGGCATACGAGGAGGAGGCACCATACTGCTTCTCCAGGAACTTGTTGAGGAAGGTGGCCAGACCCGCAATGACTGAGGAGAAGCTGCACTGAGCCAGCACCAGGAGGATGAAGAGGGGGTTGAGGAGCAGCCGGAGGAAGATCTTTGGGAATCCTACAGGGAAACAGCAGGAAAAATGTCTTTTAGCCATGTGATCCTCATGTCAGCGATTGGTACTGTGGAAAAAACCCTCCCTTAGACTGTTCCCAGAGAGTTAACACAGGGGATGTCTAAGGCCATGGGGAAAATGGAAGGGGAGATACCCTAATTTGGCCCGGCAGCTGGTAGGACCATGGCCAAAGTGCCCTGAGAGGGAGGTGGAAGACCAGCTCTGCTCGCCACCCTCCCTCACACACTTTCCAAACTCACAAGCCCCCGGAGCACTTAGCAAAAGACACGGTGCTTTTGTTTTTCTGGAGCAGGGGCCATATCCTCAGGCGGTGCAAACAGACAAAGCCACGAGGGTTTTGGCAAGGGCAGGGTCTGGCTCCTGCAGCTGATGAACACAGTGTATTTTCCTGGTGGGACATCATGTCCCCCGGCCCAGTCAGGACAGCCTTTCAGCAGAGACAGACCGAGTCCAGGATCCTCAGGAGCAGCTCTGTTTATTTGGTCTCTAATTAGCTTTCCCCTTCCAGCAGAGAGTGCTGCGGAGACCCAGCCTCATCCATCAAAGCCCGATGAGGTAGAGAAGAAGGAGCTGACAGCCTCAGGATACGACTGAGGTGGATGGAGAGGGAAGGAGGGGGAGGCTTTAGCTGGAAAGAAGTCATCACGGAGCTAAAACAAGTCATGAAACTGATCTCTCTCATCAGTGACATCCCTACTCAAGCCTTTTTCAGTCACGCATAAACAAACTGGTGGAAAGCTGCAGCGTGGTGACCTTCTCAAAGCGGCAGCTGGTGGCGCCGGCAGCCCCATGCCCTCTCCTGGAGCCGTGGGTGAAACCACGCAGCTAGCGTTTTTTCCAGCATGCTCATGCCATTTAAGATCCTCAAACCAATTTCCAGAGATGATTCAGGCTCCACAGACTCCAACACCGCTGCCTTAGAGCAAGAGGGAGGCTGTGTCTACCTTCCCGTGGTCCTTAGGGAAGGGCACGCTACAGCCCTTGAGGTGCCTGAGCTGGCCCTGGCATCTCCACGCAACATGGTGGAGAGACTCAAAGGCCCCCAACAAACCCCCTCAGCTTGAAAGCACCGGCATGGTGGTCTCCACCCACCCAGCATGGCCCGGCGCCCCCGTTCACCCTCGCCTTTGAGTGCCAGCCCTTTACTTTTTATAAACTCCAGCAGGGAGGTTTCTTCAGCCACCCCCTTCTCCATCTTCCTGAGCATGTCAGCCTCCACGTTCGGGACCTGGGGAGGGAGAGAAGAGCAGGCTGCGGTGAGAGGGGAGCACCCGTGAGTGGCTGGCACTGTCCCGGCTCCCAGCGAGGCTCAGGAAGAGACGAGTCTGTCCCGGGTGCCTTTGTCCCCCTGCCAAGCCTGTTTTCCTGCCCCGTCACAGCAAAGGGGTGAATTATCTCAAAAATCACTGCAGCCCTTGCGCAGAGCTGCCAGACAAAAGCCCGTCCTGCTCGGGGAGGTTTAAGAGCTTGGAAAGCTTTCCTCTCCCGAACCCTGACAAGATACCTCTCTTTTAATTTCTGCAAAAAGTCTGAATATGAAAGTTGGAGACAGGTCAGCTCAAGTCTGGTGAGTCCTCTAGCGATAATCATGAAATACTTTGGGTTTGATTTTGACCTTTAAAGAATCGATGATTAAACAGTTTCAACACAAAACAGAACTATTTTTGAAATGAAACCAGTGGAGCTTGGCTTTGAAAACACTGAAACGGAACGCTTTTTGACAGTTCTCCATCTTTTAAAACTTGTTTCAATGGGGAGCTTGTCTCTTTTCTGCAACTTTTTCCCAAAGGAAAAGCCCATTTATCAAACCCCGCTGCCCAGCTTTATCCCAGGGCTGCTCCCGCGTATGCCACGCTTGAGGACACTCTGGTCCGAGCAGGGGCTGTCACTGATGATGCTGCTGGTGTCAGGGGAGCGTCACCTTGCAGAGGGTGTTGCAGCGGGGAGTTAACATCCAGCCATCACCAGCAGAACCAGGTCAGACACGTCAGGAGGGTCGAGCCCCTTCAGGCAGACCCCTACCAAGGAGGACTGCACACAGGAACCCCAAGAAGTCACCCAGCCATCGTCCTGTCCCAGGGAAGGCGCAGGTCTACCCAAAACCTTCCCAACAGACGCTGTCGATGCAGCTAGTGGGAAGGGAATGAGGTCTGGGTTTGGTCTGCTGAGCTGTGGTGGTTCTGGCTTTCCAGCTAATGGTGAAGAAACGAAAGACCTCATCGTTCACATGTTAGAGGCACAGAGCTTGTTTGGAAGACTTTTCACTTGTGAGAAGTTGTAACCACATCTGAGGAGGGTTGCTGGGCTCCCTTCCTCCCTCCCACACCTCTCCTTCAGGGACAGGTATTCCCTCCCCGAGCGCAGCCCTGTCACCAAGATGTTCTGGCCCTCTGAAAATGAGGTCTCACCTCTCCTTTCAGCATGTACCGAGGGAAAAAAAAATAAGGAATGGACGTGAGCACCAAGCAGCCTGAAGAGATCAGCAGTCCCAACCACCAGGCTCCAATCCACCGCTGGTCCCTCGGTGTCAGGGCCACTGTAGCTGCAAGACAGAAGGACCCACCATAAGAGCTCTGCTCCTGCACATCTAAGGGTAAAAAGAGCAAATATGGACTGGTGGAGCACGAAGGGTCCATGTGGGCACAATCCAGAAGACTCCACTGGCCTGGAAGAGCAAATGGATGGAGGTGGGAGCTCCTCCCAGTGTTGGTAGCAAGACCAGCCCTGGTTGTGTTTGACCTCCTTTCCCCTGGCCAGGATCCTGCACCGCCACTCCCTGTCCAAACTGCGCCAAGCCTCCCAAATGACTGTAGGATGGATTTAGTCAGCATGCAAGTATGCTGATGGCACGGGTTCAACTCTTCCCCGCCGAGCCAGCCAGCAAGGCGGCGACTACGAGGGCCTGACTCCATCCTCCTCTGCTGGGGCATGAGGTGGGTTTAGACCACGCTGCCTGCCCGGGATGCTGAGCTGAGACAGGGACGGGAAAGGGCACAGCCACTTTCCTGGAAAACATTGCTGTCCCATTGTTCCAGGCTTGGTCACTCTCTACTCGCAGAGACCGAGGGAAGGACCCGTGCCGGCAGAAGAGTGCCATTAATGAGCCTGGTTTCCGAGTGGATGAAACTCTGGGCGCCTTCTCCGGAAAAAGGAGGAGAAGGTGAGAGCCGCTCCGTCTCCAGCGCAGACATCCTTCAGCTGGGCCAAGCGATGCTCACGGGAGGTTGACAGATTGCTTGGTTTGGCATGGGGACCTCATCTCCCCGTCTCCGGGACCTTACGGCTGGGAAAGGAACCGGCAGCAGCTCCGGGTGGGAGCCCCGTGCCAGGGTGCAGCAGGAGAGGAGCCCACGCCCCAGCGAAACAATCGCCCCGCTTCCCCAAACAGGACCACTCCACTCTGGAGCTTGGACGTCATCACGGAGCGACCAGGCAGAGGCTGCTAAATCTGTCTGCCGCCACGGGGAGCAAGCCAAGGCTTTTTGCCGTTTCCTGCCCCAGGTTCATTTATTATTCTTATCAGGCACCGGACAAAAATGTCAGGCGAGCTCTGATCTCTCTAAGGAAACACAGGAAAAGCCACATTAATGATGGAGCTGGGGAGAATTCTTTAGTGATTAAGTTACCAGAAATAATAAGCATGCACTGCAGATAAAGAAAATAAGCCCTGTGGTGGCACTGGCTTGGTCCCTCTCTCTGCAGATGCTGGTGAAGGGTGGTGGGGAGCAGGATGAGTAGACTTGAACCTTCCTGTGCAGCCTTCCTGTGCAGGGAAGATGGTTGTCTTCCCATCCCTGGATGCTTCAGATGTCCCCTCTCCCCTCCACCACCGTGCTGGGGTAGTGTGGTATTTCCTCAGCGTGGTGGCAGTGGGCAGACCCCAGCATTGACCACCTTCAGTGCAGCACCATGAGTAGGACACCGAAATGTCCCTACCACAGGGCTCCGCTTCAGTGGTGGCTTCAGGACCACTTCCGTCACGGAGAGATGGAGTGGAGAAGTGCACTGGAGGTGCTGTTCCAGGTCAGGTCTTTCCAGCAGAGTGGGTTTTTGGGTCACGGGACTGGTGGCTTCTGCCATAAGTCATCTCAGAGTGACCTTCTGACTCACAGGAGGCTTTTAGGAGGACCACTGTTACTTGAGAAATACTCACCGATGTCAACTCTTCCAATGTCCACGAAGAGCCGCAGCACCACGGATCCCAGCAAGTATCCAAAAGCAGGGCCGAACACGGCGATGGCAAAGAGGATGGCTGAAAAAAGGGAGCAGAGAACACCAGTGTGAGCAGGGAACAGTAGCCTGAGGCAGGAATGGTGTTACAGAGGAGAGGAGAATACAGAGGAGAAAACCCATCTTTTATCAAGCAGCAGATGATGAGAAGATCCCTGTTGCTCAGATACTGAACCTGGTGTTTACCTAACGGGAGGGCAGGCAGCTGCCTGCAGAAAAAGTCCCTCTGCTCTGCTGCAACCAAAGCTTTGCTGATGTGCTAAAAGTTGTCATCCACAGCGTTAATATCCATGATTCACTGTAACAAAGCGGGGAAGCCCTGAGAGCAGGAGGATGGTGGCAACCTGGGCTCACGCAGGCGATGGAGACCTGAATCTCCTACAGGAGGCTAAGGAAACAAGGCCATCTCAGTCCTTGGATCCCAGCAAAAACATTTGGTGCAAACTTCAGGCAAGGTGAAAGATGCTGAGAGCAAAAAGGCAACAGATCACCCACAGCTGAACTATCCCATTCAAAAAATAGATAACTTGGACCTAACCCCTAAGGTCAAAATGTTTCCTTTTGACTTCTTTGGAATGAAAAGATTCAGGTTTCCTCCCTGAAAGAAACTCTGCACAACCTTCTTAAGATATTCAAAAGTTGCCAGTTTGCTTGTACTGCATTGACCATTTCTGTGCATTTTCCTGCTCCGGAGCCTTGGAGCATGTTGGGTATGAAAGATCATATCTCCCACTGCTATGCCTCAGCTGTGAACTTATTTTAAAAGCTTTTCTTTTTTTTTTTGACCCTTTTTTTTTTTTCAATTAGGCAAGGCAGTGCTTTTGTTTCTACAACACAAACCTAAGTAGTGAAGGGCAGGGTCTTTCGAGAAGGAGTATTTAACCTCATATGTAGACAGTAGTGTTCCCTTTTGTAGCAAGATGCTCAGACCTGAAACAAAACAAGACTCAGAGGGCAATGGTATTTACGTTGTATTGAGGCAATCCAGCCTCACAGTAGCCATGCCCCGTGACGTTCCCACAGCCCTGAAGTGACCACCTGTATTATAAAGAACAAACCAGTCCCATTTTCTTTCACCTTCAGCACCTGCAGGTTTGGGAATGCAAAGGGCACTCTGAGGTCCTGGGAACCGAGTGTCCCCTTTGCCACAGGGGGAAGCCAAGGATGCTCTGTCCCTCCTTTTGCCAGCCCACATACTATATTTGAGCTGAGAGGAGCGAGTACTGCCCACATGGGAGACTTTCTGCAGAGCTTGGGTGGTGCAGCACCTCTTCCCAGCAAGATCCCGGAGCAAAGCGTGCCTGGGTGGGTCTGGAGACCCTGCCAAGAGCTCCAGCACTTGTCCAAAGCCTGGCCTTGGGAGTCTAATCCCTGAGGTTTTCCTTCTCCTTTAGTGCTTGCCTTATTTTGGAATATCCGCTTTTGACTCCTAAATCACTCTGACGCCTTTGGCCGCTTTAAAGACATTGTTCGGCACCAGGAGGAATCGGGTTTTTAAACAACTTATGGAATGAGCTCAAAGCTCACGTACACTGGCCAGCACCAGATGGGTTTTGGCATTCACAGGGAAAACCCATGCAGTTTAACATGGAAGCCAGCACCTATGTCTTTGCAATCAAGAAGTCCTCCCGAGCCTGGCAGCCCTCGCCAGGCAGGGACTGATTCCACAGCAAAAATGTCGATTTTGAACCCTCGATGCAAAACCTGTGTTAATTGGCCTGCAGGCTGTCATACCTCTGGTTAAACCACGATCAACCGATACTCAACAAGAGCAGGAGACGGTCTCTGAGAAGGTTTCCTTACTACTCTTTCCCTGCCATGGATGGCATGAGTTCTCACACACACCAGGGAGAAGCCCCAGCTCATCCATCTCATCTCCTTGCCCTGGTTCTTTGGCTTTCCAGATCACAAACAGACACCCAGACCACAAATGTAACCCTACAGACAGCAGCTGACTCAAGGGGAGTGAGAGCCCAGCCTTTTAATGGGGGAGGATCTCACCTGAGTCCCACAGGCTGCTCAACCCATGCCCACAGGTTCCTCTCCAGATGAGCACCTCTATATCCACCTCTATATCTCACCTCTAAGGTCCGGAGGAAACAATACAATGTACGGCAATGATCCCACTTACCAACATACAGCGGGGAATTGTTTGCTTCCGCAAAGTCATCTACGTAGGATATCCCAAAGGGCTGGATGGGAACCGTTCCGATTCCAGCCAGCAGCTGGGCGATGACCATCATTGCCCATATGCTGCTGGCCTCCTTCTGGGGATCCTGGGTGGTGTTCGGGCACACAAACTTATTTTCTGCGTAGCAGAGTTCAGCCTGGACCTGGCTTTTGTTACCTGAAAGGGAGAAGAATGAGCATTACAACTCTGGGCACATCCCCTGCCTTCTCCCACGCTAAATCCCTAAATACAGGGAACCTCCCAGATTTGCTTGGTAGGCACACGCTGTTGGATTTCAGATGGATCGCTCATTTTATTTAGCAAGTCTCATCACCTTTCCCTTCCTTTAGGGCATTGTACTGATGTCAGCATAGCAAACAACAACCAGGCAGGGATTTTTATCAAACTTTTAAAGACAAGCTGATCAGAGAAGATGGAAGCAAATCTATTTCTTCTGCGAAGGGTTGGTCCTGCAGCCCAACTCCAGCGAGCTGCATTCAAGCTGTCAGCGGGGGACAAAAACCTCTCCACCAAAGCTGCAGCAACGCCGGCCCCAGCCAACTGACAAAAGCCTTCGGACAGATGGTGTCAAAACCGGTGGAAAAAACCTAAATACTCATGGATGGAAAAATCATGACAAATGAAGGTGTTATGGAGCAGAGTAAGCCCCGGTCTTTCGATGCTAGCTCTTCCTGTTCTGGCTTTGCTTTTCTCTTTTTTTTTTATTATTTGTAATTAGTTCAACATTCCTATCACATCTTTCTGGTTAATGCAGTAACTGTGGATTTTCTACACTTCTGAGTAAACAGACACAAAACAAAACCAAATATTTGTCAGGTGATTAGGGGTTTCCATTGGCGTAGTGCGGCAGCACATTCCTAAGAGTATGTCACCACAAAAATCCTTATGTGAGTCCATTCAAAACCGCGTTGCCTAAAGGCTCCGTGTTGCCAGACAGAAGGAGCCTTCTTTTCTAATAAAGATTTTACCGCAGCAGAAGTGAGAGCCGCAGAAGTCTCTCCTGCCAGGTTGCTGTGGAGCGAGGCTGCTCTCGGCTTAACGAGGGCAAACCTAATGAGTGGCTGGCTTTTTGTTATGAGTGGTCTTTGCTCCCTTGTGGTACGTGGGCAGGAGCAGGGATCAATGCTCTCTGGGACGACCCGGCTGCCCCGAGCAGGACACCCTGCCCCTGCCTCTCCATTGCCCACAGCACCCAGGAGTGGCCCACCTCCATCCGAAGCAAGGACCTTACTTCTTCATACCACCCAGACATGGGGAGGTCAACCCTACTCAAGGCTGCCATGCAAACTCCAACCAGGTCTGGAGTATCTTCATGGGCTGTAAATACCAGGCCAAGACACGTACAGCTCTGGGCAGGGAACAGGACGATATCTGCTCCTTCAACTTGTTTCCTTCACAGTAAGAGCAGCCTCTCCTCTGTCCCAAAGTCTGACCAGTTCGTAGCCTGACGCATGAATTTAAGCTGTCAGAAAACTTGGCATGGTGCCTGATCCACTATTCCAAGCTGGCCGACTCGAAAAACACGGAGATGTTCGAGGCTGCGTAGCAGGGAGGCAGCTGCGAGCCAGCAGAGAGCTGCTCTTCGCATTTCCGCGCGAGCGCTGGCGCGCTCTCAGCCCCACGCTGGGCCATCATTTTTAATAACACTTCATGGGATCTGGGCTTGTAGATCAGCCATGCCGGCGCCAGATTTCCCAGAACTGATATGGGAGAGTAAAGCTGGAGGATCTCTAACCCTTTGGTGGGAGCAGAGGTTGTCAGGCAACTGTGAGCAGCTCCGTCCTCACTGTGCTTTGATCCCCACCTGGGGTTTGCATCCTGTTGAGCTGCAGCGAAGTCAGGACCTAACTAAAGGGAGCAACTTGCCTAAGGCCACCCAGCAGCTCCCCGTCAGAGCCAAGGCTCCCTGAGCCCAGAAGACCGGGCTAGAACGCGACGCACGGGGATCGAAGCTATTCCAGGAGAAAGCATCTTCTCACCAGAGGTGGAAGGCTTTCCCCAGCTGCCATCCCCCTCAGCGGCACAGCCATGGGGCGAGAACTTGGTACAGAGACAAGGTGACTGAGGGTTTTTGGAGGTGGCAATCCCCAAGGAGGCCAAGGCTCATTGGCATCCTGAGGATTCAGGGGCTGAAGTCACTTTCGGAAGACCAAAGCCAGCCTTGTGGCACGCCACGCAGGTTCTCCTGTCTATCGCATTCTGCACGGAAACTGGAGCTGTCATGGTACACACTAGCTTGTTCCCAAAGCCTGCCCAGTTAAACCAGTAGCCCACCTTAATTGTTAAGGCTGGAGCAGAAAAGGCCCTGAGGACACTGCTCTACCACCCACACAGTGCTCAGCAGCAGGGAGATAACCTCACTTCTCAGGCTGCAATACCTCTGTGACTCCAGTAAAGACAATGCTGCTTTGCTTCCCAAAACGCTTTGGGCTACAGGCAAACCACCAGCGGCACTTGGGTTCAGCCTGGGCTCCCAGCGTTTGCTCTTCTCCCCGGCGCTGCCACAGCCCTCAGCTGCCTGCAGTGAGGCCACCAAGAGCAACGTCTTTTATCACACACAAAAGCCAGGAGGAAGGTCAAAGCTTAGCTGGTGCAACAAGGCATACACACACAGCAAGACTGCGCTTTCAAGCCTTCTTTATAGACTCAGAGAATCACAGAATGGTTTGGGTTGGAAGGGACCTTAAAGATCATCTCATTCCACCCCCCTGCCCTGGGCAGGGACACCTCCCACCAGACCAGCTTGCTCCAAGCCCCGTCCAACCTGGCCTTGAACACCTCCAGGGATGGGGCAGCCACAGCTTCTCTGGGCAACCTGGGCCAGGGGCTCACCACCCTCACAGCAAAGAATTTCTTTCTAAGATCTCCTCTAAATCCCCCCTCTTCCAGTTTGAAGCCATTACCTCTCAGTCCTTGTAAAAAGTCCCTCTCCAGTTTTCTTTCAGGCCCTTTCTTCATCAGCCAGATGAACTGCTTTGCCCCCCCGAGCTTGTGGCACTGACCTACAGCACCGTAGCTGTGAACTTCTTGAGCAGATAAGGGCCATCAAAATGAGACTGATATGGCAAGAACCATTCTGGTATGAACCCAGCTCAGTGTTCAGAAGATCACAATGCCTCAGTAGCAAGGTACTATAGAACCTCTGAGCTCAGGAAATGCACCAATGGCCCAAATTAGCCAGAAGTGAAGTGATTTGTCCACGATCACATGGGGAACCAGTGGCAGAACCAGCATTTCCTGCACCTGAGGGCTTCTGCCCCACGTCTGCTGCCCCATCAGCAGCCCTCTCTGCTCGCAGTTGGTTTCACCCCTGGCTTTTTAGGTAGCCAAGTGACACGGCATCGTTGATAACAATGCTGTCATCACTAGGCAGAGATGCAGCTTCCAGAGCTGCAGCTGGGGCACTTCTGCTGCCACAGAAAGCCAACCTATTTCCAGGATGCTCAGGGGCAGGTTGGAGGGACACACACCACACATGCAGAAAGCAGGGACACGGCTTGCTTAGAGACCTGAAGAGCGACGGGTGGGCACAGCCAGGAGAGAAGCATATTTAAAACAATATATTAAGCCAGTTAAATTATTTTTCAAGTATATTTTATCGTATCCGTGTGGAAGGTTATGCTCTCTCACTGCCTGTGGAGTGTCCTTACAAATATCCTGAGGTTGGCATGTCCCTGTGGAATGACGGCTCTCTCAGGGGTCTCAGCCCTACGGCAAGCTCCTTGGGCACGGATGAGGTGTCTTGGCAGGCTGGAGAGGAGATCCTGGCTGCTGAACTTGAAACACAGACTGCTCCCTCTGGAGGCCTTCAGGAGCATCTATGGGGAATTTAGGTACTTACCCTGACCACAGAACTTGGCACCTGAAACTGCGCTTGGAACGACACGCCCGGAAGGGGCAGAAGGGGTCCCACATGTAATTATTGCATTCAGGAGGGGTTGCAAAGCTATACCGAACCCAGGCTTAAAATAGCAAATCTCTGCCTTAAGTCCTTCCCTCCAAACATTGCGTTTAAATTGTGTGTGCGCTGGACACAACCCCTCTTTTTGGGTAGGCACCAGTAACCCAGCCCAGAGCAACTTGAGATGGGTTTTGTGCTGGGACAGCTCGTGGTGATGAGGGTGGAGGCACTTACCGGCGCTAAGCGTGGTGTATTCGTAGGGGTCCGATAGGAAGTGGGGCAGGGTAACCAGGAACGCTCCCAGCGCCAGCAGCAGCCCCCCCACGCCGATCACCCGCGGGCGGTGAACACGGCTGCCAAAGTAGCTGACGAAGATGATGAGGACGACGTTGCCGATCTGGAAAGGGCACAGCGAAATGGTGAGAACATCAGAAGACATTCACGGAGGAAGTCAAGACCCCGTGGCTGTGTTGGGGTGGGCGGAGAGCTCTCTTTCCAGGTGGTGTATGACCCTCACAAGAACAGGAACAGGACAGCCCTGTACCCTGCATGTTCACAGCAAGTCAGTGCTCCCTTCTCATCAAAAGCCGGCGGGCCAGCTCCTTGGTTTCTGTCACCTGTGTGCATCCCCTGTTGTCACAGATGGCTTCACAACCTCCCTGTGATCTGCCTGGGGCTTTTTTCAGCACCCACATCTGCCCTCACCCCACAGGTTGTAGCATAAACTAATAATTCCCCCAAACAGAGCATAAATGAAGAATATTGCCTCCATTCCCATGACTAAACAGACGCGAGCCTAGCTACAAAGTCCAGCTCATTGCAAATGTTTGCGACTCTGGACATTTGCAACTGCAGATACGATCAGCTGAAAAAAAACATGAAAACATGCAGCTTACTAAGGCAAGTAGAGGAACACCATAAAATTACCATTACATGGGCTTTGTCAGCTTGGGACAAGCTAAACATTATTTTAACCTCGGCATGCATGGCTAAGAATACTTTTTATTTACGTCTACATGGGCTCCCTTGTTTGTCTCTTTGTGGTTTTTGTTCTTGGAATCGTTGCAGCCATCAACGCAAAATGATCGTGGCCCTGGACAGGCAGGGGAGCTCACACGGAGCTTGAGGAAAGCACAGAAACCTCTCTCATAAAGCAGAGAAATAAAGACGAATCTGTTATCTGCAAGCTGTTACTCTTTATACTCCCGCAGTAACAGACTGTCCTACATGATGTTTACTTTGGTGTTACTTCTCCCGCCGTTAATTCTCATAATTAAGTTCTCTAGTGGATAAGGAGCACATGGGTTACAGCTTTGAGGTACTCTGCAGGGCTTAATTATGCCAGTTCATCATTATCAGTGCTATAACTGACCATACTGGGTCTCTTTCTTTGCACGGTTTGGTCCCAGTCGCAATCAGTGGGAAGTCTTTCACTGGTCTCAATAGGCTTTGAACCAGTCTTTTTAACTCCAGCTGTGGGTGCTGGTTGAGGTAAGACCTGGGCATCTACTTCCCCAAGGACCCGGGAGGATTCCCAGTGCCCAGCCTCTTGGTGGAGGATCCCATGGGAGAAGAGCAGCTGTACGCAAGGTGGGCTGCCACCAAGCACTTCTTTGTCTGTGCCATCAAAAGAAAGCCTTTGCCAGCAGGTCTTTTCCTAGTCGTCATTGAAGTGCTGCCAGAAAGGACACAATTCATGACAATGTGAACTGGAAAACTTATTCCAGAGGAGTAAGTGATTAGAAAGCGTTTGTGAGAAAAATCCTCGGCCAGCTCAGCAATATGCAGTGAGAGTCAGTCCTTTGCCACAGGGCCACCAGGAGCTGGGAGCATTGGAGAAAAAGGATAGATCCTGGAGAGACTGCTGGCTGGGGTTGCCTTTTAGCTTGGAATGACTCATGCCAGCATCATTCCTAAAGCCAATGAGAAACCTATGAAAACAGATACTTTTACTGGAAACTGCTCGCGGAGCAGTTGTTGCGTGGACACTACTCGTAATAAGATGCTCTTCTTCACAAAAGCTTTAAGAACTGTGATTCATGGAGAAGAATCACATTGCATGTTTGCCTTCTCCCAGTCACGTCTCTGCTGGAGATGTATGGCATCACAGGGTGGAGTTGTCTCCTCTGAAGCAACCTGCTTTCTGCCGCTGGTCTCCAAGGTCACGTCCTCACCACATAACCCCATGTTCAACCTCCTGGCATGTGGTACAGCAAAAGTGAAGTGTGAAGAAGTGTCCAGGCACAACAACAGCTGCTTCATTCAGCACATATAGGTATGGCCGAGGAAGCACTGGGTGTGAACAGCCCTGAGACCCTATTCTGGGAAGGTCCCCCCCGTGTTCTGGCCACCCCGCAGGGCCTCTGCACAAGTGTCTCACCCAGTTACCTCATGCAAGCTGGAGATGAAACCTGAAGAGAGACTGGAGAGCCCAAAGCGCTTCTCAATGGTGGTGAGGCTGCTCTTGAAGTTGGCGCTGTAGAGGAGCTGAGAGAGCTGGAGAAGCCCGTGGCATAGCACAAACACCTGCAGTCAAAAAGAAAGTGCCATCCCAGTTAGTGCCCTGTTGGTGTGTAACTGGTGGAGATCATGCCCCGTGCAAGGGATTTGAGAGTCATATGTGCACGGACTCAAGTTGGCCAACACAGCTGCACCTCTGACATGCAACAGGTCTACTGAAGGTCTCAGTCCTGGATCCCTGATTAACTTAGCTTTGTAAAATGAGCGATGCAGTGTTCAGAAGACAGGACAAGGAGCTCCAGTTTTATCTTTCCTCTGCTTTACTGGTATCAATATTCATTGGTATTCACACTCTGGCAACCCTTGTGCAACCCACAAGAACAACCCTAGAACCTGAAGGGGACCTGTTTGCACTGGGAGTTGTACAATGCTAAATGAGAGAGGTCTGACTTTGCATAGATTTGGCGGGTGCTCCTGAGACCACGTTAGAGCCAACCCTGCAGCTGAAAGGGAGCCATGCTGGTTTAGACTACCTGAGATCCAGTATTTCCAGTCGGCCCCTTGATTCACTCAGCAGTAAAGCCAATTAACAGAACCTGCTCCAAGGGGTGTTGCAAGAAAAAGTAGGAAAAGGGCTTTAAAAGCCCCAGAGGGAAAGGATGAAATATGCACAACGTAGTCTCACTACTGGAAGACCTCTGTAGTATTCTAAAAACAGCATCTTTCCCTTGAGCCGGGCTGCGAGCCCAGCCAGAAACCAAGGCGAGCGGAGGCAGAGCTTTCGGGGAGCAGAGGAGGGAATACAGAGGGTTTACGGGGCAGGGCAGAAGCGTGGTCGAAAGAGCCCGGGTGGCCTGGGAGAGGAAAGCGCTCTCAGCCAGGGATGCAAGAGGCAGCTCACAAGGGTCTTTTGATCTATATTTAGTCAGAATAGTTTTCCTTTATTTTTCTTGGAATGGAATGCATCCACATGGTGCCAAAAGTATTTTAAAATAATTTAGAAGGAAAGACAAAAAAAAAAAAAAAAAAAAAAAAGGGAAAAGGTCTTTTTATTTAAATTCACAGGAAATCAAATATTTGCTGAATACCGGAAGCATGTCCCACAAAGATAACGGCGGGAAGTCCAAGATGATGAATGGGGGATCAAAGGTATTGCAGAGCTGACAAATTCCTTATGTCCTGGGCTAGGAGAGCAGCAATACTCATTATTAGCATTTATTTGAAACAGTGGTAGCACCCAGAAGCCCTGACCCATTTTGTGGGGAAAACCCCAACTCCTCCATCAGAAAAAGAATTAAATTGTCCACCTGACACGGAGGATGCAAATGCCGTAGGTGGGTGAGTGGCTTTTTGAGGAGCAGAGGAGGATGCGGAGCCAGGTCCAGCAATTACAAGAGAATTTGGGTAAGAGAAGATGGGCGAGAAGATGGCTTCTTGGGAAGCTTCTCCTGTGAGGGAGGATAGCACCAGCCAGAGGAGACAGCTGGGTATCTAAAAGCATAAGAGATGGAAGAGATGCTGGCAGACAGTGGGAGAGAAGAGGTTGGAGGTGAAGGAGAAAAGGGAGCCCTGGCAGTGTGAGGGCAGGCCGGGAACGACCTGGAGACCACAGAAAAGTAGGAGAAAGGCAAACACCAAAAAAGAGGGAAGAAGGGTCATAGGGACATGCTACCATCACGAACTCTTCAGCCACACCTTGGAGGGGTGTCAGCAGAAGGGCTAGCATCTGCCACCGCCATAGCTGAGCAGGAGGGGACAAAGTCCCAGGCTGGGACTTTGCCCCAACAAAAAGCTGCAGAGCAACGCCGTGGGGTGTAACGTGGGAAACCCTCCCAGACGGGGACAAAGTTGAAGTGAAACATCTGAAAGTAAACTCTTGAAGCAGAATGACCTCTGCACCCTCCAGCTATCGACTCCTACGTTCAAAAACCTGTCCCAGCACATGGTCCTGCTGGTGAAAGCTGGATCCACCACCTTCCCCAGTCCTGACCTGGGATCACCATGTAATTAGTCCAGCCGGGCTGGTCTGGAGCAGAGAGGTGACTCCCATGAGGATGAGAAATGGAGAGGGGATCTGGTTGCCAGAGAACATTAATTTTTTGTTCCTGCAGCTCTGGCCAGACCCTACTGAAGTCACTCAAAGAAGGAAGCGCCGGCTAAACAGCGAGAGGGCAGGGACCGCCTGAGATGCAGAGCAGCTGGAGGGAGAGCTCTCCCGGTGTGAGGCATTAGCCGGAGAAGCAAAGCTGTTTACCAAGGGGAGGGAAGAGGGTGGATCACCAAGGCTGAATTTAGGGCAGCAAATGTCAGCTTAATCCCAGGGCAGACAGGGAGAGGAGAAGCGTCGGGGAGAGAGAGGATGCTGACAGGGAGGGAGGATGAGGAGGAAAGGCAGCCTGACTCCCCAAAATGCTGGGGTTGGCAGGGAGTGGGGAGAAGGCAGAGGCATGGAAGGACCATAGGGGACCAGCACTGGTTGTGCTTCATGAAGATGGAGAGCAGGAGATGAGAGGGACAAACGGTGGTCAGGAAAAGGCAGAGCTGGCCTGAGGTGGGTTTATGCATTGGTGATAACCTGGGGACGGACAAACCGGGGCTGTGGATCCCAAGGGAGCAACCTGGGGCTGCCTGCCATGAGGGAAGGCAAGGTGGGAGAAATGCAGGTGGAGAGCACCGAAGAAAGGAGAGAAAGCTGCTGGCACTGAGACCACCCGGCGGCCTCAGCCCTTGGATGTGGAGAGCCCGGAGGATGGAAGGGGAAGGGCAGAGGAGATATTCTTTTTTTGGCTTGGGAAGAAGATGCCACCCAAAACAGTCAGAGCAAAGCAAAACCGCCTGTGCTCCAGGACTTGTGCAGCTGGAGCTTGGCTTTTCCAGACGCACTTTGACTGTCTGGAGTTGAAAGATGTGCCTGATTTAAGATTTCCTGACAACTGATTTAAGATTCAGCAGACTCAATTCTAATGAAAATAACGAGGGCCCAAACTTTGAAGGCTCTGAGTGCAAATAGCTGGGAGAGGGGCTTACTTGGAGGGCTCCCCAAAAGGAGCCCCTGCACCGCCTGACCTTGGCACCGGCCGGGATGCTCCAGCTGGGAAGAGCAGACCTCTGAGGCTGGTGGAGATCAAGGGCACCACGTTCCCATGTCCCCTCACAGGTTCTCACGGGTCTCTCCCATCCCTGTCGCTCTCCCCATGCATCCCCATCCCCACACGTTCGTGCTGACCATCCCCAACCTGCTGGTCCACGGACACCAGCACTGAGCTGGTCCCTTCCAGCTGCAGAGAGCATCAGATGTGCGGCTCTGGCCCCACACACCCGCGGAGCAACCCCAGGAGGGGACGAAGCTGCTATCACCCGTCTTCCATAACACTTAACGAGGGAAGGTTTTTAAAGAAGAGCCAAGCTCATCTGAAGGGAGGTTTTGCTGATGCAGAGCCAACACAACGGCACTGAAGGCGAAGGCATGGTGGGAGGTTAAGGAGTCGGGGGCACTCCCACGAAGTGCTGACCCTCCGGAGCAGATGCTCCCATCAGAGCCTGGTGTATTTCTGGAGCTGCACAGGCCAGCAGCAATATCGGGTGGCCAGGGAGTGGCGCGGAGAGGCCAAAGGCGTGCGCCCACGTGCACCCCCACACACTCACACAACATCCCCTCTTAATCATCCCCACGTTTCCTTCGGAGTGCCTGAGCAACCCTGACTCCAGGCTGTTTATACAAGGCACTTGACTCCTTTCCAAGAGGCACTTTGTTTAAAAGGGGAGAAAACAGCTGGGGGAAGGTCCTTCGCAGGCACGCTGCTTCCCCCCGCCAAAGTTCATGGGGAGTAGCACCTCCCAGGACAATGCCTTTTCCTAAGGAAGAGAAACCCGCTCTGCTGCAGGGAAGAGAGGGGACTGGTCCCTCCATGGTCTGGACAACGCTTCTCTGGTTCAAAGCAGAGAGCTGGCAGCTATTCCATCAATCCTAACCCAAACCTCCTTTAGAGGAGATGTGTTTAATACTCGACCCAGAGGGCTGGTGGGGCTGAGCCAGGGGCAGGGGGCAGGCTGGGCTCCAGGCAGCCTCCGAGGCATCCCCCAGGCATGGGGATGCATCAGCAAGGCTGAGATCCTGTGCTGGCACCAGACGTCCCCGTGGAATTACAGGTATGGCCATGGCTGGCGTGCTTCTGGGAGACACCCGAGATGGAGTTTTGGCCCTTGCAGCCACCTCAGAAGACCCACTTGCACCCTTTTCCATTTCTCTCTAGCTCACAGGGAATAAAATAAGGCTCTGGGAAGGGAGAGAGAGTCTCCCAGCCTCCCACTGAAGCCACAAAGCAGCCAAGGATGAGGAAACCAGGGGCAGGGGTCAAATCTGTCCTTGAGGTGGGTGGTTTTGGGGTGAGGAGCAGGTTGCTGCTGCCGGGGCTGGATGCGCGCACGGGGAGCAGGCAGCGTTGCGGGCAGCGCTGGTAGGCAGCAGGTGCTTGCACTGCCCCACGTCACGTACTGTGTCCGCTAAGCCGTGTTGCCTTATCTCACGGCGCTCTCTTTCCACATTGCTTATGTAAGATAATGCACTGTCAACACTGTCACCGGCCTTAACAAACAGCCACCTGAAGGTACACAGAGACTGGACTCCAGAAAAGGCTACTGTGACATGTTTTTTTGTGGGGCGGGGTAGGGGAGCATCCCTTGGTCACCAAGGCAGACAGAAAAAAAATGCTTGGCAAGTTGGGTTGAATAAGAAAAAAAAAATCCAAAACCATGAAGTACTTGAAAACCCCAGCGTGCAGTGTTGGACTTGGGTCCAGGCCAGGTAACAAAATTCAAATTTCTTGTTATTTGAAACTCTCAAAGGAGTTTCTTGTTATTTCAAAGGCCTCTACGGAGCCTCCAGGATCCAGGAGACTCCTCCAACGTGGGAGTCTGGCTCCACTCTGCAGGGACTGGGGGTTAGGGAAGATGATGCTATGTGCATCACAGCCACTGCCCCTTTCTCTCTGCCACCTGCAGAAGCAAGTTAAGGGTTAATTCTCTGCTCTGCTTCCACAGCTTCATGCTGCAATAGCAACACTCATATCCTAAGTCATCCCTCACCTCGTTTTTCTGTGTTTTCACCTCAACAGCTCTGTTTGGAGACTGAGAAGGTGGAAATCGTGATGGGGCAGCTCACCCAGTGAGGAGAGAGCCATCTCCGGCTCTCATGTCCATGCACTGGTGATCACCTCCATGCCCAACAGCCTTCCCATGGCAGCACCGCTAGCAGCGGGGCTGGAAAGACCCACGGTTTACTTCATTAGATGGATGCAAGAGCTGCCTGGGGAGCTGTATAGAGGAGCGGAGATCCCCACAGAACTTGCCAAACTGCTCCCAGTTGACCGATGACACTGAGGTAGGACGCGGCCAAGAGCAGTCGTCGCAGGAAGGCGCAAAATGAATCTGCCTGGAGTAAATGTTTGGAAAGGACAAGGAGTAAGGATGCTCTGTTAGCTCTTTCCTCCGCATAGTACTATTAGAGCTGCATTTTGGGCTCTGGAGGGCCAAAGCAAAATTCTATTGACCTTAATGGAAAGTCATGCAGGAGTCAAAGCAGGAGACCCCAACCTGCCCAACTCTGAAGGCTTCTTCCACTTTACTTTCCTGAGCTCCCAAGGGGAAAAAAAAAAAAAAAAGAAAAAAAAAAAAGGGAAAGGAGCAACTTCAGGAAGGAATAAGAATATCTCCAAATTTATAATAGTCAGGGAGAAGACAGGCTGTTTGCTTTAGAGCTTGTGTACGATCAACGCTCACTACACTAAGAGATCCTCCTGCAGGAGCACGGCTGAGGTCACTCGGTCCCAAAGAAATGCATCAGTTGGAAATGAAAAGTATACAGACATGCGTGGGGTAATACGTCCCTCCTTGGCCTCTCTTTCTTTCTTACATGCAGCCGCCTAGATTTATAAAGCAAAACGCACCGTGAAAGATGAAAATTAAAAAAAAAAAAAAAAAAAAAAAAAAAAGGGCAACGTTTCCACAGAAGGAACCAAATACCCTGCCACACAGCACGTCCCTTAGCACAAAACCTCTGAGCCTGGAGCACAGTCCGATGGCAGAAGCTGGCTCCTAAATTTTATTTCTACTGCAAAACACCCACCCCCCCACCCCACCAATAATAAACAAATTAAAATGGTTAGGGATTGTCTGAAGCGCTCCGCTGCCCAGATTATTAGTGGCAACGATGACTGTCTCCTGCCAAGTGATCTGGCGTTTTACAACCCCCGATTGTCAAGTGCAAAGACAATGTTTGCTGTTTTTGCAATGCAGGTACACACGAGGTTTCCCTGCACGGTATCCCCGTGCCCTTGCAAGGTCTGTGCAAGCCCAGCTCTGCTCAGTTGCTGTAGAGGGAGCGCTCCAGGGGACACAAAAACCCGTCCCTGCCTTAATGCGCAGGTGCGCGTTGCAGATGTCAGAAGGAAAGGAGGTTTTTTGGCCGCGGAGGATCGCTGAGACCAGACCCCCAGCGTGTGAGGTGCGAGGCTTTGCTGCTTCCCCAGCTGCTGCCAAGAAAACACTGCGGCTTGCAAAATACGCTGCGTATCGTTAAGCAGCTTGCTTTCTTCCTACAACCAGACCGAGCACACAGGTAGGTTGTGTGGTTGGGTCTTCGCTCTTTCTCCTTTTCCGAAGGTCTTTTTTCCTCACGGTGCATCGGGATCCATTCGTGATCTCCTAGAAGACAGCTTCAGCTTGGCTTCGTTTTCCCTGACCCACAAGCGTATGTAAACACGCCTCTCACACGCCCACAGCCCTGGCCATGCCTCGTGCTCCCTATCAGCGACACTCCTCTCCCATTTTGCTTGTGATAATCTTATCTGTGCTGACCACTCCTTGGTTGTGTTTGGGCACTGAATCACCTCGCCCCTCATAAAATTATCTTGTTTCATGTCTCCTAGACCTTGATCCCACTAAACTTTCCAACCTGATTTACCCTCTGGCTCTTCCCCATCTTTTTCTTTATCCTGCTGCTGGTGTTACTGGTGAAGGTCAGAGGGTTCTTCCCTTTTGAAACCTGATCCCACCAAAACTGGATTTAAGCACAGTGTCTGATCCATCCTAAACCAACCTTTGCTTTCTGATGCCAGCACCACCACCTCAAATGCCGGAAGACCCCAGTCACAGCGGGTCCTTCTCCCCATGCCACCCCACTTGTCCTTAAGGACCCTGCTTGCTTCTTTGCTACAAATGTTCATCCAACTTGCCATCTCTCCTTGCACAGCACTCAGTATCGGAATGTCCTTTGACTTGCTTAAATCAAGGGCCCTAATCAACAATGACTTTCTCCTTTCAGTGCTTCCCTCTCCAAACTTACAGCCATGCTGTCTTCACACCAATGACCTGACAAATCTCCTATTCTTGCTAACGGCAAAATAAAGCAATTCATAATCTTTTCCAACAGGATATGAGAGCACAACTTTTACATCTCCAGGCTTCTGAAATATACTCCTCAGCAAATTCCTTCACTTCCCTTAAAAGGAAGGGACAAAAAACCTGCCGTGATACTGTTGGGACCTCAGACCCCAAGGCAAAGCTCCTGTTTCTTCTGCAGAAGGCATCCAGCCTCCCCAGGGAGGGAAGAGCTCCTCGCTCCTGGCCATCGCACCCTGCATGCAGCCAGCATCTTCACCCTGGGATGCTTTAAAGCCATATCACACCCTGAGAGCCCGCAGTCTCCTCCCGACCCTGCTGTCTCCTCTCCTACACTCTTCTATACCACCCCTCTCCCTGCCCCCAGTATAGCACCCAATTTAAGTCTGCCCCGAAGGCTTTTAACTCTCCCCCCGGACTCCCTCCAGCTGACACAAATGATGATAACTCCCCGTCATCCTCCTGCTTCCTTTTCCACGCCAGGCGGTCCGCAGGGTAAAAGCCTCCCGCTGCCCGTGCTCCCAACCATTTCAGGCTGCTCCTCTGCACAATCCAGCGAACCGGCTTCCAGCTGAAACCAGTCCAACTCAGCTAAATAACAAGATATTTATAAAGCTCTCCTCCTTGTCATGTTTCTGGAGATCCTGATCAAGCAATTAGCTATCGATTAAAATAGCACAAAACCATGAAAGAGACAATAAAGGTGAAGAAGACAAAACGTTTGAGGTACTGCAGAGACAACACCTTTGAAATAATCCTTTTTCAGTGGCTGCCTGGATGGGCAAGGACATGATGATTGGAGACAGCAGTTAGGACTCTGGACCAGGGGACACTCATGGGGTCCATGGCCATGCTTGGGTATCAAAAAGACCAACCATCCACTTCTCCTCCACTTTTCAAAACTGTTTTGTTCCTTTAGGCCGTGAGGTCCTCAGCGTCCCCAGTACCACCATCCACCTGAAGGTTTGTTTCATCCTGCATTTGCCAAGCAGAGCAACTACTACCTCCTAGTGCCAGTCAGCACTGCCCTGGAAGCTCTGGTGAACTTCAAAGTAGGGGCCTGCCCTTGCTCATGACCCATCTCCACCACTGCCGTGGGATTACCGGGATGCTCTAGGTTTCTCACAGGGGACAGTGCTCAGCAGCAACCTCCCAGCCCCAAAGACTGAGGGCCTTTTGCATTCGGCTGTCTTCAAGGTGGTTCAAGACAAACAGCCAACTTCTGGAGGGGTTCAAGCAACCTTGCAACATCTGAGAGGGCACTCAAAAACATAAGCACAATGACCAGGTTTATTCCAGCTACGAGATCATAGAATCATAGAATAGTTTGGGTGAGAAGAGGCCATGAAAGGCCACCTAGTCCAATCCCCCTGCCATGAGCAGGGACATCTTCAACTGGATCAGGTTGCTCAGAGCCCCATCCAACCTGGCCTGGAATGTTTCCAGGGATGGCGCAGACACTAAACACGCTGTCAGGTGAGCTAGGTGGTGCCCTGAAATATCAGTGTAGACAGAGCCTTGATGCCGTCCAGTGTAATTGCAGTATTAGCTACAGTCATTAATACCCACGTATAACCAGGAGTAACTTCCACAGCAGCAACAAGGAACTGTCACCAACCACGTTCCCGCAGGGTACAGAGATCAGCTGTAAATGCCTGCTGTGTCAGAGCACAGATATGAGCCAGCAGCCAAATCCACAGGGCACTGCCTCCCTGACCACCTGCGTCTGCACTGGTTCTCCTGCATCCTCGGCAGCACCTCCGTGCCACCCATCCCCAGAGCTGCCCTCCCATCCCGCCCCTTCAAATCCCTGCAGAACCATTGAAACTCCCACTTTCCACCAGGACCTTTCCCCTTCTGATGCCCATCCCCAGCACCATCGTGCTCCCTAACTCCGAACACCAGCAGTGACGGGGCCAGTGCCAAAAACCACCCCGAGAGCGATGGGAAGCGGTGCGGGGAGGTGGTGGGCCCCCGGCGCGGAGAGCGTGGAGGAAAAAGATGGCTTGCACGGAAAAATAATTTGTTACTTTTGGCCCCAGCCCTGTGAAAGGCACTCTGAAAATGATCTTGGCATGTGAGCCTTAGGGAATAAATATTAATTTAGTGATTAGGACTTGGAGCCTGCTACAGCTAAGGGATTTTGTTGTGTTGGAAACACTGTCCTGGTCAGAAACTGCCATCCCTTATAAGAGGACATTGCGTCTCATTAATTTAAACCCCTTCACAGCATCTCTCTCAGTGTGGGATGATGCCAGCAGCTTCCCACACAATTAGGTGCTGGATGAAAACTTTATATAATACGTTATTTGCAGCACCAAGGGCTTCTCATACAAACAAGAGCTACGAAGCCATATAAACCCAGATGCTTACTGGACACCTTGTCCTCTGACGACCCATTCACAACAAAACAACTTCCCAAACCTGGAAATTCAGTTGTGACACTTCTTCTACTAATTTTTTGGGGCTGAGAGGATTAACAACTGTGCACAGGCTACTGCTTTCCTACCTTGAAGCAGTTATATTTTTTTTTTTTTAACATACGCATATTCTTAACACAAATGTCACATCACAGGAAGAGCGAACAGGTCAGGAAAGGGTGGGGGACGTCATTACCTGTCAATTTATGCACATCTGCTCTTAAAAGCAAGAATTTTCCTCCAAGGGATGGGTGTCCTGACTCCCCACCATCCCAGATGGTATCTATCACCCATCTGATGCCAACAAGCGTGATTTGATAGAACCCAAACAGCTCCTTAACGTGCTTCCACAGTGCCAGCGTCAGGCTGTGCTGTTCCTCTCGATTTAGCAAAAACCTGGTGATTTTTTTTTTTTTTTTTAAAAAGTGCTTCTTTTCACGCGCTGGTTTTCCCCTTGGCGCAGCCGTATCTGCACCAGCCGGGGCAGGTGGCACGTGGGGGTTCTCTGGTGGCATCTCCTGCTCGGGGTGGGGGGGGAGCTGTCACTCTGAGTATGTCCCTGCACACGGTTGCCACAGCGGGTGCTGCAGCATCACCTCTCCCTTAGAAGTGACCCCCGAGGACCCCCCTCAAGACTGGCTCAGAGGTGGATGCCTGGATGATCTGGGGAGCTCCGGGCTCACCACTCATTTTGAAATTAAGACTTGAGCCAGCACCAGACGCTGGGCGATTCGAGCAGCGCTGGGTGCCGGCAGCCGGCCAGGCACCTCCCGGCACAGCCGGAGCTCCCGCTGCCAGCTAAGTAAAACCCCCGTATCATCTGCCCTCGGCCAAATGCCCCCCGGGGGTCCCGGACACAGCCCCCGACCAAGCGCCCTGGGGTGTGCAGGGTGCCGAGCGCCCAACCTGACTGCCCCGGCTGCCCGGGGGGATGCAGAAATGGATTAACATTTGCCGGGGCTCTTTTTTTTTTTTAAACCCCTAAAGTTTTACGTCCTGAAAAAGGCATTGAGTTTGGCGCTGTTTTTTCAGTTCCAGGATATTTTTGCATCCTCCCCCTGTAAGCATTAGCTGCAAGAAGAGCTCTGTTTTGAGGTGATTTTACTCAGCCCGAGCCATGGTCGTTAGTGGAGTGGGTTAGGGCCACCTTTTGCACCCCTCTTCCAGAGGAGGGGACAGGTCACCAGTCCCCTGCAGAGGTGCATCAGAAACAGCCCTAAATTACCCAGGGTAATCTCAATCTCCTGGAGCTAACAGCTAAAAAGGGCCATCAAGTCACCTGCTGGGATAGCCCAGCCCGGACAGCGGGGACCTTCAGGTATGTAGGACTGGAAGGCACCATCTGAGATGATGTCCACAGTCCTGGGAGCCCTCACCATGTCACCCGTTGACCCCAGGAAGCCCAAAGCTTTGCTGCTCGGGGGAGCAAAACTGTTGGGAACAGCCCCATGGCACCCCACAGCACCCCCACAGAAATGCTGGGGCCCCGTGATTTGGTGAAACTTTTCCTGCCCAGAAACCAACCCCAAGCAAGCACAGCCCAAAGAAGAGGGGGCAGCGCCGTCCTCCATGCAAGGTGAGGAAAGATGGGGGGCAAAATCACACCCAAACCCACCCCGGACCGTGATGCCCTACCCGTGGCCGCGGGCTCCCGAAAACACTGTTAGCTGGGAAGCGTTGACAAACCCTTCCTTGCAGTACTGCTATCAACCCAAAAACACGTGCTGATAGTCAATAACGCTAATGGGAAATCACCCCCCGGGCCCCAGGCACGACCGGCAGATGCGGCACAAGGGGGTCCTGCCAGCTGCCCCCCCACCACGGCAGCCCCTCTCGCACACCGAAAGCTGCTCTGCCTGGGGGCAGGTGCCGCTGGGAGCCGCCGATCCCCAAAACTGCACCCGTCTGCTTCGGATGCTGACACGTGGAGGTGCTGCCGAGGGAGGCACAAAAATTCCGTCCCCCCACCCCAGGCAAATCCTGGCGAAGGCAGGCGGGTGTCCCAGGGACGGGAACCAGTGCGTGCAGCAGCCCCGGTGCCCATCCAGAAGTGGGCCAAACTGAGCCATATGAGGAAAAAAAAAGACTTGGCGAGCAGTGGTGTAAAAGCGCGATGGTTCGCAGCGTTTAAAATGCGAGAGGTGGCCGGGGTGGCCGGTGTTTTCTCACGCAGGCGGGGAGCTCGAGAGCCCGGAGCTCAGGCAGGGACCGGCTTTAAGATGCCAGCTCTCACCTCGCTAACAGGGGCAGGTGAGTGACCAGAAAAACCCACTTCAACTCGCCAGGAATTTGCTCCTGTCACTCAAAATGCCCTTCTCCCCAAGGTTTTTAAAGCAAGTCAGTGTTATTATAGGGCAGTGTTTTCCTTTCGCACCAGGATGTGGTTAATCATTCCCTAAGCAGCAGCACACTGTGTACCGGATGCCGTGGGTAAGATCCACAGCCCACGGAGAGCTGCCCACACCACTTCCACGGGGAGTGACACCCACCTGCCGCGCAGGGCACCGGTCCGAAACCCACCGAGCCCCCCCAGCCCTTCCCGTACGCCGAGCGGGACAGACCTCAGCGGTGTTATCCAGGACTGCCCGGGGAGCTGACTTTCAAATTCTGCATCTTAGCAAGCAAACAGCCTTCGTTTTACTGGCAGTTAGTACCGGGGATGCAGGGACCTGCGGGATGGGCTGGGGTCCCTCTCTGTGCAAGCATCCTCCTCCCTCCCCACCGGGGAAGCGGCGCATCCCTGCCAGGCACGACTCCTTACCTTGATGTTGCAGAAGATACTCCGGGAGCAGGTGCCAGACCTTTTGGGGATGTCGACCGGGGATTTGCTGGCTTCAGGGTGGACTCCCATTGTGGGGGCTTCCCGGGGAGCCCCGAATTGTTGGGCTACGCGTGGGCTCCCGTCCCTCTCCGGCCCGTCCCGCCACCAGCAGCGTGCACGGTCTGCGCCAAAAACCCTCCAAGCCCGTGAGTGAGGCAGGCAGCGTGAGCGCAAAGTTTTTATAAGTCGGCTCTCGGGAGCGATGATGAAACCCTTTCTCCTCCCTCTTTTGCTTTGTGCGCCGAGGGAACTTTAAAGTCGCAGGAAGTGAACGGCAGCGCACAGGGAGCAGGTGGGAGTGAGGGCTCGTCAAGCCCCGGATGGTTTGGGGATGGGGACCGCAGCAGTGGGACGATGTTTGCCTACCCGCAGGGGACACCCAGCATCCCTCCGCTGTCCTCACGTCCGAGGCCGCAGGACGTGGCTGGACAAGGCACCAGCAGCACAGCCTTCCCGCAAGGAAAGAGACTGGGGTTTTAATTCATGTTCCCCTGAAGGGGCGAGAGGAAGGGGAGGCACCTTTCAGCAAACCCAGATTTGGCTCCCAGGTGGTGGAAGGGGGGAAGCTGAGTGGCCAGACAGAGAAATCCCTCCCTGGGTTAAGAGGTTATGGAGAAAATAAACTTCTCCTGCTTTTCTCTTGTGGAGAAAACTGCATTTGTGAAGTTCCTGAGCGCTATTTTTTTTTTACCAATACCTCTCCGGGGCTTTGTTTAAGCAAAGCACTGATTTATTTTGCTGGCTCCTCACAGAGAGGAAAAGTGTCCGAGGGAAAAGGGCAGGTTGAGGGGAAGCCAGCTTCAAGTATTTTGTCCAAATTACTGCTTTTCCCAGCATAAAGCAGGGTGGAGGAGAGAGGTGAGTAGAAAAGGTGGAGCCCGCCTTGGGGTGCTCCGAGCCTGGAGAAACCAAATCCCAGTTCCCTGAATGATTTCCCCATGGGAGGGCTGATGGGTCCCTACGTACGCCCTGGTGTGATGCCCAGGAGCCGAGTCCCGCTCAGCAGGCACCCACCGACACCCACCCCCTTGCCCAGGCACCCGCCGTGGCCGCTGGCCACGAGAGGGTGCATTGCACCCGTGGGAGAGGCTCCCTGGGCGCTCCTTCCCTCCCAGCTCGCCTGAGCCGTCCCACGAGAGGACCCCCAGGTCAGCATCTCCGGGGTCCGGCGCCAGTCTGACCAGGCACAGGGCATGAAAGCGGTGTGAAAATTAGCGTTGCTGAGATAAAAAGAGCCGATTTTGGCTGTCAGCTTCCCAGTTTCCTAACCCTGTCCCGGGAGCACTGCTCGCAGGGACAGTTGGGTATCACTCACCTATGGGTGGCAAAAAAAGCATGCCTTTTTCCCACCTTTTTGTCCACTCCCGTCCCCAAATTTGCTAGATCTGGGATTGGGACGCAGCGTGGAGAGACCCTTTTCCCCCCCATCACGGTTAGCCGAGCCCTTTTATCTGCCACTCAACAGCAAGAGACAGAAAGTTTCGTCCTCACCGATAGAAAAGCTCAAGCAAGCCGACATCTCCTCCGCTCTTCTCCCACCCTCCCAGGGAGCCCAACGTGCTGCTGAACTCATTTTTCAGGCAATGCCTGGCCCGCTCAGTAATGGCCCCGTCTTTTCAGTTTATTCTGCGGTGACCCGTGACGCTCACTTTGTTATAACAACCACCTCCACATGCAGCAGCTGTTTCAGCCACTAATTTCAGCTTTTCCTTCCAAATTTGTCTCCCTGCCATGAAACACTCCGGGGAAGAGGCGCAATGCCGGTGCCCTGCCTGGCAGCGGGCAGGATGGGCAGAAACACCCCTGCCCCGATGCTGCATCCCATGGATGGGGCTGGGAACCCCGCGCCGATGGAGTTAATAACCCCTACAAGGGGAAGCAAAAGGCTGTGGTGAGTCAAAAGGGAATCAGGGCTTCTGGTAAACACCCCCGTGGGCTGGACGTCACTGCCCCACGGGGGTGCGGGTCCTTAGTGGCAACTGACCGCACATCCCAGCTGGCCAAGGAAGGGACAGAGGCTGGGGCGGCCTCAGACGTGCTCGGAACCAAAGGAGCTGGGTGCCCAGGCAGCACTGTGCTCCCCAGGTCCGGCCACCCCCAGCAAGATCTCGGACACGGTGGGGATGCCCCAGCAGGGCTGGTTTGCTGGGGGGCAGGAAGAAATCATGCTGGCAACCCACACTGCCCTTGTGTTTCTCAATCTGCAGCTCTTGCAATAGGTAAGGCAAGAAAACACCTGCTTCCCATGCAGCTCGGAGCCACTCGCGGCACTGGGGACCGCCCCGCAGGGCTGCACACCTTGCTTACCCCCGCCAGGGCAGCACCTTGGTCTTCCCTCCCATGAATAAGCTTCCAGTGAATGTTTTTCCCAAGCAAGGAGCATTGTCCAAGCCTCAGCAGCTTATCGAGCTGCAGTATAAATAATACAATAAAACCTGACAAATCTGAATTTCAAAGCTCAGTCGTGGTGGTTTCGGTTATTGAAGGCTGCAGCAGCTCCACAAGCTTCCCTGCAGCCAGCGCAGGCGCTTTGTCTTGCATTAGAAGCAAAGGGCTACCCTGAGCAGGCTCCGTCCACCTAGGTGGGACCATCAGAGCGCACTACTGACATCTCCCAAGCTTTTGACCCGCTGGAAGAGAAACTCCACCCCTCGGACACAAAGTCAGTTCTAGCTTTCTTACACCGACATCGCTTTTAAATTTCGGACCTTAGACAACCAATTGTGCAGCAGGAGTAACAAAATGAGATGCACACGGGAAAATAGGACTCTTGCCTCTTTTGGAGGATTCTCCCTGCATTTTCATTCCCGCAGAGTTACAGCCTTGGCAAGGAACAGTTCGGCCTGCAGATGAGCGCACAGGAGGAAAGTGATTTACGGCGGCGCTGACAAAGGGAGGGGAGTTTGCTTTCAAATTCTTCTCATCATGCTTTGGTAGGGCGATATGGTCAATGTTAAGTGCCTGGCAAGAAAGATCACACATTGACAGGGTTTGGTTCATTTTACACGGCTCCTGGGGCCGCATTTCTTTCTCAGCCTTTGAAATGAATTCCTCCTACAGCAGTCATGCTCCCCTGGCCAAGACATCAGCTGGAAGGAGAAGACCTCGCTGCTGCTAACTGAGTGGGAACCAGCTACTTCAGCCAGCAAAGCTGAATCAGGCCCACGGCTCTCCATGTACGCCACCAGTTCATCCGCTACCTCACCACCTCCCCTCATCCAAAGCAAGCCATCAGTTGAAATCTGCCCACCAGGCACGTTTCCCATGGGCAGACCAAGCTTACATCGGTGTAGCTATGCAGGAACTGAGGCGCGTCCCTCTTTGCTACCAGGGGATGCTCACCTTGTTCGCAGATCAGAGCCCTCAAAAGCCACTTTTCAACACGACCACAGCTCTTCTCTTTCCCTGCATCCTCCTCCTTACTTCTTTCTACCAAGCAGTGGGTTGATGCTTTCATGGGGCGAGGACAACACTAGTTCTTGCTTTACCACCTGGTTTCAATCTGGCAGGGACTGAAGCATCTCAGTTTTCCTCCACAGTATCCCCAATCTGTTCCTCTCAATGATTATTTGCCCACTGGGCTTTAAAAGGTGACACGTACCCACCAACACTGAACCATAGAATATCTTGAGTTGGAAGGGACCCATAAGGATCACTGAGTCCAACTGAGACTCAACTGGGAAGATCTTCCTGGCCCCTGGGAAGACTTGTTACTAGGTGAAGAGACACCACATCCCAGCATGGAAGATGATTTCCCACTGTGCTATGCACGCACAGTCCCTGCTACATTTGAAGCTGGACCAGTAGATCCTTTTTAAAGGAAGGTGTTTCTTTCCCCGCAGCCTCCCTATCAGTGACTGAGTCTTGGACTTGTGCAGTCAGTATTCCATTTCACGCAGACTTGCTTGAAGCACCATCCATGGTCTGGAGCCAGACAGCCTCAGCCCCAACGGAACAATGGGCCAAGAAACTCCTTTTCCTATCCTAGCAGGGGAGTCAGACTAGACTATCTCCAGGGGTCCCTTCCAACCCTTGCCGTTCTGTGATCCCAGAGCCGGCAAAACGTGAACTGTGAGGTCAGACATCCCAAGGAACCTGGTTCCTGCTAGGTCAGAAGTTATTTCCCGAGATCCAAATTTGTCAATCCAGAAGACTTAGCTCCCTTCCAAACTCTTCGGTGGCCTCACATGATCCAGCAATAACAGGGAAGTCCATAGCAAGCCTGTATGCATCCCCCAGCCTGGGAAATCCTCTGTTGTTGCATAAAACTAGAAGCTGGAGACGGGACTGGACCTCAGGACCCCCTGGCTCAGCAGAGGAAGGGAGTGAGATGTGATCCAAGAGAACTTCTGGTCCTTTCAGACATAGCAGCGATGAAGATCCTGCCACAGACATCAGTCATGGAAGGAAACGCGGGGAAGGACAGATGCTTAGAGAGACACATCGTGTTGGGAGGACCTGGGGAGGCTCTGCAAGAGAGAAGACGGAACTAAATCAGGATCAGAGCCCCACGTACAGCTCATAAAACGAGCAGCCCTAGAGGGTTTTGCCCCAGATGTGCTGGGTTCTCCCGCTTTGTGAGTGGTGCTGTTGCAAGCAGGATTAGGAAGGGAGCAAAAGGTGATCCCTGTATTTACTTGGGAACCTCGCACAGCTTAAAAACAAACTTCCTGGAGCCACGTGACCCCCAGCTTACTTGCTGCACACCAGGACAGCACAAGTCTCTGCGGAAGCAAACACGAAGCCCCTGGGGCTCCTGGAGGGTTTCAGACTTGCAAGTACAAATATTGCTCTGGGAACGCGGGCTGAAAACAACCCCCTCTGCGTTACCAGAGCTGGTCCCCGGGGCTGCAGACCAGCACGCCAAACCCACCCCCTGGAAACCCCATTTATTCTCCAGGGCTGGTGATGTGGCACAGCAGGGGACAAGGACCGCAGGGGATGGGGCCGGCAGCGTGCACCAGCGGTTCCTGCCACTGCCTGTGGTTGCAATGGAAATTGCAGACCGTGACAGGCTGGGTTTAATTTACCAGCAACGTATATTTGATCTGGAGCAGAAATACTGGTCAGAGGGAGGTACACAGCCATACCTGAAGAACAGGCTTGGCTGGCTCACAGCCCGACCTGCTCCTGGGGATGCAGAGAGAGGGGATGGTTGTTTGCCGGCACCTGAGAAGGTGGTCCAGCCCTCGGGGAGTGGGCACCACCAACCCCACGGTGGAGAAGCACTTACAGAGGAGCTCTGGGGCCAAGCAGCAGCCAAGCCCCAGGGCAGGAAATGATGACGCTGCTTACCCTCTGGCCAAGGCCACCACCAGCCCTGCAGGGAAGCCAGCCATGCCCAGAGATTAGGAGCGAGGTCAAGGCGGGATGGAAGAGCAGGTAATTTATGCTGAAGATGATGGCAGAGGTGCGTGTCAGCATTAAACCATCCCTCCCATGGTTGGCTGCCCACAACCAGCTAACCTGAAGCAGAGGGTATGTGTCTACACTGGTGACTAATAAATATGTTAAGCAACTCTGTTGTGCCCTCTGTCCCATACACAAAGCCAGTCAATCAACGGCAGGAGAACGGTGCATTCTGGAGGAATAAATGGGAAGGCAACTGCAGAGCCTGGGAACCAGGAGGCTGTGATTTTGGCAGGCTGAGCCTTTAAGAAGCGCAGAGGAGAAAGCAGAAAGCTCCTCTGTTTTTAAGAGTGCTATAAGCGAACAAGGGAGTGGAGGAAATGCTTTTAAATGAGCCCTGGTAGTGTCACGTCTCTTAAACAGCCACTTTCTTCTCCTCTGCCTTTTCTGTTTTAAGTAAGTCTTGTTTATAATTAGGCCACTTGATTCTCACCATCAATCGAATCCCCACTGTAAGATACCAAAGGGTCTTCAGTTAAACTGGAGATGACCTGGTGTGCAGATTATTTTGGTGGGTCCTGTTGGACCAGCCACCTCTCCTTTCTCCATAAATACCTTTTCCACCTCTCCTTTCTCTGTAAGAGCTTTCGGAGATGCCAGCCCCCAGGTGTCACTTTTGGGGCCTTTCGCTCGGCACGCTCCAGAGAAGAAATTCTGATGGTTGGTAAAAGGAGGAGGTGGGAGATTGGAATTAAGATTATTTATTCCACACCCTCGCCAGCTAGTAATTTGCATGACATTTGCATGCACCATAAATGCTGCCCCACCACAAAGAAGAGCAATCGCAGGGGTGGAAGACGATGTGCATCACCTAGAGCCACATGGGTGCTGTGAATACCGGGGGTCAGCACCCAGCAGGGCTGTGCCAGCGAGGACCCAGCCACCTTCACACCCTCCAGCCACCACTGTAAAGCCCTGCCGGCATTGTCTGAGTACAGAATTCAAAATAACCCGATGTTTGTAGTCAGGCCAGAGCCCTGGCCTTCGCTGCAGGATGTGTTCTGCAAACCCAGAACAAAGAGACGGTCCTTGCCTCGAAGGATTTGCAATCTAAAGCATCAGTATCCTGTAGTAAAGGCAATTAAATGAGGCAGACAAGGATCTGACTGCGCCATTCAAAGCAGGATTGCATTTCCTTGAAATTGCTTCAAGTGATCGTGATGAGACAGTCTAATTTAACTCTGCCCACTGCCAATAAACTTCACAGTCAGTAAATATTTCAGGAACAGTGCCCCTAAGCAAGGCTTCTGCAGCCTAGAAAGGTAGGGAGTCAAATATTTTTCTAAAATTCCTTCACCCTGATTCCTCCCATGGACCTACACACCCAGGACAGACAGACTTTTCCAGGCCACCCTCTGCCCCGAAATCAGTTGCAGGGCAAATCTGTTATTTCCCACCAAAAAGACTGCATCCAGCAGCACCAGAACATGCTCCTGCTCGTAGGGATGGTGTTAAACCCCTGGCAGCAGGTCTACAGAGATGCTACAGAGGATATTTGTCTACGCTGGTGACTAATAAGTATGTTAAGCAACTCTGTTGTGCCCTCCGTCCCATCTGCAAACCCAGACAATCCAACCTCTTGCAGGGCAACAGCAGAAGAACGGTGCATTCTGGAGGAATAAATGGCAGGGCAACTGCAGAGCCTGGGAACTGAGGGGAGAGGTGAAGATGTGTGGCTGAATCAGACCCTGAGCAGCTCAAGGAAGCTCCTATCCAGGAGGACATCCCATGCCCTGGATGCTGGCATGTGCCAGCACAGGGTAGGTAGAGGAGGTGACCACCTCCTCAACAACTGGGGAGCACCACCCACCGCAGCAACTGCTGTCAGTTGGGCGCAGTCCAGAAACACCGGCCTCCCCAGGAAAAGAGCTGAGAGGGCCGATAGAGAGATCATATTCTATCTTCCTCCTCCTGCTGCGAAGGTCTGGCAGGCAACGCGAGAGACGCATCACCAACGAGCGATGCGGCACCTCTTATTCACTCCTGGTGATGAGGCTCTGCTCTCCAACAGACAAGGGATCTACATGACTACAGAGTCCCCACAAAAGCCCCAGGAAGGGGCAGAAGAGCTGAGATGGGCTTCATGGTTTCAGAGACAGGGAGACCCATGTGAGGCCACATCCGTCCACATCTCACAGGGAAACCTTCACCTCCTCAAAGAGCTTGGTGCTTGTCGGATATATTGACCTTTCAACTTTAGAAATAATTTTATTTAGCTGCTCCACCACCTCTAAAAGATCTCAGAGCGCTCTGGCAGCCACCATTTGAATGGAAATTTAAAAAAAAAATATTAAGTAGACAAAAGCTTTAATGAATATTACCCCATTATGTGAAAGAAGCTAGTCCAAAGGTTGTGCAGCGATCGTGGCTCCAATTTGATCCCTCCTGAAGTTGTGGTAAGGACAATTAAACCTCAAAGTTCGGATGCTTGTCCACTTCCCTCTGGAATAAAGGTTAAACTCAACAAAAAGAGAATAAAAGAGAGTGAATTCAGCACATCTCATTCCACAAAACTGTACTCATACCACTGCAAGTCCTGAAGCTCTGGGCACCGTTAAATGCGGAATGAGTTATGTGTTTGCAATGAAAATGGGTCACTCTACACTAATATGCTGCAAAATATTTTTATTATACTATATATTGACTTATTTAATGACGATGGCAACAAAAGTGCCAACTAAGTTGCATAATCATTTAAATTTTTTTTTTTTTTCCCCCCCAACTACTTGGAAGTTTCATAAATACTCCTTGTTTGGTTCGAAATCTTCCATATTTCCTTGATACTGTGAGAGTGTGCGCCTGTGGTTTGGCTGTCACTGTGCAAGGATCAACCCACTCAATAAAACAGCCTGAATTTCAATAAGCAGCAAACCAAAAACAGACCCATAAAGCCTGTTCCCCTCACGCTGGACGCAAGGCAAAGGCGGTGCTAAGGCGCTGAGATTTGGCAGCCACCAACCCCTGCTGACACGTGTTTTGTGGAGCTCTGCTGGAAACTGGCTTTGACAGACCCATTTTTGCGCGCCCAAAGCGGTTCAGATCTCTTCATTCTCCTCCTCCGCAGAGGCTGCTGCCACATGCTCTTGATTTCCCCACGCAAAATACCTTTGCAAGGTGCCTCTTCCCATGGGGTTCACTCCAGCATTGACGTTCAGCAGCTAGAAGCCCAAAGTTAAGGTGAAATCTTGGCCATACTCAGCGCTGGAGCTCGCTGCTGGCAGCTCCAGCTCCATCTTCAGCCCGAGAAGACCCGGGCGTCACCCAGGGTGGGATGGAAAGCTGCGACGTCCGCTGTACAAAAAGTGCTGGAAACCTTCCCTTTGGAGAAGCTGGAATAAAAACAGCAAGAAGGTTTTTGATCACAACAAGATCCTCTCCTAACGCTGGATGTACGGTAGGAAGGGCTGGTTTTGAGCTGGTATCAGCGTTAAGCCATTTCAAGTCAAAATGTATTTGTTTTCCTTGGAACAGGCAAGTCGAACTGGAACAATGGCTGGAACTGACATTTTGCAGGGAAAGATTTTGTTTCATCTTGAAAGGCTGAAACACCTTGAAATATTTTCCAATGGAAATGACATTATGTTTCTGCTGATGCACATGGGAATCACCCCATCAGAGTTTCCATCCTTCTCTGGCCGCTCCCACTTCAGCCGGAGGGACCCAAGGAGACACCAAAACACACACGGCATGGCCCAAGAGGTGTGGAGAGCCATCCAGCCATCACGTCCAGGGTGACGGAGAGCAATCCAAGTAGTCACCATGGGCACTGCTCATGAAACCACCCTTTTTAATGGGGAAAATGAAGGGGCAAGACATTCGGTGAGATCTGTTCTAGTATCCATGAGAGAATTATGAGAGGGGCCATAAGACCTTGAGGGAAGGCGAAGAAGTAAACAACCCCCCTATAACCTAAACAGGCTATGAGCAAGAGAAAACTAGATTCTGAATTGTGACAAGACCTCTCAATTCATAAAACAGATAAACAGCAGGCACAGGAAGAGTTTTTAAAGCTCTTGGTTTCTACCTGACAGGAGGACGCTGCCTCTTTGCATCTCCATGGGCTGCAGGAGGAGACAAGTGTGGGAGCAAGTCCCTGTGAGAGCTGTGTCCAGGGGTACTGGGGTAAGGCGGCCAAAGGTGACGAGATCCTGTGTTAATTGCTGTGCGGGTACCACCGGAGGAGCACTGCAAAGAACAGAAATCAAAAATCCCGTCCGTTTCCTATAAAGGAGTGCGTGTGGGGAAGTAAAAGATAAGAATTCAGAAATCTGAGTCCCGCTTTGTTGTAGTCTCAGATTTCTCATACCTGGAGAGCTTGAGAAACCTCAAACCCCTCCCATCCCAAATCCAGGCAAAAAGCCCTATTCTTGAAAAGCTTTGTCAACAGAGGGAAGCTGCAAGCTCAGGTTGGCTGCAACATTGCCCTATCACAATTTCAAAACAATTCCTTCAGATTATGGCTTTTTTAGTACGGCGGGACTAGCTCACGCTCCTAAACAATCATTTCAGAGCAAAGTAATCCGCCGCTGCTTCCTTTCAAAAAATGAGCTGATGATTCTGAAACTTCCTTTTTTTTTTTTTTTTCACATTCTAAATGAACATGAAAAGTTTGGGGTTTGAAACAAAACATACCCTTTTTCTCTCTCTTTCTTTTTTTTTTTTTCATACAAGAGGAAAAAAAGCTTTCACAGTCATACGGGTTGGAAACGGGATCCTTTCTTTTCTGTTCTCCTGTATTTTGTGAGGACAAACCAAGGGGTTCCCAAGCTGGGGAGATGCCTGGGGTCTGTTGCTACAGGTTCAAAACCAGCCTGTTCACACAGCCAGCGCTATCTTCCCTTCAGCGACCACTTCTCCTGACCTGGATACTCTAAGTGAACATCAATGGCAGGGTACAGTCCTCTGGGCCCGGTGTGACCCCACAGAGAGAGGATCAGAGCTGGGCTTTGCAGGAGCGGTGAAGAACCAGAGTTTCAAGACACAGCAGGGTTTCTTTATCTGTTTTTGTTTTCTTTTCTTAACCGTGTGACAAGTTTTAGCCAGTATCTGAAGTTCTCTGTACCCCCGAGAAGAAGCTGCCCAAGTCTTCCCTGAAAAACCACGCTGGCTGCAGTAAGCGCAGTCACGCTCTTACATCCCTCCAAGAACAAGAGGATGGAGCAGGAGAAAATGCTTTTGCTCCCAGACCATCTTGTGCCTCACGGACCACTGTCTCTACTGCGGCGGGGCTGGAGGAGGGAGTGACTCACCCACCACATCCTTGGATCAAGTCCAGCCAACACAGTTCTCTACCTCATGGGTTTCAGCACTACCAGGCAAGCTTAGATTTAACGTCAGAGGAGAAACCTGACTATTTATAGCTGCTCCGAGACAAGTAACGGTCATTGGTTGATATACAAACGAGGAAGCGGAGCACCAAGAAATAAACACATCTGTGAAGAGCTGTCAGCTTTGATGATCCTCGCAGCACACCTTCACACTTCACTGCTGCTTGCTTCAGAGCCATCCCATCAGATGACTGAGTGACTTTCTCAGCCAGGTATGCCTCTGCCATGGCTGCTTAACTTCACCCTAAAAACCAAGACACGCATTTATTTTTTTTATGGGGAGATCAGTAAATTGTTTTGACAGACATGATGGACCACTCCTACCTAAAAAAACTCCTTTGACCAAGACAGATACTGTGTTCCTGATGGGGCTGACTCTTCTCACCTTAAAAACTGATTGGTTTGAATCATGAACATTGTGTTCCTAGTCTGTATCTGACAGCTGCGGCTGCACGTTAGGTAAAGGACCTGCCAGTAGGTTTGAATCCCAGAGCAAAAGGCACGGGTGAGATGGTATGCTCCAATGTAAAAAGGATGTGGTCAATGGTGGTCCACTGAAGATCACTCAAAGTCAATCTTTTCAAGAATGATCTGACAGTTCAGGGAACAAGCTACCTGTCTTCCCTTGGAAGTGGCATTTTAAACCCACCTGAGGCAAAAGGAGAGGTGCAGGAGATGCTGTTCTGTAGAGAAGAAACTCCCTTGAGCTCCTCACCTGAAGGGAGGACCACACATCACCGCCGTATAGGTGGGATGGCAGAAGCCAAGGCCTGCACAAGGGGGCATTTAGGATTGCATAGTCCTTCTGCAATCTCTTTCTTTCTTCAGATTTCCTCGCAGAGCTGGTGTTAAGAAGGAGCAGCTTCATCCAGCAGGGTTGGTCAATGCCTGGTAATAATGATGGAAGTCTGCGTGGACACCAATGCACTTTCTGGGGCCAGCTGTTGAGCCCTCTGCAAACAGCCTTTGGGACGATGTCAGTGGGGGTTATCAGGCCATCCCTTCCTGAGTGCTGTCCTTCTTTTGGTGAGGAACCACTGAAGTCCTCATCCCACTCAGCCCAGATCCCCCTTCCATGATGTCCAAGAGACACCAGAAACCCCACACCCTCATGCTCTTCTCAGCGCCACGAAAGGAAAAGCTGACTCACACTAAATGGCATGTTATCTTTGCAAGTTCGTTAATTTCAGCGAGGGATTGTTTCCTCAATGCCTGCTCCTGTTGGTTGACCCCTGGCTTTGCTTTTCTTTCTTTCGCAAGGACAGCCGTTGGTCCAGGTCACACCAATGAGAAATGTCAAGCCAGTTCTGGGAACAGTTTCCTGAAAGGCGTCCATTTACGCTATCTGTACGCTGGCATGCTTCTGAAAGAGCCTCTTGACTGGAAACATTCAACTGGAAAGAGAAATGGGTCGTCCCATCCCGCTCCTGCCTCCTCCCTGCTCCTTTGGGGAACCGCTGTAGGAAACCAACGCAGAGAGGATGACCAACGGCGGGATGGGGCTGTTCTGGCACGAGGTCTTCATCACGCTATGGCTTGTCTCACCACAGCACCTTTCCTCATGTGACTTTTTGTTCCTAATTTAAAACCGGACGCAATGAGACTGCAAAGACAAAAATAGTGGTTTAAATTTAGGTAGAATAGACTGAGAGGCACCATTGACACTTCCTCTTCCAGCAACAGCACTTCACAGCCAGGAGGAAGCAAACAAAACAGGAGGAGAAGCTGCGGGGCCAGCTGTAGGATGCAGTTGCTGAGAAGATAGCCAAGGAAAGAAGATATGATGTCTATCCCGTGGAGACCCTGTGGACAATGACTGACTCATTGCTTATAGGCTGGGCTTGAGCCATCTTCCCTGCTAGACCGAGTGAGGCAGGGGCTGTAACATAGCTGGAATAGGTGGAGCCCAGTAACAGTTCCTCTCTCGCATGACTCAGGCTGTAAGGCTACCTCCTCCCATCCCCAGAGGCCCGTGCATTTGGGGTCTTCCAGGGACCCAAAGCTGCCCTCTTTGATGGCTCCCGATGCCAACGGAAGGCCAAAGGCACCCGGAGGCCCATCTCCTTTTCCAGTCCCACCAGGAGATTTGCTCTCAGGTGAACAATGCCGACTCAAACTCAGTCTGGGCACAAGTGAAGCGACAGTGGTGGGAGGGGAAGATGCCACGAGGAATTAAGAGTAAGCCAGTCTCCCTCTGCTTCCACAAACAGCAGTGCAGATCTCACTTGGTCCATCCAAGCAGCAGGAAGCAGCTTCCTAACTCACCCAAATTAAGAAGAATTAACTCGTACAGAGGTTGCTGTCACTGGCTGCTGGTGGGGAGTGATCACTCAGATTTAACATCCCTGCTAGAAGAGAAAGCAGAGCATCTGCTGTTTCTGGTCCGCAGAGCATCATCTGGCCGCCTCACGCAGGGCCCCATCCCCCTGGTGTGTGTTGAGCTCCAGCTTGGTCCCAGTCCTGCCTGGGAGGGAGGAGCACGGGGCCATGCAGGTGAGCCCAGGATCAGAACACGCAATGCCATTAAAAAGCAGCTCCTCTCCCACCTCCATCATCCCCACTACCTGTCAAAGGCTCCCTGTGATTTTTCCAGGCAGCGATGGAGCCAGACAGCCAGCGATAACCCTGACTCACCCCCGGGCTGCCGCGAAACCCCACGCCTTTCAGACAAACGCATGCCTTGTCCTCTGCGCCTGCCTCCGTCCCAGCAACGTTCAGCGTGAGATCCTGATCCCACCCCGCAGCAGAGCAAAGGCCTTCAGGGCTGGGGGCGGGCCCCAGCAGGGCCAGGGGCAGATATCACCCTGGGAAGAGCTGCGGGACGGGCAGGTCCAGGCCTGAAGTGGGCTGGGAGACATGGTCTTTGGGTAGGACTCAACACCCTGCCTTGGCAGAGCTGCTGCCCCTCCAAGAGGTGGGGGAAGAGCCAAGGACAGGAACATCAACCAGTCTAGATAATGACTTGTCCTGCCGGCCAGGAAAGCTTGTAGGGGAGACACCAGGGGTGCAACACAAAGCTGGGGATAAGAAAGAGGGGCTTTAACACTTCATTACATCAGGAAGAAAGAGGGGGAAGGTTACGGCCTGGTGCGAACACAACCCATAGAATAAGCACCCGAGATAGGTACGGGCAGCAGGCTGCCGGCACTGCGGACGGTGCCATCCAGATGGACAAAGCAACTGGGTTTTCTTTCCTACGGTCACAGGGCAGTGGTGTGCCCTGCTCCACCCTCTAATAGCCCAGAGAGACAGATCTTTGGGAAAATAACTATTATATCCCCGAAAAAAGAAACCAGGCAGCTTCCTCACAAGTCATCCAACACAAGAGGTGTTGAAAGGGCAGGGCTTGGGGCTGTCTTCCCCTTCTTGCAGAGGACTCTGCTCCCCAGGCCACAAGCCCACAGCCTTTCCCTGCCTCCGCCAGCCCGCGTCCCGGGAGCCAGCCCTCGCCGTATCCGAACAGGCTGGGTTCAGCCAGGACATTTCACAAGAGAGCCCGGCAGCACCGAAACGGGAGAAATCATTCTGTAAACAGCCTGCTGTTTGCATCCCCCGGCTGGAAGCTGGCCCGGGACTCCTCGTCCTGCAGCACAGCCCTCCATCGCCAGAGATAAGAGGCTAAGCCACTCGCCGAGCGACAGCCAACATCGCTCCTGGAGGGACCAGCCATGGGAACTTCATCTTCAGCACCCAAACTCCTCGCGAAGAGCAGCAGGTTGTGCCCATGGTGAGGAGGGCATCTCCTGGGCACCAGCCGTGAGAGCTGGCGGCTGAGTTTCTCCCACCTGCACCCAGGTGGGTCGTTCCCCTCCAGGCACTTGTGGCCATCTCCCTGAGAGCTCCTGGGCATGGCAGGGCTCTCCTGCAGGGAAAATGATGGCCTTGATGGGCACGTGGTGCTGGGATGGGGTCTCACTGGAGCGTGGGCTGTTCCAACCGTGTTTGGGACAGTCTGAAGATGGTTAATAGGGAGCGTTTGGTGCAGCTACAGCTTCCCGGGGTTGCTGCAGCCCGATTAAGGAGCGCGCAGGATGCTGTGCACTGGTTGCCAGCTTGACCTTGCAAGCGCTGCTGGGTATCGCACGTGGACAGTGCGGACTCCTGGAATCTGATGTGCGGTTTGATTTAACGTACTCAGTATTTGTATGCGATAAGGTCCTTTTACAAGCAATTTCTCATTCATTGCACAACAACAAACCCTGGCAAATCCAGCCCCTCTCCTGCTCCCGCCATACTGGCCAGGAGCATGAGGTATCTCTGATGGGTTCCCCGTGCCAATATTTCCCCCTGCGGCACCGAGTCCCTTTCCACTTACAAGACACCACCACTACTCACAGAAGCAGCACCTTCGTATGACACAGAGTAGACCCAATATATCCAGGGTGAGAAGAGGGAACAAAGAGCTGTAGCTCATTACACTAGAGCCTCCCCCACCACACAGTGCCAAGTCTCAGATGTTCCTTACTCTCTTTCGCAACCCCCATCCCAGGAAGCCTCACCTGTGCTGCTGGCATCTTCTCGGCTCAGCAAAGTGCCAGGACAGGGTCTTACTTCAAACTTTCCCAGAGTAATTCCCCTTTTCCTTGGGCCAGGTGATGCCAGGATGTCTCCAGCCTTCTCCTGCAGCCTGCGGAGTCCAAGAAGAAAGGTAAACAGGACACTCGTCGGGCTCAAACAGAGGGCGTGTGCCCTTCATCAAAAAATATTTTGGAAAGGCGGACTGGAATGCTGGTATAGTTTCCTCTGTTTGTCTGACTGGGGAATTTCCCCTTATCGCTGACAGGGTTTGGAGCGGGACCAGACGAAGAGCTGGCCGTTTGCTGCCAGGTTGGTTAACACGGCGGGAGGGTGCACCGGGCTGTTGGGGTTTATTTTCTCCCGCCAATACAGGCGTACAGTAGGCACACGTGAGAAGGGTGCTCCCTGGTCAGGATTCATCACTGGGGGCTGAAGTCAGTGACTGCAGCAGAGAGACGCCCCCAAACCAAGGGTGCGCCCAGGTAAAAGCAGGTCCAAAGAGGCACCATTTTTCCCCCCTCCCAGTTTAACGCCCCAGTTAAACGGGAACGTGGTGGACTCCAGTGCAATGCAAAATTGTGGAAGTGAGACCCCCCAAAAAAAAGGCAGAACTCAAGGAAAATGATGGGAGCACAAATAATTTGGAAACAAGTGCCGCAGATTGAAGGGGAGAGGATGGAGATGGAAACCAATGACCCAGAAGTAGAGCAAGCAAGGACTGAGGATCTACCACCACAGTCACGTTCGTGCTACCTCGATGGAGCAGGTAGTGTAACATAGATACCAGAGGGGATGTCCCCTCTGCCCCCCAGCAGGACTTCCGACGGCTTTCAAAGCCCAAAGGGACAACCCCATCCACAAGCAGGGTGACCAGGGCAGGCACTGCCTACTTGCCATGGGGCTCCAGCACCTTCTGGTCCTGCCTCCCAGGGTTGGTCAGTGGTGGCCCCATGCAGAAATGTGATGTGGACCCGGTTGGGCCTGATCCTGCCTGTTTCCCGTATCCTACCCAGCTGGTCCAACCCCAGGCAAGTGGAGAAGGCGCAGGGGATGCACCAGGGCGTGCGCTCCTGACGTTGAGATGAAGCGATAGGGATGTCACCGTGTTTTCGGTTAAGCTTTGCGCGCGGGGCAGTTAACGCCCTGCGGTCTGAAGCGCTCGTTTCACGCAGGGCTTCAGCTTTGCCCGCCAGAGCGGCAAACCTGCTAGCGCCAGGCTGTTATCTGTGCTGGCACACATCGCAGGCTGCGGGCAGATCACCTCCCCATCCTTCCTCCGCTTGCCCAACAGCTCAGGGCCGGGAAGATGCCCAGGGATGCGATAAGCACTGCCTGCACGCCGTTAGCAGAGGAGGAGACGCTGCTGCCGCTCCGGCCTCACCTCTGCCACTGGTGGTAGCCCCAGCAGCCACAGGCCACTGCGGGAACCTGGCCCAGGAGAAGACAACCCCGCAGGAGCAGGGCTGCAATGCTGCCACCTCTGGGAAGCGAGGGACTGGAAGCAATCCCAGCATTTTTATTTTTTATTTTTTTTTTTCTTAGGGAGGGAAAAATGAGAACATATCACAGAGACAGGCTATTTTAAACTCGCTCCAGCCTCTCTTGCCAATTCTGGAAAGTCGCTGTGTAGCCCAGGGAGTCTGGTGGTCCCTTTCTTTTCTGTGGTGGATGGAAACGAGCGCGGTGCAAGGAGGGTATTTTCCCCGCTTTGTTGTTTTCAAGCCATTTCAGAAGCTAAGCGGGTTTCCAAATAGAGGGATGGATTGGCATCACCGTAATGAAAACTAATTAAACATCATTATTTAGCCTGTTGAAAATATTTGTGCTCCACCAGGAACACCCTGCAGTTGGCTGTTAAAAAGCAGGAAGAAAGTACTTTTTCCAGAAGCAGGTTTTCATGGCGGTTACTCTGGTGGCCAGAGCTTCCCATCCAGGCTTTTTGTGCACCGTCTGCTTACAAACATCAGGGTGGCAAAGAGGCTGCACGACCAACCTGATCCTTGAATTTTGGGGGGTAAGGAACTCCCTTCCCCACCCAGTTTCATGGGCTTTGAGAGGTGGGTGGAGTGAGGGGTGCAGCTTTGTCCCTACCTTTTGTTTTTTCCCCTGAAAGCTGCTGGATTTAGGGGCTGAAGGGGAATATTTTTAGAGGAAGTCGATTCCTCCCAAGACACGTTCTCTGCTAGAACATCTCCACACAGGCATGCAAACAACAAGCCGCAATGGAGTCATTTTGACAAATCAGTAAGTTTTATCGGATGATCTCAGTTTACAGGGAAGGCTGTTTCTCAGAAGCAAACGGCCAGGGAGCTGTCAGCCCCCGCTTTGGAGAAATGGATGAGCACCAAGCTACGCTATTAGTTATCAGGAAGGTTAAGAAGCCTGGTTCCCAGTGAATCTGTGTTTATATACATCACTTTCCTCCTCCACTATCCTGCAAGCTCTGCTCCTGTTTCCCCGCGATGCCCGGCTCAGCAGCAGGGACATGCCGGCGTGCGACTGGCAATGCTTGGTGGCCCGGGCAGCAAACCATGGGGAGATCCTCCTCACCTCTCTCTCCTTGGGATGCTTCTCCACCTCTTCCCTCTGGTCATCTACTCGGTTTTGGGGAGCTGAATTATCCCTGAGCCTTTTGCAGCTCATTCAAAGGGATCTCTCGACCGCCAACGTCAGAAGTGCCAGATGGGAAAGGCAAGCATGGCGTGGTGGGGTTGGTTCTGGCAAGCTTGGCAGCTCAGGCTGCACACACTCCAGGACTGCCCGAAAGAGAGGAAGCCATGAGCAGAAAGGCTGGGCTGGGCTCTGGGCACCAGCCGTGCTCTTCCCAGAGCTGCAATAACAAGAAAAAGGAATTGCCTGTTGCAAAACTGCTGGGGCGCGTGGGCAGAGCGTACCTGAGAGCAACCTCATGTTGGACAGGCCTTGCTCAGCGAGACCCCCAGGACTGGGGCAAGGGGCAGCAGAGCCAAAACCCAAGGATTCTCAGACCTCAGGCTTTTCACAATCCACCTTTGATGGAAGACATGCAATTTTTAATTGAAAGAAGCCCAAAGTTGCCCCCGCTCTAACACCCGTGGCTGGTTCAAAGCAGGACCAGCTGCAGCCCCGCCTTCTCCAGAGGTCTCCAACCACGCCAGTCCCCTTCCCTCCAAGGCCACCTGCACCCCATTCCCTCTGTCCTCACAGCCACTGCCTCCTCCTGTCCACCTGATCTCACTCCAGGCACAACCCTCCCCTCTCTGGGCCACAGAAACCATACAAACCGTGGCCAGTTCCCCACGGTTTCCTCCCTGCCTGTTCTCTGAGGGCTTTGCAACAGCCCTGCGCATGGGAAGCCTTGTCTTCCTTGACCGTTGCTTGGAGCAGAAAAGCAAAGTGTGGCCACAGGGGGAAGGATCCAACAAGCTTGGGGCTCTGCCTCCTTCCGTCCTCTGGTTGCTGTCCCTAATTACTGCTCCGAGGGCTTTCAGCCACCTGACTTGCTGATATCGGTGCCAATCGACTGCTGGATGAGCTTCGGCAAGATGCTCACGCTGGCTTGCTTCTGACAAAGCCCTGTTAAAATTGGGTGAAAGCATCAAAAATAATCAGGTTTCCCACACTATTACAAAATGCAATGGCTTCCATCTGACAGCCAAAGGCTTTCAGTCCCCTTCCCGCACCAGCTGCCGCATCCTTGAAAGGCGAGGGAGCTCCTGAAGAACAGCCGAGCCAAACCTCCTCTCAGGGTCTGTCCATCACCTCTGCCCACCACTGGGCTCTAAGCAGCCCTTCAGCAAAACCAGTGCCTTATTCCCAGCGGACATCTGCCCCAGGCACCTGGTAAATCTGTGGGTCCTGGTCCCCACGGCCAAGCAGAACGTTTTCCCACCACACCTCCACTGTGAGGAACAAGCTCTCCTAAAATGGGACTGGATTTACCAACGGGGACCCAGCTCCTCCATGCGTGCCCAGCACAGCATCTCTCCCGACCCACACGAGCCAGGTCCTCGCTGTGGGTCCTCCATCAGCTGCACTGCCAAGCACCAGCTGCAGACCCGCTGAGGAGGCTTCTTCCAAGGCAGGCGGGGCTCAGCCAGCCACCACACACTGCTGGGCCCAGCAGCTTGCCTGCCCTAGCAAAGCACCCTCCGTGCCGGCACCCTGAATCCCACCCGCTCTCAGCCGTACGCTCCCTGGCTCCTGGAACCAGCGAAACGATGGGAGCTCCTTTGTGAGCGGAGCTGAAGGCATCTCAGAGAGTTTTCGGGCAGCCAGAGTTTCAAAGAGGGGTTCGGGACCACCAGGGAGATGGCATCTGCCACTGCGACTCCGAGGGAAAGCCAAATCCCGATAAGACCCCGCTATTCAACAGCAGATGTGACTAACCGTTCTCCCTCCCGTGTGATCATCAAGCCAAGACTGGCAGCCCTCCTGGGGAAGGCGTAGGCTCAGCCCAAACCCAGGCTGGGGGGCGTTTTGGAGAGGGAACAGTCCAGGATCCCCTCAGCCACTGCAAACCCGGCTGCACCAGCAGCAACTTACCCCCTGCAACCTTCAGAAAACCTGAAGCACGGATCCCACCCACTTCTTCACGGACAACAGGGCTCACAGGGTTTCGAGATAAGACCACACAAATTCATGGAGGAAGAGGCAATCGCAGCAGCGGTAGAGCTGGGGAGAGATGAGGGAAGAAGCACCATGGCCCCTGGTTGTCTGTGTAGAGGAGCACCTTGGAAAGGAGCATGGGGCAAGGTGGGACAGGCAGGAGGACCTAGACTGATCTTCTACAGTTCCCTCATGGGTAACACGGGAGTGGCAGCCAGGAAGAAGAGCTAACTGTCACAGCCATGCCAAGACGAAGCATGCAAATACCACAAGCTTGACCCTGAAGTCCAGGAAAAAGCATGTAAAAAAAAAAAAGCCAGACCAACCGATCGCTTACTTGCGTGTTTTTGAAAACACCTCTCTGCGCCTCCCCGTTCTCACCCTTCACTCCTGTGCCATGAGGCCGGCTGCATCTTTTCAACGTGATCGCTCAGTTCCCCTTGTCAGCTTCTCTGGTGTTTCGGGTGAGCGCAAACTTTATAAGTCACGGATAAAATCACAGCACTTACCAACACCAGCGTCACCAGAGCAGTGAGGCCAGGTCTGGAGAAGAAAGCAACGTTTTTTATTAATGTTTCTAAACAAAACATCGCCTCTCCTCTCAAGCCTTGCCTTGCTAAAGATGTGCGCACAGCTTCCTATAAGTCTTCCCAGTTTAGTTTCTACCAAAGCTTCTGGCACACTTGGGGTTAATTACGTGGAAATATTCACCAAACTGCTTTCTGAATGGTCATGGGTCTCCAAAGCTAAGGCTGGGCAGCTGGAACACATCCCACACGCAGCATGATCTCCTTGGCTACAGCCTCAGAGGAGGTGCCGTGTCCATACCAGTTTGGAAATGGGTCCCCCAGGAACGTCTGTTCTTCATCCTACAGCAGCTCCAGGACTCGCCCTGCTGGGCTATCCCACCTCCTGTTCCCACCATGAGAGCGTGCCAGGAACCATCACCCCCGGGGGGCAGGGAACGAGGGGCATGAACCCAGCCTCAGCAGCCTATTTTAAAAAGATCCAGTATTAGCTAGAAAACACTGGGTTTGCACTGACCACCGGGGTGCCAGACCATGCACAGGGGTCGGGCAAGGAGATAACGTGACCCACGAGAGGATGCTGCGGGCTCGTGCTCTCTTTTGTAGGGCTATGAACTCCTCCCTGTTTTAAGAAAAGCGATCGAAGGAGGTGCTTTTTTTTTTTTTGTGGTCAAGTGCAGTTTTCACATCTATGAAGAAAACCCTTGAGTTATACGGCCCAAACGTACCCTCCGGACCAGAATTTCAAGCAGGAGAAACTCCCTGCATACTTCTGGATGCCTCATCTGTTGGGGGCGGGCTGAATCACAGTATTTGACTAATCGCACCAAAGAATCCAGCTTTCTCCAGAAAAACTCACCATGGCACAACCTCTGTTATTTTCCCTTCACCAGACCAAAAAAATAGTCCATGTATTTCCCTGGAGATGTGAAAAACTCAAAATGCTTTGCTAAAACCTCTCGCCTGGTGCATCATGTCCAACTTTCAGTTTCCGAGGCCTCAAAATCATGTAGCCAGGAAGGAAAACAGAGCAACGCCGGTGGTGCAAACACACCGAAAAGGCAACCTAAGGCAAGGCTTTAAGTAATTTGCTCCAATGGCTACTTACATGCTTTCGCACTGGGGGGGGGATGGGCAAAACGAAAGAAAACAACTCAGTTTGAGAAGTCAAAGCAGCAGATTTACCGAATCCTTCAACCCTCCTGGCCGTGGGCTTTCAGCTATATGCACAGATCTGAAATGGCTTGTGGGGCGTCCACATCCCAGGGATGATCCATGCGGAGCTTCAGGACAGTTTAGAAACTGTCTAGTTTAGCAACAAGTTGCTTTCTAAGCCAGGAAAGAAAAGAAAAAAAAAAAAAGGAAGAAAAAACACCCTTCAAAGCTACTTATGGTAACTCCTGGCATCCTCTTCTTTTGTCTCCTCACTCCCCGCTTTGCTTTTTTTTTTTTTTTTTGAGGAAAAATATTTAAGGACATTAAAGCTAGTCCTGCCAAGCCCAGGGAGCGGAGCAGCTGGTTCCAGAGAGGTGGCTGCCACCGAGCAGCAGGGCCAGAGTCATTTCCCTTGCGGGAAGGGTCGACTGCATTGACCCAAGACCTGGAGCTGCTTGGGAGCAGGAGTCCCGCAGCAGAGCGGACAGGATTTCCAGCTCGGAGAACAATTGCCATCAGGATGTGTCCTTAAGGTCACAAGTGGAAGCAGAAGCGCCGGCGGCTCAGCCTGCAAGCTGTGGTCTCCGTGCCAAGGCTCCCCAGAGAGCCCTGCCCAGGCTCCAAAGCTCGAGCGAGGCTTTGTGTGACAGACACAGAGGAGCTGGACCTGGACCATTCCTGCGAGCGGATTCAACATTAAGGGATGATCAGCTTTCCCCGGAGCGGTGAGCGCGCCTGCTGATGCACAGAGGAGGGAGCAGTCCACAGGAGACCTCGGGTGCTGCTCCCATAACTTACCCTCTGGGAGAAGAGCAGCAGAGCTGAGCGTTAAGTTGGCTAACACCAAAAATGACCTGGGCATGGCTTCCAGGGAGCATCCTGAAATGGTCCCTTGGGGCAGGACAGCGATGTCCAGAGCTGGCGTGATCCAGACGGGGCTGAACAGCTTCTTTAATGACATATAATAAAGGAAGGGACAAAACCACACCTCTACCCTAAGCCTTGAGACAAGAACAAGAGGAGAGCAGCAGTCACCCAGCAGTAGAGACAACATCCAGCCGCCCCCGTCGGTGGTCTCAGCTGGCTGGAGGGGATCAGGAGAGGGATCACAAAGGCAGGCGAGATGCTTAGGGAGCACATAGGGACCCTCAGCACGGGCGGGGGAACTGAACTTCCCAGCACTTCCCAGCAAGCTGGATGAGTAAGGTGGCATTTTCACCCCCCGATCAGGGATGCTGCCCGACCAGGCGGACCTGGGCATGAGTCAGGCCGCAGCTCCCGAGGCTGGGCCACTGCTGCAAAGGAGCGGCGTCCCTCGGAGCTGTGCCCCCCTCTTCCTTTCTGCTTCTTTTCTCCCCCCTCTCCCTCTGTGGTTTCGGCACGATGTTTTTCTGCTAAGCCTGCAAGCACACGTGTGCGGAGACTTGCCCATTCCTCCCCAAAAAGCCCCCTGAGCCATGGGATTGACGTCAGCAGAGCGCCAGCTGTCAAACAATGGAGATTAAGGCTTGGCAGGCGGCGCCCAGCCGTGCGAGCACGTGTGCCTCCCCGGGCAGGTGAGCAACATTCCCCACCAAGCAGGAACAGGCACATTGCATCAACCCGGCTGCCTGCACCTGGACACAAGACCTAACCTGATCCCCCGGCTGGGCCAAGTCGTGCCCAGGCAGCCGACGGGGCTCGGCGGTCCCTGCTCTGCATGCCCAGCAGGACACCCCCCCCCCCCCTTCCCCGGGGCGAGGACACCCCTGGGCTGGGAAGAGGCAGAGCCCTGGCGCTGGTGGCTCCAGCCCACGTGGAAGGTTAGCCGGCATGCCAAGAGATGTACAGTGCCGGGAACAGGCCCGGGGCGTGAACCCTCCCTGCTCTGCCCGGCACAGGGACAGAGGCGATGACATGCTGCCTCTTGCAGAGGTGCGGCTCAGCCCGAGCCCAGTCCTCGCTCCACCCAGACCACAAGGGATTCAGCCCCAAGGTCTGGACTGGGGCTTCTCCTGAGGCCGAGGGATGTCCGCAGGACCTGCAGTCCTGACCCACAGCAAGAGCCTGGGCATCAGGGAAGGCAGGGGACGTGGCCAGGCTGGCACCGGCTTTGGGGAGCAGCTGGAGCCTTGAAAACGGGATAGGAGCTGCTCTTATTTGTGCTTCACTGTCCCACGGTCCTGGCTCTGCAGGCTAAACCTCCCGTTCCCACCATGGGACAGGGCTACCAGGATCTGTCTTTTGGCACAAGAAAAGGCAGGAGGTTGCCCAGCACTGCTGGTGGTAACTCCTTTCCTCAGCACTCAGCTCCCAGGCTGGTCTTGACCTGGACCTGGCCAGGGCTGGAGCTGGGAGTCCTCGGTGGCTGGGACAGAGGACATGCAGAAACATCCTTGCAACCAAAGCCAAACCCAAACCGAAGAGCAGAGCACCAGCCTTCCTCCTGACCTTAACTCCTAACCAAACAAGCAAACCCAGGAGGGCACCTGAGGTTAAAAGAAATACGTTTTACAACGCCCAGAGATATGAACACACAAGGATTTGACAGTTCTACGTGAACTACAAATCCTGCTGGGCTGGTGCCCTGCTTGCTGGGAAAATGTCCCAGCTTGGCGCGTCTGCAGCGCAGGAGGTGCACCCGCTCCTGCTCCAGCAGCAGGAGCCCTCTGATGAGCTGCATCTCGCCAGGTACACAAGAAAAGGACCTGGGTCACCCCAGCCTGGGGACAACAAGCACAGCATGTCTGAGACAACCCTGCTCTGGCAGGGGGGTTGGACTAGATGATCTCCAGAGGTCCCTTCCAACCCTATGATTCTACGGACACAGACAGCCAGTATCCTGTCCCCTCCTGACGCTCCAGGCTGTGAACCCCCAGAGCCCTGGGGCAGCAGCAGGAGAGCCAGGCCTGCCATGTCTTCTCGCTGGCTCTGGGCAGGGCTCCCGTAACTCACGTTACCCACGGGAACACCCTTTGATGAGGTCCTGCCACTAATGGTGGTGACATCGCAGAGTGACGCAGGCTGGCCCACGCTTCCCCTAGGAGGAGGAGGAGGAGGGAAGGGCGGTGGGGCAGAGCCCATAGCAGCGCTCAACTGGACCAAACCCCGAACATCCTGCCCCAAAGACCCCAAGCTCTTTAGGAAGGAGGACATGCCCTTCAAGAAGCAGCCCTGAACGCCACAGTGCCCTTCCACCACAGGGTTTAAGGAGGCACACACAGCTTGGAGGAGCCATCGGTCGGTGGCTCGTTGCTCTCTATGAGTTCAGGTTGATCTGTGGGTCTCAGGGGATGCACCCCTCTCCCAGGCTTGCTTTCCCCAGCCCCAGAGACCAGGACAGGTATGAAGAGGTCAGGCCCAATCCAAACTGGCCACGTTTGCTGGAGTCCCTGCCCTACAGCCCAGTCCAGCTGGGGTGGGCTTCAGGAGGTCCACCAAGAGCAGAAAGCAGAGGTGCTCGCCAGGGCAGCAGCTGCTCCAGGGGCAGCAGGATGGGAGGGACAGCAGTTTCTCATGGGCTCCATTGACTTCTCCTTCCCAAGACTGGTCCTTGGTCTGGTGGGATGCAAGAGGCCCCTACTGCCCTGCATGTTGCACCTTCTCACGCCCTTCAAGCCAAACCTCCTGGCACACTTTGCCTTTCACCCAACCTTATCACAGGGCCTGGCCCAGCAGAGCCGGATGGGAGGGGAGCAGATGGCCTGTTCAAATCCTTCCCATTTCTTCTCCCTCAAGACACTCTCAAAGGAAAACCCTCGAGGTCATTGTTCTATTTTCACAGGGGCAAGCAAGGGCATCCAGCACGACTCACGTTAGGAAAGGTTTTGCTGAAGGCAACCACTCAAGGAGAAACGTCTGACCAGAGAGGCTCATATGGAACAAGCAACCCAAAGTCCAGACAACCACAACCACATCTCACCCACCTGCCTGGAGTACCTGCCAACAGCTGATGGGACACTGTTAATACTTCACATCATCCCCACCAAGAAGAAAACAACAAACCAAGCCAACCACCCTGTATTTGCCCTCTGCACCCATCCTGGTAGAACCCTCATCAGGAAAGGTGCTTTGCAAGTGTCAGTGGTCAATGGAGATGGTGCTGGAGTGACTCACACATGGGTGGCCTTGCATGGCGCTCTGCTGTGCCCCAGACACATCAGGACCGGTGCGTACCAGTAGGTCAGGCTGCCTTTGCAGCCCCAGACGCGGTGGCCCGGAGCATTGCAGTGTGCACGGGCAGGCAGATGGCCAAACCTCTGCCAGCCCCGCTCCCCCACCACGGCTGTCACCACCCTCCCTGCAGAAAGGGCTCAGACAAGGTCGTTCTGCAGATCATCAAGATGGCAGTTTCAACACCACGGTTTTTGGTCCTGTGCTTCTCAACCAAGGTGCTGCCAACCTGTGCCAGGAATGTCCTGAGGGCTTTGCTGAGACAACCAACCTGAAGTGTCCGTATTCAACCCCAACTTCTTTAACTGCTCGGTGCTGTGCTGCTCCTCTCCCAGGGCCTCAGTCCCATCAGGTTCCACCCAGGAGGCGGGATGGCAACAGAGATGGACGATGCCATGAGTTAACAGCCAGGCCTTCCTCTCTGCAGGACCATCACCAGGGCTGCCAGCCACCACCAGAGCTGAAGGGGTGGAAACAGCAGAGGAGCAGAGCTGGCAACACAGCCAGCTCTTCCTTCAGCCACAGAGGCAGTGCAAAGAAGCACCACGCATCTTCTGGGGTGCCAGCCCACCAGTAGCAGGTGACCACTGATGAGATGCACGATAAGGACGCCACCACCAGCACGGCAAGACATGCAGCTGCCACAATCGGCCACAAGTGGGAAAACTCAACAGGGCCATAAGTAGAGGTCCCAATAACAGATACATAATGGCAAAAAAAGACGTGGGATCAGCAGGCCTGCAGACCGTGTCACCTCTAGTGTAGGGAAGAGCAGCAGCTGCCACCAAAAGCCCAGGGCGAGATTTTTCGAAGAAGGATGCAGTGAACATGCCAACCCATCACCAAAGCAGAACTGCAAGTAAAACCCACTGTGCCCACAGAGCCACCGAGCGAAGCCCAGCCCAGCCCAGCCATGCCCTCCTGGCTGGGCTTTGGGTCATCACAAGGTCCTCAGCACCCCAAAAGACCGTCTTCCACCATCACCAGTGCATCTCAGAGGACTTTTTGTGCTCCTTGGATGGAGGTCCTTCCTGTAAAAAGACAGTGCAGGGAGGGACCAGACGACCCATCCTGACACAGCACTTCAGTAAACACAGGGCTCCATCTGGGGCGCGGTGCGGACAGGTGGCAGACAGACACCCAAACGCTGGCGCCATGTCACACAGGTCAGACATTTGGTGCTCCTCAGCCCTCCCAGCAGCTCCTCGGTTCTACCTGAACTTCTCCCAGGTCCAACTCTGTGCTTCCCTCACGCGTTCCCCACTGGGTTTGCTACCCTTTAAAAAAAAAAAAATAAAAAAATTCATCTACAAGCATTCTGTTCTCATTCAAGTTTTCCTCCATCTTCCAGGCTGAAGTTTTCCTGCTGGCCCCAGGAGATGGATCTATTTCAGCCCTGGTCAGTACATACCACTGCTGCCTCCTGCGAAGCACCAGTGCAGAGCCCAAGCCCTCACTGGGCATTCCTTCTCTTCCAAGGGCACAGCTTTCCAGGAAAAAGCTTAAGTGAAAGTCTGTGGTAACACTGACTTTGGGGGGGGGGGGGCGGGGAGTAAATAAAAATATTAATCAGCATTTCCACTAAATGGTACAAACAGGGGCGAAAGAAAGAGGAAGGAATTAATTTTGGTTTGATTCACAGGGGAGTTGCGCAACCGACTGCTGTCCTGCGCAGCTGTAGAAACCCCACGTGCGCAGCAACACCTCCATGCAGGTGAGCTCACGCTAGGCTCATCCTCGTCAGCAAATACAAGAAACCGTCACCAAACAATTTAATGGGGAGGGTGTTCTCCAGCTCTCCCTTATCCTTGAGCACAGAGTGAAACCACCCCGCTCACGCGAGCCCCATCTCCCTCCCACGGGCACACCAGGAGAGCACGGCCTCTTGTGGGCTACGTACCTCCGCAGGATGACACTGCCATGATGCGTCGGGAGGTGCCCCAGGCCCAGATGGGTGATGGAGTTGACATCTCCCAGCTCTTGCTAGCCCACATCTGACTGTCCTCGATGCTACTGGGCAGGAGTATCCCTCTGCCAGAGGGAAAGCTGCTGGCCACTCTGCGTGGTGGGGTGACTGCTGTGGTGTCTCCATGCAGGCTGTCCCACTGCCCCCTCCTCTCTCACAGAGGTTTCTCAGGTTATGTTCGCAGCGTAGGGGACTGCACCCAGCCCCCAGCCGGCCGCGGGGAGATGCACAAGGTGGTCCGGGACCTGACATGCAGAAGGTGCTGCTACATCCTTACTGCTCCAGTCCCGATGGTCCTGGAGCAGCCCTGGACACAGCAGCGGGGACAGGATACCCAATGCTGTGCTGGAAGCCTGGGGGAGATTAAGGAAGCAAAACCAGATCATCCTCTACTCTGCTTTTGTGAGACCCCCACATGTAGTAACGTGTCCAGCTTTGGAGTCCTCAGCACAGGAAGGACATGGACCTGTTGGAGTGGGTCCAGAGGAGCGTACAAAGATGCTCCGAGGGCTGAAGCACCTCTGCTATGAGAGTTGGGGGTGTTCAGCCTAGAGAAGAGAAGGCTCCGGGGAGACCTTCCAGCCCCTTCCAGTCCCTAAAGGGGCTCCAGGAGAGCTGGGGAGGGACTCTGGATCAGGGAGGGGAGACATGGGACGAGGGGGAACGGTTTTTCACTGGAAGAGGGGAGATTTAGAGGAGATCTGAGGAAGCAATTCTTTGCTGTGAGGGTGGTGGGACGCTGGCCCAGGTTGCCCAGAGAAGCTGTGGCTGCCCCATCCCTGGAGGGGTTCAAGGCCAGGTTGGACGGGGCTGGGAGCAGTCTGGGCTGGTGGGAGGTGTCCCTGCCCAGGGCAGGGGGGTGGAACTAGATGAGCTTTACAGTCGCTTCCAACCCAAACCATTCTGTGATTCTATGATCTCTGGGGACTCCCTACACCTCTGCAGCGGCAAACAGAGGGTAATGCAAGACAAGCTTTGCTCCTGGTTGTGACAGCCCTGGGAGCATAGAAATGAGGTGCCTTCAGCCTGCAAGCCCTCTCATCCTCACATCGCCCTCCTGCTGGCTCTTATCTCAGATGCTTCCATGTAGGTGGTGCTTTGTTTGGCCAGGGCACGCGGCACCATCCTTGGGGTGTGGTGGACCTGCCCCGTGGGTTGATGGAGCTGTGCCAGCTGCTCCGACCTCTCTCCAGGACCTGCCCAAGCTTTAGTCTGGCCGGCAAGCTGTTTTGTTTCGGGAGGCCCTTACCATAAAGGTTACAGCTCCCATCCCTTTATTTTCTTTAGATTGACCTCTGAGCAACATGAGCGCTTCCTTCACCAACCACATTAGCCACCTGCCTTTGTTTAAACAGGCGAGACAACGAGGCTTGGCAAGGCTGGAGCCTGCCGGGCTGGCACATACCACCCGAAGGGACGGCCACTTGTCAGAAACTGCAAAGGGGAAGTAAAATTTTGAAGACGTCAAGCAAGTTCACGTGCCTTTGGTGACACCAAACCCTCTGCAGCAGGACCAGGATGCAGCCCAGCAGGGCAAAAGTGCCCTGCATGGCCCCAGGGGAGCACAAGGTACACCAGGACTTGGGCATCCCCTGCTCCTGCCTGCTGTCCTCCCCCAAGGGCAGCCAAAGGGCTCAGGAAATTTTGTATCTTTTTGAGGCATGGGGGGGAACCAAGGGCCCAGACAAGCAAAAACTGTTTACAACTCATTTGACGGCTTTGCATGGCTCAATTACAAAATCATTTACCCTGAAGATCCCTGTTGAAGTGAATCCTGGGGAGGGTGGGCTGCCCGCAGTCAAATCCCACAGAGGATTCACAGGGTCCGGGATAAGAGACATGGCTTCGCGCCACCTCCCATCAGCCCAGCAGGATTCACACGTGGGGGCCGCGCACGCCAGCCCCTCGCTGTGCAACATGCTTTCACGGTGGGGTGGGAGAAAGGGGAACCTTGTCCAGCCTTTTCCCCCCGCCTTCATTTACCTTTAGGGACCACTTGGAGCATCCCCTGCCCACACCAGGGCAACAAGGGCTTTGCCTTCCGAGGCACAGTGATGGCGAGCTGCTGCAGGGCATCCCTTCCCCATGGCATGCGCTCAGCTTGGCTGCTGGCAGCCTGAAGCATCCTCAGGGTGGATTTCCCAAAGCAGCAGGGCATAAAGTAGCTCCAAGCCTGTCCTGAGAGCAGAAATCCTCTGAGAGGAGAACCCCGGGACACGCAGCCCCCCCAAGGAGAAGCAGCCTCTGCTGCAGGCAAGGAGACGCACGGACGCTTCTCCCACGAGTTCTGAGCTGCACCTCGCAGCTCCCGGCTGGGCTGAGGGGTTTTGCAGGGACAGACGGACACAGCCAGCTGAACCAAGTGCCTCGTAGGGAAAAAGAATGAAAACTGGAAACTGGGAAATCAGAACGGTCAAGACCAAAAAAAAAAAGTCTGAGCAATTAATCGACAATTAAAACCACTTCCTCCCACCAAATGGTATCAAAAGATTACAGTATTTTCGCAGTTCAACACCGAGCAGTAACAATCTCCTCATTTCCTGTGCTAGTGCTGTCCAAGCAAGCAGGGCCATGCTAAAGGATTTACGCGCTACCGGTATCTACTCCACATGTGACCAAAACCACTTTTCCTCTAACATGGAAAAAAAACCACCCCAAATTAAAGGGTGAAATTGAGATGTCTCCCTTACTAGAGCCCATTTTCTTTCCAGTTTTCGGCACTTCGGGGCTAGAATCTTGCTGTAGTACCTTGATGAGGTGTTCACACAAGGACAGGCCTCCAGACCTTGGGATTTTTCAGAAAGCAGATTGGAAGAAATGCTAGAAAGCATCATTTGGCAGCTTTACGCTGCGTAGTTTCCCTTCTGCTCTTGGCAGAGCCACCGCTGATGCTGTGGTGGCCTGTCACAGGTGATAACACCGGTTCACCAACTCCGGGCTCTGTCCCTGGCCCGACCTGACCACACAGGGACAGGAGAGCCAGGAAACCCTCAGGTTTCTGAGCCACAGACACCTGCCAGGAACCAACGTCAGATGAAATTAACCCAAATTGATTTTTACGGCGGTAAAAGGAGATGCTGCTCCCGGCTGAGGAGTGAGCAGCGGGTTTCTGCCTGGGCCAGCACAGCCAGGATGAACGGGGAGGAGACGGTGCATGTACCAGCCAAATACCAGCTTTGGGCATGGTCCAGCCATGGACTTGCAGCCGGCACAACAGGGGAGCCTGGGGTCTGCACCGGGCACAGGAGAAGCCCTACAGCTGCTCCACACCAGGGCTAAGCTCCGGGGCACTTGACCACCAAGGTTCCCGTTGCACCCAGGTCAGCTGGAGACACGTCTTCACCGATGCCGGCAGAGCAAGGGAGGGGGGACAGTTTCTGCCCCAGGGAGCTGTAGGAAAACAGGCCGACGCCAATTAATGTCAGATGAACTTTGCCAGGACGCAGGAACAAGCTAAAAAAAAAAAAGTGGCAGCAGTCAGGCTTCCTGCAGCTACACGGCATCTCACCGACGGCTTGCGAAGAGGAAATATACTGGTGGGAGGGATAAGTGCTTAATGCGCTCTCCCACCCATCCCTCCTTCCCAAGGCTCCGAATCTCCCCGCTGGGATTCAGCGTCTATTGAGCAGACGCACTGAGAAAGAGGATATTAATCCACTCTAAAAGCTAAACACCAGAGTTTTTCAAAACTGATCCAAATCAAGCAGAGATTTAAGGAGGGAATAGTGGTAAAAGATTCCTGCTTTTTTTTTTTTTCTTTTAATGTAGTGACGACTGTGTAAGGACAGAAACTGTGGATTCTGTAGCCAGCCATGGAGTCTGGTACCACGCTCAGAAGCGCCGCTTAAGAATACATGTAAAAATTGTTTTAATTAACTTAATTTTTTGCCTTAAAGCTCACAGATTCCAAGATTAGAGAAACACACCCAGAATGGCTCTTGCTATCCAAAGGAACAAAGGAGCTTTGAGAGAATTATGTGTTTCTATAGTCTCAAGAGACAATATCCGCAAGTCCCTTCTTGTAGAAAAACTTAGAGCTCTGCATGTACAACCCAGGCCATTAAACTTTTTCATTATTATTATTTTTAAAGGTGTCTTTTTTTTTTTTATTTAAACTTGTTTGGGAGTCATACTTAAGCTTTCCAGTATAGGTAATTGTTTGTGATGAGATGCCCTCCGCATTACATGAGCGTTACACAAGGAACAAGGGGCAACAGCTCCGCAACCAGGTGTTAGAAACAGCATTTTCGTTTCTGCCCGAAGACTTTGCCTACTTCCGGTGCTCCGAGAAACGGCTGGCTTTGCCCCTTAGCAGGAAACCGAGTGGGAGGTGTTGTGCAGAAAGGATCGGCGCGGGAAAAAGAGACAAGTTTTATCACGCTGTTAGGTAAATCCATAGTTTACCCACAGCAGGAATTGCGTGCGCATTTCTAGCCGCCCTGGTCCTCGTAAAACAGGTTGACTTACAGGGAATATCCAGAGCTCTTCACGCTCGAGAGGGGACTGCGTTCACTGCCTCCTCCGATACAGCTGCCCCAGGGCAAAGGAGATGAGAAGGCAGGTCTGGAGCAAAAAAGAACACACAAAAAAATAAAAATAAAAGAGATGGTTCCTCACTCAACAGCTGAGCTGCAGAGCTCCTCACTGCGGGACACCAGAGACATTAAACACCCGCAGGGTTTCAAGGGAAGACAGGACAAGATAAATCCACATCTTAGACAGAAGCGTCATTTGGCTTGGAAAAAAATCACCCAAGCTGGAAAGGGCTGGAGGCTGCAAGGACTCAAAAGGCTGCGTTGCACAACCCTGCCCTGCTCTTCCTCCTCTCCACCCGTCTGCTTTGACCAGGGCTGGGGCAGAAGACCTGGACCCTTGAGCTGCCCCAGTATGGCCGCTCTAAAATCTTTCATTTTGGGCAGTAATTTTTAATGTACAAGGGAATGGGATGGCATTTGGTAAGTTAATAAGAAGAGCTGAATAACAGCCTTAACTTCAACATTCACCCAAGACTAATATCAAAACTGTAATAGGCCAAAGTGGAAAGGTAAATTCTTATCACCGAGTTCTCCCAGAAGAATTAGCTCTCTCTTTTGCCAAGACTCCTTGCATATGCATAGGGCTGATACAATTTGCTCACCAAAGCCAAACAATAAAAGGAAAGATATTCCAGGGAAAGCATCACAGCACCTGTAAAGGTGAGCTGGCACAAGCCCCACTGGGAAGGGGGGAAAACAGGCAGCCCCACCACTGATTTAAAATCGAAATTCATGCAAAGGATACGGCACCAAGCATCTCTTCTGCAAGGCCACAAATCACACTGGGGGTCCACGGTGCCAACTGGAAGGAGAAGTCAGCCACAGAGATGGTCCCACCCTACGTGAGCACACCTCTCAAGATCTGGGACATGAATGTGAGGGCGGTATGTCCTGACCTAGGGAAGTCCTCCTGTTTCTAGGAAGAAGTGTTCCCGTTGCTCCCAAGCACGCCCTTCTGGCTGAGAGTCCTCGGAGATGGCAACCGAAGACCCGAGACCGGAGTTGCATGCGCGGTCGGATTGTTGTGCGGAGTTGGCACCCGCGGAGGCAGCGCGAGGGGCTGGGGAGCAGCCAACCCACCCCCCACCCCGAGCCGCACCGCTACGGAGGAGTCAAGCACACACAGCGCTACAGATCCCCCGAGGCGCAACAACTCCCCGCAGAAACCCCAAATTGCCTCTGACGTATGGTAATATTGTTTTCCCCAAATGCTGAGCAGAGCTGGAATTCGCAGTGTTTTGTTTGTTTTTTTTTTCCCAGAACCCACATTCTTTGTTATATCCCAACATTGCCAAAACAAAGCTAGGAACAGGCTCTGCAGATAGGACCGAGATCTCCCCATTGAAAATAACACGGGAGGAGGAAAAGGTGACTGACCTGAAGTAGCCTGAAGTTTAACTTGTCCCCCAAGAACAGCAGCCACAGGCAGCTGGGATTTCTGCTGGACATATGGACACCGAAAGCACCTTTGGTGATGGGGATGGCCTTGACTGACACACAAGTTGCAGCCAGCATCCAGGCTACAAAGCAGCTGGACCCATCACTCAGCTGCCAGCATCACCCTGCCCGGAGAGAGGATGATCTCAGCTGACAACAGTTTTACTAGCAAATCTCTCGGTGGGTTTTCATCACCCCAGTGTGTTGTTATGAGTTCAAGGCCAACGGTCTCCGTCTCCTCAGTCCCTTTAATAACCCGCTCCTTTGTTTCGGAGGCAAAATTTGGTAATTAATTTATGACAGCACCCTATGGCAGGGCCACTTGGAGATGCAGCACAGGTCTTCCCCCTCCCACTAGTCCCAAAGAAGCTGCCAGCAATTCCCTCTTCCCATGTTTTACTTCCCATGCGCTATTACCAATTAACAGACAACTCTACCCGATTAGAAGCTGGGAGCAACTACCAGTTTTCTTCTATTTTTCCTGTGCACAACAGCCCTGCGACAGAGGCCAGCGCTTTCTGAAGGGGTAACCACGGTCTCAAGAGTCTGAGCGGGGGACTTAACATGGCAGGAGAAGCGCGGAGCAGAGCACCAAAACGAATCCCGGTCTCCAAATCCCAGGTTAGCTCAGTTTTTTCCCCTCCTTTGCCTAGAGCAGACATGGAGTTCCCCCTCCCTGAATACCAATTTTATAGCTGATGCACTTTGCTGTCAGCTCTGCCCTTAGACTTTGCTGTATGGCCCAGGCTGCCTCACAACCCCACCATTCCTAAATCCTTCATCCAGTCAGCCTCAGCCACACGTTTCTTTCTCTTATTATGTAAAATAATTTAAAAAAAAATATATATTTTTACAGAACTTTGCCCTTAGTGATTACTGCTTCTTGGGAGCCTGAATATTGCAACACAGCTTGTCCATCAGCTGCCGGCACTTTGTTCCTGCTCAAAATCCTCCTCCTCAAAGAAAACTGGAGTTTTAAAAGCAAGAAAAAGTAAAACTAACACTATTTAATCTGCCCGAAAGCCTGCCTTTGGCTTTACAAAGCAGACATCACCAGCATGTGATGCATGGTGAAGCGCAACAACTAAACGAGCTTTACAAGAAGAACAGGGGAAGGAAAAAAAAAAAAAAAAAAAAAAAAAAGGGCTGCTGCTCAGAGCAGCTCCCAGGAAGCAGCAGCCTCCTCTCCTGCCTGCACTCCCTGCCTTCTCTCCTGCCTGCAGATGCTCCTGGTTGAGGGCAAAGGGCTCTGCTGCTTCTCCGTGCCCTCCGCCTGTCCGCTTCCCTCCCCGCTGCCGTGGCCCCAGCATCGGGGCACCCCGCCACCAAAGACTCCTCCTGGCACTCCAGCACCGCATGGTCCACACCATAGCATGGGCTGCCCTCAACTCCAGGAACATCTCCCATGTGCTTTTATCTGTTAACAGGCAAATCTCTGCCAGCCGAGAAAAAAAAAAAAAAAAAAAAGGGCATTTAAAGCTTGGATTTTAGCCCTCCGGCCAGCATTCAAACCAGGAATGAAGTCCTGCAAGCAGAACCTCGGAGCACGTTGCCCTTTTGACAACCTTTTCTTTGTTTTCCTTGAACTGCTTTTGTTTTTACACAGTTCCCCTTTTCAAAATTAAACGCAGTTTTAGTTTGGTTTGTTTGTTTTTTAAGTTGTGGGATTTTTTTGTGGGTTGGTTCCTCCTCCCCAGCTTTGCTCTCTTGTATTTACTGCATCAGCAAGGCCGGATCTCAACGCGGTGCGGTCACTGGTACAGAGCAGCTCTCCAGTAGTTTTACAGCTGTTTCTGCGCATCCTCCAGGACTGAGCCGAACTGCTTTCTTTCTGGGGGGTAGGTGTCCTGTCCAGCTGCTCCACGAAAACAGCCACTTCTGCCTCAAAAAGAGAAACTCCAAACATGACATTTACCCAGCACAAAAGCCTAAAGCACCCTGTCAGGTCAAGGTACCCGTTTTTCACTTGCTATTTGACCATCTCACGGTTCACGTACCATCCTTCTCATGCCCATCCTATCGATATTCTCATTCAAAGCCAGCTTGCTGTCTCCCCACTTCCATTTCTGCAGCGACATGTTTAGTCAGTCCACTTCCCTATTCCTTCAAGCTCTGTTTCAATCAAACGCTATTATTCCGTCTGTTCTTCAGAATCTCCTAGGGAGGTGTTGCCAACCTCAGTCCCATTTGCATCACTGAGGACAGAGAATACGTTTATTTTTCCTTCTAGAGCATGAATCATCCTCTGCACAGCGCTTTCCCTATCTTGTGGCTTTCTCTGAGCTCAAAAACAAAGCTGGGAGGACAGTTTTACTTCAACTCTCACCAGCTGAGCTCCCTTTTGGTTGAGGGGAAGGCCACAGCTGAGGGACAGCCTGCTTCTCTGCAGGCAAGGGAGCCTGAAGAACCAAGAAGTGCTCACAGCAGCGACAGAGCAGGGCTGCCTGGACAGAGATGTGGGACACAGAGGGTCTGGGCAGCCCCAAGCAGGACCTCTAGGACCAGGTAAGCTTGAAGACAGCTTTTACATGTTAGCAACAGAACTTGACTTGCATTCCACACACATGTCAAGCACATCCAGAAGAGACTCCTACCTGCTTTCACTCCAGCTTTGCAGCAGAAATGCACTCAGCATGGGGGGCTTCAGCTTCCAGCCTCCTCCGAGTCTATTCCACAGGCTGAAGCATCACAAACACATTGGAGCCACCTCCTCTAACCTTCATTTCTCTAACCCTCACCCTTGGAGGGCTATCAGCTCTTGTTGGGCAAGCATGCCTGGGACCTGCACAGAACTCTTCAAAAATACAACTAAAATACCAAAACCGCTTCTTTTGAAGGCAGTGGGCAGCTCAGCTCCAGGAGGGGAGCCCCAAGCAGGTGGGCTCTGCTGCAGGTCCCTCCCACGCAGCTGCACAACACCATAGTTCTGCAGTTCTCAGCCTGCCGCAGCAGAGGGAACGCCTGACCCGTGGGCCAGGGGACCACAAAAATGCAAGGGGGCTTTTGCCGCGGTCTGAAGAGGGGATCCGAGGAGGAAGGGGAGTCATTCTTGTGTCTGCAAGCAAGAAGGATTCCATCAGAAGCAGGCTCTCCTGCTGGAGGACAGGACGGGATACGGGGCACATGGCTGCAGGCCAAGTGACGTCCATCGGGCAAGGTGACAGGGAGCCACTGTACATACCCCCTCCACAGCTGCGTATGACTCTGGACATAGGTGTCCACGTACATCAGGACATAAATTACAGCCATTTCCATTGTCATCTACAGGATGACATGAGCTGCACCACACAGGTCCTTCTCTTACAAACTACAGTTTCAGCGAGATTAATCTTGTCTCACTAACAAGCCTGAGTTCTCAGGCCAGGGGATTGCTTGCAGGCAGCGTCAGGGTTTCTGGTTGCTTGCAAAGCGTTTTGGCTCCACATGGATGCAAGGCACGGGAAGAGTTCTTGGATCCTGGAAGGTCACTCCCAGAGATGACCCTGCTCGTCAGGGCAAAAGCTCAGGGGACGGGAACACAACAGGAGACAACACAAGAAGCTGATCTAAAACTTCCTAAGCAAAAAAGAGCTAGAATAAACTATAATGAAGCGCATCACGCTTCAGCAGGAGAAAACAAGGTGGAAGCTGAGCCTACAGATGGGACTGAGCTGAATAAGAAGCTGGGGGGCAGGAGGGAGGGAGGGAAGGAGATGGGGTTGTTTGATGCATCCAGCCTCTCCCACCCTAGGAATGCACAGAAGCCAATAGCTGAATCAGAAATACACTTGGGATAGTTATGTTGTTTAACTTCGCATTTTTCTTGGGTTTTTTAGTGGAAAAAGTGTTTCGATTTGAAGCTTTCGTAGAGCTGACATGCATGGCTGCTTCAGCTGCCTTGCAGCCCCGAGAAGGGATATCTGCTGAGTGGAGCATCAGCCTTGAAGCGAGCGCTGGTCCTGGAGCGAGTGAGCCACAATTGGTTATGACTGAGGACGGCTTCTGTGCCGTGAAAGGAAGGAGACAGAACTAACGTTACTGCCTTTTCCAGCCAAGGGAAGCGCTGACAGCAGATGGCTCAAACACAGGACAGAGCAATCAAAGGAGCAGTCAGCTGGTGCAGGAGGACACCAACACAAGACCGCACACGGGAACACACACCAAGCTTTCCTGAGCCCTAAGCCTATTATACTCAGCCCCCACCAGGCCAATAACTGACCCCCAAACCCACTGAATCTTACAATCAAACCTTGCCTTCTCCTACAGAGCCTCTTCCTGTTATCAAATAGGCAACATTTAGCAAGTGCTTATAGCAGCACTACCCATGAGACGTTGCTCCAAGGCAAGATACAGTTAGAGGTCAGGGTAGGCAAACTCCACTCCTTAAAGGAGCGAGATGAGCTATCAGAAAAAGCATGTTCCCCCGCAACCCCCAAAATATTCCCTCCCTGTAATGCCATTTCAATCTGGTATTTGCAAGGCGGCACCCTACAGAGAAGATTTGTTCTCCACATCCTTAGCAGGGAGGAAGCAGCAATTACCAAGGGCATCACCACGTGGAGCACCCAAACGCCTGCAGGAATGTCCTTATCTGGCTGCAAGAACCTGGACGTGCAAGGACAGAAAAGCCTCACTCCCGCAGCAGAAGCAGATTTCAGCTGCCAGTTCGGTTCCTTATCAGGCACTCTGTGGTTCTGGTAAGCTATTTGGATCAAACCTCACTCACATCAGTTCTCAGGAGGCTGCTAGCCTCAGTAAGCAGCCTGCCCTTTTTCTTATTTTAATTAGATTTCTTCTATTTCTTCCAATGGCTTCTCACTAAAATTCCTGCGCTGAGATCAAAGGCTACGGCTGGACTCACCTCACACCCTGCGGTAACAATCCGCCAACACCAAGAGGAGTTCATGTGACAAACAGAAATTTCTTAAACTGAGTTAAGCCAGCCTTGAACACGCGCAATTCAGCGGGCACAGACCATTTCCACTGCGAGTCACATGCCACGTTGAAAAAATACACCATGCATTAGCTAGAAAACACACCAAGGGCTGCTTCCCAGAACACTAAAGCAAGGCTTGCGTGAACACCCTTCATGCAGGTTCACTTTCACGTCAAGGTGTTATGGGCTTTTTTGGTGGGTTTTTTGGTGTTTTTTTTTATTTGGTTTTTTTTTTTTTTTAAACACTGGCATTTGTATTTGTGTGTGGCATGTGCATTTGCCGGCTCTCAAAGGCAAGCATTTGGGAGCTGGCACCATGGGACTTTGGGACAGCCAAATTTATACCTGGCCCCAAGTACAGAGTTACCCACGAGGAATGTACTCAAGCAGTATGCGGTTGATGCACTCATACCGCTCTTTTCACAGAGGACTTTTTTTTTTTTTTAAATCCTCCCCTTCTTCAAAATGATTCATATCCATCAGCTACCACAAAAACGCTCAAGACTCAATACCCTTACACAAATTCCACGGTCTCAGCAGTATTTCTACTCACTTCTGAAAAGCGCCAGCTGAGTCAAGCCCTTTCCACGCACATAGTTTAGAGCACACCACACACGTGTCTTTCCAGAGCAAATAGTTGAATACCTTCTCCCAAATCCTAGCACAAGGGCTGCCAGACAAATGCTCTGAGGTGGGGTGTCGATTCGTAGTGCCAAACTCAAGCAAAAAAAAAAAAAAAACACCAAAAAAACCCCACTTCAATAAAATAAGGTCACCTCTAGTAGAAACAAATGGCATCATCTTCACCTGCACCTCCGTTTGCCATACCAGGCTCCCCCTTCACTGAAAACCTGGAGACAGCTGCAGTGGGAAACAGAAGAGAACCTGAACTTGAATGCTGGCCAAGACAGCCAAGGAGAGTGCTTTGATCCTCCAAGGCATCTCTTGCATTCCATGGAAAAACTGCCCATGGAGCAGCCATCCTCTTCACATTGCTTCCCAGGTGCCCTCCATATCCCTTATTTAGCACCTCCACAGCTCCCAGCCCATCACTTTTGATGAATCATCTGCTCTCAGCCTTCTCTCTTACCCCTGTTCTTCCTCTCCATGATTTGATCCCCTCCTTCACTCTGGAGCCCTACTCCATCATAAGTTCTCCCAACCAACCTCTGCCTCCGTGGGGAGTCCCATGACACCCTGCACTTAATACTCAACACCTCTTGCTTTTTACCTCTTCTTGCCTACTTTTTGTCACCCAGCATCACCCCATCCCCCAAGAAAAAAAAAATCCTGGAAGCCACAATCTTTCCTGTTTCCTCTTTCCTATGACCACAGCTTTCTGGTCTTTTACCTCCTTGACTTACCTACCTGTCATGCTCCATCTAGCTCTCTCAAGGGTCACTCTCATACTGTTTCCTTTACTGCCTTAATCCTCTTTTGCTTTTCCTTAATACAGGAGCACGATAATTTCCAAAATCCACTCTCAACCCACATAGTTTACTCGTTTTTGTCTCTAAGCCCATCGAGAGGGTTACTGACAGCTGCTTCCCCAGCCCTCTCCACAACACCTCCCATAGAGTTTCAACATCAGCGCTCTGAGCGAAACAGCTCTTGCACAGGTCTCCAGTGACATCAGCAAAGAGCATTCATGCTCCAGAAGGTTGGGTGCAGAGAGGACTGGTCCACCTCCACCCTGTGATTTTCCCCAGAAACGTGATTAGGGCTTTCTCAGCTGTTTCTTTCTTCTTTAGCTCCCATCTCCTGGCTCTCCCACACACAAAACATTTTTTTCTACATGTCAAGTCCAGAGTCTGTACCTCTTTGCCAGACCCTGTTACCTCCTGTTCCGAGCCAGACATGCGGAAAAAAGATTAAAAAAAAAAAGACCATTTGACATGTTTACTATGACCAAAACAGCCATTCTTCTTTTGTCCTCTTCTTGTCAACACAAAATACATCTCCATCCAAGTCTGCCACTGGAGCTTGTATGCCTGAGGACTATCATCAACACGCTCTTGATGCCTCTCAGCCTGAAAACACAATGCCATACATGACCTTGGTAAGAAGGGCTATATTTGTATTCAGGTAACAGGTATTGATCAATCCAAACTTCAATACTGAAACTTTTCTGCGTACTTTAAGAGTAGAGGCTACCGATAACATTCTCCTTCCAGAAAGTCTGTATTTTCAGTCTTCTACCCCAGTGACCTGCTCCTCAACAGCTTTCCTAAAAGGCCATGGAGCTAAGATATATCACGCACAGCAGTGAAGAAAAATGCCAGCGTGAAAGCTACTTGCAATCTTAGATACAATAACTGCCTGCAAGGCATCTACTCTAGGTAGCCCTGCTATCAGCAAAACGCCTATCTTAGCTTTAACCCCTGTAGGTGAAGCGTGCTTAAATGAAACTAGAATTTCCAAAATTGATAGTTGTATCTATACCTTAACACCACACTAAACCACTTCTCTGTCTCTCCTGATGCGCACACTTATCTGGGAGCAGATTAGAAATAGATGGGAAAAGCTGAGATAGTTTATCGGTCCCACAGCTCATGCTGATTGAGCAGAGCCGTTTGAAGTGCAGTACATCCCTAACCCACCATACATCCCTAACCCACCTTAAGGCCACAGCGGTTAGATGTCCCTTCAGATACATACCAGATGTGAACAGATCTTGCAAGATACACGTCTTCTATGTGACAACTACAGTGCACCCAAGCGAAGCATACGCTACCCTGTGAAGTACATACAACGCACGTACCATTTTCACCCTGGGCTCATTTCCCATCTCACAGCTCTGTAGATCCCATCGTAACACAGATCTGGACACGAGTAACTCTGCCACTGATGGCTTTAACAACCAAGTCATGGTAAACGAGTACTGACTTCACGTAGTTTTCCTAGGTCAGAAAGGAAAGAGATCACAGAAGCCCACACAACCAAAGCCTTACTGCTATCCCCACCACGCTCGGCGACTCCAAAGCCAACCAAATGAGATCAGTTTCAATTCATTCAAGCAAACACAGCCTATCACAACACGAAATTTCCTTCTAGGATAAAGCAAAACTGGGTTCACTACCCCCAAATAACTAACACCAAAGGACAGAGACAGGAAAACTCCTGCCTTTTAGCTTGGCAATGCAAAAGCGCAGCCTGCGAGACTGAGAACAGACAGCACAAAGTTCTGCCTCACGTGGTACTAATTAGAAAGGATTAATTTTCTTCAGAACTCTGGAAAGAACAAAAGCTGCACATCTGCATGACACAGCCAAATCCAGCTGCTCGTACTTGCAGCCCAAAACGCTACGATTGCCACGGAGCCTGTCAGGACAATGCTCCCAACCATGCAGTTGCACAAGCTCTCCAGGTTATGGGTGCTTTACTCTGAACTGGTGTGAGACAAAAGGCAATTTTTTATGTTCCACACTGTGATAAAGTGCAACCTGCCTCCTGGTGCCACCGTGTAGAGGATGCAACCTACAGTTCATTTGGAGAACTGGAAGTTACTCTACAAGTAACTTTGTTCATATATAGAATACGAAAGTTACTGAGGCTGAATCAACGGATCACCACACGTTTTCCTGAAATACCTTGTTCAGCCCTCTTAAGTAGTGTTCAACTCAAAATAACCTGTAGTGGAATGAATATTTGGGTTGAAGAAGGCAGCAGGGCAATATTTCAAGTCTCAGGGACCAGTTGCTGCAGGGAGGGAAGCAGACAATCCACCTTGTCTTCATGCCAACTCCAGCCCAACGACAACCACCGACATGCACGTTTAATACATGGGGCAATGTGAGGGACCAAGCTTTCACATTAGATGTAATAGAAAAACATTCTTTACTCTGCAAGTGTCTTTACAAATATATATTTATATATTTAAGCCCATTTCAGGCCGTAAAAGCCCATAAAAAACAACCAGTACCTTTCTGAACAAGAGAAACTGCGACCTAGAAGTCTGAGGTGAAAGACTCCCACACGAGGGCTGCTTTGGCGCTTCTCTGAAGGCCTCTATTTAGCACATAAAACCGTCTCAAAAATCACATCAGCCTTTTATCTGCAAGCAGGGGCACCATTTTTACCCCACCTTTACAACTCTCTGTATGAGGTAAACTGGAATCACTTTTACATAATCATTTACCAGTTTAAAAAGGGGATATTGTGTCCTGAAGACCAGCTTTTCCAAAAAACATTCGTGAATGGGTTAAAAAAAAAAAGTAAGATGCCGCTTGTGGATCCAACCACAATGTGCTGTTGTCTCAAAATAGAAGAAGTTGATACTAAAAAGCTATTCCAGATACATACAAGTACAAACACTAGAGCTGGTCGGAAAGATTCAGTTTCAACATTTTTAAAAAATGGGGAAAATTTTCCTGCAGTGTGGCTTTTGCATTAATTTCCCCTGTCCTCACTTTTCTACCAGTTCCATATACCCTTAAAAAAAAAAAACAACAAACACGTGTCTGCTTTAAGAGTGCAAAGTCCATCCAAATCTCGTGTTTAAGTTCACTATCACTACACTTTAAAAATCCTGATGGCAAATAAAAAGGTCTCGATTTAACTTAGCAAAAGTGATATCTAGAAAATATTCAACATCAAGAGGTCTTACAAAAAACTTCAGACTACTAAAGCATTCTAAGGCACAGTGTTTTGGAAGAAGTGCTTTCTCCCTTTAGTGTTGCTTTATACACATCACGTGTGCGAGTCCGAGTGATGCATGGAGCTGCAGATGGATGCCATGCCTTCTCCCAAATCCGTGAATCGAATCTTCTGCTGCAGTTTCAGACATAGGCTCCCAACGCTGCATGAAATTCAGTTAGACATTGCACCAGCTGCTGAAACTTGGGTCTTTCTTCAGGATCTAGGGCCCAACAGCAGGCCATCACAGCAAACCTGCAAGGCATGAGACAGATGGAAGACGTGAGAACGTAAGCCAGGCGACCATGGTCCAAACCTGAACGTGAAAAACAGCATTTGCCGCTAGGAAACCTGCTGACTAGAGAGAGAAAAGGAACCCCGCATCTTCTGATACACGATGCTCAACAATTCCTTCAGAAGACAGACACCTGAAACGATCAGTGTATGTGCTGCAACTGAAAGCGCTGGTTTGATTTAGGACACGAGTCAGAGGCAAGCCAGGAAGCAGCAATACATATCTCATCGGAAATTGCTCTGCTATCGTAAAAGCATAGTTCAAAGTGTTTCTGTGGTAGGTTTATGGGAAGGGGATTTAGAAGAATACATGAGGCAGAAAGCAGGGCCTGTGCTCTCGCATTCTCCTGCACCGTTGGGATGACGAATAAACACCTCAAGCACTTCCATTTAACCCCATTACACACAGTACTTCTCCACAGTCTTGCTGTGAGAAAGGACATTCCCTCTACCTACAAACCTAGTGGCTTCCTCCACTGTAGCAGTCCCACAAACACTAAGCTGTGTGTCCCTGCCCATGGAACAAGATGATCTTTAAAGGTCCCTTCCAACCCAAATCATTCTACAATTCTATGAAAACCTCCAGCCCTTTGCCTCCGTCCTCCTCCCATCCCAATCAACCGCATTTCTCCCATGGGTCAGAATAAGGAAAAAGAGTTGGGTCAGGATTAAGCGAAACTCAACAACGAGTTGCATTTAATTTTAGCCTGAGTTCCTTGACGTAGGTCACTGAAGCCAAACAAATACTTTCACAAGGGTTTGTCTAAAAGGCAGAATAAACAGGCAAGGGAAGGCAAACCCGGCTCTTTCATTGATAAGGCTGGCTCAACATGCCAAAAATTACAAGTTACAAAACAGACATTTTATTCTCTTTCCAAAAACATGCACTTACAGTTCATCAGGGCAGTTGATTGGCTGAGCTATTCGATAGCCGTCCTTTAAATAAGCAGCCATCTCAAAGGGGTCGATGTCGACATACGGGGTCTGTCCCAGAGTCATCAGCTCCCACAGTGTTACTCCGAAGGCCCACTAAAAAGAAACAGCGTACAGCATTAGCAGAGCACGCCGAATTTTGGGAGCTCCTTCAGACATTCCACAAACATCAGTCATAAATAAGACTACGCGGAGTAAGAAAGCTTTATATAAATGCTATATATATACATCCACATTCAACATGACAATACTTGGTCTTGAATAGGAACAATTCAGAATCACAGAACAGGTGTTAAGTTGAACTAAAATTAAAATCTTAATGCATTAAGATTTAAGAGCTAAAAAAATCATGTATTTACCGAGTTTTACTAGTATGACATTTCAAAACACTTGACAAATCTAAGGAGTATTAAAGACTGTTTTGAAAAAAATTAATAATTTTACCTTTTCAAAACACTACAAAAATTCCTCAGAAAAGGTCTGTGAAATCCAGTTTCAGAAGAGCAGACTGAATGAAACCTTTTTTTTTTTAAATCGAAGTCAACTACATATTTTGAGTATATACTCACAAGTCGGACTCACGAGAAAAATAAAGATTTCATCTAAGTAAACCTGACAGCTGGATTAGCATTCAACACATTCAGCCGACAACACTTGCCAAAAGGAGCTGAAGGTGATGAAAAACCAATCAATCAATTCATGTGCAAGTGCAGTACAAGTGAAATGATTTACTAGCTGGTATCAAGAGACCCAAGAGACAAAACATAGATGGTGCTGATACTGCATGCTGATGATTCAACTGCTGAAGTTACAAGTGCTGCAAACATCATGATTTATTAAAAAGGGGCAGAATTCTGCAAGCCTTAAAAGATTCTTAGTTTTAACCCAAAGAAGTCCCCAACCCCTGAGCGAAGCTTTAACTAAGGGATGCTGTCAGCGGGTGCTGATAGGAAGGCTCAGAGCTAGAACAGCAGGGGCACAGATCATAGAATGGTTCGGGTTGGAAGGGACCTTAAAGCCCACCCAGTGCCACCCCCTGCCCTGGGCAGGGACACCTCCCACCAGCCCAGGCTGCTCCAAGCCCCGTCCAACCTGGCCTTGAACCCTTCCAGCGATGGGGCAGCCACGGCTTCTCTGGGCAACCTGGGCCAGCATCCCACCACCCTCAGAGTGAAAAATTTCTTCCTGAGATCTCATCTAAATCTCCATCTTTCAGTTTGAAGCCATTACCCCATCCTTCCTATCACCAGATGTGGCCCCACTCTGAACACCCATCTATTAGCAGTGCGAGAAGGAAGGGGAAGACATCCTTCTAATCTGCAGTTAAGGAAAACACCAAGAGACAAGTGGTGGTGCACCTAGAACAAAGGGTGAGTCAAGCAAAACTACTTTAAGAATAGAGCTATTTCTAATTCCCTAAATAACTGCATAAAAATGGCATAAAGAGATGCAGAGCTTCATATCCAACAGAGAGAAAAAAACCCCACAGAATTAAAATTCAACAGGAATCGTGTCTTGTTTTTCTACGCTTTGGCTGACGGATAGAACTGTTGGCAGAGAAGGAACACATTAGGAATGTTTCAAGCCAGCAAAACCATTTTGAAGAAACGCATCCAAAAAGCAAGCCCAGAACACGTGCCAATTGCGTCTGAACTGTCACCACCTCAATTGTGTGTAACAGATTTCACAGCCGATTAGAAGTTACACGCAATTGATAACTTAGATTTGGTCCTAGCAAATAGACAAAAACATATTACACCGTACTTGTGAAAAGCACCCAGGTAAAGGCAAAGAGGACATTGAGGGCAGACAGTATTTTCTACACCCAGAAAAACTGTCCATTTTTGCACCCTGCAAAACTCAGGCAGCTACGTATGCGAAGATAAGAACTATCTATTGGAAGGCGAGTTGGATTTATCCCTACATAACGCAAGAAGGAGTTCTGTGTTACAATAGCGTGGAATATATGCTGAATTGCACTAGTTTTCTGAAATGGTGATGGTACTGAGGTGCCTGCATCCGAATCAAATTCTACATCTCACTGCCAGTGTTACATAAGCTTTGATTTCCAAGTCCAGTCTTTGCAAACAGTGAACACTTTCCTGTTCCAGATTTAAAAAAAAAAAAAAAGAACCAACATTTAATCAATCCCATTTAGTATTATAAAAACACGCTTTTACAGGAAACTTCTATTTCCTGTTCTGTCTTCCAGTTGGGTATAACACAAAACCCCACACATTTTCCAGTGAGTACTGAGGTATTTCTGGAGCAGAGCTGACTCCTTCCCTTCCTTCCTTTCCCCCCCCCCCCTTTTTTTGTTTATGTGGCTTGAGCACTCGTACGGAGACCATGGCAATGAGGAAAAAGAAAACAACCAGAACTTTTCAAGAGTTTTCTGAACTAGCACATTTTAAGATGCAGATTACAATCCCTGGATGTGGCCATGTTTAGGAAAGCATCCTTACCAAAGAAAACATCCCCTTAGCAGGAAGGCACAGATCATAAGGGCAAGTGGTTTACCATTAATTAGTACTAATTATCACAGGTCTATCTTCAAGGACAAGCTCCTGTAAGCACAAGAACAGTCCATTCTGGTGCACAGGAAGTTGAGCAAGCATGGTAGAAGGCCATCATGGATGGACGGACTAAGGTCAGGCACTAAGGAAGGGAAGAAAGGGTGGAAGCAGGAGAAGGCTGCCTGAAGAGTACAGTGAGAACGCATCAGCATGCGGGGATGGAGCTTGGAAAGCCAAAGCTCAGAGTTAAACCACCAAGAAATGCCCACAGAGGAAAACATTTAGGGTGCACCACACAGACCAGACCACTGTACCAGACAGGATGCATCCAAGGGCACCAAGGGAGCAGGCTGAAGTCACTGCAACGCTGTTATCATCATCTTTGAAAGGCCACTGCAACTGGAGGAAGTTGCTGACAACCGGAGAAAAAGCACCCTCTTGAAGAGGGGGGATCTGGGGAACCATGGGTCAGGTAGTCTAACATCAGGTCCTCCTAATGTCAAGGAGCACTTCCATGCACATGAAGCATAAAAGGTGTCTGCGAACAGCCAACATGGATTTATCAATGGCAAACTGTGCCTGACTAACCTGACTAGTTCTTTGCTGAGAAGAACGTTAGTGGACACAGGGTGAGCAATGGATGTTCACCTTGACTTCAGCAAGGCCTTTGACATCATCTACAGCACCCTTATACCAAATTAGTGAGATGTTGACATTAAAGTGGCCACACTGCTGGACTCGAATTGCTGTAGTGGTCCAACTAGCAGCTGTCTACAAGCGGCACCGCTTGGGAATCACTACTCTTATCTTCAGTAACGACCTGGACTTTCAAGAAGCTTGTGGATGATACCAATCTGAGCAGAGTGGTTGACAGGCTGGAGGACAGGGTTCTGCAGAAGGACCTCCAGAAGCTGGAGAAATGGGCTGACAGGAACCCCAGAGTTCAAGGAAAGCAAATGCAGAGTCCTGCATCTGTGAGGGAATAGCTCCATGAGCTGGCTGGGGACAACCACCTAGAAAGCGGCTTTGCAGAAAAGGACCTGGGGGGCTTGGTGAAGAAGTTGAAAGCATGAGCAGCAGGCCCTTGGAGCAGAACGCACAGCTGCATTCTGCACTGTGTTAACATAAGCGTAGCCAGCAGGTCAAGGGAAGCAATTCTTCCCCTCTTTTCTCTATCTGAGAGGCTCCAACTGAAATACTCCGCTGTGGACTCTGGATCCCGTTCATTCAAATAGCAGACAAGTCCCAGTACAGATTGCTCACTGAATTTAATTGCCTTTTCTGCTAACGCTACCAAGGAGAACAGCACGCGAAGGACAATTTTGCCATGCAAGAACAGCCCGCTCAACCTTTGAAACATCCACCACCAGCGGCCAGTGCAGGAAGCAGGGCTGTAGATGCTGCTCTGGACAAATCCCTGTCAGCTATTCAGTCCCACAATTTTCCAACGGCTAAAAAAAGGGAAAGTTATCAAAAAAATACATTTACAAGATGTAAGAGGGAAAAAACCAAACAAACAACTTACCACATCACTAGCACTGGAAAATTCATTGTTAACCAGGCTTTCAAGAGCCATCCATCGAACTGGTCTGTTTTCATTATCTCCCAGGCAATGGTAGTCCATAGGAAATAGGTCTCGAGATAGCGCGTTGTCTGTAATCTTAACCTGAAGTGCATCGTCAATGCTAATTTAAAAGAACAGAAGCATTTAGCAAACTTGGCATTACAGTTTTACAGAAAATATTTATGCTCAACCATAAGTTTCAGACCTGGGATTTAGTTGGGGAAGGCTAATCACGCTAGCCACATTTCAAAGCGCTAGCGTTCTTCTAGATCAAGACACGGTTATTCTGTGATTATCAAGTATTATCAAAGAACGTATTTATTCTCCGCTAACAGATAAGCACTAGAAAAATCAGCAGTCTTAGATTAAATAAAATCAAACATTTACAAGTGCATAAAAATCCAGTTAAAGCAAACAAACTCCTTCAACTAATTCCTCCTCCTTTGGAGATCTATCAGATCAATTAAACAAATTTTAGCTATAGTACCTCTGTAGCAACAACGAGCCAAAGACCTAAGCAAAGCAAGGTCTAGTAATACCTTGCTAAAGCAACCAATATTATTTGTGGCCTAAAAGCTTGTCTCTGATCAAGCAATCTGGTCAGATATTTCTTCCCCTCAACAAGGGATACTCATTATGACTCTTGCCAGAAATAGGATACTGGCTAAGGGAAACTTCATGTTAATCAAAAAAAGATGACTCAAAAAAGCACATTGAGCCTACTGATTTTTCTCACACCTCTGGGGTGTTAATTCATGCTCTTCTGAACTTCAAAAAGTGTGTACTGAACTTCAAAAAGTTCAATGTTCTCATAAACAGCTAACCAGAACATGAGTAAGATGTTTGCCTTAACATCTGATGACAAAAACATAGGAATAACATTGTAACAAAATGGTGTTTGCTGTTTTTTCATCTTGTCAATTATTTCTTCATTTTGATGAGAAAAAATAAATAGAAACGCTCAATTTGCGTGTTGCCTGCTTTGCTGTCTCACATACCTTCTTATTTATGACATTGCTATACACTTTCATGGCAGTTCATTGCCCTCAAAATTTATAGACCAGGAAATTTCATCTCTAATCACTCTGAAGAGTTCAGAGAAATTCCTAGAAGACCTCTGCCTCCCCTCTGCTCTGGGGAGACCCCCCTGAAGTGCTGCCTCCAGCATCGGAAGGACATGGACCTGTTGGAGCGGGGCCCGAGGAGGATATTCTGCTTTCTTGAAAGCCACGCTCTCTGGTTCACCTTATTTTTAGAGAAAAGTAACTGCACCGACGATTCATCCTAACTTTTGTAAAAAAAAAAAACCCACCCAAACAGCAGTATATTTTGAAGTGGAGATTAGGTTAATCGGAGAAAGCTTGAGCTACTGAGGTAACATGGCCTGCACAATGACTCCATCCTGTCGAGTACTTACACACAGTTTCTAGCAGCCAGGTCTTTGTGAATGACCTCCCGTCTGGCCAAGTAACTCATTCCACAGGCAATCTGAATGGCCATATGTACAAGGTCCTGCTGGGAGATTGCCTGCAAAGGCACAGAAGAAGGATCATGGCAAAACTGCAAGCCCAGCGCCTGCTAGGGTCATGGCTTTGTCCTGTTCTAGTGCCCCCCGCCTCACCTTTAGTGGCTGATGCTTTCTAGCAGCTTATTACAGACACTGTTGAAAACTTAGAAACCCTCCTTATTATAAATATTAATTTTATTATTTTTTTTTTTAACATGCCAGGGCAAACGTTTCCAATGTACAACGGCCTCACTGCTCCACGGCTTGTCCTTTGATTAGTGGTGAATATAGGCAAACCCAGTCAATTTTACCCTTCTTACCATACTTTTATCACTTTCTATTTCTCTGGAAACCAGCTCATTTTCAGGCAGCAGGGCACAAACAGCGATCAAAACTCTTGTTGCTATCTACTGCTGAAAACTAGTACCAAAAGCTCCATCAACTTTTACAACTTCACAGTCCTGTATAAATTAAACCCTTGAAAATATTTATACGCCGTGTTCACTCTTCTACAGTGTTTCAGAAACTTCAGTGTGTAGGTGGCCACATTGAAGCCGCAAGACTGGGGTCAAAAATAAATCAAATACTAAATTAAAAAAAAAAATAAACTGTCTTCTTCGTTAACATGTTCTTACTAAGAAAGATACCCATGTATTATTTCAGGAAACTCAAGAGTTTGCTTTAGGTATTTGTAGAAAAGTTCCATCTTAAAACAAGTATCTAGGACACCAAACGTCCCATTTTTTGATAGTTAAGTACAGTCATAACTAGTTATTGAGAGGCAACTCCTGTTTGAAATAATACAGATTATAAATACCATTTCTGCCTAAATGCTTGGAAAGGGATATTAGTGCGTTGCATAGGGATTTATAACTCAGATAAAGCAGCAAAACAAAAAAAATCAAAGATCCTAACAGTTTATCACAACTTGTAAATTAACAGGCAGGGGGCCCTTGCTAGTTTGAAATCTGCTACATAATAGGGATAAACGCTGACCTCAGGAATGAGATTTGCATTTTGTGCTTGATTTAGTCTAAAGACAGAAGCCAAATCAAGGTGAAGTTGAAAAAAAAGAAAAGACAAGGTAATCCTACCATGAGGGATAGTTTTAATGCATATACACATCCATCACTAAACACTTACTCAGATTTTTAAAATTATGCAAAATATGTTCTCATCTAGAAACATTTTCCTTCGCACTTCTCCTAATACATATATGCAACAGGTTCCGTGAAACACAGTAAAGTTATAAACGCTAAAGGGCACCCACAGCAGGGAAAAAAAATGAAATAAAATCAGAGTTCACTTCCTTTAGCATCTAAAGTTAAACAAATTACTTAATACAAATCTACAGCAGCACCGTAAAAGTTAGACAGAAGTGCTTTATGCTTACCGTAAAATAATTAACTGCAGTAATTATAGGGATATTAATTATATCCCCAAAAAATAAACTGTAAATCTGAAATTTCTCCATACACAATTTCCCCCTGCGTATTCTGACTTAAATCCACAACTACATACCACCTTCTCTATTTTTTAATTTTTTTTTTTTTTTTTAAATAAGACGTATTGATACACCAGCTACTGCCCGAATCAGATTTTAACTCAGCTTCGTGCCCTCTGAACGTCTGTGATAACACAGGCAGGAATGTTTTCCTTGTATGAATCAAGACAAGCCCTTTGCTAGGGAACCTGCTTGCCAATTCTTTCATTATCACAACAGAACAGGTGACTACCACGACGATTTCTTTGAAGGCTCACACACACGGATGACAAACCAAGTCTAAATTTAATGGGCAACGAGTCACAGATTTCCACGCATACCTGAGGATTGTTGGCCTCCACCAGCTTGCACTGTCGCAAGAATAGTTTAAGGTTCCCCCAGTTCATGTATGGCAGCAGCACCATTGGTTTCTCTCCCTCTTCTATACAGACGTGAGTGATAGGTAGCAGATTCCTGGAAGACAGGGAGAGAAATTCCCAATTTTATGAAACTGGAATTTGATAAAAATCTTCTCAATCCCTAAAAACATTAAGTGAAAGTAATTCAACATCGAAGAAAAGCATTTAATCTTGCATTATGAATTGCAGTGCACAAGGTCTCCAAACAACTGAAGACGTAAATATTTTTTTTGTTTTTCAAATGAGATATTTGAGTACTTTCCCATTAGGAAGAACCCTCCAATTTTTTCCCCTGGTCCTAATGGGCTGAAACAGGTTTCTGTGAATACAGGTCATCATTATTAAGAAGCGATATATCCTCAACTTGGAAGCACATCATTCTAAATGCAACCATAGATATAAAATATTGTAGCTCCATAATATAGTGGTTTTAAAAAAAAAAAGGTCAAAACATCATGTTTGATCCACTTCAAATTGAGAGCGCAGATTTTTTTTAGTTTTGAATCAACTAAACACGAAATTGCACTCTAAATGCAGAAGTATGCCAGGAGATCTATCCCAGATGTTTTATTCCTCCTTATGGCTCTGATAACCCCCACGCTGCATTGCTTAAACACCTTCCTAGAGAGTCAACATCAGAATTTGTAGAAACTTGAAACAAACTGTATGTAGTTTCAATTTTTAAAAATACTGTATATCCTGTTGAAAACATATTACTAAGTCTCAATGAGCTGTTACGATTTTTAAAAGGGAACTTTGCTATTTCCCGTTCTTCCTTGACAAAGTCTGATAGCCAGGTGTCACACCCATGAGCTCTACATACCAGCAGCTTTACCTTCAACCAAGATAAAGGTCCCAGCTCCACAGGCTGTGTACAGAGGAAAAGCTTTTTGGACTTTTTTTTTTTTTAAAAAAGTTTGACTCATAAAAGGGAAGACAACAACTGATTTGGAATGATGAGATTGGGTTGTTCCACTTTATTTCAATTTTAAGTATGTTTCCCCGAGAACCTGCTACTCCTCTTAATAAAATAATCCTGAATTTTAGGCAAGGTCTTAATTACACTAATTCTTAGAAAAGCAGATTTTAAATCCACTGTAGAACTAATAATTCTGCTTGAACTGTTCTCATTTTCTTCATATTAGTACTAAAAAAAGATCAATTACCAGTCTAGGGACTTGATGATGAGTGTAGGTTTCTTCTTACCCATGTCCTTGCCAGTAATGAACATCTTTAAGGCCAATCTCAGCCTTTAATCCAAGCTGCAAAACTGCCACCAGCTCAAGCTGTTTGGGGCACCAATTTAAAAAACTTAAGCCCTTACCCCAAAAATCATGCCATTAATTCTTAAGGAATTAATCCCCTCGGTGATGTTATGAAGCCATATATCAGGACCACACGTGTGCCAGAGTGCTAAAAGCATTTCCTCGTCTCCATGTGGGAGGGCACCCCATCACCGTATTTTTCTGTGCCATGTAGGAAATTACGAACAATACAAAACAGACTAGTAAATTAGCTAAAGTGATAATCAACCTGCATCTTACCCTCATCATCACTAAGATCCCAGCACATTTAGCAACTAGTCTGTGCAAGAACCAGTGTAAACCCACACATGCCTGCAGCACCTTTTTCTGTAATAACAAAGGATATACAAAAGGAATATCCACCCCAATTTCACTGCGAGGCTTGGAACGCCAAACCAAACACTTTCCCCATTTTCCCACATGCTGCTGCTATTTTATTTTACTGACTGTATGGCTAGAAAAAAAGCAGCATATCTAGAATTCTGTATTTTAAAGTGACACAAAACTACTTTCAGCTCTTTAAGGCTTAAAAAAAACCCTTCAAATGTACCAAGTGTTGCTGAATTCTGAAAAAAATTGTTTCCTCTTCCCCTAGGAAACTTTAAGCACATGTATTTTTAGCTGGCACAGATACAGCTTTTGCTTATGAACAAAACACTGCCTAGCTTACCTGTGATGAAGTCCTCTGAGTTTACAGCTTTCGGTCAGCATCATTGTCACCTGCACCTCTGAGGCTTGATCTAATGAAAAGAAATGAAGGAACCACAGATGTAACTTTGGAAACAAACCAACATATTAAGTAAAATCTGGTCCAGAACTGCAAGTCAGTCGAGGTTATTTGAGCACAAACTGAACTTGTTTGCTTACTTTTTTAAAAAATGGGAGTTTAAAAACGTGCAAGCAAAGTTTAGGACATATTTCTGCTTAAACAAATGGGGTGAAGCGGAAAAAGGCAATAAAGCACACTCCAGGTGTTGACAGCCCCCAACTGCCTGCGCTTGGCAGTGTGGGTCACATCCTGCGTGCGGGGCCGGTGCTGCTGGAAGAAGGGGAGCACGCCATGCACTTCCCAAAAAACACAGAAGTGCTCAGAAGACACTGGTTCGCCGCTGAATTACCGGTATAAGGTTCTGCAGTTTACTTTCACATTGGAACAGGCTGCCCAGGGAAGTGGTGGAGTCGCCATCCCTGGGAGGTATTTAAAAGCCGGGCAGACGTGGTGCTGAGGGACATGGGTTAGTGGTGGTTTGGGCAGTGTTAGGTGGATGGTTGGGCTCGATGACCTGAAATGTCCCTTCCAACCCAGACAATTCTATGATGGAGACCATTTATTTGTAGATTTACTCATTTTCTTGCTCTCGAAACACTTGACTCTCGGTAACCTTAGAAATGTTTACTGTTCTCTCCCCCACCTTTCAAATAAAGCAAACTCAAACCACTGCTGGCAGCTAAAATTCAAGCATCTCTGATAACTCCAGTATCCCCCAGCAACCAGAACACCTCCTGGGCAGCAGCAGAAGTGTTGCCTGTAACCCCTTCCCAACAAATATTTTTGTGCTCGGCTTCCCCCCGCCCTGCCCTGGTGGCAGGAGGCAACAGGGAAGCTTAATGCGATGTAAATCGGAGCTCGCACAATCCCACCCTCCTCATACCTGGGTGCATTTTCTGTCCCTCCTTCCTGCTAGAACTCGTACCAGTGTGCCCAGGCAGCAAGCTAGCACAGGAGAGCACCCAGCAAAGGCCAAGCAGTTTTCCTTAGGAATTCAGGACGCATTAGGATGAATTTACATATTGCAGATTAGTCAAACCAACATTTTACTACCCTGGGAGGAAGGAGAAGAGAGGGAATAGAGAACTCATCTGCTCTTCTCCCTTTTTCATGGTCTTGCCCTCCTCCCCGTACAAGCTCGGACACTCTTTCCTAACTGAACTTCAACCCTGCAAAAGAAAACATGACTTCTGACCGACTTAAGCGTGAACGTGGTCAGTGCAAATGAGCACAAGGTAGGGATAGAAAGCGCGAAGCCCAGAGGGAGCACAGCCTCCCCCTCATGGCAACAGCAAGCTAATAGATAGGCTAACTAATAGGCTCTAACTGTAATACCTGAACTGGCATTTAGCTTTCCAGATCTGCTGGAAGAGGAGACAGCTTCAGGCACCACACAGCTCCCGCCTAAGAAGGGCTCATCAAAAGAGAAATCGCGCAACTCAAGAACCTGCGAGCCACAAAACATGGGCTGGATTGAGAAAGTTCCCCTAAGCCAGGGCAAGGAACGATATCCCAAGGCAAACTATTTCAAAGGCTGCTTTAGCACCTCAGCTCCAGAGAGATTAAAAAGGAGACGTGCCTTCCCAAAAGCATACAGACACAAAAAAAAAAAAAAAGGAGGAGATCAGGAAATGGAGGTTATCAATGCAGATACAGGTCCCAGCCAGAGGCACTGAACCCTGAGCATGCTTGGAAACCCCTAAGGACCATCGCTGTCTGCACCCTGTAGAGGCTGGGAGGATCAAGACCACTAAAACCCAAACCACAGCAGACAGACACAGAGGTGCCATTACATCAGTGACAATTATGGCAGCAGTAAATTGCGGGGTGTAAAATGGTGCATTTCCTTGTATTTGATAACAAGTACGTATGGAGGGAGGGTATGAACAGGTTTTTGCAGCGCAGGAGACATTTAAGTAATGCTTAGCCAGAGCTTCTAGTTTGCACTCCAACACTCAGAGGCACAAGAAAGAGAAGGACCTACCTACTGGGCAACGATTGCACTTGAGCATTTTCTACATGATGAATATGGTATGTTGGAGACAGACTTCCAAAAGTTTGTAAACAAGTAAGGAAACCCAAGATACTACATTAAAATAAGTGCTACGGGCATGAATGGCTGAATCATCCGACTGTTATAAAGAGCAAGAAGCATTAACATTAGAGGTGTAAAAGCATATTGTTAAGAAGTCAGAGGAGCTGCCAGCAGGCTACTAGTACACAGCTTCAGGTTTAGACGCATTAATTACTAGAACTCAAAGACCACAACCTTTCCAACCCAGCATACGGCGGGGGGAGGAAAGAGCCGACCGGCTGTGAGTTTTAAGGTGATTAACTCACTTATAAATACTCTTTGGCCTTGTGCTTGCTTAACTGGTTTGCTTTTAATTATAAGAGCCACCATGTAATAATTCAAAGCTCTACATCAGAGATTATTTAAAATGGCTTTAAAATCTACAGAACGAGTTAATCTGGTTCGGACAATGGGTCTATTCATCTCTTCTTGCTACCCCTGCGAGAGATGACACTCTTCTGCCGATGCCTTTCCCTTTCCATCACACGGGGTGGTTTTCAGCAGGTCACTCTTACGTTTCATTGTTTTCTTTCAGCTCACAGACACGACGCTACAGGCGTCGAGCGCCCAAAAGGACGATTGACTCCCATTCAAGTATATACGGAAATCCAAATCTTATCTTGTGAAACAGTCCCAGCATCCGTATTGTGTTTTCTTATCAATATTATTTCCTTGTTTTCTGTATGGAAAAAACTTACACAACACCACCACATTCAACATGCTCAGAACAAACAATAACAGTACAAGGCTAATCCTCCTCTAGCTTAAACCGGTGCCAATTTACAACAACCACACAATTTGATTATTGTGGTTTTCCACTAGATATAATTCAAAACACAATATAAATCATCACTTCTTTCAGTTACTAGTCAAAAGCGGGTTAGAAAAATACCAAAATAATGCTACTGCAACAGTGCCCACTGCAATTAAGACTTCCTTTTATGGCCGTTTTCTTTAGTTACACAACAAAAAGTACATTTAAACAAACTCTTAGTCACATTTAGCAGATTATAACCACTTTTGAGCATCCAAGAGACAGGTCTTCAAAGATTACTAAGAAGGTGATTTTGGTAATAAACCATTTTATTGTAGAGGACCTGGTGAGTCTGACTATCCAGAAAGTCCACAGCATTTCTGGCTTTGATATGAGAAATACGCGGTCCCAGAACAGAGCCGGTGACAGCCGTGACCTGGCAATTCCAGCTTGGTGAGACATTTTTACAAGGACATACTAAGGTGAATCCTACAGACTTCATTTTCCTGCCTGGGCCAAAGCGTAATCCTGTACTGAAACCACATATCAAATTTCTAAGCATTACACCTAAGCACACAGACGCGGGCATTTTATTCACAGGACTGTTTGTGCAGCCACACGAAACGAGACCCGGGGAACGATCTCGTCAAACACACAAGCATGCCCACAGGCTTCCACAGCTCCTTTTTTCTGTACTGGATCCGTGAAGTCATTTGATATGAACACAGCCACACACAGAGCTAAAGAGGGGGGAATGGGAGGGAAGCCTCCCACAGAGATAGAAAGCTCTTAGATTAGAATAGCAATTTAAAGCCAGGACAGAGGCAGCCATAGCCTCCCATACATTAAAACTGTGCATCAGGAAACAGCCCCAAGTTTAAGTCAAACACTCCAGGGCAAGGCAACAAGGGCTTGTTGCACAACTACTTCAAAGCCCTAAAAAAAAAAAAAAAAAGCTAAACTCCCCCCTGAGATATTAACGCTATTTGTGATTAAGAATACGTCAGTGCTCAACTATTCATGCAGTCGCAGCCTGATGATGGTGAGGTGTTGCCAGGTCAGTGCTTCTTTGCCCTGAAAGAGCATCATCTATTTCCACGAGGCTCCCATGCACCAAACAGCCCAGTAACTGAACGGCAGAGATTTCAGGTCGCATGGGTTAAGAGAAAGATTTAACACCCAGTAGTAATTCTAGACATTCAATTGGGACCAAAAAGGCCCAACTTTCAGGAGGTGATTAAAAGAGAGCCTTCCACTCTCTGGAGGGGTTCAAGGCCAGGCTGGACGGGGCTTGGAGCAACCTGGTCTAGTGAGAGGTGTCCCTGCCCAGGGCAGGGGGTTGGGACTGGATGATCTTTAAGGTCCCTTCCAACCCAAACCATTCTGTGATTCTATTTGAGATAGATGTAAATGCATTCCAGAACTAGGAAGATGCTTTTAAAGCACTGGTTTTACCCTTTCTGTGCCAAGACCCTGGCTGTGGAAGTCTACCCTAAGGCACAGAGCAAGAACAAGCTGGGATTTCAAGAAGCTTTGATACGGCTGCAAGTTTATCTCATGATATTACGTTATTTGTGTACAGCCAGGCACAATGGGGCTCTTGGCACTACTATTTTTATATAATAGGCTAATCTCTCCACACAATTCTGGCAAGCGCGATACGTGCTGAGGCCCTTCCTGGTTCATGGGGAGAAAGAGCACCTATTTGATTTTTACAAACTTCTAAAAGGCCATCTGCAAAGCTGCATTTTAAATCTTTGTTTACCATCACTCATCCATCGCATGAATCATCGTGACACTCATGTGAAAAAAATCCCTGGCAAGTGTTGCGATGACACTGACATTGCAGCACTTTGCTTGTTGCGAGACTGGGCACCCACAACAACTGCGGAGCATCACGCTCTACATTCACTAGGTGGTAGCATGTCAGAAAAGAGTCACTCCACACCTCAAATTACTTATCAGAGATGAAAAGCATCAATTACCTGGATATTGCAGTGGGTTACCCGATTAGCTGGACGGCTTTCAAGAATAACATTTTAAGTCAGACCTCCTAGAACCTCAAAATAGCAAAGCATGGCATTACAACATAAAGACTTCAGATTGGAGCACAGTCACTGAAATCTGTTTCTTCAGACGGAAGACAAAGCAGAATCTTAAAGGCAATATAACCAAAGGTTTCAAAATTGAAACAAGTCATTCCGGAGCCCTTTCACAGCCTACTGCGTGCAGTAACGCACAGCAGTTTCTTTCAGCACTCCTATCAGAAGCAGCTTGGCAAACACTATAGCTAGGAAGTCTAAGGCTTCCGATAAACGCGTTTCCTGACAGCAATATTTAAAAAGATGTTTTACCTGAAGCTTTTCTCACCTTCGGACCATTTGTAACGTCTCGTTCCCATGTGAACTTCCTTCTGTCTCATATTGCAAGCTAATATTCCCCAACATCACAACATTTATACAACCCATTTTCTATATGGTTACCTGTTTTCACAAAGCTCGTATTACCCTCATTATCTTTCAAACTTGTGGGCTGTGACAAATACACTGTGACAAAGTCCACAAGCTCAAGTTATTGAAGGGTGAAAAGCATACAGGCAGGCACAATGGTCACAACTTCTGTGCCCACAGGAATTGCGAGTGTAGTATTAGAACTGCCCTGGATGTTCCGCTTCAGGTAAGAAACGCTCCCAGTATCAACACATCCTTTTTAATTACTGCCGCTTCTGCCCAGCAATTCATAATGTAAAATTTCTCCCAAGGCAGAATTCAATCCTGGTTCAAAGAGAATACATGCCTGAATACTGCTTTAACCCTTCTAGACAAGTCTTTGCTTTTTTGGAAGAAATTCAATGCTCAAAGACTGTCCTGATTTCACATCTGTTGTACATGACATTTTTCATGTTGCTAGTAGGTACTTTCAGAACTTTCCTTCAATAGAAGAATGATCTGCTCACAGAATGCAAGTAGTCGTGATCCAATCTACTTTTTTATAGGTAGAAGGGGAAGTACATACACAAAAACATTTACGCTTTAAAACTTCAAGAGGCCCTACGAGTTAGACAGTGACGAGTTACCATGGATGCCAACAGCACATCTGATGGCTTTCTGCCTACCGCAGAAGTGAAGGCAAAACCCCTCGCTCCTCTTCGGCAGCTCTGCTGCATGCACAAGGGTAGGTAGCTACGGAGCCGTTCAGGTAATGGCTAGACTTCCACGCACCAACATCTACCTGCTTTACAAGGCAACCATGCATCATCCTACAGAATTCAAGTGTACGTTAAGACATACATACACAAACGAGAAGGTAAGGAGGTTACGACATAGCGCATTCTGCTGAGTCTTGTAAAAACTTCAGTAAAGCGGGATTTCTCCTCCAATCTTAGTATCAAGGCTATTTATATCAAAATATTTGTTTCCACACCACAACCGCACAAGTTTATTTTCCAGAGCAACGCAGTTCGTATTTTCAAATTCGAGCCTCATTTTAATGTATTCTGGACGTGACACCGCTAAAACAGGGAATGTTCTGGTTCTCCTACATCAAATGCACGCGCAGTTTTCACCCACAGAAAAGGGCAGAGAGAAGTACGAGTTGGGGACAGCGCTATTTCCCTGCCTAACAACAGTGCTAGCATCCAACTAGCAGCAGCAAATAGCAACAAGTCAAAGGCTCTTTGCTCAGTAACCCATTTAACTTAAGATTAAGCTGAAAGCGTAAGTAAATGAAGTGAAACTGGGGAAGAGAGACGTAACTGATTTAATGTTTCAAAATCTATTGACTGATCAAGGGCAGCAGCTAAAAAAAGTGAAATACAAGTAGTGATTTTAACTGTATGTAGACAAAAGTGTATGTAGATTATGAATTATTTTTTTTCCTGCAGAAGTGTATGGAATAGCAAACCTTTAATAAGCACAGTACTTTGGACATCAGCCTCTGAGAGCTGCTGCTGAATATATACTGAATAACTGAATATGTTAGTGTACATTGTACTATTTTAGGTCTCTGAGGATACTTTCTTAATGAACTAGGACTGAATGACAAATATAGTGCACTTTTAAAGCTGATACTCAGAAATCTGCTACTTTCCCCTAATTCTTTAAATTCAAGCGTCTTCATTCATAACTTAAAAACTTAGCTCAGACTAGAAACAGCTCTTCTTGAATTTTTGGTCATAAACTTTCTTCTACAGAAACAGGATCCTATACTCTCATTTTGGGAGGTTAAATACTTTTAACAATTAACTTAAGTGCTATGCATTTAAGGCATGAACTTAAACTTGTAACTATTTTCACAAGGCTGAGCTTTAAGAACAAACCGCCCAGAAGAGTAAATTCAATGCAACTTAAAAATGGTACCTTGGGAACAATTGCGTATGCTCCAGGTATACTATATGTCTATTATGTACAAGAAAGCCTTCAACTTGGTTAACGCAAAGCTTATTATACACATTTAAGTCACCTAAGTATGCCTACTGCTTTTTTTTTTTTTTTTTTTTTTAAGTAGTCTTGTGTACTACAAATACTCTGAGTATTTGTAGTCCTGAGATGTACCAGATGACTTCATGGTAAGGTCCTGCTCCAAGGCTTCCATCATAATCCATATTGTGTACGGGGGTGGCCCTTGAGCAGCCCCCCCTTAGATTAATAATAAATACAAATTTTAAAAAGTATAATGTTGGAGGTAGCCAAGAGTGCTAAGAGTCCTTTAGTGACCTATGATGATGTGAACAAAAGCCAAAGCATTGTTAAAGTTAATAAAATAATGAAGTCTTAAATCTTCACTTACACTACGACCTTGTTTCCAGTGTTTTTCATGGGTGGTTTGTTTTCAAACACTCCTTTGTACGCCAGAAAAATTTTAAGTGGTTAGAAAACGAAATGGAAGCAGGCAGGTTATCTTGAACAGCACCATCGGTTGTTTTTAACAAAAATGTACCTTGGCCAGAACGCGCTAAATGAGTCAGGGCTCTGCACAACTCAAACTCACTGCGTATGTTCCTGGAATAATACAATTCCATTTGTTCTGCAAAGGGTTTTCTCCTTCACAGGAAAAGCACCGTGAAACAATGTGTTCTTTACATCAAAGGTGAAACCCATGTGTTTTCTTCCTTTTCTGATACAAGATGATCTGGAAGATTCACAAGAAAGTTTATTTCACACATATAAAGGCAGAAGGGATCTGTCACTCATTGGCAGGAGATGCAATGCCACCTTGGAGAAACATGCCAACCGAGACACTTCCCGAACCTAGGCGTGATTGGGAACCTCCTATCGGAAGGGAAAGTGAAGCATTACAACCGCCTACAACAATTCTACTGCAGAGCAAGAAACACAACGAAAAAACCAAATGCCAGCCAAGTCTCTCATCTTTCTGATGAAAAAACTTACCCAGGTTGTGTTGATTCCCAGATTCCAATATCCCAAACATAGTACAGATACATATTCTTGTTCTTACTGGCAATGAGACACACATTCTTAATCTTCATCAATGTCCGTTTAAAGAAAGAACAAAGGCGAATTATCCACAGAGAAAAGTCTAAACATGAAAGAAGCTAAAACTTTTACAATGACTAGCAAATTAATACAAAAGTAAAGAACAACTGGACAGCCAACATGAAGGATCTACAGAATAAGGAACTGGCTGGATGGTCACATCCAGAGAGTAGTGGTCAATGGCTCAATGTCCAGATGGAGAGGGGTGACAAGTGGTGTCCCTCAGGGATCTGTACTGGGACCCAGTGCTGTTCAATATCTTCATCAATGATACAGACAGTGGGATCAAGTGCACCCTCAGCAAGTTTGCCAATGACACCAAGCTGAGCGGTGCAGTCGACAGGCCAGAGGGACAGGATGCCATCCAGAGGGACCTGGACGAGCTAGAGAGGTGGGCCCTTGAACTTATGAAGTTCAACAAGGCCAAGTGCAAGGTCCTACACTTGGGTTGGGACAATCCTCGTTATCAATCCAGGCTGGGGGATGACGTGATAGAGAGCAGCCCTGCCGAAAAGGACTTGGGGGTACTGGTGGATGAAAAGCTGAACGTGAGCCAACAATGCATGCTTGCAGCCCAGAAGGCGAATTGCATCCTGGGCTGTATAAAAAGCATGGCCAGCAGACCCAGAGAGGTGATTCTCACCCTCTACTCTGCTCTGGTGAGACCCCACCTGGAGTACTGTGTCCAGCTCTGGAGCCCTCAGCACAAGAAGGGCATGGACCTGTTGGAACAGGTCCAGAGGAGGGCCACAAAGATGATCAAAGGGCTGGAGCCACTCTGCTGTGAGGACAGGCTGAGAGAGTTGGGGGTGTTCAGCCTGGAGAAGAGAAGGCTCCGGGGAGACCTTATAGCAGCCTTCCAGTACCTAAAGGGGGCCTACAAGAAAGCAAGGCCGTTTGCAAGGGCATGTAGTGATAGGACGAGGGGCAATGGTTTTAAAACTAGAGCAGGGCAGGTTTAGATTAGACATTAGGAAGAAGTTCTTTACACTGAGGGTGGTGAGACACTGGCCCGGGTTGCCCAGAGAGGTGGTGGAGGCCCCATCCCTGGAGACATTCAAGGCCAGGCTTGATGAGGCTCTGAGCAACCTGATCTAGTTAAAGATGTCCCTGCTCACTGCAGGGGGGTTGGACTAGATGACCTTTAAAGGTCCCCTCCAACTCAAAACATTCTGTGATTCTACAGAAGGTATGAACAACTGACACCTTTTGCCCAGGGCTCGTGATCTTTGTATTCCCAAAGTTATTAGAGCTTCCAGAAAGCTACCTCTAATTTTGGCAGCTGACAACCCATTTTTTCTTTTAAACTCTCCTCTTTGGCACAGAGCACTGCACATAATGGAAGACGCAGGCATCCAGACACACTCTAAAGCATTAGATGATATAGCATTAAAAAAAATAAATTACAAATTAATTTATTTCACGAACATGCAGGGCATGTTACAACTTTGCTCTGGACTGCCCTACAGTTAGGTGAAAGAAAAACCTCTTCTAAGGGACCTGGAGTGAACTTCTGGCACTCAGGGATGAATTCTGCCTTCAGACTATATATTTATAAAAGATGTGGCATTGAGATTTCAAGAGAAGTGTCTCCAACTTTTCAGCCATATCAATTTACAAGCTACAGAACAAGCAGTCACTGAATCGGTTGAAAAGCACTTCAAAGACTTAATGAATGGTTCAGATGAAAGACTCCAGAAAAACTCTGTGGCGCAAGAGAAACTAGTCAAATAATGCTCAACACACAAACTCCAATCTATTTGCCTCCTGCACTGATGTTGCTTTATTAGGATAAAACTTGCCCTTTGAGAGTCTGACCTAATAGGTCAATCCCAGCTTGAGAAAATGGGGAATACAATAGATTCCTCGAAACTAGTCTCACACTCTCTGAATGGCCTCTTTCATTTCAAGAGTTTCTCAGAACAAAGGTAGGCAGGTCCAGGCTTTCTCAGTTTTTACGTATTACCAATGCCTTTAACAGCAGATCATTTCAGAAAAGAAAACAAGTACTAAGTTCAGAAAAATCAAGGCGTCTCCGTTTCAGTTAGCACTCTTCTGGTTTATAGTAATGCTCAACACCTTACCAGAACGCTAGAAAAACCTCAGGGAAGGAAAATGGAAAGGGCTACTGCAGTTACTGACATAACCAGTCAACTATCTTTGTTTTTTGATCCTTTGGGGAAAACGATCAATCCCAGGGCAAGGTAAAAACATAGGAAAAAGGCAAACTGGCAAGGCTGCAATCGCACTCTGCTTAGAGCACAAAACACCCACAAGTCTAACTATTGCTTGATCAGCACGTCAGCCACAACGTTCATCTTCTCCAGGATATGAAAGGAGAAAACTGACAGCACGTTCTCCTCCGTCCACATTATTAGGAAGTAACCCATCCTGAAAGGTTATGGGTCTTATAAATACATTAATATGAAGAAGGGACACAAGAAAGAAGAGATCCATTATGATATACAGCTGCTGTTACATCTATGGCATGACCTTTCTTCACAGGTTTTCTTAATGAGAAGTATTCATAAACCATTATTTGAATGGCACAATAACTCTTCTTTGACACCTTTCCTAGTACAACAGAGGTCGTCTTCTAAAAGACAACGTACATGAGCTGCCCCTGGCTCAAGGAAGCCTTCCAGTCCCATACATACTACCCGTTCGGATTTCTTTGGCACATCCAGCAGATAATCATGTAATCCACTAAGCTTTACCACTCTGCACAACGCAGACTTGCTATGATCAATACAGCTCGCAATGGTAATGCCCAGCACAAAGCCACTTATAAGGCAGTACAGTGGTGTTACTCTGCAGGGGCAGAGGCTTACACCCAGTGACACAGGTCATGACTAGACAAAGTTCTCAGGTTGAGGGAGGTGATTCTGCCCCTCTGTTCTCATGAAATTCCACCTGGAGTACTGTGTCTAGCTCTGAAGGCCACAGCACAAGAAAACACGGACCTGTTGGAGCGGGTGCAGAGAAGGCCCATGAAAATGCTGGGAGGGCTGGAGCTCTGTGAGGACAGGCTGAGAGAGTTGGGGGTGTTCAGCCTGGAGAAGAGAAGGCTCTGGGGAGACCTTATTGGAGCCTTTCAATACTTAAAGGGGGCTTATAAGAAAGACTGAGATATATATTATTTGTTTTTACAGGACAAGGGGCAACAGTTTTAAACTGAAAGAGAGCAGATTTAGATTGGACATAAGGAAGAATATATATACACACTTTTTTTTTTTCTTTCCCCATGAGGGTGGTGAGCCCCTGGCCCAGGTTGCCCAGAAAAGCTGTGACTGCCCCATCCCTGAAGGTGTTCAAGGCCAGGTTGGACAGCGCTGGGAGCAACCCGATCTGGTGGGAGGTGTCCCTGCCCAGGGCAGGGGGGTTGGACTAAATGGTCTTTAAAGGTCTCCTCCAACCCAAACGATTACAATTTTAATATGAAGTTCTAGTCTGGGCATAAGTCTCCTGATGATATTTGCCATGTCCAGGTGTTCTCCTTCCAAAGAGTTTCCTCTATTGGTAATTCCAGATTTAAAGCTGTAGCAAATACTCTAATATAAAAACAGTCAATGCAATGTCTTAAGTTTCTCAAGCTCTGATCCTGCTGAGATGAGGTGTTTTTCCTCTCAAGAAGGTTATTCTTCCTCACAGCACCTGCTGAAACAATTAAATTCACATTTCTCAGAAGATCTGGAACACCCCCCCACCCCCTCCCCATTATTTTCTGTCATTCAGAGTACCACTGGACTTTATTTTATCAGAGTGCTTCACTAGGTAAAACAAGACAGTTCTGGAGTAGCCCATTCCTTCTGGGGGGGATAAATTAGCTACACGGATGAAGCCTTTTTCCCTTGTTTCTTTTCCATGACCCTCAGGCTCCTCTCTTGCCTTCAGCAACAAAGATACTGAAGTCAGTTTCATAGTCCTCATACCCATTTTGCTTTTGTGGTCCTGCCCTACTCCCGTGTTTGTGCCAAACCAGCAGTGTGTGTGGTCACAGAAAGAACTACATCAAGGAAAAAAAGTCTGGTTAAGAGAGAACTTTTGCAGGTTGTTTCTTTTCCAAGCAAATCAAATTCCCAACTTATTACATGACCTAGCTGCACACACAGCTATCACAGCCAGGGTATGTAGACGAAGCTGCTCAACATTAGCACTGCAAATGAACTGCTGTAAGAAGAAATGGCGATGTTTGTAGTTATTTCCTAGCAACGTTCTGCTGCCCAAACCAATATTATTTCACAGACAACTATCAGCAAAATCTATTATAAATTCTGTCCATATAGATCCTTTTAAAAGCTGAGAAATTCCCTACAGACAACAATTATGTGAATATCATTACTCCCTTAAGACCGTGCTCCAGTTCACTGCAGCCAGCAAACTTTTCACCACGAAGGGAGGGGCTACAGAAATCAGGAGGTGTGCTGCATCAGAGACACAAGCCACCGCAAGTGAGAAATGCAGCTTTAGGAGCGGATTGTAAAGCCCCATTTTTGTAAAGCAATTAGATAATGGCGATGGGAGGCAGCTAAATTAAGATCTGTTCTCACAAGTGTTGTCATTTAATCCAATGCCATAAGAAGTAAGCACGTTTGAGTAGTGCTATACAGATGTCAAACTGCCCCGGTCACAACAATTTGGGGGCTCACAAGAGCCACAGCATTTCTCAACTCTGAATCAGGGCAGAGAACCACCAAATAACACAGAGAAGGGCATCACAGATTAAGGCGACACTGGTGAATGACACCCCAAGCGAGACTGCCTCCTCGTACACAGAGGAGCGCCAGGCTCATGTGATATGGGATAAGTCTTTTGGAAACTACATCAAATAAAAGCAAAATCACTCAGAACCATTTGGCAAGGAGGGCAACAGAAGAGGGCAGAATTCAGGAAGAGTTCCCAAAATACTGGAAAGAAGCATGCTTTTTTTTATTTAAATAGACGACATTCCTTTGTTGCCTTTATATAAAAGGACTGTTACTTTTGTTAAGGCTATGGCTACTTCAGCAGGCACGGTTCTAGCTACCACCATCATGCTAAATGGTAGACACCAACATCCTCCAAAGGGGGAGCACATCTATTTTTCAGAAGTCCTCTCTGGACTCAACAAGGAGGAAAAGTGCTAGAGAATGAAAGTGTACCTCCTCAGAGGCGCTCCTAAAGAAATAATGGAAATATATCTTGTGACTATGAGAGCAACTGTCACCCTGAATCTAGGGATGCCCAAGAGGATGTGCAAGAGGAAAGAGCAGGAAAAGCGACAGCAGCAAATCCTCACTGTTCAACCCTCCGTGAATCCCATCGGCAGAGGCACAACCAGTTGTCCCAGAGCACAGATCAGGCTTTGCTGGCTGACTCGATGCTGAGACAGATTTACTCACAGGTTACCCTCCTGCTGCTCACAAAGCACCCCTTCACTGCTGGTACCCATCCCACCATACCAGAGCCAGCTGATTAGGAGGTGAGGATTTGTTAGGCAGGAAAGGAGGCTAATTTCACTCTGCCTCTGTTGATTACTCACAGCTGGTACCTGGCTCAGAGTACTGAAAGTCAAACCTTTTAAAGTTATCAAGCATTAGAACAGGCTGCCCAGGGAAGCAGTGGAGTCGCCATCCCTGGAGGTATTTAACAGATGGGCAGACGTGGTGCTGAGGGACATGGGTTAGTGGTGGGTTTGGCAGTGTGAGGTTGATGGTTGGACTCAACGATCTGAAAGGTCCCTTCCAACCCCAACAATTGTATGATTCTATAAGTTCAACATATTTTGTTGGAGCAGCAGGTATGGTGTGGGACACTGACCTGTCTTCACTGCCAAAGCACACCATCCTGCTGGGCCTACATCAAGAACAACGTGCAGATGAAGAATGCAAAAGCACCCATGCCACCCCCTTTTTAGCTACTTTTATTCCAAATCAAGTTGACTTTAGGAAATTCCTCCCCTTGAAGTGAGCATGAATCTTTTTCCAAGTGGTTTTCCCATAAACTTTTTTGCTATTATTACAAGCATCCAATTACCAAGAATAATAGGTTACTTTCTTTAAGCAATATGTTTTTCTTAAAAAGGTCCAGAATAAATGGGCAGCAGAAAGATTCAATGACAACAACAAAAAAAGTCAGCAGCTTCACCAATCCCCCCCTTCCTCTTTAAAATTAGTATCGTTAAAAATTACTAGCCAGGCAAAAAAAAAAATTTTAAAACAAGCTGACATTCTTATAGAAGCCTAATTTTTTTTTTTTTAAATTAAGGAAGTTGTAAGATGAAAAACCAGGCGCAATAATACAACCAACTGAAATGACAAAAATAACTGGTGAAGCTGTACAGCTGTAGTACTGTACAGGGAACTCAGCAGAACTGTTGTGAGCTACTAGAGAACTCTTAAAATTATGAGTGTACAGGAAGGGATATGTGTAGGATACACATAATATATATAGGATAACACAGTTTTCATCTATACTTAACTTCTTGTTTAAGTCCACCTATCACTATTTAAATCACTCCAAGAACATATTTCTTGAACAACAAAAATACATTTTATATTTGTATAAATTAAGCTCTAAAATGATAATTCTCATGTTTCAATAGCCAAGTTCAAGGACGGCAGAAACTATGCTTTATCTTTTGTACAGCCATGTAAGTTGATAGAAGATTTTTAAGATGTATTGCAGGTGCTTTTTTCCAGCAATTTGCAAGGGGAAAGGCTGGGGATGGAAACAACAATAACATGCGAGGAGGAAAAAAATTTTTTTTTTTTTACTTAGAAGAATAATAAGCAAAAGTATTCAAGACGCAGTAACTGAAGGCACTGGTGGAGAACACACACATTTTTCTTCCATATAAGATTTCTGTTCTCTCTGGCTGAAGGCAGCATCCAAATTGCTTTTGCTTTTTAAGCAGTAGAAATTTGCATGTTTTGGAGAGGAGGGGTTTATTTTTAAAGCCAGATTTGCTACACTCAGCATGCACCACAATCCAAACAACTGGACACAATACAACAAACCTCCTTTATGTAAACGTACCTTTAACAGTTTTGACAAAAACTTGTTTCTCTTTACTGGGGTCTTTTTCTTCTATTAGAATCCCATGGAAAATGCGCCCAAATGTGCCTACAAAGAGAACATACAATTAGTAAGTATTATATGGTTAAAAATACACTGATAACATGAACAGAATTTAATATCTATTAAGAAAACACTACCTTAAAATGATTCAGCACAGCAGAAAGTTAGGAACAACGGCCGTTAAGGAGTAAGTCCCAAATGCCCTATTAAACCAACAATATATAACCCAACCACCTCTCCAGTACCAGGTAGATTCAGAACTATTTGCAGTAAATGCTGAAAGCTTAGATAACTAAAAATTAAGGGGATAAACGTCAGAGTGAACTAATGACAGCAGCAGAATCCAGTTAAATTGAGTATCAATCCTGATGATGGGTTTATTTGTGGCATTTCAGTCTGTCAAATGTCTGCAGTAAAAAACTCCAGCTCCATCCTTTTCTCGTCCAGCAGATCTGGAATTGTCCAGTGGGAATGTTTCTCACAAAGATGAAATTTTTTTGGAAGTGTTCACAGGGAAATACTGGTTTCAGCCAACCAGTTTGAAAAAAAAAAAAAAAAAAAGAACACCACAAAACAGTATCTTATTATTGAAATGTTTCACCTCAGCTGGAAGGTGTTGGGTTTGTTGGTGTTTTCTTCCAGTCTCTCCAACATTTTTCCATTCACAAAGTTTTAACGAAGCTATTACAGGAAGAGGAGCTGCATTAAACAGCTGGAGTAAGAACAACTGCAGCATGGTAGCACACACAGAATTAACTTTTTATACCACTCAGGGTGGCAACGCTTTTCTGTCACGCTATTACTGTGGCACCAACATGTGCATCATCTTCATACAGTCTGTTCATACGTTGCAGCCCCTTCCCATTGATAAGGCTGAAAGATCTTTGATAGGGATTGCCTGAGCCAGTTGTACATCTTCTGGCATGAAAGGTGGGTCTCCTTTGGTTTCTGAATACTTAACTTGGTTTCTGAAGACAGTGCAACACTTCTATTGTCTACCCTGGGACTGCAAGTAAACTGCAAGACAGGGATCTTCAAATAGATTTAAATAATCAAATGTTTAAATAATCAAATAGATCAGACATTAGGAAGAAGTTCTTTACACTGAGGGTGGTGAGACACTGGCCCAGGTTGCCCAGAGAGGTGGTGGAGGCCCCATCCCTGGAGACATTCAAGGCCAGGCTTGACGGGGCTCTGAGCAACCTGATCTAGTTGGAGATGTCCCTGCTCACTGCAGGGGGGTTGGACTAGATGGCCTTTAAAGGTCCCTTCCAACCCAACACATTCTATGAGTCTATGAAATTGTAGTCTCATTAAGAAGCAATTTAACTAGAGACTACAGGCGACTATAAATACACAGCACGTTATTTTGCAGTAAACTAAAACCCTCCTGTCTTGGTTCCTGAAGACATCATAGGAGTGCCTTAAACACATATTTCCAATACACAGATATATGTAAAAGTCAAAAGGAAGATAGCATCTTGTACTGAAACATGTTATGGTATCAAGCTATTTATCAACAGCTGGAATTAAAGAGAACGGGGAAGCACGTGAAAGCAGTTATGACTAGAAAGTAATTTTCATGCAATCCAGTATTAGACACCGTAAGACTGTAACACAGCACTTCTGTATGGTCCACGGTTTAGGATTTTCGTTTTGATTGCTGTTTTTTCTTAACAGTCCCCTGAAAGGCTCCTATCTTAGCAGGAATTATACATCAGTGTGCTATAACATTTAGAGACAGCTCTGTGAACACACTACTTCTGCCTCGCTCTCCTCCGGGCTCCTTACAGATGATGCCGTTTGTATTCCAGACCGGACATCTAAGCCATTTCTTTGCTTCACCAGAAAACAGTAAAGGTCCACTCACTGTTAACATCTGCTCCATTTGCTAATGCGTTGCTATTTTGTTAGAAATATTTATTTTTTTTTTTTAAGACACCTACATTTTTGTCTTACATTTAGTACAATACGAGCTTGAAGCGGGTTCCGAACCAGGCACTGCACAAGCCCAGCAACACAAGAGGCCCCCACGGATCCCTCTTCCTTTGTGCACTCTCTGACCTGGTGCTTTGCATTTGCCAACCGGTTACACCACAGCAGAACCATAATCTCCTAAATTAAAGTTATTAGTTTATGTTATATTAGTTTAAGTTATGGAAGCTACTTGAAGCTTATGATGAATCTCTGGCCAAGAACTGTAAAATATTTTTAAGTTCCATTGCCAGCACTTAGGAATTCTTGCAAGTTTTATGCAAACCTTTCTATTACTTGCTTCTTCCTCTCTGAAGCTCATTTGTTCTTAGGTGACAGAAGTTCAGCTCCGCTACGATCCTGAAACTAGAACTGATGATTGTTCATCAGGATCTGTCTTCTAGTCCCCTGACTACCTTTTGAAGGTTTTGACAGACTCAAATAACAGCAGGAGGCCAAGAAATAAGATCCCAGCATTAATTGGGGCCACGTCGCATTCAACAGCCATTTAAGCCGCATCTCGCAGAACGGGGCAGCCCAGCCCTGTCAGTCGGTGCTAAACACCTAAAGCTGCGGCACTGAGTCACTTCTCGTCATCGGGTGACTCCTAACATCACAGCTACAGGCAAGAGACAGCACAGAGGGACACAAAGCACACCGCGCACGCGAAGGAAGCTTCTTTGTAGAACCGACGTTGGAGCTGAGCCCAAAACTACCCCCTTAGAGATTCAGAGGCACACATTAAATGGGGAGTGTTAGCATCCTCACATTGTTTTTCAGACAGTAACGCAAAGCATTTAGCAGTTCTACCTGTGAAGGCCGAGAACCTCACATCTCTAGCTTTGGGAAGTTTGATTTCTCATGAGCCTCAGGGAATACAGACAGTGTGTCAGCAGTAAGGGTAAATATTTAGGAGTTTTTGTCATTAAAGTCTATTTCCCAAATTCAATTTCAACAAGAACCAACTAATGTTGTGCAGGAACACTTCTAAGGTAAACATTAAACAAGACAAAAGAATCAGGTAATCTCAGAATTTTTCATATCAGAGCTGCAAATGTTGCATCTGATGATTAGATTTCCAAATCCGAAGCTATTAAATTCAGTATGTTTAGACAACTGAGGTTTCTGGGGGCTTTGGGAATTTTTTTTGATTTATTTATTTTTTCTTAAGAGAAGCTCTCCTGCAATAACTTACAGAAGTGAGTTACTTTGCCACTCACAGCCCCAACTGATTACCTCATTCCTTAGCCATCTAACCCTTTCCTTTATTTAAAGGATCAGATTATTAAGACAGAGAAGCTGAATGATTTACTGAGCATGATCAGCGACTCCCCGTTCTAACGAATTCTCAAACTGCTTTCCCCACCCCCCCACCACCCCAAATGCAAACATCATTCATCATTTTTCTCCTCCTCCAAAGTTACAAAGCTCAGAAACGTCATCCATGAGTAATTTCAGAAAAATCCAGCTATTAAAAAAAATAATATGTATATACACCATGTTGTAGTCAACAAGCATCCGAGTCCTGTACGTACCTTCTTGGAGCACATCTTTTAGAGTTATCCTCTCCCTGGAGATGGCTATGTCCTTCACTTTAGCTTTTGCTTCCATTAGAGTGACACTTTTAAGATCATTCTTCTCTATCCGTAACGTAGGATAACCTGAGGAGCCAGCAGAGCCAAACAAACCAATATAAATACCCTTACAATGAGAACACAAGCACATTGCTTCACCTCAGCACCACCTACAGGTACAAAGACACACAAGCAGCATGTACTTAAAAAGATTATAAAGATTATATATTAATCTTAAAAAGATTATAGTATTAAACAACAAACACAAGAGAAGTCATGTGAATATAACAATCCACAGCAAAAAAGTCACACAGGAATTCTAGAGAGTATCATGTAATCAAGTCTCATTATTAACACCAAGTAAATAAAACTCCTCCTTACGTAATGAAGCTGATTAACACGGCACTGCACTTCCCTGCCAACGCGGAAATAAAGATGACGGCTGGAGACTGTTAGAGAAGACCTGTTGGAGTGTGGAAGATGCCTGACCCCAGCAGCACAGAACCAAAACTACCAGTGCCCTCTTCTGGCACTTCTAGACATCTAGATACACTAATCTAGTCATAAAGATCTGAGTATTTTTGCACAAGTTTATGAATCACTAGAGAAAAAGCTTGAGAATTACTTTGATGATAGTTTTTTTTTTTAATCTAAACTTTACTGAAAACAAGATTAATATGATTGCGGAAGGACTAAGAATGTTCTTCCTGTTTGTTTTGTGCAACCTTTTTTCTTCTTATATTCGTTTTCCCCTGTGCTACTAGGGGTGTCCCATAACAGCTAAGAGACATTCTGAAACAACACAGACTGAACAGATCTAACAGGTCCCACTTAGGCATAGCGGCCACCACGCTCGCCCAGGTCAGGAGGGTTTAACCATCACTATGGGCTTGGTTTGTAGGCCACCTTCATGACAAGTCCTCCTCTCCCCTTTTGCCAGAGGCTCACTAATTAGTTTCCAGGGGTCATATTCAAATTAACCAAACAGTTAACAGGACATCAACAGCAGAATGTGATCTGGGATAAGAGATGGAAAATAAAAAGGCTGGGAAGGGACGTCAGGTGGCAAGAGGGAAAACCAGCTCAAGAATTAGTTGTATGATAAGGTCTCTTCCAAACTCTGTGGAAATGACTTTTTAAAATATATACATTTATTTATATTTTAAAATCAATGATTCCACTAAATAAATTTTAAAGGCAGTTTTTTTGCAAGGGAAAGATGAAATCAGGTGGAAAAAAAGAAGACACACACGCACCCTTTTTTTTTTTTTAAAGGAGACATAGTACAATTAGAAGAAAGCCAAAACTCTCCCAAAGTTGCAAGAGTTCAGTCTTAGGTAAACACCTGCTTCCACATGTGAGGAGGAAACAAGAAAACACAGTAGGGCTGAACAGTAATCACAACGTTTGTGCAGTGCTCCCTCATGAATTGGGATCCTCTGTATCACTACTTATTGGTTGCTTTAAATTGGTCTTATTGGTTGCTTTAAAAAGAAAAGTCAATTCATTGGGGTTTTTTTGTTTGGTTTTTTTTGGTTTGTTTTTTTTTTTTTTTTTTTTTTTTTACCTAGCTCTAAATAAAGGATCTACATTGACATTCCTACTCATTAAATCACCGAACAGTCTCTTCAGGCAATTAATACAAAACTATTGAGTATTATAGGCTGAGAGAGTTGGAGGGGTTCAGCCTGGAGAAGAGAAGGCTCCAGGGAGACCTTAGAGCAGCTTTCCAGTATCTGAAGGGGGCCTATAAGAAAGCCGGAGAGGGACTTTTTACAAGGGCATGTATAAGGGGTAAAGGCTTCAAACAGAAGACAGCAGACTTAGATTAGGTATCAGGAAGAAATTTTTCACTGTGAGGGTGGTGCGACGCTGGCCCAGGTTGCCCAGAGAAGCTGTGGCTGCCCCATCCCTGGAGATGTTCAAGGCCAGGTTGGACGGGGCTTGGAGCAACCTGGGCTGGTGGGAGGTGTCCCTGCCCAGGGCAGGGGGTCAGAATAAGATGATCTTTAAGGTCCCTTCCAACCCAAACCATTCTGTGATTCTATGATTATGGAAGAATAAAAATCACTGGTGGCAGATGAAAATAGGAGCCTTTTAATTTTCACTTTCTGAAAAGCTCAGGAGCACCAGGGTACTATTTCGGCTTGGCAGTTCCCCCTCTATTGAGAAAGACAGCAATTTGAGTTTAACAGAAAGACAGTTTGTTCCTCTGGCCAGGCTACCCATTTTTTCCTCACTTTGTGATATAAATCCTTACCTCACTTTAGATCTTTTAAAGCAGGCTCTTCAGCAGTAGCTTAAGCCGATTGAGTTTGGGAGTCCTGCCTCCCTCCGAGGCTCAGCCATGTAGACCCACAGCCTCTAAGCACCACTCTTGGTGTTCACAGAGCCAGGCTACCAGCCAGTTCAGAGACCAGAGGCAACCAAAAGCCCATCACTCTACCAAAGAGGGCGGTTTTGGGCTGGCTCAGCTCCCTGAATTGTCTTGCAGCGTAAGTCCCAGCACAAGGGAAAGGCTCATGCTCAGCCCAATGAGACTGAACTGCCAAGGAACAGCACACGTGCATCTCTACACTGTCCGGCTTCCCTACAGTCTAAACAATCCCATCCCTGCAGTCTCGCCATATGGAGGGATATGCCTCCATTAGAGGACAGACAATAATTTTTTGGAGTAAGCATTCTGCAGATAATAAATACCTCCAGTAATTATAGAATTAACACAGAACATAGCTAGCATCAGTCTATCACAGAGCATATAAAACACCACCACCTTTCCTTTTAATTCACTGCTCTTTTTAACTATTTAATGTTCTTTCAAGCAAAGCTGTGAATAAAGAGAAATCATGGATATATCACCCTTGTAAAGCTCTTTCCCCCCTTCATTTCCTTTGCAGGTTGAAGCAACAAGATGAAGAGACTAATCATTGAGATCTCTACCACCAAATACTCCAGTGGTGCCCAAGAGGGTCTGTTGCAAAGGTCTGTAATTAGATTAACACTTACTGGTTACTGGCGTTGCATTGTTTGGTGTGTCAGCTCGCAAGTACTGTGTCGTCTGTGTGGAAGGTTGGGATAAACCTTGTGAGCTACTGCTGTCACTAATGCTGTTTTAAAACAAAAATGGACATGAACATGACTGCTTGCCACTGTATAGATTCAAAATTAACGTATCGAAGTTAAAACCAGAAGATTTTCCAGGCTAGACTTTGAAAAAAAAAATGGCATTTTTAAAGTCTCTCACACATTAGAATGTATTTCAGGTAGCACAAAAATCTTATCACTTTCGAGTGTGCACAACTTCCTCCTCTTTGTTTTGCAGAATTTGCTCTGTTTTCCAGTATTTTTTCCCCACTTTCGAAAAAGTCAAGGTGACAAAACATTTATTGCAAGAACCACCCTGTCATGCCAGAAACAACAAAACTGTTATATTCCAGAGAGGATATTTATGCATTTCTTTCATGGTACAAACATCCCACTGACAATCTATGACTATGAAAGTTTGAAAGCAGCAGCCTGAGCCAAAAAAAGAAGGACCCGTAACACCCTGCAAAGCTGAACTAGCTGTTTCAGCCAGCCACCTCCTCTCTGGGCATGCCAGCCGCTCGCTCTGTCGGCTGCCCTTTAGTTCCCGTGCTGCAGCAAATACCCAAAAGATATTCCCTCACTCACTGCTGCAAACAGTTGTTTGCCCTATAGCACTGTACCTGTCTCGCTCTCGTTTACAGCCCAAACTGCCCTCACCTACTTTGTCATTCCTCTCTCCAGGGATATTTGTTGCCCCTTCCAGGGCCACCTACAACCTGTTTTTGAGATATTTCCTTTGGGTAGAAGGAGCTACACATGGTGTTCAAAAGACAGGGAAATCATAGCTTAAACTGTAGCAGGATGTTTTCCATCGTATTCTCATAGAAAAAAATCCTACAGAGAGAGCTGTAATGCCTAAGAAGAGGTGAGAAAGTTTGCAGGGACATGCAGTACCTGTTACTAGCCCAGATGTCAGGGCCAGAAGAAGCTTTTTTGATGTCCCTCCCAAACACATACAAACATCCCCTCCCTTTTTTGAAACTTAAAAGCTTCTCCACTTCTGCTGACTGCATCGGGAGAACAAAGAAGAGATTGTTTTGGGGTATAACCCTCTGTCTTGCCAAATAATCAACATTCCTTTTGCTTCTTGGGCTGCTATTGAGTGCCGACCAAGCAGCGCTAGCCATCCTTGTAGGATTTTTAGACATGCTTGGTGATGCCTCAAAAAAACCAACCTGTTAGTTTTGAAGCAAGACCTCCTCTAAAAAAAAAAAAAAAAGAAATCCAAGTCATCTCTTCCCCATCATACCATAATCACAGATGCACCTACTGAATTTATTCTTTAAAACAGAATCTACTAATTCTCACAAACCAAACATCAAGCTTACTGATTTATAGCTGGCCTCCACCTCTCTCTGGAAACCTTTCTGAAAGTCATTCCCACATTCACTGTCTTCCAGGTATAGCGTTCCAGCACAGTGTTTAGCACGAGGTTAAAAGCCACCGTTGGTGGTCTCACTACTCCACTTTAACTTCCTTTAGAGTTTTTGAATTCATATTCTCCACTGCTGCCAACTTGTTACTGCTTATTTTAACCATTCACACTATTGCATCTACAAGCTGCTTCAACACAACCCACTCTCCAGCAAATTCCCCGGGAAGAAGGGTCCTGGCACAGTCACCGCACCAAACAAACGTGGAACTTGCATTTCGTTTTCCTGCTACGTCTGGAAACTCCTTTTGTAATTTGATCACCTACTGGCCCTATAGATTTCCTTGGCTGGCTTCCTGCTGCAGGCAAGTTTGAAAAAGGAATTATTCTTTTTATGCCTGTTGCAAGTTTGAAAAACTACCTTTTTGGTTGGCTTCGTTCTGGTTTTTGGGTTTAACTTGCTCATGATTGTGAGCTTTCTTGGTTTTCTCACTTGGATACTACGTCAGCTTTTTGAAGGATGCCTTCTTGCTTTTAATAACCTCCATTATCCCACTGTTAAGCCACGCCAACTTTCTTTGGCACTTTTTCAAGGGCCTTTGATAGGAGGTATGCAAGCATTTGCTCTGAACTTTCAATACAATGTTCTTAAATAGTCCATGTGCAGCCTGTAAACTCAACTGCCTGGTTTTAGCTTCCATTTAACAACCTTCCTCATTTTTATTTAGTTCTGGTTTTGAAATTAAGAGCAACAGCAGTGGTTTTGTCACCTCTGTTGCTCCTGGGAGGTCGTTAAGCCTAATGACATCATCATCTTCAATTCAGAGCCCCTTTACAGCAATGTTTTGAGCTTGTTATTCAAAACCAAATCAAAAGTTGTTTCTCTCTCACAAGTTCCTTGACTAGTTGCTACATCAAGCAGTCACTGATCATAAGTAATGCTACTGCATAACACTGGGGCTAAATTACAACACTGAGTGAGTTTCTCAGCCAAGCACTGGAACGTCTCTAATACCCACAAACCAGAGTATTAACATTAGATTAATTTTTTAGCTTGTATCTCCACAAAAATCAAGTACAATGGAGTGGATGAAAGGACACTTGATCACACTGCTAGGCTGAGACAGTCTCTCAAAAACTCAGAGATGACACTATTCACACACTCTATAAACGTAACGCTTTTCCTTTCTGAAGTAAGGCAAGCTGCCCATCCTTTAACACCTCCTATTGATTAAAAACTCTCAGTAGACAACTAGGCACAAATGAATTGAGGGAAAACTGACAAGTCATTTGTTAGATAATCAGGCCTTGAGAAACCATTATGACTTACTACGCTGACACTCCCCAAAACCCAAGTGGTCTGGGGACATCAGAGGAGTAAATGGCAGGAGGAAAACCAGCAAGAAACAGATGAATGGATAGAGAGGAAGATGAAAAGACAGAGCTCCTCTGAGGGGCTGCAGGCAGGAACAGAAACGGTTCAAGACATCCTTTCAAGAGGAGTGACCACCCACAGGCCCGAATGTTTTCCAAAGTATTCAGTTCCAAAACTCCCTGCTGCTGAACAGTTGCACCTGATGCAGAGCCTTCACCCAGCCTCAGCAGAGCCTCGCTCCACCTGCTTTCTCAGCCCCCCTTCCGCCTCCGTGTTTAATCCCCACTCAGCTGACCGCAGTGCCCTTGGGTTCACATTACAAGTCCTTCTCACACGCATGTGGCCAATTTTGTTTTTCTGGATTGAAAATACATTTGGGAGACACCCACATTTTCAGCTTTATAACCAACCAGTTGTAATCCCCAGACTTTACCCTAAGGCCAAAGTGAATCCTGGTAAATCAATCAAAATAGAGAAAACTGAAATTCAATCTCCTGTACAAGTCAGTAAAAAAACAAGTATTTTCAGTGTGCCCAGTATCTATCAATTTTTCTTTCAACCCTGACAATCCCTATAGATCTGTCCAAATTTCCCCACTGTGTGTCCTTACACACAACTATTTTGGCAAAAACCCAACCACCACAACCCTCCCACCCCATAAACACCTAAGCACCTGCATGCCTTCTGCAGTATAGCACTTAGTACAACACTGGACAGGTAGTAATTGTTACAGCTTGACATCAAAAACAGAAATGGCAAGCTACTACGAAGTGCTCACTTTGAGACCAGAACTCCCACAAGTCTGGGTAAACGTCTCCCAAAAATGCACTTGAACAGCGTGAACACGTACCTGTCATCCAACTCTATCCTTTTCATGCTGTGGAGATGCAAGACAGCTAATATTATTGCCACCAGGAATATAACAGCACAGCACACGCCTACACTGATATAAAACACACGGGTAGAAGTGGTGGGAGCTGCGTTTACAGGATCGACTGAAATAGAAAGGTGAAAAGTTACTGAAACTTTCTCAAAAAAACACAAAAAACAAAACAAAAGAAAAAACCCACAAACAAACCCGACAACAAACCACATGTTCTTAGTTTCCAGCAGGCTGACACAGCAGGAGGGCAGTGCTGCTGTCCCCAGACTTGCCCCCATGCCCTGCCACCCAGGTCTGGGAGCAGGAGCCAGCCTGCCGAGGCAGACCACGGCAACCCCCAGAGTGGACACTGCAGCTCCTGCTGCAGCAAAGCAGGGCAAGGCCCAGCAAGCCACACCATGCCCCCTCTTATTTACTGGGACAACAGGAAGGTTCCTGCTGAAGGATAAAAGCTAACCAGGAATCTCCCCAAACAGTCTTGTTGTTCCTGCTGGTTCCACCTCACACAACCCCTCAACTCTCCTCCATGGCTCCCATGCTGCAGACACAGTAGGAACATGGACAAACGCAGCCTCCAGCTCAGCTGAGCCCTAACGCGACAAGTGGCACAGACTTGCTGGTTGGGGCTGGAAGAGCTGGAGTCGCCTGCACACCAGGACACACACCAACACAGTAAATAAAACGAGACTATTGCCTCAGTGCAGCGTGATAGCAGTGCTTACTCACTGACGGAATGTACCAGAGTGCACAACTTCAGCTTCTACTCTGCCCCGGTGAGGCCACACCTGGAGAACTGTGTCCAGTTCTGGGCTCCCCAATTCAAGGATGGGGAACTACTGGAGAGTCCAGTGGAGGCTACAATGATTATTAGGGGAATGAAGCATCTCTCTGATGAGGAAAGGCTGAGAGACCTGGGTCTGTTCAGCCTCGAGAAGACTGAGAGGGGATGTCATCAATGCTCATCAATATCTGAAGAGTGGGTGGCAAGAGGATGGGACCAGATTCTTCTCAGTGGTGACAGGACAAGGGGCAACAGACACAAGCTGGAACATGGGAAATTCCATCTCAACATGAGGAAGAGTTACTTTCCTTTGAGGGTGGCAGAGCCCTGGCACAGGCTGCCCAGAGAGGTGGTGGAGCCTCCTTCTCTGGAGATATTCCAAACCCGCCTGGATGCGTTCCTGTCCAACCTGCTAAGTAACCCTGCCTTGGCAGGGGGTTGGACTAGATGATCTCCAGAGGTCCCTTCCAACCCCCGCCATTGTGTGATTCTCCTCCTGATTTTTGGATGTGATGGGTGGATTATGGCCCCCTGACCTGAGCCTTAAGGCAGCAGTGTCATCAGGGCAGTTAAGCCTCTTTCTCAAGAGCATCTCAACTGCAGTGAGTTTTAGGGCAAAACTCTGCAGTTGCACCTTGGCAGCAGAGGGCTGTCTGCTGCACTGGCCTCCAGCGGGTGCCAAGAGCAACATGGGCAGAGGGACTGGAGGCACAAAAGACAGTAGCCCTTGCCATCCCCAATTCCAAATGATGCATTGTGGAGAACAATTACCCTGGAAGAGACAACAGGTGGTAAAGAGAAAACCAAGCAATGCGCTCCAAAAGTATTTTGGCAAAAATGTTTACATTTTGGGTAGTACAGAGGCCGAGCACAATCAGTCCGTGATATTTCCAGTTAGAAGAGGAGTGAAAGAAACTACCTCATTGTATTCACTCAATACTGACATGTTAAAACAGCAAACCAGACAGGTTCCAAAGTCAAGAAAATAGATCAGAGTCACGTACAGAAACCAGAGCCCCTAAGACATGATATAAAAAGTTGTTAGGAGACTTGGAATAGGTTTTTCCTTCTTCACTAGTATATATTCCCAGTTAACACAACTAATTACAAAAAATCCTACTAAAATACTGGGTAAAGTATAAGCTACCTAGGGAGTGTTTTCATAGGGAAAGCTGTGGAAACACAAAGAACGTCACAAGTTTTTTGTTTTTTACACCTGAAGTTGTATGCTCAGAATTACTTACAGAGAGCCTTGCTGCTGTTTTTATCAGATGTTGGAGATTTTACTTCTGGTTCAAGCTCTAAACAGATGAGAGAAAACCATTAAGTTTGTTACACATTTATTATTGTAGCTCATCACAGGAAGTCAATTGCCTCATTTGTGGAAAAACAAATCTGCTTTTCCAAATACATAAATTGACTTAAGGACTATAGCTGTCTCTAGATTTCCATTTTAAATACACAGCCACTGTATAATAGTAATCACACTTAGGACACACGGGTGAGATGTATTTCACCACTAATACACACGTCCATTGAGGCCACGATTCAACCCACTGAATCCACCTACCTCCAAAAACCCTCCAGCTTGTCCACCAAAGTCCAAAGCAGCAGACAGTAGGAAGAGGAGGTGCAGAGTATGTGAGTGTACACTAAGACACTAAACAACAAAGACCTCATAGAATCAGTTACTTACAGGACAGAAAATAATTTCTTGAATGTTCCATCACTACACTGACCTTTTGGAAGAAATTCTGGCTCCAGCCTAGTGCTACTCATCCTAGGAAGAAGTTAGAGATGCAGCCACAGGCAACTGTGCCTTCTCAGCTGATCTACAGTCATGAGTGGTTTAAAACTGAAGGATGAAAGAGGTAATGCCTGATTAAATACTCATAAACATGGAACAAAAGGCACAAGGATTATACTCAAGTCCGTGTCTGAAAGCAGTCCTTTAGAAAGGGGATAAATCTTTATTAAGCTTACTACAAGTCTGGTCACTAAGAGAAGGCGTGCAAACCAAGGGAAAGCAGGCTGTGGAGACGACTTGAGCTGAACCTCACTGAGGATTTGCAGGCAGTTGAGGCAACAGAAGGGATTTCTGTGGCTGCAAAGGTGCAGTCCCACCTGCACATCCCCCTTCCTGCTCCCAGCTGTGAAGAGCTGCTTCCTCCCCAGCACAGCCCCTTCCGACTCCTTGGTAAGCCAGTTCAGCCTGATAAACTTGTCAAAAAAGTAATCTGGAAGAGGGAAAAATCTGAGAGTTTTTCTTTTTTTTTTTTCCCCCTTCCTTTTTTAAACTTTAGGAGGAACTATTACGTATGCCTTGAGCAAAACCGCTAGCAAGTTCCTGCCTATTTTTAACTTATGCACTAAATTAAATCAGAAATCCCCGGATGCTCTATACCAATCAACACACAAAGAAAGCCATTGACATTTTTATGAACCCACAGAAACATGATCTCGCTAAGAATCACTTCTGCATAATTAAGGAAGCAGCTCACACACACACAGAGCAGGTAAATGTGTGGTGCCGATGGAAACATCCTCTGCACATGCACAGCAGCTCAATAAGCTACGAACGCATAAACAGTGCTGACTTCCCCCACTTCGAACATTTGAAAAAATACCTAGGAAAACATGAAATAAAGGTAAAAGTGTCTTTCTTTCAAAAGATTATCAGCAAGACCTCCATTTCCACTAGAAAAAAAGATACACTTCAAATTAAGAACAATCCTCCTGTAACATCAACGCAAGGAACAGGAGTATCACAACATTATGCGCTAAAAAGCTAGGCTAGCTCTTTCACCCACACCTCCCAGAAGTTCATCCTTAGACACTCATACTCAAGAGAAGTGATAACTCCCCTCTGAAAAGCCAACTACTGTCCTCAAAGGCTCCAAGTAAACTGAAAAGTGCCAGAAGGAATACGTCAATAGAGAGGTGGCCATCCTCAAACACTGCCCAAGAAGAGGATACCACAGCTATTTTTAAGGATGGTACAGTTCTTGGGATTTTCCAAAACGACTTTCTTCTGATGCCTATGAAAATACTTCTAGGAAGCAGCAACAGGCGCTAGTAACGATCCAACAGCAAATTGTCCTTGCAGCTTCCCAAATCAAGACACAGAAGAGTCAATCTGGGATTTCTGAAGTCAGCATTATCTACCAAGATCATTTTGTACTCCAAGTCTAAAAGACTAACACCCACTTACATTCACTAAACAGCCAATTTTCAGTTAATTCCTATTTATAAACTAAGTAGATCTTGTTGGTAATTCTTAGAACAATTCAAATATCCAGAGTGCTGCAGTTTTGAGGAAACTAGTTTCCTCCTTCCTCTCTTGCCAGCAGAGAAAATGCTTTTTGCTATATATATATATATATCTAAGAAGGTCAGTCAATGCAGCAGGACACTTGGGGAATTTGTTCATCCATCAGCTTCTGCTTTTACCAAAAGTCCCCATTCGTCTCTAAGAGCCAGAATTTTACCTGGTTTCTTTCTATCCTCTCCAACATTCACTCTCAGAAGCTGTTACTCACATACCTTCCCATCCTTTTTCCTATCATAGTTTAACACTAAAAGCTTTCTAATATTTGAAACTTAATATCTTACTCTTGTAGCACATTTTCCTTCGTTTGAAGTTTAAAACTGTGATGTTTTTTGATGAATTTGTTGTCAAGTTGAGCTGCATTAGTATTGTGACCTCAGAGTCAAGTCTACCAGTGCAGGAGAGTTCGACACGAAACACTGCAAACAGAAAACAAGGGGGCATTGCAATTAACTTTGAGCACTTCTCAGATGTTGTGGTGAAAGAACATTTAAGCGAAAGGGTCTTTTAAAATTGTTTATAATGTAAACTTTTAAACAACTTTAAGAAATGCTATTTTAGTCTTCATGCTTTGGAATTTCAGACAACTATTAAAGGCCATAGCTTTCAAATTAATTTATGCAAGTTATATTACAAGTTTACAGATTACTAAAACTGTATTTGCCAAAAAATGATCATTAGCTTTGGAATTAAAAGTGCTGTCACAAGAGAAAACGCCATTATCACAGGAAGCCAGAAAATTTTGTTTTCCCGTGTTGCCTTTTCAAATGTTATGAAGGTTCTCTCACAACCATGAAGTTTAAATATTTGGGTCTCTGCAAATCTTACTGGAAGCAAAGCTTAAATTAATATGACATTATTTACTTCCTAGCTTATATACCACTACTATTTATGCCAACAGAGCAGACACAACAAGCCTAATCCCCCAGTGTCTGCTTTCACAAAAGAGTGGTACAAAACCAAAACATCAATATATATATTTCATTGCCCTTTGACTATCTAACAGGGTACAAAGAACCACAGTTGAATGAGCAAGGAGCAATGATCATTTGCACATTGCCTGAAACAAAGTTTTCTGCTATAAATGCTATGGAGGAGCTAACACGTATTCAAAATAGTTTTCTCAGTTGTAAACTTGCCATAAACACTTTAACATATTAACAACTACCACACACTTTGAAATGTCATCTCTATAGGCTAGAGAAATTAAAAGGCATGGATTTTAAAATCCATGCAAATGCTAACAATTACTGTTGAAAGGGAATGGGAACCTCGCATGTGTACATACACATAATAAAATCACATTTCCTTTACAGGAAAATCTCTATCCTCCAGTAAACAAGGGGAGAAAAATACGACTCTCAGACTAATACTCTCAATCTATAATACCCTTTTAGCAGTGCCTTAACTGTTGCAGAAGGCCTGTGAACATATGATCTTTAATAGAGAACAAAACCTATTCTCTTACACGACACTACACACATTTTGGGGGAAAAAAACCCAAAGTACCATCAGAAGGCATTATTAGTATCAGCACTAGCTGTGCATTTTTAGGGGGTGGGGAGATTACCTGAAAGGGTGCGAGGAACTTCTCCTTGTAGAGAAATGTTGGCCTGGGGCATAGCCATAGCCATGGGATTATCTACCTGAAATCCCAGTTTATACTCAACCTGTAACAATAGTGGAGAGATAGAAAACACGTAAGAAATCTCTACAGTAGCAAAAATATATGCTACATACCTTTTCATAATTCGTCTTGAAATTAAAACACTGTATCTTATTTTAAAGAACGCTGGTGATTTTAGGTGCCCATATTCAAGGTTTCTTAGATGAAGTCTAAATATCAGACTTTTGTGGCAGTTCAAATTAAGAAAGCAAAAACAGAAGCCACTCTTGAAATCATTCTTGAAAATTTGGGGCAGAATTTAAAGTGCTACTCTATTAAAAAAAAACCACAACACCATAAACTTCACTTACCGATACTTTTAAACTTACTCGTTTAAAAGACAGTTTGTTAAAGCCATAGGAATTCAAGTAATTCTCCCCCCCTCTAGTCAGTTTTATAAACTACACAGCTAAAATTGCTTACAAACCGTTTATTCAACTATAGCCCAAATTCTGTTTCCACTTCAGAAGCTGATTCTGCAAATATTCGTTAAAAAAAAAATGTACAGGACCTATTGTAACTAAGTCAGAGACTCGTTTTGGAAGTTTATCCTATCCCTCCACACTCAATTGAATGAATTTGGTTTGACTTTGTTTGCCCCATTAGTTTCTTTTTTTTTTTTCTCCTTTCTAAAACATAATAGGATGCGTTTATGTTATCAATTTATTTTTCAGTCAAGGTGCTACGGGTAGAAACACAAGCCAGTTTCTGGGCTCCTATAAACTGCACTAGACCCATCCTACAGAGCTGGCAGAGAAGACGTCGAGTGGGGCAATCACGATAGCGGAAGCAGGGCTACGCAGGCTCAAAAATTCCTATTCAAAATTCACAGCCAGGCCCAAGGAAACCCAGGGCAGGGACGGTGATGCAGGCAGCTCACAGCTGAAGTTGTAACAACAAGGAAACTCCTTCAAAGGTCCTATTCAAATGGCAAGTGACTGAACTGCCTGTGAAGGTGTAATACAGTATCAAGTAGGACTGGTTTGCACTGTACCCTAGTCAGTTGCAGGCCAAATTTCACATCTTGTAAGAAGTTACACCTCAAAGGGAAGAACACTGACAGAAGGAATCTCCTACTGCAGTCTTTCCTACTTAAGGACAGAAGAATAACCATCACCCAAGTTTAAAAAAAAAAAAAAAGAATGAACATCTGGCAAAGACTAAACAGATCATTTCATACACAAAAACAAGTTGTTAAGTAACTGGAAATCCTTCAAAATGTAAGAGCATACACAATCTTTATGACAGCTGTTGCTGCATGCTCCAGCCATGGTAATTAAGTGAAATAAAAATCCCCTTCCATTTAATCAGGGCTTGGTAATAATACACTAGATGCTACTTTTATAGGTTTTTCTCATCTCCAAACATATGTTTCTAGAAATCTCTAGCATACAAGTGCTCTACATTTGATTTCCAGAGGCTTCAGTTCACGACTGCCCCTTCTGTGTTCAATGCACCACCAGCAGAGATTCCACAGCTTGTATATACATAGCTTGCATAAGCAAGAAGCATAAAACAGTTCAGAAGCAGCGCTTAACCTTTCCAAAACAGGAAAGGAACAGTTTGCATACATGCAATCTTAACTTACTGCCTGCAATCATATAAATAATTCTTTTGCACCTAGTATATGCTAATTTCTGCAAAGACAAAGCCCACTAAGTTATAATAGTGGGTATTCACTACACAATACGGGTCAAGTATAAAGTACTCAAACACCAAAGTCATGCCTGCTTACCTTGGATTTTGCATGCCAGCTGAAGTTAAGATTGTTAGTCTCGCTGGGTATCAAGAGGTTGAAGGACAATGCATAGTGATTAACCACATCATTCCTCACGTAAGACAGCTCTGCATCAAGACCTGTAATGAGAAAGAAAAGAGTAAGACAAGGAAAAACAGGACCAGCGGTAACACACCAAAACAAACAACTCCCAGTACCACCAGCTCCGCTTGTATTTGAATGTTTAAGCAAATACTTCGAGTCCATGAACTCAATTACAGGTTTGGAGATCAGTGCTTATGCACAGCAATGTTAACAAGAGTGCTTCAAATTCTTAAAATGCAACAATTTCAGAGAGATGCTGCAGGCTAATAAACAGGCAAAAGTTGGAATGCAATGGAAGGAAACACAACTTTACAGACAATCCTCCAAAACAGTCATCACAGACCCTCCCCTGCCTGCTTCGGGGAATTACAGGTCCAGTTTTGCTGTTATTTACAACTGTGTACACTCAAGCCAAACTGCTTTGGATTATCAGCTTGCTAATTGCAGGTAGATCTTCCTGGAACAGCTCATTTCTCGAGACTGAGACACATAAGCACTAGGGAATTAACTTCAAGGTAATTAGACCATAACACAAAGCACACAGTCAGATGAAGAATGACATTTGTATACCAAGTGATACTAATATTTTATATGTCTACCCTTTCCTTTCCGAACACTTTAATAAGTCTAAAGAATCAAAAGACCCACAAAACTATTTATTACAGAGCACTAAAGTGCATTTTCCTAATTGAGACACGTACTCTGACATTAAAAGTATTGAAGCTGCCATTATCTTTTGCTGCACATATTCCAAGGTCACCCTGAAGACAGGGTAGGACCCTACAGTTTGCCCGGGGTGTCATTAGCAATTAGTGGTAAAGGAAGCACTACAAGTTAAGCCCCTTCCCTGCAGCTGTAAAATTAATCCCACCTCCGTAACCTCAGGACAAAACCATATTGTATTTGTAATCAATCCCATTTTTGTCTTGTCTCACACAGCTTTTCCTCCATCGCTCCCAGGTAAATGCTATCCAGGCTCAGCAATATATCAACGCACTAAGAGAACAACTGGGCAAATCAGACACAGGTGCACACTCCAAGCTGATCTATGCAGAGGGAACTGAGTTCCGTTAAAAGATTCACTGTACAATCGGGAACGTAGACAATAGAGTTATTTTTATTATGGCTAGAAAGTCAAGAAAACTGGAGAGACTGTGACTGGCTCCGCGACGACAGCATTTAAGGTATCCTGAAGTTATTCCAAGAATCTAGGGAATCATGAGAGGTGTGGGTTTCGTTTTTCTTTTTAAGAAAGAAAAAAAGAAAATCAAAGATAACTATTAAACTGTGTAGTCAAGCTGCATTTGAAGAAAGGGAGAATTAGCTCAAGAGAAATAATTCTTCCTATTTAGTGCAAAGACTGGGCACAGATCAGTGCAAAGCGATAAGTGTTCTCTTATGCCAGAATGTGATTTAATCCACCTTGTTTTCACAAGATACAGAAACACAGCCAAGACATTCTTCTTTATTCTTCTTGCTGTTAACCACTTTTACTCCCTGCTGGCTCATTAGTGTCCTGAAACTCCATCAAAACCCAAGAGTGTATATAATCACAGATACTGGAGGGTGGCGAGGGGGAGAACCCTAGAGACTGGGTGCATGAAAGGAATCAACAGAATGGAGTAATCCCAGGGAGAAATGTTCTCACGCAAGGTCTTGAACAGAAAAAGATGCAGGTGATGCCTTAAATGCTGAATATAATCAGGCTGGGAGATTATATTAAAAAAGAGTTAAACCTTTCTTCTCCAATCTGTCCATATTTCCACTCAAAAATAAACAGCAAATGCAAAAGCCTATCCACCAGTAAAATAGGGAGGAGGGGGAAGCACACACACACACACCTTGAAACAAAATAAGACTTTGAATACACATAAAAGAACCAGCAAACTTCTAAAATAGCTTGCCCAGATAATTTTTACATGTCTACATGTTTACACACAAAATCTCCCTCAGATTTAAAAAACATGGAAGGAGCCCGGAGAAGATCTCACAACTATCAGACACGGGCCATTAGAGCCGATCAAGGAGATGGGAAGCTTTCTGGGTGTAAACTTATTAAGCAAAATATTCAAATCAAACCCAGTGAGTACAAATTATTCCAAAAAAAAAAAAAATAAGGAGGACAAAAGGATTAGCAGGTGTAACAATGAAATTGGAACAATGAAGGTTTTGGAATAAGAGAAACCTCTTGCTGATAAATGGTCACACCAATAATTAGAGGCTCACGAAAACACTCTCAGAACTTGTAACACCATGAAATTTTCAAGGTGATAAACCCTGATTTAATATAATCTTTGTAGAGAAAGTGGTCACAGAAAACAAACGGGTACACAGCAATAAAACTGCATGTTGTGAAAACTGGCCTTTATAAAAGTAACGTAAGAGGCTATCCTAGCTGAAGCTGTCAAACAAATAACTTGATGTGCAAAAATATCTAAAGGTGTACAAAACCAAATTACCCTACAGAAGATCAATCTTTAAGCTTGAACAGTGGTACAACACTAAGTAATTTGATTATACAGACCACTAATGTTTTAATGCCTGTACTGCCATAAAAAGCTGCACTCTAACAAGCATTGCTAATTATATGAATTTCAACAGCACCATGCAAGAGCAGCGTGAGAATCAATGTCAAGTCTTATTACTTCAAAAAATTATGCTCTAATTAAAAGACTGACACGTAAAAATAATTTAAGAGGTTTTGTAGTATAGCTCCTGACGCATAAAAAAAAGGCAGAAGATTGCCTGGCTTAGTATTCTGTTTCTATCAGGGGTTTACAGAAAACGCCTAGGGAAGAATATAAAACCAAAATACCCAGTGACACTTTACCAGTAGATCCTCCGTGCTTCTGGTATCGGTGGATCTTCCTAAACTAATAGATAGTATCTTCCAACAGCTTCTCACTAGATTTTCTTCTATGATTTTAGATAAATGCTTTCTCAACCCCCCGAAACTGATAGATACGTACTTGGGAAATGTCAGTGTTTGAATACTGTGTGGTATTTTTTCCTTTTAAAAAAAGCACAGCTAAGAACCTTTTCCGCACGAGACAAGCAAGCTCCCATCTCCCTACCTCCAATCCACCACAGTATAGTTTTGCTTCCAGACCATCCTTCCATCCTTAATTTTTCATCCCCTTGCTGCCTCCCCCGCCTCAATCACAAATTCCTGAAGCACTCTGTCTATATAATTTATCTCAATCAGGCCAGCAAAACACACAAAAAATTGCAGTTCAACCTTGAAAGTCAAAGAAAGCACTTTGCCTGTGCCGCGGGCAGGCAGCCAGGCAGGAGGTGTGTTCTGCCAGACACGAAGGAGCCCAGGATCCGATTGCCAGCGATGTGCTGCACCACATCCCAGATGTAAGGGAGGGCACTGGGAAGGTACGTACAGATAAGGAATAGTGCAGGACACCACAGCAACGCCAGAGATGTAGCTCACTGATCGGTCGCGTGATCCAAGTATTCTTGATGCAGGCTGCCATCGTTCATTCACTGCGTTCCTGGGCTTCCTCCGTTTTGGGAGTCTTCCACTTAAAGGAAGAGAAAATTCCCCATACCCACAAAAATTGCCTGGGCAATGATGCAGCACCACATGTGTTCAAGAGCTCCAGGGTGAGTGGACTCCAGATTTCTACAGTTAGTACACTTTAACCAAGATACAATACGCTTTTCTCAATGCCACGCAGGTTGCACATGCTAAATCCTCCCCAAGAGAAGCCATAGCACAGCCTGCCAGGCTCCAACAGCCCCATGCTGCTGAAGACAGGGGAGGAGTGTACACTGCAAACACGCTGGGCAGATATCACCCAACGCCTCTCTTCCTACAAGTTCGGATCAAGGGGACAACGATCAGCCTCAGTGGAGCATTAAATACTTCAGTTATGTTCACTGAGTATTGGCTGTGAGCTACCTCTATTCAATGAGATACTTCGTTCCTTGCTATCTACATACCTTTTTACACACAATGAAATTGTGCCTCCTCACTGCTCAGATTTCCAGACTATTAAGTGCTATTATTAACTGTTCCTGGAGTAGCCATTAAAATGTTTAAGGAGTTTGCAGAAAACACTTTAGTCTCCATTACCACGATGGTTTCAGTCTAACTCCAAATTGCTTTAATTCTGCATTTCACCTTTTTCTTCAGTCATGCATACTTACACTTGCCTTTAAACCTGCAGCAAGCCAAGTTCAAGGAGTCAAGCTGTCACTATGCAGGGAGGAAAAAAAAAAAACACAACAAAATATGGGGGAACACCCTTCAGTCAGTTGAACTCCCTGAATTAGTGAGGATGCTCAGGAGCACCCCATACGGAAGGCAAGACTGCAGCAGCACTAACTTCGATGGAGGTTAGGGGTTGACCTGCTGGAGAGCAGCTCGGTGGAAAGAGACCTGGGAGACCTGGTGGACAACAGGGTGACCATGAGCCAGCAATGTGCCCTTGTGGCCAAGAAGGCCAATAGCATCCTGGGCTGCATCAAGAAGAGTGTGGCCAGCAGGTGGAGGGAGGTCATCCATCCCCCTCTACTCTGCCTTGGTGAGTGCACATCTGGAGTGCTGTGTCCAGGTCTGGGCTCCCCAGTTCAAGAAGGACAGGGAACTACTGGAGAGGGTGCAGCAAAGGGCTACCAAGATGCTGAGGGGACAGGAACATCTCTCTTACAAAGAAAGGCTGAGGGATTTGGGTCTCTTCAGTCTGGAAAAAAGATGGCTGAGGGGGGATCTTATCAATGCTTATAAATACTTAAAGGGTGGGTGTCAGGGGGATGGGGCCAGGCTCTTTTCAGTGGTGCCCAGTGATGGGACAAGAGGTAACGGGCACAAACTTGAGCATAGGAAGTTCCACCTAAACATGAGGAGGAACTTCTTTACTCTGAGGGTGGCAGAGCCCTGCCACAGGCTGCCCAGACAGGTGGTGGAGTCTCCATCTCTGGAGACATTCCAAACCCGCCTGGATGCGTTCCTGTGCAACCTGCTCTGGGTGAACCTGCTCTGGCAGGGGGTTGGACTAGATGATCTCCAGAGATCCCTATCACTCTGTGATCTTGTACTGAAATAGTACTGTTACCTTATGCAGATAGTCTAGGCCTTTTTTCAAAGCATGCTTTGGGCACAGGTAGCTTTGAAAGATGGTGTCAAATCAAGCAAGTCACTGTCAATACACAGCCGAAACTAGCAACCTCAATTCTTTACTTCTTTTTAAGTGTGTAAGTCTCTTTCAAACACAGTAGCAGCATCAGATGTAATCAGCCTACCTAGCAGGTTGGTGAGGAAAAGAAGATAAAAACAAGGTTCTTTTTTCCAATTGTTTTGGATTTCAAGAATGCTTAGTAAACTCTACACTAAAGCCTACTGAATGGCAGGGGGAAGGAAAACGTAATTCTGCAAGACATCAGTTCCTCCTAAGGTTACCTCCTAAGGTGTTCAACACTTTTCGTCACCTTGCACTTTATGCAGGGCAAATACACCATCATCCTGGACCAAACCCACATTGGTACGTAATGTTTTATGTCACACATGGAATGATAAAAGCAGAAAACAAGTGGCTGTAGAAGAAAAACGCAGATGCATTACAAACAGATAGAGAAAACAGACAGGTCTTCAATAATCATTTTCTAGGCAAAGCAGTAAAACAAAGAAAGAAGTGGAGAACCTTACAAAGAAATACCAAAAAATTGTTGGGTTACAGAAACTGCAGAGGAGGAAAAGAAGCTTTTCAGAAATGCTTCTATTGGTTTAAGCAGTAATTGGCAATGAACAACGCAGTTTTAAAACACTGGCTGCAGTTTTGCTTTGGTGACCTTCCTTAAACAAGTCCATCTGCAGACAATGCACAACACTAAAGGATGTAGTTTCTCATTACTTGGACTTGACTAACCTACACCAACCCACATGAAAACAGTAAGACCAATGCTTCGCTTTGATTTCAAGGCAAAAACGCCACCCTTTTACCCAGGCAACCCCTAAATCTCATTATTAACTTCCACATCTCTGTGCCTCCCACCCTTGGATGCAAACTTGAAAGAATAAATTAAAATTGAACACAAACAAAAAGGTAAATTTAAGCAGCACCACAGAGAAAGTCTGTCATTCTTTGCACTGTTTAACATAACAAAACATCTGAAGAAGCTCAGAAAGGAAGGGGAGAGGCCAGTTTTCATTCCCAAATGCAAGAGATGCTGAGCAGCCCTTGTGTTCACGACAAAATTGGATCATGTCAGTCTAGCAGCCTAACAAAACACTTCTTTTCAAATGCCCTTGTGTAAATGCAGTCTAGCTTCAACTCTTTTTTTTTTTCTTTTTAAGCACAATCTACAAAAGAAACTTGCCGCTATCAGCATGGGAAAAATTAGATTTTATTCTTATGAAGCAAATCTACCCTACAATGTGCACTAGTAGTAACACAACCTCCTTAAAGACGACACCAGTATTTAGGCATCTGTTATCCCAGGTAACAGACTTCAAGTCATCATAACAATTCTGGAAGATTACGTCTAAAAATCAAGAATGAACATGCAATGTAAGAGTTGGATGAGATTGCTCTTACTGAAATAACTGCTGGCTGCAATATGAATACAAGCCCTAGTCTAATAGCAACCTGGTAACGATAGCTGACATAACTGGCTCCCACAGCTGCCTATGCAACCCTCTGGTAGACTCCTGTCTCTGTACAGAAATGACTGAAATTAGCGCCTGTTTTCTTAATACACTAGTCTGTAATTTGCAAGTGTTTCTTCATAAGCAGCTGAGAAATCTCTGCAGCACCACGTCAAACTGCCACAGCCCTCACACAGCAAGCCACTCCCGCTCCTAACTCACAGCCACTGAAATAAATTGAGAAAAGTTACACAGTTAAACAAGTTATTATCTTTATATAAATATTCTATTTGTTCAGAGGTTTATGTGCTCCAGAGAATGATGCCTCCACTCTCGAGCAGCTCATCTGGGTTAGCCCTCTGGCCAGACCAGAAGCTTCCACTCCCGGCTGAACATCCACATGAAAGAGCACAAACCTCAAGCTTCAACATTCCTTCACCACCATCCACTTCCCAGGTCCGGGCAACCCACCCCATAAACATACATGATTCTCCCAGCACTGGACAATTCTTCTTTGTTTGAGTGTATTTAATTAGTACAACAATCAGCTTACACAGAGCTGAAACGACAACTGGGAGTTTGAAAAGTGAGGAAATCAAATGCAAACTGATCCACATGTATCAATTTCATTTAGAAAATAGCAAAGTACTGGAAATGTAATACTAAGTATCTAAATATATATATATATATATATACACACACACATAAACTTATTTCTACATATCCAGTATATACAACATCGAATGTGAACTTTCCTTTAATAAAACAAGTAACAGATTATAGCCTTCTACTTGCAGTTTTACTTAAGTTTTCCACAATGCTACAGTCTGCCAGTTGTAGCTGTTGGTCAGGAATTTGGGCTGAAATACTTGCTTTTAAACGTCTTACAGGCCATGAGTCTCTGGAAAAGATGACTGATGAAAAATATCATGGGAAAAAAAAAAGAAAACTTTAAATCTTAAGTAACACAGAGATGATGAAGAAACAGCTTTTCACTCTTAACACAGGCGCCAGAGAACGTCAAAGGTTTGCTCAGCGTCAAGCTTGAAAGACAAATCAGCAGGCACAAATCCATCAATACTTACTAAAACGCTTTCTGCCTTTTGCTTAGAAACATTTCTTCCCCGAGTGTTGAACAGTCCTTCTGCTCAATGCCCACCTTGGGGGGGGGGGGGGGGAAACACCACCAAGAATCCCCCAATTTTTTTGGGGACAACTTCCTACCTCTACATGAAGTTCTTCATTGCCTACATGCATCTGTCTCGCCAAAGAGCTCTCTCATCCACTTTTCTAAATTCCATTCTATGCTCTGCTAGAAAGAAGTGTCTTATAATCCAGTACCATAGACCCTGAAAAGGAAAAAGCCAAACCACAGTACGGAGTGCATGGAAAACAGACTAGAAATAAGATCACAGTTTGACACATCACTAAAGCCTACTGGAACACGCAAACTCTGTGGCATTGAATTAAATCCATTCTCACCTCCACAGAAAACCTCTCCCACCAGAGACTGATGCCTCATTGCAACAGCACGGTTGCTTTGCAAGCTGCCCTAAATCCCCCCAGCAGCAGAGAGCACACGGACTGTGATTATTTACACAAATGGCTTTGTTACCTGTGCGGAGATAACTTTTCACGAGCTGGAGAAGGAATACAATATGCAAGGCATTCAATTTGAGGAGATACTCAACCTAACTTCAAGACGATGACGACTACATCCTTGAAAACCAACCAAGACTCCCTGCCAGGAAATCTTAGTAGGAAGCTTCCCAACATTTAGCAAACAAGAGGAAAAACTCTTAGCTGAGACCTCTCATTAAATGCTCATGAATCTTCACTGACGCATCACCCGCAATTCACCTTATTGATGCCGTTAAATAGAATTTGCAAGTTCAACACCACAGGCAAACGGGATTTTTCTCACCGAAAGCCTTTCTGAAAGTCACAGAACAGACTTCTTCCCTTTTACAGGAAGAAGCTTCCCCTAGGAGGTGGCACTTGCTGAAATAAAAGCGTAAGGAACTTTGCAATATTTAACTCCATCCATGCTAAAAAGACGATGTTCATTGTTCCTAGGACCCAACTGCTTACCCTTTTGTTTGTCTCTGAACAGCAGCAACAATTACATTTCAACAGCCTGCCCGCTTATTCTTCTCTCCTTCAACTACAGAAAAAAAAAATCTTTGTTTTTCTGATAGGTAGGATATAAAGACTGCTGTGAAAATGGTTAGATGACACTCACCTTAACGGGGGGGGGGGGGGGGGGTGGGGGGTGGGGGGGAGGGGGTGGGACGGGAACACGGACACAGGACACCAACAACACATGTCTTACCCTAGAGCAGAATACAAGTAAACTCCGCTCCTGAGAACACCACCTAAATGAAATTTAGAGAAGGCTCCCAACAAAACCAGCTAAGTTTTATGAGCAAATTAAACAACTTTATTCTTAGCACAGGGAATGGTTATGTTCAATTTTTATTTCGTAAGTATACCTATCAGTAATGGCAAATGTCTCTTAATTATTGTAACGTGAAGTTTGATGCTCCTTTTGAATTAGAATGAAAGTAAAACATTGAGAATAGAAAACAAAGGTTCCATCCACACAAACCACAGTTGCCCAAGAGCACACACCTCGAAATAAGTAATTTCAGATGAAACACTTACTAGCATCACAAAGCTTTTGAAGTGAACTGCTGTAATCTGCCCAGCCAAAACTCAATCATCTAAACCAAGATATGTCAGATATCACTTGGACTTGCAAATAATGAGAATTTGCAGTATTTTAGTATCACCTACCCACAGAAGTGGTGCCACTAAAACAGGTCTATTCGCTTCTGTGGCAATCTCCGCACTCAGGAAAGCCACGGGAGCTCAGTATGTTTTTCTTTTATTAGGAATTACTCTACAAGGCCATCAAGTAACTTCATAAAGGCTAAAACAGTTTTGAGAAGATAGCCATCTTTAGTTTATCAACCTGCTCAGCTTCACTGGTAACGCTAGCATTATGCATTCTGAGCAGCTGCAGCTTTTCAAGCCTACTAAGCCGCAGATCCAATGCTTACGTTACTGCGCTTATCTTTCCCAAGCAGCACGGTGAAATCAATATACTGGTTAATTTAATTACAGCTATTCAACACCCAGTAAGTGGCAGCAAAATTCTAAAGCATCACATTAGTTTCATGCTGTTGCTTCCGCTCCCAGATCTCTAAAGCAGTCAGTGCAAATATGTGAGTTATCCGCTTGAAAGAAGGACAAAGGCAGAGATGGAAGAGAAATAATGCATTTGAAGCCTCTACCATCGCGCCCTTTGTACCGCCACAAGGCATCTTCAGAGAGTGTTAGCATTCATTCTTACATGGGATCTGCTGGTGCCGCTGCCATTCAGGGGGGAAAAAAAAAAAAATCAATTCATCAGGCACAACTCATTAAACGCACTTCACCCTTTACACACTCCCTGCTTTCACAGTTGAATACAATTTTAATACTGCACACTAAGTTATTAGAGGAATAACTGCAAGAAAAGTAGGAGCCTTGGTGATATTTCAGCATGTATAGTTTTGGGCAGGAATTAGTCATCAAGCAATACTGTTTTGCTAGAGCTCAGAACAAATATGAGCCAAGATACATTTGGAATTTGCCTCATTAATTCAGCTTTTCCAGTATCCAAACACAACTCTGAATAGCAGAAGGGGAGGAAAGAAAACATAAGACTTCCCCAAATGCTTTATCTTTTAACGTACCCACAGACCAGTGTACAGTACATAGCTCCCATTCTCAGGAAAATGCTACCCAGGAATTTTTCATGCCTGTAAGCGTGATCCTTATCACTTGTATTTTCCCCTGCCTAGACGGTGTTTAGGAGCACTTTCAGTCCCTGCCTTCCTCTCGGTACCGTGAGCCCTTCTTGCTGGCTTTTCTCATGCATGCAGGAGCTCTCTGCCTCCATTTCCTCTCTCTTGTTCCCATTCTGTCCACACACTGGAGGGAGAAAGAGAGCATGTATTCAAAGAGGCCAAACAATCAACAGTGATAAATACGATGCTGCCAGAGAGAACACAGGTGTAAAGTCAGAGCAGTGAGGAATGCAGCTTTGGGATTATTTCCCCACCCCCCCCCCTTCATCTCAGTCTCAGAGGTCAGATTTCTTCCAAGTCCCTGACACATAAATGTTACAAGAGCCACAAGCATTTATCACTAGACAGACCTTGGCCTCTGGGGAGCTGAAATGGCTGCTTCCTCCCAGGGCTGAGCGCAGAAGAGCCACAGGAGGAAACGAAGCCGCCTGCTGCCCATGCAGGCCCTCCTGAGCGGCCAATTTGCAGAGGCAGATTGCTTTCTCGGGGTAGGATTCAGATGGAGACCCCAGCATTTCTAAACGGTGTGATAAAGCAGGCTGCAGAAATCAACCACCCACCTCAGCACCGACAAGTGGGTCAATACACACAAGGACTTAAGTATTTCCCAGACTTCCCTCTTAAGGGCAGTCACACAGAATCAATTATTCCAAAGCAATCCTCATCCGGGCTAGAGGCTGCTCCGCTGGCACCACTCTTGATGGCCTTCCATAGGCTATTTCAAACTTCTAGAAGCATATTCTTCTGTGGGTTTGCAAGCATTACGAATATTGCAGAGGATTTATATGACTACACGCATCTCCGAAGAAACAGCTATCCACACGCTATTTGAACTTTGCAAATTAAAAGTGAGGTAATAGAATGGAAAAGAGCAGAGGAATCCCAAATGCAGCTTGTTCTCATAAACCTCCAAACAATATTGACATGAACCATGGTACTTGGTAAATCAGACGGACAAGCATCCAAGCACACTGAACAGCCCCAAAATGAAAACAGATTGCTCAACTCCGCCATGCAAGTAACTTGTCACAACCTGCCGCAGCTTGCAAGCAGCCAGGTGTTGCTGCATGCGCCCCCCAAACGCCCCGCCAGTCAATCCTGTCCTTCTCCAAAGCGGACCTGAGCCGACATTCACCTGAAATGCTAAAAAGCCCATCTAAAAAACACTAGTCATGCACTATCATTAGACTAAAGGGCTTTACAGGGCAAGGTAATAAAATAATTATCCTAAAATCAGCACTTCCGATTAAGTGGAACATATCAGAATATTTTCAGGCCATCATCACCTAATCTAAGTCCCTTTTGAATGGTAAAATGAAGCATTAGCATGCAGGTTTTTGCACTTCTGCAAAGACAGGCATGTGGCGCACAACACCACAATACTTATTTTTGCATACAACGTGCAAAAATTCATGTTTTTCAGAGTCTAGAAAACAAAGATTTAAGAACGTGTATACAACAGAACCAGATTCTGAACGCACCACATAGGTCACACACCACATCGACACTTGCGTCGAGACCTTAGGGTAGCCAAACATCTCTCTGCTCTTCAGTGGACATCTCATTCATCCTCCTGCAGCTACACAGAGGCTCTTTGCTGTATTTTTTCTGTCCTAAAGAGGTACCATGTACAAGCACCTGTCACAGTCACCCATCTCACATGGAAATTTATCTTGGGTGCTCCTAACAAAGCACTAGCTCGCTGTGGTGGTCTAGGTAGCGATGCTGTCAGACAGGCACAGATAGGCTTCTAATAAGGCCCTGAAGCATTTCAGGAATCACAGCCTTTCAATAATGTGAACATCCAGCTCTTCCCAGCACACTGATTTTCAGCTCCCTTTCATAACAAGGACAGCTATTTCATAACAAGGACAACTAACCAGGTGACAAACAAAGAAATAAAGAGGATTTCCAGTCACTACAAGCGCAGTGCAAGTGCCATAAAGCACTTTTGACATGAACTCCTGTTGCTACCTCCCCAAAATAGTGACATTAAGAAAGCTGAAAATTCAAACACCACTTGATCAACCGCTGCATTAAGTAGATGAACAGTCTCCATCTGAAACTCACAAAGCTGCATTTGGTCTATAATTTATCAGGGCTCTGCTCAGCCCTGGCAAGGGCACACTTGGAATACTGGGTCCAGCGCTGGGCCCCCCAATACAAGAGACACGGAGCTACTGGAGAGAGTCCAGCAAAGGGCCACTAAGGTGATTAAAGGGACAGGAGCACCTGCCCTATGAGGAGAGGTTGAGAGAGCTGGGGCATTCAGCTCCTTGGAGAAGAGAAGGCTCAGAGATGTTATCAATGTACGTAATGATCTGAAGGTGTGTGCAAAGAGGACAGAGACAAGCTTTTCTCAGTGGTGCCTGGTGACAGGACCAGAAGCAACAAGGACAAACCAAAACATGGGAGGGTCTGTCTGAACATCAGGAAAAACTCTTCTACTGTGACTGAACACTGACACAGGTTGCCCACAGAGGTGGTGGAGTTTCCATCCTTGGAGAAATTCAAAAGCTTTTGGACATGTTATCGGACAACAAGCTCTAGGTGGCCCTGCTTGAACAAGGGGTTGAGCCAGATGATCTCCATTGCCAACCTCAACCACTCAGAGTCAGCAGTATGATTTAAAAAACAAACAACCCTATGCTATAATAGATTTTGCATCAGTTTTGCATCTTATGACCAGACAACTCATTTTAGTAAGCTGAACACTGGCTTCAAATTAAATTCTATAGAACATGTAAGAGTCACACAAGTGTTAAATTAGTTTAGCTCTGTAATTAAGCAAGTGCAAATACAAACCTAACAGAAGATGCCATCCAATATGATTACTCAGAAGAAACTCGGCCAAAGAATATTAAGTTCACAAACTCAATGCAAACATTGTAGGACTTCGAACTTCAAGATTCTCCTGCAATTCTAGTTTAGCCCCGCCTTATATATGCATTACGACAGCCCTTAGTTATGTGATAATAATACAGCAACTGACATCATTTACCTGGACCTGAGCAAAGCCTTTGACACTGTCCCACATGACATCCTGGTCTCCAAGCTGATAAAATATGGGATTGATGGACTGACAATTCAGTGGACGAAGAACTGGCTTGATGGCCATACCCAAAGAGTGGCTGTCAATGGGTCCATGTCCAAGTGGAGGCCAGTGACAAGCGGAGTCCCTCAAGGATCAGTACTGGGACCTGTCTTGTTTAACATCTTCGTCAGCAACATGGACAGTGGCATAGAGTGCACCCTCAGCAAGTTTGCCGACGACACCAAGCTGTGTGGGGTGGCTGACACACTGGAGGGAAGAGATGCCATCCAGAGGGACCTTGACAGGCTGGAGAGGTGGGCCCATGCCAACCTCATGAAGTTCAACGAGACCGAGTGCAAGGTCCTCCATCTGGGTTGGGGCAATCCCAAGCACCAATATAGGCTGGGCAGTGACTGGCTTGAGAGCAGCTCTGAAGAAAAGGACTTGGGGGTGCTGGTAGACAAGAAGCTCAACATGAGCCGCCAGTGTGCACTAGCAGCCCAAAAAGCCAATCGTATCCTGGGCTGCATCAGGAGAAGCGTGGCCAGCAGGTCGAGAGAGGTGATTCTGCCCCTCTACTCCACTCTCATGAGACACCACCCGGGGTACTGCATCCAATTCTGGGAGCTTCTACTACAAGAGAGATGTGGACATGCTGGAATGTGTCCAGAGAAGGGCCACGAGGATGATCAGAGGGCTGGAGAACCTCTGCTATGAGGACAGACTGAGAGAGTTGGGGCTGTTCAGCCTGGAGAAAAGAAGGCTCCGAGGAGACCTTATAGTGGCCTACCAGTATCTTAAGGGGGCCTACAAGAAAGCTGGGGAGGGACTTTTTAGGATGTCGGGTAATGGTAGGACTAGGGGGAATGGATTAAAACTAGAGATGGGACGATTCAGACTGGACGTTAGGAAGAAGTTCTTCACCATGAGGGTGGTGAGACACTGGAAGAGGTTGCCCAGAGAGGTGGCGGAAGCCCCATCCCTGGAAGGGTTTAAGGCCAGGCTGGACGGGGCTCTGAGCAATCTGATCTAGTGGGAGGTGTCCCTGTCCATGGCAGGGGGGTTGGAACTAGATGATCTTTAAGGTCCCTTCCAACCCTAACAATTCTATGATTCTATTTTTTCCACCCGGGACTAAAGTCTCATTTAGCATCCAGGCTAGGCCTGTCTCTAAAAAGAACAAGAGCCATGTGATGAGGAGGGCTATTCCACAGCTGAAAGGCATGTAGTCTACAAAAATAAAAAAACCTTGAAAGAACAGAAAGAATTGTCCTCACTGCTTAAGCACCTTGTTGCTGCTGTGAACAATTAGGTGCTATCTCACGAATGCTGCAAACGAACTGCCTGCAACGCAAGAAAAACTGCTTAAACCAAGTTTTCACAGGCAGCTATTGATTCTGGTTCTTGTATGCAGAGGGCATAACCCAAGGGCTCCTGTGAGGCTGAGCTGTAGAACTGCCAGGAACTCGCAGCTGAAGGTCTAAGAGATACACCATGAATGCATTAAGTGCTAAATAATGTTATGTACTTTAAATAGACCAGATCAAATCCTTAATTATTAAAACTAGCTACCTAATATTAATGGATATGTTTTACTTTATTTTTTAAATCTTAGTTCACTACCTGCAGAGCAGGGTGTACACGTGCCTTTATATCACAGGATCCTGTGAAAAGCAGATCAATGGAGCATTTCATCATTAGGCGAACACCACACACTGATTTCACAGGAAAATTTGAATGAAGTCACTAAATCAAGGACAGACCTTCTACTGAATAACTCGTCACTGATTTAACACCACCTGCCCTCTGAGTTTAGCATCACAGGGCAGTCGCTGGAAAAAAGTGATATGATAGGTGGTGTTATCATGCCTATATAGTTAGCCGCTCCATAAGACTAACACTTCCTTCAGATTTATGGACAATCTTTTTTGGGCCTGCGCACGTGAACCAACTGCAAAAAGCTATGGATCATGGTGCCGAGCGGGTTCGCAGACACCCCTAAAAAGGGGTTGTGGTGCTCTGGATGTCTCTCCCCAGCAAGGTGCACTTCTCTCCCTCCTCCCTATCACCCTGTACCTCATCCCTGCTCTCACTCCAACACCCCTGGCTCCCGCTGCCATCACTGAATTCATCTTAACCAAGCCCCCTTGACCAACTCCTTTCTCTCTTTCTACCTTTATCCCACCTATCACTGAATCCTGCCCGGTGTGAGTGCAATCTGACACATCCAAGTATATGAAAACCACAATTTCAACACCACCGGCTTATAGTTTGGATGGCTGTGAACATTTTCCATGGGAATGGCAAGAGATATTTCTGACAGAGGCACCATCTGCCTGCCACATAGCGAATTCTGCTTTCAGACAGAACTCTGCAGCTTTTCAAAATAAAAATCCATCTCACACGACAAAATGAGCCAGTTTTCTCTAGTTTTCTTCTCTGTAAAGTTCTGAAGATTTCAAAGCAATTTCTCCTAAGGCAGACACATGGTCGGAATCACACAGCCTAACGGTGAAAATCTGGCATACAGGAAAGTAGTGGGCAGTTTTCACTATAAACCATAGTATCTGTCCTGCTTCCACGCCACAGAAAGAACAGCAGCCACAAATAATCTTAAGCAAGTCACTATTTAATTTACAAGAGCCACAACCTAATTAAAAACACAGGCCACGGTTCTGCAAGACATCGAACTCTGGTTTTGAGGAGAGGAGAAGCTCTGCAATGTGCCACTGAACTGGCTCAGCCTCACTGGTGGAGAGACCATGATGGGCACGGCCCTGCAGACCTTACACCAGACCCTGTGTGGATGCTGTAGGCTTGCACGAAGGATGCACCATATTACCATCCATGGCTGATTCAACAACTCACAATCGCACACTTATGTTGTTCCAAATCAAATTTGCAATCTAAAGATGTATGGGGGCGATATTAAGAAATGTGAAAACACAACACAGGCTGTGGTAACTCTGTGTAACATTTGGGTTTATGAGCACTTCAGAAAGCCTCAGAGTTTTCTGTTCAACCACAGCAAGACAGTAGAGGAGACAGAGTTTGTTTAGAAACAAAAGGTGAAGGAAACTAGCTGCTAGGTTTATATTAGCACCTTCACAAGCAACATCATTTTCCTATCCGCTGTGAATGACTATCCTAGCATCTTCTGCACCACAGCCTTCTTCAAAGAAGTAACAGAAGCTGAAACACCTCCCTGCTCCTTGAAAGTTCATGCACACCAATACAAGTGCTTAAAGCATAAACTTGATTGTATGTAAACACAATTCAGATACTACAAAACTGAACATTTTAAAACAGGGTTTTTTTGTTTTCATGTGTGTGAAGAACTGTAACAAACATGTCTCCCTTTGGACTTTATTCTGCCAAAGGAATATATCGATTCACTGGAGATTTGATTGCCTGTGACTAGGTGCCTCACTAAACTACACCTTACCTACAACAGCGAATACATGTAAAGGATATCCCTAAAGTTAAATCTGCTCATGGCAACAACACAAGGTAGATCCTGGAAGCTCAGTTTACAACAGATTTCTTGTGATCTGAATACCACCAACTGAAAAAAGTGCCAGTTTATCTCTGCATTAGATGCCAGTTTATCCAAGCCTTTGGGGTCACAGAACCAGAACAGATCATTAAGTGTCAGATAGATGAAGTGATGTAAACCAGCTACAGACGGTTGAGTAATAAGTGACTTTAGCCACGTTAGCAACAGACACTCATAAGGGAAGTTACAGGAATCGATTTAACTTAAAAAATTATAACAGCAGATCTTCCCTCCTCAGTTGCTACTTAACGGTGAATAATTACACTAGTGGACCACAGAAGTCTAAGCAAATCCAACTAATACAGATTTCAGGCACTAGACTCGGGACAGCTCAAACCTCACCATTCCGTATTTCCAAGATTAACTATTTGTTTAGAAACTCAGCTAAACAGGAAGCCCGACATTTTTATCCTCTATCTATAACGGAACATCAGGCAGCAAGCACATGCAATGTAAAAATGACAGCAACAGAACGCTAATCACCAGAGCAAGCCATAAGGGAAAAAATGTTTACAGAGTTATTCAGTCCCTAGTCCCCTGACTTCAGTCAGCTACGTGTACAGAGTTCAAATTATTTTTATTTTGTCCATTTGATGCAAATAAAGTCTTTGTACTGCTTGTTTTTCAGCCTACAGTGATATAGGACACTTGCTGAAAAACAAATCACTGGGGATACCAACATACTTGTTTTGAGACTCCAGTCACTAACTCTAAACAAGAGCCTAAGCAAGCCAAAACCTACGGAAAACAAATCTGTTTAAATCAGAGACCTTCCAAACGCTAAACTACTGCGAAAGCCTTCCGCAGCGGGCCAGATGGGGGACTTCATGAACTGTCTCCAAGTACTTGCGCAGCAATTGTCAGCCTGCCTAGAAATTAAGATTCCTTTCACACACGCACCCAATTATTGCCAGGTCTCCTCTCTGCCCTCTGAATGTCACTCGCCTCGCTAATTAAATCAGGGGCCTGAACTCACCGCTTCCAGGGCTTACCCTGCTCCCACGGGGCACCACCCCCAGTCACATGAACCAAGGGAACCCCTCACCATCAGGGTAAAGCCCTTTTCTTCCCTTAAAACCCCAGCCACACACACATGAGGCAGCACACAGGCTCTTTCCCGAGCCCTCAGGCTCCTCCTTTCCACCCCAAGACCAGCCCTCACCCCGCAGCCGCTCACCCAGCCCTACAGAATCCCACACGGATCCCTGGATTCACCCAAGCCCACCCCGGTACTGTCATCCCCATCCTCTCCTGAGACCCAGGTCCTTCATGCCCACTCGCAGCCCTCTCCATGCTCCCCCGCGCCCCCAGATCTGCTGCCCTCGCACCAGTCCCACAGACATCCCCATTGCCTCCTGAACCCCCACAGTCCTTCAGTCCCGCTGACAGCCCCCCAATCCTTCTCCAGACCCCAAAACTGCCACCCCAACCCCACAGCACTCCCCTCAGACCCTTCTGAGGGCCCGGACCCCCAACACCTCCTCAGTCCCACAGACCCCACACCCTCCCCCGGCGCTGCAACCCCCTCCCAGCCCCACAGACACCCCTCCATCCTCTTCCAGACCCCTAAACGGCCACCCCAGCCCCACAGAACTCCCCTCGGCCCCTTCTGAGGGCCCGGACCCCGAACGCCACCTCCGTCCCATAGACCCCCCTCCCCTCCTCTGGCCCCGCAGCCCCCCACCCCCACAGACCCCCGTCCCACCACGGCCACCGCCCTCCCAGCCCGCCCCGCCGCCGGGCCCGGCGCGGCCCCGGCCCGCACTCACCGATCAGCCGGCGCACCTCCTCCTCGCTCAGGTAGAGGCTGAGGCTGGGCCCGGGGCCGGCGGGGGGCCAGTCCGGGGGCCCCGCGGCGTGCGGGCCGGAGCTGGGGCCGGCCTGGCCCTCGGCACCGGCAGGCAGGAGCAACAACAGCGGCAGGAGGCGGAGGAGATGGCGGCGCGGGCCCCGCACCCGGCACCACCACGACGACGGCGGCGGCGGCGGCCGTCCCGCGCCCGCCTCCCCCGGCGCCGAAAGGGGCCGGCCCCGCCGCCGCCGCCGCCGCCCCCCGCCGGGCTGGCGGCCCCTGCGCCCTGGCACCATCGCTCCGCGGGGAGGGCGGCAGGCAGGGACCGGGGGTGGAAGGCCGGGCCGGGAACCCCCCGCCCCGCCGGGCCCCTCACACGCCGCCGCCACCCCCCGCCCCGCCGCTCATGGCTGCGCGCGCCCGACGCCGCTGGCGCCGCTTCCTCCGCCGCGCCGCAGGCCCCGCCCCGCGCACGCGCGGCCGCCCGGCCCCGCCCCTCCCCCGCCGCCTCGGCAGCCCCCTCAGCCCCGGCGCGGCGGGAGTGGGTGGGTGTCATCGCCTGTGCCGGCTGTCGGGTGTCCTGCCCGGCGTCTGGTACGTTCTAGTGCCTCCCGGTGCCGTTGCCCGATGCCTGGAGGGCCTCCGAGCCCGTCCTGAGGGAAGGCTGGAAGGGGGTGGCCACCCACCCCCCCTGAGGTAGCCTCGCGCTCGCCTTTGGCCACCTCCACGGTCCCCTTCTGCTGTCACCCCTGACCTTCCAGCCCTCACGGGCTGTCCCGGCCATCGACCGAGGCCTGTCCCACTCACCCACCGCCTGCCCGGCCGGGGGCAGGCCCGGCGGCTGGGCCCGTGGGGTCTCCGCCACAGGGCTGGGCAGCCTCTGCCAAAACATCCCAAAAACAGATACCCTGAAATAACTGGTGCTGGTCAGAAAGTTACCCAACTGGAAATACTCCTGGAACAGCATTTTAACTTAATAAAATCTCTCTTTTTGGTAATATTTTTTTTTAAACTTCACATACTGATGTTATACTTAACGTTTTAATCTGCTTTTCACTTCTATCTTGCACTTACACTCCTTTCAGAGCTGAGGAATAGCAGCAGCGTTTCATTTTGCTGTGACAAAGGAGGGCCTTTGATCTACAAAGGATGGCTATTCCACTCCCAGCCAAGCCGTTGCTGCCTATAACAATCCTAAAGTAAAATCTAAACTGTAAACACGTCTGCTGTTTCGTTATAGTATGAAATGCCAGCAGCAGTGCTGTATGACAGCTGATGCACTTTGAAAGAGTGCAATAATAATCAAGTCAAATGACAAAAACAATGTTAAATTCCAGCATGAGACTTCAAATCTCCTATACAAACATTCCTGACCTTTTCCCAAAATCCTCCTCTGCGCAGCATTTCAAAAGTGAGTGTTTCTGGTGCAGTTTGGCGCAAAATCCCCGTTTCAAGGTGTCCACCTTTCCCCGCAAATGCCAGACCTCTGCTGCGATAAGCTCAGCTAGTGGATTTGGTTTTTTCAGAACTGATGTCCAATATAAATGCACCTGGTCCCTCACCCCTCCGGGCTGGTGATGGATGGAAGAGCCATCTCCATCACCACCTTCCTACCTGCTTTCCAACCTGGCTGCTTTGCATCTCCTCCGGACTCCCCGAAGAGCAGCAACGGCTTCGGTCTCAGCAAATTCATCGCTGGCAGCTGCCTGCTTGATTGAAATTTTCAGCAGATGTTTCGCAATATTCATTTACGACCGTTAAATCGGTTAATAGCTTTGAATTATACGCTCCCTTCTGACCTGCCAGGAGGAATTTTGTACCTACGCGGGACACCGTGACAGGAGGACACTGCAGGATAATTGGCCAGGGAGGGTTTTTAATCAGTGAGTCTTTCAGCTCACTGATTAAAGTAACCATAAGAATGGAAAGCGTATAGGAAGTTCTGCTCTTCTAATCACTGTGGCGAAAGAGAAATTGCTTGCACACCTCCCCACAATAAACATCACTTACTTAGCAGCGTGAGGTGTGAAAAAAATAAAACGGCAAACTGAAAATGCAGTTGCAAATTACATGTAAGTCTTTAGTTGGGAGGATGTGGACCAGCCTGAACAGCGCTTGTTCCTGGGGGGGAACCCTCCGTACCACAGGTTCTCCACAGACCATTTCCTCAGTCTCTAAACACAGAGTCTGGGCATGTGTGTTTGTTTGTTTTTCAGATTAAGTCTAAATTTCGGCCTACGGGTATTTTCTAATGCACCTCACTTAGGCACTCATGGACAGACAGGCAACTGGCATGTCTGAAGTGACCAAAACCAAAACTAAGGCTCACCTTTGGCTTTGGACTCCTGAACTGCCTGATAGAAATCATCGCAAAAGCATTCGCAAAACTAATGCACTAAATGAGCGTGAATTTGCACCAAGCTCTGTTTGAGAAATGCAGAGGTTGCAAAATCAGCCTGTTCCAGCAACAATCCTCGTTTAGTCTCTTTTTAAGGACAGTTCACGGTAGCAATAACTAACCGTGTTGTGAGAAGAGAGGGCTGTTAACATCCTAATAGTGTAACGGTCAAAGATAATTGGTGCAGTGTTACCTCTTCCACTTACCGTGTTTTCTCCGGCAGAGCCGCTCTCACCTGGGTTTCGACAAGGGGCACCCTGGAAAGCCCAGAGCCCAAGCAAAATTTTGGTGGCCTTCTCTGGTGAAGTTAGCAGGCAGCTTACGTGCCGAGAAGCTGTCAGAGCCACCTGAGCCCAGGCATGGATTTATCACTTTGAGAGACCCCTGCTTTGCTCCCAGTCTTCTTGGAGCTGTGGGGGAACAGCAGGAACTTGCTGCTGCTCTCGGGAGGTCGGGTGAGCCCAGCGAGACCGAAGAACGTGGCATCAGGCAGGAGATGAACAGCTCATTTTTTCCTAGGGGCTTGTCAAAGACTTGGCAGAAGAGACGGGGAAATGCAGGCACTCCCCAGCTCTCAAACAGCCTGTGACAGTGACAGGCCCCATAGGAAGCCCCACCTGGTCACTGGTTTCCCCATAACCCATTTTTGGGCTGCCATTCTTCGCTAGGAACAAGGGGGGCAATGTGCACAGAGCCATCCTGTCCACCGATAATGTTACTTTAACCTTACCCTCCGTCATCCCTGCCTGGGACACGGGGAAACGCTGTTCGGCAGAAATGTAATATTCAGCAGAAGGACCCACGCTAGATTATTTTACTGCATTTCTTTTTAGCGAGTATGTAACTTGCCTCCTGGAAGTCACTGGCTGATTTTAACAAAAGGTCACCAAAACCACATAAACTAAATGCAAATAAACACATTCTTAGGATACGTCTGCCAGCCTGCACACAGCCGCTTTTAGGGCTAAAGTCATTACTGCTGTGTCTGCTCCATTATGCCCATGAAGCTGATTGCTTGCTGAGCCCTGAAGTTATAATTAAAATGCAGTCTGCTACACTTAGAAGAATCATCAGGGGTATTAGAAGTCAAATGAAGGTTTCACGGATGTCAAGAAACATATTTGAAAAAGGTGAAAAATGCAACTCGCGGGCCAGCTCAAATGCTAAAGATCTTCTGTTGATTTTTTTTGGCTGCACGGACTATTTTTGGCAGGATCGAGTTCACGGTCTTTCAAAACCATTCTGGGTAAGATTATATTGCGAGAGGATACACAAAGTCTCTCCGTGGAAAGCTGCTAGCAATAGCTGTGAATTCGTGGCGCTCGCATGGAAAAGTTTTGCTTGGCTGGGCGGTGGGATGCATCACTGCTTGTGCTCTGAGCGCGATTGTATCAGCATTTACCACCGCCACGTCCCGAGGGGCAGGGAAGAGCTGGTATTCATTTCTGGATGTAAAACAAATCTGCAAAAGCAAATAGCTGACAATTAATGGCACTGATGAGAATTTGATACATTAGAACCTCATGGAAAACATAGGATATAGGGATATTTATGTGGGTGCTGGAAGATGGGAGACAGGGCTTTGGTAACGACTGCTCCGTGTCCGGACTTGCACTGCTGCGATAAAGGGTGGCTTTTCCCACCTCCTCTTTATGATTGTAAATGACTGTGTAACATTCCCTACAGAGGAGAACCGGCCCCTTCACGTAGACAGAGGAATGAAGTCCTTCTGCCTCCTTCAATCAGCGTTCCCACATTTTTGCCTTCAAACGGTTTCTCCTCTTTGCGAGTACCAGGTGACCTCAGCGCCTGGATGGCTTCCAGCAAAACTGCACCTTGGCTACACGGCCCAGCAGCTTCGGCTTTCAGTCACTAGAAATGGGAAAAAGGGATCTAGGCTTTCTAAGCTATTTAGAAATTTAGCTATTTTTATTTAGGCAGCTTCTAAAGGGCTCTGTAATGGCAGCAAGAACCCCTTTCTGTGGGCAAGGACACGTGTGTACTGGAGGGGGTCCCACTTCTTTCATGGAGCAAGGTGCCCCAGAGTTTCCAGTTCTCCTCTCCCATCTGGGCGGAACAGACTGGGGGCTCACTGCTTTTTTTCTCCCACATTTTTAAATTTGCCATCCGTTTTCCCACAGCCCAAGGAGGAGAATGAGGGAATAGACTACATATCGAACGGGATAAATAGAGAGATGGATTCGCTCCGATCAGCAGTCACCTACAGACTCTTCCAGGGTAGGGAAAAGCTGAAATTTCGAAGTTGAAAGCATACAGAACTGCCCCACATCCCAGAACTCTTTTTACCCCATCTCATCAGGCATAAACAGGAGGCAGTAGCTGGGAAGGCTGGTGTCCTTGTTCCTGGAATAGCAGAGACCCAGCACTGAAGCACATAAAGAGCCTCAGACTTCCAGCTGGCTCTCTTTTGCAACGGCCTTCTACTTTTTCCTTTTTTAATTTCTAATTGTGTGCGCGGGTCCATAAAGCTGCCCTTGAGAAGGAAGGGCTGGCTGATCAGTCACCGCAGCACTGGATCCCGTGGGCTGAAATACGTAAAGAGAGGAAAAGTCGCTCGCAGAGCAGCAGAGGGAAATGCCATGTGCAAGTTCCTGGAAATGTAGCATATGATGGAAAAACCATCCTGGGAACGTTAAGCTAGCTGCGAGCTGCTATGGCATTAAGCGAGCAGAGGTTGGGGGAAAGCAGAGCGTCAGAATACGATTTCAGCCTGTGGTTGTTAAGGCACATGCCATTCCTTTGTTTGCCTTGTAAGGGGAGTGTTGCACGCCGCAAGATTGCTAAATACGAAATAAATTATATGCGTTCTGGGGTCGGTTGTCTCACCTCTTCCCAGGACACCCAGGGGATGCTGGCTGTGGTGTGCATCATCTGAAGCGTTTTCCTTGCCAATAGATGCCAGGATTTGGGGCCGTTTTAAGGAGTGGGTTGCACAGTGAGGCTCGTAATGCTGTTACATTTCGTTCTGTGCTCAGGCCGTTGGGGCTTAATGCTCAGGTGAGAGTTGATATCAGGCCAGGACAAGGCCAGAAAATGACAAATAAAACCATTTGGATGACAAAAATGAGAGAAAATTGGAAAGATGTCTGCTGGAGGGAGCAGAGGCGGCAAGCAGGCAGCTGAACCTGGGGCCTCCCTCCTGGCAGAGGGATGCCGGACCTTGGGAGCTGGCAATGGATCCTGCCAGTCCCAGCTCGGTGGGAACAGTTCCCGTTTTACAGAACACGCCAGCTCACCTTGGGTCAAAAAGGTATAGCTTTGTCCGGTGTCCTGGTCTGAGCAACACAGGACTCATTTCTCTTCTAATGCTTGGGAAAACTGCACTTTTAGAAAACTCTGGTGTCTGAATTTGTGAAAATATTTAATTTCTAGCCAGCTCTGAGGTGTGGGTTTCAAGATCTGAGTGTTTTAGATCTCACCAGGTGCGGCGATGAGGAAGAGCGAGACCCGGGCTCTTGACCCAAGCTGCCAACAGGATTATTTCATACCATGAACATCACATTCGATATAAATTAGAAAGTTTGATGAGGAGTTTTTGGCTCTTCTATGATGGCGGCAATCCCGAGAACTCCTTGCCCCGGTGCCGGAGCCCTGAGCCCTTCCCTTCCTCCCGACGCCGCAGCACTCGCAGGGTCCCACATTGGCTGTCCCTGCTGGGAGAGCACGGCTTCTGCTGATGGAATGGACTGGGAATAGTCCTTGTGTATTTTTTATTGGTATCAGGATCAATACTGGTTCTTTAGTGTTCTTAATGTTAATTGTCTAGTCTTATTCTATTAAATCTGTTTATACTCAACCCTCGGGTTTCCTTGTTTTCTCCCGATTCCCCTTCCCTGGTGGGGGGGGTTGTTGGGTGAGAGAATAATTGTCTAAACGACAATAAATTGCTGTGGGTTTCTCAAACCATAACAGAATTCAACTGAACAGCAGTTATAAACTTATGTGGCCACATTTTACAGATCATTTGTGTAAGTTTTTCCCTGTGCTCTGTCAGTTTGAGCTGTTTTATGGTTTACCAGGGTTTTTCAGAGCCCACACACAATATAGGAATGGAGATAATTAGTTGTAGGAGTCGCTGTATCCTATCCTTCTTTTACAAAAGCACAATTGGAGAATTTGCCCAGGAAGTGGAAAATATTTATTTGACTTCCTTTCTGAGAAAGTATTAAAATCCCCCTTTTCACTAGGATAAGTTACTCCACATGAGAACCAGAAAGAAGTATTGACGAACTCACCCAGTTCACACTGAATCCCACTCCCTCTACAAGAAGAGGCTGCGGAACACCTGGATCCATCGAAGGAAGGAATATGAGAAAGCATGACTTCACCCTCCCATCAGGGTTCAGATTGCTTTGGGGAGCAGCGAGTTTGAATTTCTTTAGGCTGCAGAGATCGGGGACCCCTGTATCCCATTTTCTGGCCAAGTGGCATTAGAGTTCTTGCAATGTCCCCAGCACTAGCCAAGCAAGTGGCTGGGAAAGAGTGAACCCTGCTCATTCCCTGCTCCCAGGGGGTGAACAGACCCTTTTGCTAGCAAGCGTTTTGGGCTCTGGATCTTGCGTGGATGAAATCTCTTGCCTGCAATCCCAATTCAGATGCCTACAGTCTCCCGCTAACTCCAAATTAGCAGTTCTGAGGTGGATCCTACTCAACGGGAGGAATATTTGGGAGATTTTTGGCTCTGCAAACACAGCAGAGACAGCAGGGCTCCAGCTCCGGTCTGTGGGCTGGGCACCTGTGGTTAGATTCTGCAGATTGGGTAGTGCCTAAATTATTGCTGTAACCAAATATACTGGACCCTGGGGAATGCTAGGTGATACTCATGAACTCACTGTGGGCAACAGGAATCTTCCCGTGGCTTCTGATGGCCTTTGGACCAGAGCAGAAGGTGTTCAAACTTGCCATCACCTGCCCACAGGGATGAAGGAGCATACTGGTATTGAATTCCTCAACTGGACATGGCACCTGAGTCACTATTGTGGCCAAAGGTATCCGCTTCTCTTCCCAGCCCCAGGCAATACTGTTATACCTGAAACTCAACTGGACACCTTGTATTGAAGACAAATATGTTTTACTTCTGAATAACAGATTCCTGTATCTGATACATTCTCACACAGATAAAAATAGATCAATTTTAATCATGCTTACGTTGCAGATCCCATAAGCCAACTATTTTAATAGATTCTTTCTGAGTCCTTTTCTTTGGGCTTGGAACGTACTCAACACCAATAAACTGGAAGACTTAGCAGGATGGTTTGCCTCATTAAAATGCTTTGTGCTTTTGACTCTATTCGGTGCTTTCAGGGCTGCTGTGTTTTTATAGAACCTCATCTTGAATATGAGGTAAGGGTCGGGAAAAAGGCTGTGGAAAGACAACCTTGTCTCCTCCCAGACAACTGTTCCGCCTGGATATTGTCAGAGTCCCCGCTGGACCATTCGTTCTCCAGCGGCTCATGCCACTGGAGAAATCCTGTATACCCAAAATTCAGTGAAAACTCCTTCTTTCAAAAACAACAACAAAAAAAATCCCAAACATTCTTAAAATGCTTTTCATAAAATATCCAGTATTCCCACATTTTAAGGCCCGAGGGTCAGTGAGGAGGGGTCCTGTAAGCAGGCACTTGCTTGGGCCAGGTCTTGCCCCGTCTTGGACAACAGCTCCCAAGAGCGGAAGAGAAGTGATCTGCAGGATCCTCGCAATGTTTTCACCAGCTCGTCCCTCTGCTGATTAAAACTCGGTCACTGTTGTGACAAAAATCCCCAGCCAGGCATTTTCTAGACGAGGTGATTCAGCAGCAAGTCACTGACCTCATGGACTGCAGAAACGGGGAGAGTTTCTCTGCTGGATGCCTCCATTCCCCCTGAGACGTCTCCCTTGGGATCACCGTGATCAGCCATTTCTCTCGCATAAGTAAAATGAGTTCCATTTCCTTGGCATTTCCCTGTAAAGCGGAAGCCTGACCTTGAATCGCTTCCAGCATTTTGCATTTATTTGGCTTCTTTATTTCGTTGTGGGCGACAGAATGGGCCACAGCATCCAGTGACAGGTCACACAAGTAATTCCGGCTCCTGTTTCCTACGGGAGGCATCTCCCCATGGTTCAGGGTGAGGGTTAGGTCAGGTGGAAACGAGCCTTCTGCTGCAGGTGTGGTGCTTAACATCTCTTGAACGGCACTAAAATCCAAAGGCTGTTCTTGAAATACCATCTACAGGCGTTTTTATGGCGTGAAAGCCACACAGAAAATTTACAGTCATGCAGTTCAGTTTCAAGACTGCCTTTATTTTGGTAACATTGGCATCTTACAACCCATGTTAATAATCCCTCCTGGAGAGGGCAACAGATTTTCTATCCCTAATTTATAAGCTTTGTCTCACACGTGCCTTAAAGACGCGTTATTGTGCGCAGAATGAAACCAGACAAGGAGAAATGCTCCGGAATGAATCATGCAAAAAAGCCCTCAGCTGGGAACCATCATTGCCACACCAAGACATGGGAAATCATTGACTAACTGCAATTTTTAAAGAGCCCTCCTGATATCTAATTAATATTTGCAGCAAGGAGGATGCTATGAGCGGGAGATTCTTGTGTGGTTTTTAAGCACTCGGGATCAGATGTCTCCTGCACAGAATCACAGAACGGTTTGTGTTGGAAGGGACCTTAAAGATCATCCAGGTCTACCCCTCTGCCCTGGGCAGGGACACCTCCCACCAGACCAGGTTGCTCCCAGCCCCGTCCAACCGGGCCTTGAACCCCTCCAGGGATGGGGCAGCCGCAGCTTCTCTGGGCAACATGGGCCAGGGCTCCAGCCCTCCCAGCATCTCCGGGACCTCCTCTGGCCCCGCTCCAACAGCTCCGTGTCCTTCTGCTGTTGGTGCCCCAGAGCTGGAGGCGGCACTGCAGGGGGGTCTCCCCCGAGCGGAGCAGAGGGGCAGAATCCCCCCCCTCGCCCTGCTGCCCACGCTGCTGCGGATGCAGCCCAGGGTGCGGGGGACTTTCTGGGCTGCCAGCGCACATTGCTGGCTTGTGTTGAGCCTCTCAGGGCTGCTGTCAGTCCATTCTCCACCTTGGGATTGCACTGACCAACATGCAGGACCTTGCACTTGGCCTGGTTGAACTTCATGAGGTTGGCACAGGGCCACCCCTCCAGCCTGTCCAGGTCCCTCTGGATGGCATCCAGTGGTTTTAGTGCTTTAACCAGACAGGTAGAGGAGCACTGTGGCTGTGACCAGGGGTGACAGGTCCTTGCACTGGAGGGTTAAGACAAGAACCAGCTGCTCTGTCTCCACCAAACCCTCTGCCCGAGGCTCCTTTCCACCCTCCCCAAGAGCGAGCTGCACTTTGCAGACACCGGCTCCCCCAGGACACCCCCGGAGCGAGCAAAGAGGCGGGATATGATGTTCCCCCCCACAAAAAAAAAAAACCAAAACCCAGGGTTCGAGCCGGAGCGGCGGCCCGGCGGAGCGGAGCGGGACGCTAGGTGTCACTGCCCGCCCGGCATGTCGCCGGCGAGCGGCCACCGCCTCCCCCGCACCCGGCCCCGCACCCGCAGCCCTGGGCGCTGTAACGGCCCGTCTGGGTGCAGGCACGGCTGGGGAGCGCTTCCCCGCCGGCGTGGTCCACGGGAATCCCCGCCACGAGTGCCGGCAGCACTTCGGGGTGTTGGGTGCGTCCTTCTGCCGTTCCACCTCCAGCCTGGCTAAGCCATCCCTTTCCCTGGTTTCATCCCTAGGGAAAAAGGTTTCCTCCCTAGGGCCACGGAGACGCTGCGAGGGCTGAAGCCCCCTCTGCCGTGAGGACAGGCTGAGAGAGCTGGGGGGGGTTCAGCCTGGAGAAGAGAAGGCTCCGGGGAGACCTTCCAGCCCCTTCCAGTCCCTAAAGGGGCTCCAGGAGAGCTGGGGAGGGACTCTGGATCAGGGAGGGGAGCCATGGGACGAGGGGAAACGGTTTCAAACTGGAAGAGGGGAGATTTAGATGAGATCTGAGTAAGAAGTTCTTTGCTGTGATGGTGGTGGGACACTGGCCCAGGTTGCCCAGAGAAGCTGTGGCTGCCCCATCCCTGGGGGTGTTCAAGGCCAGGTTGGACGGGGCTTGGAGCAACCTGGTCTGGTGGGAGGTGTCCCTGCCCAGGGCAGAGGGGTGGACCTGGATGATCTTTAAGGTCCCTTCCAACCCAAACCATCCTGTGATTCTATGAAAACACTCCCATGGGCACCCAGCTCTGGAGAGGGGCTGTGGCATGGGGCAGCCGGCCCTAGTGCTCCCAGGGACTGTGGCACCCTCATTCCACACCCATGTCTCAGCATTAACACCAAAGTTGGGGAATCCTGCGAGAGAGTCAAGATTGCTGCACAGCCAGCTTCCTCCCAGGAGATACGAGTAGAGCCAAAGGGGCCACAACATTGCAGGGTTTTAAAAACCCACTGGGTTTTGGCACGCCTGTGGCTCCCATGCGAGCCCAGATTGGCACCGCAGGGGCAAATGAGCCAGACTCGCATCATCTTGGCCAGAGCAGGAACTCCAGGCTCCCGGTGCCCTGCATTGCCTCAGCATGAGGAAGGGATGCTTTGCCGGAGCGTCACAGACAAGGAGCAATGCCTCGCAATCTGCATGCCGAAACCTGCTCGTAAAAAACTGCCCACAGAGTGGTTTTAAATACCCAGTGCACCGATATAAACAAGTCCCTTCAGGATCGGAGGAACTCGGGCTACCTGCTTGCCTACAGGTTTGCATCTCGCCTTCACTCGATGGGTGACAGGGAGGTGTATCAGCGAGTCCTGCCCCAGCTCAGCTGTGTTCTCATGCTGGAGCCAGCCACCGGCCTGTCCTTGCTTAGCCTCTCCAAGGATTTTTATCTTGCTCGTAGTTTTATATCCCACATTACTTTGCTTGCCAGCTCTGCCCCGGGTCACGCTTGCTAGAGGTACCCCTGCTGCCATCCTGCCAGCACCTGGAGGCAGACTGCCTTCTGCAGCCAACGTGGATGGGTTTCTTCCAGCACCTCTCCAGTGGTCCTAGAGCCCAGGACTAGCTTTTAATAATGTTTCTGAGCAGCACGCAGTGCCGTTGAGCCCCAGCTGGTGCCAGGAGTCATGGTTTAAATAACACACAATAAATATTAGAATAGCCTGAGCTATGGAGAACTCCTCAGACACCAGTTTCTAAGGATGATCTAATGCATTTCTTGGACTCGCTAGTCCCTCTCATTACTCTTCTGCATTTTTTCTCCCTGCTATTTTTCTTCTTTTTTTTTTTTTTTTTTTTTTTTTTTTTTCTGCTTGGGTCTCTGAAATATGCAGCCATGGCAACAGGCTGGTGGAGCGAATTCCCCGGGTCCGCCCGCGTGTCCTTGGGGTCTGGCGGGGAGCAAGGGGGGTGAATTCCAGCCATTCCCTCTCGCCGGGAGCAGTGTTTAGTAAACACACGCCAGCACACACGTGCTAACCCCGGCCACATGCTAACCCCTGCCCAGCTCTGCCACACGTTCCCCCAGCACAGTAGAGGCTTTTCTGTGGGCTTAGCACATCGCCCGTCCCCCCAGACCGAGCAGCACCCCCTTCTCCCCGGCACCCTTCTGGGCTGGCATTTTTTGGGAGCAGCGTCGGGGAGGAATGCAAGCCCCTGGCGTCGGGACAGGAGCTGACATTCCTGGCCCTGGGCTGAAGAATGTGGACATAGTGTCCGCTCCAAACTCCAGAGCTGGAGTTCATTCACCCCACGGCCCGGGCAAGGGGGACGCTGGGATGGGAGCGGGGCTCAGCTCTCGGTGACAAGGCTGCGGTAACCCGGGGGCTGAGGCACTCCCCCATCACCTCCAGGCGCTCGAAGTATCTCCCCATACGGACCATGTCTTTCTAAGGCACCTGGGGAATTGTTTCTCCTTGTTTTGGTGGCTCCGTGGCCTGTGCCCTTCAATCTCCAGATACGTCAGCCTTTTCTTGGAAAAATCAGGAGAAAGTGAGGCCGCTGGATGGGCTGGTTTCAAGGCAGCTCTAAACCCAGGCAAACCCATCCTTGGCAGGCCGGTGGCAGGGATGCTGTGGACAGGCAGCAAAGCGGGGACCACCGTTGAGGAACCAAGCACCCTGGTTTGCTGGGTGTTAGTTAAAGACCTGGAAAAAGCCATGCAGGCTGAAGGTCTCATGAGATTTCCATCAAGCAAAGCCGACCTGCTTTGGCATCTGTATTGTGGCAGAAACCAGAATTGAAGGTAAATTCAAGCCCTAAACCCATTGCTAGCTTTCAGCTCATCTTTCTAAGGCAAACACAGGCGTTATAATTCCCCCTGCCCCCCCCGACACACCCAGGCGAAGGCCGGCGAGGGCTATTTATACACTTTATAATGTTACACACCGCTTGGATTACCACATGGCATCCAGTTTGTTTGGAGCGGGATCTCGTGAACCAGAATAGTTTTGCATTAATACAGTTCTCACCAGTTCACAGGTTTGAAATCAGATACAGCAGAGTTACGTGCCATTTACTTAGACTGGATTGTACGGGGCTTTGTGGCTTAAAATAACAAAATCTCAGCAATGACCGTGATACAACGTGGTTCAGGCAGAAAGATCCCCACTGATTCACCACCCTGTTACGTCAGCTTTACGACACCAGGGAAATGATGCGCATTCCACCAGTTTTCAAGGATGACGAAGCCCTGAGACTGCAGGGAAGCTGAGAAAGTTGGGGAGTTTCGAAAGAATTTGCGGAATTCTCATTTTTGAACAACACCAGAGTACGGGAGGAGGGTTATTCCCAGCCCCTGGGAAACTGGTTCAAGATGAGATGGACAAAATGAAAGAAGGTATCACAAAATCCACCTTGGTTGCATGCCCGGGGCAGGGGGGGAGTGCAGCAATGCCATCCCAACCCGCTGTGCTGGGGTTGGAGCTCAGCATCAAGCCCCCCGTGCGGGACCGCAGGCTGACCCGGCATTCCCGGGAGGCTCCTGTACCTCCCCGACCTGCCCCAGCTTCTGGAAAGTCTCCAGGTATTGCACAAAAGCACCCGCGGTTGGTTGCAGAACCTGAAGGAAGAGGCAGCGCTTGCCTCGGCACGTTGGAGCAGGCCAACACTTTCTAGTCGTGCTCTTAAAGTCAAGCTTGGGGAGCATCCAGGGTTACCCAGCAAATTCTTGCTGCAAGAGGGAATACCGACCATCCCTGAGCCCTTGATGTGACTGTGGGTAGCATAATCAAGCCCCTGTCTTTTCGTTGTCGAAACACGCTGTCAAAACACAGGAGGAGTTGACCCATGTCCCTGGCCACCTAGGACAGGAGGACGGCAGGGCTGAACTGCAGAGAGACCCATTACCCCAAAATGACATCTTCAAGGGACAGAAAAGCCCAGAAAGCAGCCCCACTGCAAAGGCCATCTGCCCCCATTCCTCCAGCAAAGGTGGGGGACAACTGAGTTTGTTTTGGGCTGACAGTGGGAAGAGTCAGCCCCAAATGGAGACGCTTGAGAAGGCTTTCAAGGGTTAAGCCTCGTGTTTGTTTTGCAGTGGTAGAGCTCACCCTGGCACGCTGCTGCTGCTGCTTTGTCATCCCAGGATTTTGTTCCCTGGCGTGTAAGCAAGACCTGACAGTCAGGGAGATGCACAGCTGCGCCTCGGTTGTGCAATGCAAGGCAGCAAGAGGGATCCACAGTGCAACAGGAGCCTGTACGCTCATGATTCCATTCTTAAGTGTTTGTGCCGTGGTTGTGCCAGGGATCCCTAGATCTAGCACCAAAGATCCCTAGGTCTAGCACCAAGGATCCCTAGGTCTAGCACCAAGGATCCCTAATTCAAGCACCAAGGATCCCTAGTTCTAGCACCAAGGATCCCTAGATCTAGCACCAAGAATCCCTAATTCTGGCACCAAGGATCCCTAGGTCTAGCACCAAGGATCCCTAGGTCTAGCAGCAAGCATCCCTAATTCTGCCACCAAATATCCCTAGGTCTAGCACCAAGGATCCCTAGGTGTAACACCAAGGATCTCTAGGTCTAGCACCAAGGATCCCTAGTCCTAGCACCAAGCATCCCTAGTTCTGGCACCAAGGATCCCCAGTGCTGGAGCCAGGACAGGTTGTGTAGCTGGAGATACTCCAGATGGTTGAGAGCTGTTTTCAGTGCTCTCTCCCACCTGCCAGAGCACCAACCTCCAAGGGCCAGTGGGAGTGGAGATGGACTGTGGAATGGAGGTTGGTGTTTGGGCCACTGGAGTGGAGACTGGTGTTTGGTGGAGCATGAACAGCATGTGGTTTGGAAGGGCTAGGACTGGTTCTCCTGCCTGGAAGCAACCAGAAGCCAAGAGGGGTGATGTGATGTCTGACTTGCTTTGCCATGCAGCAATGTTTTCTGCAATCCCAGCCTCCCAGGTGAGCCCTCCTGCTCCCCATGGTGCGGCGGTCCCAAGGGTGATGTTCCTTCCCCATGACTCCCATGTCAAATGCCCACAAAGCCACCAGCTGCCTGCCCAAGCTCAGCTGCAGCCATGACCCTCTCTTGCATGGGTTGTCCTCTCTCTTGCAGTCCTCTTGGACCTTGCAAAGCCAACGTGGGTTCTCCTGCCTTCGCTGCCTGGCTTCCCTCGCGGCTCCATGGCAGGGCAGGAGCTCACCCAGCAGCACTGCCAGCAAATGCCTGGCATAGAAGAGGAGGACAGCCAGGATTACACCCTGCGAGCAGCGATAAACAGAAAAGCAGAGCACACACACTAAAAAAAAACGTCTGCGACTTGCAATCTGGTCTTCCTGACCAGACCAGGTGAGCTCTGGCGCTGGGCGATGCTGAATCCCTGCCAGCCCACCATCCTCCCCCAGCCCGGTCGGCCTCGGAGCCAACTGGACGTGGGGCAGAAAAAGAAACGGTGCTGATTAAACAAGCCGTAAAACCAAGCAAGACGAGGAGAAAAATGAATGGAAGAGAAGCGAGGACCAAGATGAAAATACAGGGGCATTTGGGCAGAAGCCAGATGTGGTTGGGCCCCAGAGAAGGAGCCTCCTGGGTGCTGCAGACACACATTTAACTCTGCAGGGACACAACCCAAAATAGCTGCCATGGGGGAACGTCTCCATGGCGGCTCTATTCCGGGATGGAGCCGCTCCGGGTCTGGCGCTGGGGGCAGCCGCTCAGGAATAGCCCCGGCTGGGCGTCGCTGCCTGGAGAGGACCTCACTTGCACCTCCAGCATCTCCCTGCCCGTCTCCAGCCAGCCTTCCTCAGGGTCCCGCCTGCCAGTTTTCCGGCTGATTTCATTTTCTTAGAATTTCCTCTGTTGGTTCCGTTTCTTTTTTTTTTTTCCCTCCATAATTCCACTTTTTTTTTTTTTTTTTTTTTGGGACAGCTGGAAAAAATAATATGTTTTGGTTACCCTGGCAACACGCTCCTAAACTTTTGGTGGGTCCAAGACATGCCAGGAGTTCCAAGACGGCCGGTCAGGGTGGCGGGGTCTTGCCCTGGCTCCCCGAAAGCTCTCCGGCGGGTCCAGGCATCCGTGGCCATGACCTCCCCTCCGCACCCACCCCCCTTTGCCTGGCAAATACGGCACTGACTACAAATCGCTGGGGCACGCCATGGAATCGCAAAGCTGGGCTCCGCCGGCATAGTGTTACTTCATGCTGGATCCTATGCAAGGCGGGGGGGGGAAAAAAAATAAAGGGATCGCGCTTTCAGGCTGTAAAAATGCGGGTGGGAATATTTTCCAGCCTGTGTCATTTTCCGCCGAGGCCAAAATTCACATTCTGCCTCTCGCTGTTTGTATTTTTCTCCCTGAAACTTGGGGTGGGTTTTTTTTGGTTTGGGGTTTTTTTTTCATTTCAGGCTCTGTAACGCCTTTTCTCGCCCCGCTCCCCACGGCTTCCAGCCCGCGGTGGTGGGAGGGAGCCTGGGGGGGCCGGTGGCCAGGCTCCCCGGGGAGGGGACAGTCAGGGAAGGGGGTCACCCCGTGTCCCCCCGCTGGGCTCTCATGGTGGCTACGGTGTCCCCGTCTCCGCTTCAGCGCAGGGGGGTGCAAAAACCCGGGGGGGGGCGGGGCGGGGAAAGCACGGCGGGGGAGCGAAGTGCCAGGTTTGGCTTCCAAGTGTCAACTGGAGATGAAACACACTCCGACTTTCGCCACAGAAGAATTAGGAAATTCAAGGGAAGTGATTCTCCCTCCCCCCTGCCCTTCCCCCCCCCCTCCCCCCGCCCTGGCAAAATTTCAAGGAAACCTTGTAGGTGTAAAATTCCAAGCTTTGGGAGTTAAAACTTTCCTTTGGCCTGAAGCTAGTTGTTTCCCCCAAATTTCAGTATTTCTGTGATTTCCCTAAGGATGAGAACAGTGAGAAACGGGCACCTTCTCTTCGATCAACCAACACAAACTTTTATGTGCTTGTTTTTCGGAAGAGTTTTAGCTCTAAAGTGGAGAGGGAAGTAAAATTACGAAGAAATGTGAAATGCCAAATGTCCAATTTTTCCTGGAAGGAAGAAGCCTTTTTTTTTTTTATTAAAAAATAATAATAAAAAAAAAAGAAACGAAGCCATTTCTGTATGGGAAAATGTTTCACTTGTTGCTGCGCGGTGACTCAGCGCTGGTGTTAAGACCTGGGGAATGAAGTTCGGTGGTTTTTAAAGGCTTTCCCGGCCCCGAGCGATGGCTCCGACCGCTGCCATCCCCTGCAGCTGGGCATCGCCTGCCCATCCCGCCGAGGAAGGGCCGAGAGCCTCATCCCCCTCCCAGCCCCTTCACTTCCAAATGAGCTTCCGACCGACCGCCGCGATTTTGCTCCGTCCCCTTAATTGATCCCCAGCTCCCGTGGGATATTTGACACCCTTCGGTGGGACCTGCAGCTGGATCCAGCCCCGTGTGCTCCTGCTGCTCCCACCGGGAAGGTGTGCCGGCACCTGCCACCAACCTCTAAAACTTTCCCGCTGTGGCAAAACCCAACGAGCAACTGAGAAAAAAACACCCTCATCAGCTCTCGGAGGATGCTCAGTTCCTTTTCTTACCAATTTCTGCTTGAATATTTTAAAAAATGAAAAGCTTCAGGAAACAACCCCTGCCTGGTGCGAATCTGGGCTGCCAAAGTGTCACGGTGATATTATATATTGATCAAAATAAATGAAGAAATAAAAAGGTATCTTGGGCCACGGACAACTCAAAGACAGATGCGGGGGATGTGAATAATGTTTAGCTAAAAAACCACATGTATTTCACTCAATAATGTTTCTTGCCCCTCTCCCCTTTGCTTGCGCTGAGCCGCTGATCCCAGGGGACGTGCAGGATGTCAGGGATGCTGATTGTTGTCCTGTGAAACAAAACTCACCTATAGCTGTCAAGGAAAGAAGAGATACATAAATAATTTACACACATGAGTAGGATAATGGGTGTCCAGCATCCTGTGAGTCCTCCAGCGAGCCAGCGGGATCTGTCTGGGTGCTGAGGGACCCCCATCCCCACGGGCAATGGCAGCTCCACTCGATGAAGTCCTGAGTCTCCTGCTGTGACTTTGCTCCGGGTGGGGAGGTGACCTGGGGTCTCCGGGGGTCCCTGCCAACCTCGGCGATGCCGGGATTTCCTGCGAGCCAGCTTTTCTCCTGCTCTCTTGCCCAGTTTTTACCGCTCTCATGTCCCAGAGGTGGGACCTTGCACTTGTATCTCTCCAGACATGGAATCACCCCCGTCCCACTTGCTGGCACCTTCTCGTTACCCCAAGGGAGCTGTCGGTCCCCAAGCCTTTCATCCGACACTCGCCTCGACACGTCCCTGTGGATGCTCCTCCAGCTGGTGTCTGGAGCCCAACCATCCTGGGGACCCACCGTCCCGCAGCTCCCGCCCTGGTGCCTTCCCAGCACGGACAGACCCCCCTGCAAAAGCCCAGCGCTGGTTTTCCCCTGGGGATGCTGCGTGAGGATGAATCCATCGGCTGTTCATCGACCATCACCACCACCGTCCCAACCAAGCCCTAGCTCCAGCGGGAAACTTGAACTCGATCCAGGGGCACCATTGCATATTGGCATCAAACCACCAACGGGCGAGAGGCACGGCGCGGATCCTGCCCGTCCTCCGCATCCCGGCTGGCACCGACCTCCTCTTCCTTGCTTCCTCGCTGCCACCCATCTGGGCTGCTCCTCGGCTGCCGGAGCATCCGAAGCATCCTGAAAATGTTGCCAAGATGAAACAACCTGGGGCGGAACGTGGAGCATCTCCTTCCTCCTGGGGCAGGCAGGCATGCAGCTGAGCATGGGCTTGTTCCCTGCCTGCAGCCAGCCCTGGCCCTACATCCCTCCCTGCGGCCCCGGGTACGGCCCCAGACCCACGTACCAGCACTGGGGCGGCACAGCACCAACCCATTTGAAGTAACGTAAACCAGGGGAGGGAAAGAAGCTCCCCAAAAACCCAACCCATACACACCATTGAGGAGCTGGAGGAGCTGGTGGGGACACGGGAGCCCTGACCCGTCCCATGCCACTGGCCACCAGCTCTGACCTCCCGCAGACCTGTGGGGGCTGAAGCCCAGGCTGGAGAGGGGCTTTCGGCCACGGCCATCCCCTGCCTGGTTCCCTGCCCACCACGTGCCCACCTAAAGGTCCTGGTACCAGGTCCAGGAAGGGCTTTTGGGGATCACACCCCCGAGCAAAGGCAGAGGAACGCCTACGGGGCTGCCTTGTGGGAGGATGAGGAGGCAGGAAAGGGGAAGAATGATTCCCAGCCCTGCCAGGGGACCTGTGGGGCAAACTGGGGAATACCTGCTGCCTGCAAGGGCTGGATAGCCGGGCTGCTCTTGCGCTCCCCTCAGCTGCCTGCGTCATCCCAGGCCACACATCTTCCAGCCCACACGGGCACAAACCAAGGAGCACAGGCAGCATCCCGCATCCCTGACCCAGCTGCCTGCGTGGGCTGCACTCTCAGAGCATCCCCATCCTCCTCAAGCATCACCGGCCTCCTCGAGTATCCCCGGCCTCCTCGAGCATCCCCAGCCTCCTCGAGCATCCCCGGCCTCCCCGAGCATCCCCGGCCTCCTCGAGCATCCCCGGCCTCCTCGAGCATCTCCATCCACCCTGGCCAGGGCAGGCGATGGCCAAGGTGCCCAACAGGCCAGATCCTGCCCACCACCGCCAGCCCAGGGCTGCTCCAGCACCAGACTTGGCCCCAAATTCACCCGCTGCCAGCCGCGGGGAGCAGCAAGAGCGGCAGCCAGAGCACGGCTGGGGAGCGGGTGTGAGCGGGGAGAGACAGTGAGCTCGTCCGCCTGGTTTTTCAAGGTCACAGAGGTGGTGGGAAGGAAAGAAAAGAGAGCGAGGAGAAAAAAAGTTGACTCAGAAACCGCAGGGAATTTTTTGCCTTTTTAGAATACTGGGAAGAGAAAAAATAGCCACAGTTATTCAAAGCATCCGGGATAATAACAGCCTGTTTACTGTTTGCATGCAAAGATGGCAGGCAGGCAGCACAGCGCAGGGACAAGGAATGAGGAATTTGCCGCGCTCGCGCCACGGCCTGACCGCTTCTGCTTATCCCAGCAAAGCGCTGGGCGGCTCTCTCTGTGCCGGCCGGGGACAGGAGCCCGGCATCCCGGCCACGACACCCAGCCGGTCCCCACCGTGGGCCTGGGAGGGACCTGGGGAGGATGGAGAAGGGTCTCCTGGTGCTGGAGGATGCTCGCGCTGCACCGGAGCTGGGCTGATGGAGCATCCCGCAGGGAGTCCCGGCCACCCCCATGAACACAAGGCCGTGCATCTCCCCTTGATAACAACACCCCGTGGGTCCCACCTCCGCTACACGCTGATGCTCTGCAGGGAGGGGACATCTTTGGAGCGGCTCGTAATTGCAATGGGATGCAAAGCCCGACGTGGCAACTTTGAGGGGGAAGAAGTGTTGCACCCCAGCAGGAGAGCAGGGGAGAGTCCCCCAACAAGCCCTGGTCACAGAGAGGAGCCGGTGGGCTCAGGGAGCTCAGGGAAGGCGGTGGGGTGAGGGAAGGAGGAAGGGGGAAGGGAAGGGTTCGGCAGGCCCGGCGGGGAGAGCTTCATTCCTGCCGGCCTGACGAGCAAGCCGGGACTTGAGAAGGGAGAAAGCAGGGCGGTTTGCCCAACTGGTTTGCTGGGAAGGCGGCTGCAGGGCTGGCCCACAGCGTTGCCAAACTTCCCCCACAAGAATCGGGATTATTTGGAAGGGGAGTGAAATTCCCTTTCTCCCAAATCCGGCTGGGGATTTTTTGGCTTTTCGAAGAGATGTTTTCCATCCTAAGGAGGTTGTGATGAGCTTGTCTTTCCCCATCCAGCTCTACCGTTTGGCAAGTGGAAAAGGAGCGGAGATGCAAGAGGAGAGGGCGAGGAGAGACCAGGGCCAACAAAGGACCTGCCAACCTCTGAGTATGCTCCAAGGACCAAACTCCAACCTCCAGGCTCCAAAGAGAAACAAGGAAAAGCAGGAACCAAAGCTGCAGAAATGCTGCTGTGGAGTGGCATCAGAGGAATGAGATGCTCCTGGATGGGAATTGGACTTAGAGGATGGCCATGGGGCCCCAACAAGATCCTCAGCCTTGTCCTTGACCCTCTGTGACCACGGGAGGGACAGTAACTTCCCCAGTAGCCCACAGGCCAGACAAGCCATCTCCCTTTCATCTGTGAGAGAGCTGCTGCCCCAGGACAGGGTGTCTCACTCCAAGCCACCGGGGTGATGGTGGTGGCTTTCGGAGCAGAGCCCGCTGGCCCTTTTCCATCTCGCCGGGGCTGCGGATGTAGAGCCCGCAGAAGATGTCGCATCCAGGCGCCAGCCCGGCCAGCAGCTTGGCAGACAGCTCCTGTCACCCTGTCTTAGGGTAGTGGGGACAGGGGGACGCAAGGATTGTGGACACGAGGATGTAGGAACGTGGCGATGCAGAGACCAAGGACACAGGGATTCAGGGATACAAGGACTGAGGACACAGGGATGCAGGAACACGGGGATGCAGGAACACGGGGATGCAGGGTCACAGGGATGCAGAGATGAAGGACAAAGGGATGCAGGGTCAGAGGGGTGCAGAGATAGATCAAGGACACAGGGAAGTAGGGATGCAAGGACACAGAGATGCAGAGATCAAGCACAGAGGGATGCGGGGACACAGGGGTCAGGGATGCAGGGATGCTGGGACACAAGGATCAAGGACACAGAGATCACAGACAGAGGGATGGGAGCAGGAGCAGGAGGTTTCGTTCCCACATGGTATTTCAGCTGAAACAACAAAAGAGTCACTGACAACTGCACCACGGTGACAAGGACACGTCCTGGCCTGAGCAGGAACCACGTGGGATAAAGGACTGTGGGTCCCAGCGACGCTGATGGTGAAACCCAGTGAGACAGTGCGGAAAGGGCAGAGGGAAATGCCTGTGACGACAGGGCGATAAAGCGGGTGATAACGCACACCCACGCCAGCCTTCCTTGCACCAAGGCGTGGAGCTCCATCAGGCTGTTGCTCTGGCTGGAAAGCAACCCTACCAAAACAAAGGAACCCGGGCACTGCTGCCGCATCCTCGGGGGTGTAGCAGGAGGAGCTGCGACCTCCTGCCCCAACCTGCCAGGCTCAGGCATCTTCTGCCCATGGCCCGACTCCTGCATTTACAGATGGGTTCTGAGGTTTTCCTTTCCCTTCCCAGTTTTTTTGCAGCTCTTCTCTGTCACCTCGCTATACAGTGCTGTATTCCCCCATTTTCTGGCTCCCGGAGACTGTGGAAGCCCTGGGGATGGGGGTCCACAGGGCAATGGGCAGGAAGGAGGATGGCCAAGTGGTGGGCAAAGCTCTCAAGAAAAGCCCATTCCCTGAATCCCTGGACCCGGAAAGCTGCCTGCAAACAGGCAGACCTGCCGGGAGGCCGCTCTGCATCCGGATTCGGGTAAATAAAGCATGGGGTGTGAGAGCTGCGGTATGCCAGGAATGTTGCAAGCCTTCCCGGGCGGCTGCCTGCAGCTGTGGGGCAGCAGGAGCTGGGGGAGGCAGGGCAGGTACGGCCCCTGGCTGGGGGCCACCAGGACCCCCTGGCATATTCCCAGCAGCAGCAGCAGCTCCCCAGGAGCTTCCCACCCGGTCCTCCCCCATCACTGGTCCCGTTTTGGGGGTGGGGGGCAGAAGGGTCCCCTCCAGACATGCCCTGTGCACTGTACAGGGGGAGCTTGTTTCCCTGCTTGCCAAACCCAGGAGGAGCCACGGGTGGAAGGAGGAGCCCAGCTCCGAGCTTCCCATTGCTCTGAGTATCTCTCTCCAACCTGCTCTTGCAGGGATGGTGACCTGTCCCATGGCCACAGGAAGCCACAAATTTTCAGCCACGCTCCTTCCAGGTTCCTGGATGGGAAGGGTAGAGCTGAGCTGGCGTTCGGCATCGCAGTCCCACAGCGACCGGTGATCCTCAACAGAGTCCTAAGCCACCTACCAGGGATGAGTTGGCAGGAAAGCTAGTTTCTTATGCCATTGTTCTGCATAATCCGAGCTGAACCCCATCGCAGAGATTTGCACAAGGTCCCCTGGTCCCCAGGGATGGCAGAATTTAAAAAAAATAATGGGCTGCCAAGAAATGCCAAGCGATGCACAAAAGGGAAAGCTCCAGCCCAGCCGGTGATGGCTCCGGCCAGGCTGCCAGCACCCAAGCAGCCAAAGCAGAGTCCTCGGGGATGCTCCCTGGGAAGCATTAATGCGACAGCTATTAAAAATAAAAGGCAAATGACAGCTGCAAACAAAAAGCTCACGGAGGAAGGGCTGGGGAGCAGCATGGCGTGGTTGTGGGAGACTTAAGGGAGCCCCAGCTTGAACACCAGGAGAACTTCCGGTCTTCCAGAAGACCAAGGAGCCAGGCAGGGTGGGAAGGGCTTGGAGGTGGCTGACAAAGCCAGGGGAGAGGTTGGGGACCAGGTCCAGCTGTGCTTGAAGACGTGGCCATCAAGGACTCTGCATGGCAGGGGCTTAGGAGGGCAGGACCAGGTCTTGTGAGGAAGAGGAGGAAGATCCCATCAGGACAGAGTCACTGGAGCCCTACACACAAGAAAGAAACTACTTCAACATTTCTCAGCAACTCCATCCTTTTCCCCCAACGAGGCGGGGGAAATAGGACCTCAATGGGATTTGGGGTTGATGATCTTGAGCGGTTTTTCCTCCTCTCCCAGACAGCTGCATCCCAACTCGCCGCCCTGGGAAGCTGTGAAGGGCAGAGATTCAGCCAGGAGGTCACCAGCCCCAGACCCCTTCCCCCCACCGGCGCCTCCATCTCTCCCCATCACATGGGAAAAAAGAGTATCTGTGGGTCAATATTTGGGGTTTTTTTATTAAAATATTGTTATACCAAGTGGAATGCTACAGCAATCTCGGTATAGGGCGGCATAACGAAACAGCCAGGTTTACGTTTAAATACTTAAGATAACTTAAAACACACAAACAAGAACTCGTTGTCTTTGGCAGGGAAAAAAAAACAAAGTTCACAGCACGAAAAAAACAATACTTAAAAAGAAATACCAATATTAATATAAAATATATTAAGTTGTGGGGTGTGTTTTTTTTTTCCTCTTTCATAATTTTTTGTTTGTTTGTTTTCCACTTTGTAAACAATGCACGAGAACCGAACGCATTTTTTACGTGTCTGGGAGAGAAAAATAAAAAATGCAGTTGTCCAGCAAATGCATATGTTTGAAGAAGAAAGAAAAGGGAAAAAAAATATATATATTTACACAAAGGGCAAGGACGGGAAGCATCCGAGCTCAGAGGAGCGAGACGTCGGAGCTGGCTACAGGCAGAAGCCAGCTGCTGGTAGCCGGGGGATGTGGCGGCGGGATGAAGCCAGGAGAAGGGTGGCGCGTCCCACCGCCTCCATCAGCCGTCCTCAGTTCACTCCGAGCGTTTCACCTCCGGTTTCAAGGGGATTTCTCCTCCACCTTTCATTCCCTCCATTGGCATTTTCTCTTTTGCTTCGCCACCACCCCATCCCGAACCCTCGCCCGCCCATGATGAAAACCCCGAGGCGGGATGCAGGTGATGGATGCAGTGATGGATGGAGGTTTGGGGCTCCCGGCGCTTGGCTTGGCCACATGCATCCAGGCGGACAACGGGAGCCACAGAGGATCCCTCCCTGCTCTGCCCTCTCGCAAAGACATCGGCTCGTGTACAGTTTGGCAAACAGGGAGGGATTTTCCAGTCGAAGGCCAAGCAGCCGGGTGGGTGCGGATGGCCAAGAACCAGAGCCAGATGGAGCTGGGATGGGGATGGAGCCAAGGAGGGAGAGGGTGGGAAGAAACTCCCCCCGCCTCGGGAAGGAGAAGAGGCGGAAACGATAAATACGTTTGCTCCTGTCGTACAAAACCCGGGTGTATCTACAGGGGGGTGGCGAGGCCCCGCTGCCACCACAGCGTCCCCAGGCTCCAGCGCGCCCCGCGCAGCTGGGGACCCATGTGGGTGCTGAGCGGGGACGGTGGCCCTCCCACACAGCGGGGCCACCCGCCGAGACCGGCCGCGGGGCCACCGCTGAGCTCCAGGCTCGGTCCTCCTTCCCGCGGGCTCCTCCGTCCCGGGTGGGTGTAGGCAGGGCGAGCAGAGGGGCTGGTGGGCAACCCCCGGGCGGCCTTAAATCAGGATCTCCACCATGTCGGCCAGGTCCGGGGCTCGGGCAGTGGCTGAGCTCTCTGCAGAGAAAGAAGGCGAGAGCTGGAGGAGAGGCGAAGAGCACAGGCACGGCACCCGCCCCACTGAAGGCTCAGCGGGGAGCACACCGCGGGTCCAGCCTCCCCTCAAGGCGTTCAAGAAAAAAAGCTTGGCACTTTAAAAATAAAATCAACGAGCGATTGCAGGGATTGAAACCCATCAGACTCCATTGTGGTCCTTAAAATGCCTTAAAAAATCACCGATGCCAAGCCCCCAGGCTGGAGCATCCCTGGCTCTCCCTGGTGTCGGAGCATCCCCAGCTCTCCCCAGTGCCGGAGCATCCCCGGCTCTCCCCAGTGCCGGAGCATCCCCGGCTCTCCCCCGGGCTGGAACATCCTCGGCTCTCCCCTGGGCTGGAGCATCCCTGGCTCTGGCCCGGGCTGGAGCGTCCCTGGCTCTCCCCAGTGCCATCCCAGAGGACTCACCCAGTGAACCGGCCGGGCGCTCGGTGCCCTCACCCTGGCTGCTCTCGGCCGCCCCGTCAGTCTGCGTGCTGCCGTCCTTGCTGCCGTGCTTGGAGTGGGAGGGCAGGGGGAGGGCAGCGGGCGCTGCTGCCCCTTCAGCACTGGCTTTGCCTGCTGGAGGAGATGCCATTAGGGATCCCGACGGCTCACCAGAGAAAACCTCCCTCCCCAAGCTCTCTACTTCCAGAACCAATGGAATGCAGGGAGCAGGCAGGCGCCTCCATGTACCTGTGCTGCCCCGGGAGTTGCCCTCAGCCAGCCGGTCGCTCTGGCCACCCCCCGTCCAGCTCGGGGCGGCGGAGGCGACGAAGACGGAGGGCACGGACTTGGCCGGCCGCAGGGAGCCTTGGAGGGTTTTGCTGGGGTCCCTGCGCGAGCGCTGCTGCAGGACCTTGATGACGGCATCCTTCTCCAGGATTTGGGCATGAAGGGCTTTTAACCTGGAGAGGAGAAGAGGCAGGAGCTGGGAGAGGAGCCGGAGGCAGGGGAGGAGAATGTGGGCACTGCCTGGCCAGACCACGGCGCAAGCCTGTTGGCGAGGTGGCCCTACCTGTTCTCCATCTCCTGGTGCTTGTGGCTGGCCAGGAGGAGGTCCTCGTTGAAGCTGCTGTTGGGGGAGTGCCGCGGGGAATGGCTGATGAGGGTGGTGTCCCGCTGGGCTGCTGCGGTGGCGGCGGCATCCATGGCGAACTGCCGCATGGTGCACTCCTCCAGGTACTTCTGCTCCCACTTGGTCATGTCCGCCTCCAGGGCCAGGATCTTCTCCTCCTTCTCCCTCAGCTGCTCGGAGAGCGTGTGGGCGCTCAGCTCCGGCGTCCCCCCGCCCACGGCGCCCGCTTGCCTCTGCAGCGGCAAAAAAACAACCCCAAAAAGAGAGGATGAGGAGGTGCCGGAGGGACGCAGCACCCAGTGCGGCTGGCCGGCACCCACCACCGTCATCCCACCTGCTGAGCCCGCAGCATCTTCAGCTCCTGCTCCAGGCGGGTGCGGAGCCGCAGCTCCAGCTGCTCCCGCTTCTCGCAGGCAGCCTGGAGCTGGCCCAGGGCTGCCTGCAGCCGCTCCACCTTCTCCACGTAGGCTCGCTTCTTCCGCAGCTCGGCCTCCGCCTTGGCCGCCCGCGCCTGGGCGCTGCCCAGCGCCTGCTCCAGCAGCTCTGCCCGCCGCCGCTGGTCCTCATTGGCGCTGCGCAGCAGGGACACCTCCCGCTCCAGCTTCTCCTTCTCCTGCTGGTGCTCGTAGCCTGCAAGACAGACCCCAGCGCTCAGCCCGGGGGGGCTTGGCCGCCCTAAGGCTGGTCAACAAAACCCCGGGGGGGGGGGGGGCATGTCTTTTCACCCCGAAGCCTGGCCGTGCCATCCCTCCCCCAGCACACAAGGGCCATGGGCATCCCAGCCACATGGGCAAAAGACCAAAAGCCACCATTTGCCACATTCCAGCCCCAAATTTTGGCCCGGGGAGGGTGCGAATCCAGCCACCTTAGGGAAGGGGATGCGGTTCCTCCCATGCAACACCAACACGGTGTCTCTCTGCTAAAATAATGGATTTAGGTGTATTTTCCCCCCCAACCAAAATGCTGGGAGCGTTGGAGGGAGGAGGGAGAAGGGCCGGGCTGGCGCAGGGCGGGAGTGCGGGCTCAGTGCTGGAAGAGCCGGCGCGGCGGCAGGAATGTGGGGAATGCGGGTCACGCCGCCGGCCGGCCGGGATTAATGGCTGGAGTCCAGCGCCAAGAGCAGCTCCGTCCTCCCCGGGGAAGGGCCAGAGCTGCCGCTCGCCACCCGCCACCGCCTCCTCCAGCCGAAGGGGAGCGCCCCGAGCCCCGCCGTCCCACTCACAGACACCGCGGGGACCCAGGCGAGGACAGGCACCCCCCGGGGACTTACTCTGCGCCAGGAGTTTGGCCACGCTGCCCTGGTTGCTCTCCTGGCTTTCCTGGGTCTTGCTGGCCAGCTGCTTGTTCGCTGATTCCAACCGCTCTGGACCAAAGGCAATTAAACCCAATTTTGATATAAATACAAGATTTCAGCCAGAGGAAGCCTGGCTCCTGGCAGAAACACAGCGGGGAAAAGCTGTGGGACAGAGACCACCCATGGGGATGGGGACGCGGAGGTTCCCTCACCTTTCAGGTCCCGGTTGAAGTCCTGGAGCCGTCGCATCTCGCCGTCTCTCTTGTTCCTCATGGCTTTCTCCAAGGCTTCCCGCTTGGAAGACGCCTTGACGAGGTTTTCGTAATCCTCTGAGATGCGCTGGATCTCGCTCTCCAGCTGGGGTGGAGGAAGGGACAGGCCGGGGTTAGATATTCGTGGAATGAGGAAAGGAGAGGGAGATGTTGGCCAAAGCTCACAGGTCGCTCAGCCCAACCCGAGCTGCCAGAGGAGCTCAGCGCACCCGTGGGACCCCCCTGGCCTGACCCCCAGCGCACGTCTTGGGGGGGAAAACTAATTTTTTCTGCCTTTCTTCTTGCAGAAGAGTCCCTCCGCAGGTTTTGGCTCTGCCGTAGCCCGGCCGGCAGGGAACAGCCGCCCCTTGTACGCGGCCGCACAAAGGGCTTTCTGTGGCGGCCGGGGATGGGGGGGACAGGCGGAGGGAGGGGGTCACCGGAGAATGGGCTCCTTCTCCCCCGTCCTGGCTGCCGCACCGCCAAAACGCAGCTGCTCGGAGGGGAGCAAGCCACCAGAGGGAGGGGGGAGTAGGGATTAAAACGCTAAAGGGGGGGAATTTTCACAGCAGCTGGTTGAGCATCCCCCCCGGGTGGGGTGAGGGGGGGACACACACGATGCCAACGGGGGGGCTGCCGCCATCCGCTCACCTTCTGGATGCGGCTGGCCTTCTCGGCGCAGCTCTCCAGCTCCCGCCGCAGCTTCTCGCTCTCCCGCTGCAGCCTCTCGTTCTCCCGCAGGACGGCGTCTGCCCGGGCCAGCCGGCTGCCGGCCGAGACCGCCTGGGCGCTCACCAGGGCCTCCACGCTGGCCGGACCCAGGCTGCCCGGGCACAGGGTGCCCGGCGGCGGCAGGAACGCGGCAGGGATGTTGGTGGGCAGCACCCTGAGGGGAGGGAGGAGAAGGGATACTCGAGGGGCTTGGCAGTGCCGGGGAGCCGACGACACCAGCATCCCCGCTCCAAACCCAGGGGACAAGTGGGCACCGGTGCCTGCAGGTCACCCCAAAGGAGGAGGGAGGCTCCGGGAAGAGCCTATCCTGCTTTTCAGAGCTGGGAAAAGTGCCCTCAAACACAAGATAAACCCTGTCTTGCTGGGATGCCTTGACCTGACAACTCCAGGAACGCGGCTGGTGGGTCAGGACGGGCTCCCAGCCCACCCCGTTGCTGGGGGTGCTGCAGACAGACAACAGCTCGGCAAAGGATGGCCCTCGACAGCCGGCAGCGCTGCCCCTTTTCCTTGTTTTCTGGGCAAAGCGAGGGCTCCTGGGCACAGCTCCTCGCCACCAAACTATTAATACATCCTCAGCGTATTCGGACGAGCAGGGCCAGCCCGGCCGCCCCTCATGCCACCGCTCCAAGTTCCTCGACATCCCGCGGCCGCCTCGAATACCCCGAGCGGGGCGGCCATGCACGGCCCGGCCCCGCTCCCTGCGGGCTGCCCGCCAAGGGCCTGCATTCCTGCGGGATGATATAGGAGCGAGGAAGAATAAATACATCTTCCTCGCGGCTCCCCTTCCCCTCTTTGTTCCCTGGAAGGAGAAGGTTTTCCTGCCGGAGATGCTATCGCTCTCCGCCTGGATAGGTCAGCAGGGCTGGGAGCAGCGCGTGTCCTCCCATGGAGGCTGCAATTCCCTTCTTCCCATTGTTTTCCACACTGGGAGAAGTTGTTCCCAGCCCTCCAGGCAATGCCTGGTGCTCCGGGCTCCTCTCCGTGGCTCTCTCAGAGGCAACCTGGGGCTTTGCCGGAGGTGTCAAGCTGCCAAAGCGAAGGGCAGAGCCGCCTGGCGCTGCTCATGGCCTCCAGCCCGGCCTCAGCTCGGCAGCAATCCCGCGGCACCGGGACCAAACCCGGGTGGGTTTCCACAGAGTGGGGAGCACGTTTGCCTTCCACCCTGCCCCATGCCTGTTCTAAATTTAGCCATTTCCTGAGCTGGTTCCAGCTCCTAAATTAACCCCAAATTCCTCCCAGTGCATGGGGAGGGGGCAGGGTCTGCAGAGGCAGTGAGATTTTCATCACCAGTTGGAAAAACTCAACTGTGCTGGGGGAAACTGGGGAGAGAAGGGGACCAGAGGGGTCCCTGCAGACCTCTGTGGGCTGAGCCAGATCCAGCCCCACATGGACGAGGGTTTTGGCAACAGCTGCCCCACACGCCCCACTACCCTCTGCATCCCACATCTTTCCAGCATCCATCCGGGCCGCTCCTGGGGCATCACGGTGGGGAGAGACCCGGTGGGCACCCCAAAAATGAGGCCCTGGGGGGTTACCTGATTTCGGGATGCTGAAATCCAGGACCTTCCCGGGAGCAGGGTCGGGGTTCAGCCAGGTAAGCGTCCTGGGATGGGATGATGTAGGGATACTCCGGGGGGGGTCCCCGCGGCTCCAGCCCCTCAGGGTGCTGCACTCGGAGGGCAGCGAGCTGGTGGTGGCGGGAGAGCTGGGGGTAGCTGTGGGAGGCACTGATGGGGCTCTGCGCTTTGGCCCCGTTCCTCTCCAGCGACATCCGCATCAGCCGCTCGCTCAGCGACCGCACGTGGCCGTGCTTCAGGTCCTTCAGCCCCTCGTCGGGACGTCGGGCGCCGCTCTCAGCCCCGCGCGGACTGTTTTCACCCCGAATCCCCGGGCTGGCCACTGTGGGCTGCTGCCCACCCCTCTGCGAGGCGAAGTACTGAGAATGCGCCTTGGCCTCCTCGTAGCTGGGGAGCTCTTCACCCTTGTGCTGGGGCTGGCAGAGCCGATAGACGCTGTTCTCCAAGTAGACGTGGTCGGAGTGATGCTCCTGGCCCTGGGGCTCCTGCCGCGTGGATTGCTGCACCATTTGGCTCTCCTCCGGGCTGAGGCTCTCCAGGGAGGAGCGGGGGCTACCAGCCCCTCCGCCGCCGCGCAGGGCCTGCTGCTGGATGGCCAGCAGCGTGCGGTTCTCCGTGAGGTTCCCATAGCGCAGCTGCTCCTGGATCAGGCGGTGCAGGACCGTCCCGTTCGAGTCTTCCGCTGTCCTCATCTCCGCCCGCGCCGTCGGCAAAGCCACGTTTCCACCCGAGAAGGGCGTCCCCAAGGACCTTAGCAGCAACCGGCCACGCTGAGGCACCTATGCGGGGAAAGAGGGGATAATTGGGAACCGGCCCGGGCAGGACGCAGAGCGGACCCTGATTGGCAAGGGTTTGTTTTCCAGGAATCCGGCTCGGTGTGTCGGCAGGCCAGCCGGGACGTGCCAGCCGGGTGGGAGCCCGTGGCGGCGGCAGTGGGAGCGCAGACGCAGCCTCCCCGCTGCCCTGGCTGAGCACCAGCGCTCTCATCGCACCCACGGCCGGGGCTGGCTCCGCAGGCCCGGGGCTGGGGGGACCGGGGCTGAGCTCGGGGGTCGGGGTTGGCTCCCAGGGCCCCGGGGATGTGCCTGGGGATCCGGGCTGCCCCCGGGGACGGGGGCCGAGGTGGCTCCGGGAAGACCGGGCACGGAGCCACCGTGAGGCGGGCAGGACCCCCCCCCCGCCGCCGCCCCCGCATGCCGGTCGAGCCGAACCGTCCCCGCACGGAGGTCCCGGTGGCAGCGGGGTCGCGGTGTCCCCTCCGGGGCGGTCACTTACCGGGGCATGGCGGAGCGGGGCGGCGGCGGTCCTGCCCGGGGAGCGCAGCGGCGGCTCTGGGCGTCCCGCCGGCAGCGGGGGCCGGCCCGGGCGCTGCTATGCCCGGAATGCGGGGGCCGGACCCGCCCGCCCCGCTCCGCACCGCCCCTCCCCGGCCCGTCGGGCCGGCTGCCGGCAGGGGGAGCGCCGACACGGACACCGGCACCGACACCGACCCCGACACGGGGGTCGTGGGGCAGCCGCAGCTGGCCCTGGCTGACAGCTTTGCCCCCCACCGCCACCTTGGGAAGGAAGGGAGCGGGATGCGCATCCCCAATCCTCGCTCCCACCTCCCCCATAAATCACCCCAAAACTCGCCCAGGCCTTTTGCCGATCACACCAGAGCCCACTGGCACCGTGAGCCCCGACGGCGTCGCTGGCAGACCCAGGGGTGCACAGAGATGCTCGGGATGCAGGGATGCTCGGGGTGCACAGGAATGCTTGGGGTACACAGGGATGCTCAGGGTGCAGGGATGCTCGGGGCGCACAGGGATGCTCAGGGCGCTCGGCCAGCCTGGGGCCCGCAGCGTGTGCCCGGGGTGGCCCAGGGGCCACACGTGTGCCACGGGGGCTCGCAGGCGCGCACAAGGCCTGGGGGGCAGATGCAGGAACACGCTGGGGGCTGGAGCGCGCCGTATGCGTGCGGGGATCTTGCAGCTGCCGGGATCGGGGGGGCGGGGGCGGGATGGCGAGCTCTGCCCGCCAGCTGTCCGGCAGCATAAATCTTGCTGTTTAGTCGCGGCTCGGAGAGACGGGCCATTGTCTGCAGGACCAACCCAGCCCCACAGAAACCTGCCGGCCCCATCTGCTCTGCCCTCACGCCCCCCCTTCCCTGTATCCCCCCTCCTCACACCCCCCTGGCTGGGGGATGCCGGCTCATCCCCACCAGCTCTGGGAAAGGCGCTGGGCTCGGCACCTTTGGGTGCCTCTCTCCCGGCCTCAGTTTCCCTTTTCGAGTAGATGCCATGGGACCACGGGGGTGGCTTGTCCACCCCCACACTGGGGGACACGAGAGGATGGAGGGAGCCATCAGGGACCAAATTCCTTTTCTCCTTTCAACACCAAGGAGCCTCAGCTCATCTTTGGGGGGATGTGGAGAACCCCCAAACCTAAAGGGGAGAAACACAAGCCCTGGCTCATCCCGTCCCTGCCGGTGCGGAGCCCAAAGCCGGGGCTGCCTGCAGGGCCCCGAGACGGCAGATGGCCGGAGGGGAGGTGGCGGCGGAGAGGCAGGTGCAGGGGAAAATTGCTAATTAGCCACGGGACATTAAGCTCCCATTCTTGTGAGAGGGAACTCGGCATCTTCTGACCAGCGCAGACCCGGGAGGCAGGTCTGGGGAGGGGGAACACGGTCGTCTCCAGCCTCGTCTCCTTGTTTTGCTGCTTCTGCTGGTGTGAAATCCATCCTGTCCCACCCTGGTATCACCCCCAGATCACCCCAAACACCCCAAAAACCATGGGATGCGATCGCAGGCACTGCAGCTGCAGGTCTCTCCCTCTGGGTTTTCTTCCAAAAACTGGGACAAAAGGGTAAATCCCCAACACTGAGCAGGTAACAGACTCCCAGGCAGGGCAGCATGCAGAGAAGGTGCATGGAGAGGAGGAGTTGGGACTTGGAGGAAGAAGAGCGCCACATTACATGCCCAGAGATGAAGGAGGCGGCTCTGGCACAGTCAGTCTGGATCCGGGCTCAACAAAGCCTTGCAGCAGCCCCAGCCTGGCAGGTCCTGAGCCGGTCCTGGGCACCCGGCAGCTCATCAGACACTAATGGGTCTCAAGAAACAAGTTTTTCAGCCCAGTTTTACCAGTGACAAGTCAAATCTGCCCAGTTGGAGTTTCAGAGGTGGGAATTGGCCCTGTGGGTGTGGGGAATACCTCAAAACCCTTCGCGAGGAGGAGAGGAGCGCATGGCTCTTGTCCCTGTGTCCCCAAGCACGTGCTGAGCCTGGAAACACCAGCCCAGGTCCATCACCGGATGGATGGATGGATGGATGGATGGATGGATGGATGGATGGATGGATGGGTGGGTGGGTGGAGGAAGGGAAGGATGGGTGGAGGGACGGAGGGAGGGATAGATGGATGGATGGAGGGATGGAGGGATGGATGTGTGGATAGATGGATGGGTGGGTGGAGGGATGGACGGACGCACCACTCCAAGATACCAAGCCGGCAGCAGCCGCTCCAGGATGGTCCCAGCTGTGGCCCTGCTCATTCCCAAGGGGATGGTGTGACACACCCCGAGCCCCGAGGGAGCCAGCCCAGTTCCCCCAGCAGCCGGACTGCCTCTCCCGGCTCATCCATCGGCCTTATCATCCCTGCATCATCTTGCTTCCCTTCCTATCTTAACACTGCTCTATTTTTGGCAGCAGGAAACCCCTCCTGGGCTGATAACACCCCTTTGGAAAGTGATCTGAAGAATTTCCTCTTTTTCTTTCTAATGCTGGAGGTAAGGAAAGCCTCCACCTTTTCGTTTTCCCCTGGAGAAGGTTAAATAGCAGCCGGCAGCCCTGGGGGCAGTGCAGTGGGCTCCCCACATGGACCCCCTGCCCAGGTGGGAGGGTGCGGGTGGGAAGCCCAGCTGGGGCCATGCCGTGGGGCAGACACTTGCTGCTCCGGCCCGATCCCCGGGAGCAGCGGGCGAGCGCAGGTGCCGGCGTCCCAGGCTCCCTGGGTGACACACGGCTCCGCAATGCCAAACCCTCCCGCTGACCTCACCACCAAGCCTTATCGGCAAGGCGTTGGAGCAAGACGAATGAGCCAAGAAAATACTCGTGGGATGAGATCATCTCAGCTCTCTTTGCGGCTCCCAAAATGCCTGGGCCTTGCCGAGCCCAGATAACCGGGGTGTTACAGGCAGTTGGAGGTGCCTACAATGGAGAGGTTTGCAGCCGGCTTTCGGCTGGGCTCAGAGCATCTCCTGGGGTGATGGTCACAGTGGTGAGAGCGTCCTCCAGCCACCGAGCCCCAACACAGGGGTGTGGGATGCTGAATTCCCCAAACTGCTCCCTGTAAAGCTCCCTCCAGGTACCTGCTTCTGTCCAAGATCCCAATTCAAAGTAGAACCAGGTGGAAAAGAGAGGTGGAGTTTCAAGGAACCACACAAAGCACCTTTCCTGGGTTGTTTCCCGGTGCCAGGAACTGCGTGGGGATCCCTCGCTCCTCTTCTTGCTGCTTCGTGAGCTGGTGACTGATACGGCTCTTCCTCAGTGGAGGAAGGAGAGGAAAGATCCCTCCCTGCCCAGGGAGAAAGCTTGGTGGGGGCTCAGCTGGAGCAATGGGGGGACCATGGCCAGTCCTGTTAGAAAGAGGCTGATGGGGACGTCCCCACGGGCAGCTGTCCCCCGAGACATGGCTCCAGGGCTGCTCCTACCTGCGCCATCGCTCCAGAAAAGAGCACGTTGCTTCCACACCTCGGGGCCGCAGCCCTGAGACTGCCCCTTGTCTGGGGGGATGCTGGGTCTGGCCCCAGGCGAGGGTCGCACAAGGTTAGGGTGCTCCTGCTCCCCCCCCACTCCTCGGCCTGGGTGCTCTCCTCTTCTCCCAGGTCCGGGCAGGACCGTCTGCCACGCAGCTGGGACATCCCGAAACCAGCTCCTGGGTGACCCGGGGGACGTCCCCACTCCCCAGTGAGGGTACTTTCCCGCAGTTCTCCATCAGTCAGACAACCAGGGAGGTGATGCCACGGTGTGTTCACAAAGCCCCTTCTCATGAATTCAAGGAGGGGAAAAGCGTGGCTGGAAACCCCCCGGCTGCTGCTCATCCACGGGATAACAAAGATTTGTGAGTGTGACACCAGCAGGGACGTGCTCCTGGGGGTGCACACTGCTGTCTTCTGCAGTGTCGCAGCTTCGCCCTCCTGGCCATCCCTGCTGCTGCCTCCGGCTCTGGCGGCCGCTGTGCGGCACCAAAACCCATTTCCAGTGGCAGGGACAGCCCCAAGCCTTGCCCGACCTTTGGGAAGCTGCCACCACAGGAGCCCGGCAAGGAGGTGGCGAGGCTGGACGCCTGGGCAGCCTCCAGCCAGCACAGCCCAAACCCTGATGTAAGGGACAAGGTAGGAAACGTGCGGAACAATGTGCAAACTTGTGACAAAGCCACATGGCCATCAGAAAGAGGGCCGGGACCCTTCTCCTCCTTCTCTCCTCTGCGTTTCAACCCCCCTGAGTCATTTCCATTCCTGGATGTTAAATTGTCCTGTTCTGCTTTCCTTTATTTCCCCATTTCCTGAAAAGGGCCTCGTTGTTCCTGACCTGCCGGCGCCGGCGCGGTGGGACCCAGAGCTTCGGTTCCAGTCGCCAGCATCTGCCAAGGAGATGCCAGCGGGAGCAAAGGTGGAGCGCGGCCGCTCGCCCCCGCCCAGCAAGATGCCGGGGGCCAGCAGCCCCAGGGGACATCGCTCGGCATTTCCATAGCAAAGCCCTTCGCAGTCGTTTGGCCGCCTTCTCACGTTTGAGGCATTTTCACTCTTTCTTGAGAAATGTGAAGCGCCGGGTGTGATTTCCTGCCAGCAGAGGGGCTGGTAGGGATGTCCCCACGGCTCCAGCATCAGCAGGAGAGCCGGCAGCTCCGTCCCCTGCCCCGGCGCCAGGTAGGAGCACGGGGTGACACAGTGCCACCTGGGAAAGCGCTGCAGGCAGCATCCCCGTGCTGGCCACATTTGCACGCTTGTCTCTGTTCCGGAGCACTCCCAGGTTGATGTGGTCTCCTTGTCAGTACCCCCTCCCCACGGCCAAGCAGGGGATCAGTACCCTAATTTGGAGCCACCACCTGGAAAAGGAGGGGGGCAGCACCCAGCGGGGCAGAGGGAGAGCGGCCACCCCACTCCCCATCGCTCTTCCATGATGAAAATGAACGCCCACCTCTGGGTCCCTGAGGAAGCTTCCCATCTTCCCGGCTGTGAGGATTCCCTGCCAGGGACACAGCCAGGGCAAAATCAGCTCAGTGTTGGCGTTCCCAAATGCAGAAGAAGTGAGAACCTATCCATCCTGGAAGAGCAGCCCTGGCCAAGTTGTGCTGGGTAAGGGGAGGAAGAAAAACGTGTTGTTCACTCTTGTGCCTACTGATGATGCTTTATGAAGCAGGCTGCCAAATAGCTGTCCCCAACACATGGGCAGGGTAAGCGAAATAAGAAGTGGGCAGGGGAGCTGTGGGCAGGGGTTGTTCTTCAGCAGGAATGCAGCAGGATTCCAAATGCAGCAGGAACTTGTTGCCTTCTTGCTGCTTTTCCTGCCTGCCCTGGCAGAGATCTGATGGTCTGTCTGGAGGGAGTTAGGCCACTCTGTGGAAAGAATTTGGGTCCCTCACAGGGCGTCCAGGAACCCAAGTCCTACCCCGTGCTGTGCAGCTTTACTGGGGGGTGCTCCCACCTCAAGGCGTTACCCGCAGCAGGAAAGCAAAGGGACAACAAGGGCAGATGCGTGGGATGGTGCCAGCCTGGGAGCAGACCCTCATTTCTGGTACCATGTCGCGGGTTTGGGGTGTACCCTCCAGGGCAGCCAAGGTGGGCACTGAGCTCCTGGTGTGAGCGTGGTGTTCCCATCCTGCTGGAAAAGGGCTCCACCACAGAGCGGGGCATTGAATTAGGCACTTCCCTGGCAGCGGCTCATCCCGTGGCTCCGGCAGAACCTGCACTCAGGGGTAAAGGAGGGAGGGAAGGGAGTGGAGGATCCCAGGATCACAGGATCACAAAACAGCCCAGCTTGGAAGGGACCTGGAAAGATCATCTGGTCCAATCTTTCATGGGAAAGGGAGCCCTGCTGGGATGATCTAGGACCCTGTCCAGTCTCATCTTAAAAACCTCCAATGATGGGGACTCCACCACGTCCCAGGGGAGGCTGTTCCAGTGAATGACTGTTCTCACTATAAAAAAATTCTTTCTTATGTTGAGATGAAACCTGTCACAGCGGAACTTGTACCTCTCGCCCCTTGTCTTCTCCTTGTGGCTCCTTGTGAAGAAAGAGCCTCTGTCCTCTTTGCAGACACCCCTTAACTATCGGAAGTGATGAGGTCGCCCCTGAGCCTTCTCTTCTCCAGGGAGAAAAGATCTTCAGCCATTCCTCATAGGGCAGGTTCTCCGCTCCTTTGGTCATCTTCATGTCTCTCCTTTGGATTGTCTGCATCTTCCTTGAGTTGTGGAGACCAGAACTGGACACAGCACCCCAGATGTGGCCTGACACGCGCTGAGTAGAGTGGGATGATCACATCTCTGCCTCTGCTTGTAACGGCCCTATGGACCTAGCCCAGGATCTAAATTGCCTTCATCGCTGCAGCGGCTCCCAGCTGCCTCCTCTTCAGCCTGTTGTCCACCACGACCCCCAGGTCCCTTTTGGCAAGGTTGCTCCCCAGCCACACACGTCCCAACCTGTGGCTCTTGGATTATGCCATCCCAGGTGGAGGACCTTGCGCTTGGCTTCATTAAACTTCATTCAGTCCTTGCTAGCCCCATTCAGTTCTTGCTAGCCCATCCTTTCAGCCTGCCCAGGTCTCTCTGTAAGATGGTCTCCCTTCTGACGTGTCCACCTCACTACCCGGTTTGGTGTCATCAGCAGACTTGGTGAGGGCGCCTTCAGTCCCATCACCCAGGTCATTTATGAAGATGCTGGGGTCCAGTATCGATCTCTGGGGGACCCGGCTTGTGACAGGCTGCCAGCCAGAGTCAAAACCATCGATCACCACCCTCTGAGCTCAGCCTGAGAGCCAACCAACTTCCTACCCATCTTGCAGACCACCCATCCAGTCTGTGTCTTGCAAGTTTGTCCAGGAGAAGGCTGTGGGTGCTGAAATCCAGCAGGATTTCAGGAGGATGGCAGGAAAATCCTGGGTAAGAAATGGCACCTCTTAGACTGATGGTCTAAGGAGGAGGCAGAGGTCTGCAGGAGCTTCCCTGGATCAGGGCTCTGCCACCACACTTGCTCCTGCTCGCTTGGTCTCACAGCAGTGCAGGTGGCTTCTCCCTCTCTACTTTGTTCTTGTGAGATCCCACCTGGAGTACTGTGTCCAGCTCTGGAGCCCTCAGCACAAGAAGGACATGGACCTGTTGGAGCGGGGCCAGAGGAGGCCCCGGAGATGCTGGGAGGGCTGGAGCCCCTCTGCTGTGAGGACAGGCTGAGAGAGATGGGGGTGTTCAGCCTGGAGAAGAGAAGGCTCCAGGGAGACCTTATAGCAGCCTTCCAGTACCTGAAGGGGGCCTACAAGAAAGTTGGGGAGGGGCTGTTTGCAAGGGCATGTAGCGACAGGACGAGGGGCAATGGTTTTAAACCAGAGCAGGGCAGGTTTAGATGAGACATTAGGAAGAAGTTCTTTACACTGAGGGTGGTGAGACACTGGCCCAGGTTGCCTAGAGAGGTGGTGGAGGCCCCATCCCTGGAGACATTCAAGGCCAGGCTTGATGAGGCTCTGAGCAACCTGATCTAGTTAAAGATGTCCCTGCTCACTGCAGGGGGGTTGGACTAGATGGCCTTTAGAGGTCCCTTCCAACCCAACACACTCTATGGGTCTATTCTGCATTAATGAATGAGATGTGTCGGGGAATGCCCCTGGCACCGAGGCCACACAACATGGGACAGAGTAGCTCTGTCACCACCAGCATCGATGGTAACATCCACACACCAGCATCCACATCCAAACGCCTGAGCCATGCCTGGGAGCTGTGTTATGCTGAAAACGCAAGCGAACAGCGTGCCGGGCATGAAGGTAACACCTTAACAGCACTGAGCAACCCCTGGGATGGTGACAGTGAGGGTGTCACTGGGTTGGTCACTGCTAACACACGGCTGGATTACCAGAGGGCTCATTACTCAGATGCAGCTCCAGGCAAACCCTGTGGGGACACAAAGTGGCTGTGAATCATCCCTTGACCCCCCTCGTCATGAGTTTTTGAGCTTCTACTCTTGTGGAAGGTGATGGTTGTGAGAGCAGTGGGGGTTCATCGGGACAGATATGGAAAGGGGACGGTGAAGAGCGTCTCTATAGTTCCCTCCAGCCCAGCAAACGTATGGAGGAAACACAGCTGCAGCAACAAAAGTGGAGGCTGGAGCCACAGCAGCTTCAAACCCTACGTTGCCTGAGAAAGGTGCAACAGGGATAAGCCCACAGCCTGTATTGCCTCCAGTCTCGTCCATCAGGCAGACAGAGACGACTGTAGAGAGACGGACTCCAGCAGGACCCATAACTAGCACCTATGGATTAGCCTGCAGCATAAACAGAGGCAGGGCCTCAGGAGCAGTTTGTCTCAGAGCAGGGAGACGCCGGAGGAGTCTCTTGCTCTGCCCCGACTGTCGCAGCTGTGCATGGCAGAAACGTTCTTTCCTTCTATACTCCAGCTCCAGGGAGCAGGCAGCAGCCACACCAGCTGCTCCATGCAGGGATGTGTGTCCCCAGCTCTCCTGCGCTGCTACCTGTCCCTCCTCCCGCGTCTCAGCTTGGGGGGACATGCAGACCCTCCTTAGCCGCCTGCTCAGCAGTGACATTACACTTAAGCGCTCTGTTCCTGGACCTCCTTGTCCTGGCAGCGTCCCTCCCCTGGCACACAGTTCGGATGCTGCCTCTAGCCATGGAGAAAAGCAAAGATAAAAGTGAGAGGACCAGGACATGACAGTGACGGGTACTGAACCCTCTGGTGGCAAGTTCCCACCAGACTCCCATGCTGAAGGTCGTCTTGCTTGCAGTAATGATTTTCTGGCTGGCAGCCTGCAGCTCTGCTCCATCAGCCAGCTTTTTTTGCCAAGGTGAACCTCCTCTGGGAACATGGGGACAGGTCCACATGTCTGCCTTGCACAACGCAGCATCAGTTCAGGAATCCCACAGCCAGCTCTGGGCAAGGACGGTGCCGGAACGCAAGTTCAGGTGTCGCAAGAGCAATAGCTGCATTAACTGGGGCAAATTAGAGCCTCTTTGGCCAGGATGCTGGAGATATTTTTGTTGTTCTGGAGGTGGCCCGTTCTTCAGAGCTAACCTGGCACTCCTGCATCGCATGCAGGCAGAGCCGACACACCTGGAAGCCTCCAAGGAGAACATAGAGATGAAGCCCAAGTGCACCAACGAGGTGGTCCTGGTCTTCTCTGAAGTCTGCCCCATTTTTGTCTCCCCAGGACCCATCTCCTGGAGAAACCTTCATCCATGCATGGGGTAAACCTCACCCTTCAGCCCACCATGGGAAAGTTAGATTGCCCACTGAGCAAAGACCTTCAAGTGGAGCCGCATGTTTTAGCTGCGTGCTCGATGACACAATAGAAAATGCCTCCAAAGTCCCAGCCCTCTGGAGCATTTCCTTCGCTCGCTGGAATTTCCGTTTATTTCTTCCTCTCCCAGGCTCTTACCGAAAACCGGTGTCACCACATGTGTCTCCTCGGCAGGCTCTGGAGACCGGCCAGCTCTCTTGGTCCCCCCCCCCGCCTCAGGTCTCTCACCGATGTGCCGGGCATTTGTGAGGCGCGAGCTCCCGGAGGGTGTCAGCTTCGGCTCGCCCCTTGATTAATCACCGAAGGCGACTCTGCCAATCAAGGAAAGATTTACAAGGCGGGCAGGAAGCTCTTGTTTTCACAGGAGTGCCTCAAACACACGCACACAGTAGGAAAAGCAAACATTCCAGGCATACCAAGGGATCCACAGGATAAAAATTCCCCAAACAGCCCAGATTAAGATACTTGGCGGCACATGGAAACACTAAAACCTGGACTCAAGGATTTAATTGTCTTATTTAGCAGAGAGGCCCGAGCGCTGCGTGGAACAACCTGAGCTGCATGGGAACAGCCACCCCGGGGGGGCAGGGAGAGGGTCAGCGACGATGCCCTCCCTACAATAAAGGTCAGGACTGGCCCCCACCCCTCTCCCAGCTCCATATGGTCGCCAGAGCCTTCTGGCAGAATTTAGCGTGAGTTTTCCTTTGGAAAAGCTCAGCCCTGCTCCTTAGCAAGTCAGGCAGGGGTCACCCTGAATCAACCTAATGCCGAATCCGAGCCCGTCGGAGCAGAGACGACCACTGCTCCAGCTCCTGAGGCCGAGCCCCCTGAGAGCAGCGGTCGTCGTGCTAGGTCGATGCCCATTGCCTCCCGTCCTACCCTAAAGCCCTCCTAAGCGAGTGGAAACATTCCCATCTTCTCTGGTCCCAAACGGCAAGCCAGGAGATGCGGCAATGCCCCCGCAACTGCTCACTCTCACTGAAATACCCCTCAAGCATCATCAGGGTGGAATGAGAAGAGAAACGGGCAACCTAGAGCAGGTCCGGTCCCACCAGCGGGTTATTCTACAGAATAACCTGTCTCCTGGGCTGTGTGACCACCTCACTCCCTGGCTGGTCCCCAACCGTTGCTGTTTGATGAACAGCAGCAATATTTTTCATTTCAAGGGACCATGAGAGAGGCAGGAGGGAAACAGCACTTTGGTTTCTTTATGAAAAACAAAAATCAGTCTAAATGATGTGCTTCCCCTTTCTCTGATGCTCTTTTGAACTTCCTTTATTTGATTTGAAACAATTTTTTCAAGGGAGTTCACTCCCTGGCTGTATTTCCCAGAACTTGCTCCTGTTTGTCAAGTTATCCAGGCAATGAATTCACACTCCTGCGGTTAGTCCTGACTATGTGTCATGGGATAATCCAGATTCTTTGTTGGGCTTTGAATCTCTCTAGGTGAAGAAGAGGAAGAATCCCTGCAGGACAAGAAAGTGAGAAGGCTCAGAAATTTTTCTAAGCTGGAAATATTCTCCCCTCTGAAAGGAGAAGTTGCTGCATAAGGGCTTCTTTTTCATCTTTCTGAAAATCACCCCACAGAAAGTGGAATTCACCCTCGCCTAGTTCCATATGGCTTGTCCACTGCTGCCCCGAATCCAGCTGCCTGTGGCTTGTCCCAGCAGAAAGATCCATCTCCCACTCCCAGATGGACGGTTTCTGGAATAGTGGTGGAGGGGACCAATAAGGAAATAAGTCATCTGCTGAAAGCGAGAGTTAAAGGGAAGCACGTGCTTGAGATCATTGAATCACAGGATGGTTTGGGTTAGAAGGGACCTTTAAAGATCATGTAGTTCCACCCCTCTGCCCTGGACAGGGACACCTCCCACCAGACCAAGTTGCTCCAAGCCCCATCCAACCTGGCCTTGAACCCCTCCAGGGATGGGGCTGCCACAGCTTCTCTGGGCAACCTGGGCCAGGGGCTCACCACCCTCACAGCAAAGAATTGCTTCCTAATATCTTACCTAAATCTCACCTCTTTCAGTTTAAAACTGTTGCCCCTTGTCCTAGGCCTCCCCTCCCTGATCCAGAGTCCCTCCCTATCTCTCCTGGAGCCCCTTTAGGGACCAGAAGGGACTGGGAGGTCTCCCCGGAGCCTTCTCTTCTCCAGGCTGAACCCCCCTAGCTCTCTCAGCCTGTCCTCCCAGCAGAGGGGCTCCAGCCTTCCCAGCATCTCCGGGGCCTCCTCTGGCCCCGCTCCAAGAGGTCCATCTCCTTCTTGTGCTGGGGGCCCCAGAGCTGGCCGCAGTATCCATCCTAGAACAAAACCCTCATTTACACACTCGACCAGTCACTCGCCGTGCACTAAGAAGATGCAGATTGCCCTGAGCGTTTATCCCAAGTTGCAGCCCGTGCTCGGGCATGAGTGGGGCCGCTCGCCCCAGCTCCCCTCCTGCATCCTGAGCTTTCACAGAGCTCCCTGCGACTGTAAGGATGCTCCACGGGATCCAGCTGCGGGAGCACAACTCAAATTATTGGGACTTTGCATCTCAGTGTATCATATCATTACTGCAAGCAGTTTCCTTGTGGTCGTCCTCTCTTTCCTGCCTCTGTTCATCACCAGCCAATGCAGCAGAAGTCCAGGAGACCTTTTGACAGCTAGGTCACGGTTGGGACACGAATGTGTCCTTCAGAAACCGGGTTCGTCTCATAAAATAGGATTGGCCTTAGTGCACGGCTCTGCATTTCTTCTGCGATCGCACGTGTCAGTGCCTGTGGCCCTCTGGCCAGCAGCCGTGTTTAACCCTGCTCCCATGTCAGCTTTCCCCGCAGCATCCTCTGAACGCGGCCACGGCTGTGCTGAGGGGGCAGTCCCTTCCCAGGAGCCTGTCGGCAGCTTCCCTTTCCAGGGCTTTTGCAAGTCTTCCAAGGCCTCTAGCTTGGCAATTCCCACCTGCAAAATTCAGCATCTCCTTCAAAAAAAAAGACCAGCTGGCTGTGTTTAGGAAGTTTAACGTGGCATCGCAAGGACGTGAGTCATCATCACCAGCCTTGTTTTCTGCACCGTGGTATTTTTGTTTGCCCTCAACCACAGAAGAATGACACAACTCAGCTCGCCGCATGACAGCGACACCTGGCCCACTAGTCGCAGCCCCATCTGGTCAGGAAAAGGTAAATAAAGTCACACATAGCAGCCGAGGAGCCATCCCTAGGGAGAGCAGCCGCAGCACACACCAGTCTGGCCAGCCCTTGGCAGGGACCGGAGGGTCCATGAATCCGGCAGCTCCTGATGGAGCATGATAAAAAGTCGTGGATAAGGGAAGCAAGTGGTCAAGTCTAATCACTCGCTTGGAATAGAGGGGGTCAGGGATAAAGCCCCAGCAGTGCCACGGTTGGCAGACACAGTGTCAGGAGGACCACTGCTGTCACCCACGACAGACGCTGAGCAGGCTGAACACACCAAGGTTCTCCAAGGTCCTGGTTTGCAGCCCTTTTCCAAACACAGTTCAGAGCGAAGATGCCTCTGAGCTCTGCCAGAGGACTCCAGCACCGGCATGCCCACCTTGGGCATCGCTGCTGCCCCCCCAGCTCCCCTTTCCTGGCTGGGAGCACATAGGGTGGGAAGTGGAGGATCATTAGGGCAGCTGGGACATCCCATCCTGACCTCAAAATGGGGTTGGGAGACCTGGCCAGGGTTCTTTGGGTGCCCTCTGCTCTGCCTTGCCTTCCTTTGCTTTGCCCTCCCATTCCTTCCTCTTCCACTTCCCTCAGGCAATGGTAGCCACCTGCCCTGAAGACGCTGCCAGAGGAGGTTGAGAAGGTCCTCTAGTCATCACACAACAGGCATATTCAGTGGGCACTGGGGACAGCACAGCAGTCTCCCCTTTCCATGGATGGGCCCAGGGGCTACGGGCAGGGGTCCAGCTCCCGGGGCTCAGATGGGGGCATGGCATCTCGCAGTGTGACTGCGTCACACTGGGAGGAGGATAATGAAGAGCCGAGATCAGATGTGGAGCAGACACTGCAGCTGGGCTTCGGTGAGCTGGTGTGCCACCTCCATGCAAGCCCCTGCCATGGCAATGGTGGCGGGAAGCTGAGGGACCCCTGCCCGGCACTCCTAGTCCTTCTGGGTCCACAAAGTGGCGGTGATGGCGGTGTCCCTTCTGAGCTGAGTGACAAACACCACCGCGACAGCCTGTGGAGGAGGAGAAACGTCTGGGAGGGGTTGGTGGGCAGGGGAGAAGACGGGCAGGAATTCAGATGTGCCCTGCTCAGCTCAGGCAGGAGCCGAGTTCACGTTCTGCCATTTTACACCCCGAGTAAGACCGCCCAGACCCGTGCTTGGCCACGAGACGGAGTCTGCCTCCCGGAGTGCCCGTTTTGGGGTGGGAAGCAGGGACGAGCTGCGAGGTGCCTTTAGGTGCCGACAGGCTAAACACACACGAGCCATAAGGCAGCTGTGGTGACAAACTGACTCATATCCAGGGGGATGGTACCCAAGGCAAAGAACCGCCGAGATTAGCCAGCAAAAGCCCCAGCAAAGGCGTGCTGCGGGGAGTCGCAGTGCTGGTTTGGAGTCTGGGATAGCGCTGTGCCACCCGGCATCATCCTGAACACATGCGAAATAAAGAGATTGAAATGCCAGATTAAGTAGATTATGCTTTCCATACCTAAAATTAGGGGTATAGCTAAAATGACCAAGCATTCCTCCAGCCCTAAGGTTAAGTGTTCAGTTTGTTATGCCACTAATTGGAAATATGCTGCTTCAGCATCCAGGTGTGTGAAGCTGCTTTCACACTGAAGCTGCTCTAAAGGCAGAGACTTTGGGTAACGCACAATTAATGAGCTCAGATTCTGGAATGATCCGCATTCACTATCGGATCAGAGATGGGACTCCAGTAATCCATGCGGATGTAAACGTCTGGTAACGGGATTCCAGATTTTCATGCACCAAATATCCTAATTTTGAGTCATTACGCGTCAATGGACTGAGCAAGAAGCTCAAAGGCACAGTAAGGAATTAAGTCATGACCATCAGGTGCATCAATTACAGGCACTGAGAAATGTAACTGATGTAAAACTGCACTGTAAAGACGTGCCAGGAATTACAACAGGCAGCCTCTGGCACATCCAGCTGTTGTTTTATTTGCCTTTAGAAAAATGGGAATTTTTTGCCATATACAGGACAGAGAGGAAAAAAAAAAAAGCATTTAATGTAAGGTGCAACAAGAGACTCCACTCTAAAAAGAAAGACTCTCAGTCTGGTGGCATTAATTTAATGAAATGGTAACTTCTTGATGTGTTTGGTTATTGACGTCTAGAGATCACAAGAGTCTCCACACCAAACACCACGCACAAAGGAATCCGACTGGGACAAAACCTTTGGACGGGCACCGCAGTCACACTGACCCTGCCGCCACTGTCAGGTACTTTTCTGGCACGCACAAAGCCATTCACGCAGGTGTTTTCAAATCATTTAACAGCATTCAAACCCCTGTCCTGGTGAGGACAAGGAAGTGGTGTTACCAGGAAGCACAGAGGAGCTGCTTTAGAATAACCACCACAGTTCCCAGAGAAGATTTCTCATCTTTTTCTGAGCATTGTCCTGCGGTGGGTTATGCTGCAGGGTGGAAGAAACTGCGGTTGGGGGGACATGCCTGGCAGAGGAATCCTGCAGCCCCAGGGCTGGCTCCACACCTGTGCCCAGGGTAGGGGGTCCCAAGGCAGGAGAGAAGCCTCAGCATCACCCTGTGGCACAGGGCAGCTGTACGAGTCTCACGTGGGCCACATCTGCCTTGGGAGCAGGGAAGAGCCCTTCCCCAAAAGAACATCCTTCCCCCTTTCCTAGAATATTGTCCAGTGGGTTCAGCGCTCTGGCTTTCTCTCTGCTGTGGACAGAAACAGGAGTGCTGCAGGTGAGTTTTGGCTTCACAGAGCTAAACCGAGAAAAACCTGGCATCTTTCCTTATTCAGTACCTCAAACAAATGGATGGGGAGAGGAGAGGGAGGCAGAAGCCGACTGAAGAGGCATCTCCAAGTCGCAGGCCATGCGTGGGGCTGCCCTGCCCTCTGCCGGGCTGCTTCCACCGCCCACCCTGCCTGCAGCCTGCCTGCAACGCCTCTGCCATGGCCACTCCTGCCTCCAGCGCTCAGGCATCTTCCTGGGCCAGAGCCCTGAAGCAGAAGTGAAGCGGCAATTAAGTTCCTAAAGCAATGAGGAAGGTCGTTGTCATTAAACCAGACACCACCATCACTTAAGACTCCCTGCAGGCATAAAAGGCTAGTGGGACCTCCTGTGACAAGGGCTGCTCCAAACGGCCATTCCTGCCCTGAGCGCTTCCATCTGCCCCCTTTGCTCCTCTTAGACTTAAAAACTTGTTTTCACACCTCATGTGTCTCTCCAGGAGAGAAAAATCTCTCCAGGACGCGGCTGCAGCAACACATGCACATTTCCACCCCAGAGGCAACAGCTGGTAAACCATTAGGAAGCACCGTATTAAAAAACCCCCCTGGACAGCGGGGCAGGGCAAGGCATTGCCCCCGAGAGCCAGCCCGGGCCACCAGGAGCCAGCCCAGCACTCGCCAGCCCCACAGCGGCCGCTTTAGCCGGGCTCCCTGCAGCGGGCCCTTGGCCGCCGCTACATCACGGTTCGTCACCGGGGTCGAACGCAGCGTCCGCGTCCCTAGTTGCACCGCTGCCATGGCGGAGCCGGGCGCAGGCACCGCAGCTCCCCAGCGGAGAGGCAAAAAGCGGTGGCTGCGCTACCTCGATAGCGCTGGGTAAGCCCGGCAATGCCATTCCCTCGCCGCCGGAAAGCACAGGAGGCAGTAGCGGGCGCGCAAGAGCCTGCCCCTGTCCTGCGGGACGCGGAACGGCTTCTCCAGCCTCTGGGCCCTCCGTGGGGCCCCTCCGGCCTCCGACAGGCCCCCCGGGCCTCTGTGGGTCCCCCGCGAGGTCCCTCCGGCCTCGGCTGGGCCCCTGACGGCCGCCCCTCCGGCCTCTGCGGGGCCTCTCCCTAAAGGGAGACGGGCCTGTCGCCCTCCACGACCGTCCAGGGCTCGGCTCGGGGCTTTCTGGGAGGGAAAACTCCCCGCCTGGCCGGGGGCGGGCCGGCACAGGCCCGGCCCCAGCGGGGAGGAGGCGGCGGAGGGCTGGGCGGCCGTTCCCGCCTCCCTCAGGCGGCGCCGCGCATGCGCGCGCCCCGCCGCCTGCCCGTCCCTCCCCTCCGTTTCGCGGGGGCGGGGGGGGCGCTCCCCGGCAGCCAATAGGGAGGCGGCGCCGGGCGCGCGGGCCGGGCGCATTTCCGGCGCGGGGTGTGTGTCCCGATGGCTGCTGGGGGCCCTCGGCGCCCTCCTCGCCGCCGCTCGCCGTCCCGCGCCGCCCGAGGGCCTTTCGCCGGAGGGGGAAACCTTTGGGCTCTGGAAAGTACCTTTGGAAGTTTGGGTCCTGTGAAGGGAAGTCAGCCTGGTAGAAGCTGAAGGAAGTTTCAAGCCGCGGTTCTGTGTGTTCTTTCCTCAGCACTTGTGCGCCTGCGGACGATCGTGCCGAGTCTGAGGCAAAAAAGAGGAGGACAGGTATTGCACGGTACAGAAGTCTTGAATGTGCCTGGTTTTTCTGAGGTTTCGTCTGTCTGAGAGAACTCTGGCTTCTGTGCTTGTTTTTACTTGAAAAGTAAAATTGCAAGTTGACGTATTTTTCTAATACTGCTGCTTTTCTGTGCAGGTATCACATGGGTGGATGTTTGCTGCCCAGAGCCATCTCAGGGCGATGTTGTGACCAGGTAGAGTCTCTTTTCATCACGGTTCTTGTTTCTTTTGGCACTGTGTGCGTGTCTCTTTCTGTGCCTGTTCTTCTCCCCGCTTTAAAGCCTAGCGCTCTCTTTAGCCGTGCGGCACTGTTGTGTGCTGGAATTGTCCGTGGTTCACCTGAGCTCGAGGGGAGAGAAGGAAAGAAAGGAACTGAGAGTGTAGGATGGGTTCCAGTGAAAGGAACGTTTTCTTGCCTTTTTTTGTGGATTTAACTACCAAGGGAAGTCATTTGATGAAGCTTGTGATACCGACTCTTACCACGCTGGACTGAAAGTGGAGAATACTGTGAGAGTCTGTTGTAGGTCTCCCTCCTGGAAAAGGTCTCCCTGCCCTTGTCTTTGGTGACAAGGCAAATTCTTGGTTTTGAAGAAGGCACATGTGTACGGACAACTTTACTGTCTGTGTGTTTGCTCTTCAGAGTTTGCGTGGTTTTACTGGTAATCCTCTCCAAATGGGGACAGTCACTCTCTTGACTAGCCTATAGGAGGCAAGTAAATATCCTGTAGGTGTCCCATTTTTAGTTCCCTGTGCTGGTCTTAGTTCCCGTAAGCTAACTGTATTTGGCTGCAGGTAGAGTTGCGGGTGTTCATGTTATACCTTGCAGTGTAAGCCCTAGCACGCAGCATTTATCCCCAGTAGATCCCAGAGCACTTGACAGAGGAAGTGCTGGTTGCTTCCCTGTTTTCCAAATAATGAAACTGATCAAGAGAAACCAAAGGAGTCTTGCACAGGGAGGTGGGAAGGAATTTACAAAGCCTCCAGCGCTTCCTTCTATGCCAGTCTCGCTGCTCCGAAAAGAACCGTGCTGGAAGCTGAGACGCTGTTGTCACAGGGGTGCAACCGAGGCTGTAGTCAGCAGGAGCCTTGAAAAAGCATTTCTTGTCCAGAAGGTGAATTCTTGAGAATTCCGTGGGACAGTACAGGTCCACAGCTCACTGCTCTCTCTCTTTCTCTCTCCCGCTCCTCGCAGGGGCTCCCCACCAGCAGAAGATACTCTGCAACAGGATGGACCTGGTGAGGCCAAAAAGTCACCTGCCTGTGAGGTGGAAGAAAAGAAACCGCCAAGGCTGCAGAAAAGAGCAGAAGGCTTTACTCCACTCACAGAGGTACTGTAGCTGACAGGCTGTTAGACAAAACTGAAGGCTGTGAAACAGCTGCAAGGAACTCCATTTGTTATAGGTGGTTCTTCAGGCTTTTTGAAATCTGAAGAACTTGCATTTAAGCTGTTAGGGAGTGTCTGCAGCTGTGACTTCCCAGTGCAAAGGTCAGCACTAAAGCTGGTTCGAAGGATTTAAAGGATTTAAGCATTTTATGCTCCACGCACTCCTTGAGTTGTGCTCCAACCTAAGGGTTGGTGGGTCTTCTGCTACTCGGACAAAAATGAGTCCAGGTTTAACAGCAGTCTCCCAGAGCAGTGCTGACCCGATTCCTACAGTTATATGGGATCTGCCTCTCAACCTGTCCTAGCATGAAGATAGAACTTGAAACAGAAGCTTTTACTGCTCCGTGGTGTTGCCTTGCTTGTGGGGGACCTGAGCATCTTGCGTACGTCCTCGGGATGTCACCGAGCCGCGGATGCGCTCTGGGCACGGTTGCACTGCGTGTAGCAGTGGTCACAGGAGTTCACTTAGTTACGCTATGCAACAGGGAGTGGGAGTTGAGGTTCCCCTGCTTGTCTGAATGTTGGCTGCTCTTATTCTTGGGAGTTGCCGTCTGATCGAGCGTCCCCTTTTTTGCCTCTTGAGGATTGACTTGGAAAGGGCTAGCAAGTCCAGAGTTTACAATGTCTGCAGAGTGATGCTCAGTACAAGGAAAACCAGGGGTTTTCTTATCCTGCTAGCCCACATTCAACCGAGAAGAAGATGCTCTTGCAGTTCAGAGTATTTTATTCTAACAGACCCAGTGGTTTATTTGCGTTCCTTAAGCAGACTTGGATGGAAACGTCCAAATGACAACCAGTTGCATGCACAGCCTGGACTCCCGATTGCCTGACTGCAGTGTAGCTGCCTCGGTTTCCCCCTTTGCTGGTACTTCAGCTCCCTTGAAGTTCCCCCCACCCTCACATTCTTTCAGGCTCCTGACGTAGCTGCCTTGGTGTGGAGAATGCCTGCTGCGGTTGCCTTAAACCTCAGCGTTGCGAGGGCTGCAGCATCGCATGGGAAAGGCATTTGCTGTGTGTTTGCTCGTCCCTGCGTTTTATCTCAGCTTCCTTGGTGAAAACAAATTGAGGCAAACCTGGGCCCTGAAGTTCCAAGTTGGGATGCTGACACCAACCAACCAACCAAAAAGTGCAATTGCTAACCTAGCCGAAAGCCGGCAAAGGCAGTTGCTCTGTCACCTGAGCTTCATTTCCAGGCCGTGTTTGAGTTGCAAGCTGCCCACAGGTTGGCATGCTCGATGCTCTGTTGCACAAGTCCTTCCCCATTTAATTGTCCATTTCAGGCCATGGAGAGAGAGGTCGTTGCCGCATTAGGCAAAGGTGAGCCAGAGGAGATCCTGAGCAGTGCCTTCAAACTAAGGGTCACGCGCCAGGACGTCCACACCCTAAGGAAGCTTTGCTGGCTAAATGATGAGGTAAAAGTAGCTGCAGCACAGGGATCTTGTAATGGAGCGTTTCTTTCAAAATGCCCCTTCAGCGTGTACACAAGTCTTTGCGAAGTTATTTGATGACCTGCACTGCAGAGCCTAGAAATCTCTGTGCAGTTGTTATTTTAGGTACTGAAGGGTCCGGTGCTTCTGGCAGTTCCTTTACTTGTATTGTGCAGCTTCCAGGAGTTAGTGTAGGTTCTTGGAGTGGGTGGCAGGTGTTTTTATCAAGCTGCAGATGTAACCAAGTGGGAAATTCTCACAACAAAAGCTGACAGCTGAGGCTGGAGTTCTCTCAGCTGCGTACTTCAGGGTGGCCAGAAAAGACATCTTGCTGTGCTTTTCATTTGGTGAGCTAGTGTCTTATTTCACATCTCAAGCTTACTCTTTATGGTACAGGTCATCAATTTCTACATGATTCTTGTGATGGAAAGAAGTAAGAGGGAAGGATATCCATCAGTCCACGCTTTTAGTTCGTTCTTTTACGAAAAACTTGCTTCTGGGGGCTACAAAGCTGTAGGAAGATGGACCAGGCGTGTGGATCTCTTCAACAAGGACATCATCTTAGTGCCCATTAACTTGCGTTTGCACTGGACGCTAGCGGTGAGTCAAACGGGCTTGTTATTTAGAACTGGCTGGGGAGAAAAAGCTAGCAAGAAAAGTCATTGAGGTTTGTGCAGCACAAGGTGGTGCTTTGTCTAACAGTCACCTTTGAATAACAGGTCATAGACACCAGAAAGAAGACCGTCAAATACTACGACTCCCTGGGACAAGGAGGGGACAAGATTTGTGAGACTTTGCTGTAAGTAACTGCTCAGTCAGTGCTTTTGTGTTGTGAATGAGGAGAACGTTTTGGGATTTTGCCCCTGTGACACGGCTGCAAGTTTCCACATGTCTTGTAGATAACAAACCAGAAATCTTGGCTTCGCTTGCTGCGAGTTGTCTGACAGTGACTCCTTCCCTAGTCTCACGTCATCCCCTCCACCCAGCGTCTTGGATGCCTGGGTTCTGCCACCTTCCCCCTATAGCACAGACAAAGACATGGTAGCCCCATGGCACATGGGCACCAACTTAGTTAGTGATCAATAAAACCCTCCTGCCATTCATCTTCCTGTGATGTTTCAGCAGCTCTTTTTTTCTCGGCCTGAATTACAACGATGAAGAGTGATTTTTTTTTTTTTTCTTTTGTTTTAAACAGCAAATACCTGCAAGAGGAGAGCCATGAAAAAAGAAACATGGAGCTGAATGTTTCGGAGTGGACTGTTCACAGCATGGAGCCACACGTAAGCGAACACTACTTGCACTTGAAATGTGAACTAGAACTCCTTGTCACGAAGCTCTTAACGCTTTCTCATAAGGCCAGGACTTTAGAGAACAGCCATAAGCATCTTCTTCTGGTACCACATGGGGCTGCAAGTGGACCAGGAAACCATGCTGGGATGAAATCTTTGCGCAGTGCCTCTCCTTGCTGGCTGAATACTTTCTTTTTTTTTTTTTTTTTAATTGCTCTGCCACGTGAAGGTGAATTTGGCTTTGCCCCCATTTCACAAGTCAAATTTCAAGTCTCTTTAGCAGTTGTCAGAGAACGTGGGCTGCTTGTTTGCAGCCCAGATCCTGGCACGTGACAAAGCAAGGGGTTGGGCTGATGTTTCTCAGCAAGTTAATAGTAAAAAGCAGCACCTAAAGATTCAGTTTAAGGGATGTCACTTCAGAAAGACACTGTAGAAAGCTCCAGACACCTTGCAGGGAGGAAGCCTGCTGTCCCTTATCAGCCTGCCAGGAATTTGGCTTGTAACATCCGAGCGTAGGAAGCCGAGGGGAGGGATGATGTGCAGTTCCTGGGGTCTGTTCCTTGTGTTGGGGAGCGGTTACTGGGGATGGTGCAAGTTCAGGAGTGTCTGGTTAGGGTATTTTTGGTAATGGGTGCTGCTTCCAAGTTGCTTTTCCTTGAAGATAGAGGCAAATTCACCATCTTCTTTGCATTCGTTAGGAAATCCCTCAGCAATCAAACGGAAGCGACTGCGGCGTTTTCATCTGCAAATACGCAGATTACATCTCGAGAGAGAAACTGATGACCTTTACACAGGTGAGTGAAGGTTCTAAACAGCTCCAGCCCCTTTCGCACAGAGACAAGAGCCAGGGAAGTTACGCAGCGGCTGAGGTGTCTGCTCCCAGTGAGATTCCTCTTGGGGGAGATACTGCAGCCAGGGGGTTTGTGGGATCTGGCCTTTGGATCTTTGGGAGAAATGGGTCTCAGCCTTTGACCAATGCAGACACTGGTTCTTTTCCAAGGCAGTGCTCTTCTATGAACGTGCTTGCAAGCTGTTGTGTGGTCAAGGAGATCTGGGTTTGGTGGCATGTCACCCTCTTAGGAGCTGTGTGGGTGAAAGCCAGGCTGTACCCGAAGGGCAAGTGATGACAGTTCTTAAAAGGAATTTCATAGTAAAGAATTAAGTGGGTGTTTCTGCGTATTTTGTGTCTCTTTCTGCCATGAGGTGTATTTCATGGAGTTTTCTTTTCTTTTCAGACCCACATGCCTTACTTCCGTAAGAAGATGGTCTGGGAAATACTCCACCAAGAGCTGCTGTGACACCTGCACTACAGGAGTAACCCTGGGGTCACCTTTGGGTGACCAACTCTTTTTCTAGTTACTTTTTTAATACTTTGTTGTTGTTGTTGTTAGAAATTTTTCTCTGTAGGTTAAGGAAAACATTTTTCTCTGTAGGTTAAGAAGTAGTGGTTAAGATTGTTTTTCCCCCCCACCCACCCCACCTGCCCCTATTTTGGAGACAGTAACTCTCTTTGAAATTAGCTAACACACCTTAAGTGCAAGCTGGAAAGGTTGGTGTCACCTGGGCAAGGAAATGGTTAACAACAAATGCTGTGAACTTCCATCGCAGAGAGGGCTGCTCACACCTCGCAGCGCACATGGCCACCTTATGGACGAATGGGACTCATCTGGTGGTGGTGACATTGCACGAGTGGAACTTCTCTCACAGCACACGTGGTCACGTTATGGACAAATGGGACTCATCTGGTGGTAGCAACAGTTGTGTGAGCTGAACTTCTCATCCCAACAAGAAGGTGCTGAACTACTGTTTCCTCAAAGAGAGTTTTCTTCTGTTTCTGGAGTAATCTGCCATCTACTTGATGCCTACAAGTGGACTTGTGATGACCATCAGAAGAAAGCATTTACCATCTTTTGATTTGCAAGAGAACCCCCTGTGGTTGGGTTTGGTTTGGTTTTTTTCTGTCTCCAGGGAGTTCTGTAATGTGAAAAGAGAAGTATTTATTTATTTTTGTTGAAATATATATTTAAATTATTTAAAGAGCCTTACTGGAATGAAACTTGATCTGGTAAGGAGAGTGGTTTATTTTTTTTTGTCATTGAAAATAAGGTTGACGTATCAATGTGGGTTTTAGCTCACTGACAGTCTATGGAGGAAGAAGACTCTGGCCAGGCTGGGTATCAGAGCACCAGAACCTCCAAGCGATTGTCCCAAAATGCTGAAGGGACAACCAGGACGTTGTTCAGCAGCGAGAATCCCAGTAACAGCCAAGTAGGAGATTATTGCTGCTCTGCCGCAGGCGCTGCCTCCAGGCGTCTGCCCAATGAAGAGCTTGTGTCGATCCTTGCTCTGTTACGCTCAGACCCAGCTAGATCAGTTTAAACATGGCGTTTCCCCCTTTCTTTCATTTCCCTCCCCCCCCCTAGTTTACGCTCCGGAGCTGGAGTGGGATTTCAGGTCTTTCCTTGACCATCGCAGAGGAAAAATTGCCCAAGAGGTGGTTTGGAAGCCCCGTGTTGGAACGCTTGTACAAATGACCGTGTGGTGTTGTTTCTGTAATGGCAGTTACCATCATGTGAGGTGATTCCTGCCCGGTGATGCGGTCTCTCCTCTCCTCGTCTTCGGGGGGAAAGCTGGTGATTTTGGGGCCATGCCCTCTGTCGCCGTGGGTGGGATCAGCCTTCCCGGGCTGCTCCTCGCCTGAAGGTCTGCTCTCCTGGGCCGGCTGACGCGGTGGTTTGGCTGTGGTGCGGGTCAGCAGCTGCATCGCTCTCTGCTTTCAAAGTGATGAGCTTAATCCGTCCCCAAATCAGAGGAGGTTCTCCAAAGGAAGGACTATTACAAAGGCAATGTGTCGCGGCTTGTCCCTCCATGAGATACTTCATCTTCCCGGGCTCCCGGAGGACGTGGAAGATTTTAGCTGTTTATTACTGCTAGGACGCAGTAGCTGAATGCTTGAAGTGTCCTTTCCCCTTCCCTTGGGTTCTCGCTGTCTGGGGGATGCAGTTTTGAGGCTGACCCTGTGCTCTGCTGAGTACAAAAGCAGAATCTGGGGTTTTTTTTGGGAAAAAGCCCAAAGAACCAGAAAACAAGCCCTGCAGAGGGGCGAGTGGGGTAAGGACACTGCCCAGGTCCTCCTGGGCCCCCCCCGTTAAGCAGAGGGGGCTCGGGGGTGTGATGGAAGGAGCAGGGTGATGCTGCTGTGAACACCTTACCTGGTGCCTTCTCTGTCCTCTCCGTGACCCGCCAAGGACTTGTGTGGAGTAAACCCCGTCGGGGGACACCTGCTGCTGGTCGCTTGGCAGCGCTTGTGGCTGCTGAAAGCCTCTGTGTATGAGGCGGTGGGGAAATTGTACGCGTAGCAGCCGCCGTCCCCTCTGTCTCCGTGGCTCTGGCCCTTCAGCCGGGGCTCGTGTCCTTGTGCCCCAAGGCGGTTCCCTGAGAGCAGCCCCTGGGGAGCAACAGCCTGTTAACACTGTGCTCTGGGTGAGCAGTTGTGTGGGAGCTGGGCCTCGCTTCTCCTTAGGAAATGGCCTTTTGGAGATGACGCGCTTGCTCTTTTTCGTGCTGATGGGCGAGCGCGTGTGCGGTGTGAGTAATGCCCTGCCACCCTCGGCGGGGCAGGGGGGACACAGACTCCCCATGGGGCTTGGCACAGTTGTGACGCTGCCGGCTGCCCCGTGAGGTGGTCCTTGCTCACAGGAAGGCCGTGGAGTGACTGGTTCGTTAGTGACTGGTTGACAAAGTCCCCTGGGAGGCAGTCCTCCAGGGCAAAGGAGCCCAGGAAGCCTGGATGGTTTTCAAGAAGGAAGTCTTAGAGGCGCAGGAGCAGGCTGTCCCCATGTGCCGGAAGACAAGCCGTCGGGGAAAAAGACCGGCCTGGCTAAACAGGGAGCTAGTGTTGCAACTTAGGGAAAAAAAGAGGATCTATGGCCTTTGGAAGGAAGGGCAGGCCACTCAAGAGGACTACAAAGAGGTAGTGAAGCTATGTAGGGAAAAAATCAGGAGGGCCAAAGCCCAGCTGGAACTAAGTCTGGCTTCTGTTGTCAAGGACAACAAAAAAAGTTTCTATAAATATATTAGCAATAAAAAGAGGACTAAGGACAATCCCTGTCCTCTAGTAGATGGGGCCGGTAACATAGTGACCAAGGATGAGGAAAAGGCTGAGGTACTTACTGCCGTCTTTGCCCCAGTCTTCAGCAGTAGGCCCAGTTGTGCCCTGAGTACCCAGACCCCTGAGCTAGAAGACAGGGATGGGGAGCAGAATGAAGCCCCTGTAATCCAAAGGGAAATGGTGAGGGACCTGCTTCAGCGCCTGGAGGTGCACAAATCTGTGGGGCCGGATGGGATCCACCCAAAGGTACTGAAGGAGCTGGCGGAAGTGCTTGCCAGGCCACTTTGCATCATTTATGAGCAGTCCTGGACAACCGGGGAGGTCCCAGCTGACTGGAGGTTGGCAAATGTGACAGCCATCCACAAGAAGGGCCGGAAGGAGGATCCGGGGAACTACAGGCCAGTCAGTCTGACCTCGGTGCCTGGGAAGGTCATGGAACAGGTCCTCCTCAGTGCCATTACACGGCACATGCAGGAGAACAGGGTGACCAGGCCCAGTCAGCATGGGTTTGTGAAGGTGACCCACTTAGTGGATGAGGGAAAGGCTGTGGATGTTCTCTACCTGGATTTTTGCACAGCTTTTGACACCGTTTCCCACAGCATTCTCCTGGAGAAACTGGCTGCTCATGGCCTGGACAGGTGTACTCTTCGCTGGGTAAAAAACTGGTTGGATGGCCGTGCCCGGAGAGTGGTGGTAGATGGAGTTAAATCCAGTTGGTGTCCGGTCACAAGTGGCGTCCCCCAGGGCTCGGTCCCGGGGACGGTTCTCTTTAATATCTTTATCAATGATCTGGAGGAGGGGATCGAATGCACCCTCAGTAAGTTCGCAGATGACACTAAACTGCGTGGGAGTGTTGATCTGCTTGAGGGAAGGTTGGCTCTGCAGAGGGATCTGGACAGGCTGGACCGATGGGCTGAGGTCAGTGGTATGAGGTTCAACAAGGCCAAGGGCTGGGTCCTGCACTTGGGTCACAACCACCCCATGCAGCGCTACAGGATTGGGGTGGAGTGGCTCGAAAGCTGCCCGGCAGAAAAGGACCTGGGGGTGTTGGTGGACAGCCGGCTGAATATGAGCCAGCAGCGTGCCCAGGTGGCCAAGAAGGCCAACAGCCTCCTAGCCTGTATGAGGAATAGCGTGGTGAGCCGGACTAGGGAAGTGATCGTCCCCCTGTACTCGGCGCTGGTGAGGCCCCACCTCAAGTACTGCGTTCAGTTTTGGGCCCCTCACTCCAAGAGGGACATTGAGGTGTTGGAGCGTGTCCAGAGAAGGGCTCCAAAGCTGGTGAGGGGTCTGGAGGACAAACCTTATGAGGAACGACTGAGGGAGCTGGGGTTGTTTAGCCTGGAGAAGAGGAGGCTGAGGGGAGACCTTACCGCCCTCTACAACTACCTGAAAGGAGGTTGTAGAGAGATGGGGGCTGATGTCTTCTCCCTGGTGACAAGCGATAGGACAAGAGGAAATGGGTTCAAGTTACGTCAGGGGAGGTTTACATTGGATATGAGGAAACATTTTTTCACTGAAAGGGTTATTAAGCATTGGAATAGGCTGCCCAGGGAGGTGGTGGAGTCACCATCCCTGGAGGTGTTTAGAAAAAGGGTAGATGTGGTACTTAGGGACATGGTTTAGAAGCGTTTTTTTTCAGGATAGGTTAATGGTTGGACTTGATGATCCTAAAGGTCCCTTCCAACCTCAGCGATTCTATGATTCTGTGATTCTCTGTGTTAGTTTTTTTATAACAAGTTGATGTAGTTGCTGTTGTGCAAGTCAACTGAAAACCAGTTCAAGACGGCAGCCGAACTTTAGTAAAGGTTTGCCAGGATAACCTGCGCTGTATTTCCAATCAGAAGGAGTGGGAACACGAAGACCTTTCGAGCAAAGTCTTTTTGAAACAGAATCGTGCAGGGTACGATTGGACAGCAATTGCTATCCCACCTGCTTCCCTAGTCTCTGCTCTTCTGTTCTTCCTGCTTCCCTGTTCTTCCCTTTCCTATACTTTGATTTCAAACAAAAAATAATAAAATCACGTGCGGGCAGTCTTCCCCAAGGCTTCAAATGAGTGATGGCTGAACTTTTGTGAGTCATAACTAGGTAAGGTGTATGTGTGGGGGTGTGCTCTCCCCTTTTCCCCCCCCAGCTCCTGCTCAAGCCATGGCCATCAGCGGGAGTTGTTATGAGTTGCGCTTGAACTGTGGGAGATGGCTGGCGACACAACCAAAACACTGTCTGGAGTGGGACCCTAGGTACCCTGTTCCCATGAGCATATGACTATAGGTCCATTATCTTACTCCATAAAGAGTGGACAGCCCAAGAGCCCTTTGAGCTCTCCTGCACGGCAGCGGGCTGCACGACAGGATCTCCCCTTGAGTGGGGACGCTCGCTTAAGGCTCTTCTCCTCGAGGCTGAGCGATTCCTTGCCGCAACAGATTCTCGGTAAGTGACTGATAGCACGCTAAACTTTGCAATCTTAGCTAAGTGATCTAAGGATTGATTGCGCATACATAATCCTTTAGACATAAACCGTTGAGCAGGTCTGGGACTAGGATTGGATCCAGCCGCACCCCGACTCCTCTCTGAGAAGGAGTTTAGAAAGCAAGGGGGTCCTTTCTGAACCTCGTGACTCAACGGGAGGGTCTCCCTGAGAGCTTGTCTGACCCTGGCCTCTATGCAGTGACTAACCCAGTGTACCCTGGCATCGCATCGCGTAAAACACTGTCGCATTCACTACTAACTTTGTTACATCGCTGTTTTATGTTAATAAATGTTTCACTACTCTCTTACAAGGGAAGTTATTCACTCCGCCCGCGACAGTATGCAATGCACGTGTTTGTAAAATTAAGAGAGAAAAGCACAGAGCTACAACCTGCTATTTCAGACTAGATCAGGGAGCGGCTTTTCTAATGCTATTGCTAATGTTATTTATGACATTTTTGGCTTCTTAAGGCTTCTATTTTACCGAGTCAATGGCTTTTCTACTTTTTCAAGCAGGAAGCGCTCAAGTCTCTGCAGAGTAGCAGCAGCGTTTGGATAAAGAATCTAGGATATGACTTTCCGACTGTCTGTTGAGCTGCTCCAAGTCCATGCTGCCAACAAGAATTGTGCTCCTGAAAACGTGTTCTGCTTTCTCCCTTATACTAGTGTTTGGACAGCCAGTCGGATCTGGGAATTAAATCAGCTGATTTATTTTTTTTTCCCCGATTGCGTTTCCAGCTGCATTGCTTTGCAGGCTTGACTGGATTGTGCAGCCACGAGTCCTAATGTCAGCATTGGGGATGGAGAAGAAATACCAGGTGCTTTCGCAAGTAATGGGACTTAAAAGAAATTGGAAGTTGTGGATAAGAACTAAGGAAGCAGTTTGAGAAGGTTCGAAACAATCTGATAGCTTGATGCCACCAAAAGGACAGGTCGTTCTTTGTGTTCCTCCTGCATCAGCTGCCCTTGAGCTGACTTTTTGTTGGGCTGGTCGGTACCCGAAGCTGTCAGAAAATCCTTTGCTTTTTGCTGCTGGACTAGTCTCCTGCTGGCTTGGTGGCACGGAGTGAGCCCCAGGGCCAGTGCAAGCGGCAGAGGTGGTGGGAGGAAGCTGGGCTTCCGTGCTTCTTGTCTGATAGTCTCATTTTTCAAAACACATTCTTGTCTTTTTTTTGCCTTTTTTTTTTTCTTTTTGGTGGAGTGTGGGAACTGTCATGGGAAGGGGCTGCTCTGCTTTCCCTCCCAGTGGATTCGCAGCCCCCCCAGCAGTGATCTGGTCTGGTGATGGTGTGCTTCAGGGGGAGAGAGGCAAAAGCTGTTCCTTCTCTGTTGGATCGATTGCTAAATTGAGTAGCAGGGAGGTGGAAGGAGTGTGAAGTGAGCGCAATTACACCTTGCGTAAATGTTATCGTAGATTTGATGATGTGTAATGTGGGGCTGCAGCTTTCCTTAAGAAAACACGTGGAACTACGTAACTGTATAGGAATTTAGGATTTAAAAAATACTTCAATCGCTTTATTTGCCGGTATCTTCCACTAAGGAAGTGAAACCTGTAACTTGGATCCCCGTGAGGAAAACCTGGCTCTCGGAAGCGCAAAGAAGACGCGGTCCTCACTTCCATACCTTACGGCTGCTTCTGTCCACGGAACCCTTTTCTGTCTGCTGCCCCCCAAATAATGCTGCTGCCCTGGCATTCCCTGCCTGTGGAGCAGATGACTGTAACGCACCTTGATGAACGTGCTCAGAAATGTCATCCCTACAGCATTCCCCGTTGTTTTCAATATGCTTCAAGGATGGAGAGAATGATTTGGAAACACACAAGCCTGGACTTCAGGGCTTCCACCTCGATGCCAGCAATGCCCAATGAAGGGGAAGAACTGTTGGTAACCATCAAGGGAGCTGGAGGTTTGTAAAATGGACACGTCACAAATTCAAGGTCAGAACAAAATGGTTATTTAATACTAACACCAGTCCTGATCTGCTTACCAGCAGAGTTGGAATAGAGGGAGGATAAAGAAGTTTGGCTTTTCTTCTTTTTTCTTCCGCATTCATTCCAGGAGCCTGGTTTGGCAAGAGAGCAAGGATTAGGAAGAGAAAATGCCTGAAGAACAACAGAATGAGCGAGTAGAGACTGTGGAATTTGGGTGAGCTGTGGGAGTGGCTTGTATGAAGCCTCAATATGTGTCAGGATGCTGGGGCGTAAACTGCTTTTGGAGGGATGCAGGCTCCTGGTGTTTGACATTTTAGCCAGGGAGGATTTCCTGGGACTCTGTGGGGGGTAAGAGCTTTGCCATTGTAGGGGTTATTACCAGTCTCAGGAATATCTGGAGCAGGTGAGGTGCCAGGAGTTCCTTGGAGGCTGGAAGTACTAAAGAAGTGGCATAATCCTGTAAAATGGGGGAGATTGAAGAGGGAGGTTTCAAAGAATGATGATCTGGAAACAAAAACGTGGGTGTTCAAAAACTGGACAACGTTGTAACATCCAAAAGAGCGGAATGGATCTAAGCCAGCTGTTTAATTTTCTGGTTTAGATACACATCTCTTTCTTCTCAGATCACAGGTGTCCCGCTTCCACATCCATCTTAACGTAACAGAGCAAAGATTGTTCTAAAAATATAGCAAAGGGATGAAGACTTCAGTCATTTTTTTGATTATCAAGATGTAACAAAGCTATCCAGGGGGAAGATTAGAAGGGGCAAAGCTCAATCAGAACGCAGCTTGGCCACTGCAGTTAAAGACAACAAGAAGAGATTTTTCCAGTATATCAACAGAAAAAGGAAGACTAGGGAAAATATAGGTCCACTGATGAATGAGACGGGTGCCCTAGTGGTGGAAGACACAGAGAAGGCAGAGTTACTGAATGCCTTCTTTTCTTCGGTCTTCACTGATAAAGCCGTCCCTCACGAATCCCATACCCTGGAGGCAAGGGGGAAGGTCGGGAGAGAGGAAGACTTTCCCTTAGTTGAGGAGGACCGGGTCAGAGACCACTTGGCCAAGCTGGACATTCATAAATCCATGGGCCCTGACGGGATGCACCCGCGAGTGCTGAGAGAGCTGGCAGATGTTATCGCTAGACCGCTCTCCATTGTCTTTGCAAGGTCATGGGGAACAGAATCACAGAATCACAGAATCTTAGTGGTTAGAAGGGACCTCTGAGATCATCGAGTCCAACCACAAAAAAAAAAAACAAACCCCAAACACACTCACCTACTGAACTCCACACCCACAACCCCACACATAACACCCCACCACAAACAATAATCTTGGGCACTAGAGCATGCCCTCAAGAGCCATGTCTACACGTTTCTTAAATACCTCCAGGGATGGTGACTCCACCACCTCCCTGGGCAGGCTGTTCCAGTGCCTGACCACTCTTTCAGTCAAGTAATTCTTCCTAATATCTAATCTAAATCTCCCTTGCTGCAGCTTCATACCATTTCCTCTGGTCCTGTTGTTATTCCCTTGGGAGAAGAGGCCAACCCCTGCCTCTCTACAGTTTCCTTTCAGGTAGTTGTAGAGGGCAATGAGGTCTCCCCTCAGCCTCCTCTTCTCCAAACTAAACATGCCCAGCTCCCTCAGCCTCTCCTCACAGGACTTGTTCTCCAGACCCCTCACCAGCTTGGTGGCTCTCCTCTGGACATGCTCCAGCACTTCAATGTCTTTCCTGTAGTGAGGGGCCCAAAACTGAACACAGTACTCGAGGTGAGGCCTCACCAGTGCCGAGTACAGAGGCATGGTGACTTCCCTACTCCTGCTGGCTACGCTATTCCTGATACAAGCCAGGATGCTATTGGCCTTCTTGGCCACCTGGGCACACTGCTGGCTCATGTTAAGCTGGCCATCCACCAGCACCCCCAGGTCCTTTTCTGCCGGGCAGCTTTCGAGCCACTCTTCCCCAAGCCTGTAGCGTTGCCCGGGGTTGTTGTGACCAAAATGCAGGACCCAGCACTTGGCCTTATTAAACCTCATCCCATTGGCCTTGGCCCATTGATCCAACCTGTCTAGATCCCGCTGTAAAGCCTTCCGACCCTCAAGCAGATCAACACTCCCACCTAGTTTGGTGTCATCCACAAACTTACTGAGGGTGCACTCAATCCTCTTGTCTAGATCATCAATAAAGATATTGAACAAGACTGGCCCCAAAACTGAGCCCTGAGGGACACCACTGATGACCGGCCGCCAACCAGATTTTGCTCCATTAATCACAACTCTCTGGGCACGGCCATCCAGCCAGTTTTTTATCCAGCGGAGGGTACACTTGTCTATGCCATGATTCTCCAGTTTCTCCAGGAGAATGCCGTGGGGGACGGTGTCGAAGGCCTTACCAAAGTCCAGGTAGACAACATCCACAGCCTTCCCCTCATCGAGAAAGCGGGTCACATGGTCATAGAAAGAGATCAAGTTGGTCAGGCAGGACCTCCCTTTCATAAACCCATGCTGGCTGGCCCTGATCCCTTGGCTGCCCTGCACTTGCCTTGAGAGCTCACTCAGGATGATCCTTTCCATGATCTTTCCCGGTACCGAGGTCAGGCTGACAGGCCTGTAGTTCCCCAGATCCTCCTTCCGGCCCTTCTTGTAGATGGGCGTCACATTGGCCACCCTCCAGTCATCCGGCACCTCTCCTGTTGACCAGGATTGTTGATAGATAATGGAGAGAGGCTTGGTGAGCTCTCCTGCCAGCTCCCTGAGAACTTTTGGGTGAATCCCGTCCGGCCCCATAGACTTATGCGTGTCCAGGTGCATAAGCAAATCATTAACTACTTCCTCCTGGATTACCGGGGAGTTGTCCTGTTCTCCATTCTTATCTTCCAGCCCAAGAAGCTGAACAGCCTGGAGGTAGGTGGTCTGACTATTAAAGACAGAGGCAAAGAAGGCATTAAGTATCTCAGCCTTCTCCTTGTCCTTGGTTGCAAGGTTTCCCCCCACATCCAGTAAGGGATGGACATTCTCTGTCACTCTCTTTTTGTTGATGTATTTATAGAAACTTTTTTTGTTGTCCCTTATGTTAATTGCCAGGTTGAGTTCCAGCTGGGCTTTTGCCTTCCTGATTTTTTCTCTGTATGACCTAACACGATCTCTGTACTCCTCCTGAGTTGCCTGTCCCCTCTTCCAAAGGTGGTAAACCTTCCTTTTTTCCTTAAGTCCCATCAAGAGCTCTTTGTTCATCCAGGCCGGCCATTTTCCCCGCCCTTTAATTTTGCGCCTCATGGGGACAGCCTGCTCCTGGGCCTTTAGGATTTCCCTCTTGAAGAGCGTCCAGCCTTCCTGGGCTCCTTTGTCTCTCAGGACTACCTCCCACGGGACTCTCCCAACCAGGGTTCTGAACAGGCTAAAGTCTGCGCAGGAGAGGTGCCTGAGGACTGGAGGAAGGCTGACATCACTCCAATCTTCAAAAAAGGCAAGAAGGAGGACCCAGGGAACTACAGACCGGTTAGTCTCACCTCTGTCCCTGGGAAGGTAATGGAGCGACTCATTCTGGATGTCGTCTCCAAACACGTAGAGGAACAGGAAGTTATTGGAAGTGGTCAGCATGGATTTACCAAGGGCAAATCATGCCTGACCAATCTGATAGCTTTCTATGATGTTATAAAGGGTTGGCTGGATGAGGGGAGAGCCGTAGATGTCATCTACCTTGACCTTAGCAAGGCTTTTGACACTGTCTCCCATAACATCCTCATTAGGAAGCTGAGGAAGTATGGGCTAGACGAGGTGACAGTGAGGTGGATCGAGAGCTGGCTGAGTGACAGAACTCAGAGGGCTGTGATCAGCGGCACAGAGTCCAGTTGGAGGCCTGTAACCAGTGGTGTCCCTCAGGGGTCAATACTTGGACCAATTTTGTTCAATATATTCATTAATGACCTAGATGAGGGGACAGAGTGTATCCTAAGCAAGTTTGCTGATGATACCAAGCTGGGAGGGGTGGCCGACACTCCAGAGGGCCGTGCTGCCATCCAGCGTGACCTGGACAGGCTGGAGAGCTGGGCAGAGAAGAACCTAATGAGGTTCAACAAAAGCAAGTGTAAGGTCCTGCACCTGGGAAGGAAGAATGCTAAGCACCAGTATATGTTAGGGGCGAACATGCTGGGAAGCAGCTCTGAGGAGAAGGACCTGGGGGTCCTAGTAGACAGCAAATTATCCATGAGCCAGCAGTGTGCCCTTGTCGCCAAGAAGGCCAATGGCATCCTGGGCTGCATAGGGAAGCCTGTGGCCAGTAGGTCGAGGGAGGTCATTCTTCCCCTCTACTCTGCACTGGTGAGGCCACAACTGGAGTATTGTGTCCAGTTTTGGGCTCCCCAGTTCAAGAGGGACAGGGAACTACTGGAGCGAGTCCAGCGAAGGGCAACCAAGATGATTATGGGACTGGAGCACCTCCCGTATGAGGAAAGGCTGAGAGAGCTGGGACTCTTTAGCCTGGAGAAGAGAAGGTTGAGGGGGGACCTGATTAATGTTTACAAGTATCTAAAGGGTGGGTTTAAGGAGGATGGAGCCAGGCTCTTTTCAGTGGTTCCCAGTGACAGGACAAGGGGCAATGGGCACAAGCTAGAACACAGGAAGTTCCGTTCAAATACACGGAAAAACTTCTTTACAGTGAGGGTGACAGAGCACTGGAACAGGCTGCCCAGGGAGGTTGTGGAGTCCCCTTCCCTGGAGATTTTCAAGACCTGCCTGGATGCAGCCCTGAGGGATGTGCTTTAGGCAATCCTGGCACTTTACGTGTTGGAGATAGCGCAAGATTTTTGTGTATATAGGGCACAGCGCTCTGCAGGGTGAGAGACACTGAGAACAAGATCGACAATTCCCTCTTGGCACTTTCCCTGTAGGAGATACCGCAAGACGTTTCTATATATTGGGCACTGTGCTCTGCAGGGTGTTAGCAGAGACTTTCCCAGGACAGTGAAACCCTATGTCAGAGACACTGAGAAGAAGCCCCAATGTTCCTTCCAGTCATTTTCAGTGTGGGTGCCTTCTCCACGTGGTTCCTGGTTTCACTGCAGCTCTGAAGAGAATGTTAGCAAAGAGGTAACCGGGACAGTGAAAACAGTACTCAAAGACAGGGAGAGCAAGCTCTCTCTTGGCACTTTGGATGTGGGACATACAGCGAGATGTTTGCTGCTTTTACATTTGGCTGTTGGGAGATTTACAGCACAAAGATATCTAGTTGATTTGAAGCAGTTCTGAGAAAGTCTAAACATAATCCCCACTTTTCCCTCCTGGCACTTTCCATATGGGCGATATAGCAGGATGTATATTGGTTTTGAGGAACTCTCCCCGGACAGTGTGGGCAGAAAAGTTCCTGGCTCCTTGAATGCCGTTCCTGGAGACACTGCGATCAATGAGGGAGATATGTCAAGATGTGTGTTGCTTTTGAGGACGTCTCTCTGGAGAGTCTTAGCAAAGAGGTCACAAGGATATTCAGAGCAATTCTCAGAGGCACTGAGACCAAGCTCGACAATTCCTCCTGGCACTTTCCCTGTAGGAGATACCGCAAGACGTTTCTGTATATTGGGCACAGCGGTCTGCAGGCTGTTATCAGAGACTTTCCCGGCACAGTGAAACCCTATGTCAGAGACACTGAGAAGAAGCCCCAACGTTCCTTCCCTGGAGATTGGTCCCAAGCCCAAAGAGCCAGCAGGGAAAACTATGCCTTGTTCTAAAGCTCTTTTGGAACCGCTTGCATAGCCCCACAGACGTGGGGGCTGCAGGCTTTCCTGCTGCCTTCAGCCTCAAAACCCCCTTTCCCACTTGGCGCCACGCCAGCCTCCAAAATATCCATATGTCTGGAGACTGGTCCCACGCCCAAAGAGCCAGCAGGGAAAACTGTGCCTTGTTCTAAAGCCCTTTGGGAACCACTTGCGTGGCCCCACAGACCTGGGGGCTGCAGGCTTTCCTGCTGCCTTCAGCCTCAAACCCACCCTTTCCCACTTGCCGCCGCGCCAGGCACAAAAATGGCCATATGTCTGGAGGTTGGTCCCACGCCCAAAGATGTCGTAGGTCTCTGGGCAATGCAAGCGTCTTAGCAGAGATGTAGCCGGGGTCATGAGAACAATTCTGAGGGACACTGGGAACAAGCCCTAGAATTCCCTCCTGTCACTCTCCATGTTGGAGATACAGCAAGATGATTTTTTGATTGTTTTGCACCTATCTCTTTGAAGAATCTAGCCAAGGAGATAACTAGGTGACTTGAAGCAGATCCTATCGAGTCTAAGAACAGTCCCCATTTTTCCCTGCTGGCACTTTCCATGTGGGAGATATGTCAAGATGTGTGTTGGTTTTGAGGGCAACTCCCTGGAGAGAATGTTAGCAAAGACTTAACCAGGAGAGTAGAAAGCAGTATTCAAAGATAGGCAGAGCAAGTCCTATATTTCCCTCCTGACACTTTCCATTTAGGACATATAGCGGGATGCTTATTGGTTTTGAGGAAATCTCCCTGGAGACTGTAGGCAGGAAAGTTTCTGGCACGTTGAATGCCATTCTTGGAGGCACTGCGATGAATTCCTGCAATTCTCTCCTGGCACTTTACATGTTGGAGATAGCGCAAGATTTTTGTGTATATAGGGCACAGCGCTCTGCAGGGTGAGAGACACTGAGAACAAGATCGACAATTCCTCCTGGCACTTTCCTTGTAGGAGATACCGCAAGACGTTTCTGTATATTGGGCACTGCACTCTGCAGGGTGTTAGCAGAGACTTTCCCGGGACAGTGAAACCCGACGTCAGAGACACTGAGAAGAAGCCCCAATGTTCCCTCCAGGCACTTTCAGTGTGGGTGCCTTCTCCACATGGTTCCTGGTTTCACTGCAGCTCTGAAGAGAATGTTAGCAAAGAGGTAATCGGGACAGTGAAAACAGTACTCAAAGACAGGGAGAGCAAGCTCTCTCTTGGCACTTTGGATGTGGGACATACAGCGAGATGTTTGCTGCTTTTACATTTGGCTGTTGGGAGATTTACAGCACAAAGATATCTAGTTGATTTGATGCAGTTCTGAGAAAGTCTAAACATAATCCCCACTTTTCCCTCCTGGCATTTTCCATGTGGGAGATACAGCAGGATGTATATTGGTTTTAAGGAACTGTCCCCGGACAATGTAGGCAGAAAAGTTCCTGGCTCCTTGAATGCCGTTCCTGGAGACCCTGCGATCAATGTGGGAGATATGTCAAGATGTGTGTTGCTTTTGAGGACGTCTCTCTGGAGAGTCTTAGCAAAGAGGTCACAAGGATAATCAGAGCAATTCTCAGAGACACTGAGACCAAGCTCCACAATTCCTCCTGGCACTATCCCTGTAGGAGATACCGCAAGACGTTTCTGTATATTGGGCACAGCGCTCTGCAGGGTGTTAGCAGAGACTTTCCCGGGACAGTGAAACCCTATGTCAGAGACACTGAGAAGAAGCCCCAACGTTCCTTCCCTGGAGATTGGTCCCAAGCCCAAAGAGCCAGCAGGGAAAACTATGCCTTGTTCTAAAGCTCTTTTGGAACCGCTTGCATAGCCCCACAGACGTGGGGGCTGCAGGCTTTCCTGCTGCCTTCAGCCTCAAAACCCCCTTTCCCACTTGGCGCCACGCCAGCCTCCAAAATATCCATATGTCTGGAGACTGGTCCCACGCCCAAAGAGCCAGCAGGGAAAACTGTGCCTTGTTCTAAAGCCCTTTGGGAACCACTTGCGTGGCCCCACAGACCTGGGGGCTGCAGGCTTTCCTGCTGCCTTCAGCCTCAAACCCACCCTTTCCCACTTGCCGCCGCGCCAGGCACAAAAATGGCCATATGTCTGGAGGTTGGTCCCACGCCCAAAGATGTCGTAGGTCTCTGGGCAATGCAAGCGTCTTAGCAGAGATGTAGCCGGGGTCATGAGAACAATTCTGAGGGACACTGGGAACAAGCCCTAGAATTCCCTCCTGTCACTCTCCATGTTGGAGATACAGCAAGATGAATTTTGATTGTTTTGCACCTATCTCTTTGAAGAATCTAGCCAAGGAGATAACTAGGTGACTTGAAGCAGATCCTATCGAGTCTAAGAACAGTCCCCATTTTTCCCTGCTGGCACTTTCCATGTGGGAGATATGTCAAGATGTGTGTTGGTTTTGAGGGCAACTCCCTGGAGAGAATGTTAGCAAAGACTTAACCAGGAGAGTAGAAAGCAGTATTCAAAGATAGGCAGAGCAAGTCCTATATTTCCCTCCTGACACTTTCCATTTAGGACATATAGCGGGATGCTTATTGGTTTTGAGGAAATCTCCCTGGAGACTGTAGGCAGGAAAGTTTCTGGCACGTTGAATGCCATTCTTGGAGGCACTGCGATGAATTCCTGCAATTCTCTCCTGGCACTTTACATGTTGGAGATAGCGCAAGATTTTTGTGTATATAGGGCACAGCGCTCTGCAGGGTGAGAGACGCTGAGAACAAGATCGACAGTTCCTCCTGGCACTTTCCTTGTAGGAGATACCGCAAGACGTTTCTGTATATTGGGCACTGCACTCTGCAGGGTGTTAGCAGAGACTTTCCCGGGACAGTGAAACCCGACGTCAGAGACACTGAGAAGAAGCCCCAATGTTCCCTCCAGGCACTTTCAGTGTGGGTGCCTTCTCCACATGGTTCCTGGTTTCACTGCAGCTCTGAAGAGAATGTTAGCAAAGAGGTAACCGGGACAGTGAAAACAGTACTCAAAGACAGGGAGAGCAAGCTCTCTGTTGGTACTTTGGATGTGGGACATACAGCGAGATGTTTGCTGCTTTTACATTTGGCTGTTGGGAGATTTACAGCACAAAGATATCTAGTTGATTTGAAGCAGTTCTGAGAAAGTCTAAACATAATCCCCACTTTTCCCTCCTGGCACTTTCCATGTGGGCGATATAGCAGGATGTATATTGGTTTTAAGGAACTGTCCCCGGACAGTGTGGGCAGAAAAGTTCCTGGCTCACTGAATGCCGTTCCTGGAGAGACACTGCCATCAATGTGGGAGATATGTCAAGATGTGTGTTGGTTTTGAGGACGGCTCTCTGGAGAGTCTTAGCAAAGAGGTCACGCGGATAATCAGAGCAATTCTCAGAGACACTGAGAACAACCATACAATTCACTTTTGGCCCTTTGCTTGTTTTACGTATAACAAGACGTTTATGGATTTTGAGGAGAACTCCTCGAGGGTGTAGGCACAAAAGTTGGTGGCACACTGAATGCCGTTATTGGAGACACTGAGAAACAAGCCCTACAATTCCCTCCTGGCTCTTTCCATGTTGGAGGCAGAGCAAGAAGATTGTTGGCTGGTTTTGCGCCTAGCTCTATGGCGAGAGTAGGCAGAGACATAATTAGGTGACTTGAAGCAGTTCCTATCGAGTCCAAGAACAGTCCCCACCTTTCCCTGCTGGCAGTTTCCATGTGGAGATATGTCTTGATATGTGCTTTGCTTTTGAGCACAACTCTCTCGAGAGAATGTTAGCAAAGAGGTAACGGGGAGAGTAGAAAGCAGTACTCAAAGACAGGGAGAACAAGCTCTACATTTCCCACCTGGCACTTCCCATGTAGGAGATATAGCAGGATGTATACTGGTTTTGAGGACAACTCAATGGACAATGTAGGGAGAAAAGTTCCTGGCTCATTGAATGCCGTTTCTGGAGACCCTGCGATCAATGTGGGAGATATGTCAACACGTGTGTTGGTTTTGAGGACGTCTCTCTGGAGAGTCTTAGCAAAGAGGTCACACGGATAATCAGAGCAATTCTCAGAGACACTGAGAACAAGATCGACAATTCGCTCTTGGCACTTTCCCTGTAGGAGATACCGCAAGACGTTTCTGTATATTGGGCACAGCACTCTGCAGGCTGTTAGCAGAGACTTTCCCGGGACAGTGAAACCCGACGTCAGAGACACTGAGAAGAAGCCCCAATGTTCCTTCCAGTCATTTTCAGTGTGGGTGCCTTCTCCACGTGGTTCCTGGTTTCACTGCAGCTCTGAAGAGAATGTTAGCAAAGAGGTAACCGGGACAGTGAAAACAGTACTCAAAGACAGGGAGAGCAAGCTCTCTCTTGGCACTTTGGATGTGGGACATACAGCGAGATGTTTGCTGCTTTTGTGTTTGGCTGTTGGGAGATTTACAGCACAAAGATATCTAGTTGATTTGAAGCAGTTCTGAGAAAGTCTAAACATAATCCCCACTTTTCCCTCCTGGCATTTTCCATGTGGGAGATACAGCAGGATGTATATTGGTTTTAAGGAACTGTCCCCGGACAATGTAGGCAGCAAAGTTCCTGGCTCATTGAATGCCGTTTCTGGAGACCCTGCGATCAATGTGGGAGATATGTCAAGATGTGTGTTGCTTTTGAGGACGTCTCTCTGGAGAGTCTTAGCAAAGAGGTCACAAGGATAATCAGAGCAATTCTCAGAGACACTGAGACCAAGCTCGACAATTCCTCCTGGCACTTTTCCTGTAGGAGATACCGCAAGACGTTTCTGTATATTGGGCACTGCGCTCTGCAGGCTGTTAGCAGAGACTTTCCCGGGACACTAAAACCTGACTTCAGAGACACTGAGAAGAAGCCCCAATGTTCCTTCCAGTCATTTTCAGTGTGGGTGCCTTCTCCACGTGGTTCCTGGTTTCACTGCAGCTCTGAAGAGAATGTTAGCAAAGAGGTAATCGGGACAGTGAAAACAGTACTCAAAGACAGGGAGAGCAAGCTCTACATTATTCTCTTGGCACTTTCCATGTAGTAGATATAGCAGGATATATACCGGTTTTGAGGACAACTCAGTGGACAGTGTAGGCAGAAAAGTTCCTGGCTCACTGAATGCCGTTCCTGGAGAGACACTGCGATCAAATCCTACAATTGCCTAAGAGCACTTTCCATGTGGGAGATATGTCAAGGTGTGCTTTGGTTTGGAGCACAACTCTCTCGAGAGAACGTTAGCAAAGAGGTAACCGGGAGAGTAGAAAGCAGTACTCAAAGACAGGGAGAACAAGCTCTACATTTCCCACCTGGCACTTTCCATGTGGGAGATATAGCAGGATGTATATTGGTTTTGAGGAACTGTCCCCAGACAGTGTAGGCAGAAAAGTTCCTGGCTCACTGAATGCCGTTCCTGGAGAGACACTGCCATCAATGTGGGAGATATGTCAAGATGTGTGTTGGTTTTGAGGACGGCTCTCTGGAGAGTCTTAGCAAAGAGGTCACAAGGATAATCAGAGCAATTCTCAGAGACACTGAGAACAACCATACAATTCACTTTTGGCCCTTTGCTTGTTTTACGTATAACAAGAGGTTTATGGATTTTGAGGAGAACTCCTCGAGGGTGTAGGCACAAAAGTTGGTGGCACACTGAATGCCGTTATTGGAGACACTGAGAAACAAGCCCTACAATTCCCTCCTGGCTCATTCCATGTTGGAGGTAGAGCAAGAAGATTGTTGGTTGGTTTTGCGCCTAGCTCTATGGCGAGAGTAGGCAGAGACATAATTAGGTGACTTGAAGCAGTTCCTATCGAGTCCAAGAACAGTCCCCACCTTTCCCTGCTGGCAGTTTCCATGTGGAGATATGTCTTGATATGTGCTTTGCTTTTGAGCACAACTCTCTCGAGAGAATGTTAGCAAAGAGGTAACGGGGAGAGTAGAAAGCAGTACTCAAAGACAGGGAGAACAAGCTCTACATTTCCCACCTGGCACTTCCCATGTAGGAGATATAGCAGGATGTATACTGGTTTTGAGGACAACTCAATGGACAATGTAGGGAGAAAAGTTCCTGGCTCATTGAATGCCGTTTCTGGAGACCCTGCGATCAATGTGGGAGATATGTCAACACGTGTGTTTGTTTTGAGGACGGCTCTCTGGAGAGTCTTAGCAAAGAGGTCACAAGGATAATCAGAGCAATTCTCAGAGACACTGAGACCAAGCTCGACAATGCGCTCTTGGCACTTTCCCTGTAGGAGATACCGCAAGACGTTTCTGTATATTGGGCACTGCGCTCTGCAGGGTGTTAGCAGAGACTTTCCCGGGACACTAAAACCTGACTTCAGAGACACTGAGAAGAAGCCCCAATGTTCCTTCCAGTCATTTTCAGTGTGGGTGCCTTCTCCACATGGTTCCTGGTTTCACTGCAGCTCTGAAGAGAATGTTAGCAAAGAGGTAACCGGGACAGTGAAAACAGTACTCAAAGACAGGGAGAGCAAGCTCTCTCTTGGCACTTTGGATGTGGGACATACAGCGAGATGTTTGCTGCTTTTGTGTTTGGCTGTTGGGAGATTTACAGCACAAAGATATCTAGTTGATTTGAAGCAGTTCTGAGAAAGTCTAAACATAATCCCCACTTTTCCCTCCTGGCGTTTTCCATGTGGGAGATACAGCAGGATGTATATTGGTTTTAAGGAACTGTCCCCGGACAATGTAGGCAGCAAAGTTCCTGGCTCCTTGAATGCCGTTCCTGGAGACCCTGCGATCAATGTGGGAGATATGTCAAGATGTGTGTTGGTTTTGAGGATGGCTCTCTGGAGAGTCTTAGCAAAGAGGTCACACGGATAATCAGAGCAATTCTCAGAGACACTGAGAACAACCATACAATTCACTTTTGGCCCTTTGCTTGTTTTACGTATAACAAGACGTTTATGGATTTTGAGGAGAACTCCTCGAGGGTGTAGGCACAAAAGTTGGTGGCACACTGAATGCCGTTATTGGAGACACTGAGAAACAAGCCCTACAATTCCCTCCTGGTTCATTCCATGTTGGAGGTAGAGCAAGAAGATTGTTGGCTGGTTTTGCGCCTAGCTCTATGGCGAGAGTAGGCAGAGACATAATTAGGTGACTTGAAGCAGTTCCTATCGAGTCCAAGAACAGTCCCCACCTTTCCCTGCTGGCAGTTTCCATGTGGAGATATGTCTTGATATGTGCTTTGCTTTTGAGCACAACTCTCTCGAGAGAATGTTAGCAAAGAGGTAACGGGGAGAGTAGAAAGCAGTACTCAAAGACAGGGAGAACAAGCTCTACATTTCCCACCTGGCACTTCCCATGTAGGAGATATAGCAGGATGTATACTGGTTTTGAGGACAACTCAATGGACAAAGTAGGGAGAAAAGTTCCTGGCTCCTTGAATGCCGTTTCTGGAGACCCTGCGATCAATGTGGGAGATATGTCAACACGTGTGTTGGTTTTGAGGACGGCTCTCTGGAGAGTCTTAGCAAAGAGGTCACAAGGATAATCAGAGCAATTCTCAGAGACACTGAGACCAAGCTCGACAATTCCTCCTGGCACTTTCCCTGTAGGAGATACCGCAAGACGTTTCTGTGTATTGGGCACTGCGCTCTGCAGGCTGTTAGCAGAGACTTTCCCGGGACAGTGAAACCCGACGTCAGAGACACTGAGAAGAAGCCCCAATGTTCCTTCCAGTCATTTTCAGTGTGGGTGCCTTCTCCACATGGTTCCTGGTTTCACTGCAGCTCTGAAGAGAATGTTAGCAAAGAGGTAACCGGGACAGTGAAAACAGTACTCAAAGACAGGGAGAGCAAGCTCTCTCTTGGCACTTTGGATGTGGGACATACAGTGAGATGTTTGCTACTTTTGTGTCTGGCTGTTGGGAGATTTACAGCACAAAGATATCTAGTTGATTTGAAGCAGTTCTGAGAAAGTCTAAACATAATCCCCACTTTTCCCTCCTGGCATTTTCCATGTGGGAGATACAGCAGGATGTATATTGGTTTTAAGGAACTGTCCCCGGACAATGTAGGCAGAAAAGTTCCTGGCTCCTTGAATGCCGTTCCTGGAGACCCTGCGATCAATGTGGGAGATATGTCAAGATGTGTGTTGCTTTTGAGGACGTCTCTCTGGAGAGTCTTAGCAAAGAGGTCACAAGGATAATCAGAGCAATTCTCAGAGGCACTGAGACCAAGCTCGACAATTCCTCCTGGCACTTTCCCTGTAGGAGATACCGCAAGACGTTTCTGTGTATTGGGCACTGCGCTCTGCAGGCTATTAGCAGAGACTTTCCCGGGACAGTGAAACCCGACGTCAGAGACACTGAGAAGAAGCCCCAATGTTCCTTCCAGTCATTTTCAGTGTGGGTGCCTTCTCCACGTGGTTCCTGGTTTCACTGCAGCTCTGAAGAGAATGTTAGCAAAGAGGTAACCGGGACAGTGAAAACAGTACTCAAAGACAGGGAGAGCAAGCTCTACATTATTCTCTTGGCACTTTCCATGGAGTAGATATAGCAGGATATATACCGGTTTTGAGGACAACTCAGTGGACAGTGTAGGCAGAAAAGTTCCTGGCTCACTGAATGCCGTTCCTGGAGAGGCACTGCGATCAAATCCTACAATTGCCTAAGAGCACTTTCCATGTGGGAGATATGTCAAGGTGTGCTTTGGTTTGGAGCACAACTTTCTCTCGAGAACGTTAGCAAAGAGGTAACCGGGAGAGTAGAAAGCAGTACTCAAAGACAGGGAGAACAAGCTCTACATTTCCCACCTGGCACGTTCCCTGTGGGAGATATAGCAGGATGTATATTGGTTTTGAGGAACTGTCCCCAGACAGTGTAGGCAGAAAAGTTCCTGGCTCACTGAATGCCGTTCCTGGAGAGACACTGCCATCAATGTGGGAGATATGTCAAGATGTGTGTTGGTTTTGAGGACGGCTCTCTGGAGAGTCTTAGCAAAGAGGTCACACGGATAATCAGAGCAATTCTCAGAGACACTGAGAACAACCATACAATTCACTTTTGGCCCTTTGCTTGTTTTACGTATAACAAGACGTTTATGGATTTTGAGGAGAACTCCTCGAGGGTGTAGGCACAAAAGTTGGTGGCACACTGAATGCCGTTATTGGAGACACTGAGAAACAAGCCCTACAATTCCCTCCTGGCTCTTTCCATGTTGGAGGCAGAGCAAGAAGATTGTTGGCTGGTTTTGCGCCTAGCTCTATGGCGAGAGTAGGCAGAGACATAATTAGGTGACTTGAAGCAGTTCCTATCGAGTCCAAGAACAGTCCCCACCTTTCCCTGCTGGCAGTTTCCATGTGGAGATATGTCTTGATATGTGCTTTGCTTTTGAGCACAACTTTCTCGAGAGAATGTTAGCAAAGAGGTAACGGGGAGAGTAGAAAGCAGTACTCAAAGACAGGGAGAACAAGCTCTACATTTCCCACCTGGCACTTCCCATGTAGGAGATATAGCAGGATGTATACTGGTTTTGAGGACAACTCAATGGACAATGTAGGGAGAAAAGTTCCTGGCTCCTTGAATGCCGTTTCTGGAGACCCTGCGATCAATGTGGGAGATATGTCAACACGTGTGTTGGTTTTGAGGACGGCTCTCTGGAGAGTCTTAGCAAAGAGGTCACACGGATAATCAGAGCAATTCTCAGAGACACTGAGAACAAGATCGACAATTCGCTCTTGGCACTTTCCCTGCAGGAGATACCGCAAGACGTTTCTGTATATTGGGCACAGCACTCTGCAGGCTGTTAGCAGAGACTTTCCCGGGACACTAAAACCTGACTTCAGAGACACTGAGAAGAAGCCCCAATGTTCCTTCCAGTCATTTTCAGTGTGGGTGCCTTCTCCACGTGGTTCCTGGTTTCACTGCAGCTCTGAAGAGAATGTTAGCAAAGAGGTAACCGGGACAGTGAAAACAGTACTCAAAGACAGGGAGAGCAAGCTCTCTCTTGGCACTTTGGATGTGGGACATACAGTGAGATGTTTGCTACTTTTGTGTCTGGCTGTTGGGAGATTTACAGCACAAAGATATCTAGTTGATTTGAAGCAGTTCTGAGAAAGTCTAAACATAATCCCCACTTTTCCCTCCTGGCATTTTCCATGTGGGAGATACAGCAGGATGTATATTGGTTTTAAGGAACTGTCCCCGGACAATGTAGGCAGAAAAGTTCCTGGCTCCTTGAATGCCGTTCCTGGAGACCCTGCGATCAATGTGGGAGATATGTCAAGATGTGTGTTGCTTTTGAGGACGTCTCTCTGGAGAGTCTTAGCAAAGAGGTCACTAGGATAATCAGAGCAATTCTCAGAGGCACTGAGACCAAGCTCGACAATTCCTCCTGGCACTTTCCCTGTAGGAGATACCGCAAGACGTTTCTGTATATTGGGCACAGCACTCTGCAGGCTGTTAGCAGAGACTTTCCCGGGACACTAAAACCTGACTTCAGAGACACTGAGAAGAAGCCCCAATGTTCCTTCCAGTCATTTTCAGTGTGGGTGCCTTCTCCACGTGGTTCCTGGTTTCACTGCAGCTCTGAAGAGAATGTTAGCAAAGAGGTAACCGGGACAGTGAAAACAGTACTCAAAGACAGGGAGAGCAAGCTCTACATTATTCTCTTGGCACTTTCCATGGAGTAGATATAGCAGGATATATACCGGTTTTGAGGACAACTCAGTGGACAGTGTAGGCAGAAAAGTTCCTGGCTCACTGAATGCCGTTCCTGGAGAGACACTGCGATCAAATCCTACAATTGCCTAAGAGCACTTTCCATGTGGGAGATATGTCAAGGTGTGCTTTGGTTTGGAGCACAACTCTCTCTCGAGAACGTTAGCAAAGAGGTAACCGGGAGAGTAGAAAGCAGTACTCAAAGACAGGGAGAACAAGCTCTACATTTCCCACCTGGCACTTTCCATGTGGGAGATATAGCAGGATGTATATTGGTTTTGAGGAACTGTCCCCAGACAGTGTAGGCAGAAAAGTTCCTGGCTCACTGAATGCCGTTCCTGGAGAGACACTGCCATCAATGTGGGAGATATGTCAAGATGTGTGTTGGTTTTGAGGACGGCTCTCTGGAGAGTCTTAGCAAAGAGGTCACATGGATAATCAGAGCAATTCTCAGAGACACTGAGAACAACCATACAATTCACTTTTGGCCCTTTGCTTGTTTTACGTATAACAAGACGTTTATGGATTTTGAGGAGAACTCCTCGAGGGTGTAGGCACAAAAGTTGGTGGCACACTGAATGCCGTTATTGGAGACACTGAGAAACAAGCCCTACAATTCCCTCCTGGCTCTTTCCATGTTGGAGGGAGAGCAAGAAGATTGTTGGCTGGTTTTGCGCCTAGCTCTATGGCGAGAGTAGGCAGAGACATAATTAGGTGACTTGAAGCAGTTCCTATCGAGTCCAAGAACAGTCCCCACCTTTCCCTGCTGGCAGTTTCCATGTGGACATATGTCTTGATATGTGCTTTGCTTTTGAGCACAACTCTCTCGAGAGAATGTTAGCAAAGAGGTAACGGGGAGAGTAGAAAGCAGTACTCAAAGACAGGGAGAACAAGCTCTACATTTCCCACCTGGCACTTCCCATGTAGGAGATATAGCAGGATGTATACTGGTTTTGAGGACAACTCAATGGACAATGTAGGGAGAAAAGTTCCTGGCTCCTTGAATGCCGTTTCTGGAGACCCTGCGATCAATGTGGGAGATATGTCAACACGTGTGTTGGTTTTGAGGACGGCTCTCTGGAGAGTCTTAGCAAAGAGGTCACACGGATAATCAGAGCAATTCTCAGAGACACTGAGAACAAGATCGACAATTCGCTCTTGGCACTTTCCCTGCAGGAGATACCGCAAGACGTTTCTGTATATTGGGCACAGCACTCTGCAGGCTGTTAGCAGAGACTTTCCCGGGACACTAAAACCTGACTTCAGAGACACTGAGAAGAAGCCCCAATGTTCCTTCCAGTCATTTTCAGTGTGGGTGCCTTCTCCACGTGGTTCCTGGTTTCACTGCAGCTCTGAAGAGAATGTTAGCAAAGAGGTAACCGGGACAGTGAAAACAGTACTCAAAGACAGGGAGAGCAAGCTCTCTCTTGGCACTTTGGATGTGGGACATACAGCGAGATGTTTGCTGCTTTTGTGTTTGGCTGTTGGGAGATTTACAGCACAAAGATATCTAGTTGATTTGAAGCAGTTCTGAGAAAGTCTAAACATAATCCCCACTTTTCCCTCCTGGCATTTTCCATGTGGGAGATACAGCAGGATGTATATTGGTTTTAAGGAACTGTCCCCGGACAATGTAGGCAGAAAAGTTCCTGGCTCCTTGAATGCCGTTCCTGGAGACCCTGCGATCAATGTGGGAGATATGTCAAGATGTGTGTTGCTTTTGAGGACGTCTCTCTGGAGAGTCTTAGCAAAGAGGTCACTAGGATAATCAGAGCAATTCTCAGAGGCACTGAGACCAAGCTCGACAATTCCTCCTGGCACTTTCCCTGTAGGAGATACCGCAAGACGTTTCTGTATATTGGGCACAGCACTCTGCAGGCTGTTAGCAGAGACTTTCCCGGGACACTAAAACCTGACTTCAGAGACACTGAGAAGAAGCCCCAATGTTCCTTCCAGTCATTTTCAGTGTGGGTGCCTTCTCCACGTGGTTCCTGGTTTCACTGCAGCTCTGAAGAGAATGTTAGCAAAGAGGTAACCGGGACAGTGAAAACAGTACTCAAAGACAGGGAGAGCAAGCTCTACATTATTCTCTTGGCACTTTCCATGTAGTAGATATAGCAGGATATATACCGGTTTTGAGGACAACTCAGTGGACAGTGTAGGCAGAAAAGTTCCTGGCTCACTGAATGCCGTTCCTGGAGAGACACTGCGATCAAATCCTACAATTGCCTAAGAGCACTTTCCATGTGGGAGATATGTCAAGGTGTGCTTTGGTTTGGAGCACAACTTTCTCTCGAGAACGTTAGCAAAGAGGTAACCGGGAGAGTAGAAAGCAGTACTCAAAGACAGGGAGAACAAGCTCTACATTTCCCACCTGGCACTTTCCATGTGGGAGATATAGCAGGATGTATATTGGTTTTGAGGAACTGTCCCCAGACAGTGTAGGCAGAAAAGTTCCTGGCTCACTGAATGCCGTTCCTGGAGAGACACTGCCATCAATGTGGGAGATATGTCAAGATGTGTGTTGGTTTTGAGGACGGCTCTCTGGAGAGTCTTAGCAAAGAGGTCACATGGATAATCAGAGCAATTCTCAGAGACACTGAGAACAACCATACAATTCACTTTTGGCCCTTTGCTTGTTTTACGTATAACAAGACGTTTATGGATTTTGAGGAGAACTCCTCGAGGGTGTAGGCACAAAAGTTGGTGGCACACTGAATGCCGTTATTGGAGACACTGAGAAACAAGCCCTACAATTCCCTCCTGGCTCATTCCATGTTGGAGGTAGAGCAAGAAGATTGTTGGCTGGTTTTGCGCCTAGCTCTATGGCGAGAGTAGGCAGAGACATAATTAGGTGACTTGAAGCAGTTCCTATCGAGTCCAAGAACAGTCCCCACCTTTCCCTGCTGGCAGTTTCCATGTGGACATATGTCTTGATATGTGCTTTGCTTTTGAGCACAACTCTCTCGAGAGAATGTTAGCAAAGAGGTAACGGGGAGAGTAGAAAGCAGTACTCAAAGACAGGGAGAACAAGCTCTACATTTCCCACCTGGCACTTCCCATGTAGGAGATATAGCAGGATGTATACTGGTTTTGAGGACAACTCAATGGACAATGTAGGGAGAAAAGTTCCTGGCTCCTTGAATGCCGTTTCTGGAGACCCTGCGATCAATGTGGGAGATATGTCAACACGTGTGTTGGTTTTGAGGACGGCTCTCTGGAGAGTCTTAGCAAAGAGGTCACACGGATAATCAGAGCAATTCTCAGAGACACTGAGAACAAGATCGACAATTCGCTCTTGGCACTTTCCCTGCAGGAGATACCGCAAGACGTTTCTGTATATTGGGCACAGCACTCTGCAGGCTGTTAGCAGAGACTTTCCCGGGACACTAAAACCTGACTTCAGAGACACTGAGAAGAAGCCCCAATGTTCCTTCCAGTCATTTTCAGTGTGGGTGCCTTCTCCACGTGGTTCCTGGTTTCACTGCAGCTCTGAAGAGAATGTTAGCAAAGAGGTAACCGGGACAGTGAAAACAGTACTCAAAGACAGGGAGAGCAAGCTCTCTCTTGGCACTTTGGATGTGGGACATACAGCGAGATGTTTGCTGCTTTTGTGTTTGGCTGTTGGGAGATTTACAGCACAAAGATATCTAGTTGATTTGAAGCAGTTCTGAGAAAGTCTAAACATAATCCCCACTTTTCCCTCCTGGCATTTTCCATGTGGGAGATACAGCAGGATGTATATTGGTTTTAAGGAACTGTCCCCGGACAATGTAGGCAGAAAAGTTCCTGGCTCCTTGAATGCCGTTCCTGGAGACCCTGCGATCAATGTGGGAGATATGTCAAGATGTGTGTTGCTTTTGAGGACGTCTCTCTGGAGAGTCTTAGCAAAGAGGTCACAAGGATAATCAGAGCAATTCTCAGAGGCACTGAGACCAAGCTCGACAATTCCTCCTGGCACTTTCCCTGTAGGAGATACCGCAAGACGTTTCTGTATATTGGGCACTGCGCTCTGCAGGCTGTTAGCAGAGACTTTCCCGGGACAGTGAAACCCGACGTCAGAGACACTGAGAAGAAGCCCCAATGTTCCTTCCAGTCATTTTCAGTGTGGGTGCCTTCTCCACGTGGTTCCTGGTTTCACTGCAGCTCTGAAGAGAATGTTAGCAAAGAGGTAATCGGGACAGTGAAAACAGTACTCAAAGACAGGGAGAGCAAGCTCTACATTATTCTCTTGGCACTTTCCATGGAGTAGATATAGCAGGATATATACCGGTTTTGAGGACAACTCAGTGGACAGTGTAGGCAGAAAAGTTCCTGGCTCACTGAATGCCGTTCCTGGAGAGACACTGCGATCAAATCCTACAATTGCCTAAGAGCACTTTCCATGTGGGAGATATGTCAAGGTGTGCTTTGGTTTGGAGCACAACTTTCTCTCGAGAACGTTAGCAAAGAGGTAACTGGGAGAGTAGAAAGCAGTACTCAAAGACAGGGAGAACAAGCTCTACATTTCCCACCTGGCACGTTCCCTGTGGGAGATATAGCAGGATGTATATTGGTTTTGAGGAACTGTCCCCAGACAGTGTAGGCAGAAAAGTTCCTGGCTCACTGAATGCCATTCCTGGAGAGACACTGCCATCAATGTGGGAGATATGTCAAGATGTGTGTTGGTTTTGAGGACGGCTCTCTGGAGAGTCTTAGCAAAGAGGTCACATGGATAATCAGAGCAATTCTCAGAGACACTGAGAACAACCATACAATTCAGTTTTGGCCCTTTGCTTGTTTTACGTATAACAAGACGTTTATGGATTTTGAGGAGAACTCCTCGAGGTTGTAGGCACAAAAGTTGGTGGCACACTGAATGCCGTTATTGGAGACACTGAGAAACAAGCCCTACAATTCCCTCCTGGCTCTTTCCATGTTGGAGGGAGAGCAAGAAGATTGTTGGCTGGTTTTGCGCCTAGCTCTATGGCGAGAGTAGGCAGAGACATAATTAGGTGACTTGAAGCAGTTCCTATCGAGTCCAAGAACAGTCCCCACCTTTCCCTGCTGGCAGTTTCCATGTGGAGATATGTCTTGATATGTGCTTTGCTTTTGAGCACAACTCTCTCTCGAGAATGTTAGCAAAGAGGTAACGGGGAGAGTAGAAAGCAGTACTCAAAGACAGGGAGAACAAGCTCTACATTTCCCACCTGGCACTTCCCATGTAGGAGATATAGCAGGATGTATACTGGTTTTGAGGACAACTCAATGGACAATGTAGGGAGAAAAGTTCCTGGCTCCTTGAATGCCGTTTCTGGAGACCCTGCGATCAATGTGGGAGATATGTCAACACGTGTGTTGGTTTTGAGGACGGCTCTCTGGAGAGTCTTAGCAAAGAGGTCACACGGATAATCAGAGCAATTCTCAGAGACACTGAGAACAAGATCGACAATTCGCTCTTGGCACTTTCCCTGCAGGAGATACCGCAAGACGTTTCTGTATATTGGGCACAGCACTCTGCAGGCTGTTAGCAGAGACTTTCCCGGGACACTAAAACCTGACTTCAGAGACACTGAGAAGAAGCCCCAATGTTCCTTCCAGTCATTTTCAGTGTGGGTGCCTTCTCCACGTGGTTCCTGGTTTCACTGCAGCTCTGAAGAGAATGTTAGCAAAGAGGTAACCGGGACAGTGAAAACAGTACTCAAAGACAGGGAGAGCAAGCTCTCTCTTGGCACTTTGGATGTGGGACATACAGCGAGATGTTTGCTGCTTTTGTGTTTGGCTGTTGGGAGATTTACAGCACAAAGATATCTAGTTGATTTGAAGCAGTTCTGAGAAAGTCTAAACATAATCCCCACTTTTCCCTCCTGGCATTTTCCATGTGGGAGATACAGCAGGATGTATATTGGTTTTAAGGAACTGTCCCCGGACAATGTAGGCAGAAAAGTTCCTGGCTCCTTGAATGCCGTTCCTGGAGACCCTGCGATCAATGTGGGAGATATGTCAAGATGTGTGTTGCTTTTGAGGACGTCTCTCTGGAGAGTCTTAGCAAAGAGGTCACAAGGATAATCAGAGCAATTCTCAGAGGCACTGAGACCAAGCTCGACAATTCCTCCTGGCACTTTCCCTGTAGGAGATACCGCAAGACGTTTCTGTATATTGGGCACAGCACTCTGCAGGCTGTTAGCAGAGACTTTCCCGGGACAGTGAAACCTGACTTCAGAGACACTGAGAAGAAGCCCCAATGTTCCTTCCAGTCATTTTCAGTGTGGGTGCCTTCTCCACGTGGTTCCTGGTTTCACTGCAGCTCTGAAGAGAATGTTAGCAAAGAGGTAACCGGGACAGTGAAAACAGTACTCAAAGACAGGGAGAGCAAGCTCTACATTATTCTCTTGGCACTTTCCATGTAGTAGATATAGCAGGATATATACCGGTTTTGAGGACAACTCAGTGGACAGTGTAGGCAGAAAAGTTCCTGGCTCACTGAATGCCGTTCCTGGAGAGACACTGCGATCAAATCCTACAATTGCCTAAGAGCACTTTCCATGTGGGAGATATGTCAAGGTGTGCTTTGGTTTGGAGCACAACTTTCTCTCGAGAACGTTAGCAAAGAGGTAACCGGGAGAGTAGAAAGCAGTACTCAAAGACAGGGAGAACAAGCTCTACATTTCCCACCTGGCACTTTCCATGTGGGAGATATAGCAGGATGTATATTGGTTTTGAGGAACTGTCCCCAGACAGTGTAGGCAGAAAAGTTCCTGGCTCACTGAATGCCATTCCTGGAGAGACACTGCCATCAATGTGGGAGATATGTCAAGATGTGTGTTGGTTTTGAGGACGGCTCTCTGGAGAGTCTTAGCAAAGAGGTCACACGGATAATCAGAGCAATTCTCAGAGACACTGAGAACAACCATACAATTCACTTTTGGCCCTTTGCTTGTTTTACGTATAACAAGACGTTTATGGATTTTGAGGAGAACTCCTCGAGGGTGTAGGCACAAAAGTTGGTGGCACACTGAATGCCGTTATTGGAGACACTGAGAAACAAGCCCTACAATTCCCTCCTGGCTCTTTCCATGTCGGAGGGAGAGCAAGAAGATTGTTGGCTGGTTTTGCGCCTAGCTCTATGGCGAGAGTAGGCAGAGACATAATTAGGTGACTTGAAGCAGTTCCTATCGAGTCCAAGAACAGTCCCCACCTTTCCCTGCTGGCAGTTTCCATGTGGAGATATGTCTTGATATGTGCTTTGCTTTTGAGCACAACTCTCTCTCGAGAATGTTAGCAAAGAGGTAACGGGGAGAGTAGAAAGCAGTACTCAAAGACAGGGAGAACAAGCTCTACATTTCCCACCTGGCACTTCCCATGTAGGAGATATAGCAGGATGTATACTGGTTTTGAGGACAACTCAATGGACAATGTAGGGAGAAAAGTTCCTGGCTCCTTGAATGCCGTTTCTGGAGACCCTGCGATCAATGTGGGAGATATGTCAACACGTGTGTTGGTTTTGAGGACGGCTCTCTGGAGAGTCTTAGCAAAGAGGTCACTAGGATAATCAGAGCAATTCTCAGAGACACTGAGAACAAGATCGACAATTCGCTCTTGGCACTTTCCCTGCAGGAGATACCGCAAGACGTTTCTGTATATTGGGCACAGCACTCTGCAGGCTGTTAGCAGAGACTTTCCCGGGACACTAAAACCTGACTTCAGAGACACTGAGAAGAAGCCCCAATGTTCCTTCCAGTCATTTTCAGTGTGGGTGCCTTCTCCACGTGGTTCCTGGTTTCACTGCAGCTCTGAAGAGAATGTTAGCAAAGAGGTAACCGGGACAGTGAAAACAGTACTCAAAGACAGGGAGAGCAAGCTCTCTCTTGGCACTTTGGATGTGGGACATACAGCGAGATGTTTGCTGCTTTTGTGTTTGGCTGTTGGGAGATTTACAGCACAAAGATATCTAGTTGATTTGAAGCAGTTCTGAGAAAGTCTAAACATAATCCCCACTTTTCCCTCCTGGCATTTTCCATGTGGGAGATACAGCAGGATGTATATTGGTTTTAAGGAACTGTCCCCGGACAATGTAGGCAGAAAAGTTCCTGGCTCCTTGAATGCCGTTCCTGGAGACCCTGCGATCAATGTGGGAGATATGTCAAGATGTGTGTTGCTTTTGAGGACGTCTCTCTGGAGAGTCTTAGCAAAGAGGTCACAAGGATAATCAGAGCAATTCTCAGAGGCACTGAGACCAAGCTCGACAATTCCTCCTGGCACTTTCCCTGTAGGAGATACCGCAAGACGTTTCTGTATATTGGGCACAGCACTCTGCAGGCTGTTAGCAGAGACTTTCCCGGGACAGTGAAACCTGACTTCAGAGACACTGAGAAGAAGCCCCAATGTTCCTTCCAGTCATTTTCAGTGTGGGTGCCTTCTCCACGTGGTTCCTGGTTTCACTGCAGCTCTGAAGAGAATGTTAGCAAAGAGGTAACCGGGACAGTGAAAACAGTACTCAAAGACAGGGAGAGCAAGCTCTACATTATTCTCTTGGCACTTTCCATGTAGTAGATATAGCAGGATATATACCGGTTTTGAGGACAACTCAGTGGACAGTGTAGGCAGAAAAGTTCCTGGCTCACTGAATGCCGTTCCTGGAGAGACACTGCGATCAAATCCTACAATTGCCTAAGAGCACTTTCCATGTGGGAGATATGTCAAGGTGTGCTTTGGTTTGGAGCACAACTTTCTCTCGAGAACGTTAGCAAAGAGGTAACCGGGAGAGTAGAAAGCAGTACTCAAAGACAGGGAGAACAAGCTCTACATTTCCCACCTGGCACTTTCCATGTGGGAGATATAGCAGGATGTATATTGGTTTTGAGGAACTGTCCCCAGACAGTGTAGGCAGAAAAGTTCCTGGCTCACTGAATGCCATTCCTGGAGAGACACTGCCATCAATGTGGGAGATATGTCAAGATGTGTGTTGGTTTTGAGGACGGCTCTCTGGAGAGTCTTAGCAAAGAGGTCACACGGATAATCAGAGCAATTCTCAGAGACACTGAGAACAACCATACAATTCACTTTTGGCCCTTTGCTTGTTTTACGTATAACAAGACGTTTATGGATTTTGAGGAGAACTCCTCGAGGGTGTAGGCACAAAAGTTGGTGGCACACTGAATGCCGTTATTGGAGACACTGAGAAACAAGCCCTACAATTCCCTCCTGGCTCTTTCCATGTCGGAGGGAGAGCAAGAAGATTGTTGGCTGGTTTTGCGCCTAGCTCTATGGCGAGAGTAGGCAGAGACATAATTAGGTGACTTGAAGCAGTTCCTATCGAGTCCAAGAACAGTCCCCACCTTTCCCTGCTGGCAGTTTCCATGTGGACATATGTCTTGATATGTGCTTTGCTTTTGAGCACAACTCTCTCGAGAGAATGTTAGCAAAGAGGTAACGGGGAGAGTAGAAAGCAGTACTCAAAGACAGGGAGAACAAGCTCTACATTTCCCACCTGGCACTTCCCATGTAGGAGATATAGCAGGATGTATACTGGTTTTGAGGACAACTCAATGGACAATGTAGGGAGAAAAGTTCCTGGCTCCTTGAATGCCGTTTCTGGAGACCCTGCGATCAATGTGGGAGATATGTCAACACGTGTGTTGGTTTTGAGGACGGCTCTCTGGAGAGTCTTAGCAAAGAGGTCACACGGATAATCAGAGCAATTCTCAGAGACACTGAGAACAAGATCGACAATTCGCTCTTGGCACTTTCCCTGCAGGAGATACCGCAAGACGTTTCTGTATATTGGGCACAGCACTCTGCAGGCTGTTAGCAGAGACTTTCCCGGGACACTAAAACCTGACTTCAGAGACACTGAGAAGAAGCCCCAATGTTCCTTCCAGTCATTTTCAGTGTGGGTGCCTTCTCCACGTGGTTCCTGGTTTCACTGCAGCTCTGAAGAGAATGTTAGCAAAGAGGTAACCGGGACAGTGAAAACAGTACTCAAAGACAGGGAGAGCAAGCTCTCTCTTGGCACTTTGGATGTGGGACATACAGCGAGATGTTTGCTGCTTTTGTGTTTGGCTGTTGGGAGATTTACAGCACAAAGATATCTAGTTGATTTGAAGCAGTTCTGAGAAAGTCTAAACATAATCCCCACTTTTCCCTCCTGGCATTTTCCATGTGGGAGATACAGCAGGATGTATATTGGTTTTAAGGAACTGTCCCCGGACAATGTAGGCAGAAAAGTTCCTGGCTCCTTGAATGCCGTTCCTGGAGACCCTGCGATCAATGTGGGAGATATGTCAAGATGTGTGTTGCTTTTGAGGACGTCTCTCTGGAGAGTCTTAGCAAAGAGGTCACAAGGATAATCAGAGCAATTCTCAGAGACACTGAGACCAAGCTCGACAATTCCTCCTGGCACTTTCCCTGTAGGAGATACCGCAAGACGTTTCTGTATATTGGGCACAGCACTCTGCAGGCTGTTAGCAGAGACTTTCCCGGGACACTGAAACCTGACTTCAGAGACACTGAGAAGAAGCCCCAATGTTCCTTCCAGTCATTTTCAGTGTGGGTGCCTTCTCCACGTGGTTCCTGGTTTCACTGCAGCTCTGAAGAGAATGTTAGCAAAGAGGTAACCGGGACAGTGAAAACAGTACTCAAAGACAGGGAGAGCAAGCTCTCTCTTGGCACTTTGGATGTGGGACATACAGCGAGATGTTTGCTGCTTTTGTGTTTGGCTGTTGGGAGATTTACAGCACAAAGATATCTAGTTGATTTGAAGCAGTTCTGAGAAAGTCTAAACATAATCCCCACTTTTCCCTCCTGGCATTTTCCATGTGGGAGATACAGCAGGATGTATATTGGTTTTAAGGAACTGTCCCCGGACAATGTAGGCAGAAAAGTTCCTGGCTCCTTGAATGCCGTTCCTGGAGACCCTGCGATCAATGTGGGAGATATGTCAAGATGTGTGTTGCTTTTGAGGACGTCTCTCTGGAGAGTCTTAGCAAAGAGGTCACAAGGATAATCAGAGCAATTCTCAGAGGCACTGAGACCAAGCTCGACAATTCCTCCTGGCACTTTCCCTGTAGGAGATACCGCAAGACGTTTCTGTGTATTGGGCACTGCGCTCTGCAGGCTATTAGCAGAGACTTTCCCGGGACAGTGAAACCCGACTTCAGAGACACTGAGAAGAAGCCCCAATGTTCCTTCCAGTCATTTTCAGTGTGGGTGCCTTCTCCACGTGGTTCCTGGTTTCACTGCAGCTCTGAAGAGAATGTTAGCAAAGAGGTAACCGGGACAGTGAAAACAGTACTCAAAGACAGGGAGAGCAAGCTCTACATTATTCTCTTGGCACTTTCCATGGAGTAGATATAGCAGGATATATACCGGTTTTGAGGACAACTCAGTGGACAGTGTAGGCAGAAAAGTTCCTGGCTCACTGAATGCCGTTCCTGGAGAGGCACTGCGATCAAATCCTACAATTGCCTAAGAGCACTTTCCATGTGGGAGATATGTCAAGGTGTGCTTTGGTTTGGAGCACAACTTTCTCTCGAGAACGTTAGCAAAGAGGTAACCGGGAGAGTAGAAAGCAGTACTCAAAGACAGGGAGAACAAGCTCTACATTTCCCACCTGGCACTTTCCATGTGGGAGATATAGCAGGATGTATATTGGTTTTGAGGAACTGTCCCCAGACAGTGTAGGCAGAAAAGTTCCTGGCTCACTGAATGCCATTCCTGGAGAGACACTGCCATCAATGTGGGAGATATGTCAAGATGTGTGTTGGTTTTGAGGACGGCTCTCTGGAGAGTCTTAGCAAAGAGGTCACACGGATAATCAGAGCAATTCTCAGAGACACTGAGAACAACCATACAATTCACTTTTGGCCCTTTGCTTGTTTTACGTATAACAAGACGTTTATGGATTTTGAGGAGAACTCCTCGAGGGTGTAGGCACAAAAGTTGGTGGCACACTGAATGCCGTTATTGGAGACACTGAGAAACAAGCCCTACAATTCCCTCCTGGCTCTTTCCATGTCGGAGGGAGAGCAAGAAGATTGTTGGCTGGTTTTGCGCCTAGCTCTATGGCGAGAGTAGGCAGAGACATAATTAGGTGACTTGAAGCAGTTCCTATCGAGTCCAAGAACAGTCCCCACCTTTCCCTGCTGGCAGTTTCCATGTGGAGATATGTCTTGATATGTGCTTTGCTTTTGAGCACAACTCTCTCGAGAGAATGTTAGCAAAGAGGTAACGGGGAGAGTAGAAAGCAGTACTCAAAGACAGGGAGAACAAGCTCTACATTTCCCACCTGGCACTTCCCATGTAGGAGATATAGCAGGATGTATACTGGTTTTGAGGACAACTCAATGGACAAAGTAGGGAGAAAAGTTCCTGGCTCATTGAATGCCGTTTCTGGAGACCCTGCGATCAATGTGGGAGATATGTCAACACGTGTGTTGGTTTTGAGGACGGCTCTCTGGAGAGTCTTAGCAAAGAGGTCACACGGATAATCAGAGCAATTCTCAGAGACACTGAGAACAAGATCGACAATTCGCTCTTGGCACTTTCCCTGCAGGAGATACCGCAAGACGTTTCTGTATATTGGGCACAGCACTCTGCAGGCTGTTAGCAGAGACTTTCCCGGGACACTAAAACCTGACTTCAGAGACACTGAGAAGAAGCCCCAATGTTCCTTCCAGTCATTTTCAGTGTGGGTGCCTTCTCCACGTGGTTCCTGGTTTCACTGCAGCTCTGAAGAGAATGTTAGCAAAGAGGTAACCGGGACAGTGAAAACAGTACTCAAAGACAGGGAGAGCAAGCTCTCTCTTGGCACTTTGGATGTGGGACATACAGCGAGATGTTTGCTGCTTTTGTGTTTGGCTGTTGGGAGATTTACAGCACAAAGATATCTAGTTGATTTGAAGCAGTTCTGAGAAAGTCTAAACATAATCCCCACTTTTCCCTCCTGGCATTTTCCATGTGGGAGATACAGCAGGATGTATATTGGTTTTAAGGAACTGTCCCCGGACAATGTAGGCAGAAAAGTTCCTGGCTCCTTGAATGCCGTTCCTGGAGACCCTGCGATCAATGTGGGAGATATGTCAAGATGTGTGTTGCTTTTGAGGACGTCTCTCTGGAGAGTCTTAGCAAAGAGGTCACAAGGATAATCAGAGCAATTCTCAGAGGCACTGAGACCAAGCTCGACAATTCCTCCTGGCACTTTCCCTGTAGGAGATACTGCAAGACGTTTCTGTATATTGGGCACAGCACTCTGCAGGCTGTTAGCAGAGACTTTCCCGGGACACTAAAACCTGACTTCAGAGACACTGAGAAGAAGCCCCAATGTTCCTTCCAGTCATTTTCAGTGTGGGTGCCTTCTCCACGTGGTTCCTGGTTTCACTGCAGCTCTGAAGAGAATGTTAGCAAAGAGGTAACCGGGACAGTGAAAACAGTACTCAAAGACAGGGAGAGCAAGCTCTCTCTTGGCACTTTGGATGTGGGACATACAGCGAGATGTTTGCTGCTTTTGTGTTTGGCTGTTGGGAGATTTACAGCACAAAGATATCTAGTTGATTTGAAGCAGTTCTGAGAAAGTCTAAACATAATCCCCACTTTTCCCTCCTGGCATTTTCCATGTGGGAGATACAGCAGGATGTATATTGGTTTTAAGGAACTGTCCCCGGACAATGTAGGCAGAAAAGTTCCTGGCTCCTTGAATGCCGTTCCTGGAGACCCTGCGATCAATGTGGGAGATATGTCAAGATGTGTGTTGCTTTTGAGGACGTCTCTCTGGAGAGTCTTAGCAAAGAGGTCACAAGGATAATCAGAGCAATTCTCAGAGGCACTGAGACCAAGCTCGACAATTCCTCCTGGCACTTTCCCTGTAGGAGATACCGCAAGACGTTTCTGTGTATTGGGCACTGCGCTCTGCAGGCTATTAGCAGAGACTTTCCCGGGACAGTGAAACCCGACTTCAGAGACACTGAGAAGAAGCCCCAATGTTCCTTCCAGTCATTTTCAGTGTGGGTGCCTTCTCCACGTGGTTCCTGGTTTCACTGCAGCTCTGAAGAGAATGTTAGCAAAGAGGTAACCGGGACAGTGAAAACAGTACTCAAAGACAGGGAGAGCAAGCTCTACATTATTCTCTTGGCACTTTCCATGGAGTAGATATAGCAGGATATATACCGGTTTTGAGGACAACTCAGTGGACAGTGTAGGCAGAAAAGTTCCTGGCTCACTGAATGCCGTTCCTGGAGAGGCACTGCGATCAAATCCTACAATTGCCTAAGAGCACTTTCCATGTGGGAGATATGTCAAGGTGTGCTTTGGTTTGGAGCACAACTTTCTCTCGAGAACGTTAGCAAAGAGGTAACCGGGAGAGTAGAAAGCAGTACTCAAAGACAGGGAGAACAAGCTCTACATTTCCCACCTGGCACGTTCCCTGTGGGAGATATAGCAGGATGTATATTGGTTTTGAGGAACTGTCCCCAGACAGTGTAGGCAGAAAAGTTCCTGGCTCACTGAATGCCGTTCCTGGAGAGACACTGCCATCAATGTGGGAGATATGTCAAGATGTGTGTTGGTTTTGAGGACGGCTCTCTGGAGAGTCTTAGCAAAGAGGTCACACGGATAATCAGAGCAATTCTCAGAGACACTGAGAACAACCATACAATTCACTTTTGGCCCTTTGCTTGTTTTACGTATAACAAGACGTTTATGGATTTTGAGGAGAACTCCTCGAGGGTGTAGGCACAAAAGTTGGTGGCACACTGAATGCCGTTATTGGAGACACTGAGAAACAAGCCCTACAATTCCCTCCTGGCTCATTCCATGTCGGAGGTAGAGCAAGAAGATTGTTGGCTGGTTTTGCGCCTAGCTCTATGGCGAGAGTAGGCAGAGACATAATTAGGTGACTTGAAGCAGTTCCTATCGAGTCCAAGAACAGTCCCCACCTTTCCCTGCTGGCAGTTTCCATGTGGACATATGTCTTGATATGTGCTTTGCTTTTGAGCACAACTCTCTCGAGAGAATGTTAGCAAAGAGGTAACGGGGAGAGTAGAAAGCAGTACTCAAAGACAGGGAGAACAAGCTCTACATTTCCCACCTGGCACTTCCCATGTAGGAGATATAGCAGGATGTATACTGGTTTTGAGGACAACTCAATGGACAATGTAGGGAGAAAAGTTCCTGGCTCCTTGAATGCCGTTTCTGGAGACCCTGCGATCAATGTGGGAGATATGTCAACACGTGTGTTGGTTTTGAGGACGGCTCTCTGGAGAGTCTTAGCAAAGAGGTCACACGGATAATCAGAGCAATTCTCAGAGACACTGAGAACAAGATCGACAATTCGCTCTTGGCACTTTCCCTGCAGGAGATACCGCAAGACGTTTCTGTATATTGGGCACAGCACTCTGCAGGCTGTTAGCAGAGACTTTCCCGGGACACTAAAACCTGACTTCAGAGACACTGAGAAGAAGCCCCAATGTTCCTTCCAGTCATTTTCAGTGTGGGTGCCTTCTCCACGTGGTTCCTGGTTTCACTGCAGCTCTGAAGAGAATGTTAGCAAAGAGGTAACCGGGACAGTGAAAACAGTACTCAAAGACAGGGAGAGCAAGCTCTCTCTTGGCACTTTGGATGTGGGACATACAGCGAGATGTTTGCTGCTTTTGTGTTTGGCTGTTGGGAGATTTACAGCACAAAGATATCTAGTTGATTTGAAGCAGTTCTGAGAAAGTCTAAACATAATCCCCACTTTTCCCTCCTGGCATTTTCCATGTGGGAGATACAGCAGGATGTATATTGGTTTTAAGGAACTGTCCCCGGACAATGTAGGCAGAAAAGTTCCTGGCTCCTTGAATGCCGTTCCTGGAGACCCTGCGATCAATGTGGGAGATATGTCAAGATGTGTGTTGCTTTTGAGGACGTCTCTCTGGAGAGTCTTAGCAAAGAGGTCACAAGGATAATCAGAGCAATTCTCAGAGGCACTGAGACCAAGCTCGACAATTCCTCCTGGCACTTTCCCTGTAGGAGATACCGCAAGACGTTTCTGTGTATTGGGCACTGCGCTCTGCAGGGTGTTAGCAGAGACTTTCCCGGGACAGTGAAACCCGACTTCAGAGACACTGAGAAGAAGCCCCAATGTTCCTTCCAGTCATTTTCAGTGTGGGTGCCTTCTCCACGTGGTTCCTGGTTTCACTGCAGCTCTGAAGAGAATGTTAGCAAAGAGGTAACCGGGACAGTGAAAACAGTACTCAAAGACAGGGAGAGCAAGCTCTACATTATTCTCTTGGCACTTTCCATGTAGTAGATATAGCAGGATATATACCGGTTTTGAGGACAACTCAGTGGACAGTGTAGGCAGAAAAGTTCCTGGCTCACTGAATGCCGTTCCTGGAGAGACACTGCGATCAAATCCTACAATTGCCTAAGAGCACTTTCCATGTGGGAGATATGTCAAGGTGTGCTTTGGTTTGGAGCACAACTTTCTCTCGAGAACGTTAGCAAAGAGGTAACCGGGAGAGTAGAAAGCAGTACTCAAAGACAGGGAGAACAAGCTCTACATTTCCCACCTGGCACTTTCCATGTGGGAGATATAGCAGGATGTATATTGGTTTTGAGGAACTGTCCCCAGACAGTGTAGGCAGAAAAGTTCCTGGCTCACTGAATGCCATTCCTGGAGAGACACTGCCATCAATGTGGGAGATATGTCAAGATGTGTGTTGGTTTTGAGGACGGCTCTCTGGAGAGTCTTAGCAAAGAGGTCACACGGATAATCAGAGCAATTCTCAGAGACACTGAGAACAACCATACAATTCACTTTTGGCCCTTTGCTTGTTTTACGTATAACAAGACGTTTATGGATTTTGAGGAGAACTCCTCGAGGGTGTAGGCACAAAAGTTGGTGGCACACTGAATGCCGTTATTGGAGACACTGAGAAACAAGCCCTACAATTCCCTCCTGGCTCTTTCCATGTTGGAGGGAGAGCAAGAAGATTGTTGGCTGGTTTTGCGCCTAGCTCTATGGCGAGAGTAGGCAGAGACATAATTAGGTGACTTGAAGCAGTTCCTATCGAGTCCAAGAACAGTCCCCACCTTTCCCTGCTGGCAGTTTCCATGTGGACATATGTCTTGATATGTGCTTTGCTTTTGAGCACAACTCTCTCGAGAGAATGTTAGCAAAGAGGTAACGGGGAGAGTAGAAAGCAGTACTCAAAGACAGGGAGAACAAGCTCTACATTTCCCACCTGGCACTTCCCATGTAGGAGATATAGCAGGATGTATACTGGTTTTGAGGACAACTCAATGGACAATGTAGGGAGAAAAGTTCCTGGCTCCTTGAATGCCGTTTCTGGAGACCCTGCGATCAATGTGGGAGATATGTCAACACGTGTGTTGGTTTTGAGGACGGCTCTCTGGAGAGTCTTAGCAAAGAGGTCACACGGATAATCAGAGCAATTCTCAGAGACACTGAGAACAAGATCGACAATTCGCTCTTGGCACTTTCCCTGCAGGAGATACCGCAAGACGTTTCTGTATATTGGGCACAGCACTCTGCAGGCTGTTAGCAGAGACTTTCCCGGGACACTAAAACCTGACTTCAGAGACACTGAGAAGAAGCCCCAATGTTCCTTCCAGTCATTTTCAGTGTGGGTGCCTTCTCCACGTGGTTCCTGGTTTCACTGCAGCTCTGAAGAGAATGTTAGCAAAGAGGTAACCGGGACAGTGAAAACAGTACTCAAAGACAGGGAGAGCAAGCTCTCTCTTGGCACTTTGGATGTGGGACATACAGCGAGATGTTTGCTGCTTTTGTGTTTGGCTGTTGGGAGATTTACAGCACAAAGATATCTAGTTGATTTGAAGCAGTTCTGAGAAAGTCTAAACATAATCCCCACTTTTCCCTCCTGGCATTTTCCATGTGGGAGATACAGCAGGATGTATATTGGTTTTAAGGAACTGTCCCCGGACAATGTAGGCAGAAAAGTTCCTGGCTCCTTGAATGCCGTTCCTGGAGACCCTGCGATCAATGTGGGAGATATGTCAAGATGTGTGTTGCTTTTGAGGACGTCTCTCTGGAGAGTCTTAGCAAAGAGGTCACAAGGATAATCAGAGCAATTCTCAGAGGCACTGAGACCAAGCTCGACAATTCCTCCTGGCACTTTCCCTGTAGGAGATACCGCAAGACGTTTCTGTGTATTGGGCACTGCGCTCTGCAGGGTGTTAGCAGAGACTTTCCCGGGACAGTGAAACCCGACTTCAGAGACACTAAGAAGCCCCAATGTTCCTTCCAGTCATTTTCAGTGTGGGTGCCTTCTCCACGTGGTTCCTGGTTTCACTGCAGCTCTGAAGAGAATGTTAGCAAAGAGGTAACCGGGACAGTGAAAACAGTACTCAAAGACAGGGAGAGCAAGCTCTACATTATTCTCTTGGCACTTTCCATGGAGTAGATATAGCAGGATATATACCGGTTTTGAGGACAACTCAGTGGACAGTGTAGGCAGAAAAGTTCCTGGCTCACTGAATGCCGTTCCTGGAGAGGCACTGCGATCAAATCCTACAATTGCCTAAGAGCACTTTCCATGTGGGAGATATGTCAAGGTGTGCTTTGGTTTGGAGCACAACTTTCTCTCGAGAACGTTAGCAAAGAGGTAACCGGGAGAGTAGAAAGCAGTACTCAAAGACAGGGAGAACAAGCTCTACATTTCCCACCTGGCACGTTCCCTGTGGGAGATATAGCAGGATGTATATTGGTTTTGAGGAACTGTCCCCAGACAGTGTAGGCAGAAAAGTTCCTGGCTCACTGAATGCCGTTCCTGGAGAGACACTGCCATCAATGTGGGAGATATGTCAAGATGTGTGTTGGTTTTGAGGACGGCTCTCTGGAGAGTCTTAGCAAAGAGGTCACACGGATAATCAGAGCAATTCTCAGAGACACTGAGAACAACCATACAATTCACTTTTGGCCCTTTGCTTGTTTTACGTATAACAAGACGTTTATGGATTTTGAGGAGAACTCCTCGAGGGTGTAGGCACAAAAGTTGGTGGCACACTGAATGCCGTTATTGGAGACACTGAGAAACAAGCCCTACAATTCCCTCCTGGCTCATTCCATGTCGGAGGTAGAGCAAGAAGATTGTTGGCTGGTTTTGCGCCTAGCTCTATGGCGAGAGTAGGCAGAGACATAATTAGGTGACTTGAAGCAGTTCCTATCGAGTCCAAGAACAGTCCCCACCTTTCCCTGCTGGCAGTTTCCATGTGGAGATATGTCTTGATATGTGCTTTGCTTTTGAGCACAACTTTCTCGAGAGAATGTTAGCAAAGAGGTAACGGGGAGAGTAGAAAGCAGTACTCAAAGACAGGGAGAACAAGCTCTACATTTCCCACCTGGCACTTCCCATGTAGGAGATATAGCAGGATGTATACTGGTTTTGAGGACAACTCAATGGACAATGTAGGGAGAAAAGTTCCTGGCTCCTTGAATGCCGTTTCTGGAGACCCTGCGATCAATGTGGGAGATATGTCAACACGTGTGTTGGTTTTGAGGACGGCTCTCTGGAGAGTCTTAGCAAAGAGGTCACACGGATAATCAGAGCAATTCTCAGAGACACTGAGAACAAGATCGACAATTCGCTCTTGGCACTTTCCCTGCAGGAGATACCGCAAGACGTTTCTGTATATTGGGCACAGCACTCTGCAGGCTGTTAGCAGAGACTTTCCCGGGACAGTGAAACCCGACGTCAGAGACACTGAGAAGAAGCCCCAATGTTCCTTCCAGTCATTTTCAGTGTGGGTGCCTTCTCCACGTGGTTCCTGGTTTCACTGCAGCTCTGAAGAGAATGTTAGCAAAGAGGTAATCGGGACAGTGAAAACAGTACTCAAAGACAGGGAGAGCAAGCTCTCTCTTGGCACTTTGGATGTGGGACATACAGCGAGATGTTTGCTGCTTTTGTGTTTGGCTGTTGGGAGATTTACAGCACAAAGATATCTAGTTGATTTGAAGCAGTTCTGAGAAAGTCTAAACATAATCCCCACTTTTCCCTCCTGGCATTTTCCATGTGGGAGATACAGCAGGATGTATATTGGTTTTAAGGAACTGTCCCCGGACAATGTAGGCAGAAAAGTTCCTGGCTCCTTGAATGCCGTTCCTGGAGACCCTGCGATCAATGTGGGAGATATGTCAAGATGTGTGTTGCTTTTGAGGACGTCTCTCTGGAGAGTCTTAGCAAAGAGGTCACAAGGATAATCAGAGCAATTCTCAGAGGCACTGAGACCAAGCTCGACAATTCCTCCTGGCACTTTCCCTGTAGGAGATACCGCAAGACGTTTCTGTATATTGGGCACAGCACTCTGCAGGCTGTTAGCAGAGACTTTCCCGGGACACTAAAACCTGACTTCAGAGACACTGAGAAGAAGCCCCAATGTTCCTTCCAGTCATTTTCAGTGTGGGTGCCTTCTCCACGTGGTTCCTGGTTTCACTGCAGCTCTGAAGAGAATGTTAGCAAAGAGGTAACCGGGACAGTGAAAACAGTACTCAAAGACAGGGAGAGCAAGCTCTCTCTTGGCACTTTGGATGTGGGACATACAGCGAGATGTTTGCTGCTTTTGTGTTTGGCTGTTGGGAGATTTACAGCACAAAGATATCTAGTTGATTTGAAGCAGTTCTGAGAAAGTCTAAACATAATCCCCACTTTTCCCTCCTGGCATTTTCCATGTGGGAGATACAGCAGGATGTATATTGGTTTTAAGGAACTGTCCCCGGACAATGTAGGCAGAAAAGTTCCTGGCTCCTTGAATGCCGTTCCTGGAGACCCTGCGATCAATGTGGGAGATATGTCAAGATGTGTGTTGCTTTTGAGGACGTCTCTCTGGAGAGTCTTAGCAAAGAGGTCACAAGGATAATCAGAGCAATTCTCAGAGGCACTGAGACCAAGCTCGACAATTCCTCCTGGCACTTTCCCTGTAGGAGATACCGCAAGACGTTTCTGTGTATTGGGCACTGCGCTCTGCAGGCTATTAGCAGAGACTTTCCCGGGACAGTGAAACCCGACGTCAGAGACACTGAGAAGAAGCCCCAATGTTCCTTCCAGTCATTTTCAGTGTGGGTGCCTTCTCCACGTGGTTCCTGGTTTCACTGCAGCTCTGAAGAGAATGTTAGCAAAGAGGTAACCGGGACAGTGAAAACAGTACTCAAAGACAGGGAGAGCAAGCTCTACATTATTCTCTTGGCACTTTCCATGTAGTAGATATAGCAGGATATATACCGGTTTTGAGGACAACTCAGTGGACAGTGTAGGCAGAAAAGTTCCTGGCTCACTGAATGCCGTTCCTGGAGAGGCACTGCGATCAAATCCTACAATTGCCTAAGAGCACTTTCCATGTGGGAGATATGTCAAGGTGTGCTTTGGTTTGGAGCACAACTTTCTCTCGAGAACGTTAGCAAAGAGGTAACCGGGAGAGTAGAAAGCAGTACTCAAAGACAGGGAGAACAAGCTCTACATTTCCCACCTGGCACGTTCCCTGTGGGAGATATAGCAGGATGTATATTGGTTTTGAGGAACTGTCCCCAGACAGTGTAGGCAGAAAAGTTCCTGGCTCACTGAATGCCGTTCCTGGAGAGACACTGCCATCAATGTGGGAGATATGTCAAGATGTGTGTTGGTTTTGAGGACGGCTCTCTGGAGAGTCTTAGCAAAGAGGTCACACGGATAATCAGAGCAATTCTCAGAGACACTGAGAACAACCATACAATTCACTTTTGGCCCTTTGCTTGTTTTACGTATAACAAGACGTTTATGGATTTTGAGGAGAACTCCTCGAGGGTGTAGGCACAAAAGTTGGTGGCACACTGAATGCCGTTATTGGAGACACTGAGAAACAAGCCCTACAATTCCCTCCTGGCTCATTCCATGTCGGAGGTAGAGCAAGAAGATTGTTGGCTGGTTTTGCGCCTAGCTCTATGGCGAGAGTAGGCAGAGACATAATTAGGTGACTTGAAGCAGTTCCTATCGAGTCCAAGAACAGTCCCCACCTTTCCCTGCTGGCAGTTTCCATGTGGAGATATGTCTTGATATGTGCTTTGCTTTTGAGCACAACTTTCTCGAGAGAATGTTAGCAAAGAGGTAACGGGGAGAGTAGAAAGCAGTACTCAAAGACAGGGAGAACAAGCTCTACATTTCCCACCTGGCACTTCCCATGTAGGAGATATAGCAGGATGTATACTGGTTTTGAGGACAACTCAATGGACAATGTAGGGAGAAAAGTTCCTGGCTCCTTGAATGCCGTTTCTGGAGACCCTGCGATCAATGTGGGAGATATGTCAACACGTGTGTTGGTTTTGAGGACGGCTCTCTGGAGAGTCTTAGCAAAGAGGTCACACGGATAATCAGAGCAATTCTCAGAGACACTGAGAACAAGATCGACAATTCGCTCTTGGCACTTTCCCTGCAGGAGATACCGCAAGACGTTTCTGTATATTGGGCACAGCACTCTGCAGGCTGTTAGCAGAGACTTTCCCGGGACAGTGAAACCCGACGTCAGAGACACTGAGAAGAAGCCCCAATGTTCCTTCCAGTCATTTTCAGTGTGGGTGCCTTCTCCACGTGGTTCCTGGTTTCACTGCAGCTCTGAAGAGAATGTTAGCAAAGAGGTAACCGGGACAGTGAAAACAGTACTCAAAGACAGGGAGAGCAAGCTCTCTCTTGGCACTTTGGATGTGGGACATACAGCGAGATGTTTGCTGCTTTTGTGTTTGGCTGTTGGGAGATTTACAGCACAAAGATATCTAGTTGATTTGAAGCAGTTCTGAGAAAGTCTAAACATAATCCCCACTTTTCCCTCCTGGCATTTTCCATGTGGGAGATACAGCAGGATGTATATTGGTTTTAAGGAACTGTCCCCGGACAATGTAGGCAGAAAAGTTCCTGGCTCCTTGAATGCCGTTCCTGGAGACCCTGCGATCAATGTGGGAGATATGTCAAGATGTGTGTTGCTTTTGAGGACGTCTCTCTGGAGAGTCTTAGCAAAGAGGTCACAAGGATAATCAGAGCAATTCTCAGAGGCACTGAGACCAAGCTCGACAATTCCTCCTGGCACTTTCCCTGTAGGAGATACCGCAAGACGTTTCTGTATATTGGGCACAGCACTCTGCAGGCTGTTAGCAGAGACTTTCCCGGGACAGTGAAACCCGACTTCAGAGACACTGAGAAGAAGCCCCAATGTTCCTTCCAGTCATTTTCAGTGTGGGTGCCTTCTCCACATGGTTCCTGGTTTCACTGCAGCTCTGAAGAGAATGTTAGCAAAGAGGTAACCGGGACAGTGAAAACAGTACTCAAAGACAGGGAGAGCAAGCTCTACATTATTCTCTTGGCACTTTCCATGTAGTAGATATAGCAGGATATATACCGGTTTTGAGGACAACTCAGTGGACAGTGTAGGCAGAAAAGTTCCTGGCTCACTGAATGCCGTTCCTGGAGAGGCACTGCGATCAAATCCTACAATTGCCTAAGAGCACTTTCCATGTGGGAGATATGTCAAGGTGTGCTTTGGTTTGGAGCACAACTCTCTCGAGAGAACGTTAGCAAAGAGGTAACCGGGAGAGTAGAAAGCAGTACTCAAAGACAGGGAGAACAAGCTCTACATTTCCCACCTGGCACTTTCCATGTGGGAGATATAGCAGGATGTATATTGGTTTTGAGGAACTGTCCCCAGACAGTGTAGGCAGAAAAGTTCCTGGCTCACTGAATGCCGTTCCTGGAGAGACACTGCCATCAATGTAGGAGATATGTCAAGATGTGTGTTGGTTTTGAGGACGGCTCTCTGGAGAGTCTTAGCAAAGAGGTCACAAGGATAATCAGAGCAATTCTCAGAGACACTGAGAACAACCATACAATTCACTTTTGGCCCTTTGCTTGTTTTACGTATAACAAGACGTTTATGGATTTTGAGGAGAACTCCTCGAGGGTGTAGGCACAAAAGTTGGTGGCACACTGAATGCCGTTATTGGAGACACTGAGAAACAAGCCCTACAATTCCCTCCTGGCTCATTCCATGTTGGAGGTAGAGCAAGAAGATTGTTGGTTGGTTTTGCGCCTAGCTCTATGGCGAGAGTAGGCAGAGACATAATTAGGTGACTTGAAGCAGTTCCTATCGAGTCCAAGAACAGTCCCCACCTTTCCCTGCTGGCAGTTTCCATGTGGAGATATGTCTTGATATGTGCTTTGCTTTTGAGCACAACTCTCTCGAGAGAATGTTAGCAAAGAGGTAACGGGGAGAGTAGAAAGCAGTACTCAAAGACAGGGAGAACAAGCTCTACATTTCCCACCTGGCACTTCCCATGTAGGAGATATAGCAGGATGTATACTGGTTTTGAGGACAACTCAATGGACAATGTAGGGAGAAAAGTTCCTGGCTCCTTGAATGCCGTTTCTGGAGACCCTGCGATCAATGTGGGAGATATGTCAACACGTGTGTTGGTTTTGAGGACGGCTCTCTGGAGAGTCTTAGCAAAGAGGTCACACGGATAATCAGAGCAATTCTCAGAGACACTGAGAACAAGATCGACAATTCGCTCTTGGCACTTTCCCTGCAGGAGATACCGCAAGACGTTTCTGTATATTGGGCACAGCACTCTGCAGGCTGTTAGCAGAGACTTTCCCGGGACAGTGAAACCCGACGTCAGAGACACTGAGAAGAAGCCCCAATGTTCCTTCCAGTCATTTTCAGTGTGGGTGCCTTCTCCACGTGGTTCCTGGTTTCACTGCAGCTCTGAAGAGAATGTTAGCAAAGAGGTAATCGGGACAGTGAAAACAGTACTCAAAGACAGGGAGAGCAAGCTCTCTCTTGGCACTTTGGATGTGGGACATACAGCGAGATGTTTGCTGCTTTTGTGTTTGGCTGTTGGGAGATTTACAGCACAAAGATATCTAGTTGATTTGAAGCAGTTCTGAGAAAGTCTAAACATAATCCCCACTTTTCCCTCCTGGCATTTTCCATGTGGGAGATACAGCAGGATGTATATTGGTTTTAAGGAACTGTCCCCGGACAATGTAGGCAGAAAAGTTCCTGGCTCCTTGAATGCCGTTCCTGGAGACCCTGCGATCAATGTGGGAGATATGTCAAGATGTGTGTTGCTTTTGAGGACGTCTCTCTGGAGAGTCTTAGCAAAGAGGTCACAAGGATAATCAGAGCAATTCTCAGAGGCACTGAGACCAAGCTCGACAATTCCTCCTGGCACTTTCCCTGTAGGAGATACCGCAAGACGTTTCTGTATATTGGGCACAGCACTCTGCAGGCTGTTAGCAGAGACTTTCCCGGGACACTAAAACCTGACTTCAGAGACACTGAGAAGAAGCCCCAATGTTCCTTCCAGTCATTTTCAGTGTGGGTGCCTTCTCCACGTGGTTCCTGGTTTCACTGCAGCTCTGAAGAGAATGTTAGCAAAGAGGTAACCGGGACAGTGAAAACAGTACTCAAAGACAGGGAGAGCAAGCTCTCTCTTGGCACTTTGGATGTGGGACATACAGCGAGATGTTTGCTGCTTTTGTGTTTGGCTGTTGGGAGATTTACAGCACAAAGATATCTAGTTGATTTGAAGCAGTTCTGAGAAAGTCTAAACATAATCCCCACTTTTCCCTCCTGGCATTTTCCATGTGGGAGATACAGCAGGATGTATATTGGTTTTAAGGAACTGTCCCCGGACAATGTAGGCAGAAAAGTTCCTGGCTCCTTGAATGCCGTTCCTGGAGACCCTGCGATCAATGTGGGAGATATGTCAAGATGTGTGTTGCTTTTGAGGACGTCTCTCTGGAGAGTCTTAGCAAAGAGGTCACAAGGATAATCAGAGCAATTCTCAGAGGCACTGAGACCAAGCTCGACAATTCCTCCTGGCACTTTCCCTGTAGGAGATACCGCAAGACGTTTCTGTGTATTGGGCACTGCGCTCTGCAGGCTATTAGCAGAGACTTTCCCGGGACAGTGAAACCCGACTTCAGAGACACTGAGAAGAAGCCCCAATGTTCCTTCCAGTCATTTTCAGTGTGGGTGCCTTCTCCACGTGGTTCCTGGTTTCACTGCAGCTCTGAAGAGAATGTTAGCAAAGAGGTAACCGGGACAGTGAAAACAGTACTCAAAGACAGGGAGAGCAAGCTCTACATTATTCTCTTGGCACTTTCCATGTAGTAGATATAGCAGGATATATACCGGTTTTGAGGACAACTCAGTGGACAGTGTAGGCAGAAAAGTTCCTGGCTCACTGAATGCTGTTCCTGGAGAGGCACTGCGATCAAATCCTACAATTGCCTAAGAGCACTTTCCATGTGGGAGATATGTCAAGGTGTGCTTTGGTTTGGAGCACAACTTTCTCTCGAGAACGTTAGCAAAGAGGTAACCGGGAGAGTAGAAAGCAGTACTCAAAGACAGGGAGAACAAGCTCTACATTTCCCACCTGGCACGTTCCCTGTGGGAGATATAGCAGGATGTATATTGGTTTTGAGGAACTGTCCCCAGACAGTGTAGGCAGAAAAGTTCCTGGCTCACTGAATGCCGTTCCTGGAGAGACACTGCCATCAATGTGGGAGATATGTCAAGATGTGTGTTGGTTTTGAGGACGGCTCTCTGGAGAGTCTTAGCAAAGAGGTCACACGGATAATCAGAGCAATTCTCAGAGACACTGAGAACAACCATACAATTCACTTTTGGCCCTTTGCTTGTTTTACGTATAACAAGACGTTTATGGATTTTGAGGAGAACTCCTCGAGGGTGTAGGCACAAAAGTTGGTGGCACACTGAATGCCGTTATTGGAGACACTGAGAAACAAGCCCTACAATTCCCTCCTGGCTCATTCCATGTCGGAGGTAGAGCAAGAAGATTGTTGGCTGGTTTTGCGCCTAGCTCTATGGCGAGAGTAGGCAGAGACATAATTAGGTGACTTGAAGCAGTTCCTATCGAGTCCAAGAACAGTCCCCACCTTTCCCTGCTGGCAGTTTCCATGTGGAGATATGTCTTGATATGTGCTTTGCTTTTGAGCACAACTTTCTCGAGAGAATGTTAGCAAAGAGGTAACGGGGAGAGTAGAAAGCAGTACTCAAAGACAGGGAGAACAAGCTCTACATTTCCCACCTGGCACTTCCCATGTAGGAGATATAGCAGGATGTATACTGGTTTTGAGGACAACTCAATGGACAATGTAGGGAGAAAAGTTCCTGGCTCCTTGAATGCCGTTTCTGGAGACCCTGCGATCAATGTGGGAGATATGTCAACACGTGTGTTGGTTTTGAGGACGGCTCTCTGGAGAGTCTTAGCAAAGAGGTCACACGGATAATCAGAGCAATTCTCAGAGACACTGAGAACAAGATCGACAATTCGCTCTTGGCACTTTCCCTGCAGGAGATACCGCAAGACGTTTCTGTATATTGGGCACAGCACTCTGCAGGCTGTTAGCAGAGACTTTCCCGGGACACTAAAACCTGACTTCAGAGACACTGAGAAGAAGCCCCAATGTTCCTTCCAGTCATTTTCAGTGTGGGTGCCTTCTCCACGTGGTTCCTGGTTTCACTGCAGCTCTGAAGAGAATGTTAGCAAAGAGGTAACCGGGACAGTGAAAACAGTACTCAAAGACAGGGAGAGCAAGCTCTCTCTTGGCACTTTGGATGTGGGACATACAGCGAGATGTTTGCTGCTTTTGTGTTTGGCTGTTGGGAGATTTACAGCACAAAGATATCTAGTTGATTTGAAGCAGTTCTGAGAAAGTCTAAACATAATCCCCACTTTTCCCTCCTGGCATTTTCCATGTGGGAGATACAGCAGGATGTATATTGGTTTTAAGGAACTGTCCCCGGACAATGTAGGCAGAAAAGTTCCTGGCTCCTTGAATGCCGTTCCTGGAGACCCTGCGATCAATGTGGGAGATATGTCAAGATGTGTGTTGCTTTTGAGGACGTCTCTCTGGAGAGTCTTAGCAAAGAGGTCACAAGGATAATCAGAGCAATTCTCAGAGGCACTGAGACCAAGCTCGACAATTCCTCCTGGCACTTTCCCTGTAGGAGATACCGCAAGACGTTTCTGTATATTGGGCACAGCACTCTGCAGGCTGTTAGCAGAGACTTTCCCGGGACACTAAAACCTGACTTCAGAGACACTGAGAAGAAGCCCCAATGTTCCTTCCAGTCATTTTCAGTGTGGGTGCCTTCTCCACATGGTTCCTGGTTTCACTGCAGCTCTGAAGAGAATGTTAGCAAAGAGGTAACCGGGACAGTGAAAACAATACTCAAAGACAGGGAGAGCAAGCTCTACATTATTCTCTTGGCACTTTCCATGTAGTAGATATAGCAGGATATATACCGGTTTTGAGGACAACTCAGTGGACAGTGTAGGCAGAAAAGTTCCTGGCTCACTGAATGCCGTTCCTGGAGAGACACTGCGATCAAATCCTACAATTGCCTAAGAGCACTTTCCATGTGGGAGATATGTCAAGGTGTGCTTTGGTTTGGAGCACAACTCTCTCGAGAGAACGTTAGCAAAGAGGTAACCGGGAGAGTAGAAAGCAGTACTCAAAGACAGGGAGAACAAGCTCTACATTTCCCACCTGGCACTTTCCATGTGGGAGATATAGCAGGATGTATATTGGTTTTGAGGAACTGTCCCCAGACAGTGTAGGCAGAAAAGTTCCTGGCTCACTGAATGCCGTTCCTGGAGAGACACTGCCATCAATGTAGGAGATATGTCAAGATGTGTGTTGGTTTTGAGGACGGCTCTCTGGAGAGTCTTAGCAAAGAGGTCACAAGGATAATCAGAGCAATTCTCAGAGACACTGAGAACAACCATACAATTCACTTTTGGCCCTTTGCTTGTTTTACGTATAACAAGACGTTTATGGATTTTGAGGAGAACTCCTCGAGGGTGTAGGCACAAAAGTTGGTGGCACACTGAATGCCGTTATTGGAGACACTGAGAAACAAGCCCTACAATTCCCTCCTGGCTCTTTCCATGTTGGAGGTAGAGCAAGAAGATTGTTGGTTGGTTTTGCGCCTAGCTCTATGGCGAGAGTAGGCAGAGACATAATTAGGTGACTTGAAGCAGTTCCTATCGAGTCCAAGAACAGTCCCCACCTTTCCCTGCTGGCAGTTTCCATGTGGAGATATGTCTTGATATGTGCTTTGCTTTTGAGCACAACTCTCTCGAGAGAATGTTAGCAAAGAGGTAACGGGGAGAGTAGAAAGCAGTACTCAAAGACAGGGAGAACAAGCTCTACATTTCCCACCTGGCACTTCCCATGTAGGAGATATAGCAGGATGTATACTGGTTTTGAGGACAACTCAATGGACAATGTAGGGAGAAAAGTTCCTGGCTCCTTGAATGCCGTTTCTGGAGACCCTGCGATCAATGTGGGAGATATGTCAACACGTGTGTTGGTTTTGAGGACGGCTCTCTGGAGAGTCTTAGCAAAGAGGTCACACGGATAATCAGAGCAATTCTCAGAGACACTGAGAACAAGATCGACAATTCGCTCTTGGCACTTTCCCTGCAGGAGATACCGCAAGACGTTTCTGTATATTGGGCACAGCACTCTGCAGGCTGTTAGCAGAGACTTTCCCGGGACAGTGAAACCCGACGTCAGAGACACTGAGAAGAAGCCCCAATGTTCCTTCCAGTCATTTTCAGTGTGGGTGCCTTCTCCACGTGGTTCCTGGTTTCACTGCAGCTCTGAAGAGAATGTTAGCAAAGAGGTAATCGGGACAGTGAAAACAGTACTCAAAGACAGGGAGAGCAAGCTCTCTCTTGGCACTTTGGATGTGGGACATACAGCGAGATGTTTGCTGCTTTTGTGTTTGGCTGTTGGGAGATTTACAGCACAAAGATATCTAGTTGATTTGAAGCAGTTCTGAGAAAGTCTAAACATAATCCCCACTTTTCCCTCCTGGCATTTTCCATGTGGGAGATACAGCAGGATGTATATTGGTTTTAAGGAACTGTCCCCGGACAATGTAGGCAGAAAAGTTCCTGGCTCCTTGAATGCCGTTCCTGGAGACCCTGCGATCAATGTGGGAGATATGTCAAGATGTGTGTTGCTTTTGAGGACGTCTCTCTGGAGAGTCTTAGCAAAGAGGTCACAAGGATAATCAGAGCAATTCTCAGAGGCACTGAGACCAAGCTCGACAATTCCTCCTGGCACTTTCCCTGTAGGAGATACCGCAAGACGTTTCTGTATATTGGGCACAGCACTCTGCAGGCTGTTAGCAGAGACTTTCCCGGGACACTAAAACCTGACTTCAGAGACACTGAGAAGAAGCCCCAATGTTCCTTCCAGTCATTTTCAGTGTGGGTGCCTTCTCCACGTGGTTCCTGGTTTCACTGCAGCTCTGAAGAGAATGTTAGCAAAGAGGTAACCGGGACAGTGAAAACAGTACTCAAAGACAGGGAGAGCAAGCTCTCTCTTGGCACTTTGGATGTGGGACATACAGCGAGATGTTTGCTGCTTTTGTGTTTGGCTGTTGGGAGATTTACAGCACAAAGATATCTAGTTGATTTGAAGCAGTTCTGAGAAAGTCTAAACATAATCCCCACTTTTCCCTCCTGGCATTTTCCATGTGGGAGATACAGCAGGATGTATATTGGTTTTAAGGAACTGTCCCCGGACAATGTAGGCAGAAAAGTTCCTGGCTCCTTGAATGCCGTTCCTGGAGACCCTGCGATCAATGTGGGAGATATGTCAAGATGTGTGTTGCTTTTGAGGACGTCTCTCTGGAGAGTCTTAGCAAAGAGGTCACAAGGATAATCAGAGCAATTCTCAGAGGCACTGAGACCAAGCTCGACAATTCCTCCTGGCACTTTCCCTGTAGGAGATACCGCAAGACGTTTCTGTGTATTGGGCACTGCGCTCTGCAGGCTATTAGCAGAGACTTTCCCGGGACAGTGAAACCCGACTTCAGAGACACTGAGAAGAAGCCCCAATGTTCCTTCCAGTCATTTTCAGTGTGGGTGCCTTCTCTACGTGGTTCCTGGTTTCACTGCAGCTCTGAAGAGAATGTTAGCAAAGAGGTAACCGGGACAGTGAAAACAGTACTCAAAGACAGGGAGAGCAAGCTCTACATTATTCTCTTGGCACTTTCCATGTAGTAGATATAGCAGGATATATACCGGTTTTGAGGACAACTCAGTGGACAGTGTAGGCAGAAAAGTTCCTGGCTCACTGAATGCCGTTCCTGGAGAGGCACTGCGATCAAATCCTACAATTGCCTAAGAGCACTTTCCATGTGGGAGATATGTCAAGGTGTGCTTTGGTTTGGAGCACAACTTTCTCTCGAGAACGTTAGCAAAGAGGTAACCGGGAGAGTAGAAAGCAGTACTCAAAGACAGGGAGAACAAGCTCTACATTTCCCACCTGGCACGTTCCCTGTGGGAGATATAGCAGGATGTATATTGGTTTTGAGGAACTGTCCCCAGACAGTGTAGGCAGAAAAGTTCCTGGCTCACTGAATGCCGTTCCTGGAGAGACACTGCCATCAATGTGGGAGATATGTCAAGATGTGTGTTGGTTTTGAGGACGGCTCTCTGGAGAGTCTTAGCAAAGAGGTCACACGGATAATCAGAGCAATTCTCAGAGACACTGAGAACAACCATACAATTCACTTTTGGCCCTTTGCTTGTTTTACGTATAACAAGACGTTTATGGATTTTGAGGAGAACTCCTCGAGGGTGTAGGCACAAAAGTTGGTGGCACACTGAATGCCGTTATTGGAGACACTGAGAAACAAGCCCTACAATTCCCTCCTGGCTCATTCCATGTCGGAGGTAGAGCAAGAAGATTGTTGGCTGGTTTTGCGCCTAGCTCTATGGCGAGAGTAGGCAGAGACATAATTAGGTGACTTGAAGCAGTTCCTATCGAGTCCAAGAACAGTCCCCACCTTTCCCTGCTGGCAGTTTCCATGTGGAGATATGTCTTGATATGTGCTTTGCTTTTGAGCACAACTTTCTCGAGAGAATGTTAGCAAAGAGGTAACGGGGAGAGTAGAAAGCAGTACTCAAAGACAGGGAGAACAAGCTCTACATTTCCCACCTGGCACTTCCCATGTAGGAGATATAGCAGGATGTATACTGGTTTTGAGGACAACTCAATGGACAATGTAGGGAGAAAAGTTCCTGGCTCCTTGAATGCCGTTTCTGGAGACCCTGCGATCAATGTGGGAGATATGTCAACACGTGTGTTGGTTTTGAGGACGGCTCTCTGGAGAGTCTTAGCAAAGAGGTCACACGGATAATCAGAGCAATTCTCAGAGACACTGAGAACAAGATCGACAATTCGCTCTTGGCACTTTCCCTGCAGGAGATACCGCAAGACGTTTCTGTATATTGGGCACAGCACTCTGCAGGCTGTTAGCAGAGACTTTCCCGGGACAGTGAAACCCGACGTCAGAGACACTGAGAAGAAGCCCCAATGTTCCTTCCAGTCATTTTCAGTGTGGGTGCCTTCTCCACGTGGTTCCTGGTTTCACTGCAGCTCTGAAGAGAATGTTAGCAAAGAGGTAACCGGGACAGTGAAAACAGTACTCAAAGACAGGGAGAGCAAGCTCTCTCTTGGCACTTTGGATGTGGGACATACAGCGAGATGTTTGCTGCTTTTGTGTTTGGCTGTTGGGAGATTTACAGCACAAAGATATCTAGTTGATTTGAAGCAGTTCTGAGAAAGTCTAAACATAATCCCCACTTTTCCCTCCTGGCATTTTCCATGTGGGAGATACAGCAGGATGTATATTGGTTTTAAGGAACTGTCCCCGGACAATGTAGGCAGAAAAGTTCCTGGCTCCTTGAATGCCGTTCCTGGAGACCCTGCGATCAATGTGGGAGATATGTCAAGATGTGTGTTGCTTTTGAGGACGTCTCTCTGGAGAGTCTTAGCAAAGAGGTCACAAGGATAATCAGAGCAATTCTCAGAGGCACTGAGACCAAGCTCGACAATTCCTCCTGGCACTTTCCCTGTAGGAGATACCGCAAGACGTTTCTGTATATTGGGCACAGCACTCTGCAGGCTGTTAGCAGAGACTTTCCCGGGACAGTGAAACCCGACTTCAGAGACACTGAGAAGAAGCCCCAATGTTCCTTCCAGTCATTTTCAGTGTGGGTGCCTTCTCCACGTGGTTCCTGGTTTCACTGCAGCTCTGAAGAGAATGTTAGCAAAGAGGTAACCGGGACAGTGAAAACAGTACTCAAAGACAGGGAGAGCAAGCTCTACATTATTCTCTTGGCACTTTCCATGTAGTAGATATAGCAGGATATATACCGGTTTTGAGGACAACTCAGTGGACAGTGTAGGCAGAAAAGTTCCTGGCTCACTGAATGCCGTTCCTGGAGAGGCACTGCGATCAAATCCTACAATTGCCTAAGAGCACTTTCCATGTGGGAGATATTTCAAGGTGTGCTTTGGTTTGGAGCACAACTTTCTCTCGAGAACGTTAGCAAAGAGGTAACCGGGAGAGTAGAAAGCAGTACTCAAAGACAGGGAGAACAAGCTCTACATTTCCCACCTGGCACGTTCCCTGTGGGAGATATAGCAGGATGTATATTGGTTTTGAGGAACTGTCCCCAGACAGTGTAGGCAGAAAAGTTCCTGGCTCACTGAATGCCGTTCCTGGAGAGACACTGCCATCAATGTGGGAGATATGTCAAGATGTGTGTTGGTTTTGAGGACGGCTCTCTGGAGAGTCTTAGCAAAGAGGTCACACGGATAATCAGAGCAATTCTCAGAGACACTGAGAACAACCATACAATTCACTTTTGGCCCTTTGCTTGTTTTACGTATAACAAGACGTTTATGGATTTTGAGGAGAACTCCTCGAGGGTGTAGGCACAAAAGTTGGTGGCACACTGAATGCCGTTATTGGAGACACTGAGAAACAAGCCCTACAATTCCCTCCTGGCTCATTCCATGTCGGAGGTAGAGCAAGAAGATTGTTGGCTGGTTTTGCGCCTAGCTCTATGGCGAGAGTAGGCAGAGACATAATTAGGTGACTTGAAGCAGTTCCTATCGAGTCCAAGAACAGTCCCCACCTTTCCCTGCTGGCAGTTTCCATGTGGAGATATGTCTTGATATGTGCTTTGCTTTTGAGCACAACTTTCTCGAGAGAATGTTAGCAAAGAGGTAACGGGGAGAGTAGAAAGCAGTACTCAAAGACAGGGAGAACAAGCTCTACATTTCCCACCTGGCACTTCCCATGTAGGAGATATAGCAGGATGTATACTGGTTTTGAGGACAACTCAATGGACAATGTAGGGAGAAAAGTTCCTGGCTCCTTGAATGCCGTTTCTGGAGACCCTGCGATCAATGTGGGAGATATGTCAACACGTGTGTTGGTTTTGAGGACGGCTCTCTGGAGAGTCTTAGCAAAGAGGTCACACGGATAATCAGAGCAATTCTCAGAGACACTGAGAACAAGATCGACAATTCGCTCTTGGCACTTTCCCTGCAGGAGATACCGCAAGACGTTTCTGTATATTGGGCACAGCACTCTGCAGGCTGTTAGCAGAGACTTTCCCGGGACACTAAAACCTGACTTCAGAGACACTGAGAAGAAGCCCCAATGTTCCTTCCAGTCATTTTCAGTGTGGGTGCCTTCTCCACGTGGTTCCTGGTTTCACTGCAGCTCTGAAGAGAATGTTAGCAAAGAGGTAACCGGGACAGTGAAAACAGTACTCAAAGACAGGGAGAGCAAGCTCTCTCTTGGCACTTTGGATGTGGGACATACAGCGAGATGTTTGCTGCTTTTGTGTTTGGCTGTTGGGAGATTTACAGCACAAAGATATCTAGTTGATTTGAAGCAGTTCTGAGAAAGTCTAAACATAATCCCCACTTTTCCCTCCTGGCATTTTCCATGTGGGAGATACAGCAGGATGTATATTGGTTTTAAGGAACTGTCCCCGGACAATGTAGGCAGAAAAGTTCCTGGCTCCTTGAATGCCGTTCCTGGAGACCCTGCGATCAATGTGGGAGATATGTCAAGATGTGTGTTGCTTTTGAGGACGTCTCTCTGGAGAGTCTTAGCAAAGAGGTCACAAGGATAATCAGAGCAATTCTCAGAGGCACTGAGACCAAGCTCGACAATTCCTCCTGGCACTTTCCCTGTAGGAGATACCGCAAGACGTTTCTGTATATTGGGCACAGCACTCTGCAGGCTGTTAGCAGAGACTTTCCCGGGACAGTGAAACCCGACTTCAGAGACACTGAGAAGAAGCCCCAATGTTCCTTCCAGTCATTTTCAGTGTGGGTGCCTTCTCCACGTGGTTCCTGGTTTCACTGCAGCTCTGAAGAGAATGTTAGCAAAGAGGTAACCGGGACAGTGAAAACAGTACTCAAAGACAGGGAGAGCAAGCTCTACATTATTCTCTTGGCACTTTCCATGTAGTAGATATAGCAGGATATATACCGGTTTTGAGGACAACTCAGTGGACAGTGTAGGCAGAAAAGTTCCTGGCTCACTGAATGCCGTTCCTGGAGAGACACTGCGATCAAATCCTACAATTGCCTAAGAGCACTTTCCATGTGGGAGATATGTCAAGGTGTGCTTTGGTTTGGAGCACAACTCTCTCGAGAGAACGTTAGCAAAGAGGTAACCGGGAGAGTAGAAAGCAGTACTCAAAGACAGGGAGAACAAGCTCTACATTTCCCACCTGGCACTTTCCATGTGGGAGATATAGCAGGATGTATATTGGTTTTGAGGAACTGTCCCCAGACAGTGTAGGCAGAAAAGTTCCTGGCTCACTGAATGCCGTTCCTGGAGAGACACTGCCATCAATGTGGGAGATATGTCAAGATGTGTGTTGGTTTTGAGGACGGCTCTCTGGAGAGTCTTAGCAAAGAGGTCACAAGGATAATCAGAGCAATTCTCAGAGACACTGAGAACAACCATACAATTCACTTTTGGCCCTTTGCTTGTTTTACGTATAACAAGACGTTTATGGATTTTGAGGAGAACTCCTCGAGGGTGTAGGCACAAAAGTTGGTGGCACACTGAATGCCGTTATTGGAGACACTGAGAAACAAGCCCTACAATTCCCTCCTGGCTCTTTCCATGTTGGAGGTAGAGCAAGAAGATTGTTGGTTGGTTTTGCGCCTAGCTCTATGGCGAGAGTAGGCAGAGACATAATTAGGTGACTTGAAGCAGTTCCTATCGAGTCCAAGAACAGTCCCCACCTTTCCCTGCTGGCAGTTTCCATGTGGAGATATGTCTTGATATGTGCTTTGCTTTTGAGCACAACTCTCTCGAGAGAATGTTAGCAAAGAGGTAACGGGGAGAGTAGAAAGCAGTACTCAAAGACAGGGAGAACAAGCTCTACATTTCCCACCTGGCACTTCCCATGTAGGAGATATAGCAGGATGTATACTGGTTTTGAGGACAACTCAATGGACAATGTAGGGAGAAAAGTTCCTGGCTCCTTGAATGCCGTTTCTGGAGACCCTGCGATCAATGTGGGAGATATGTCAACACGTGTGTTGGTTTTGAGGACGGCTCTCTGGAGAGTCTTAGCAAAGAGGTCACACGGATAATCAGAGCAATTCTCAGAGACACTGAGAACAAGATCGACAATTCGCTCTTGGCACTTTCCCTGCAGGAGATACCGCAAGACGTTTCTGTATATTGGGCACAGCACTCTGCAGGCTGTTAGCAGAGACTTTCCCGGGACAGTGAAACCCGACGTCAGAGACACTGAGAAGAAGCCCCAATGTTCCTTCCAGTCATTTTCAGTGTGGGTGCCTTCTCCACGTGGTTCCTGGTTTCACTGCAGCTCTGAAGAGAATGTTAGCAAAGAGGTAACCGGGACAGTGAAAACAGTACTCAAAGACAGGGAGAGCAAGCTCTCTCTTGGCACTTTGGATGTGGGACATACAGCGAGATGTTTGCTGCTTTTGTGTTTGGCTGTTGGGAGATTTACAGCACAAAGATATCTAGTTGATTTGAAGCAGTTCTGAGAAAGTCTAAACATAATCCCCACTTTTCCCTCCTGGCATTTTCCATGTGGGAGATACAGCAGGATGTATATTGGTTTTAAGGAACTGTCCCCGGACAATGTAGGCAGAAAAGTTCCTGGCTCCTTGAATGCCGTTCCTGGAGACCCTGCGATCAATGTGGGAGATATGTCAAGATGTGTGTTGCTTTTGAGGACGTCTCTCTGGAGAGTCTTAGCAAAGAGGTCACAAGGATAATCAGAGCAATTCTCAGAGACACTGAGACCAAGCTCGACAATTCCTCCTGGCACCTTCCCTGTAGGAGATACCGCAAGACGTTTCTGTATATTGGGCACTGCGCTCTGCAGGCTGTTAGCAGAGACTTTCCCGGGACACTAAAACCCGACTTCAGAGACACTGAGAAGAAGCCCCAATGTTCCTTCCAGTCATTTTCAGTGTGGGTGCCTTCTCCACGTGGTTCCTGGTTTCACTGCAGCTCTGAAGAGAATGTTAGCAAAGAGGTAATCGGGACAGTGAAAACAGTACTCAAAGACAGGGAGAGCAAGCTCTACATTATTCTCTTGGCACTTTCCATGGAGTAGATATAGCAGGATATATACCGGTTTTGAGGACAACTCAGTGGACAGTGTAGGCAGAAAAGTTCCTGGCTCACTGAATGCCGTTCCTGGAGAGGCACTGCGATCAAATCCTACAATTGCCTAAGAGCACTTTCCATGTGGGAGATATGTCAAGGTGTGCTTTGGTTTGGAGCACAACTTTCTCTCGAGAACGTTAGCAAAGAGGTAACCGGGAGAGTAGAAAGCAGTACTCAAAGACAGGGAGAACAAGCTCTACATTTCCCACCTGGCACGTTCCCTGTGGGAGATATAGCAGGATGTATATTGGTTTTGAGGAACTGTCCCCAGACAGTGTAGGCAGAAAAGTTCCTGGCTCACTGAATGCCGTTCCTGGAGAGACACTGCCATCAATGTGGGAGATATGTCAAGATGTGTGTTGGTTTTGAGGACGGCTCTCTGGAGAGTCTTAGCAAAGAGGTCACACGGATAATCAGAGCAATTCTCAGAGACACTGAGAACAACCATACAATTCACTTTTGGCCCTTTGCTTGTTTTACGTATAACAAGACGTTTATGGATTTTGAGGAGAACTCCTCGAGGGTGTAGGCACAAAAGTTGGTGGCACACTGAATGCCGTTATTGGAGACACTGAGAAACAAGCCCTACAATTCCCTCCTGGCTCTTTCCATGTTGGAGGGAGAGCAAGAAGATTGTTGGCTGGTTTTGCGCCTAGCTCTATGGCGAGAGTAGGCAGAGACATAATTAGGTGACTTGAAGCAGTTCCTATCGAGTCCAAGAACAGTCCCCACCTTTCCCTGCTGGCAGTTTCCATGTGGACATATGTCTTGATATGTGCTTTGCTTTTGAGCACAACTCTCTCGAGAGAATGTTAGCAAAGAGGTAACGGGGAGAGTAGAAAGCAGTACTCAAAGACAGGGAGAACAAGCTCTACATTTCCCACCTGGCACTTCCCATGTAGGAGATATAGCAGGATGTATACTGGTTTTGAGGACAACTCAATGGACAATGTAGGGAGAAAAGTTCCTGGCTCCTTGAATGCCGTTTCTGGAGACCCTGCGATCAATGTGGGAGATATGTCAACACGTGTGTTGGTTTTGAGGACGGCTCTCTGGAGAGTCTTAGCAAAGAGGTCACACGGATAATCAGAGCAATTCTCAGAGACACTGAGAACAAGATCGACAATTCGCTCTTGGCACTTTCCCTGCAGGAGATACCGCAAGACGTTTCTGTATATTGGGCACAGCACTCTGCAGGCTGTTAGCAGAGACTTTCCCGGGACACTAAAACCTGACTTCAGAGACACTGAGAAGAAGCCCCAGTGTTCCTTCCAGTCATTTTCAGTGTGGGTGCCTTCTCCACGTGGTTCCTGGTTTCACTGCAGCTCTGAAGAGAATGTTAGCAAAGAGGTAACCGGGACAGTGAAAACAGTACTCAAAGACAGGGAGAGCAAGCTCTCTCTTGGCACTTTGGATGTGGGACATACAGCGAGATGTTTGCTGCTTTTGTGTTTGGCTGTTGGGAGATTTACAGCACAAAGATATCTAGTTGATTTGAAGCAGTTCTGAGAAAGTCTAAACATAATCCCCACTTTTCCCTCCTGGCATTTTCCATGTGGGAGATATAGCAGGATGTATATTGGTTTTAAGGAACTGTCCCCGGACAATGTAGGCAGAAAAGTTCCTGGCTCCTTGAATGCCGTTCCTGGAGACCCTGCGATCAATGTGGGAGATATGTCAAGATGTGTGTTGCTTTTGAGGACGTCTCTCTGGAGAGTCTTAGCAAAGAGGTCACAAGGATAATCAGAGCAATTCTCAGAGGCACTGAGACCAAGCTCGACAATTCCTCCTGGCACTTTCCCTGTAGGAGATACCGCAAGACGTTTCTGTATATTGGGCACAGCACTCTGCAGGCTGTTAGCAGAGACTTTCCCGGGACACTAAAACCTGACTTCAGAGACACTGAGAAGAAGCCCCAATGTTCCTTCCAGTCATTTTCAGTGTGGGTGCCTTCTCCACGTGGTTCCTGGTTTCACTGCAGCTCTGAAGAGAATGTTAGCAAAGAGGTAATCGGGACAGTGAAAACAGTACTCAAAGACAGGGAGAGCAAGCTCTACATTATTCTCTTGGCACTTTCCATGTAGTAGATATAGCAGGATATATACCGGTTTTGAGGACAACTCAGTGGACAGTGTAGGCAGAAAAGTTCCTGGCTCACTGAATGCCGTTCCTGGAGAGACACTGCGATCAAATCCTACAATTGCCTAAGAGCACTTTCCATGTGGGAGATATGTCAAGGTGTGCTTTGGTTTGGAGCACAACTTTCTCTCGAGAACGTTAGCAAAGAGGTAACCGGGAGAGTAGAAAGCAATACTCAAAGACAGGGAGAACAAGCTCTACATTTCCCACCTGGCACTTTCCATGTGGGAGATATAGCAGGATGTATATTGGTTTTGAGGAACTGTCCCCAGACAGTGTAGGCAGAAAAGTTCCTGGCTCACTGAATGCCGTTCCTGGAGAGACACTGCCATCAATGTGGGAGATATGTCAAGATGTGTGTTGGTTTTGAGGACGGCTCTCTGGAGAGTCTTAGCAAAGAGGTCACACGGATAATCAGAGCAATTCTCAGAGACACTGAGAACAACCATACAATTCACTTTTGGCCCTTTGCTTGTTTTACGTATAACAAGACGTTTATGGATTTTGAGGAGAACTCCTCGAGGGTGTAGGCACAAAAGTTGGTGGCACACTGAATGCCGTTATTGGAGACACTGAGAAACAAGCCCTACAATTCCCTCCTGGCTCTTTCCATGTTGGAGGGAGAGCAAGAAGATTGTTGGCTGGTTTTGCGCCTAGCTCTATGGCGAGAGTAGGCAGAGACATAATTAGGTGACTTGAAGCAGTTCCTATCGAGTCCAAGAACAGTCCCCACCTTTCCCTGCTGGCAGTTTCCATGTGGACATATGTCTTGATATGTGCTTTGCTTTTGAGCACAACTCTCTCGAGAGAATGTTAGCAAAGAGGTAACGGGGAGAGTAGAAAGCAGTACTCAAAGACAGGGAGAACAAGCTCTACATTTCCCACCTGGCACTTCCCATGTAGGAGATACAGCAGGATGTATACTGGTTTTGAGGACAACTCAATGGACAATGTAGGGAGAAAAGTTCCTGGCTCCTTGAATGCCGTTTCTGGAGACCCTGCGATCAATGTGGGAGATATGTCAAGATGTGTGTTGGTTTTGAGGACGGCTCTCTGGAGAGTCTTAGCAAAGAGGTCACACGGATAATCAGAGCAATTCTCAGAGACACTGAGAACAAGATCGACAATTCGCTCTTGGCACTTTCCCTGCAGGAGATACCGCAAGACGTTTCTGTATATTGGGCACAGCACTCTGCAGGCTGTTAGCAGAGACTTTCCCGGGACACTAAAACCTGACTTCAGAGACACTGAGAAGAAGCCCCAATGTTCCTTCCAGTCATTTTCAGTGTGGGTGCCTTCTCCACGTGGTTCCTGGTTTCACTGCAGCTCTGAAGAGAATGTTAGCAAAGAGGTAACCGGGACAGTGAAAACAGTACTCAAAGACAGGGAGAGCAAGCTCTACATTATTCTCTTGGCACTTTCCATGTAGTAGATATAGCAGGATATATACCGGTTTTGAGGACAACTCAGTGGACAGTGTAGGCAGAAAAGTTCCTGGCTCACTGAATGCCGTTCCTGGAGAGACACTGCGATCAAATCCTACAATTGCCTAAGAGCACTTTCCATGTGGGAGATATGTCAAGGTGTGCTTTGGTTTGGAGCACAACTTTCTCTCGAGAACGTTAGCAAAGAGGTAACCGGGAGAGTAGAAAGCAGTACTCAAAGACAGGGAGAACAAGCTCTACATTTCCCACCTGGCACTTTCCATGTGGGAGATATAGCAGGATGTATATTGGTTTTGAGGAACTGTCCCCAGACAGTGTAGGCAGAAAAGTTCCTGGCTCACTGAATGCCGTTCCTGGAGAGACACTGCCATCAATGTAGGAGATATGTCAAGATGTGTGTTGGTTTTGAGGACGGCTCTCTGGAGAGTCTTAGCAAAGAGGTCACACGGATAATCAGAGCAATTCTCAGAGACACTGAGAACAACCATACAATTCACTTTTGGCCCTTTGCTTGTTTTACGTATAACAAGACGTTTATGGATTTTGAGGAGAACTCCTCGAGGGTGTAGGCACAAAAGTTGGTGGCACACTGAATGCCGTTATTGGAGACACTGAGAAACAAGCCCTACAATTCCCTCCTGGCTCTTTCCATGTTGGAGGCAGAGCAAGAAGATTGTTGGCTGGTTTTGCGCCTAGCTCTATGGCGAGAGTAGGCAGAGACATAATTAGGTGACTTGAAGCAGTTCCTATCGAGTCCAAGAACAGTCCCCACCTTTCCCTGCTGGCAGTTTCCATGTGGAGATATGTCTTGATATGTGCTTTGCTTTTGAGCACAACTCTCTCTCGAGAATGTTAGCAAAGAGGTAACGGGGAGAGTAGAAAGCAGTACTCAAAGACAGGGAGAACAAGCTCTACATTTCCCACCTGGCACTTCCCATGTAGGAGATATAGCAGGATGTATACTGGTTTTGAGGACAACTCAATGGACAAAGTAGGGAGAAAAGTTCCTGGCTCCTTGAATGCCGTTTCTGGAGACCCTGCGATCAATGTGGGAGATATGTCAACACGTGTGTTGGTTTTGAGGACGGCTCTCTGGAGAGTCTTAGCAAAGAGGTCACACGGATAATCAGAGCAATTCTCAGAGACACTGAGAACAAGATCGACAATTCGCTCTTGGCACTTTCCCTGCAGGAGATACCGCAAGACGTTTCTGTATATTGGGCACAGCACTCTGCAGGCTGTTAGCAGAGACTTTCCCGGGACAGTGAAACCCGACGTCAGAGACACTGAGAAGAAGCCCCAATGTTCCTTCCAGTCATTTTCAGTGTGGGTGCCTTCTCCACGTGGTTCCTGGTTTCACTGCAGCTCTGAAGAGAATGTTAGCAAAGAGGTAATCGGGACAGTGAAAACAGTACTCAAAGACAGGGAGAGCAAGCTCTCTCTTGGCACTTTGGATGTGGGACATACAGCGAGATGTTTGCTGCTTTTGTGTTTGGCTGTTGGGAGATTTACAGCACAAAGATATCTAGTTGATTTGAAGCAGTTCTGAGAAAGTCTAAACATAATCCCCACTTTTCCCTCCTGGCATTTTCCATGTGGGAGATACAGCAGGATGTATATTGGTTTTAAGGAACTGTCCCCGGACAATGTAGGCAGAAAAGTTCCTGGCTCCTTGAATGCCGTTCCTGGAGACCCTGCGATCAATGTGGGAGATATGTCAAGATGTGTGTTGCTTTTGAGGACGTCTCTCTGGAGAGTCTTAGCAAAGAGGTCACAAGGATAATCAGAGCAATTCTCAGAGGCACTGAGACCAAGCTCGACAATTCCTCCTGGCACTTTCCCTGTAGGAGATACCGCAAGACGTTTCTGTATATTGGGCACAGCACTCTGCAGGCTGTTAGCAGAGACTTTCCCGGGACACTAAAACCTGACTTCAGAGACACTGAGAAGAAGCCCCAATGTTCCTTCCAGTCATTTTCAGTGTGGGTGCCTTCTCCACGTGGTTCCTGGTTTCACTGCAGCTCTGAAGAGAATGTTAGCAAAGAGGTAACCGGGACAGTGAAAACAGTACTCAAAGACAGGGAGAGCAAGCTCTACATTATTCTCTTGGCACTTTCCATGTAGTAGATATAGCAGGATATATACCGGTTTTGAGGACAACTCAGTGGACAGTGTAGGCAGAAAAGTTCCTGGCTCACTGAATGCCGTTCCTGGAGAGACACTGCGATCAAATCCTACAATTGCCTAAGAGCACTTTCCATGTGGGAGATATGTCAAGGTGTGCTTTGGTTTGGAGCACAACTTTCTCTCGAGAACGTTAGCAAAGAGGTAACCGGGAGAGTAGAAAGCAGTACTCAAAGACAGGGAGAACAAGCTCTACATTTCCCACCTGGCACTTTCCATGTGGGAGATATAGCAGGATGTATATTGGTTTTGAGGAACTGTCCCCAGACAGTGTAGGCAGAAAAGTTCCTGGCTCACTGAATGCCGTTCCTGGAGAGACACTGCCATCAATGTGGGAGATATGTCAAGATGTGTGTTGGTTTTGAGGACGGCTCTCTGGAGAGTCTTAGCAAAGAGGTCACACGGATAATCAGAGCAATTCTCAGAGACACTGAGAACAACCATACAATTCAGTTTTGGCCCTTTGCTTGTTTTACGTATAACAAGAGGTTTATGGATTTTGAGGAGAACTCCTCGAGGGTGTAGGCACAAAAGTTGGTGGCACACTGAATGCCGTTATTGGAGACACTGAGAAACAAGCCCTACAATTCCCTCCTGGCTCTTTCCATGTTGGAGGGAGAGCAAGAAGATTGTTGGCTGGTTTTGCGCCTAGCTCTATGGCGAGAGTAGGCAGAGACATAATTAGGTGACTTGAAGCAGTTCCTATCGAGTCCAAGAACAGTCCCCACCTTTCCCTGCTGGCAGTTTCCATGTGGACATATGTCTTGATATGTGCTTTGCTTTTGAGCACAACTCTCTCGAGAGAATGTTAGCAAAGAGGTAACGGGGAGAGTAGAAAGCAGTACTCAAAGACAGGGAGAACAAGCTCTACATTTCCCACCTGGCACTTCCCATGTAGGAGATATAGCAGGATGTATACTGGTTTTGAGGACAACTCAATGGACAATGTAGGGAGAAAAGTTCCTGGCTCCTTGAATGCCGTTTCTGGAGACCCTGCGATCAATGTGGGAGATATGTCAACACGTGTGTTGGTTTTGAGGACGGCTCTCTGGAGAGTCTTAGCAAAGAGGTCACACGGATAATCAGAGCAATTCTCAGAGACACTGAGAACAAGATCGACAATTCGCTCTTGGCACTTTCCCTGCAGGAGATACCGCAAGACGTTTCTGTATATTGGGCACAGCACTCTGCAGGCTGTTAGCAGAGACTTTCCCGGGACACTAAAACCTGACTTCAGAGACACTGAGAAGAAGCCCCAATGTTCCTTCCAGTCATTTTCAGTGTGGGTGCCTTCTCCACGTGGTTCCTGGTTTCACTGCAGCTCTGAAGAGAATGTTAGCAAAGAGGTAACCGGGACAGTGAAAACAGTACTCAAAGACAGGGAGAGCAAGCTCTCTCTTGGCACTTTGGATGTGGGACATACAGCGAGATGTTTGCTGCTTTTGTGTTTGGCTGTTGGGAGATTTACAGCACAAAGATATCTAGTTGATTTGAAGCAGTTCTGAGAAAGTATAAACATAATCCCCACTTTTCCCTCCTGGCATTTTCCATGTGGGAGATACAGCAGGATGTATATTGGTTTTAAGGAACTGTCCCTGGACAATGTAGGCAGAAAAGTTCCTGGCTCCTTGAATGCCGTTCCTGGAGACCCTGCGATCAATGTGGGAGATATGTCAAGATGTGTGTTGCTTTTGAGGACGTCTCTCTGGAGAGTCTTAGCAAAGAGGTCACAAGGATAATCAGAGCAATTCTCAGAGGCACTGAGACCAAGCTCGACAATTCCTCCTGGCACTTTCCCTGTAGGAGATACCGCAAGACGTTTCTGTATATTGGGCACAGCACTCTGCAGGCTGTTAGCAGAGACTTTCCCGGGACAGTGAAACCCTATGTCAGAGACACTGAGAAGAAGCCCCAATGTTCCTTCCAGTCATTTTCAGTGTGGGTGCCTTCTCCACGTGGTTCCTGGTTTCACTGCAGCTCTGAAGAGAATGTTAGCAAAGAGGTAATCGGGACAGTGAAAACAGTACTCAAAGACAGGGAGAGCAAGCTCTACATTATTCTCTTGGCACTTTCCATGTAGTAGATATAGCAGGATATATACCGGTTTTGAGGACAACTCAGTGGACAGTGTAGGCAGAAAAGTTCCTGGCTCACTGAATGCCGTTCCTGGAGAGACACTGCGATCAAATCCTACAATTGCCTAAGAGCACTTTCCATGTGGGAGATATGTCAAGGTGTGCTTTGGTTTGGAGCACAACTTTCTCTCGAGAACGTTAGCAAAGAGGTAACCGGGAGAGTAGAAAGCAGTACTCAAAGACAGGGAGAACAAGCTCTACATTTCCCACCTGGCACTTTCCATGTGGGAGATATAGCAGGATGTATATTGGTTTTGAGGAACTGTCCCCAGACAGTGTAGGCAGAAAAGTTCCTGGCTCACTGAATGCCGTTCCTGGAGAGACACTGCCATCAATGTGGGAGATACGTCAAGATGTGTGTTGGTTTTGAGGACGGCTCTCTGGAGAGTCTTAGCAAAGAGGTCACACGGATAATCAGAGCAATTCTCAGAGACACTGAGAACAACCATACAATTCACTTTTGGCCCTTTGCTTGTTTTACGTATAACAAGACGTTTATGGATTTTGAGGAGAACTCCTCGAGGGTGTAGGCACAAAAGTTGGTGGCACACTGAATGCCGTTATTGGAGACACTGAGAAACAAGCCCTACAATTCCCTCCTGGCTCTTTCCATGTTGGAGGGAGAGCAAGAAGATTGTTGGCTGGTTTTGCGCCTAGCTCTATGGCGAGAGTAGGCGGAGACATAATTAGGTGACTTGAAGCAGTTCCTATCGAGTCCAAGAACAGTCCCCACCTTTCCCTGCTGGTAGTTTCCATGTGGAGATATGTCTTGATATGTGCTTTGCTTTTGAGCACAACTCTCTCGAGAGAATGTTAGCAAAGAGGTAACGGGGAGAGTAGAAAGCAGTACTCAAAGACAGGGAGAACAAGATCTACATTTCCCACCTGGCACTTCCCATGTAGGAGATATAGCAGGATGTATACTGGTTTTGAGGACAACTCAATGGACAATGTAGGGAGAAAAGTTCCTGGCTCCTTGAATGCCGTTTCTGGAGACCCTGCGATCAGTGTGGGAGATATGTCAACACGTGTGTTGGTTTTGAGGACGGCTCTCTGGAGAGTCTTAGCAAAGAGGTCACACGGATAATCAGAGCAATTCTCAGAGACACTGAGAACAAGATCAACAATTCGCTCTTGGCACTTTCCCTGTAGGAGATACCGCAAGACGTTTCTGTATATTGGGCACAGCACTCTGCAGGCTGTTAGGAGAGACTTTCCCGGGACAGTGAAACCCGACGTCAGAGACACTGAGAAGAAGCCCCAATGTTCCTTCCAGTCATTTTCAGTGTGGGTGCCTTCTCCACGTGGTTCCTGGTTTCACTGCAGCTCTGAAGAGAATGTTAGCAAAGAGGTAATCGGGACAGTGAAAACAGTACTCAAAGACAGGGAGAGCAAGCTCTACATTATTCTCTTGGCACTTTCCATGTAGTAGATATAGCAGGATATATACCGGTTTTGAGGACAACTCAGTGGACAGTGTAGGCAGAAAAGTTCCTGGCTCGCTGAATGCCGTTCCTGGAGAGACAGTGCGATCAAATCCTACAATTGCCTAAGAGCACTTTCCATGTGGGAGATATGTCAAGGTGTGCTTTGGTTTGGAGCACAACTCTCTCTCGAGAACGTTAGCAAAGAGGTAACCGGGAGAGTAGAAAGCAGTACTCAAAGACAGGGAGAACAAGCTCTACATTTCCCACCTGGCACTTTCCATGTGGGAGATATAGCAGGATGTATATTGGTTTTGAGGAACTGTCCCCAGACAGTGTAGGCAGAAAAGTTCCTGGCTCACTGAATGCCGTTCCTGGAGAGACACTGCCATCAATGTGGGAGATATGTCAAGATGTGTGTTGGTTTTGAGGACGGCTCTCTGGAGAGTCTTAGCAAAGAGGTCACACGGATAATCAGAGCAATTCTCAGAGACACTGAGAACAACCATACAATTCACTTTTGGCCCTTTGCTTGTTTTACGTATAACAAGACGTTTATGGATTTTGAGGAGAACTCCTCGAGGGTGTAGGCACAAAAGTTGGTGGCACACTGAATGCCGTTATTGGAGACACTGAGAAACAAGCCCTACAATTCCCTCCTGGCTCTTTCCATGTTGGAGGGAGAGCAAGAAGATTGTTGGCTGGTTTTGCGCCTAGCTCTATGGCGAGAGTAGGCAGAAACATAATTAGGTGACTTGAAGCAGTTCCTATCGAGTCCAAGAACAGTCCCCACCTTTCCCTGCTGGCAGTTTCCATGTGGACATATGTCTTGATATGTGCTTTGCTTTTGAGCACAACTCTCTCTCGAGAATGTTAGCAAAGAGGTAACGGGGAGAGTAGAAAGCAGTACTCAAAGACAGGGAGAACAAGCTCTACATTTCCCACCTGGCACTTCCCATGTAGGAGATATAGCAGGATGTATACTGGTTTTGAGGACAACTCAATGGACAATGTAGGGAGAAAAGTTCCTGGCTCCTTGAATGCCGTTTCTGGAGACCCTGCGATCAATGTGGGAGATATGTCAACACGTGTGTTGGTTTTGAGGACGGCTCTCTGGAGAGTCTTAGCAAAGAGGTCACACGGATAATCAGAGCAATTCTCAGAGACACTGAGAACAAGATCGACAATTCGCTCTTGGCACTTTCCCTGCAGGAGATACCGCAAGACGTTTCTGTATATTGGGCACAGCACTCTGCAGGCTGTTAGCAGAGACTTTCCCGGGACAGTGAAACCCGACGTCAGAGACACTGAGAAGAAGCCCCAATGTTCCTTCCAGTCATTTTCAGTGTGGGTGCCTTCTCCACGTGGTTCCTGGTTTCACTGCAGCTCTGAAGAGAATGTTAGCAAAGAGGTAACCGGGACAGTGAAAACAGTACTCAAAGACAGGGAGAGCAAGCTCTCTCTTGGCACTTTGGATGTGGGACATACAGCGAGATGTTTGCTGCTTTTGTGTTTGGCTGTTGGGAGATTTACAGCACAAAGATATCTAGTTGATTTGAAGCAGTTCTGAGAAAGTCTAAACATAATCCCCACTTTTCCCTCCTGGCATTTTCCATGTGGGAGATACAGCAGGATGTATATTGGTTTTAAGGAACTGTCCCCGGACAATGTAGGCAGAAAAGTTCCTGGCTCCTTGAATGCCGTCCCTGGAGACCCTGCGATCAATGTGGGAGATATGTCAAGATGTGTGTTGCTTTTGAGGACGTCTCTCTGGAGAGTCTTAGCAAAGAGGTCACAAGGATAATCAGAGCAATTCTCAGAGGCACTGAGACCAAGCTCGACAATTCCTCCTGGCACTTTCCCTGTAGGAGATACCGCAAGACGTTTCTGTATATTGGGCACAGCACTCTGCAGGCTGTTAGCAGAGACTTTCCCGGGACACTAAAACCTGACTTCAGAGACACTGAGAAGAAGCCCCAATGTTCCTTCCAGTCATTTTCAGTGTGGGTGCCTTCTCCACGTGGTTCCTGGTTTCACTGCAGCTCTGAAGAGAATGTTAGCAAAGAGGTAATCGGGACAGTGAAAACAGTACTCAAAGACAGGGAGAGCAAGCTCTACATTATTCTCTTGGCACTTTCCATGTAGTAGATATAGCAGGATATATACCGGTTTTGAGGACAACTCAGTGGACAGTGTAGGCAGAAAAGTTCCTGGCTCGCTGAATGCCGTTCCTGGAGAGACAGTGCGATCAAATCCTACAATTGCCTAAGAGCACTTTCCATGTGGGAGATATGTCAAGGTGTGCTTTGGTTTGGAGCACAACTCTCTCTCGAGAACGTTAGCAAAGAGGTAACCGGGAGAGTAGAAAGCAGTACTCAAAGACAGGGAGAACAAGCTCTACATTTCCCACCTGGCACTTTCCATGTGGGAGATATAGCAGGATGTATATTGGTTTTGAGGAACTGTCCCCAGACAGTGTAGGCAGAAAAGTTCCTGGCTCACTGAATGCCGTTCCTGGAGAGACACTGCCATCAATGTGGGAGATATGTCAAGATGTGTGTTGGTTTTGAGGACGGCTCTCTGGAGAGTCTTAGCAAAGAGGTCACACGGATAATCAGAGCAATTCTCAGAGACACTGAGAACAACCATACAATTCACTTTTGGCCCTTTGCTTGTTTTACGTATAACAAGACGTTTATGGATTTTGAGGAGAACTCCTCGAGGGTGTAGGCACAAAAGTTGGTGGCACACTGAATGCCGTTATTGGAGACACTGAGAAACAAGCCCTACAATTCCCTCCTGGCTCTTTCCATGTTGGAGGGAGAGCAAGAAGATTGTTGGCTGGTTTTGCGCCTAGCTCTATGGCGAGAGTAGGCAGAGACATAATTAGGTGACTTGAAGCAGTTCCTATCGAGTCCAAGAACAGTGCCCACCTTTCCCTGCTGGCAGTTTCCATGTGGACATATGTCTTGATATGTGCTTTGCTTTTGAGCACAACTCTCTCGAGAGAATGTTAGCAAAGAGGTAACGGGGAGAGTAGAAAGCAGTACTCAAAGACAGGGAGAACAAGCTCTACATTTCCCACCTGGCACTTCCCATGTAGGAGATATAGCAGGATGTATACTGGTTTTGAGGACAACTCAATGGACAATGTAGGGAGAAAAGTTCCTGGCTCCTTGAATGCCGTTTCTGGAGACCCTGCGATCAATGTGGGAGATATGTCAACACGTGTGTTGGTTTTGAGGACGGCTCTCTGGAGAGTCTTAGCAAAGAGGTCACACGGATAATCAGAGCAATTCTCAGAGACACTGAGAACAAGATCGACAATTCGCTCTTGGCACTTTCCCTGCAGGAGATACCGCAAGACGTTTCTGTATATTGGGCACAGCACTCTGCAGGCTGTTAGCAGAGACTTTCCCGGGACAGTGAAACCCTATGTCAGAGACACTGAGAAGAAGCCCCAATGTTCCTTCCAGTCATTTTCAGTGTGGGTGCCTTCTCCACGTGGTTCCTGGTTTCACTGCAGCTCTGAAGAGAATGTTAGCAAAGAGGTAACCGGGACAGTGAAAACAGTACTCAAAGACAGGGAGAGCAAGCTCTCTCTTGGCACTTTGGATGTGGGACATACAGCGAGATGTTTGCTGCTTTTGTGTTTGGCTGTTGGGAGATTTACAGCACAAAGATATCTAGTTGATTTGAAGCAGTTCTGAGAAAGTCTAAACATAATCCCCACTTTTCCCTCCTGGCATTTTCCATGTGGGAGATACAGCAGGATGTATATTGGTTTTAAGGAACTGTCCCCGGACAATGTAGGCAGAAAAGTTCCTGGCTCCTTGAATGCCGTTCCTGGAGACCCTGCGATCAATGTGGGAGATATGTCAAGATGTGTGTTGCTTTTGAGGACGTCTCTCTGGAGAGTCTTAGCAAAGAGGTCACAAGGATAATCAGAGCAATTCTCAGAGGCACTGAGACCAAGCTCGACAATTCCTCCTGGCACTTTCCCTGTAGGAGATACCGCAAGACGTTTCTGTATATTGGGCACAGCACTCTGCAGGCTGTTAGCAGAGACTTTCCCGGGACAGTGAAACCTGACTTCAGAGACACTGAGAAGAAGCCCCAATGTTCCTTCCAGTCATTTTCAGTGTGGGTGCCTTCTCCACGTGGTTCCTGGTTTCACTGCAGCTCTGAAGAGAATGTTAGCAAAGAGGTAATCGGGACAGTGAAAACAGTACTCAAAGACAGGGAGAGCAAGTTCTACATTATTCTCTTGGCACTTTCCATGTAGTAGATATAGCAGGATATATACCGGTTTTGAGGACAACTCAGTGGACAGTGTAGGCAGAAAAGTTCCTGGCTCACTGAATGCCGTTCCTGGAGAGGCACTGCGATCAAATCCTACAATTGCCTAAGAGCACTTTCCATGTGGGAGATATGTCAAGGTGTGCTTTGGTTTGGAGCACAACTCTCTCGAGAGAACGTTAGCAAAGAGGTAACCGGGAGAGTAGAAAGCAGTACTCAAAGACAGGGAGAACAAGCTCTACATTTCCCACCTGGCACTTTCCATGTGGGAGATATAGCAGGATGTATATTGGTTTTGAGGAACTGTCCCCAGACAGTGTAGGCAGAAAAGTTCCTGGCTCACTGAATGCCGTTCCTGGAGAGACACTGCCATCAATGTGGGAGATATGTCAAGATGTGTGTTGGTTTTGAGGACGGCTCTCTGGAGAGTCTTAGCAAAGAGGTCACACGGATAATCAGAGCAATTCTCAGAGACACTGAGAACAACCATACAATTCACTTTTGGCCCTTTGCTTGTTTTACGTATAACAAGACGTTTATGGATTTTGAGGAGAACTCCTCGAGGGTGTAGGCACAAAAGTTGGTGGCACACTGAATGCCGTTATTGGAGACACTGAGAAACAAGCCCTACAATTCCCTCCTGGCTCTTTCCATGTTGGAGGGAGAGCAAGAAGATTGTTGGCTGGTTTTGCGCCTAGCTCTATGGCGAGAGTAGGCAGAAACATAATTAGGTGACTTGAAGCAGTTCCTATCGAGTCCAAGAACAGTCCCCACCTTTCCCTGCTGGCAGTTTCCATGTGGACATATGTCTTGATATGTGCTTTGCTTTTGAGCACAACTCTCTCTCGAGAATGTTAGCAAAGAGGTAACGGGGAGAGTAGAAAGCAGTACTCAAAGACAGGGAGAACAAGCTCTACATTTCCCACCTGGCACTTCCCATGTAGGAGATATAGCAGGATGTATACTGGTTTTGAGGACAACTCAATGGACAATGTAGGGAGAAAAGTTCCTGGCTCCTTGAATGCCGTTTCTGGAGACCCTGCGATCAATGTGGGAGATATGTCAACACGTGTGTTGGTTTTGAGGACGGCTCTCTGGAGAGTCTTAGCAAAGAGGTCACACGGATAATCAGAGCAATTCTCAGAGACACTGAGAACAAGATCGACAATTCGCTCTTGGCACTTTCCCTGCAGGAGATACCGCAAGACGTTTCTGTATATTGGGCACAGCACTCTGCAGGCTGTTAGCAGAGACTTTCCCGGGACAGTGAAACCCGACGTCAGAGACACTGAGAAGAAGCCCCAATGTTCCTTCCAGTCATTTTCAGTGTGGGTGCCTTCTCCACGTGGTTCCTGGTTTCACTGCAGCTCTGAAGAGAATGTTAGCAAAGAGGTAACCGGGACAGTGAAAACAGTACTCAAAGACAGGGAGAGCAAGCTCTCTCTTGGCACTTTGGATGTGGGACATACAGCGAGATGTTTGCTGCTTTTGTGTTTGGCTGTTGGGAGATTTACAGCACAAAGATATCTAGTTGATTTGAAGCAGTTCTGAGAAAGTCTAAACATAATCCCCACTTTTCCCTCCTGGCATTTTCCATGTGGGAGATACAGCAGGATGTATATTGGTTTTAAGGAACTGTCCCCGGACAATGTAGGCAGAAAAGTTCCTGGCTCCTTGAATGCCGTCCCTGGAGACCCTGCGATCAATGTGGGAGATATGTCAAGATGTGTGTTGCTTTTGAGGACGTCTCTCTGGAGAGTCTTAGCAAAGAGGTCACAAGGATAATCAGAGCAATTCTCAGAGGCACTGAGACCAAGCTCGACAATTCCTCCTGGCACTTTCCCTGTAGGAGATACCGCAAGACGTTTCTGTATATTGGGCACAGCACTCTGCAGGCTGTTAGCAGAGACTTTCCCGGGACACTAAAACCTGACTTCAGAGACACTGAGAAGAAGCCCCAATGTTCCTTCCAGTCATTTTCAGTGTGGGTGCCTTCTCCACGTGGTTCCTGGTTTCACTGCAGCTCTGAAGAGAATGTTAGCAAAGAGGTAATCGGGACAGTGAAAACAGTACTCAAAGACAGGGAGAGCAAGCTCTACATTATTCTCTTGGCACTTTCCATGTAGTAGATATAGCAGGATATATACCGGTTTTGAGGACAACTCAGTGGACAGTGTAGGCAGAAAAGTTCCTGGCTCGCTGAATGCCGTTCCTGGAGAGACAGTGCGATCAAATCCTACAATTGCCTAAGAGCACTTTCCATGTGGGAGATATGTCAAGGTGTGCTTTGGTTTGGAGCACAACTCTCTCTCGAGAACGTTAGCAAAGAGGTAACCGGGAGAGTAGAAAGCAGTACTCAAAGACAGGGAGAACAAGCTCTACATTTCCCACCTGGCACTTTCCATGTGGGAGATATAGCAGGATGTATATTGGTTTTGAGGAACTGTCCCCAGACAGTGTAGGCAGAAAAGTTCCTGGCTCACTGAATGCCGTTCCTGGAGAGACACTGCCATCAATGTGGGAGATATGTCAAGATGTGTGTTGGTTTTGAGGACGGCTCTCTGGAGAGTCTTAGCAAAGAGGTCACACGGATAATCAGAGCAATTCTCAGAGACACTGAGAACAACCATACAATTCACTTTTGGCCCTTTGCTTGTTTTACGTATAACAAGACGTTTATGGATTTTGAGGAGAACTCCTCGAGGGTGTAGGCACAAAAGTTGGTGGCACACTGAATGCCGTTATTGGAGACACTGAGAAACAAGCCCTACAATTCCCTCCTGGCTCTTTCCATGTTGGAGGGAGAGCAAGAAGATTGTTGGCTGGTTTTGCGCCTAGCTCTATGGCGAGAGTAGGCAGAGACATAATTAGGTGACTTGAAGCAGTTCCTATCGAGTCCAAGAACAGTGCCCACCTTTCCCTGCTGGCAGTTTCCATGTGGACATATGTCTTGATATGTGCTTTGCTTTTGAGCACAACTCTCTCGAGAGAATGTTAGCAAAGAGGTAACGGGGAGAGTAGAAAGCAGTACTCAAAGACAGGGAGAACAAGCTCTACATTTCCCACCTGGCACTTCCCATGTAGGAGATATAGCAGGATGTATACTGGTTTTGAGGACAACTCAATGGACAATGTAGGGAGAAAAGTTCCTGGCTCCTTGAATGCCGTTTCTGGAGACCCTGCGATCAATGTGGGAGATATGTCAACACGTGTGTTGGTTTTGAGGACGGCTCTCTGGAGAGTCTTAGCAAAGAGGTCACACGGATAATCAGAGCAATTCTCAGAGACACTGAGAACAAGATCGACAATTCGCTCTTGGCACTTTCCCTGCAGGAGATACCGCAAGACGTTTCTGTATATTGGGCACAGCACTCTGCAGGCTGTTAGCAGAGACTTTCCCGGGACAGTGAAACCCTATGTCAGAGACACTGAGAAGAAGCCCCAATGTTCCTTCCAGTCATTTTCAGTGTGGGTGCCTTCTCCACGTGGTTCCTGGTTTCACTGCAGCTCTGAAGAGAATGTTAGCAAAGAGGTAACCGGGACAGTGAAAACAGTACTCAAAGACAGGGAGAGCAAGCTCTCTCTTGGCACTTTGGATGTGGGACATACAGCGAGATGTTTGCTGCTTTTGTGTTTGGCTGTTGGGAGATTTACAGCACAAAGATATCTAGTTGATTTGAAGCAGTTCTGAGAAAGTCTAAACATAATCCCCACTTTTCCCTCCTGGCATTTTCCATGTGGGAGATACAGCAGGATGTATATTGGTTTTAAGGAACTGTCCCCGGACAATGTAGGCAGAAAAGTTCCTGGCTCCTTGAATGCCGTTCCTGGAGACCCTGCGATCAATGTGGGAGATATGTCAAGATGTGTGTTGCTTTTGAGGACGTCTCTCTGGAGAGTCTTAGCAAAGAGGTCACAAGGATAATCAGAGCAATTCTCAGAGGCACTGAGACCAAGCTCGACAATTCCTCCTGGCACTTTCCCTGTAGGAGATACCGCAAGACGTTTCTGTATATTGGGCACAGCACTCTGCAGGCTGTTAGCAGAGACTTTCCCGGGACAGTGAAACCTGACTTCAGAGACACTGAGAAGAAGCCCCAATGTTCCTTCCAGTCATTTTCAGTGTGGGTGCCTTCTCCACGTGGTTCCTGGTTTCACTGCAGCTCTGAAGAGAATGTTAGCAAAGAGGTAATCGGGACAGTGAAAACAGTACTCAAAGACAGGGAGAGCAAGTTCTACATTATTCTCTTGGCACTTTCCATGTAGTAGATATAGCAGGATATATACCGGTTTTGAGGACAACTCAGTGGACAGTGTAGGCAGAAAAGTTCCTGGCTCACTGAATGCCGTTCCTGGAGAGGCACTGCGATCAAATCCTACAATTGCCTAAGAGCACTTTCCATGTGGGAGATATGTCAAGGTGTGCTTTGGTTTGGAGCACAACTCTCTCGAGAGAACGTTAGCAAAGAGGTAACCGGGAGAGTAGAAAGCAGTACTCAAAGACAGGGAGAACAAGCTCTACATTTCCCACCTGGCACTTTCCATGTGGGAGATATAGCAGGATGTATATTGGTTTTGAGGAACTGTCCCCAGACAGTGTAGGCAGAAAAGTTCCTGGCTCACTGAATGCCGTTCCTGGAGAGACACTGCCATCAATGTGGGAGATATGTCAAGATGTGTGTTGGTTTTGAGGACGGCTCTCTGGAGAGTCTTAGCAAAGAGGTCACACGGATAATCAGAGCAATTCTCAGAGACACTGAGAACAACCATACAATTCACTTTTGGCCCTTTGCTTGTTTTACGTATAACAAGACGTTTATGGATTTTGAGGAGAACTCCTCGAGGGTGTAGGCACAAAAGTTGGTGGCACACTGAATGCCGTTATTGGAGACACTGAGAAACAAGCCCTACAATTCCCTCCTGGCTCTTTCCATGTTGGAGGGAGAGCAAGAAGATTGTTGGCTGGTTTTGCGCCTAGCTCTATGGCGAGAGTAGGCAGAGACATAATTAGGTGACTTGAAGCAGTTCCTATCGAGTCCAAGAACAGTCCCCACCTATCCCTGCTGGCAGTTTCCATGTGGAGATATGTCTTGATATGTGCTTTGCTTTTGAGCACAACTCTCTCGAGAGAATGTTAGCAAAGAGGTAACGGGGAGAGTAGAAAGCAGTACTCAAAGACAGGGAGAACAAGATCTACATTTCCCACCTGGCACTTCCCATGTAGGAGATATAGCAGGATGTATACTGGTTTTGAGGACAACTCAATGGACAACGTAGGGAGAAAATTTCCTGGCTCCTTGAATGCCGTTTCTGGAGACCCTGCGATCAATGTGGGAGATATGTCAACACGTGTGTTGGTTTTGAGGACGGCTCTCTGGAGAGTCTTAGCAAAGAGGTCACACGGATAATCAGAGCAATTCTCAGAGACACTGAGAACAAGATCGACAATTCGCTCTTGGCACTTTCCCTGTAGGAGATACCGCAAGACGTTTCTGTATATTGGGCACAGCACTCTGCAGGCTGTTAGCAGAGACTTTCCCGGGACAGTGAAACCCTATGTCAGAGACACTGAGAAGAAGCCCCAATGTTCCTTCCAGTCATTTTCAGTGTGGGTGCCTTCTCCACGTGGTTCCTGGTTTCACTGCAGCTCTGAAGAGAATGTTAGCAAAGAGGTAACCGGGACAGTGAAAACAGTACTCAAAGACAGGGAGACCAAGCTCTCTCTTGGCACTTTGGATGTGGGACATACAGCGAGATGTTTGCTGCTTTTGTGTTTGGCTGTTGGGAGATTTACAGCACAAAGATATCTAGTTGATTTGAAGCAGTTCTGAGAAAGTCTAAACATAATCCCCACTTTTCCCTCCTGGCATTTTCCATGTGGGAGATACAGCAGGATGTATATTGGTTTTAAGGAACTGTCCCCGGACAATGTAGGCAGAAAAGTTCCTGGCTCCTTGAATGCCGTTCCTGGAGACCCTGCGATCAATGTGGGAGATATGTCAAGATGTGTGTTGGTTTTGAGGACGTCTCTCTGGAGAGTCTTAGCAAAGAGGTCACAAGGATAATCAGAGCAATTCTCAGAGGCACTGAGACCAAGCTCGACAATTCCTCCTGGCACTTTCCCTGTAGGAGATACCGCAAGACGTTTCTGTATATTGGGCACAGCACTCTGCAGGCTGTTAGCAGAGACTTTCCCGGGACACTAAAACCTGACTTCAGAGACACTGAGAAGAAGCCCCAATGTTCCTTCCAGTCATTTTCAGTGTGGGTGCCTTCTCCACGTGGTTCCTGGTTTCACTGCAGCTCTGAAGAGAATGTTAGCAAAGAGGTAATCGGGACAGTGAAAACAGTACTCAAAGACAGGGAGAGCAAGTTCTACATTATTCTCTTGGCACTTTCCATGTAGTAGATATAGCAGGATATATACCGGTTTTGAGGACAACTCAGTGGACAGCGTAGGCAGAAAAGTTCCTGGCTCACTGAATGCCGTTCCTGGAGAGGCACTGCGATCAAATCCTACAATTGCCTAAGAGCACTTTCCATGTGGGAGATATGTCAAGGTGTGCTTTGGTTTGGAGCACAACTTTCTCTCGAGAACGTTAGCAAAGAGGTAACCGGGAGAGTAGAAAGCAGTACTCAAAGACAGGGAGAACAAGCTCTACATTTCCCACCTGGCACTTTCCATGTGGGAGATATAGCAGGATGTATATTGGTTTTGAGGAACTGTCCCCAGACAGTGTAGGCAGAAAAGTTCCTGGCTCACTGAATGCCGTTCCTGGAGAGACACTGCCATCAATGTGGGAGATATGTCAAGATGTGTGTTGGTTTTGAGGACGGCTCTCTGGAGAGTCTTAGCAAAGAGGTCACACGGATAATCAGAGCAATTCTCAGAGACACTGAGAACAACCATACAATTCACTTTTGGCCCTTTGCTTGTTTTACGTATAACAAGACGTTTATGGATTTTGAGGAGAACTCCTCGAGGGTGTAGGCACAAAAGTTGGTGGCACACTGAATGCCGTTATTGGAGACACTGAGAAACAAGCCCTACAATTCCCTCCTGGCTCATTCCATGTTGGAGGGAGAGCAAGAAGATTGTTGGCTGGTTTTGCGCCTAGCTCTATGGCGAGAGTAGGCAGAGACATAATTAGGTGACTTGAAGCAGTTCCTATCGAGTCCAAGAACAGTCCCCACCTATCCCTGCTGGCAGTTTCCATGTGGAGATATGTCTTGATATGTGCTTTGCTTTTGAGCACAACTCTCTCGAGAGAATGTTAGCAAAGAGGTAACGGGGAGAGTAGAAAGCAGTACTCAAAGACAGGGAGAACAAGATCTACATTTCCCACCTGGCACTTCCCATGTAGGAGATATAGCAGGATGTATACTGGTTTTGAGGACAACTCAATGGACAACGTAGGGAGAAAATTTCCTGGCTCCTTGAATGCCGTTTCTGGAGACCCTGCGATCAATGTGGGAGATATGTCAACACGTGTGTTGGTTTTGAGGACGGCTCTCTGGAGAGTCTTAGCAAAGAGGTCACACGGATAATCAGAGCAATTCTCAGAGACACTGAGAACAAGATCGACAATTCGCTCTTGGCACTTTCCCTGTAGGAGATACCGCAAGACGTTTCTGTATATTGGGCACAGCACTCTGCAGGCTGTTAGCAGAGACTTTCCCGGGACAGTGAAACCCTATGTCAGAGACACTGAGAAGAAGCCCCAATGTTCCTTCCAGTCATTTTCAGTGTGGGTGCCTTCTCCACGTGGTTCCTGGTTTCACTGCAGCTCTGAAGAGAATGTTAGCAAAGAGGTAACCGGGACAGTGAAAACAGTACTCAAAGACAGGGAGACCAAGCTCTCTCTTGGCACTTTGGATGTGGGACATACAGCGAGATGTTTGCTGCTTTTGTGTTTGGCTGTTGGGAGATTTACAGCACAAAGATATCTAGTTGATTTGAAGCAGTTCTGAGAAAGTCTAAACATAATCCCCACTTTTCCCTCCTGGCATTTTCCATGTGGGAGATACAGCAGGATGTATATTGGTTTTAAGGAACTGTCCCCGGACAATGTAGGCAGAAAAGTTCCTGGCTCCTTGAATGCCGTTCCTGGAGACCCTGCGATCAATGTGGGAGATATGTCAAGATGTGTGTTGGTTTTGAGGACGTCTCTCTGGAGAGTCTTAGCAAAGAGGTCACAAGGATAATCAGAGCAATTCTCAGAGGCACTGAGACCAAGCTCGACAATTCCTCCTGGCACTTTCCCTGTAGGAGATACCGCAAGACGTTTCTGTATATTGGGCACAGCACTCTGCAGGCTGTTAGCAGAGACTTTCCCGGGACACTAAAACCTGACTTCAGAGACACTGAGAAGAAGCCCCAATGTTCCTTCCAGTCATTTTCAGTGTGGGTGCCTTCTCCACGTGGTTCCTGGTTTCACTGCAGCTCTGAAGAGAATGTTAGCAAAGAGGTAATCGGGACAGTGAAAACAGTACTCAAAGACAGGGAGAGCAAGTTCTACATTATTCTCTTGGCACTTTCCATGTAGTAGATATAGCAGGATATATACCGGTTTTGAGGACAACTCAGTGGACAGCGTAGGCAGAAAAGTTCCTGGCTCACTGAATGCCGTTCCTGGAGAGGCACTGCGATCAAATCCTACAATTGCCTAAGAGCACTTTCCATGTGGGAGATATGTCAAGGTGTGCTTTGGTTTGGAGCACAACTTTCTCTCGAGAACGTTAGCAAAGAGGTAACCGGGAGAGTAGAAAGCAGTACTCAAAGACAGGGAGAACAAGCTCTACATTTCCCACCTGGCACTTTCCATGTGGGAGATATAGCAGGATGTATATTGGTTTTGAGGAACTGTCCCCAGACAGTGTAGGCAGAAAAGTTCCTGGCTCACTGAATGCCGTTCCTGGAGAGACACTGCCATCAATGTGGGAGATATGTCAAGATGTGTGTTGGTTTTGAGGACGGCTCTCTGGAGAGTCTTAGCAAAGAGGTCACACGGATAATCAGAGCAATTCTCAGAGACACTGAGAACAACCATACAATTCACTTTTGGCCCTTTGCTTGTTTTACGTATAACAAGACGTTTATGGATTTTGAGGAGAACTCCTCGAGGGTGTAGGCACAAAAGTTGGTGGCACACTGAATGCCGTTATTGGAGACACTGAGAAACAAGCCCTACAATTCCCTCCTGGCTCATTCCATGTTGGAGGGAGAGCAAGAAGATTGTTGGCTGGTTTTGCGCCTAGCTCTATGGCGAGAGTAGGCAGAGACATAATTAGGTGACTTGAAGCAGTTCCTATCGAGTCCAAGAACAGTCCCCACCTATCCCTGCTGGCAGTTTCCATGTGGAGATATGTCTTGATATGTGCTTTGCTTTTGAGCACAACTCTCTCGAGAGAATGTTAGCAAAGAGGTAACGGGGAGAGTAGAAAGCAGTACTCAAAGACAGGGAGAACAAGCTCTACATTTCCCACCTGGCACTTCCCATGTAGGAGATATAGCAGGATGTATACTGGTTTTGAGGACAACTCAATGGACAACGTAGGGAGAAAATTTCCTGGCTCCTTGAATGCCGTTTCTGGAGACCCTGCGATCAGTGTGGGAGATATGTCAACACGTGTGTTGGTTTTGAGGACGGCTCTCTGGAGAGTCTTAGCAAAGAGGTCACACGGATAATCAGAGCAATTCTCAGAGACACTGAGAACAAGATCGACAATTCGCTCTTGGCACTTTCCCTGTAGGAGATACCGCAAGACGTTTCTGTATATTGGGCACAGCACTCTGCAGGCTGTTAGCAGAGACTTTCCCGGGACACTAAAACCTGACTTCAGAGACACTGAGAAGAAGCCCCAATGTTCCTTCCAGTCATTTTCAGTGTGGGTGCCTTCTCCACGTGGTTCCTGGTTTCACTGCAGCTCTGAAGAGAATGTTAGCAAAGAGGTAACCGGGACAGTGAAAACAGTACTCAAAGACAGGGAGAGCAAGCTCTCTCTTGGCACTTTGGATGTGGGACATACAGCGAGATGTTTGCTGCTTTTGTGTTTGGCTGTTGGGAGATTTACAGCACAAAGATATCTAGTTGATTTGAAGCAGTTCTGAGAAAGTCTAAACATAATCCCCACTTTTCCCTCCTGGCATTTTCCATGTGGGAGATACAGCAGGATGTATATTGGTTTTAAGGAACTGTCCCCGGACAATGTAGGCAGAAAAGTTCCTGGCTCCTTGAATGCCGTTCCTGGAGACCCTGCGATCAATGTGGGAGATATGTCAAGATGTGTGTTGCTTTTGAGGACGTCTCTCTGGAGAGTCTTAGCAAAGAGGTCACACGGATAATCAGAGCAATTCTCAGAGGCACTGAGACCAAGCTCGACAATTCCTCCTGGCACTTTCCCTGTAGGAGATACTGCAAGACGTTTCTGTATATTGGGCACTGCGCTCTGCAGGGTGTTAGCAGAGACTTTCCCGGGACAGTGAAACCCTATGTCAGAGACACTGAGAAGAAGCCCCAATGTTCCTTCCAGTCATTTTCAGTGTGGGTGCCTTCTCCACGTGGTTCCTGGTTTCACTGCAGCTCTGAAGAGAATGTTAGCAAAGAGGTAATCGGGACAGTGAAAACAGTACTCAAAGACAGGGAGAGCAAGCTCTACATTATTCTCTTGGCACTTTCCATGTAGTAGATATAGCAGGATATATACCGGTTTTGAGGACAACTCAGTGGACAGTGTAGGCAGAAAAGTTCCTGGCTCGCTGAATGCCGTTCCTGGAGAGACACTGCGATCAAATCCTACAATTGCCTAAGAGCACTTTCCATGTGGGAGATATGTCAAGGTGTGCTTTGGTTTGGAGCACAACTCTCTCTCGAGAACGTTAGCAAAGAGGTAACCGGGAGAGTAGAAAGCAGTACTCAAAGACAGGGAGAACAAGCTCTACATTTCCCACCTGGCACTTTCCATGTGGGAGATATAGCAGGATGTATATTGGTTTTGAGGAACTGTCCCCAGACAGTGTAGGCAGAAAAGTTCCTGGCTCACTGAATGCCGTTCCTGGAGAGACACTGCCATCAATGTGGGAGATATGTCAAGATGTGTGTTGGTTTTGAGGACGGCTCTCTGGAGAGTCTTAGCAAAGAGGTCACACGGATAATCAGAGCAATTCTCAGAGACACTGAGAACAACCATACAATTCACTTTTGGCCCTTTGCTTGTTTTACGTATAACAAGACGTTTATGGATTTTGAGGAGAACTCCTCGAGGGTGTAGGCACAAAAGTTGGTGGCACACTGAATGCCGTTATTGGAGACACTGAGAAACAAGCCCTACAATTCCCTCCTGGCTCTTTCCATGTTGGAGGCAGAGCAAGAAGATTGTTGGCTGGTTTTGCGCCTAGCTCTATGGCGAGAGTAGGCAGAGACATAATTAGGTGACTTGAAGCAGTTCCTATCGAGTCCAAGAACAGTCCCCACCTTTCCCTGCTGGCAGTTTCCATGTGGACATATGTCTTGATATGTGCTTTGCTTTTGAGCACAACTCTCTCGAGAGAATGTTAGCAAAGAGGTAACGGGGAGAGTAGAAAGCAGTACTCAAAGACAGGGAGAACAAGATCTACATTTCCCACCTGGCACTTCCCATGTAGGAGATATAGCAGGATGTATACTGGTTTTGAGGACAACTCAATGGACAATGTAGGGAGAAAAGTTCCTGGCTCCTTGAATGCCGTTTCTGGAGACCCTGCGATCAATGTGGGAGATATGTCAACACGTGTGTTGGTTTTGAGGACGGCTCTCTGGAGAGTCTTAGCAAAGAGGTCACACGGATAATCAGAGCAATTCTCAGAGACACTGAGAACAAGATCGACAATTCGCTCTTGGCACTTTCCCTGTAGGAGATACCGCAAGACGTTTCTGTATATTGGGCACAGCACTCTGCAGGCTGTTAGCAGAGACTTTCCCGGGACAGTGAAACCCTATGTCAGAGACACTGAGAAGAAGCCCCAATGTTCCTTCCAGTCATTTTCAGTGTGGGTGCCTTCTCCACGTGGTTCCTGGTTTCACTGCAGCTCTGAAGAGAATGTTAGCAAAGAGGTAACCGGGACAGTGAAAACAGTACTCAAAGACAGGGAGAGCAAGCTCTCTCTTGGCACTTTGGATGTGGGACATACAGCGAGATGTTTGCTGCTTTTGTGTTTGGCTGTTGGGAGATTTACAGCACAAAGATATCTAGTTGATTTGAAGCAGTTCTGAGAAAGTCTAAACATAATCCCCACTTTTCCCTCCTGGCATTTTCCATGTGGGAGATACAGCAGGATGTATATTGGTTTTAAGGAACTGTCCCCGGACAATGTAGGCAGAAAAGTTCCTGGCTCCTTGAATGCCGTTCCTGGAGACCCTGCGATCAATGTGGGAGATATGTCAAGATGTGTGTTGCTTTTGAGGACGTCTCTCTGGAGAGTCTTAGCAAAGAGGTCACAAGGATAATCAGAGCAATTCTCAGAGGCACTGAGACCAAGCTCGACAATTCCTCCTGGCACTTTCCCTGTAGGAGATACCGCAAGACGTTTCTGTATATTGGGCACAGCACTCTGCAGGCTGTTAGCAGAGACTTTCCCGGGACACTAAAACCTGACTTCAGAGACACTGAGAAGAAGCCCCAATGTTCCTTCCAGTCATTTTCAGTGTGGGTGCCTTCTCCACGTGGTTCCTGGTTTCACTGCAGCTCTGAAGAGAATGTTAGCAAAGAGGTAATCGGGACAGTGAAAACAGTACTCAAAGACAGGGAGAGCAAGCTCTACATTATTCTCTTGGCACTTTCCATGGAGTAGATATAGCAGGATATATACCGGTTTTGAGGACAACTCAGTGGACAGTGTAGGCAGAAAAGTTCCTGGCTCGCTGAATGCCGTTCCTGGAGAGACAGTGCGATCAAATCCTACAATTGCCTAAGAGCACTTTCCATGTGGGAGATATGTCAAGGTGTGCTTTGGTTTGGAGCACAACTCTCTCTCGAGAACGTTAGCAAAGAGGTAACCGGGAGAGTAGAAAGCAGTACTCAAAGACAGGGAGAACAAGCTCTACATTTCCCACCTGGCACTTTCCATGTGGGAGATATAGCAGGATGTATATTGGTTTTGAGGAACTGTCCCCAGACAGTGTAGGCAGAAAAGTTCCTGGCTCACTGAATGCCGTTCCTGGAGAGACACTGCCATCAATGTGGGAGATATGTCAAGATGTGTGTTGGTTTTGAGGACGGCTCTCTGGAGAGTCTTAGCAAAGAGGTCACACGGATAATCAGAGCAATTCTCAGAGACACTGAGAACAACCATACAATTCACTTTTGGCCCTTTGCTTGTTTTACGTATAACAAGACGTTTATGGATTTTGAGGAGAACTCCTCGAGGGTGTAGGCACAAAAGTTGGTGGCACACTGAATGCCGTTATTGGAGACACTGAGAAACAAGCCCTACAATTCCCTCCTGGCTCTTTCCATGTTGGAGGGAGAGCAAGAAGATTGTTGGCTGGTTTTGCGCCTAGCTCTATGGCGAGAGTAGGCAGAGACATAATTAGGTGACTTGAAGCAGTTCCTATCGAGTCCAAGAACAGTGCCCACCTTTCCCTGCTGGCAGTTTCCATGTGGACATATGTCTTGATATGTGCTTTGCTTTTGAGCACAACTCTCTCGAGAGAATGTTAGCAAAGAGGTAACGGGGAGAGTAGAAAGCAGTACTCAAAGACAGGGAGAACAAGCTCTACATTTCCCACCTGGCACTTCCCATGTAGGAGATATAGCAGGATGTATACTGGTTTTGAGGACAACTCAATGGACAATGTAGGGAGAAAAGTTCCTGGCTCCTTGAATGCCGTTTCTGGAGACCCTGCGATCAATGTGGGAGATATGTCAACACGTGTGTTGGTTTTGAGGACGGCTCTCTGGAGAGTCTTAGCAAAGAGGTCACACGGATAATCAGAGCAATTCTCAGAGACACTGAGAACAAGATCGACAATTCGCTCTTGGCACTTTCCCTGCAGGAGATACCGCAAGACGTTTCTGTATATTGGGCACAGCACTCTGCAGGCTGTTAGCAGAGACTTTCCCGGGACAGTGAAACCCGACGTCAGAGACACTGAGAAGAAGCCCCAATGTTCCTTCCAGTCATTTTCAGTGTGGGTGCCTTCTCCACGTGGTTCCTGGTTTCACTGCAGCTCTGAAGAGAATGTTAGCAAAGAGGTAACCGGGACAGTGAAAACAGTACTCAAAGACAGGGAGAGCAAGCTCTCTCTTGGCACTTTGGATGTGGGACATACAGCGAGATGTTTGCTGCTTTTGTGTTTGGCTGTTGGGAGATTTACAGCACAAAGATATCTAGTTGATTTGAAGCAGTTCTGAGAAAGTCTAAACATAATCCCCACTTTTCCCTCCTGGCATTTTCCATGTGGGAGATACAGCAGGATGTATATTGGTTTTAAGGAACTGTCCCCGGACAATGTAGGCAGAAAAGTTCCTGGCTCCTTGAATGCCGTTCCTGGAGACCCTGCGATCAATGTGGGAGATATGTCAAGATGTGTGTTGCTTTTGAGGACGTCTCTCTGGAGAGTCTTAGCAAAGAGGTCACAAGGATAATCAGAGCAATTCTCAGAGGCACTGAGACCAAGCTCGACAATTCCTCCTGGCACTTTCCCTGTAGGAGATACCGCAAGACGTTTCTGTATATTGGGCACAGCACTCTGCAGGCTGTTAGCAGAGACTTTCCCGGGACACTAAAACCTGACTTCAGAGACACTGAGAAGAAGCCCCAATGTTCCTTCCAGTCATTTTCAGTGTGGGTGCCTTCTCCACGTGGTTCCTGGTTTCACTGCAGCTCTGAAGAGAATGTTAGCAAAGAGGTAATCGGGACAGTGAAAACAGTACTCAAAGACAGGGAGAGCAAGCTCTACATTATTCTCTTGGCACTTTCCATGGAGTAGATATAGCAGGATATATACCGGTTTTGAGGACAACTCAGTGGACAGTGTAGGCAGAAAAGTTCCTGGCTCACTGAATGCCGTTCCTGGAGAGACACTGCGATCAAATCCTACAATTGCCTAAGAGCACTTTCCATGTGGGAGATATGTCAAGGTGTGCTTTGGTTTGGAGCACAACTCTCTCGAGAGAACGTTAGCAAAGAGGTAACCGGGAGAGTAGAAAGCAGTACTCAAAGACAGGGAGAACAAGCTCTACATTTCCCACCTGGCACTTTCCATGTGGGAGATATAGCAGGATGTATATTGGTTTTGAGGAACTGTCCCCAGACAGTGTAGGCAGAAAAGTTCCTGGCTCACTGAATGCCGTTCCTGGAGAGACACTGCCATCAATGTGGGAGATATGTCAAGATGTGTGTTGGTTTTGAGGACGGCTCTCTGGAGAGTCTTAGCAAAGAGGTCACACGGATAATCAGAGCAATTCTCAGAGACACTGAGAACAACCATACAATTCACTTTTGGCCCTTTGCTTGTTTTACGTATAACAAGACGTTTATGGATTTTGAGGAGAACTCCTCGAGGGTGTAGGCACAAAAGTTGGTGGCACACTGAATGCCGTTATTGGAGACACTGAGAAACAAGCCCTACAATTCCCTCCTGGCTCATTCCATGTCGGAGGTAGAGCAAGAAGATTGTTGGCTGGTTTTGCGCCTAGCTCTATGGCGAGAGTAGGCAGAGACATAATTAGGTGACTTGAAGCAGTTCCTATCGAGTCCAAGAACAGTCCCCACCTTTCCCTGCTGGCAGTTTCCATGTGGAGATATGTCTTGATATGTGCTTTGCTTTTGAGCACAACTCTCTCTCGAGAATGTTAGCAAAGAGGTAACGGGGAGAGTAGAAAGCAGTACTCAAAGACAGGGAGAACAAGCTCTACATTTCCCACCTGGCACTTCCCATGTAGGAGATATAGCAGGATGTATACTGGTTTTGAGGACAACTCAATGGACAATGTAGGGAGAAAAGTTCCTGGCTCCTTGAATGCCGTTTCTGGAGACCCTGCGATCAATGTGGGAGATATGTCAACACGTGTGTTGGTTTTGAGGACGGCTCTCTGGAGAGTCTTAGCAAAGAGGTCACACGGATAATCAGAGCAATTCTCAGAGACACTGAGAACAAGATCGACAATTCGCTCTTGGCACTTTCCCTGCAGGAGATACCGCAAGACGTTTCTGTATATTGGGCACAGCACTCTGCAGGCTGTTAGCAGAGACTTTCCCGGGACACTGAAACCCGACGTCAGAGACACTGAGAAGAAGCCCCAATGTTCCTTCCAGTCATTTTCAGTGTGGGTGCCTTCTCCACGTGGTTCCTGGTTTCACTGCAGCTCTGAAGAGAATGTTAGCAAAGAGGTAACCGGGACAGTGAAAACAGTACTCAAAGACAGGGAGAGCAAGCTCTCTCTTGGCACTTTGGATGTGGGACATACAGCGAGATGTTTGCTGCTTTTGTGTTTGGCTGTTGGGAGATTTACAGCACAAAGATATCTAGTTGATTTGAAGCAGTTCTGAGAAAGTCTAAACATAATCCCCACTTTTCCCTCCTGGCATTTTCCATGTGGGAGATACAGCAGGATGTATATTGGTTTTAAGGAACTGTCCCCGGACAATGTAGGCAGAAAAGTTCCTGGCTCCTTGAATGCCGTTCCTGGAGACCCTGCGATCAATGTGGGAGATATGTCAAGATGTGTGTTGCTTTTGAGGACGTCTCTCTGGAGAGTCTTAGCAAAGAGGTCACAAGGATAATCAGAGCAATTCTCAGAGGCACTGAGACCAAGCTCGACAATTCCTCCTGGCACTTTCCCTGTAGGAGATACTGCAAGACGTTTCTGTATATTGGGCACAGCACTCTGCAGGCTGTTAGCAGAGACTTTCCCGGGACACTAAAACCTGACTTCAGAGACACTGAGAAGAAGCCCCAATGTTCCTTCCAGTCATTTTCAGTGTGGGTGCCTTCTCCACGTGGTTCCTGGTTTCACTGCAGCTCTGAAGAGAATGTTAGCAAAGAGGTAACCGGGACAGTGAAAACAGTACTCAAAGACAGGGAGAGCAAGCTCTCTCTTGGCACTTTGGATGTGGGACATACAGCGAGATGTTTGCTGCTTTTGTGTTTGGCTGTTGGGAGATTTACAGCACAAAGATATCTAGTTGATTTGAAGCAGTTCTGAGAAAGTCTAAACATAATCCCCACTTTTCCCTCCTGGCATTTTCCATGTGGGAGATACAGCAGGATGTATATTGGTTTTAAGGAACTGTCCCCGGACAATGTAGGCAGAAAAGTTCCTGGCTCCTTGAATGCCGTTCCTGGAGACCCTGCGATCAATGTGGGAGATATGTCAAGATGTGTGTTGCTTTTGAGGACGTCTCTCTGGAGAGTCTTAGCAAAGAGGTCACAAGGATAATCAGAGCAATTCTCAGAGGCACTGAGACCAAGCTCGACAATTCCTCCTGGCACTTTCCCTGTAGGAGATACCGCAAGACGTTTCTGTGTATTGGGCACTGCGCTCTGCAGGCTATTAGCAGAGACTTTCCCGGGACAGTGAAACCCGACTTCAGAGACACTGAGAAGAAGCCCCAATGTTCCTTCCAGTCATTTTCAGTGTGGGTGCCTTCTCCACGTGGTTCCTGGTTTCACTGCAGCTCTGAAGAGAATGTTAGCAAAGAGGTAACCGGGACAGTGAAAACAGTACTCAAAGACAGGGAGAGCAAGCTCTACATTATTCTCTTGGCACTTTCCATGGAGTAGATATAGCAGGATATATACCGGTTTTGAGGACAACTCAGTGGACAGTGTAGGCAGAAAAGTTCCTGGCTCACTGAATGCCGTTCCTGGAGAGGCACTGCGATCAAATCCTACAATTGCCTAAGAGCACTTTCCATGTGGGAGATATGTCAAGGTGTGCTTTGGTTTGGAGCACAACTTTCTCTCGAGAACGTTAGCAAAGAGGTAACCGGGAGAGTAGAAAGCAGTACTCAAAGACAGGGAGAACAAGCTCTACATTTCCCACCTGGCACGTTCCCTGTGGGAGATATAGCAGGATGTATATTGGTTTTGAGGAACTGTCCCCAGACAGTGTAGGCAGAAAAGTTCCTGGCTCACTGAATGCCGTTCCTGGAGAGACACTGCCATCAATGTGGGAGATATGTCAAGATGTGTGTTGGTTTTGAGGACGGCTCTCTGGAGAGTCTTAGCAAAGAGGTCACACGGATAATCAGAGCAATTCTCAGAGACACTGAGAACAACCATACAATTCACTTTTGGCCCTTTGCTTGTTTTACGTATAACAAGACGTTTATGGATTTTGAGGAGAACTCCTCGAGGGTGTAGGCACAAAAGTTGGTGGCACACTGAATGCCGTTATTGGAGACACTGAGAAACAAGCCCTACAATTCCCTCCTGGCTCTTTCCATGTTGGAGGGAGAGCAAGAAGATTGTTGGCTGGTTTTGCGCCTAGCTCTATGGCGAGAGTAGGCAGAGACATAATTAGGTGACTTGAAGCAGTTCCTATCGAGTCCAAGAACAGTCCCCACCTTTCCCTGCTGGCAGTTTCCATGTGGACATATGTCTTGATATGTGCTTTGCTTTTGAGCACAACTCTCTCGAGAGAATGTTAGCAAAGAGGTAACGGGGAGAGTAGAAAGCAGTACTCAAAGACAGGGAGAACAAGATCTACATTTCCCACCTGGCACTTCCCATGTAGGAGATATAGCAGGATGTATACTGGTTTTGAGGACAACTCAATGGACAATGTAGGGAGAAAAGTTCCTGGCTCCTTGAATGCCGTTTCTGGAGACCCTGCGATCAATGTGGGAGATATGTCAACACGTGTGTTGGTTTTGAGGACGGCTCTCTGGAGAGTCTTAGCAAAGAGGTCACACGGATAATCAGAGCAATTCTCAGAGACACTGAGAACAAGATCGACAATTCGCTCTTGGCACTTTCCCTGTAGGAGATACCGCAAGACGTTTCTGTATATTGGGCACAGCACTCTGCAGGCTGTTAGCAGAGACTTTCCCGGGACAGTGAAACCCTATGTCAGAGACACTGAGAAGAAGCCCCAATGTTCCTTCCAGTCATTTTCAGTGTGGGTGCCTTCTCCACGTGGTTCCTGGTTTCACTGCAGCTCTGAAGAGAATGTTAGCAAAGAGGTAACCGGGACAGTGAAAACAGTACTCAAAGACAGGGAGAGCAAGCTCTCTCTTGGCACTTTGGATGTGGGACATACAGCGAGATGTTTGCTGCTTTTGTGTTTGGCTGTTGGGAGATTTACAGCACAAAGATATCTAGTTGATTTGAAGCAGTTCTGAGAAAGTCTAAACATAATCCCCACTTTTCCCTCCTGGCATTTTCCATGTGGGAGATACAGCAGGATGTATATTGGTTTTAAGGAACTGTCCCCGGACAATGTAGGCAGAAAAGTTCCTGGCTCCTTGAATGCCGTTCCTGGAGACCCTGCGATCAATGTGGGAGATATGTCAAGATGTGTGTTGCTTTTGAGGACGTCTCTCTGGAGAGTCTTAGCAAAGAGGTCACAAGGATAATCAGAGCAATTCTCAGAGGCACTGAGACCAAGCTCGACAATTCCTCCTGGCACTTTCCCTGTAGGAGATACCGCAAGACGTTTCTGTATATTGGGCACAGCACTCTGCAGGCTGTTAGCAGAGACTTTCCCGGGACACTAAAACCTGACTTCAGAGACACTGAGAAGAAGCCCCAATGTTCCTTCCAGTCATTTTCAGTGTGGGTGCCTTCTCCACGTGGTTCCTGGTTTCACTGCAGCTCTGAAGAGAATGTTAGCAAAGAGGTAATCGGGACAGTGAAAACAGTACTCAAAGACAGGGAGAGCAAGCTCTACATTATTCTCTTGGCACTTTCCATGGAGTAGATATAGCAGGATATATACCGGTTTTGAGGACAACTCAGTGGACAGTGTAGGCAGAAAAGTTCCTGGCTCGCTGAATGCCGTTCCTGGAGAGACAGTGCGATCAAATCCTACAATTGCCTAAGAGCACTTTCCATGTGGGAGATATGTCAAGGTGTGCTTTGGTTTGGAGCACAACTCTCTCTCGAGAACGTTAGCAAAGAGGTAACCGGGAGAGTAGAAAGCAGTACTCAAAGACAGGGAGAACAAGCTCTACATTTCCCACCTGGCACTTTCCATGTGGGAGATATAGCAGGATGTATATTGGTTTTGAGGAACTGTCCCCAGACAGTGTAGGCAGAAAAGTTCCTGGCTCACTGAATGCCGTTCCTGGAGAGACACTGCCATCAATGTGGGAGATATGTCAAGATGTGTGTTGGTTTTGAGGACGGCTCTCTGGAGAGTCTTAGCAAAGAGGTCACACGGATAATCAGAGCAATTCTCAGAGACACTGAGAACAACCATACAATTCACTTTTGGCCCTTTGCTTGTTTTACGTATAACAAGACGTTTATGGATTTTGAGGAGAACTCCTCGAGGGTGTAGGCACAAAAGTTGGTGGCACACTGAATGCCGTTATTGGAGACACTGAGAAACAAGCCCTACAATTCCCTCCTGGCTCTTTCCATGTTGGAGGGAGAGCAAGAAGATTGTTGGCTGGTTTTGCGCCTAGCTCTATGGCGAGAGTAGGCAGAGACATAATTAGGTGACTTGAAGCAGTTCCTATCGAGTCCAAGAACAGTCCCCACCTTTCCCTGCTGGCAGTTTCCATGTGGACATATGTCTTGATATGTGCTTTGCTTTTGAGCACAACTCTCTCGAGAGAATGTTAGCAAAGAGGTAACGGGGAGAGTAGAAAGCAGTACTCAAAGACAGGGAGAACAAGCTCTACATTTCCCACCTGGCACTTCCCATGTAGGAGATATAGCAGGATGTATACTGGTTTTGAGGACAACTCAATGGACAATGTAGGGAGAAAAGTTCCTGGCTCCTTGAATGCCGTTTCTGGAGACCCTGCGATCAATGTGGGAGATATGTCAACACGTGTGTTGGTTTTGAGGACGGCTCTCTGGAGAGTCTTAGCAAAGAGGTCACACGGATAATCAGAGCAATTCTCAGAGACACTGAGAACAAGATCGACAATTCGCTCTTGGCACTTTCCCTGCAGGAGATACCGCAAGACATTTCTGTATATTGGGCACAGCACTCTGCAGGCTGTTAGCAGAGACTTTCCCGGGACAGTGAAACCCGACGTCAGAGACACTGAGAAGAAGCCCCAATGTTCCTTCCAGTCATTTTCAGTGTGGGTGCCTTCTCCACGTGGTTCCTGGTTTCACTGCAGCTCTGAAGAGAATGTTAGCAAAGAGGTAACCGGGACAGTGAAAACAGTACTCAAAGACAGGGAGAGCAAGCTCTCTCTTGGCACTTTGGATGTGGGACATACAGCGAGATGTTTGCTGCTTTTGTGTTTGGCTGTTGGGAGATTTACAGCACAAAGATATCTAGTTGATTTGAAGCAGTTCTGAGAAAGTCTAAACATAATCCCCACTTTTCCCTCCTGGCATTTTCCATGTGGGAGATACAGCAGGATGTATATTGGTTTTAAGGAACTGTCCCCGGACAATGTAGGCAGAAAAGTTCCTGGCTCCTTGAATGCCGTTCCTGGAGACCCTGCGATCAATGTGGGAGATATGTCAAGATGTGTGTTGGTTTTGAGGACGTCTCTATGGAGAGTCTTAGCAAAGAGGTCACAAGGATAATCAGAGCAATTCTCAGAGGCACTGAGACCAAGCTCGACAATTCCTCCTGGCACTTTCCCTGTAGGAGATACCGCAAGACGTTTCTGTATATTGGGCACAGCACTCTGCAGGCTGTTAGCAGAGAATTTCCCGGGACACTAAAACCTGACTTCAGAGACACTGAGAAGAAGCCCCAATGTTCCTTCCAGTCATTTTCAGTGTGGGTGCCTTCTCCACGTGGTTCCTGGTTTCACTGCAGCTCTGAAGAGAATGTTAGCAAAGAGGTAATCGGGACAGTGAAAACAGTACTCAAAGACAGGGAGAGCAAGCTCTACATTATTCTCTTGGCACTTTCCATGGAGTAGATATAGCAGGATATATACCGGTTTTGAGGACAACTCAGTGGACAGTGTAGGCAGAAAAGTTCCTGGCTCACTGAATGCCGTTCCTGGAGAGACACTGCGATCAAATCCTACAATTGCCTAAGAGCACTTTCCATGTGGGAGATATGTCAAGGTGTGCTTTGGTTTGGAGCACAACTCTCTCGAGAGAACGTTAGCAAAGAGGTAACCGGGAGAGTAGAAAGCAGTACTCAAAGACAGGGAGAACAAGCTCTACATTTCCCACCTGGCACTTTCCATGTGGGAGATATAGCAGGATGTATATTGGTTTTGAGGAACTGTCCCCAGACAGTGTAGGCAGAAAAGTTCCTGGCTCACTGAATGCCGTTCCTGGAGAGACACTGCCATCAATGTGGGAGATATGTCAAGATGTGTGTTGGTTTTGAGGACGGCTCTCTGGAGAGTCTTAGCAAAGAGGTCACACGGATAATCAGAGCAATTCTCAGAGACACTGAGAACAACCATACAATTCACTTTTGGCCCTTTGCTTGTTTTACGTATAACAAGACGTTTATGGATTTTGAGGAGAACTCCTCGAGGGTGTAGGCACAAAAGTTGGTGGCACACTGAATGCCGTTATTGGAGACACTGAGAAACAAGCCCTACAATTCCCTCCTGGCTCATTCCATGTCGGAGGTAGAGCAAGAAGATTGTTGGCTGGTTTTGCGCCTAGCTCTATGGCGAGAGTAGGCAGAGACATAATTAGGTGACTTGAAGCAGTTCCTATCGAGTCCAAGAACAGTCCCCACCTTTCCCTGCTGGCAGTTTCCATGTGGAGATATGTCTTGATATGTGCTTTGCTTTTGAGCACAACTCTCTCGAGAGAATGTTAGCAAAGAGGTAACGGGGAGAGTAGAAAGCAGTACTCAAAGACAGGGAGAACAAGCTCTACATTTCCCACCTGGCACTTCCCATGTAGGAGATATAGCAGGATGTATACTGGTTTTGAGGACAACTCAATGGACAATGTAGGGAGAAAAGTTCCTGGCTCCTTGAATGCCGTTTCTGGAGACCCTGCGATCAATGTGGGAGATATGTCAACACGTGTGTTGGTTTTGAGGACGGCTCTCTGGAGAGTCTTAGCAAAGAGGTCACACGGATAATCAGAGCAATTCTCAGAGACACTGAGAACAAGATCGACAATTCGCTCTTGGCACTTTCCCTGCAGGAGATACCGCAAGACGTTTCTGTATATTGGGCACAGCACTCTGCAGGCTGTTAGCAGAGACTTTCCCGGGACACTGAAACCCGACGTCAGAGACACTGAGAAGAAGCCCCAATGTTCCTTCCAGTCATTTTCAGTGTGGGTGCCTTCTCCACGTGGTTCCTGGTTTCACTGCAGCTCTGAAGAGAATGTTAGCAAAGAGGTAACCGGGACAGTGAAAACAGTACTCAAAGACAGGGAGAGCAAGCTCTCTCTTGGCACTTTGGATGTGGGACATACAGCGAGATGTTTGCTGCTTTTGTGTTTGGCTGTTGGGAGATTTACAGCACAAAGATATCTAGTTGATTTGAAGCAGTTCTGAGAAAGTCTAAACATAATCCCCACTTTTCCCTCCTGGCATTTTCCATGTGGGAGATACAGCAGGATGTATATTGGTTTTAAGGAACTGTCCCCGGACAATGTAGGCAGAAAAGTTCCTGGCTCCTTGAATGCCGTTCCTGGAGACCCTGCGATCAATGTGGGAGATATGTCAAGATGTGTGTTGCTTTTGAGGACGTCTCTCTGGAGAGTCTTAGCAAAGAGGTCACAAGGATAATCAGAGCAATTCTCAGAGGCACTGAGACCAAGCTCGACAATTCCTCCTGGCACTTTCCCTGTAGGAGATACTGCAAGACGTTTCTGTATATTGGGCACAGCACTCTGCAGGCTGTTAGCAGAGACTTTCCCGGGACACTAAAACCTGACTTCAGAGACACTGAGAAGAAGCCCCAATGTTCCTTCCAGTCATTTTCAGTGTGGGTGCCTTCTCCACGTGGTTCCTGGTTTCACTGCAGCTCTGAAGAGAATGTTAGCAAAGAGGTAACCGGGACAGTGAAAACAGTACTCAAAGACAGGGAGAGCAAGCTCTCTCTTGGCACTTTGGATGTGGGACATACAGCGAGATGTTTGCTGCTTTTGTGTTTGGCTGTTGGGAGATTTACAGCACAAAGATATCTAGTTGATTTGAAGCAGTTCTGAGAAAGTCTAAACATAATCCCCACTTTTCCCTCCTGGCATTTTCCATGTGGGAGATACAGCAGGATGTATATTGGTTTTAAGGAACTGTCCCCGGACAATGTAGGCAGAAAAGTTCCTGGCTCCTTGAATGCCGTTCCTGGAGACCCTGCGATCAATGTGGGAGATATGTCAAGATGTGTGTTGCTTTTGAGGACGTCTCTCTGGAGAGTCTTAGCAAAGAGGTCACAAGGATAATCAGAGCAATTCTCAGAGGCACTGAGACCAAGCTCGACAATTCCTCCTGGCACTTTCCCTGTAGGAGATACCGCAAGACGTTTCTGTGTATTGGGCACTGCGCTCTGCAGGCTATTAGCAGAGACTTTCCCGGGACAGTGAAACCCGACTTCAGAGACACTGAGAAGAAGCCCCAATGTTCCTTCCAGTCATTTTCAGTGTGGGTGCCTTCTCCACGTGGTTCCTGGTTTCACTGCAGCTCTGAAGAGAATGTTAGCAAAGAGGTAACCGGGACAGTGAAAACAGTACTCAAAGACAGGGAGAGCAAGCTCTACATTATTCTCTTGGCACTTTCCATGGAGTAGATATAGCAGGATATATACCGGTTTTGAGGACAACTCAGTGGACAGTGTAGGCAGAAAAGTTCCTGGCTCACTGAATGCCGTTCCTGGAGAGGCACTGCGATCAAATCCTACAATTGCCTAAGAGCACTTTCCATGTGGGAGATATGTCAAGGTGTGCTTTGGTTTGGAGCACAACTTTCTCTCGAGAACGTTAGCAAAGAGGTAACCGGGAGAGTAGAAAGCAGTACTCAAAGACAGGGAGAACAAGCTCTACATTTCCCACCTGGCACGTTCCCTGTGGGAGATATAGCAGGATGTATATTGGTTTTGAGGAACTGTCCCCAGACAGTGTAGGCAGAAAAGTTCCTGGCTCACTGAATGCCGTTCCTGGAGAGACACTGCCATCAATGTGGGAGATATGTCAAGATGTGTGTTGGTTTTGAGGACGGCTCTCTGGAGAGTCTTAGCAAAGAGGTCACACGGATAATCAGAGCAATTCTCAGAGACACTGAGAACAACCATACAATTCACTTTTGGCCCTTTGCTTGTTTTACGTATAACAAGACGTTTATGGATTTTGAGGAGAACTCCTCGAGGGTGTAGGCACAAAAGTTGGTGGCACACTGAATGCCGTTATTGGAGACACTGAGAAACAAGCCCTACAATTCCCTCCTGGCTCATTCCATGTCGGAGGGAGAGCAAGAAGATTGTTGGCTGGTTTTGCGCCTAGCTCTATGGCGAGAGTAGGCAGAGACATAATTAGGTGACTTGAAGCAGTTCCTATCGAGTCCAAGAACAGTCCCCACCTTTCCCTGCTGGCAGTTTCCATGTGGAGATATGTCTTGATATGTGCTTTGCTTTTGAGCACAACTCTCTCGAGAGAATGTTAGCAAAGAGGTAACGGGGAGAGTAGAAAGCAGTACTCAAAGACAGGGAGAACAAGCTCTACATTTCCCACCTGGCACTTCCCATGTAGGAGATATAGCAGGATGTATACTGGTTTTGAGGACAACTCAATGGACAATGTAGGGAGAAAAGTTCCTGGCTCCTTGAATGCCGTTTCTGGAGACCCTGCGATCAATGTGGGAGATATGTCAACACGTGTGTTGGTTTTGAGGACGGCTCTCTGGAGAGTCTTAGCAAAGAGGTCACACGGATAATCAGAGCAATTCTCAGAGACACTGAGAACAAGATCGACAATTCGCTCTTGGCACTTTCCCTGCAGGAGATACCGCAAGACGTTTCTGTATATTGGGCACAGCACTCTGCAGGCTGTTAGCAGAGACTTTCCCGGGACAGTGAAACCCGACGTCAGAGACACTGAGAAGAAGCCCCAATGTTCCTTCCAGTCATTTTCAGTGTGGGTGCCTTCTCCACGTGGTTCCTGGTTTCACTGCAGCTCTGAAGAGAATGTTAGCAAAGAGGTAACCGGGACAGTGAAAACAGTACTCAAAGACAGGGAGAGCAAGCTCTCTCTTGGCACTTTGGATGTGGGATATACAGCGAGATGTTTGCTGCTTTTGTGTTTGGCTGTTGGGAGATTTACAGCACAAAGATATCTAGTTGATTTGAAGCAGTTCTGAGAAAGTCTAAACATAATCCCCACTTTTCCCTCCTGGCATTTTCCATGTGGGAGATACAGCAGGATGTATATTGGTTTTAAGGAACTGTCCCCGGACAATGTAGGCAGAAAAGTTCCTGGCTCCTTGAATGCCGTTCCTGGAGACCCTGCGATCAATGTGGGAGATATGTCAAGATGTGTGTTGCTTTTGAGGACGTCTCTCTGGAGAGTCTTAGCAAAGAGGTCACAAGGATAATCAGAGCAATTCTCAGAGGCACTGAGACCAAGCTCGACAATTCCTCCTGGCACTTTCCCTGTAGGAGATACCGCAAGACGTTTCTGTATATTGGGCACAGCACTCTGCAGGCTGTTAGCAGAGACTTTCCCGGGACACTAAAACCTGACTTCAGAGACACTGAGAAGAAGCCCCAATGTTCCTTCCAGTCATTTTCAGTGTGGGTGCCTTCTCCACGTGGTTCCTGGTTTCACTGCAGCTCTGAAGAGAATGTTAGCAAAGAGGTAATCGGGACAGTGAAAACAGTACTCAAAGACAGGGAGAGCAAGCTCTACATTATTCTCTTGGCACTTTCCATGGAGTAGATATAGCAGGATATATACCGGTTTTGAGGACAACTCAGTGGACAGTGTAGGCAGAAAAGTTCCTGGCTCACTGAATGCCGTTCCTGGAGAGACACTGCGATCAAATCCTACAATTGCCTAAGAGCACTTTCCATGTGGGAGATATGTCAAGGTGTGCTTTGGTTTGGAGCACAACTCTCTCGAGAGAACGTTAGCAAAGAGGTAACCGGGAGAGTAGAAAGCAGTACTCAAAGACAGGGAGAACAAGCTCTACATTTCCCACCTGGCACTTTCCATGTGGGAGATATAGCAGGATGTATATTGGTTTTGAGGAACTGTCCCCAGACAGTGTAGGCAGAAAAGTTCCTGGCTCACTGAATGCCGTTCCTGGAGAGACACTGCCATCAATGTGGGAGATATGTCAAGATGTGTGTTGGTTTTGAGGACGGCTCTCTGGAGAGTCTTAGCAAAGAGGTCACACGGATAATCAGAGCAATTCTCAGAGACACTGAGAACAACCATACAATTCACTTTTGGCCCTTTGCTTGTTTTACGTATAACAAGACGTTTATGGATTTTGAGGAGAACTCCTCGAGGGTGTAGGCACAAAAGTTGGTGGCACACTGAATGCCGTTATTGGAGACACTGAGAAACAAGCCCTACAATTCCCTCCTGGCTCTTTCCATGTTGGAGGGAGAGCAAGAAGATTGTTGGCTGGTTTTGCGCCTAGCTCTATGGCGAGAGTAGGCAGAGACATAATTAGGTGACTTGAAGCAGTTCCTATCGAGTCCAAGAACAGTCCCCACCTTTCCCTGCTGGCAGTTTCCATGTGGACATATGTCTTGATATGTGCTTTGCTTTTGAGCACAACTCTCTCGAGAGAATGTTAGCAAAGAGGTAACGGGGAGAGTAGAAAGCAGTACTCAAAGACAGGGAGAACAAGCTCTACATTTCCCACCTGGCACTTCCCATGTAGGAGATATAGCAGGATGTATACTGGTTTTGAGGACAACTCAATGGACAAAGTAGGGAGAAAAGTTCCTGGCTTTTCTCCAGAATGCCGTTTCTGGAGACCCTGCGATCAATGTGGGAGATATGTCAACACGTGTGTTGGTTTTGAGGACGGCTCTCTGGAGAGTCTTAGCAAAGAGGTCACACGGATAATCAGAGCAATTCTCAGAGACACTGAGAACAAGATCGACAATTCGCTCTTGGCACTTTCCCTGTAGGAGATACCGCAAGACGTTTCTGTATATTGGGCACAGCACTCTGCAGGCTGTTAGCAGAGACTTTCCCGGGACAGTGAAACCCGACGTCAGAGACACTGAGAAGAAGCCCCAATGTTCCTTCCAGTCATTTTCAGTGTGGGTGCCTTCTCCACGTGGTTCCTGGTTTCACTGCAGCTCTGAAGAGAATGTTAGCAAAGAGGTAACCGGGACAGTGAAAACAGTACTCAAAGACAGGGAGAGCAAGCTCTCTCTTGGCACTTTGGATGTGGGACATACAGCGAGATGTTTGCTGCTTTTGTGTTTGGCTGTTGGGAGATTTACAGCACAAAGATATCTAGTTGATTTGAAGCAGTTCTGAGAAAGTCTAAACATAATCCCCACTTTTCCCTCCTGGCATTTTCCATGTGGGAGATACAGCAGGATGTATATTGGTTTTAAGGAACTGTCCCCGGACAATGTAGGCAGAAAAGTTCCTGGCTCCTTGAATGCCGTTCCTGGAGACCCTGCGATCAATGTGGGAGATATGTCAAGATGTGTGTTGCTTTTGAGGACGTCTCTCTGGAGAGTCTTAGCAAAGAGGTCACAAGGATAATCAGAGCAATTCTCAGAGGCACTGAGACCAAGCTCGACAATTCCTCCTGGCACTTTCCCTGTAGGAGATACCGCAAGACGTTTCTGTATATTGGGCACTGCGCTCTGCAGGCTGTTAGCAGAGACTTTCCCGGGACAGTGAAACCCGACGTCAGAGACACTGAGAAGAAGCCCCAATGTTCCTTCCAGTCATTTTCAGTGTGGGTGCCTTCTCCACGTGGTTCCTGGTTTCACTGCAGCTCTGAAGAGAATGTTAGCAAAGAGGTAATCAGGACAGTGAAAACAGTACTCAAAGACAGGGAGAGCAAGCTCTACATTATTCTCTTGGCACTTTCCATGGAGTAGATATAGCAGGATATATACCGGTTTTGAGGACAACTCAGTGGACAGTGTAGGCAGAAAAGTTCCTGGCTCACTGAATGCCGTTCCTGGAGAGACACTGCGATCAAATCCTACAATTGCCTAAGAGCACTTTCCATGTGGGAGATATGTCAAGGTGTGCTTTGGTTTGGAGCACAACTCTCTCGAGAGAACGTTAGCAAAGAGGTAACCGGGAGAGTAGAAAGCAGTACTCAAAGACAGGGAGAACAAGCTCTACATTTCCCACCTGGCACTTTCCATGTGGGAGATATAGCAGGATGTATATTGGTTTTGAGGAACTGTCCCCAGACAGTGTAGGCAGAAAAGTTCCTGGCTCACTGAATGCCGTTCCTGGAGAGACACTGCCATCAATGTGGGAGATATGTCAAGATGTGTGTTGGTTTTGAGGACGGCTCTCTGGAGAGTCTTAGCAAAGAGGTCACACGGATAATCAGAGCAATTCTCAGAGACACTGAGAACAACCATACAATTCACTTTTGGCCCTTTGCTTGTTTTACGTATAACAAGACGTTTATGGATTTTGAGGAGAACTCCTCGAGGGTGTAGGCACAAAAGTTGGTGGCACACTGAATGCCGTTATTGGAGACACTGAGAAACAAGCCCTACAATTCCCTCCTGGCTCATTCCATGTTGGAGGGAGAGCAAGAAGATTGTTGGCTGGTTTTGCGCCTAGCTCTATGGCGAGAGTAGGCAGAGACATAATTAGGTGACTTGAAGCAGTTCCTATCGAGTCCAAGAACAGTCCCCACCTTTCCCTGCTGGCAGTTTCCATGTGGACATATGTCTTGATATGTGCTTTGCTTTTGAGCACAACTCTCTCGAGAGAATGTTAGCAAAGAGGTAACGGGGAGAGTAGAAAGCAGTACTCAAAGACAGGGAGAACAAGCTCTACATTTCCCACCTGGCACTTCCCATGTAGGAGATATAGCAGGATGTATACTGGTTTTGAGGACAACTCAATGGACAAAGTAGGGAGAAAAGTTCCTGGCTTTTCTCCAGAATGCCGTTTCTGGAGACCCTGCGATCAATGTGGGAGATATGTCAACACGTGTGTTGGTTTTGAGGACGGCTCTCTGGAGAGTCGTAGCAAAGAGGTCACACGGATAATCAGAGCAATTCTCAGAGACACTGAGAACAAGATCGACAATTCGCTCTTGGCACTTTCCCTGTAGGAGATACCGCAAGACGTTTCTGTATATTGGGCACAGCACTCTGCAGGCTGTTAGCAGAGACTTTCCCGGGACAGTGAAACCCGACGTCAGAGACACTGAGAAGAAGCCCCAATGTTCCTTCCAGTCATTTTCAGTGTGGGTGCCTTCTCCACGTGGTTCCTGGTTTCACTGCAGCTCTGAAGAGAATGTTAGCAAAGAGGTAACCGGGACAGTGAAAACAGTACTCAAAGACAGGGAGAGCAAGCTCTCTCTTGGCACTTTGGATGTGGGACATACAGCGAGATGTTTGCTGCTTTTGTGTTTGGCTGTTGGGAGATTTACAGCACAAAGATATCTAGTTGATTTGAAGCAGTTCTGAGAAAGTCTAAACATAATCCCCACTTTTCCCTCCTGGCATTTTCCATGTGGGAGATACAGCAGGATGTATATTGGTTTTAAGGAACTGTCCCCGGACAATGTAGGCAGAAAAGTTCCTGGCTCCTTGAATGCCGTTCCTGGAGACCCTGCGATCAATGTGGGAGATATGTCAAGATGTGTGTTGCTTTTGAGGACGGCTCTCTGGAGAGTCTTAGCAAAGAGGTCACAAGGATAATCAGAGCAATTCTCAGAGGCACTGAGACCAAGCTCGACAATTCCTCCTGGCACTTTCCCTGTAGGAGATACCGCAAGACGTTTCTGTATATTGGGCACTGCGCTCTGCAGGCTGTTAGCAGAGACTTTCCCGGGACAGTGAAACCCGACGTCAGAGACACTGAGAAGAAGCCCCAATGTTCCTTCCAGTCATTTTCAGTGTGGGTGCCTTCTCCACGTGGTTCCTGGTTTCACTGCAGCTCTGAAGAGAATGTTAGCAAAGAGGTAATCGGGACAGTGAAAACAGTACTCAAAGACAGGGAGAGCAAGCTCTACATTATTCTCTTGGCACTTTCCATGGAGTAGATATAGCAGGATATATACCGGTTTTGAGGACAACTCAGTGGACAGTGTAGGCAGAAAAGTTCCTGGCTCACTGAATGCCGTTCCTGGAGAGACACTGCGATCAAATCCTACAATTGCCTAAGAGCACTTTCCATGTGGGAGATATGTCAAGGTGTGCTTTGGTTTGGAGCACAACTCTCTCGAGAGAACGTTAGCAAAGAGGTAACCGGGAGAGTAGAAAGCAGTACTCAAAGACAGGGAGAACAAGCTCTACATTTCCCACCTGGCACTTTCCATGTGGGAGATATAGCAGGATGTATATTGGTTTTGAGGAACTGTCCCCAGACAGTGTAGGCAGAAAAGTTCCTGGCTCACTGAATGCCGTTCCTGGAGAGACACTGCCATCAATGTGGGAGATATGTCAAGATGTGTGTTGGTTTTGAGGACGGCTCTCTGGAGAGTCTTAGCAAAGAGGTCACACGGATAATCAGAGCAATTCTCAGAGACACTGAGAACAACCATACAATTCACTTTTGGCCCTTTGCTTGTTTTACGTATAACAAGACGTTTATGGATTTTGAGGAGAACTCCTCGAGGGTGTAGGCACAAAAGTTGGTGGCACACTGAATGCCGTTATTGGAGACACTGAGAAACAAGCCCTACAATTCCCTCCTGGCTCTTTCCATGTTGGAGGCAGAGCAAGAAGATTGTTGGCTGGTTTTGCGCCTAGCTCTATGGCGAGAGTAGGCAGAGACATAATTAGGTGACTTGAAGCAGTTCCTATCGAGTCCAAGAACAGTCCCCACCTTTCCCTGCTGGCAGTTTCCATGTGGACATATGTCTTGATATGTGCTTTGCTTTTGAGCACAACTCTCTCGAGAGAATGTTAGCAAAGAGGTAACGGGGAGAGTAGAAAGCAGTACTCAAAGACAGGGAGAACAAGCTCTACATTTCCCACCTGGCACTTCCCATGTAGGAGATATAGCAGGATGTATACTGGTTTTGAGGACAACTCAATGGACAAAGTAGGGAGAAAAGTTCCTGGCTCATTGAATGCCGTTTCTGGAGACCCTGCGATCAATGTGGGAGATATGTCAAGATGTGTGTTGGTTTTGAGGACGGCTCTCTGGAGAGTCTTAGCAAAGAGGTCACACGGATAATCAGAGCAATTCTCAGAGACACTGAGAACAAGATCGACAATTCGCTCTTGGCACTTTCCCTGTAGGAGATACCGCAAGACGTTTCTGTATATTGGGCACAGCACTCTGCAGGCTGTTAGCAGAGACTTTCCCGGGACAGTGAAACCCGACGTCAGAGACACTGAGAAGAAGCCCCAATGTTCCTTCCAGTCATTTTCAGTGTGGGTGCCTTCTCCACGTGGTTCCTGGTTTCACTGCAGCTCTGAAGAGAATGTTAGCAAAGAGGTAACCGGGACAGTGAAAACAGTACTCAAAGACAGGGAGAGCAAGCTCTCTCTTGGCACTTTGGATGTGGGACATACAGCGAGATGTTTGCTGCTTTTGTGTTTGGCTGTTGGGAGATTTACAGCACAAAGATATCTAGTTGATTTGAAGCAGTTCTGAGAAAGTCTAAACATAATCCCCACTTTTCCCTCCTGGCATTTTCCATGTGGGAGATACAGCAGGATGTATATTGGTTTTAAGGAACTGTCCCCGGACAATGTAGGCAGAAAAGTTCCTGGCTCCTTGAATGCCGTTCCTGGAGACCCTGCGATCAATGTGGGAGATATGTCAAGATGTGTGTTGCTTTTGAGGACGTCTCTCTGGAGAGTCTTAGCAAAGAGGTCACAAGGATAATCAGAGCAATTCTCAGAGGCACTGAGACCAAGCTCGACAATTCCTCCTGGCACTTTCCCTGTAGGAGATACCGCAAGACGTTTCTGTATATTGGGCACTGCGCTCTGCAGGCTGTTAGCAGAGACTTTCCCGGGACAGTGAAACCCGACGTCAGAGACACTGAGAAGAAGCCCCAATGTTCCTTCCAGTCATTTTCAGTGTGGGTGCCTTCTCCACGTGGTTCCTGGTTTCACTGCAGCTCTGAAGAGAATGTTAGCAAAGAGGTAATCGGGACAGTGAAAACAGTACTCAAAGACAGGGAGAGCAAGCTCTACATTATTCTCTTGGCACTTTCCATGGAGTAGATATAGCAGGATATATACCGGTTTTGAGGACAACTCAGTGGACAGTGTAGGCAGAAAAGTTCCTGGCTCACTGAATGCCGTTCCTGGAGAGACACTGCGATCAAATCCTACAATTGCCTAAGAGCACTTTCCATGTGGGAGATATGTCAAGGTGTGCTTTGGTTTGGAGCACAACTCTCTCTCGAGAACGTTAGCAAAGAGGTAACCGGGAGAGTAGAAAGCAGTACTCAAAGACAGGGAGAACAAGCTCTACATTTCCCACCTGGCACTTTCCATGTGGGAGATATAGCAGGATGTATATTGGTTTTGAGGAACTGTCCCCAGACAGTGTAGGCAGAAAAGTTCCTGGCTCACTGAATGCCGTTCCTGGAGAGACACTGCCATCAATGTGGGAGATATGTCAAGATGTGTGTTGGTTTTGAGGACGGCTCTCTGGAGAGTCTTAGCAAAGAGGTCACACGGATAATCAGAGCAATTCTCAGAGACACTGAGAACAACCATACAATTCACTTTTGGCCCTTTGCTTGTTTTACGTATAACAAGACGTTTATGGATTTTGAGGAGAACTCCTCGAGGGTGTAGGCACAAAAGTTGGTGGCACACTGAATGCCGTTATTGGAGACACTGAGAAACAAGCCCTACAATTCCCTCCTGGCTCATTCCATGTCGGAGGGAGAGCAAGAAGATTGTTGGCTGGTTTTGCGCCTAGCTCTATGGCGAGAGTAGGCAGAGACATAATTAGGTGACTTGAAGCAGTTCCTATCGAGTCCAAGAACAGTCCCCACCTTTCCCTGCTGGCAGTTTCCATGTGGACATATGTCTTGATATGTGCTTTGCTTTTGAGCACAACTCTCTCTCGAGAGAATGTTAGCAAAGAGGTAACGGGGAGAGTAGAAAGCAGTACTCAAAGACAGGGAGAACAAGCTCTACATTTCCCACCTGGCACTTCCCATGTAGGAGATATAGCAGGATGTATACTGGTTTTGAGGACAACTCAATGGACAAAGTAGGGAGAAAAGTTCCTGGCTTTTCTCCAGAATGCCGTTTCTGGAGACCCTGCGATCAATGTGGGAGATATGTCAACACGTGTGTTGGTTTTGAGGACGGCTCTCTGGAGAGTCTTAGCAAAGAGGTCACACGGATAATCAGAGCAATTCTCAGAGACACTGAGAACAAGATCGACAATTCGCTCTTGGCACTTTCCCTGTAGGAGATACCGCAAGACGTTTCTGTATATTGGGCACAGCACTCTGCAGGCTGTTAGCAGAGACTTTCCCGGGACAGTGAAACCCGACGTCAGAGACACTGAGAAGAAGCCCCAATGTTCCTTCCAGTCATTTTCAGTGTGGGTGCCTTCTCCACGTGGTTCCTGGTTTCACTGCAGCTCTGAAGAGAATGTTAGCAAAGAGGTAACCGGGACAGTGAAAACAGTACTCAAAGACAGGGAGAGCAAGCTCTCTCTTGGCACTTTGGATGTGGGACATACAGCGAGATGTTTGCTGCTTTTGTGTTTGGCTGTTGGGAGATTTACAGCACAAAGATATCTAGTTGATTTGAAGCAGTTCTGAGAAAGTCTAAACATAATCCCCACTTTTCCCTCCTGGCATTTTCCATGTGGGAGATACAGCAGGATGTATATTGGTTTTAAGGAACTGTCCCCGGACAATGTAGGCAGAAAAGTTCCTGGCTCCTTGAATGCCGTTCCTGGAGACCCTGCGATCAATGTGGGAGATATGTCAAGATGTGTGTTGCTTTTGAGGACGTCTCTCTGGAGAGTCTTAGCAAAGAGGTCACAAGGATAATCAGAGCAATTCTCAGAGGCACTGAGACCAAGCTCGACAATTCCTCCTGGCACTTTCCCTGCAGGAGATACCGCAAGACGTTTCTGTATATTGGGCACAGCACTCTGCAGGCTGTTAGCAGAGACTTTCCCGGGACAGTGAAACCCGACGTCAGAGACACTGAGAAGAAGCCCCAATGTTCCTTCCAGTCATTTTCAGTGTGGGTGCCTTCTCCACGTGGTTCCTGGTTTCACTGCAGCTCTGAAGAGAATGTTAGCAAAGAGGTAATCGGGACAGTGAAAACAGTACTCAAAGACAGGGAGAGCAAGCTCTACATTATTCTCTTGGCACTTTCCATGGAGTAGATATAGCAGGATATATACCGGTTTTGAGGACAACTCAGTGGACAGTGTAGGCAGAAAAGTTCCTGGCTCACTGAATGCCGTTCCTGGAGAGACACTGCGATCAAATCCTACAATTGCCTAAGAGCACTTTCCATGTGGGAGATATGTCAAGGTGTGCTTTGGTTTGGAGCACAACTCTCTCGAGAGAACGTTAGCAAAGAGGTAACCGGGAGAGTAGAAAGCAGTACTCAAAGACAGGGAGAACAAGCTCTACATTTCCCACCTGGCACTTTCCATGTGGGAGATATAGCAGGATGTATATTGGTTTTGAGGAACTGTCCCCAGACAGTGTAGGCAGAAAAGTTCCTGGCTCACTGAATGCCGTTCCTGGAGAGACACTGCCATCAATGTGGGAGATATGTCAAGATGTGTGTTGGTTTTGAGGACGGCTCTCTGGAGAGTCTTAGCAAAGAGGTCACACGGATAATCAGAGCAATTCTCAGAGACACTGAGAACAACCATACAATTCACTTTTGGCCCTTTGCTTGTTTTACGTATAACAAGACGTTTATGGATTTTGAGGAGAACTCCTCGAGGGTGTAGGCACAAAAGTTGGTGGCACACTGAATGCCGTTATTGGAGACACTGAGAAACAAGCCCTACAATTCCCTCCTGGCTCTTTCCATGTTGGAGGCAGAGCAAGAAGATTGTTGGCTGGTTTTGCGCCTAGCTCTATGGCGAGAGTAGGCAGAGACATAATTAGGTGACTTGAAGCAGTTCCTATCGAGTCCAAGAACAGTCCCCACCTTTCCCTGCTGGCAGTTTCCATGTGGACATATGTCTTGATATGTGCTTTGCTTTTGAGCACAACTCTCTCGAGAGAATGTTAGCAAAGAGGTAACGGGGAGAGTAGAAAGCAGTACTCAAAGACAGGGAGAACAAGCTCTACATTTCCCACCTGGCACTTCCCATGTAGGAGATATAGCAGGATGTATACTGGTTTTGAGGACAACTCAATGGACAAAGTAGGGAGAAAAGTTCCTGGCTTTTCTCCAGAATGCCGTTTCTGGAGACCCTGCGATCAATGTGGGAGATATGTCAACACGTGTGTTGGTTTTGAGGACGGCTCTCTGGAGAGTCTTAGCAAAGAGGTCACACGGATAATCAGAGCAATTCTCAGAGACACTGAGAACAAGATCGACAATTCGCTCTTGGCACTTTCCCTGTAGGAGATACCGCAAGACGTTTCTGTATATTGGGCACAGCACTCTGCAGGCTGTTAGCAGAGACTTTCCCGGGACAGTGAAACCCGACGTCAGAGACACTGAGAAGAAGCCCCAATGTTCCTTCCAGTCATTTTCAGTGTGGGTGCCTTCTCCACGTGGTTCCTGGTTTCACTGCAGCTCTGAAGAGAATGTTAGCAAAGAGGTAACCGGGACAGTGAAAACAGTACTCAAAGACAGGGAGACCAAGCTCTCTCTTGGCACTTTGGATGTGGGACATACAGCGAGATGTTTGCTGCTTTTGTGTTTGGCTGTTGGGAGATTTACAGCACAAAGATATCTAGTTGATTTGAAGCAGTTCTGAGAAAGTCTAAACATAATCCCCACTTTTCCCTCCTGGCATTTTCCATGTGGGAGATATAGCAGGATGTATATTGGTTTTAAGGAACTGTCCCCGGACAATGTAGGCAGAAAAGTTCCTGGCTCCTTGAATGCCGTTCCTGGAGACCCTGCGATCAATGTGGGAGATATGTCAAGATGTGTGTTGCTTTTGAGGACGTCTCTCTGGAGAGTCTTAGCAAAGAGGTCACAAGGATAATCAGAGCAATTCTCAGAGGCACTGAGACCAAGCTCGACAATTCCTCCTGGCACTTTCCCTGCAGGAGATACCGCAAGACGTTTCTGTATATTGGGCACAGCACTCTGCAGGCTGTTAGCAGAGACTTTCCCGGGACAGTGAAACCCGACGTCAGAGACACTGAGAAGAAGCCCCAATGTTCCTTCCAGTCATTTTCAGTGTGGGTGCCTTCTCCACGTGGTTCCTGGTTTCACTGCAGCTCTGAAGAGAATGTTAGCAAAGAGGTAATCGGGACAGTGAAAACAGTACTCAAAGACAGGGAGAGCAAGCTCTACATTATTCTCTTGGCACTTTCCATGGAGTAGATATAGCAGGATATATACCGGTTTTGAGGACAACTCAGTGGACAGTGTAGGCAGAAAAGTTCCTGGCTCACTGAATGCCGTTCCTGGAGAGACACTGCGATCAAATCCTACAATTGCCTAAGAGCACTTTCCATGTGGGAGATATGTCAAGGTGTGCTTTGGTTTGGAGCACAACTCTCTCTCGAGAACGTTAGCAAAGAGGTAACCGGGAGAGTAGAAAGCAGTACTCAAAGACAGGGAGAACAAGCTCTACATTTCCCACCTGGCACTTTCCATGTGGGAGATATAGCAGGATGTATATTGGTTTTGAGGAACTGTCCCCAGACAGTGTAGGCAGAAAAGTTCCTGGCTCACTGAATGCCGTTCCTGGAGAGACACTGCCATCAATGTGGGAGATATGTCAAGATGTGTGTTGGTTTTGAGGACGGCTCTCTGGAGAGTCTTAGCAAAGAGGTCACACGGATAATCAGAGCAATTCTCAGAGACACTGAGAACAACCATACAATTCACTTTTGGCCCTTTGCTTGTTTTACGTATAACAAGACGTTTATGGATTTTGAGGAGAACTCCTCGAGGGTGTAGGCACAAAAGTTGGTGGCACACTGAATGCCGTTATTGGAGACACTGAGAAACAAGCCCTACAATTCCCTCCTGGCTCTTTCCATGTTGGAGGCAGAGCAAGAAGATTGTTGGCTGGTTTTGCGCCTAGCTCTATGGCGAGAGTAGGCAGAGACATAATTAGGTGACTTGAAGCAGTTCCTATCGAGTCCAAGAACAGTCCCCACCTTTCCCTGCTGGCAGTTTCCATGTGGACATATGTCTTGATATGTGCTTTGCTTTTGAGCACAACTCTCTCGAGAGAATGTTAGCAAAGAGGTAACGGGGAGAGTAGAAAGCAGTACTCAAAGACAGGGAGAACAAGCTCTACATTTCCCACCTGGCACTTCCCATGTAGGAGATATAGCAGGATGTATACTGGTTTTGAGGACAACTCAATGGACAAAGTAGGGAGAAAAGTTCCTGGCTTTTCTCCAGAATGCCGTTTCTGGAGACCCTGCGATCAATGTGGGAGATATGTCAACACGTGTGTTGGTTTTGAGGACGGCTCTCTGGAGAGTCTTAGCAAAGAGGTCACACGGATAATCAGAGCAATTCTCAGAGACACTGAGAACAAGATCGACAATTCGCTCTTGGCACTTTCCCTGTAGGAGATACCGCAAGACGTTTCTGTATATTGGGCACAGCACTCTGCAGGCTGTTAGCAGAGACTTTCCCGGGACAGTGAAACCCGACGTCAGAGACACTGAGAAGAAGCCCCAATGTTCCTTCCAGTCATTTTCAGTGTGGGTGCCTTCTCCACGTGGTTCCTGGTTTCACTGCAGCTCTGAAGAGAATGTTAGCAAAGAGGTAACCGGGACAGTGAAAACAGTACTCAAAGACAGGGAGAGCAAGCTCTCTCTTGGCACTTTGGATGTGGGACATACAGCGAGATGTTTGCTGCTTTTGTGTTTGGCTGTTGGGAGATTTACAGCACAAAGATATCTAGTTGATTTGAAGCAGTTCTGAGAAAGTCTAAACATAATCCCCACTTTTCCCTCCTGGCATTTTCCATGTGGGAGATATAGCAGGATGTATATTGGTTTTAAGGAACTGTCCCCGGACAATGTAGGCAGAAAAGTTCCTGGCTCCTTGAATGCCGTTCCTGGAGACCCTGCGATCAATGTGGGAGATATGTCAAGATGTGTGTTGCTTTTGAGGACGTCTCTCTGGAGAGTCTTAGCAAAGAGGTCACAAGGATAATCAGAGCAATTCTCAGAGGCACTGAGACCAAGCTCGACAATTCCTCCTGGCACTTTCCCTGCAGGAGATACCGCAAGACGTTTCTGTATATTGGGCACAGCACTCTGCAGGCTGTTAGCAGAGACTTTCCCGGGACAGTGAAACCCGACGTCAGAGACACTGAGAAGAAGCCCCAATGTTCCTTCCAGTCATTTTCAGTGTGGGTGCCTTCTCCACGTGGTTCCTGGTTTCACTGCAGCTCTGAAGAGAATGTTAGCAAAGAGGTAATCGGGACAGTGAAAACAGTACTCAAAGACAGGGAGAGCAAGCTCTACATTATTCTCTTGGCACTTTCCATGGAGTAGATATAGCAGGATATATACCGGTTTTGAGGACAACTCAGTGGACAGTGTAGGCAGAAAAGTTCCTGGCTCACTGAATGCCGTTCCTGGAGAGACACTGCGATCAAATCCTACAATTGCCTAAGAGCACTTTCCATGTGGGAGATATGTCAAGGTGTGCTTTGGTTTGGAGCACAACTCTCTCTCGAGAACGTTAGCAAAGAGGTAACCGGGAGAGTAGAAAGCAGTACTCAAAGACAGGGAGAACAAGCTCTACATTTCCCACCTGGCACTTTCCATGTGGGAGATATAGCAGGATGTATATTGGTTTTGAGGAACTGTCCCCAGACAGTGTAGGCAGAAAAGTTCCTGGCTCACTGAATGCCGTTCCTGGAGAGACACTGCCATCAATGTGGGAGATATGTCAAGATGTGTGTTGGTTTTGAGGACGGCTCTCTGGAGAGTCTTAGCAAAGAGGTCACACGGATAATCAGAGCAATTCTCAGAGACACTGAGAACAACCATACAATTCACTTTTGGCCCTTTGCTTGTTTTACGTATAACAAGACGTTTATGGATTTTGAGGAGAACTCCTCGAGGGTGTAGGCACAAAAGTTGGTGGCACACTGAATGCCGTTATTGGAGACACTGAGAAACAAGCCCTACAATTCCCTCCTGGCTCATTCCATGTCGGAGGGAGAGCAAGAAGATTGTTGGCTGGTTTTGCGCCTAGCTCTATGGCGAGAGTAGGCAGAGACATAATTAGGTGACTTGAAGCAGTTCCTATCGAGTCCAAGAACAGTCCCCACCTTTCCCTGCTGGCAGTTTCCATGTGGACATATGTCTTGATATGTGCTTTGCTTTTGAGCACAACTCTCTCGAGAGAATGTTAGCAAAGAGGTAACGGGGAGAGTAGAAAGCAGTACTCAAAGACAGGGAGAACAAGCTCTACATTTCCCACCTGGCACTTCCCATGTAGGAGATATAGCAGGATGTATACTGGTTTTGAGGACAACTCAATGGACAAAGTAGGGAGAAAAGTTCCTGGCTTTTCTCCAGAATGCCGTTTCTGGAGACCCTGCGATCAATGTGGGAGATATGTCAACACGTGTGTTGGTTTTGAGGACGGCTCTCTGGAGAGTCTTAGCAAAGAGGTCACACGGATAATCAGAGCAATTCTCAGAGACACTGAGAACAAGATCGACAATTCGCTCTTGGCACTTTCCCTGTAGGAGATACCGCAAGACGTTTCTGTATATTGGGCACAGCACTCTGCAGGCTGTTAGCAGAGACTTTCCCGGGACAGTGAAACCCGACGTCAGAGACACTGAGAAGAAGCCCCAATGTTCCTTCCAGTCATTTTCAGTGTGGGTGCCTTCTCCACGTGGTTCCTGGTTTCACTGCAGCTCTGAAGAGAATGTTAGCAAAGAGGTAACCGGGACAGTGAAAACAGTACTCAAAGACAGGGAGAGCAAGCTCTCTCTTGGCACTTTGGATGTGGGACATACAGCGAGATGTTTGCTGCTTTTGTGTTTGGCTGTTGGGAGATTTACAGCACAAAGATATCTAGTTGATTTGAAGCAGTTCTGAGAAAGTCTAAACATAATCCCCACTTTTCCCTCCTGGCATTTTCCATGTGGGAGATACAGCAGGATGTATATTGGTTTTAAGGAACTGTCCCCGGACAATGTAGGCAGAAAAGTTCCTGGCTCCTTGAATGCCGTTCCTGGAGACCCTGCGATCAATGTGGGAGATATGTCAAGATGTGTGTTGCTTTTGAGGACGTCTCTCTGGAGAGTCTTAGCAAAGAGGTCACAAGGATAATCAGAGCAATTCTCAGAGGCACTGAGACCAAGCTCGACAATTCCTCCTGGCACTTTCCCTGCAGGAGATACCGCAAGACGTTTCTGTATATTGGGCACAGCACTCTGCAGGCTGTTAGCAGAGACTTTCCCGGGACAGTGAAACCCGACGTCAGAGACACTGAGAAGAAGCCCCAATGTTCCTTCCAGTCATTTTCAGTGTGGGTGCCTTCTCCACGTGGTTCCTGGTTTCACTGCAGCTCTGAAGAGAATGTTAGCAAAGAGGTAATCGGGACAGTGAAAACAGTACTCAAAGACAGGGAGAGCAAGCTCTACATTATTCTCTTGGCACTTTCCATGGAGTAGATATAGCAGGATATATACCGGTTTTGAGGACAACTCAGTGGACAGTGTAGGCAGAAAAGTTCCTGGCTCACTGAATGCCGTTCCTGGAGAGACACTGCGATCAAATCCTACAATTGCCTAAGAGCACTTTCCATGTGGGAGATATGTCAAGGTGTGCTTTGGTTTGGAGCACAACTCTCTCGAGAGAACGTTAGCAAAGAGGTAACCGGGAGAGTAGAAAGCAGTACTCAAAGACAGGGAGAACAAGCTCTACATTTCCCACCTGGCACTTTCCATGTGGGAGATATAGCAGGATGTATATTGGTTTTGAGGAACTGTCCCCAGACAGTGTAGGCAGAAAAGTTCCTGGCTCACTGAATGCCGTTCCTGGAGAGACACTGCCATCAATGTGGGAGATATGTCAAGATGTGTGTTGGTTTTGAGGACGGCTCTCTGGAGAGTCTTAGCAAAGAGGTCACACGGATAATCAGAGCAATTCTCAGAGACACTGAGAACAACCATACAATTCACTTTTGGCCCTTTGCTTGTTTTACGTATAACAAGACGTTTATGGATTTTGAGGAGAACTCCTCGAGGGTGTAGGCACAAAAGTTGGTGGCACACTGAATGCCGTTATTGGAGACACTGAGAAACAAGCCCTACAATTCCCTCCTGGCTCTTTCCATGTTGGAGGCAGAGCAAGAAGATTGTTGGCTGGTTTTGCGCCTAGCTCTATGGCGAGAGTAGGCAGAGACATAATTAGGTGACTTGAAGCAGTTCCTATCGAGTCCAAGAACAGTCCCCACCTTTCCCTGCTGGCAGTTTCCATGTGGACATATGTCTTGATATGTGCTTTGCTTTTGAGCACAACTCTCTCGAGAGAATGTTAGCAAAGAGGTAACGGGGAGAGTAGAAAGCAGTACTCAAAGACAGGGAGAACAAGCTCTACATTTCCCACCTGGCACTTCCCATGTAGGAGATATAGCAGGATGTATACTGGTTTTGAGGACAACTCAATGGACAAAGTAGGGAGAAAAGTTCCTGGCTTTTCTCCAGAATGCCGTTTCTGGAGACCCTGCGATCAATGTGGGAGATATGTCAACACGTGTGTTGGTTTTGAGGACGGCTCTCTGGAGAGTCTTAGCAAAGAGGTCACACGGATAATCAGAGCAATTCTCAGAGACACTGAGAACAAGATCGACAATTCGCTCTTGGCACTTTCCCTGTAGGAGATACCGCAAGACGTTTCTGTATATTGGGCACAGCACTCTGCAGGCTGTTAGCAGAGACTTTCCCGGGACAGTGAAACCCGACGTCAGAGACACTGAGAAGAAGCCCCAATGTTCCTTCCAGTCATTTTCAGTGTGGGTGCCTTCTCCACGTGGTTCCTGGTTTCACTGCAGCTCTGAAGAGAATGTTAGCAAAGAGGTAACCGGGACAGTGAAAACAGTACTCAAAGACAGGGAGAGCAAGCTCTCTCTTGGCACTTTGGATGTGGGACATACAGCGAGATGTTTGCTGCTTTTGTGTTTGGCTGTTGGGAGATTTACAGCACAAAGATATCTAGTTGATTTGAAGCAGTTCTGAGAAAGTCTAAACATAATCCCCACTTTTCCCTCCTGGCATTTTCCATGTGGGAGATATAGCAGGATGTATATTGGTTTTAAGGAACTGTCCCCGGACAATGTAGGCAGAAAAGTTCCTGGCTCCTTGAATGCCGTTCCTGGAGACCCTGCGATCAATGTGGGAGATATGTCAAGATGTGTGTTGCTTTTGAGGACGTCTCTCTGGAGAGTCTTAGCAAAGAGGTCACAAGGATAATCAGAGCAATTCTCAGAGGCACTGAGACCAAGCTCGACAATTCCTCCTGGCACTTTCCCTGCAGGAGATACCGCAAGACGTTTCTGTATATTGGGCACAGCACTCTGCAGGCTGTTAGCAGAGACTTTCCCGGGACAGTGAAACCCGACGTCAGAGACACTGAGAAGAAGCCCCAATGTTCCTTCCAGTCATTTTCAGTGTGGGTGCCTTCTCCACGTGGTTCCTGGTTTCACTGCAGCTCTGAAGAGAATGTTAGCAAAGAGGTAATCGGGACAGTGAAAACAGTACTCAAAGACAGGGAGAGCAAGCTCTACATTATTCTCTTGGCACTTTCCATGGAGTAGATATAGCAGGATATATACCGGTTTTGAGGACAACTCAGTGGACAGTGTAGGCAGAAAAGTTCCTGGCTCACTGAATGCCGTTCCTGGAGAGACACTGCGATCAAATCCTACAATTGCCTAAGAGCACTTTCCATGTGGGAGATATGTCAAGGTGTGCTTTGGTTTGGAGCACAACTCTCTCGAGAGAACGTTAGCAAAGAGGTAACCGGGAGAGTAGAAAGCAGTACTCAAAGACAGGGAGAACAAGCTCTACATTTCCCACCTGGCACTTTCCATGTGGGAGATATAGCAGGATGTATATTGGTTTTGAGGAACTGTCCCCAGACAGTGTAGGCAGAAAAGTTCCTGGCTCACTGAATGCCGTTCCTGGAGAGACACTGCCATCAATGTGGGAGATATGTCAAGATGTGTGTTGGTTTTGAGGACGGCTCTCTGGAGAGTCTTAGCAAAGAGGTCACACGGATAATCAGAGCAATTCTCAGAGACACTGAGAACAACCATACAATTCACTTTTGGCCCTTTGCTTGTTTTACGTATAACAAGACGTTTATGGATTTTGAGGAGAACTCCTCGAGGGTGTAGGCACAAAAGTTGGTGGCACACTGAATGCCGTTATTGGAGACACTGAGAAACAAGCCCTACAATTCCCTCCTGGCTCATTCCATGTCGGAGGGAGAGCAAGAAGATTGTTGGCTGGTTTTGCGCCTAGCTCTATGGCGAGAGTAGGCAGAGACATAATTAGGTGACTTGAAGCAGTTCCTATCGAGTCCAAGAACAGTCCCCACCTTTCCCTGCTGGCAGTTTCCATGTGGAGATATGTCTTGATATGTGCTTTGCTTTTGAGCACAACTCTCTCGAGAGAATGTTAGCAAAGAGGTAACGGGGAGAGTAGAAAGCAGTACTCAAAGACAGGGAGAACAAGCTCTACATTTCCCACCTGGCACTTCCCATGTAGGAGATATAGCAGGATGTATACTGGTTTTGAGGACAACTCAATGGACAATGTAGGGAGAAAAGTTCCTGGCTTTTCTCCAGAATGCCGTTCCTGGAGACCCTGCGATCAATGTGGGAGATATGTCAACACGTGTGTTGGTTTTGAGGACGTCTCTCTGGAGAGTCTTAGCAAAGAGGTCACAAGGATAATCAGAGCAATTCTCAGAGACACTGAGACCAAGCTCGACAATTCCTCCTGGCACTTTCCCTGTAGGAGATATCGCAAGACGTTTCTGTATATTGGGCACTGCGCTCTGCAGGCTGTTAGCAGAGACTTTCCCGGGACAGTGAAACCCGACGTCAGAGACACTGAGAAGAAGCCCCAATGTTCCTTCCAGTCATTTTCAGTGTGGGTGCCTTCTCCACGTGGTTCCTGGTTTCACTGCAGCTCTGAAGAGAATGTTAGCAAAGAGGTAACCGGGACAGTGAAAACAGTACTCAAAGACAGGGAGACCAAGCTCTCTCTTGGCACTTTGGATGTGGGACATACAGCGAGATGTTTGCTGCTTTTGTGTTTGGCTGTTGGGAGATTTACAGCACAAAGATATCTAGTTGATTTGAAGCAGTTCTGAGAAAGTCTAAACATAATCCCCACTTTTCCCTCCTGGCATTTTCCATGTGGGAGATATAGCAGGATGTATATTGGTTTTAAGGAACTGTCCCCGGACAATGTAGGCAGAAAAGTTCCTGGCTCCTTGAATGCCGTTCCTGGAGACCCTGCGATCAATGTGGGAGATATGTCAAGATGTGTGTTGCTTTTGAGGACGGCTCTCTGGAGAGTCTTAGCAAAGAGGTCACAAGGATAATCAGAGCAATTCTCAGAGACACTGAGAACAAGCTCGACAATTCCTCCTGGCACTTTCCCTGTAGGAGATACCGCAAGACGTTTCTGTATATTGGGCACTGCGCTCTGCAGGGTGTTAGCAGAGACTTTCCCGGGACAGTGAAACCCGACGTCAGAGACACTGAGAAGAAGCCCCAATGTTCCTTCCAGTCATTTTCAGTGTGGGTGCCTTCTCCACGTGGTTCCTGGTTTCACTGCAGCTCTGAAGAGAATGTTAGCAAAGAGGTAATCGGGACAGTGAAAACAGTACTCAAAGACAGGGAGAGCAAGCTCTACATTATTCTCTTGGCACTTTCCATGGAGTAGATATAGCAGGATATATACCGGTTTTGAGGACAACTCAGTGGACAGTGTAGGCAGAAAAGTTCCTGGCTCACTGAATGCTGTTACTGGAGAGACACTGCGATCAAATCCTACAATTGCCTAAGAGCACTTTCCATGTGGGAGATATGTCAAGGTGTGCTTTGGTTTGGAGCACAACTCTCTCTCGAGAACGTTAGCAAAGAGGTAACCGGGAGAGTAGAAAGCAGTACTCAAAGACAGGGAGAACAAGCTCTACATTTCCCACCTGGCACTTTCCATGTGGGAGATATAGCAGGATGTATATTGGTTTTGAGGAACTGTCCCCAGACAGTGTAGGCAGAAAAGTTCCTGGCTCACTGAATGCCGTTCCTGGAGAGACACTGCCATCAATGTGGGAGATATGTCAAGATGTGTGTTGGTTTTGAGGACGGCTCTCTGGAGAGTCTTAGCAAAGAGGTCACACGGATAATCAGAGCAATTCTCAGAGACACTGAGAACAACCATACAATTCACTTTTGGCCCTTTGCTTGTTTTACGTATAACAAGACGTTTATGGATTTTGAGGAGAACTCCTCGAGGGTGTAGGCACAAAAGTTGGTGGCACACTGAATGCCGTTATTGGAGACACTGAGAAACAAGCCCTACAATTCCCTCCTGGCTCTTTCCATGTTGCAGGGAGAGCAAGAAGATTGTTGGCTGGTTTTGCGCCTAGCTCTATGGCGAGAGTAGGCAGAGACATAATTAGGTGACTTGAAGCAGTTCCTATCGAGTCCAAGAACAGTCCCCACCTTTCCCTGCTGGCAGTTTCCATGTGGACATATGTCTTGATATGTGCTTTGCTTTTGAGCACAACTCTCTCGAGAGAATGTTAGCAAAGAGGTAACGGGGAGAGTAGAAAGCAGTACTCAAAGACAGGGAGAACAAGCTCTACATTTCCCACCTGGCACTTCCCATGTAGGAGATATAGCAGGATGTATACTGGTTTTGAGGACAACTCAATGGACAATGTAGGGAGAAAAGTTCCTGGCTCCTTGAATGCCGTTTCTGGAGACCCTGCGATCAATGTGGGAGATATGTCAACACGTGTGTTGGTTTTGAGGACGGCTCTCTGGAGAGTCTTAGCAAAGAGGTCACAAGGATAATCAGAGCAATTCTCAGAGACACAGAGAACAAGATCGACAATTCGCTCTTGGCACTTTCCCTGCAGGAGATACCGCAAGACGTTTCTGTATATTGGGCACAGCACTCTGCAGGCTGTTAGCAGAGACTTTCCCGGGACAGTGAAACCCGACGTCAGAGACACTGAGAAGAAGCCCCAATGTTCCTTCCAGTCATTTTCAGTGTGGGTGCCTTCTCCACGTGGTTCCTGGTTTCACTGCAGCTCTGAAGAGAATGTTAGCAAAGAGGTAATCGGGACAGTGAAAACAGTACTCAGAGACAGGGAGAGCAAGCTCTACATTATTCTCTTGGCACTTTCCATGTAGTAGATATAGCAGGATATATACCGGTTTTGAGGACAACTCAGTGGACAGTGTAGGCAGAAAAGTTCCTGGCTCACTGAATGCTGTTACTGGAGAGACACTGCGATCAAATCCTACAATTGCCTAAGAGCACTTTCCATGTGGGAGATATGTCAAGGTGTGCTTTGGTTTGGAGCACAACTCTCTCTCGAGAACGTTAGCAAAGAGGTAACCGGGAGAGTAGAAAGCAGTACTCAAAGACAGGGAGAACAAGCTCTACATTTCCCACCTGGCACTTTCCATGTGGGAGATATAGCAGGATGTATATTGGTTTTGAGGAACTGTCCCCAGACAGTGTAGGCAGAAAAGTTCCTGGCTCACTGAATGCCGTTCCTGGAGAGACACTGCCATCAATGTGGGAGATATGTCAAGATGTGTGTTGGTTTTGAGGACGGCTCTCTGGAGAGTCTTAGCAAAGAGGTCACACGGATAATCAGAGCAATTCTCAGAGACACTGAGAACAACCATACAATTCACTTTTGGCCCTTTGCTTGTTTTACGTATAACAAGACGTTTATGGATTTTGAGGAGAACTCCTCGAGGGTGTAGGCACAAAAGTTGGTGGCACACTGAATGCCGTTATTGGAGACACTGAGAAACAAGCCCTACAATTCCCTCCTGGCTCTTTCCATGTTGGAGGGAGAGCAAGAAGATTGTTGGCTGGTTTTGCGCCTAGCTCTATGGCGAGAGTAGGCAGAGACATAATTAGGTGACTTGAAGCAGTTCCTATCGAGTCCAAGAACAGTCCCCACCTTTCCCTGCTGGCAGTTTCCATGTGGACATATGTCTTGATATGTGCTTTGCTTTTGAGCACAACTCTCTCTCGAGAATGTTAGCAAAGAGGTAACGGGGAGAGTAGAAAGCAGTACTCAAAGACAGGGAGAACAAGCTCTACATTTCCCACCTGGCACTTCCCATGTAGGAGATACAGCAGGATGTATACTGGTTTTGAGGACAACTCAATGGACAATGTAGGGAGAAAAGTTCCTGGCTCCTTGAATGCCGTTTCTGGAGACCCTGCGATCAATGTGGGAGATATGTCAACACGTGTGTTGGTTTTGAGGACGGCTCTCTGGAGAGTCTTAGCAAAGAGGTCACACGGATAATCAGAGCAATTCTCAGAGACACAGAGAACAAGATCGACAATTCGCTCTTGGCACTTTCCCTGCAGGAGATACCACAAGACGTTTCTGTATATTGGGCACAGCACTCTGCAGGCTGTTAGCAGAGACTTTCCCGGGACAGTGAAACCCGACGTCAGAGACACTGAGAAGAAGCCCCAATGTTCCTTCCAGTCATTTTCAGTGTGGGTGCCTTCTCCACGTGGTTCCTGGTTTCACTGCAGCTCTGAAGAGAATGTTAGCAAAGAGGTAATCGGGACAGTGAAAACAGTACTCAAAGACAGGGAGACCAAGCTCTCTTTTGGCACTTTGGATGTGGGACATACAGCGAGATGTTTGCTGCTTTTGTGTTTGGCTGTTGGGAGATTTACAGCACAAAGATATCTAGTTGATTTGAAGCAGTTCTGAGAAAGTCTAAACATAATCCCCACTTTTCCCTCCTGGCATTTTCCATGTGGGAGATATAGCAGGATGTATATTGGTTTTAAGGAACTGTCCCCGGACAATGTAGGCAGCAAAGTTCCTGGCTCCTTGAATGCCGTTCCTGGAGACCCTGCGATCAATGTGGGAGATATGTCAACACGTGTGTTGGTTTTGAGGACGGCTCTCTGGAGAGTCTTAGCAAAGAGGTCACAAGGATAATCAGAGCAATTCTCAGAGACACTGAGAACAAGATCGACAATTCCTCCTGGCACTTTCCCTGTAGGAGATACCGCAAGACGTTTCTGTATATTGGGCACAGCGCTCTGCAGGCTGTTAGCAGAGACTTTCCCGGGACAGTGAAACCCGACGTCAGAGACACTGAGAAGAAGCCCCAATGTTCCTTCCAGTCATTTTCAGTGTGGGTGCCTTCTCCACGTGGTTCCTGGTTTCACTGCAGCTCTGAAGAGAATGTTAGCAAAGAGGTAATTGGGACAGTGAAAACAGTACTCAAAGACAGGGAGAGCAAGCTCTACATTATTCTCTTGGCACTTTCCATGTAGTAGATATAGCAGGATATATACCGGTTTTGAGGACAACTCAGTGGACAGTGTAGGCAGAAAAGTTCCTGGCTCACTGAATGCTGTTACTGGAGAGACACTGCGATCAAATCCTACAATTGCCTAAGAGCACTTTCCATGTGGGAGATATGTCAAGGTGTGCTTTGGTTTGGAGCACAACTCTCTCTCGAGAACGTTAGCAAAGAGGTAACCGGGAGAGTAGAAAGCAGTACTCAAAGACAGGGAGAACAAGCTCTACATTTCCCACCTGGCACTTTCCATGTGGGAGATATAGCAGGATGTATATTGGTTTTGAGGAACTGTCCCCAGACAGTGTAGGCAGAAAAGTTCCTGGCTCACTGAATGCCGTTCCTGGAGAGACACTGCCATCAATGTGGGAGATATGTCAAGATGTGTGTTGGTTTTGAGGACGGCTCTCTGGAGAGTCTTAGCAAAGAGGTCACACGGATAATCAGAGCAATTCTCAGAGACACTGAGAACAACCATACAATTCACTTTTGGCCCTTTGCTTGTTTTACGTATAACAAGACGTTTATGGATTTTGAGGAGAACTCCTCGAGGGTGTAGGCACAAAAGTTGGTGGCACACTGAATGCCGTTATTGGAGACACTGAGAAACAAGCCCTACAATTCCCTCCTGGCTCTTTCCATGTTGCAGGGAGAGCAAGAAGATTGTTGGCTGGTTTTGCGCCTAGCTCTATGGCGAGAGTAGGCAGAGACATAATTAGGTGACTTGAAGCAGTTCCTATCGAGTCCAAGAACAGTCCCCACCTTTCCCTGCTGGCAGTTTCCATGTGGACATATGTCTTGATATGTGCTTTGCTTTTGAGCACAACTCTCTCTCGAGAATGTTAGCAAAGAGGTAACGGGGAGAGTAGAAAGCAGTACTCAAAGACAGGGAGAACAAGCTCTACATTTCCCACCTGGCACTTCCCATGTAGGAGATATAGCAGGATGTATACTGGTTTTGAGGACAACTCAATGGACAATGTAGGGAGAAAAGTTCCTGGCTCCTTGAATGCCGTTTCTGGAGACCCTGCGATCAATGTGGGAGATATGTCAACACGTGTGTTGGTTTTGAGGACGGCTCTCTGGAGAGTCTTAGCAAAGAGGTCACAAGGATAATCAGAGCAATTCTCAGAGACACAGAGAACAAGATCGACAATTCGCTCTTGGCACTTTCCCTGCAGGAGATACCGCAAGACGTTTCTGTATATTGGGCACAGCACTCTGCAGGCTGTTAGCAGAGACTTTCCCGGGACAGTGAAACCCGACGTCAGAGACACTGAGAAGAAGCCCCAATGTTCCTTCCAGTCATTTTCAGTGTGGGTGCCTTCTCCACGTGGTTCCTGGTTTCACTGCAGCTCTGAAGAGAATGTTAGCAAAGAGGTAATCGGGACAGTGAAAACAGTACTCAAAGACAGGGAGAGCAAGCTCTACATTATTCTCTTGGCACTTTCCATGGAGTAGATATAGCAGGATATATACCGGTTTTGAGGACAACTCAGTGGACAGTGTAGGCAGAAAAGTTCCTGGCTCACTGAATGCTGTTACTGGAGAGACACTGCGATCAAATCCTACAATTGCCTAAGAGCACTTTCCATGTGGGAGATATGTCAAGGTGTGCTTTGGTTTGGAGCACAACTCTCTCTCGAGAACGTTAGCAAAGAGGTAACCGGGAGAGTAGAAAGCAGTACTCAAAGACAGGGAGAACAAGCTCTACATTTCCCACCTGGCACTTTCCATGTGGGAGATATAGCAGGATGTATATTGGTTTTGAGGAACTGTCCCCAGACAGTGTAGGCAGAAAAGTTCCTGGCTCACTGAATGCCGTTCCTGGAGAGACACTGCCATCAATGTGGGAGATATGTCAAGATGTGTGTTGGTTTTGAGGACGGCTCTCTGGAGAGTCTTAGCAAAGAGGTCACACGGATAATCAGAGCAATTCTCAGAGACACTGAGAACAACCATACAATTCACTTTTGGCCCTTTGCTTGTTTTACGTATAACAAGACGTTTATGGATTTTGAGGAGAACTCCTCGAGGGTGTAGGCACAAAAGTTGGTGGCACACTGAATGCCGTTATTGGAGACACTGAGAAACAAGCCCTACAATTCCCTCCTGGCTCTTTCCATGTTGGAGGGAGAGCAAGAAGATTGTTGGCTGGTTTTGCGCCTAGCTCTATGGCGAGAGTAGGCAGAGACATAATTAGGTGACTTGAAGCAGTTCCTATCGAGTCCAAGAACAGTCCCCACCTTTCCCTGCTGGCAGTTTCCATGTGGACATATGTCTTGATATGTGCTTTGCTTTTGAGCACAACTCTCTCGAGAGAATGTTAGCAAAGAGGTAACGGGGAGAGTAGAAAGCAGTACTCAAAGACAGGGAGAACAAGCTCTACATTTCCCACCTGGCACTTCCCATGTAGGAGATATAGCAGGATGTATACTGGTTTTGAGGACAACTCAATGGACAATGTAGGGAGAAAAGTTCCTGGCTCCTTGAATGCCGTTTCTGGAGACCCTGCGATCAATGTGGGAGATATGTCAACACGTGTGTTGGTTTTGAGGACGGCTCTCTGGAGAGTCTTAGCAAAGAGGTCACACGGATAATCAGAGCAATTCTCAGAGACACAGAGAACAAGATCGACAATTCGCTCTTGGCACTTTCCCTGCAGGAGATACCACAAGACGTTTCTGTATATTGGGCACAGCACTCTGCAGGCTGTTAGCAGAGACTTTCCCGGGACAGTGAAACCCGACGTCAGAGACACTGAGAAGAAGCCCCAATGTTCCTTCCAGTCATTTTCAGTGTGGGTGCCTTCTCCACGTGGTTCCTGGTTTCACTGCAGCTCTGAAGAGAATGTTAGCAAAGAGGTAATCGGGACAGTGAAAACAGTACTCAAAGACAGGGAGACCAAGCTCTCTTTTGGCACTTTGGATGTGGGACATACAGCGAGATGTTTGCTGCTTTTGTGTTTGGCTGTTGGGAGATTTACAGCACAAAGATATCTAGTTGATTTGAAGCAGTTCTGAGAAAGTCTAAACATAATCCCCACTTTTCCCTCCTGGCATTTTCCATGTGGGAGATATAGCAGGATGTATATTGGTTTTAAGGAACTGTCCCCGGACAATGTAGGCAGCAAAGTTCCTGGCTCCTTGAATGCCGTTCCTGGAGACCCTGCGATCAATGTGGGAGATATGTCAACACGTGTGTTGGTTTTGAGGACGGCTCTCTGGAGAGTCTTAGCAAAGAGGTCACAAGGATAATCAGAGCAATTCTCAGAGACACTGAGAACAAGCTCGACAATTCCTCCTGGCACTTTCCCTGTAGGAGATACCGCAAGACGTTTCTGTATATTGGGCACAGCGCTCTGCAGGCTGTTAGCAGAGACTTTCCCGGGACAGTGAAACCCGACGTCAGAGACACTGAGAAGAAGCCCCAATGTTCCTTCCAGTCATTTTCAGTGTGGGTGCCTTCTCCACGTGGTTCCTGGTTTCACTGCAGCTCTGAAGAGAATGTTAGCAAAGAGGTAATTGGGACAGTGAAAACAGTACTCAAAGACAGGGAGAGCAAGCTCTACATTATTCTCTTGGCACTTTCCATGTAGTAGATATAGCAGGATATATACCGGTTTTGAGGACAACTCAGTGGACAGTGTAGGCAGAAAAGTTCCTGGCTCGCTGAATACCGTTCCTGGAGAGACACTGCGATCAAATCCTACAATTGCCTAAGAGCACTTTCCATGTGGGAGATATGTCAAGGTGTGCTTTGGTTTGGAGCACAACTCTCTCTCGAGAACGTTAGCAAAGAGGTAACCGGGAGAGTAGAAAGCAGTACTCAAAGACAGGGAGAACAAGCTCTACATTTCCCACCTGGCACTTTCCATGTGGGAGATATAGCAGGATGTATATTGGTTTTGAGGAACTGTCCCCAGACAGTGTAGGCAGAAAAGTTCCTGGCTCACTGAATGCCGTTCCTGGAGAGACACTGCCATCAATGTGGGAGATATGTCAAGATGTGTGTTGGTTTTGAGGACGGCTCTCTGGAGAGTCTTAGCAAAGAGGTCACACGGATAATCAGAGCAATTCTCAGAGACACTGAGAACAACCATACAATTCACTTTTGGCCCTTTGCTTGTTTTACGTATAACAAGACGTTTATGGATTTTGAGGAGAACTCCTCGAGGGTGTAGGCACAAAAGTTGGTGGCACACTGAATGCCGTTATTGGAGACACTGAGAAACAAGCCCTACAATTCCCTCCTGGCTCTTTCCATGTTGGAGGGAGAGCAAGAAGATTGTTGGCTGGTTTTGCGCCTAGCTCTATGGCGAGAGTAGGCAGAGACATAATTAGGTGACTTGAAGCAGTTCCTATCGAGTCCAAGAACAGTCCCCACCTTTCCCTGCTGGCAGTTTCCATGTGGACATATGTCTTGATATGTGCTTTGCTTTTGAGCACAACTCTCTCGAGAGAATGTTAGCAAAGAGGTAACGGGGAGAGTAGAAAGCAGTACTCAAAGACAGGGAGAACAAGCTCTACATTTCCCACCTGGCACTTCCCATGTAGGAGATATAGCAGGATGTATACTGGTTTTGAGGACAACTCAATGGACAGTGTAGGGAGAAAAGTTCCTGGCTCCTTGAATGCCGTTTCTGGAGACCCTGCGATCAATGTGGGAGATATGTCAACACGTGTGTTGGTTTTGAGGACGGCTCTCTGGAGAGTCTTAGCAAAGAGGTCACAAGGATAATCAGAGCAATTCTCAGAGACACTGAGAACAAGCTCGACAATTCCTCCTGGCACTTTCCCTGTAGGAGATACCGCAAGACGTTTCTGTATATTGGGCACTGCGCTCTGCAGGCTGTTAGCAGAGACTTTCCCAGGACAGTGAAACCCGATGTCAGAGACACTGAGAAGAAGCCCCAATATTCCTTCCAGTCATTTTCAGTGTGGGTGCCTTCTCCACGTGGTTCCTGGTTTCACTGCAGCTCTGAAGAGAATGTTAGCAAAGAGGTAATCGGGACAGTGAAAACAGTACTCAAAGACAGGGAGAGCAAGCTCTACATTATTCTCTTGGCACTTTCCATGTAGTAGATATAGCAGGATATATACCGGTTTTGAGGACAACTCAGTGGACAGTGTAGGCAGAAAAGTTCCTGGCTCACTGAATGCTGTTACTGGAGAGACACTGCGATCAAATCCTACAATTGCCTAAGAGCACTTTCCATGTGGGAGATATGTCAAGGTGTGCTTTGGTTTGGAGCACAACTCTCTCTCGAGAGAACGTTAGCAAAGAGGTAACCGGGAGAGTAGAAAGCAGTACTCAAAGACAGGGAGAACAAGCTCTACATTTCCCACCTGGCACTTTCCATGTGGGAGATATAGCAGGATGTATATTGGTTTTGAGGAACTGTCCCCAGACAGTGTAGGCAGAAAAGTTCCTGGCTCACTGAATGCCGTTCCTGGAGAGACACTGCCATCAATGTGGGAGATATGTCAAGATGTGTGTTGGTTTTGAGGACGGCTCTCTGGAGAGTCTTAGCAAAGAGGTCACACGGATAATCAGAGCAATTCTCAGAGACACTGAGAACAACCATACAATTCACTTTTGGCCCTTTGCTTGTTTTACGTATAACAAGACGTTTATGGATTTTGAGGAGAACTCCTCGAGGGTGTAGGCACAAAAGTTGGTGGCACACTGAATGCCGTTATTGGAGACACTGAGAAACAAGCCCTACAATTCCCTCCTGGCTCTTTCCATGTTGGAGGGAGAGCAAGAAGATTGTTGGCTGGTTTTGCGCCTAGCTCTATGGCGAGAGTAGGCAGAGACATAATTAGGTGACTTGAAGCAGTTCCTATCGAGTCCAAGAACAGTCCCCACCTTTCCCTGCTGGCAGTTTCCGTGTGGACATATGTCTTGATATGTGCTTTGCTTTTGAGCACAACTCTCTCTCGAGAATGTTAGCAAAGAGGTAACGGGGAGAGTAGAAAGCAGTACTCAAAGACAGGGAGAACAAGCTCTACATTTCCCACCTGGCACTTCCCATGTAGGAGATATAGCAGGATGTATACTGGTTTTGAGGACAACTCAATGGACAATGTAGGGAGAAAAGTTCCTGGCTCCTTGAATGCCGTTTCTGGAGACCCTGCGATCAATGTGGGAGATATGTCAACACGTGTGTTGGTTTTGAGGACGGCTCTCTGGAGAGTCTTAGCAAAGAGGTCACACGGATAATCAGAGCAATTCTCAGAGACACAGAGAACAAGATCGACAATTCGCTCTTGGCACTTTCCCTGCAGGAGATACCACAAGACGTTTCTGTATATTGGGCACAGCACTCTGCAGGCTGTTAGCAGAGACTTTCCCGGGACAGTGAAACCCGACGTCAGAGACACTGAGAAGAAGCCCCAATGTTCCTTCCAGTCATTTTCAGTGTGGGTGCCTTCTCCACGTGGTTCCTGGTTTCACTGCAGCTCTGAAGAGAATGTTAGCAAAGAGGTAATCGGGACAGTGAAAACAGTACTCAAAGACAGGGAGACCAAGCTCTCTTTTGGCACTTTGGATGTGGGACATACAGCGAGATGTTTGCTGCTTTTGTGTTTGGCTGTTGGGAGATTTACAGCACAAAGATATCTAGTTGATTTGAAGCAGTTCTGAGAAAGTCTAAACATAATCCCCACTTTTCCCTCCTGGCATTTTCCATGTGGGAGATATAGCAGGATGTATATTGGTTTTAAGGAACTGTCCCCGGACAATGTAGGCAGCAAAGTTCCTGGCTCCTTGAATGCCGTTCCTGGAGACCCTGCGATCAATGTGGGAGATATGTCAACACGTGTGTTGGTTTTGAGGACGGCTCTCTGGAGAGTCTTAGCAAAGAGGTCACAAGGATAATCAGAGCAATTCTCAGAGACACTGAGAACAAGATCGACAATTCCTCCTGGCACTTTCCCTGTAGGAGATACCGCAAGACGTTTCTGTATATTGGGCACAGCGCTCTGCAGGCTGTTAGCAGAGACTTTCCCGGGACAGTGAAACCCGACGTCAGAGACACTGAGAAGAAGCCCCAATGTTCCTTCCAGTCATTTTCAGTGTGGGTGCCTTCTCCACGTGGTTCCTGGTTTCACTGCAGCTCTGAAGAGAATGTTAGCAAAGAGGTAATTGGGACAGTGAAAACAGTACTCAAAGACAGGGAGAGCAAGCTCTACATTATTATCTTGGCACTTTCCATGGAGTAGATATAGCAGGATATATACCGGTTTTGAGGACAACTCAGTGGACAGTGTAGGCAGAAAAGTTCCTGGCTCGCTGAATACCGTTCCTGGAGAGACACTGCGATCAAATCCTACAATTGCCTAAGAGCACTTTCCATGTGGGAGATATGTCAAGGTGTGCTTTGGTTTGGAGCACAACTCTCTCTCGAGAACGTTAGCAAAGAGGTAACCGGGAGAGTAGAAAGCAGTACTCAAAGACAGGGAGAACAAGCTCTACATTTCCCACCTGGCACTTTCCATGTGGGAGATATAGCAGGATGTATATTGGTTTTGAGGAACTGTCCCCAGACAGTGTAGGCAGAAAAGTTCCTGGCTCACTGAATGCCGTTCCTGGAGAGACACTGCCATCAATGTGGGAGATATGTCAAGATGTGTGTTGGTTTTGAGGACGGCTCTCTGGAGAGTCTTAGCAAAGAGGTCACACGGATAATCAGAGCAATTCTCAGAGACACTGAGAACAACCATACAATTCACTTTTGGCCCTTTGCTTGTTTTACGTATAACAAGACGTTTATGGATTTTGAGGAGAACTCCTCGAGGGTGTAGGCACAAAAGTTGGTGGCACACTGAATGCCGTTATTGGAGACACTGAGAAACAAGCCCTACAATTCCCTCCTGGCTCTTTCCATGTTGGAGGGAGAGCAAGAAGATTGTTGGCTGGTTTTGCGCCTAGCTCTATGGCGAGAGTAGGCAGAGACATAATTAGGTGACTTGAAGCAGTTCCTATCGAGTCCAAGAACAGTCCCCACCTTTCCCTGCTGGCAGTTTCCATGTGGACATATGTCTTGATATGTGCTTTGCTTTTGAGCACAACTCTCTCTCGAGAATGTTAGCAAAGAGGTAACGGGGAGAGTAGAAAGCAGTACTCAAAGACAGGGAGAACAAGCTCTACATTTCCCACCTGGCACTTCCCATGTAGGAGATATAGCAGGATGTATACTGGTTTTGAGGACAACTCAATGGACAATGTAGGGAGAAAAGTTCCTGGCTCCTTGAATGCCGTTCCTGGAGACCCTGCGATCAATGTGGGAGATATGTCAACACGTGTGTTGGTTTTGAGGACGGCTCTCTGGAGAGTCTTAGCAAAGAGGTCACAAGGATAATCAGAGCAATTCTCAGAGACACTGAGAACAAGCTCGACAATTCCTCCTGGCACTTTCCCTGTAGGAGATACCGCAAGACGTTTCTGTATATTGGGCACTGCGCTCTGCAGGCTGTTAGCAGAGACTTTCCCAGGACAGTGAAACCCGATGTCAGAGACACTGAGAAGAAGCCCCAATATTCCTTCCAGTCATTTTCAGTGTGGGTGCCTTCTCCACGTGGTTCCTGGTTTCACTGCAGCTCTGAAGAGAATGTTAGCAAAGAGGTAATCGGGACAGTGAAAACAGTACTCAAAGACAGGGAGAGCAAGCTCTACATTATTCTCTTGGCACTTTCCATGGAGTAGATATAGCAGGATATATACCGGTTTTGAGGACAACTCAGTGGACAGTGTAGGCAGAAAAGTTCCTGGCTCACTGAATGCTGTTACTGGAGAGACACTGCGATCAAATCCTACAATTGCCTAAGAGCACTTTCCATGTGGGAGATATGTCAAGGTGTGCTTTGGTTTGGAGCACAACTCTCTCTCGAGAACGTTAGCAAAGAGGTAACCGGGAGAGTAGAAAGCAGTACTCAAAGACAGGGAGAACAAGCTCTACATTTCCCACCTGGCACTTTCCATGTGGGAGATATAGCAGGATGTATATTGGTTTTGAGGAACTGTCCCCAGACAGTGTAGGCAGAAAAGTTCCTGGCTCACTGAATGCCGTTCCTGGAGAGACACTGCCATCAATGTGGGAGATATGTCAAGATGTGTGTTGGTTTTGAGGACGGCTCTCTGGAGAGTCTTAGCAAAGAGGTCACACGGATAATCAGAGCAATTCTCAGAGACACTGAGAACAACCATACAATTCACTTTTGGCCCTTTGCTTGTTTTACGTATAACAAGACGTTTATGGATTTTGAGGAGAACTCCTCGAGGGTGTAGGCACAAAAGTTGGTGGCACACTGAATGCCGTTATTGGAGACACTGAGAAACAAGCCCTACAATTCCCTCCTGGCTCTTTCCATGTTGGAGGGAGAGCAAGAAGATTGTTGGCTGGTTTTGCGCCTAGCTCTATGGCGAGAGTAGGCAGAGACATAATTAGGTGACTTGAAGCAGTTCCTATCGAGTCCAAGAACAGTCCCCACCTTTCCCTGCTGGCAGTTTCCATGTGGACATATGTCTTGATATGTGCTTTGCTTTTGAGCACAACTCTCTCGAGAGAATGTTAGCAAAGAGGTAACGGGGAGAGTAGAAAGCAGTACTCAAAGACAGGGAGCACAAGCTCTACATTTCCCACCTGGCACTTCCCATGTAGGAGATATAGCAGGATGTATACTGGTTTTGAGGACAACTCAATGGACAATGTAGGGAGAAAAGTTCCTGGCTCATTGAATGCCGTTCCTGGAGACCCTGCGATCAATGTGGGAGATATGTCAAGATGTGTGTTTGTTTTGAGGACGGCTCTCTGGAGAGTCTTAGCAAAGAGGTCACACGGATAATCAGAGCAATTCTCAGAGACACTGAGAACAAGATCGACAATTCGCTCTTGGCACTTTCCCTGTAGGAGATACCGCAAGACGTTTCTGTATATTGGGCACAGCACTCTGCAGGCTGTTAGCAGAGACTTTCCCGGGACACTAAAACCTGACTTCAGAGACACTGAGAAGAAGCCCCAATGTTCCTTCCAGTCATTTTCAGTGTGGGTGCCTTCTCCACGTGGTTCCTGGTTTCACTGCAGCTCTGAAGAGAATGTTAGCAAAGAGGTAATCGGGACAGTGAAAACAGTACTCAGAGACAGGGAGAGCAAGCTCTACATTATTCTCTTGGCACTTTCCATGGAGTAGATATAGCAGGATATATACCGGTTTTGAGGACAACTCAGTGGACAGTGTAGGCAGAAAAGTTCCTGGCTCACTGAATGCCGTTCCTGGAGAGACACTGCGATCAAATCCTACAATTGCCTAAGAGCACTTTCCATGTGGGAGATATGTCAAGGTGTGCTTTGGTTTGGAGCACAACTCTCTCTCGAGAACGTTAGCAAAGAGGTAACCGGGAGAGTAGAAAGCAGTACTCAAAGACAGGGAGAACAAGCTCTACATTTCCCACCTGGCACTTTCCATGTGGGAGATATAGCAGGATGTATATTGGTTTTGAGGAACTGTCCCCAGACAGTGTAGGCAGAAAAGTTCCTGGCTCACTGAATGCCGTTCCTGGAGAGACACTGCCATCAATGTGGGAGATATGTCAAGATGTGTGTTGGTTTTGAGGACGGCTCTCTGGAGAGTCTTAGCAAAGAGGTCACACGGATAATCAGAGCAATTCTCAGAGACACTGAGAACAACCATACAATTCACTTTTGGCCCTTTGCTTGTTTTACGTATAACAAGACGTTTATGGATTTTGAGGAGAACTCCTCGAGAGTGTAGGCACAAAAGTTGGTGGCACACTGAATGCCATTATTGGAGACACTGAGAAACAAGCCCTACAATTCCCTCCTGGCTCTTTCCATGTTGGAGGGAGAGCAAGAAGATTGTTGGCTGGTTTTGCGCCTAGCTCTATGGCGAGAGTAGGCAGAGACATAATTAGGTGACTTGAAGCAGTTCCTATCGAGTCCAAGAACAGTCCCCACCTTTCCCTGCTGGCAGTTTCCATGTGGACATATGTCTTGATATGTGCTTTGCTTTTGAGCACAACTCTCTCGAGAGAATGTTAGCAAAGAGGTAACGGGGAGAGTAGAAAGCAGTACTCAAAGACAGGGAGAACAAGCTCTACATTTCCCACCTGGCACTTCCCATGTAGGAGATATAGCAGGATGTATACTGGTTTTGAGGACAACTCAATGGACAATGTAGGGAGAAAAGTTCCTGGCTCCTTGAATGCCGTTTCTGGAGACCCTGCGATCAATGTGGGAGATATGTCAACACGTGTGTTGGTTTTGAGGACGGCTCTCTGGAGAGTCTTAGCAAAGAGGTCACACGGATAATCAGAGCAATTCTCAGAGACACTGAGAACAAGATCGACAATTCGCTCTTGGCACTTTCCCTGCAGGAGATACCGCAAGACGTTTCTGTATATTGGGCACAGCACTCTGCAGGCTGTTAGCAGAGACTTTCCCGGGACAGTGAAACCCGACGTCAGAGACACTGAGAAGAAGCCCCAATGTTCCTTCCAGTCATTTTCAGTGTGGGTGCCTTCTCCACGTGGTTCCTGGTTTCACTGCAGCTCTGAAGAGAATGTTAGCAAAGAGGTAATCGGGACAGTGAAAACAGTACTCAAAGACAGGGAGACCAAGCTCTCTTTTGGCACTTTGGATGTGGGACATACAGCGAGATGTTTGCTGCTTTTGTGTTTGGCTGTTGGGAGATTTACAGCACAAAGATATCTAGTTGATTTGAAGCAGTTCTGAGAAAGTCTAAACATAATCCCCACTTTTCCCTCCTGGCATTTTCCATGTGGGAGATATAGCAGGATGTATATTGGTTTTAAGGAACTGTCCCCGGACAATGTAGGCAGCAAAGTTCCTGGCTCCTTGAATGCCGTTCCTGGAGACCCTGCGATCAATGTGGGAGATATGTCAAGATGTGTGTTGGTTTTGAGGACGGCTCTCTGGAGAGTCTTAGCAAAGAGTTCACACGGATAATCAGAGCAATTCTCAGAGACACTGAGAACAACCATACAATTCACTTTTGGCCCTTTGCTTGTTTTACGTATAACAAGACGTTTATGGATTTTGAGGAGAACTCCTCGAGGGTGTAGGCACAAAAGTTGGTGGCACACTGAATGCCGTTATTGGAGACACTGAGAAACAAGCCCTACAATTCCCTCCTGGCTCTTTCCATGTTGGAGGGAGAGCAAGAAGATTGTTGGCTGGTTTTGTGCCTAGCTCTATGGCGAGAGTAGGCAGAGACATAATTAGGTGACTTGAAGCAGTTCCTATCGAGTCCAAGAACAGTCCCCACCTTTCCCTGCTGGCAGTTTCCATGTGGAGATATGTCTTGATATGTGCTTTGCTTTTGAGCACAACTCTCTCGAGAGAATGTTAGCAAAGAGGTAACGGGGAGAGTAGAAAGCAGTACTCAAAGACAGGGAGAACAAGCTCTACATTTCCCACCTGGCACTTCCCATGTAGGAGATATAGCAGGATGTATACTGGTTTTGAGGACAACTCAATGGACAATGTAGGGAGAAAAGTTCCTGGCTCATTGAATGCCGTTCCTGGAGACCCTGCGATCAATGTGGGAGATATGTCAAGATGTGTGTTTGTTTTGAGGACGGCTCTCTGGAGAGTCTTAGCAAAGAGGTCACACGGATAATCAGAGCAATTCTCAGAGACACTGAGAACAAGATCGACAATTCGCTCTTGGCACTTTCCCTGCAGGAGATACCGCAAGACGTTTCTGTATATTGGGCACAGCACTCTGCAGGCTGTTAGCAGAGACTTTCCCGGGACACTAAAACCTGACTTCAGAGACACTGAGAAGAAGCCCCAATGTTCCTTCCAGTCATTTTCAGTGTGGGTGCCTTCTCCACGTGGTTCCTGGTTTCACTGCAGCTCTGAAGAGAATGTTAGCAAAGAGGTAATCGGGACAGTGAAAACAGTACTCAAAGACAGGGAGAGCAAGCTCTACATTATTCTCTTGGCACTTTCCATGGAGTAGATATAGCAGGATATATACCGGTTTTGAGGACAACTCAGTGGACAGTGTAGGCAGAAAAGTTCCTGGCTCACTGAATGCCGTTCCTGGAGAGACACTGCGATCAAATCCTACAATTGCCTAAGAGCACTTTCCATGTGGGAGATATGTCAAGGTGTGCTTTGGTTTGGAGCACAACTCTCTCTCGAGAACGTTAGCAAAGAGGTAACCGGGAGAGTAGAAAGCAGTACTCAAAGACAGGGAGAACAAGCTCTACATTTCCCACCTGGCACTTTCCATGTGGGAGATATAGCAGGATGTATATTGGTTTTGAGGAACTGTCCCCAGACAGTGTAGGCAGAAAAGTTCCTGGCTCACTGAATGCCGTTCCTGGAGAGACACTGCCATCAATGTGGGAGATATGTCAAGATGTGTGTTGGTTTTGAGGACGGCTCTCTGGAGAGTCTTAGCAAAGAGGTCACACGGATAATCAGAGCAATTCTCAGAGACACAGAGAACAAGATCGACAATTCGCTCTTGGCACTTTCCCTGCAGGAGATACCACAAGACGTTTCTGTATATTGGGCACAGCACTCTGCAGGCTGTTAGCAGAGACTTTCCCGGGACAGTGAAACCCGACGTCAGAGACACTGAGAAGAAGCCCCAATGTTCCTTCCAGTCATTTTCAGTGTGGGTGCCTTCTCCACGTGGTTCCTGGTTTCACTGCAGCTCTGAAGAGAATGTTAGCAAAGAGGTAATCGGGACAGTGAAAACAGTACTCAAAGACAGGGAGAGCAAGCTCTACATTATTCTCTTGGCACTTTCCATGGAGTAGATATAGCAGGATATATACCGGTTTTGAGGACAACTCAGTGGACAGTGTAGGCAGAAAAGTTCCTGGCTCACTGAATGCTGTTACTGGAGAGACACTGCGATCAAATCCTACAATTGCCTAAGAGCACTTTCCATGTGGGAGATATGTCAAGGTGTGCTTTGGTTTGGAGCACAACTCTCTCTCGAGAACGTTAGCAAAGAGGTAACCGGGAGAGTAGAAAGCAGTACTCAAAGACAGGGAGAACAAGCTCTACATTTCCCACCTGGCACTTTCCATGTGGGAGATATAGCAGGATGTATATTGGTTTTGAGGAACTGTCCCCAGACAGTGTAGGCAGAAAAGTTCCTGGCTCACTGAATGCCGTTCCTGGAGAGACACTGCCATCAATGTGGGAGATATGTCAAGATGTGTGTTGGTTTTGAGGACGGCTCTCTGGAGAGTCTTAGCAAAGAGGTCACACGGATAATCAGAGCAATTCTCAGAGACACTGAGAACAACCATACAATTCACTTTTGGCCCTTTGCTTGTTTTACGTATAACAAGACGTTTATGGATTTTGAGGAGAACTCCTCGAGGGTGTAGGCACAAAAGTTGGTGGCACACTGAATGCCGTTATTGGAGACACTGAGAAACAAGCCCTACAATTCCCTCCTGGCTCTTTCCATGTTGGAGGGAGAGCAAGAAGATTGTTGGCTGGTTTTGCGCCTAGCTCTATGGCGAGAGTAGGCAGAGACATAATTAGGTGACTTGAAGCAGTTCCTATCGAGTCCAAGAACAGTCCCCACCTTTCCCTGCTGGCAGTTTCCATGTGGACATATGTCTTGATATGTGCTTTGCTTTTGAGCACAACTCTCTCGAGAGAATGTTAGCAAAGAGGTAACGGGGAGAGTAGAAAGCAGTACTCAAAGACAGGGAGCACAAGCTCTACATTTCCCACCTGGCACTTCCCATGTAGGAGATATAGCAGGATGTATACTGGTTTTGAGGACAACTCAATGGACAATGTAGGGAGAAAAGTTCCTGGCTCATTGAATGCCGTTCCTGGAGACCCTGCGATCAATGTGGGAGATATGTCAAGATGTGTGTTTGTTTTGAGGACGGCTCTCTGGAGAGTCTTAGCAAAGAGGTCACACGGATAATCAGAGCAATTCTCAGAGACACTGAGAACAAGATCGACAATTCGCTCTTGGCACTTTCCCTGCAGGAGATACCGCAAGACGTTTCTGTATATTGGGCACAGCACTCTGCAGGCTGTTAGCAGAGACTTTCCCGGGACACTAAAACCTGACTTCAGAGACACTGAGAAGAAGCCCCAATGTTCCTTCCAGTCATTTTCAGTGTGGGTGCCTTCTCCACGTGGTTCCTGGTTTCACTGCAGCTCTGAAGAGAATGTTAGCAAAGAGGTAATCGGGACAGTGAAAACAGTACTCAAAGACAGGGAGAGCAAGCTCTACATTATTCTCTTGGCACTTTCCATGGAGTAGATATAGCAGGATATATACCGGTTTTGAGGACAACTCAGTGGACAGTGTAGGCAGAAAAGTTCCTGGCTCACTGAATGCCGTTCCTGGAGAGACACTGCGATCAAATCCTACAATTGCCTAAGAGCACTTTCCATGTGGGAGATATGTCAAGGTGTGCTTTGGTTTGGAGCACAACTCTCTCTCGAGAACGTTAGCAAAGAGGTAACCGGGAGAGTAGAAAGCAGTACTCAAAGACAGGGAGAACAAGCTCTACATTTCCCACCTGGCACTTTCCATGTGGGAGATATAGCAGGATGTATATTGGTTTTGAGGAACTGTCCCCAGACAGTGTAGGCAGAAAAGTTCCTGGCTCACTGAATGCCGTTCCTGGAGAGACACTGCCATCAATGTGGGAGATATGTCAAGATGTGTGTTGGTTTTGAGGACGGCTCTCTGGAGAGTCTTAGCAAAGAGGTCACACGGATAATCAGAGCAATTCTCAGAGACACAGAGAACAAGATCGACAATTCGCTCTTGGCACTTTCCCTGCAGGAGATACCACAAGACGTTTCTGTATATTGGGCACAGCACTCTGCAGGCTGTTAGCAGAGACTTTCCCGGGACAGTGAAACCCGACGTCAGAGACACTGAGAAGAAGCCCCAATGTTCCTTCCAGTCATTTTCAGTGTGGGTGCCTTCTCCACGTGGTTCCTGGTTTCACTGCAGCTCTGAAGAGAATGTTAGCAAAGAGGTAATCGGGACAGTGAAAACAGTACTCAAAGACAGGGAGAGCAAGCTCTACATTATTCTCTTGGCACTTTCCATGGAGTAGATATAGCAGGATATATACCGGTTTTGAGGACAACTCAGTGGACAGTGTAGGCAGAAAAGTTCCTGGCTCACTGAATGCTGTTACTGGAGAGACACTGCGATCAAATCCTACAATTGCCTAAGAGCACTTTCCATGTGGGAGATATGTCAAGGTGTGCTTTGGTTTGGAGCACAACTCTCTCTCGAGAACGTTAGCAAAGAGGTAACCGGGAGAGTAGAAAGCAGTACTCAAAGACAGGGAGAACAAGCTCTACATTTCCCACCTGGCACTTTCCATGTGGGAGATATAGCAGGATGTATATTGGTTTTGAGGAACTGTCCCCAGACAGTGTAGGCAGAAAAGTTCCTGGCTCACTGAATGCCGTTCCTGGAGAGACACTGCCATCAATGTGGGAGATATGTCAAGATGTGTGTTGGTTTTGAGGACGGCTCTCTGGAGAGTCTTAGCAAAGAGGTCACACGGATAATCAGAGCAATTCTCAGAGACACTGAGAACAACCATACAATTCACTTTTGGCCCTTTGCTTGTTTTACGTATAACAAGACGTTTATGGATTTTGAGGAGAACTCCTCGAGGGTGTAGGCACAAAAGTTGGTGGCACACTGAATGCCGTTATTGGAGACACTGAGAAACAAGCCCTACAATTCCCTCCTGGCTCTTTCCATGTTGGAGGGAGAGCAAGAAGATTGTTGGCTGGTTTTGCGCCTAGCTCTATGGCGAGAGTAGGCAGAGACATAATTAGGTGACTTGAAGCAGTTCCTATCGAGTCCAAGAACAGTCCCCACCTTTCCCTGCTGGCAGTTTCCATGTGGACATATGTCTTGATATGTGCTTTGCTTTTGAGCACAACTCTCTCGAGAGAATGTTAGCAAAGAGGTAACGGGGAGAGTAGAAAGCAGTACTCAAAGACAGGGAGCACAAGCTCTACATTTCCCACCTGGCACTTCCCATGTAGGAGATATAGCAGGATGTATACTGGTTTTGAGGACAACTCAATGGACAATGTAGGGAGAAAAGTTCCTGGCTCATTGAATGCCGTTCCTGGAGACCCTGCGATCAATGTGGGAGATATGTCAAGATGTGTGTTTGTTTTGAGGACGGCTCTCTGGAGAGTCTTAGCAAAGAGGTCACACGGATAATCAGAGCAATTCTCAGAGACACTGAGAACAAGATCGACAATTCGCTCTTGGCACTTTCCCTGCAGGAGATACCGCAAGACGTTTCTGTATATTGGGCACAGCACTCTGCAGGCTGTTAGCAGAGACTTTCCCGGGACACTAAAACCTGACTTCAGAGACACTGAGAAGAAGCCCCAATGTTCCTTCCAGTCATTTTCAGTGTGGGTGCCTTCTCCACGTGGTTCCTGGTTTCACTGCAGCTCTGAAGAGAATGTTAGCAAAGAGGTAATCGGGACAGTGAAAACAGTACTCAGAGACAGGGAGAGCAAGCTCTACATTATTCTCTTGGCACTTTCCATGGAGTAGATATAGCAGGATATATACCGGTTTTGAGGACAACTCAGTGGACAGTGTAGGCAGAAAAGTTCCTGGCTCACTGAATGCCGTTCCTGGAGAGACACTGCGATCAAATCCTACAATTGCCTAAGAGCACTTTCCATGTGGGAGATATGTCAAGGTGTGCTTTGGTTTGGAGCACAACTCTCTCTCGAGAACGTTAGCAAAGAGGTAACCGGGAGAGTAGAAAGCAGTACTCAAAGACAGGGAGAACAAGCTCTACATTTCCCACCTGGCACTTTCCATGTGGGAGATATAGCAGGATGTATATTGGTTTTAAGGAACTGTCCCCGGACAATGTAGGCAGAAAAGTTCCTGGCTCCTTGAATGCCGTTCCTGGAGACACTGCGATCAATGTGGGAGATATGTCAAGATGTGTGTTGGTTTTGAGGACGGCTCTCTGGAGAGTCTTAGCAAAGAGTTCACACGGATAATCAGAGCAATTCTCAGAGACACTGAGAACAACCATACAATTCACTTTTGGCCCTTTGCTTGTTTTACGTATAACAAGACGTTTATGGATTTTGAGGAGAACTCCTCGAGGGTGTAGGCACAAAAGTTGGTGGCACACTGAATGCCGTTATTGGAGACACTGAGAAACAAGCCCTACAATTCCCTCCTGGCTCTTTCCATGTTGGAGGGAGAGCAAGAAGATTGTTGGCTGGTTTTGCGCCTAGCTCTATGGCGAGAGTAGGCAGAGACATAATTAGGTGACTTGAAGCAGTTCCTATCGAGTCCAAGAACAGTCCCCACCTTTCCCTGCTGGCAGTTTCCATGTGGACATATGTCTTGATATGTGCTTTGCTTTTGAGCACAACTCTCTCGAGAGAATGTTAGCAAAGAGGTAACGGGGAGAGTAGAAAGCAGTACTCAAAGACAGGGAGAACAAGCTCTACATTTCCCACCTGGCACTTCCCATGTAGGAGATATAGCAGGATGTATACTGGTTTTGAGGACAACTCAATGGACAATGTAGGGAGAAAAGTTCCTGGCTCCTTGAATGCCGTTTCTGGAGACCCTGCGATCAATGTGGGAGATATGTCAACACGTGTGTTGGTTTTGAGGACGGCTCTCTGGAGAGTCTTAGCAAAGAGGTCACACGGATAATCAGAGCAATTCTCAGAGACACTGAGAACAAGATCGACAATTCGCTCTTGGCACTTTCCCTGCAGGAGATACCGCAAGACGTTTCTGTATATTGGGCACAGCACTCTGCAGGCTGTTAGCAGAGACTTTCCCGGGACAGTGAAACCCGACGTCAGAGACACTGAGAAGAAGCCCCAATGTTCCTTCCAGTCATTTTCAGTGTGGGTGCCTTCTCCACGTGGTTCCTGGTTTCACTGCAGCTCTGAAGAGAATGTTAGCAAAGAGGTAATCGGGACAGTGAAAACAGTACTCAAAGACAGGGAGAGCAAGCTCTACATTATTCTCTTGGCACTTTCCATGGAGTAGATATAGCAGGATATATACCGGTTTTGAGGACAACTCAGTGGACAGTGTAGCCAGAAAAGTTCCTGGCTCGCTGAATGCCGTTCCTGGAGAGACACTGCGATCAAATCCTACAATTGCCTAAGAGCACTTTCCATGTGGGAGATATGTCAAGGTGTGCTTTGGTTTGGAGCACAACTCTCTCTCGAGAACGTTAGCAAAGAGGTAACCGGGAGAGTAGAAAGCAGTACTCAAAGACAGGGAGAACAAGCTCTACATTTCCCACCTGGCACTTCCCATGTGGGAGATATAGCAGGATGTATATTGGTTTTGAGGAACTGTCCCCAGACAGTGTAGGCAGAAAAGTTCCTGGCTCACTGAATGCCGTTCCTGGAGAGACACTGCCATCAATGTGGGAGATATGTCAAGATGTGTGTTGGTTTTGAGGACGGCTCTCTGGAGAGTCTTAGCAAAGAGGTCACACGGATAATCAGAGCAATTCTCAGAGACACTGAGAACAACCATACAATTCACTTTTGGCCCTTTGCTTGTTTTACGTATAACAAGACGTTTATGGATTTTGAGGAGAACTCCTCGAGGGTGTAGGCACAAAAGTTGGTGGCACACTGAATGCCGTTATTGGAGACACTGAGAAACAAGCCCTACAATTCCCTCCTGGCTCTTTCCATGTTGGAGGGAGAGCAAGAAGATTGTTGGCTGGTTTTGCGCCTAGCTCTATGGCGAGAGTAGGCAGAGACATAATTAGGTGACTTGAAGCAGTTCCTATCGAGTCCAAGAACAGTCCCCACCTTTCCCTGCTGGCAGTTTCCATGTGGACATATGTCTTGATATGTGCTTTGCTTTTGAGCACAACTCTCTCGAGAGAATGTTAGCAAAGAGGTAACGGGGAGAGTAGAAAGCAGTACTCAAAGACAGGGAGCACAAGCTCTACATTTCCCACCTGGCACTTCCCATGTAGGAGATATAGCAGGATGTATACTGGTTTTGAGGACAACTCAATGGACAATGTAGGGAGAAAAGTTCCTGGCTCATTGAATGCCGTTCCTGGAGACCCTGCGATCAATGTGGGAGATATGTCAACACGTGTGTTGGTTTTGAGGACGGCTCTCTGGAGAGTCTTAGCAAAGAGGTCACACGGATAATCAGAGCAATTCTCAGAGACACTGAGAACAAGATCGACAATTCGCTCTTGGCACTTTCCCTGCAGGAGATACCGCAAGACGTTTCTGTATATTGGGCACAGCACTCTGCAGGCTGTTAGCAGAGACTTTCCCGGGACAGTGAAACCCGACGTCAGAGACACTGAGAAGAAGCCCCAATGTTCCTTCCAGTCATTTTCAGTGTGGGTGCCTTCTCCACGTGGTTCCTGGTTTCACTGCAGCTCTGAAGAGAATGTTAGCAAAGAGGTAATCGGGACAGTGAAAACAGTACTCAGAGACAGGGAGAGCAAGCTCTACATTATTCTCTTGGCACTTTCCATGGAGTAGATATAGCAGGATATATACCGGTTTTGAGGACAACTCAGTGGACAGTGTAGGCAGAAAAGTTCCTGGCTCGCTGAATGCCGTTCCTGGAGAGACACTGCGATCAAATCCTACAATTGCCTAAGAGCACTTTCCATGTGGGAGATATGTCAAGGTGTGCTTTGGTTTGGAGCACAACTCTCTCGAGAGAACGTTAGCAAAGAGGTAACCGGGAGAGTAGAAAGCAGTACTCAAAGACAGGGAGAACAAGCTCTACATTTCCCACCTGGCACTTTCCATGTGGGAGATATAGCAGGATGTATATTGGTTTTGAGGAACTGTCCCCAGACAGTGTAGGCAGAAAAGTTCCTGGCTCACTGAATGCCGTTCCTGGAGAGACACTGCCATCAATGTGGGAGATATGTCAAGATGTGTGTTGGTTTTGAGGACGGCTCTCTGGAGAGTCTTAGCAAAGAGGTCACACGGATAATCAGAGCAATTCTCAGAGACACTGAGAACAACCATACAATTCACTTTTGGCCCTTTGCTTGTTTTACGTATAACAAGACGTTTATGGATTTTGAGGAGAACTCCTCGAGGGTGTAGGCACAAAAGTTGGTGGCACACTGAATGCCGTTATTGGAGACACTGAGAAACAAGCCCTACAATTCCCTCCTGGCTCTTTCCATGTTGGAGGCAGAGCAAGAAGATTGTTGGCTGGTTTTGCGCCTAGCTCTATGGCGAGAGTAGGCAGAGACATAATTAGGTGACTTGAAGCAGTTCCTATCGAGTCCAAGAACAGTCCCCACCTTTCCCTGCTGGCAGTTTCCATGTGGACATATGTCTTGATATGTGCTTTGCTTTTGAGCACAACTCTCTCGAGAGAATGTTAGCAAAGAGGTAACGGGGAGAGTAGAAAGCAGTACTCAAAGACAGGGAGAACAAGCTCTACATTTCCCACCTGGCACTTCCCATGTAGGAGATATAGCAGGATGTATACTGGTTTTGAGGACAACTCAATGGACAATGTAGGGAGAAAAGTTCCTGGCTCCTTGAATGCCGTTTCTGGAGACCCTGCGATCAATGTGGGAGATATGTCAACACGTGTGTTGGTTTTGAGGACGGCTCTCTGGAGAGTCTTAGCAAAGAGGTCACACGGATAATCAGAGCAATTCTCAGAGACACTGAGAACAAGATCGACAATTCGCTCTTGGCACTTTCCCTGCAGGAGATACCACAAGACGTTTCTGTATATTGGGCACAGCACTCTGCAGGCTGTTAGCAGAGACTTTCCCGGGACAGTGAAACCTGACGTCAGAGACACTGAGAAGAAGCCCCAATGTTCCTTCCAGTCATTTTCAGTGTGGGTGCCTTCTCCACGTGGTTCCTGGTTTCACTGCAGCTCTGAAGAGAATGTTAGCAAAGAGGTAATCGGGACAGTGAAAACAGTACTCAAAGACAGGGAGAGCAAGCTCTACATTATTCTCTTGGCACTTTCCATGGAGTAGATATAGCAGGATATATACCGGTTTTGAGGACAACTCAGTGGACAGTGTAGCCAGAAAAGTTCCTGGCTCGCTGAATGCCGTTCCTGGAGAGACACTGCGATCAAATCCTACAATTGCCTAAGAGCACTTTCCATGTGGGAGATATGTCAAGGTGTGCTTTGGTTTGGAGCACAACTCTCTCTCGAGAACGTTAGCAAAGAGGTAACCGGGAGAGTAGAAAGCAGTACTCAAAGACAGGGAGAACAAGCTCTACATTTCCCACCTGGCACTTTCCATGTGGGAGATATAGCAGGATGTATATTGGTTTTGAGGAACTGTCCCCAGACAGTGTAGGCAGAAAAGTTCCTGGCTCACTGAATGCCGTTCCTGGAGAGACACTGCCATCAATGTGGGAGATATGTCAAGATGTGTGTTGGTTTTGAGGACGGCTCTCTGGAGAGTCTTAGCAAAGAGGTCACACGGATAATCAGAGCAATTCTCAGAGACACTGAGAACAACCATACAATTCACTTTTGGCCCTTTGCTTGTTTTACGTATAACAAGACGTTTATGGATTTTGAGGAGAACTCCTCGAGGGTGTAGGCACAAAAGTTGGTGGCACACTGAATGCCGTTATTGGAGACACTGAGAAACAAGCCCTACAATTCCCTCCTGGCTCTTTCCATGTTGCAGGGAGAGCAAGAAGATTGTTGGCTGGTTTTGCGCCTAGCTCTATGGCGAGAGTAGGCAGAGACATAATTAGGTGACTTGAAGCAGTTCCTATCGAGTCCAAGAACAGTCCCCACCTTTCCCTGCTGGCAGTTTCCATGTGGACATATGTCTTGATATGTGCTTTGCTTTTGAGCACAACTCTCTCGAGAGAATGTTAGCAAAGAGGTAACGGGGAGAGTAGAAAGCAGTACTCAAAGACAGGGAGAACAAGCTCTACATTTCCCACCTGGCACTTCCCATGTAGGAGATATAGCAGGATGTATACTGGTTTTGAGGACAACTCAATGGACAATGTAGGGAGAAAAGTTCCTGGCTCCTTGAATGCCGTTTCTGGAGACCCTGCGATCAATGTGGGAGATATGTCAACACGTGTGTTGGTTTTGAGGACGGCTCTCTGGAGAGTCTTAGCAAAGAGGTCACACGGATAATCAGAGCAATTCTCAGAGACACTGAGAACAAGATCGACAATTCGCTCTTGGCACTTTCCCTGCAGGAGATACCGCAAGACGTTTCTGTATATTGGGCACAGCACTCTGCAGGCTGTTAGCAGAGACTTTCCCGGGACAGTGAAACCCGACGTCAGAGACACTGAGAAGAAGCCCCAATGTTCCTTCCAGTCATTTTCAGTGTGGGTGCCTTCTCCACGTGGTTCCTGGTTTCACTGCAGCTCTGAAGAGAATGTTAGCAAAGAGGTAATCGGGACAGTGAAAACAGTACTCAGAGACAGGGAGAGCAAGCTCTACATTATTCTCTTGGCACTTTCCATGGAGTAGATATAGCAGGATATATACCGGTTTTGAGGACAACTCAGTGGACAGTGTAGGCAGAAAAGTTCCTGGCTCACTGAATGCCGTTCCTGGAGAGACACTGCGATCAAATCCTACAATTGCCTAAGAGCACTTTCCATGTGGGAGATATGTCAAGGTGTGCTTTGGTTTGGAGCACAACTCTCTCTCGAGAACGTTAGCAAAGAGGTAACCGGGAGAGTAGAAAGCAGTACTCAAAGACAGGGAGAACAAGCTCTACATTTCCCACCTGGCACTTTCCATGTGGGAGATATAGCAGGATGTATATTGGTTTTGAGGAACTGTCCCCAGACAATGTAGGCAGAAAAGTTCCTGGCTCCTTGAATGCCGTTCCTGGAGACACTGCGATCAAAGTGGGAGATATGTCAAGATGTGTGTTGGTTTTGAGGACGGCTCTCTGGAGAGTCTTAGCAAAGAGGTCACACGGATAATCAGAGCAATTCTCAGAGACACTGAGAACAACCATACAATTCACTTTTGGCCCTTTGCTTGTTTTACGTATAACAAGACGTTTATGGATTTTGAGGAGAACTCCTCGAGGGTGTAGGCACAAAAGTTGGTGGCACACTGAATGCCGTTATTGGAGACACTGAGAAACAAGCCCTACAATTCCCTCCTGGCTCTTTCCATGTTGGAGGCAGAGCAAGAAGATTGTTGGCTGGTTTTGTGCCTAGCTCTATGGCGAGAGTAGGCAGAGACATAATTAGGTGACTTGAAGCAGTTCCTATCGAGTCCAAGAACAGTCCCCACCTTTCCCTGCTGGCAGTTTCCATGTGGACATATGTCTTGATATGTGCTTTGCTTTTGAGCACAACTCTCTCGAGAGAATGTTAGCAAAGAGGTAACGGGGAGAGTAGAAAGCAGTACTCAAAGACAGGGAGAACAAGCTCTACATTTCCCACCTGGCACTTCCCATGTAGGAGATATAGCAGGATGTATACTGGTTTTGAGGACAACTCAATGGACAATGTAGGGAGAAAAGTTCCTGGCTCCTTGAATGCCGTTTCTGGAGACCCTGCGATCAATGTGGGAGATATGTCAACACGTGTGTTGGTTTTGAGGACGGCTCTCTGGAGAGTCTTAGCAAAGAGGTCACACGGATAATCAGAGCAATTCTCAGAGACACTGAGAACAAGATCGACAATTCGCTCTTGGCACTTTCCCTGCAGGAGATACCACAAGACGTTTCTGTATATTGGGCACAGCACTCTGCAGGCTGTTAGCAGAGACTTTCCCGGGACAGTGAAACCTGACGTCAGAGACACTGAGAAGAAGCCCCAATGTTCCTTCCAGTCATTTTCAGTGTGGGTGCCTTCTCCACGTGGTTCCTGGTTTCACTGCAGCTCTGAAGAGAATGTTAGCAAAGAGGTAATCGGGACAGTGAAAACAGTACTCAAAGACAGGGAGAGCAAGCTCTACATTATTCTCTTGGCACTTTCCATGGAGTAGATATAGCAGGATATATACCGGTTTTGAGGACAACTCAGTGGACAGTGTAGCCAGAAAAGTTCCTGGCTCGCTGAATGCCGTTCCTGGAGAGACACTGCGATCAAATCCTACAATTGCCTAAGAGCACTTTCCATGTGGGAGATATGTCAAGGTGTGCTTTGGTTTGGAGCACAACTCTCTCTCGAGAACGTTAGCAAAGAGGTAACCGGGAGAGTAGAAAGCAGTACTCAAAGACAGGGAGAACAAGCTCTACATTTCCCACCTGGCACTTTCCATGTGGGAGATATAGCAGGATGTATATTGGTTTTGAGGAACTGTCCCCAGACAGTGTAGGCAGAAAAGTTCCTGGCTCACTGAATGCCGTTCCTGGAGAGACACTGCCATCAATGTGGGAGATATGTCAAGATGTGTGTTGGTTTTGAGGACGGCTCTCTGGAGAGTCTTAGCAAAGAGGTCACACGGATAATCAGAGCAATTCTCAGAGACACTGAGAACAACCATACAATTCACTTTTGGCCCTTTGCTTGTTTTACGTATAACAAGACGTTTATGGATTTTGAGGAGAACTCCTCGAGGGTGTAGGCACAAAAGTTGGTGGCACACTGAATGCCGTTATTGGAGACACTGAGAAACAAGCCCTACAATTCCCTCCTGGCTCTTTCCATGTTGGAGGGAGAGCAAGAAGATTGTTGGCTGGTTTTGCGCCTAGCTCTATGGCGAGAGTAGGCAGAGACATAATTAGGTGACTTGAAGCAGTTCCTATCGAGTCCAAGAACAGTCCCCACCTTTCCCTGCTGGCAGTTTCCATGTGGACATATGTCTTGATATGTGCTTTGCTTTTGAGCACAACTCTCTCGAGAGAATGTTAGCAAAGAGGTAACGGGGAGAGTAGAAAGCAGTACTCAAAGACAGGGAGAACAAGCTCTACATTTCCCACCTGGCACTTCCCATGTAGGAGATATAGCAGGATGTATACTGGTTTTGAGGACAACTCAATGGACAATGTAGGGAGAAAAGTTCCTGGCTCCTTGAATGCCGTTTCTGGAGACCCTGCGATCAATGTGGGAGATATGTCAACACGTGTGTTGGTTTTGAGGACGGCTCTCTGGAGAGTCTTAGCAAAGAGGTCACACGGATAATCAGAGCAATTCTCAGAGACACTGAGAACAAGATCGACAATTCGCTCTTGGCACTTTCCCTGCAGGAGATACCGCAAGACGTTTCTGTATATTGGGCACAGCACTCTGCAGGCTGTTAGCAGAGACTTTCCCGGGACAGTGAAACCCGACGTCAGAGACACTGAGAAGAAGCCCCAATGTTCCTTCCAGTCATTTTCAGTGTGGGTGCCTTCTCCACGTGGTTCCTGGTTTCACTGCAGCTCTGAAGAGAATGTTAGCAAAGAGGTAATCGGGACAGTGAAAACAGTACTCAGAGACAGGGAGAGCAAGCTCTACATTATTCTCTTGGCACTTTCCATGGAGTAGATATAGCAGGATATATACCGGTTTTGAGGACAACTCAGTGGACAGTGTAGGCAGAAAAGTTCCTGGCTCACTGAATGCCGTTCCTGGAGAGACACTGCGATCAAATCCTACAATTGCCTAAGAGCACTTTCCATGTGGGAGATATGTCAAGGTGTGCTTTGGTTTGGAGCACAACTCTCTCGAGAGAACGTTAGCAAAGAGGTAACCGGGAGAGTAGAAAGCAGTACTCAAAGACAGGGAGAACAAGCTCTACATTTCCCACCTGGCACTTTCCATGTGGGAGATATAGCAGGATGTATATTGGTTTTGAGGAACTGTCCCCAGACAGTGTAGGCAGAAAAGTTCCTGGCTCACTGAATGCCGTTCCTGGAGAGACACTGCCATCAATGTGGGAGATATGTCAAGATGTGTGTTGGTTTTGAGGACGGCTCTCTGGAGAGTCTTAGCAAAGAGGTCACACGGATAATCAGAGCAATTCTCAGAGACACTGAGAACAACCATACAATTCACTTTTGGCCCTTTGCTTGTTTTACGTATAACAAGACGTTTATGGATTTTGAGGAGAACTCCTCGAGGGTGTAGGCACAAAAGTTGGTGGCACACTGAATGCCGTTATTGGAGACACTGAGAAACAAGCCCTACAATTCCCTCCTGGCTCTTTCCATGTTGGAGGGAGAGCAAGAAGATTGTTGGCTGGTTTTGCGCCTAGCTCTATGGCGAGAGTAGGCAGAGACATAATTAGGTGACTTGAAGCAGTTCCTATCGAGTCCAAGAACAGTCCCCACCTTTCCCTGCTGGCAGTTTCCATGTGGACATATGTCTTGATATGTGCTTTGCTTTTGAGCACAACTCTCTCGAGAGAATGTTAGCAAAGAGGTAACGGGGAGAGTAGAAAGCAGTACTCAAAGACAGGGAGAACAAGCTCTACATTTCCCACCTGGCACTTCCCATGTAGGAGATATAGCAGGATGTATACTGGTTTTGAGGACAACTCAATGGACAATGTAGGGAGAAAAGTTCCTGGCTCCTTGAATGCCGTTTCTGGAGACCCTGCGATCAATGTGGGAGATATGTCAACACGTGTGTTGGTTTTGAGGACGGCTCTCTGGAGAGTCTTAGCAAAGAGGTCACACGGATAATCAGAGCAATTCTCAGAGACACTGAGAACAAGATCGACAATTCGCTCTTGGCACTTTCCCTGCAGGAGATACCACAAGACGTTTCTGTATATTGGGCACAGCACTCTGCAGGCTGTTAGCAGAGACTTTCCCGGGACAGTGAAACCTGACGTCAGAGACACTGAGAAGAAGCCCCAATGTTCCTTCCAGTCATTTTCAGTGTGGGTGCCTTCTCCACGTGGTTCCTGGTTTCACTGCAGCTCTGAAGAGAATGTTAGCAAAGAGGTAATCGGGACAGTGAAAACAGTACTCAAAGACAGGGAGAGCAAGCTCTACATTATTCTCTTGGCACTTTCCATGGAGTAGATATAGCAGGATATATACCGGTTTTGAGGACAACTCAGTGGACAGTGTAGCCAGAAAAGTTCCTGGCTCGCTGAATGCCGTTCCTGGAGAGACACTGCGATCAAATCCTACAATTGCCTAAGAGCACTTTCCATGTGGGAGATATGTCAAGGTGTGCTTTGGTTTGGAGCACAACTCTCTCTCGAGAACGTTAGCAAAGAGGTAACCGGGAGAGTAGAAAGCAGTACTCAAAGACAGGGAGAACAAGCTCTACATTTCCCACCTGGCACTTTCCATGTGGGAGATATAGCAGGATGTATATTGGTTTTGAGGAACTGTCCCCAGACAGTGTAGGCAGAAAAGTTCCTGGCTCACTGAATGCCGTTCCTGGAGAGACACTGCCATCAATGTGGGAGATATGTCAAGATGTGTGTTGGTTTTGAGGACGGCTCTCTGGAGAGTCTTAGCAAAGAGGTCACACGGATAATCAGAGCAATTCTCAGAGACACTGAGAACAACCATACAATTCACTTTTGGCCCTTTGCTTGTTTTACGTATAACAAGACGTTTATGGATTTTGAGGAGAACTCCTCGAGGGTGTAGGCACAAAAGTTGGTGGCACACTGAATGCCGTTATTGGAGACACTGAGAAACAAGCCCTACAATTCCCTCCTGGCTCTTTCCATGTTGGAGGGAGAGCAAGAAGATTGTTGGCTGGTTTTGCGCCTAGCTCTATGGCGAGAGTAGGCAGAGACATAATTAGGTGACTTGAAGCAGTTCCTATCGAGTCCAAGAACAGTCCCCACCTTTCCCTGCTGGCAGTTTCCATGTGGACATATGTCTTGATATGTGCTTTGCTTTTGAGCACAACTCTCTCGAGAGAATGTTAGCAAAGAGGTAACGGGGAGAGTAGAAAGCAGTACTCAAAGACAGGGAGAACAAGCTCTACATTTCCCACCTGGCACTTCCCATGTAGGAGATATAGCAGGATGTATACTGGTTTTGAGGACAACTCAATGGACAATGTAGGGAGAAAAGTTCCTGGCTCCTTGAATGCCGTTTCTGGAGACCCTGCGATCAATGTGGGAGATATGTCAACACGTGTGTTGGTTTTGAGGACGGCTCTCTGGAGAGTCTTAGCAAAGAGGTCACACGGATAATCAGAGCAATTCTCAGAGACACTGAGAACAAGATCGACAATTCGCTCTTGGCACTTTCCCTGCAGGAGATACCGCAAGACGTTTCTGTATATTGGGCACAGCACTCTGCAGGCTGTTAGCAGAGACTTTCCCGGGACAGTGAAACCCGACGTCAGAGACACTGAGAAGAAGCCCCAATGTTCCTTCCAGTCATTTTCAGTGTGGGTGCCTTCTCCACGTGGTTCCTGGTTTCACTGCAGCTCTGAAGAGAATGTTAGCAAAGAGGTAATCGGGACAGTGAAAACAGTACTCAGAGACAGGGAGAGCAAGCTCTACATTATTCTCTTGGCACTTTCCATGGAGTAGATATAGCAGGATATATACCGGTTTTGAGGACAACTCAGTGGACAGTGTAGGCAGAAAAGTTCCTGGCTCACTGAATGCCGTTCCTGGAGAGACACTGCGATCAAATCCTACAATTGCCTAAGAGCACTTTCCATGTGGGAGATATGTCAAGGTGTGCTTTGGTTTGGAGCACAACTCTCTCGAGAGAACGTTAGCAAAGAGGTAACCGGGAGAGTAGAAAGCAGTACTCAAAGACAGGGAGAACAAGCTCTACATTTCCCACCTGGCACTTTCCATGTGGGAGATATAGCAGGATGTATATTGGTTTTGAGGAACTGTCCCCAGACAATGTAGGCAGAAAAGTTCCTGGCTCCTTGAATGCCGTTCCTGGAGACACTGCGATCAAAGTGGGAGATATGTCAAGATGTGTGTTGGTTTTGAGGACGGCTCTCTGGAGAGTCTTAGCAAAGAGGTCACACGGATAATCAGAGCAATTCTCAGAGACACTGAGAACAACCATACAATTCACTTTTGGCCCTTTGCTTGTTTTACGTATAACAAGACGTTTATGGATTTTGAGGAGAACTCCTCGAGGGTGTAGGCACAAAAGTTGGTGGCACACTGAATGCCGTTATTGGAGACACTGAGAAACAAGCCCTACAATTCCCTCCTGGCTCTTTCCATGTTGGAGGCAGAGCAAGAAGATTGTTGGCTGGTTTTGTGCCTAGCTCTATGGCGAGAGTAGGCAGAGACATAATTAGGTGACTTGAAGCAGTTCCTATCGAGTCCAAGAACAGTCCCCACCTTTCCCTGCTGGCAGTTTCCATGTGGACATATGTCTTGATATGTGCTTTGCTTTTGAGCACAACTCTCTCGAGAGAATGTTAGCAAAGAGGTAACGGGGAGAGTAGAAAGCAGTACTCAAAGACAGGGAGAACAAGCTCTACATTTCCCACCTGGCACTTCCCATGTAGGAGATATAGCAGGATGTATACTGGTTTTGAGGACAACTCAATGGACAATGTAGGGAGAAAAGTTCCTGGCTCCTTGAATGCCGTTTCTGGAGACCCTGCGATCAATGTGGGAGATATGTCAACACGTGTGTTGGTTTTGAGGACGGCTCTCTGGAGAGTCTTAGCAAAGAGGTCACACGGATAATCAGAGCAATTCTCAGAGACACTGAGAACAAGATCGACAATTCGCTCTTGGCACTTTCCCTGCAGGAGATACCACAAGACGTTTCTGTATATTGGGCACAGCACTCTGCAGGCTGTTAGCAGAGACTTTCCCGGGACAGTGAAACCTGACGTCAGAGACACTGAGAAGAAGCCCCAATGTTCCTTCCAGTCATTTTCAGTGTGGGTGCCTTCTCCACGTGGTTCCTGGTTTCACTGCAGCTCTGAAGAGAATGTTAGCAAAGAGGTAATCGGGACAGTGAAAACAGTACTCAAAGACAGGGAGAGCAAGCTCTACATTATTCTCTTGGCACTTTCCATGGAGTAGATATAGCAGGATATATACCGGTTTTGAGGACAACTCAGTGGACAGTGTAGCCAGAAAAGTTCCTGGCTCGCTGAATGCCGTTCCTGGAGAGACACTGCGATCAAATCCTACAATTGCCTAAGAGCACTTTCCATGTGGGAGATATGTCAAGGTGTGCTTTGGTTTGGAGCACAACTCTCTCTCGAGAACGTTAGCAAAGAGGTAACCGGGAGAGTAGAAAGCAGTACTCAAAGACAGGGAGAACAAGCTCTACATTTCCCACCTGGCACTTTCCATGTGGGAGATATAGCAGGATGTATATTGGTTTTGAGGAACTGTCCCCAGACAGTGTAGGCAGAAAAGTTCCTGGCTCACTGAATGCCGTTCCTGGAGAGACACTGCCATCAATGTGGGAGATATGTCAAGATGTGTGTTGGTTTTGAGGACGGCTCTCTGGAGAGTCTTAGCAAAGAGGTCACACGGATAATCAGAGCAATTCTCAGAGACACTGAGAACAACCATACAATTCACTTTTGGCCCTTTGCTTGTTTTACGTATAACAAGACGTTTATGGATTTTGAGGAGAACTCCTCGAGGGTGTAGGCACAAAAGTTGGTGGCACACTGAATGCCGTTATTGGAGACACTGAGAAACAAGCCCTACAATTCCCTCCTGGCTCTTTCCATGTTGGAGGGAGAGCAAGAAGATTGTTGGCTGGTTTTGCGCCTAGCTCTATGGCGAGAGTAGGCAGAGACATAATTAGGTGACTTGAAGCAGTTCCTATCGAGTCCAAGAACAGTCCCCACCTTTCCCTGCTGGCAGTTTCCATGTGGACATATGTCTTGATATGTGCTTTGCTTTTGAGCACAACTCTCTCGAGAGAATGTTAGCAAAGAGGTAACGGGGAGAGTAGAAAGCAGTACTCAAAGACAGGGAGAACAAGCTCTACATTTCCCACCTGGCACTTCCCATGTAGGAGATATAGCAGGATGTATACTGGTTTTGAGGACAACTCAATGGACAATGTAGGGAGAAAAGTTCCTGGCTCCTTGAATGCCGTTTCTGGAGACCCTGCGATCAATGTGGGAGATATGTCAACACGTGTGTTGGTTTTGAGGACGGCTCTCTGGAGAGTCTTAGCAAAGAGGTCACACGGATAATCAGAGCAATTCTCAGAGACACTGAGAACAAGATCGACAATTCGCTCTTGGCACTTTCCCTGCAGGAGATACCGCAAGACGTTTCTGTATATTGGGCACAGCACTCTGCAGGCTGTTAGCAGAGACTTTCCCGGGACAGTGAAACCCGACGTCAGAGACACTGAGAAGAAGCCCCAATGTTCCTTCCAGTCATTTTCAGTGTGGGTGCCTTCTCCACGTGGTTCCTGGTTTCACTGCAGCTCTGAAGAGAATGTTAGCAAAGAGGTAATCGGGACAGTGAAAACAGTACTCAGAGACAGGGAGAGCAAGCTCTACATTATTCTCTTGGCACTTTCCATGGAGTAGATATAGCAGGATATATACCGGTTTTGAGGACAACTCAGTGGACAGTGTAGGCAGAAAAGTTCCTGGCTCACTGAATGCCGTTCCTGGAGAGACACTGCGATCAAATCCTACAATTGCCTAAGAGCACTTTCCATGTGGGAGATATGTCAAGGTGTGCTTTGGTTTGGAGCACAACTCTCTCGAGAGAACGTTAGCAAAGAGGTAACCGGGAGAGTAGAAAGCAGTACTCAAAGACAGGGAGAACAAGCTCTACATTTCCCACCTGGCACTTTCCATGTGGGAGATATAGCAGGATGTATATTGGTTTTGAGGAACTGTCCCCAGACAGTGTAGGCAGAAAAGTTCCTGGCTCACTGAATGCCGTTCCTGGAGAGACACTGCCATCAATGTGGGAGATATGTCAAGATGTGTGTTGGTTTTGAGGACGGCTCTCTGGAGAGTCTTAGCAAAGAGGTCACACGGATAATCAGAGCAATTCTCAGAGACACTGAGAACAACCATACAATTCACTTTTGGCCCTTTGCTTGTTTTACGTATAACAAGACGTTTATGGATTTTGAGGAGAACTCCTCGAGGGTGTAGGCACAAAAGTTGGTGGCACACTGAATGCCGTTATTGGAGACACTGAGAAACAAGCCCTACAATTCCCTCCTGGCTCTTTCCATGTTGGAGGCAGAGCAAGAAGATTGTTGGCTGGTTTTGCGCCTAGCTCTATGGCGAGAGTAGGCAGAGACATAATTAGGTGACTTGAAGCAGTTCCTATCGAGTCCAAGAACAGTCCCCACCTTTCCCTGCTGGCAGTTTCCATGTGGACATATGTCTTGATATGTGCTTTGCTTTTGAGCACAACTCTCTCGAGAGAATGTTAGCAAAGAGGTAACGGGGAGAGTAGAAAGCAGTACTCAAAGACAGGGAGAACAAGCTCTACATTTCCCACCTGGCACTTCCCATGTAGGAGATATAGCAGGATGTATACTGGTTTTGAGGACAACTCAATGGACAATGTAGGGAGAAAAGTTCCTGGCTCCTTGAATGCCGTTTCTGGAGACCCTGCGATCAATGTGGGAGATATGTCAACACGTGTGTTGGTTTTGAGGACGGCTCTCTGGAGAGTCTTAGCAAAGAGGTCACACGGATAATCAGAGCAATTCTCAGAGACACTGAGAACAAGATCGACAATTCGCTCTTGGCACTTTCCCTGCAGGAGATACCACAAGACGTTTCTGTATATTGGGCACAGCACTCTGCAGGCTGTTAGCAGAGACTTTCCCGGGACAGTGAAACCTGACGTCAGAGACACTGAGAAGAAGCCCCAATGTTCCTTCCAGTCATTTTCAGTGTGGGTGCCTTCTCCACGTGGTTCCTGGTTTCACTGCAGCTCTGAAGAGAATGTTAGCAAAGAGGTAATCGGGACAGTGAAAACAGTACTCAAAGACAGGGAGAGCAAGCTCTACATTATTCTCTTGGCACTTTCCATGGAGTAGATATAGCAGGATATATACCGGTTTTGAGGACAACTCAGTGGACAGTGTAGCCAGAAAAGTTCCTGGCTCGCTGAATGCCGTTCCTGGAGAGACACTGCGATCAAATCCTACAATTGCCTAAGAGCACTTTCCATGTGGGAGATATGTCAAGGTGTGCTTTGGTTTGGAGCACAACTCTCTCTCGAGAACGTTAGCAAAGAGGTAACCGGGAGAGTAGAAAGCAGTACTCAAAGACAGGGAGAACAAGCTCTACATTTCCCACCTGGCACTTTCCATGTGGGAGATATAGCAGGATGTATATTGGTTTTGAGGAACTGTCCCCAGACAGTGTAGGCAGAAAAGTTCCTGGCTCACTGAATGCCGTTCCTGGAGAGACACTGCCATCAATGTGGGAGATATGTCAAGATGTGTGTTGGTTTTGAGGACGGCTCTCTGGAGAGTCTTAGCAAAGAGGTCACACGGATAATCAGAGCAATTCTCAGAGACACTGAGAACAACCATACAATTCACTTTTGGCCCTTTGCTTGTTTTACGTATAACAAGACGTTTATGGATTTTGAGGAGAACTCCTCGAGGGTGTAGGCACAAAAGTTGGTGGCACACTGAATGCCGTTATTGGAGACACTGAGAAACAAGCCCTACAATTCCCTCCTGGCTCTTTCCATGTTGGAGGGAGAGCAAGAAGATTGTTGGCTGGTTTTGCGCCTAGCTCTATGGCGAGAGTAGGCAGAGACATAATTAGGTGACTTGAAGCAGTTCCTATCGAGTCCAAGAACAGTCCCCACCTTTCCCTGCTGGCAGTTTCCATGTGGACATATGTCTTGATATGTGCTTTGCTTTTGAGCACAACTCTCTCGAGAGAATGTTAGCAAAGAGGTAACGGGGAGAGTAGAAAGCAGTACTCAAAGACAGGGAGAACAAGCTCTACATTTCCCACCTGGCACTTCCCATGTAGGAGATATAGCAGGATGTATACTGGTTTTGAGGACAACTCAATGGACAATGTAGGGAGAAAAGTTCCTGGCTCCTTGAATGCCGTTTCTGGAGACCCTGCGATCAATGTGGGAGATATGTCAACACGTGTGTTGGTTTTGAGGACGGCTCTCTGGAGAGTCTTAGCAAAGAGGTCACACGGATAATCAGAGCAATTCTCAGAGACACTGAGAACAAGATCGACAATTCGCTCTTGGCACTTTCCCTGCAGGAGATACCGCAAGACGTTTCTGTATATTGGGCACAGCACTCTGCAGGCTGTTAGCAGAGACTTTCCCGGGACAGTGAAACCCGACGTCAGAGACACTGAGAAGAAGCCCCAATGTTCCTTCCAGTCATTTTCAGTGTGGGTGCCTTCTCCACGTGGTTCCTGGTTTCACTGCAGCTCTGAAGAGAATGTTAGCAAAGAGGTAATCGGGACAGTGAAAACAGTACTCAGAGACAGGGAGAGCAAGCTCTACATTATTCTCTTGGCACTTTCCATGGAGTAGATATAGCAGGATATATACCGGTTTTGAGGACAACTCAGTGGACAGTGTAGGCAGAAAAGTTCCTGGCTCACTGAATGCCGTTCCTGGAGAGACACTGCGATCAAATCCTACAATTGCCTAAGAGCACTTTCCATGTGGGAGATATGTCAAGGTGTGCTTTGGTTTGGAGCACAACTCTCTCGAGAGAACGTTAGCAAAGAGGTAACCGGGAGAGTAGAAAGCAGTACTCAAAGACAGGGAGAACAAGCTCTACATTTCCCACCTGGCACTTTCCATGTGGGAGATATAGCAGGATGTATATTGGTTTTGAGGAACTGTCCCCAGACAATGTAGGCAGAAAAGTTCCTGGCTCCTTGAATGCCGTTCCTGGAGACACTGCGATCAAAGTGGGAGATATGTCAAGATGTGTGTTGGTTTTGAGGACGGCTCTCTGGAGAGTCTTAGCAAAGAGGTCACACGGATAATCAGAGCAATTCTCAGAGACACTGAGAACAACCATACAATTCACTTTTGGCCCTTTGCTTGTTTTACGTATAACAAGACGTTTATGGATTTTGAGGAGAACTCCTCGAGGGTGTAGGCACAAAAGTTGGTGGCACACTGAATGCCGTTATTGGAGACACTGAGAAACAAGCCCTACAATTCCCTCCTGGCTCTTTCCATGTTGGAGGCAGAGCAAGAAGATTGTTGGCTGGTTTTGTGCCTAGCTCTATGGCGAGAGTAGGCAGAGACATAATTAGGTGACTTGAAGCAGTTCCTATCGAGTCCAAGAACAGTCCCCACCTTTCCCTGCTGGCAGTTTCCATGTGGACATATGTCTTGATATGTGCTTTGCTTTTGAGCACAACTCTCTCGAGAGAATGTTAGCAAAGAGGTAACGGGGAGAGTAGAAAGCAGTACTCAAAGACAGGGAGAACAAGCTCTACATTTCCCACCTGGCACTTCCCATGTAGGAGATATAGCAGGATGTATACTGGTTTTGAGGACAACTCAATGGACAATGTAGGGAGAAAAGTTCCTGGCTCCTTGAATGCCGTTTCTGGAGACCCTGCGATCAATGTGGGAGATATGTCAACACGTGTGTTGGTTTTGAGGACGGCTCTCTGGAGAGTCTTAGCAAAGAGGTCACACGGATAATCAGAGCAATTCTCAGAGACACTGAGAACAAGATCGACAATTCGCTCTTGGCACTTTCCCTGCAGGAGATACCACAAGACGTTTCTGTATATTGGGCACAGCACTCTGCAGGCTGTTAGCAGAGACTTTCCCGGGACAGTGAAACCTGACGTCAGAGACACTGAGAAGAAGCCCCAATGTTCCTTCCAGTCATTTTCAGTGTGGGTGCCTTCTCCACGTGGTTCCTGGTTTCACTGCAGCTCTGAAGAGAATGTTAGCAAAGAGGTAATCGGGACAGTGAAAACAGTACTCAAAGACAGGGAGAGCAAGCTCTACATTATTCTCTTGGCACTTTCCATGGAGTAGATATAGCAGGATATATACCGGTTTTGAGGACAACTCAGTGGACAGTGTAGCCAGAAAAGTTCCTGGCTCGCTGAATGCCGTTCCTGGAGAGACACTGCGATCAAATCCTACAATTGCCTAAGAGCACTTTCCATGTGGGAGATATGTCAAGGTGTGCTTTGGTTTGGAGCACAACTCTCTCTCGAGAACGTTAGCAAAGAGGTAACCGGGAGAGTAGAAAGCAGTACTCAAAGACAGGGAGAACAAGCTCTACATTTCCCACCTGGCACTTTCCATGTGGGAGATATAGCAGGATGTATATTGGTTTTGAGGAACTGTCCCCAGACAGTGTAGGCAGAAAAGTTCCTGGCTCACTGAATGCCGTTCCTGGAGAGACACTGCCATCAATGTGGGAGATATGTCAAGATGTGTGTTGGTTTTGAGGACGGCTCTCTGGAGAGTCTTAGCAAAGAGGTCACACGGATAATCAGAGCAATTCTCAGAGACACTGAGAACAACCATACAATTCACTTTTGGCCCTTTGCTTGTTTTACGTATAACAAGACGTTTATGGATTTTGAGGAGAACTCCTCGAGGGTGTAGGCACAAAAGTTGGTGGCACACTGAATGCCGTTATTGGAGACACTGAGAAACAAGCCCTACAATTCCCTCCTGGCTCTTTCCATGTTGGAGGGAGAGCAAGAAGATTGTTGGCTGGTTTTGCGCCTAGCTCTATGGCGAGAGTAGGCAGAGACATAATTAGGTGACTTGAAGCAGTTCCTATCGAGTCCAAGAACAGTCCCCACCTTTCCCTGCTGGCAGTTTCCATGTGGACATATGTCTTGATATGTGCTTTGCTTTTGAGCACAACTCTCTCGAGAGAATGTTAGCAAAGAGGTAACGGGGAGAGTAGAAAGCAGTACTCAAAGACAGGGAGAACAAGCTCTACATTTCCCACCTGGCACTTCCCATGTAGGAGATATAGCAGGATGTATACTGGTTTTGAGGACAACTCAATGGACAATGTAGGGAGAAAAGTTCCTGGCTCCTTGAATGCCGTTTCTGGAGACCCTGCGATCAATGTGGGAGATATGTCAACACGTGTGTTGGTTTTGAGGACGGCTCTCTGGAGAGTCTTAGCAAAGAGGTCACACGGATAATCAGAGCAATTCTCAGAGACACTGAGAACAAGATCGACAATTCGCTCTTGGCACTTTCCCTGCAGGAGATACCGCAAGACGTTTCTGTATATTGGGCACAGCACTCTGCAGGCTGTTAGCAGAGACTTTCCCGGGACAGTGAAACCCGACGTCAGAGACACTGAGAAGAAGCCCCAATGTTCCTTCCAGTCATTTTCAGTGTGGGTGCCTTCTCCACGTGGTTCCTGGTTTCACTGCAGCTCTGAAGAGAATGTTAGCAAAGAGGTAATCGGGACAGTGAAAACAGTACTCAGAGACAGGGAGAGCAAGCTCTACATTATTCTCTTGGCACTTTCCATGGAGTAGATATAGCAGGATATATACCGGTTTTGAGGACAACTCAGTGGACAGTGTAGGCAGAAAAGTTCCTGGCTCACTGAATGCCGTTCCTGGAGAGACACTGCGATCAAATCCTACAATTGCCTAAGAGCACTTTCCATGTGGGAGATATGTCAAGGTGTGCTTTGGTTTGGAGCACAACTCTCTCGAGAGAACGTTAGCAAAGAGGTAACCGGGAGAGTAGAAAGCAGTACTCAAAGACAGGGAGAACAAGCTCTACATTTCCCACCTGGCACTTTCCATGTGGGAGATATAGCAGGATGTATATTGGTTTTGAGGAACTGTCCCCAGACAATGTAGGCAGAAAAGTTCCTGGCTCCTTGAATGCCGTTCCTGGAGACACTGCGATCAAAGTGGGAGATATGTCAAGATGTGTGTTGGTTTTGAGGACGGCTCTCTGGAGAGTCTTAGCAAAGAGGTCACACGGATAATCAGAGCAATTCTCAGAGACACTGAGAACAACCATACAATTCACTTTTGGCCCTTTGCTTGTTTTACGTATAACAAGACGTTTATGGATTTTGAGGAGAACTCCTCGAGGGTGTAGGCACAAAAGTTGGTGGCACACTGAATGCCGTTATTGGAGACACTGAGAAACAAGCCCTACAATTCCCTCCTGGCTCTTTCCATGTTGGAGGCAGAGCAAGAAGATTGTTGGCTGGTTTTGCGCCTAGCTCTATGGCGAGAGTAGGCAGAGACATAATTAGGTGACTTGAAGCAGTTCCTATCGAGTCCAAGAACAGTCCCCACCTTTCCCTGCTGGCAGTTTCCATGTGGACATATGTCTTGATATGTGCTTTGCTTTTGAGCACAACTCTCTCGAGAGAATGTTAGCAAAGAGGTAACGGGGAGAGTAGAAAGCAGTACTCAAAGACAGGGAGAACAAGCTCTACATTTCCCACCTGGCACTTCCCATGTAGGAGATATAGCAGGATGTATACTGGTTTTGAGGACAACTCAATGGACAATGTAGGGAGAAAAGTTCCTGGCTCCTTGAATGCCGTTTCTGGAGACCCTGCGATCAATGTGGGAGATATGTCAACACGTGTGTTGGTTTTGAGGACGGCTCTCTGGAGAGTCTTAGCAAAGAGGTCACACGGATAATCAGAGCAATTCTCAGAGACACTGAGAACAAGATCGACAATTCGCTCTTGGCACTTTCCCTGCAGGAGATACCGCAAGACGTTTCTGTATATTGGGCACAGCACTCTGCAGGCTGTTAGCAGAGACTTTCCCGGGACAGTGAAACCCGACGTCAGAGACACTGAGAAGAAGCCCCAATGTTCCTTCCAGTCATTTTCAGTGTGGGTGCCTTCTCCACGTGGTTCCTGGTTTCACTGCAGCTCTGAAGAGAATGTTAGCAAAGAGGTAATCGGGACAGTGAAAACAGTACTCAGAGACAGGGAGAGCAAGCTCTACATTATTCTCTTGGCACTTTCCATGGAGTAGATATAGCAGGATATATACCGGTTTTGAGGACAACTCAGTGGACAGTGTAGCCAGAAAAGTTCCTGGCTCGCTGAATGCCGTTCCTGGAGAGACACTGCGATCAAATCCTACAATTGCCTAAGAGCACTTTCCATGTGGGAGATATGTCAAGGTGTGCTTTGGTTTGGAGCACAACTCTCTCTCGAGAACGTTAGCAAAGAGGTAACCGGGAGAGTAGAAAGCAGTACTCAAAGACAGGGAGAACAAGCTCTACATTTCCCACCTGGCACTTTCCATGTGGGAGATATAGCAGGATGTATATTGGTTTTGAGGAACTGTCCCCAGACAGTGTAGGCAGAAAAGTTCCTGGCTCACTGAATGCCGTTCCTGGAGAGACACTGCCATCAATGTGGGAGATATGTCAAGATGTGTGTTGGTTTTGAGGACGGCTCTCTGGAGAGTCTTAGCAAAGAGGTCACACGGATAATCAGAGCAATTCTCAGAGACACTGAGAACAACCATACAATTCACTTTTGGCCCTTTGCTTGTTTTACGTATAACAAGACGTTTATGGATTTTGAGGAGAACTCCTCGAGGGTGTAGGCACAAAAGTTGGTGGCACACTGAATGCCGTTATTGGAGACACTGAGAAACAAGCCCTACAATTCCCTCCTGGCTCTTTCCATGTTGGAGGGAGAGCAAGAAGATTGTTGGCTGGTTTTGCGCCTAGCTCTATGGCGAGAGTAGGCAGAGACATAATTAGGTGACTTGAAGCAGTTCCTATCGAGTCCAAGAACAGTCCCCACCTTTCCCTGCTGGCAGTTTCCATGTGGACATATGTCTTGATATGTGCTTTGCTTTTGAGCACAACTCTCTCGAGAGAATGTTAGCAAAGAGGTAACGGGGAGAGTAGAAAGCAGTACTCAAAGACAGGGAGAACAAGCTCTACATTTCCCACCTGGCACTTCCCATGTAGGAGATATAGCAGGATGTATACTGGTTTTGAGGACAACTCAATGGACAATGTAGGGAGAAAAGTTCCTGGCTCCTTGAATGCCGTTTCTGGAGACCCTGCGATCAATGTGGGAGATATGTCAACACGTGTGTTGGTTTTGAGGACGGCTCTCTGGAGAGTCTTAGCAAAGAGGTCACACGGATAATCAGAGCAATTCTCAGAGACACTGAGAACAAGATCGACAATTCGCTCTTGGCACTTTCCCTGCAGGAGATACCGCAAGACGTTTCTGTATATTGGGCACAGCACTCTGCAGGCTGTTAGCAGAGACTTTCCCGGGACAGTGAAACCCGACGTCAGAGACACTGAGAAGAAGCCCCAATGTTCCTTCCAGTCATTTTCAGTGTGGGTGCCTTCTCCACGTGGTTCCTGGTTTCACTGCAGCTCTGAAGAGAATGTTAGCAAAGAGGTAATCGGGACAGTGAAAACAGTACTCAGAGACAGGGAGAGCAAGCTCTACATTATTCTCTTGGCACTTTCCATGGAGTAGATATAGCAGGATATATACCGGTTTTGAGGACAACTCAGTGGACAGTGTAGGCAGAAAAGTTCCTGGCTCACTGAATGCCGTTCCTGGAGAGACACTGCGATCAAATCCTACAATTGCCTAAGAGCACTTTCCATGTGGGAGATATGTCAAGGTGTGCTTTGGTTTGGAGCACAACTCTCTCGAGAGAACGTTAGCAAAGAGGTAACCGGGAGAGTAGAAAGCAGTACTCAAAGACAGGGAGAACAAGCTCTACATTTCCCACCTGGCACTTTCCATGTGGGAGATATAGCAGGATGTATATTGGTTTTGAGGAACTGTCCCCAGACAATGTAGGCAGAAAAGTTCCTGGCTCCTTGAATGCCGTTCCTGGAGACACTGCGATCAAAGTGGGAGATATGTCAAGATGTGTGTTGGTTTTGAGGACGGCTCTCTGGAGAGTCTTAGCAAAGAGGTCACACGGATAATCAGAGCAATTCTCAGAGACACTGAGAACAACCATACAATTCACTTTTGGCCCTTTGCTTGTTTTACGTATAACAAGACGTTTATGGATTTTGAGGAGAACTCCTCGAGGGTGTAGGCACAAAAGTTGGTGGCACACTGAATGCCGTTATTGGAGACACTGAGAAACAAGCCCTACAATTCCCTCCTGGCTCTTTCCATGTTGGAGGCAGAGCAAGAAGATTGTTGGCTGGTTTTGCGCCTAGCTCTATGGCGAGAGTAGGCAGAGACATAATTAGGTGACTTGAAGCAGTTCCTATCGAGTCCAAGAACAGTCCCCACCTTTCCCTGCTGGCAGTTTCCATGTGGACATATGTCTTGATATGTGCTTTGCTTTTGAGCACAACTCTCTCGAGAGAATGTTAGCAAAGAGGTAACGGGGAGAGTAGAAAGCAGTACTCAAAGACAGGGAGAACAAGCTCTACATTTCCCACCTGGCACTTCCCATGTAGGAGATATAGCAGGATGTATACTGGTTTTGAGGACAACTCAATGGACAATGTAGGGAGAAAAGTTCCTGGCTCCTTGAATGCCGTTTCTGGAGACCCTGCGATCAATGTGGGAGATATGTCAACACGTGTGTTGGTTTTGAGGACGGCTCTCTGGAGAGTCTTAGCAAAGAGGTCACACGGATAATCAGAGCAATTCTCAGAGACACTGAGAACAAGATCGACAATTCGCTCTTGGCACTTTCCCTGCAGGAGATACCGCAAGACGTTTCTGTATATTGGGCACAGCACTCTGCAGGCTGTTAGCAGAGACTTTCCCGGGACAGTGAAACCCGACGTCAGAGACACTGAGAAGAAGCCCCAATGTTCCTTCCAGTCATTTTCAGTGTGGGTGCCTTCTCCACGTGGTTCCTGGTTTCACTGCAGCTCTGAAGAGAATGTTAGCAAAGAGGTAATCGGGACAGTGAAAACAGTACTCAGAGACAGGGAGAGCAAGCTCTACATTATTCTCTTGGCACTTTCCATGGAGTAGATATAGCAGGATATATACCGGTTTTGAGGACAACTCAGTGGACAGTGTAGGCAGAAAAGTTCCTGGCTCACTGAATGCCGTTCCTGGAGAGACACTGCGATCAAATCCTACAATTGCCTAAGAGCACTTTCCATGTGGGAGATATGTCAAGGTGTGCTTTGGTTTGGAGCACAACTCTCTCGAGAGAACGTTAGCAAAGAGGTAACCGGGAGAGTAGAAAGCAGTACTCAAAGACAGGGAGAACAAGCTCTACATTTCCCACCTGGCACTTTCCATGTGGGAGATATAGCAGGATGTATATTGGTTTTGAGGAACTGTCCCCAGACAATGTAGGCAGAAAAGTTCCTGGCTCCTTGAATGCCGTTCCTGGAGACACTGCGATCAAAGTGGGAGATATGTCAAGATGTGTGTTGGTTTTGAGGACGGCTCTCTGGAGAGTCTTAGCAAAGAGGTCACACGGATAATCAGAGCAATTCTCAGAGACACTGAGAACAACCATACAATTCACTTTTGGCCCTTTGCTTGTTTTACGTATAACAAGACGTTTATGGATTTTGAGGAGAACTCCTCGAGGGTGTAGGCACAAAAGTTGGTGGCACACTGAATGCCGTTATTGGAGACACTGAGAAACAAGCCCTACAATTCCCTCCTGGCTCTTTCCATGTTGGAGGCAGAGCAAGAAGATTGTTGGCTGGTTTTGTGCCTAGCTCTATGGCGAGAGTAGGCAGAGACATAATTAGGTGACTTGAAGCAGTTCCTATCGAGTCCAAGAACAGTCCCCACCTTTCCCTGCTGGCAGTTTCCATGTGGACATATGTCTTGATATGTGCTTTGCTTTTGAGCACAACTCTCTCGAGAGAATGTTAGCAAAGAGGTAACGGGGAGAGTAGAAAGCAGTACTCAAAGACAGGGAGAACAAGCTCTACATTTCCCACCTGGCACTTCCCATGTAGGAGATATAGCAGGATGTATACTGGTTTTGAGGACAACTCAATGGACAATGTAGGGAGAAAAGTTCCTGGCTCCTTGAATGCCGTTTCTGGAGACCCTGCGATCAATGTGGGAGATATGTCAACACGTGTGTTGGTTTTGAGGACGGCTCTCTGGAGAGTCTTAGCAAAGAGGTCACACGGATAATCAGAGCAATTCTCAGAGACACTGAGAACAAGATCGACAATTCGCTCTTGGCACTTTCCCTGCAGGAGATACCACAAGACGTTTCTGTATATTGGGCACAGCACTCTGCAGGCTGTTAGCAGAGACTTTCCCGGGACAGTGAAACCTGACGTCAGAGACACTGAGAAGAAGCCCCAATGTTCCTTCCAGTCATTTTCAGTGTGGGTGCCTTCTCCACGTGGTTCCTGGTTTCACTGCAGCTCTGAAGAGAATGTTAGCAAAGAGGTAATCGGGACAGTGAAAACAGTACTCAAAGACAGGGAGAGCAAGCTCTACATTATTCTCTTGGCACTTTCCATGGAGTAGATATAGCAGGATATATACCGGTTTTGAGGACAACTCAGTGGACAGTGTAGCCAGAAAAGTTCCTGGCTCGCTGAATGCCGTTCCTGGAGAGACACTGCGATCAAATCCTACAATTGCCTAAGAGCACTTTCCATGTGGGAGATATGTCAAGGTGTGCTTTGGTTTGGAGCACAACTCTCTCTCGAGAACGTTAGCAAAGAGGTAACCGGGAGAGTAGAAAGCAGTACTCAAAGACAGGGAGAACAAGCTCTACATTTCCCACCTGGCACTTTCCATGTGGGAGATATAGCAGGATGTATATTGGTTTTGAGGAACTGTCCCCAGACAGTGTAGGCAGAAAAGTTCCTGGCTCACTGAATGCCGTTCCTGGAGAGACACTGCCATCAATGTGGGAGATATGTCAAGATGTGTGTTGGTTTTGAGGACGGCTCTCTGGAGAGTCTTAGCAAAGAGGTCACACGGATAATCAGAGCAATTCTCAGAGACACTGAGAACAACCATACAATTCACTTTTGGCCCTTTGCTTGTTTTACGTATAACAAGACGTTTATGGATTTTGAGGAGAACTCCTCGAGGGTGTAGGCACAAAAGTTGGTGGCACACTGAATGCCGTTATTGGAGACACTGAGAAACAAGCCCTACAATTCCCTCCTGGCTCTTTCCATGTTGGAGGGAGAGCAAGAAGATTGTTGGCTGGTTTTGCGCCTAGCTCTATGGCGAGAGTAGGCAGAGACATAATTAGGTGACTTGAAGCAGTTCCTATCGAGTCCAAGAACAGTCCCCACCTTTCCCTGCTGGCAGTTTCCATGTGGACATATGTCTTGATATGTGCTTTGCTTTTGAGCACAACTCTCTCGAGAGAATGTTAGCAAAGAGGTAACGGGGAGAGTAGAAAGCAGTACTCAAAGACAGGGAGAACAAGCTCTACATTTCCCACCTGGCACTTCCCATGTAGGAGATATAGCAGGATGTATACTGGTTTTGAGGACAACTCAATGGACAATGTAGGGAGAAAAGTTCCTGGCTCCTTGAATGCCGTTTCTGGAGACCCTGCGATCAATGTGGGAGATATGTCAACACGTGTGTTGGTTTTGAGGACGGCTCTCTGGAGAGTCTTAGCAAAGAGGTCACACGGATAATCAGAGCAATTCTCAGAGACACTGAGAACAAGATAGACAATTCGCTCTTGGCACTTTCCCTGCAGGAGATACCGCAAGACGTTTCTGTATATTGGGCACAGCACTCTGCAGGCTGTTAGCAGAGACTTTCCCGGGACAGTGAAACCCGACGTCAGAGACACTGAGAAGAAGCCCCAATGTTCCTTCCAGTCATTTTCAGTGTGGGTGCCTTCTCCACGTGGTTCCTGGTTTCACTGCAGCTCTGAAGAGAATGTTAGCAAAGAGGTAATCGGGACAGTGAAAACAGTACTCAGAGACAGGGAGAGCAAGCTCTACATTATTCTCTTGGCACTTTCCATGGAGTAGATATAGCAGGATATATACCGGTTTTGAGGACAACTCAGTGGACAGTGTAGGCAGAAAAGTTCCTGGCTCACTGAATGCCGTTCCTGGAGAGACACTGCGATCAAATCCTACAATTGCCTAAGAGCACTTTCCATGTGGGAGATATGTCAAGGTGTGCTTTGGTTTGGAGCACAACTCTCTCGAGAGAACGTTAGCAAAGAGGTAACCGGGAGAGTAGAAAGCAGTACTCAAAGACAGGGAGAACAAGCTCTACATTTCCCACCTGGCACTTTCCATGTGGGAGATATAGCAGGATGTATATTGGTTTTGAGGAACTGTCCCCAGACAATGTAGGCAGAAAAGTTCCTGGCTCCTTGAATGCCGTTCCTGGAGACACTGCGATCAAAGTGGGAGATATGTCAAGATGTGTGTTGGTTTTGAGGACGGCTCTCTGGAGAGTCTTAGCAAAGAGGTCACACGGATAATCAGAGCAATTCTCAGAGACACTGAGAACAACCATACAATTCACTTTTGGCCCTTTGCTTGTTTTACGTATAACAAGACGTTTATGGATTTTGAGGAGAACTCCTCGAGGGTGTAGGCACAAAAGTTGGTGGCACACTGAATGCCGTTATTGGAGACACTGAGAAACAAGCCCTACAATTCCCTCCTGGCTCTTTCCATGTTGGAGGCAGAGCAAGAAGATTGTTGGCTGGTTTTGTGCCTAGCTCTATGGCGAGAGTAGGCAGAGACATAATTAGGTGACTTGAAGCAGTTCCTATCGAGTCCAAGAACAGTCCCCACCTTTCCCTGCTGGCAGTTTCCATGTGGACATATGTCTTGATATGTGCTTTGCTTTTGAGCACAACTCTCTCGAGAGAATGTTAGCAAAGAGGTAACGGGGAGAGTAGAAAGCAGTACTCAAAGACAGGGAGAACAAGCTCTACATTTCCCACCTGGCACTTCCCATGTAGGAGATATAGCAGGATGTATACTGGTTTTGAGGACAACTCAATGGACAATGTAGGGAGAAAAGTTCCTGGCTCCTTGAATGCCGTTTCTGGAGACCCTGCGATCAATGTGGGAGATATGTCAACACGTGTGTTGGTTTTGAGGACGGCTCTCTGGAGAGTCTTAGCAAAGAGGTCACACGGATAATCAGAGCAATTCTCAGAGACACTGAGAACAAGATCGACAATTCGCTCTTGGCACTTTCCCTGCAGGAGATACCACAAGACGTTTCTGTATATTGGGCACAGCACTCTGCAGGCTGTTAGCAGAGACTTTCCCGGGACAGTGAAACCTGACGTCAGAGACACTGAGAAGAAGCCCCAATGTTCCTTCCAGTCATTTTCAGTGTGGGTGCCTTCTCCACGTGGTTCCTGGTTTCACTGCAGCTCTGAAGAGAATGTTAGCAAAGAGGTAATCGGGACAGTGAAAACAGTACTCAAAGACAGGGAGAGCAAGCTCTACATTATTCTCTTGGCACTTTCCATGGAGTAGATATAGCAGGATATATACCGGTTTTGAGGACAACTCAGTGGACAGTGTAGCCAGAAAAGTTCCTGGCTCGCTGAATGCCGTTCCTGGAGAGACACTGCGATCAAATCCTACAATTGCCTAAGAGCACTTTCCATGTGGGAGATATGTCAAGGTGTGCTTTGGTTTGGAGCACAACTCTCTCTCGAGAACGTTAGCAAAGAGGTAACCGGGAGAGTAGAAAGCAGTACTCAAAGACAGGGAGAACAAGCTCTACATTTCCCACCTGGCACTTTCCATGTGGGAGATATAGCAGGATGTATATTGGTTTTGAGGAACTGTCCCCAGACAGTGTAGGCAGAAAAGTTCCTGGCTCACTGAATGCCGTTCCTGGAGAGACACTGCCATCAATGTGGGAGATATGTCAAGATGTGTGTTGGTTTTGAGGACGGCTCTCTGGAGAGTCTTAGCAAAGAGGTCACACGGATAATCAGAGCAATTCTCAGAGACACTGAGAACAACCATACAATTCACTTTTGGCCCTTTGCTTGTTTTACGTATAACAAGACGTTTATGGATTTTGAGGAGAACTCCTCGAGGGTGTAGGCACAAAAGTTGGTGGCACACTGAATGCCGTTATTGGAGACACTGAGAAACAAGCCCTACAATTCCCTCCTGGCTCTTTCCATGTTGGAGGGAGAGCAAGAAGATTGTTGGCTGGTTTTGCGCCTAGCTCTATGGCGAGAGTAGGCAGAGACATAATTAGGTGACTTGAAGCAGTTCCTATCGAGTCCAAGAACAGTCCCCACCTTTCCCTGCTGGCAGTTTCCATGTGGACATATGTCTTGATATGTGCTTTGCTTTTGAGCACAACTCTCTCGAGAGAATGTTAGCAAAGAGGTAACGGGGAGAGTAGAAAGCAGTACTCAAAGACAGGGAGAACAAGCTCTACATTTCCCACCTGGCACTTCCCATGTAGGAGATATAGCAGGATGTATACTGGTTTTGAGGACAACTCAATGGACAATGTAGGGAGAAAAGTTCCTGGCTCCTTGAATGCCGTTTCTGGAGACCCTGCGATCAATGTGGGAGATATGTCAACACGTGTGTTGGTTTTGAGGACGGCTCTCTGGAGAGTCTTAGCAAAGAGGTCACACGGATAATCAGAGCAATTCTCAGAGACACTGAGAACAAGATAGACAATTCGCTCTTGGCACTTTCCCTGCAGGAGATACCGCAAGACGTTTCTGTATATTGGGCACAGCACTCTGCAGGCTGTTAGCAGAGACTTTCCCGGGACAGTGAAACCCGACGTCAGAGACACTGAGAAGAAGCCCCAATGTTCCTTCCAGTCATTTTCAGTGTGGGTGCCTTCTCCACGTGGTTCCTGGTTTCACTGCAGCTCTGAAGAGAATGTTAGCAAAGAGGTAATCGGGACAGTGAAAACAGTACTCAGAGACAGGGAGAGCAAGCTCTACATTATTCTCTTGGCACTTTCCATGGAGTAGATATAGCAGGATATATACCGGTTTTGAGGACAACTCAGTGGACAGTGTAGGCAGAAAAGTTCCTGGCTCACTGAATGCCGTTCCTGGAGAGACACTGCGATCAAATCCTACAATTGCCTAAGAGCACTTTCCATGTGGGAGATATGTCAAGGTGTGCTTTGGTTTGGAGCACAACTCTCTCGAGAGAACGTTAGCAAAGAGGTAACCGGGAGAGTAGAAAGCAGTACTCAAAGACAGGGAGAACAAGCTCTACATTTCCCACCTGGCACTTTCCATGTGGGAGATATAGCAGGATGTATATTGGTTTTGAGGAACTGTCCCCAGACAATGTAGGCAGAAAAGTTCCTGGCTCCTTGAATGCCGTTCCTGGAGACACTGCGATCAAAGTGGGAGATATGTCAAGATGTGTGTTGGTTTTGAGGACGGCTCTCTGGAGAGTCTTAGCAAAGAGGTCACACGGATAATCAGAGCAATTCTCAGAGACACTGAGAACAACCATACAATTCACTTTTGGCCCTTTGCTTGTTTTACGTATAACAAGACGTTTATGGATTTTGAGGAGAACTCCTCGAGGGTGTAGGCACAAAAGTTGGTGGCACACTGAATGCCGTTATTGGAGACACTGAGAAACAAGCCCTACAATTCCCTCCTGGCTCTTTCCATGTTGGAGGCAGAGCAAGAAGATTGTTGGCTGGTTTTGTGCCTAGCTCTATGGCGAGAGTAGGCAGAGACATAATTAGGTGACTTGAAGCAGTTCCTATCGAGTCCAAGAACAGTCCCCACCTTTCCCTGCTGGCAGTTTCCATGTGGACATATGTCTTGATATGTGCTTTGCTTTTGAGCACAACTCTCTCGAGAGAATGTTAGCAAAGAGGTAACGGGGAGAGTAGAAAGCAGTACTCAAAGACAGGGAGAACAAGCTCTACATTTCCCACCTGGCACTTCCCATGTAGGAGATATAGCAGGATGTATACTGGTTTTGAGGACAACTCAATGGACAATGTAGGGAGAAAAGTTCCTGGCTCCTTGAATGCCGTTTCTGGAGACCCTGCGATCAATGTGGGAGATATGTCAACACGTGTGTTGGTTTTGAGGACGGCTCTCTGGAGAGTCTTAGCAAAGAGGTCACACGGATAATCAGAGCAATTCTCAGAGACACTGAGAACAAGATCGACAATTCGCTCTTGGCACTTTCCCTGCAGGAGATACCACAAGACGTTTCTGTATATTGGGCACAGCACTCTGCAGGCTGTTAGCAGAGACTTTCCCGGGACAGTGAAACCCGACGTCAGAGACACTGAGAAGAAGCCCCAATGTTCCTTCCAGTCATTTTCAGTGTGGGTGCCTTCTCCACGTGGTTCCTGGTTTCACTGCAGCTCTGAAGAGAATGTTAGCAAAGAGGTAATCGGGACAGTGAAAACAGTACTCAAAGACAGGGAGACCAAGCTCTCTCTTGGCACTTTGGATGTGGGACATACAGCGAGATGTTTGCTGCTTTTGTGTTTGGCTGTTGGGAGATTTACAGCACAAAGATATCTAGTTGATTTGAAGCAGTTCTGAGAAAGTCTAAACATAATCCCCACTTTTCCCTCCTGGCATTTTCCATGTGGGAGATATAGCAGGATGTATATTGGTTTTAAGGAACTGTCCCCGGACAATGTAGGCAGCAAAGTTCCTGGCTCCTTGAATGCCGTTCCTGGAGACCCTGCGATCAATGTGGGAGATATGTCAAGATGTGTGTTGGTTTTGAGGACGGCTCTCTGGAGAGTCTTAGCAAAGAGGTCACAAGGATAATCAGAGCAATTCTCAGAGACACTGAGAACAAGCTCGACAATTCCTCCTGGCACTTTCCCTGTAGGAGATACCGCAAGACGTTTCTGTATATTGGGCACAGCGCTCTGCAGGCTGTTAGCAGAGACTTTCCCGGGACAGTGAAACCCGACATCAGAGACACTGAGAAGAAGCCCCAATGTTCCTTCCAGTCATTTTCAGTGTGGGTGCCTTCTCCACGTGGTTCCTGGTTTCACTGCAGCTCTGAAGAGAATCTTAGCAAAGAGGTAACCGGGACAGTGAAAACAGTACTCAAAGACAGGGAGAGCAAGCTCTACATTATTCTCTTGGCACTTTCCATGTAGTAGATATAGCAGGATATATACTGGTTTTGAGGACAACTCAGTGGACAGTGTAGGCAGAAAAGTTCCTGGCTCGCTGAATGCCGTTCCTGGAGAGACACTGCGATCAAATCCTACAATTGCCTAAGAGCACTTTCCATGTGGGAGATATGTCAAGGTGTGCTTTGGTTTGGAGCACAACTCTCTCTCGAGAACGTTAGCAAAGAGGTAACCGGGAGAGTAGAAAGCAGTACTCAAAGACAGGGAGAACAAGCTCTACATTTCCCACCTGGCACTTTCCATGTGGGAGATATAGCAGGATGTATATTGGTTTTGAGGAACTGTCCCCAGACAGTGTAGGCAGAAAAGTTCCTGGCTCACTGAATGCCGTTCCTGGAGAGACACTGCCATCAATGTGGGAGATATGTCAAGATGTGTGTTGGTTTTGAGGACGGCTCTCTGGAGAGTCTTAGCAAAGAGGTCACACGGATAATCAGAGCAATTCTCAGAGACACTGAGAACAACCATACAATTCACTTTTGGCCCTTTGCTTGTTTTACGTATAACAAGACGTTTATGGATTTTGAGGAGAACTCCTCGAGGGTGTAGGCACAAAAGTTGGTGGCACACTGAATGCCGTTATTGGAGACACTGAGAAACAAGCCCTACAATTCCCTCCTGGCTCTTTCCATGTTGGAGGGAGAGCAAGAAGATTGTTGGCTGGTTTTGCGCCTAGCTCTATGGCGAGAGTAGGCAGAGACATAATTAGGTGACTTGAAGCAGTTCCTATCGAGTCCAAGAACAGTCCCCACCTTTCCCTGCTGGCAGTTTCCATGTGGACATATGTCTTGATATGTGCTTTGCTTTTGAGCACAACTCTCTCGAGAGAATGTTAGCAAAGAGGTAACGGGGAGAGTAGAAAGCAGTACTCAAAGACAGGGAGAACAAGCTCTACATTTCCCACCTGGCACTTCCCATGTAGGAGATATAGCAGGATGTATACTGGTTTTGAGGACAACTCAATGGACAATGTAGGGAGAAAAGTTCCTGGCTCCTTGAATGCCGTTTCTGGAGACCCTGCGATCAATGTGGGAGATATGTCAACACGTGTGTTGGTTTTGAGGACGGCTCTCTGGAGAGTCTTAGCAAAGAGGTCACACGGATAATCAGAGCAATTCTCAGAGACACTGAGAACAAGATCGACAATTCGCTCTTGGCACTTTCCCTGCAGGAGATACCGCAAGACGTTTCTGTATATTGGGCACAGCACTCTGCAGGCTGTTAGCAGAGACTTTCCCGGGACAGTAAAACCCGACGTCAGAGACACTGAGAAGAAGCCCCAATGTTCCTTCCAGTCATTTTCAGTGTGGGTGCCTTCTCCACGTGGTTCCTGGTTTCACTGCAGCTCTGAAGAGAATGTTAGCAAAGAGGTAATCGGGACAGTGAAAACAGTACTCAAAGACAGGGAGACCAAGCTCTCTTTTGGCACTTTGGATGTGGGACATACAGCGAGATGTTTGCTGCTTTTGTGTTTGGCTGTTGGGAGATTTACAGCACAAAGATATCTAGTTGATTTGAAGCAGTTCTGAGAAAGTCTAAACATAATCCCCACTTTTCCCTCCTGGCATTTTCCATGTGGGAGATATAGCAGGATGTATATTGGTTTTAAGGAACTGTCCCCAGACAGTGTAGGCAGAAAAGTTCCTGGCTCCTTGAATGCCGTTCCTGGAGACCCTGCGATCAATGTGGGAGATATGTCAAGATGTGTGTTGGTTTTGAGGACGGCTCTCTGGAGAGTCTTAGCAAAGAGGTCACACGGATAATCAGAGCAATTCTCAGAGACACTGAGAACAACCATACAATTCACTTTTGGCCCTTTGCTTGTTTTACGTATAACAAGACGTTTATGGATTTTGAGGAGAACTCCTCGAGGGTGTAGGCACAAAAGTTGGTGGCACACTGAATGCCGTTATTGGAGACACTGAGAAACAAGCCCTACAATTCCCTCCTGGCTCTTTCCATGTTGGAGGCAGAGCAAGAAGATTGTTGGCTGGTTTTGTGCCTAGCTCTATGGCGAGAGTAGGCAGAGACATAATTAGGTGACTTGAAGCAGTTCCTATCGAGTCCAAGAACAGTCCCCACCTTTCCCTGCTGGCAGTTTCCATGTGGACATATGTCTTGATATGTGCTTTGCTTTTGAGCACAACTCTCTCGAGAGAATGTTAGCAAAGAGGTAACGGGGAGAGTAGAAAGCAGTACTCAAAGACAGGGAGAACAAGCTCTACATTTCCCACCTGGCACTTCCCATGTAGGAGATATAGCAGGATGTATACTGGTTTTGAGGACAACTCAATGGACAATGTAGGGAGAAAAGTTCCTGGCTCCTTGAATGCCGTTTCTGGAGACCCTGCGATCAATGTGGGAGATATGTCAACACGTGTGTTGGTTTTGAGGACGGCTCTCTGGAGAGTCTTAGCAAAGAGGTCACACGGATAATCAGAGCAATTCTCAGAGACACTGAGAACAAGATCGACAATTCGCTCTTGGCACTTTCCCTGCAGGAGATACCGCAAGATGTTTCTGTATATTGGGCACAGCACTCTGCAGGCTGTTAGCAGAGACTTTCCCGGGACAGTGAAACCCGACGTCAGAGACACTGAGAAGAAGCCCCAATGTTCCTTCCAGTCATTTTCAGTGTGGGTGCCTTCTCCACGTGGTTCCTGGTTTCACTGCAGCTCTGAAGAGAATGTTAGCAAAGAGGTAATCGGGACAGTGAAAACAGTACTCAGAGACAGGGAGAGCAAGCTCTACATTATTCTCTTGGCACTTTCCATGGAGTAGATATAGCAGGATATATACCGGTTTTGAGGACAACTCAGTGGACAGTGTAGGCAGAAAAGTTCCTGGCTCACTGAATGCCGTTCCTGGAGAGACACTGCGATCAAATCCTACAATTGCCTAAGAGCACTTTCCATGTGGGAGATATGTCAAGGTGTGCTTTGGTTTGGAGCACAACTCTCTCTCGAGAACGTTAGCAAAGAGGTAACCGGGAGAGTAGAAAGCAGTACTCAAAGACAGGGAGAACAAGCTCTACATTTCCCACCTGGCACTTTCCATGTGGGAGATATAGCAGGATGTATATTGGTTTTGAGGAACTGTCCCCAGACAGTGTAGGCAGAAAAGTTCCTGGCTCACTGAATGCCGTTCCTGGAGAGACACTGCCATCAATGTGGGAGATATGTCAAGATGTGTGTTGGTTTTGAGGACGGCTCTCTGGAGAGTCTTAGCAAAGAGGTCACACGGATAATCAGAGCAATTCTCAGAGACACTGAGAACAACCATACAATTCACTTTTGGCCCTTTGCTTGTTTTACGTATAACAAGACGTTTATGGATTTTGAGGAGAACTCCTCGAGGGTGTAGGCACAAAAGTTGGTGGCACACTGAATGCCGTTATTGGAGACACTGAGAAACAAGCCCTACAATTCCCTCCTGGCTCTTTCCATGTTGGAGGGAGAGCAAGAAGATTGTTGGCTGGTTTTGCGCCTAGCTCTATGGCGAGAGTAGGCAGAGACATAATTAGGTGACTTGAAGCAGTTCCTATCGAGTCCAAGAACAGTCCCCACCTTTCCCTGCTGGCAGTTTCCATGTGGACATATGTCTTGATATGTGCTTTGCTTTTGAGCACAACTCTCTCTCGAGAATGTTAGCAAAGAGGTAACGGGGAGAGTAGAAAGCAGTACTCAAAGACAGGGAGAACAAGCTCTACATTTCCCACCTGGCACTTCCCATGTAGGAGATATAGCAGGATGTATACTGGTTTTGAGGACAACTCAATGGACAATGTAGGGAGAAAAGTTCCTGGCTCCTTGAATGCCGTTTCTGGAGACCCTGCGATCAATGTGGGAGATATGTCAACACGTGTGTTGGTTTTGAGGACGGCTCTCTGGAGAGTCTTAGCAAAGAGGTCACACGGATAATCAGAGCAATTCTCAGAGACACTGAGAACAAGATCGACAATTCGCTCTTGGCACTTTCCCTGCAGGAGATACCGCAAGACGTTTCTGTATATTGGGCACAGCACTCTGCAGGCTGTTAGCAGAGACTTTCCCGGGACAGTGAAACCCGACGTCAGAGACACTGAGAAGAAGCCCCAATGTTCCTTCCAGTCATTTTCAGTGTGGGTGCCTTCTCCACGTGGTTCCTGGTTTCACTGCAGCTCTGAAGAGAATGTTAGCAAAGAGGTAACCGGGACAGTGAAAACAGTACTCAAAGACAGGGAGACCAAGCTCTCTTTTGGCACTTTGGATGTGGGACATACAGCGAGATGTTTGCTGCTTTTGTGTTTGGCTGTTGGGAGATTTACAGCACAAAGATATCTAGTTGATTTGAAGCAGTTCTGAGAAAGTCTAAACATAATCCCCACTTTTCCCTCCTGGCATTTTCCATGTGGGAGATATAGCAGGATGTATATTGGTTTTAAGGAACTGTCCCCGGACAATGTAGGCAGAAAAGTTCCTGGCTCCTTGAATGCCGTTCCTGGAGACCCTGCGATCAATGTGGGAGATATGTCAAGATGTGTGTTGGTTTTGAGGACGGCTCTCTGGAGAGTCTTAGCAAAGAGGTCACAAGGATAATCAGAGCAATTCTCAGAGACACTGAGAACAAGCTCGACAATTCCTCCTGGCACTTTCCCTGTAGGAGATACCGCAAGACGTTTCTGTATATTGGGCACAGCACTCTGCAGGCTGTTAGCAGAGACTTTCCCGGGACAGTGAAACCCGACGTCAGAGACACTGAGAAGAAGCCCCAATGTTCCTTCCAGTCATTTTCAGTGTGGGTGCCTTCTCCACGTGGTTCCTGGTTTCACTGCAGCTCTGAAGAGAATGTTAGCAAAGAGGTAAGCGGGACAGTGAAAACAGTACTCAAAGACAGGGAGAGCAAGCTCTACATTATTCTCTTGGCACTTTCCATGTAGTAGATATAGCAGGATATATACTGGTTTTGAGGACAACTCAGTGGACAGTGTAGGCAGAAAAGTTCCTGGCTCGCTGAATGCCGTTCCTGGAGAGACACTGCGATCAAATCCTACAATTGCCTAAGAGCACTTTCCATGTGGGAGATATGTCAAGGTGTGCTTTGGTTTGGAGCACAACTCTCTCTCGAGAACGTTAGCAAAGAGGTAACCGGGAGAGTAGAAAGCAGTACTCAAAGACAGGGAGAACAAGCTCTACATTTCCCACCTGGCACTTTCCATGTGGGAGATATAGCAGGATGTATATTGGTTTTGAGGAACTGTCCCCAGACAGTGTAGGCAGAAAAGTTCCTGGCTCACTGAATGCCGTTCCTGGAGAGACACTGCCATCAATGTGGGAGATATGTCAAGATGTGTGTTGGTTTTGAGGACGGCTCTCTGGAGAGTCTTAGCAAAGAGGTCACACGGATAATCAGAGCAATTCTCAGAGACACTGAGAACAACCATACAATTCACTTTTGGCCCTTTGCTTGTTTTACGTATAACAAGACGTTTATGGATTTTGAGGAGAACTCCTCGAGGGTGTAGGCACAAAAGTTGGTGGCACACTGAATGCCGTTATTGGAGACACTGAGAAACAAGCCCTACAATTCCCTCCTGGCTCTTTCCATGTTGGAGGGAGAGCAAGAAGATTGTTGGCTGGTTTTGCGCCTAGCTCTATGGCGAGAGTAGGCAGAGACATAATTAGGTGACTTGAAGCAGTTCCTATCGAGTCCAAGAACAGTCCCCACCTTTCCCTGCTGGCAGTTTCCATGTGGACATATGTCTTGATATGTGCTTTGCTTTTGAGCACAACTCTCTCGAGAGAATGTTAGCAAAGAGGTAACGGGGAGAGTAGAAAGCAGTACTCAAAGACAGGGAGAACAAGCTCTACATTTCCCACCTGGCACTTCCCATGTAGGAGATATAGCAGGATGTATACTGGTTTTGAGGACAACTCAATGGACAATGTAGGGAGAAAAGTTCCTGGCTCCTTGAATGCCGTTTCTGGAGACCCTGCGATCAATGTGGGAGATATGTCAACACGTGTGTTGGTTTTGAGGACGGCTCTCTGGAGAGTCTTAGCAAAGAGGTCACACGGATAATCAGAGCAATTCTCAGAGACACTGAGAACAAGATCGACAATTCGCTCTTGGCACTTTCCCTGCAGGAGATACCGCAAGATGTTTCTGTATATTGGGCACAGCACTCTGCAGGCTGTTAGCAGAGACTTTCCCGGGACAGTGAAACCCGACGTCAGAGACACTGAGAAGAAGCCCCAATGTTCCTTCCAGTCATTTTCAGTGTGGGTGCCTTCTCCACGTGGTTCCTGGTTTCACTGCAGCTCTGAAGAGAATGTTAGCAAAGAGGTAATCGGGACAGTGAAAACAGTACTCAGAGACAGGGAGAGCAAGCTCTACATTATTCTCTTGGCACTTTCCATGGAGTAGATATAGCAGGATATATACCGGTTTTGAGGACAACTCAGTGGACAGTGTAGGCAGAAAAGTTCCTGGCTCACTGAATGCCGTTCCTGGAGAGACACTGCGATCAAATCCTACAATTGCCTAAGAGCACTTTCCATGTGGGAGATATGTCAAGGTGTGCTTTGGTTTGGAGCACAACTCTCTCTCGAGAACGTTAGCAAAGAGGTAACCGGGAGAGTAGAAAGCAGTACTCAAAGACAGGGAGAACAAGCTCTACATTTCCCACCTGGCACTTTCCATGTGGGAGATATAGCAGGATGTATATTGGTTTTGAGGAACTGTCCCCAGACAGTGTAGGCAGAAAAGTTCCTGGCTCACTGAATGCCGTTCCTGGAGAGACACTGCCATCAATGTGGGAGATATGTCAAGATGTGTGTTGGTTTTGAGGACGGCTCTCTGGAGAGTCTTAGCAAAGAGGTCACACGGATAATCAGAGCAATTCTCAGAGACACTGAGAACAACCATACAATTCACTTTTGGCCCTTTGCTTGTTTTACGTATAACAAGACGTTTATGGATTTTGAGGAGAACTCCTCGAGGGTGTAGGCACAAAAGTTGGTGGCACACTGAATGCCGTTATTGGAGACACTGAGAAACAAGCCCTACAATTCCCTCCTGGCTCTTTCCATGTTGGAGGGAGAGCAAGAAGATTGTTGGCTGGTTTTGCGCCTAGCTCTATGGCGAGAGTAGGCAGAGACATAATTAGGTGACTTGAAGCAGTTCCTATCGAGTCCAAGAACAGTCCCCACCTTTCCCTGCTGGCAGTTTCCATGTGGACATATGTCTTGATATGTGCTTTGCTTTTGAGCACAACTCTCTCTCGAGAATGTTAGCAAAGAGGTAACGGGGAGAGTAGAAAGCAGTACTCAAAGACAGGGAGAACAAGCTCTACATTTCCCACCTGGCACTTCCCATGTAGGAGATATAGCAGGATGTATACTGGTTTTGAGGACAACTCAATGGACAATGTAGGGAGAAAAGTTCCTGGCTCCTTGAATGCCGTTTCTGGAGACCCTGCGATCAATGTGGGAGATATGTCAACACGTGTGTTGGTTTTGAGGACGGCTCTCTGGAGAGTCTTAGCAAAGAGGTCACACGGATAATCAGAGCAATTCTCAGAGACACTGAGAACAAGATCGACAATTCGCTCTTGGCACTTTCCCTGCAGGAGATACCGCAAGACGTTTCTGTATATTGGGCACAGCACTCTGCAGGCTGTTAGCAGAGACTTTCCCGGGACAGTGAAACCCGACGTCAGAGACACTGAGAAGAAGCCCCAATGTTCCTTCCAGTCATTTTCAGTGTGGGTGCCTTCTCCACGTGGTTCCTGGTTTCACTGCAGCTCTGAAGAGAATGTTAGCAAAGAGGTAATCGGGACAGTGAAAACAGTACTCAAAGACAGGGAGACCAAGCTCTCTTTTGGCACTTTGGATGTGGGACATACAGCGAGATGTTTGCTGCTTTTGTGTTTGGCTGTTGGGAGATTTACAGCACAAAGATATCTAGTTGATTTGAAGCAGTTCTGAGAAAGTCTAAACATAATCCCCACTTTTCCCTCCTGGCATTTTCCATGTGGGAGATATAGCAGGATGTATATTGGTTTTAAGGAACTGTCCCCGGACAATGTAGGCAGAAAAGTTCCTGGCTCCTTGAATGCCGTTCCTGGAGACCCTGCGATCAATGTGGGAGATATGTCAAGATGTGTGTTGGTTTTGAGGACGGCTCTCTGGAGAGTCTTAGCAAAGAGGTCACAAGGATAATCAGAGCAATTCTCAGAGACACTGAGAACAAGCTCGACAATTCCTCCTGGCACTTTCCCTGTAGGAGATACCGCAAGACGTTTCTGTATATTGGGCACAGCACTCTGCAGGCTGTTAGCAGAGACTTTCCCGGGACAGTGAAACCCGACGTCAGAGACACTGAGAAGAAGCCCCAATGTTCCTTCCAGTCATTTTCAGTGTGGGTGCCTTCTCCACGTGGTTCCTGGTTTCACTGCAGCTCTGAAGAGAATGTTAGCAAAGAGGTAAGCGGGACAGTGAAAACAGTACTCAAAGACAGGGAGAGCAAGCTCTACATTATTCTCTTGGCACTTTCCATGTAGTAGATATAGCAGGATATATACTGGTTTTGAGGACAACTCAGTGGACAGTGTAGGCAGAAAAGTTCCTGGCTCGCTGAATGCCGTTCCTGGAGAGACACTGCGATCAAATCCTACAATTGCCTAAGAGCACTTTCCATGTGGGAGATATGTCAAGGTGTGCTTTGGTTTGGAGCACAACTCTCTCTCGAGAACGTTAGCAAAGAGGTAACCGGGAGAGTAGAAAGCAGTACTCAAAGACAGGGAGAACAAGCTCTACATTTCCCACCTGGCACTTTCCATGTGGGAGATATAGCAGGATGTATATTGGTTTTGAGGAACTGTCCCCAGACAGTGTAGGCAGAAAAGTTCCTGGCTCACTGAATGCCGTTCCTGGAGAGACACTGCCATCAATGTGGGAGATATGTCAAGATGTGTGTTGGTTTTGAGGACGGCTCTCTGGAGAGTCTTAGCAAAGAGGTCACACGGATAATCAGAGCAATTCTCAGAGACACTGAGAACAACCATACAATTCACTTTTGGCCCTTTGCTTGTTTTACGTATAACAAGACGTTTATGGATTTTGAGGAGAACTCCTCGAGGGTGTAGGCACAAAAGTTGGTGGCACACTGAATGCCGTTATTGGAGACACTGAGAAACAAGCCCTACAATTCCCTCCTGGCTCTTTCCATGTTGGAGGGAGAGCAAGAAGATTGTTGGCTGGTTTTGCGCCTAGCTCTATGGCGAGAGTAGGCAGAGACATAATTAGGTGACTTGAAGCAGTTCCTATCGAGTCCAAGAACAGTCCCCACCTTTCCCTGCTGGCAGTTTCCATGTGGACATATGTCTTGATATGTGCTTTGCTTTTGAGCACAACTCTCTCTCGAGAATGTTAGCAAAGAGGTAACGGGGAGAGTAGAAAGCAGTACTCAAAGACAGGGAGAACAAGCTCTACATTTCCCACCTGGCACTTCCCATGTAGGAGATATAGCAGGATGTATACTGGTTTTGAGGACAACTCAATGGACAATGTAGGGAGAAAAGTTCCTGGCTCCTTGAATGCCGTTTCTGGAGACCCTGCGATCAATGTGGGAGATATGTCAACACGTGTGTTGGTTTTGAGGACGGCTCTCTGGAGAGTCTTAGCAAAGAGGTCACACGGATAATCAGAGCAATTCTCAGAGACACTGAGAACAAGATCGACAATTCGCTCTTGGCACTTTCCCTGCAGGAGATACCGCAAGACGTTTCTGTGTATTGGGCACTGCGCTCTGCAGGGTGTTAGCAGAGACTTTCCCGGGACACTAAAACCCGACTTCAGAGACACTGAGAAGAAGCCCCAACGTTCCTTCCAGTCATTTTCAGTGTGGGTGCCTTCTCCACGTGGTTCCTGGTTTCACTGCAGCTCTGAAGAGAATGTTAGCAAAGAGGTAATCGGGACAGTGAAAACAGTACTCAAAGACAGGGAGAGCAAGCTCTACATTATTCTCTTGGCACTTTCCATGGAGTAGATATAGCAGGATATATACCGGTTTTGAGGACAACTCAGTGGACAGTGTAGGCAGAAAAGTTCCTGGCTCGCTGAATGCCGTTCCTGGAGAGACACTGCGATCAAATCCTACAATTGCCTAAGAGCACTTTCCATGTGGGAGATATGTCAAGGTGTGCTTTGGTTTGGCGCACAACTCTCTCTCGAGAACGTTAGCAAAGAGGTAACCGGGAGAGTAGAAAGCAGTACTCAAAGACAGGGAGAACAAGCTCTACATTTCCCACCTGGCACTTTCCATGTGGGAGATATAGCAGGATGTATATTGGTTTTGAGGAACTGTCCCCAGACAGTGTAGGCAGAAAAGTTCCTGGCTCACTGAATGCCGTTCCTGGAGAGACACTGCCATCAATGTGGGAGATATGTCAAGATGTGTGTTGGTTTTGAGGACGGCTCTCTGGAGAGTCTTAGCAAAGAGGTCACACGGATAATCAGAGCAATTCTCAGAGACACTGAGAACAACCATACAATTCACTTTTGGCCCTTTGCTTGTTTTACGTATAACAAGACGTTTATGGATTTTGAGGAGAACTCCTCGAGGGTGTAGGCACAAAAGTTGGTGGCACACTGAATGCCGTTATTGGAGACACTGAGAAACAAGCCCTACAATTCCCTCCTGGCTCTTTCCATGTTGCAGGGAGAGCAAGAAGATTGTTGGCTGGTTTTGCGCCTAGCTCTATGGCGAGAGTAGGCAGAGACATAATTAGGTGACTTGAAGCAGTTCCTATCGAGTCCAAGAACAGTCCCCACCTTTCCCTGCTGGCAGTTTCCATGTGGACATATGTCTTGATATGTGCTTTGCTTTTGAGCACAACTCTCTCTCGAGAATGTTAGCAAAGAGGTAACGGGGAGAGTAGAAAGCAGTACTCAAAGACAGGGAGAACAAGCTCTACATTTCCCACCTGGCACTTCCCATGTAGGAGATATAGCAGGATGTATACTGGTTTTGAGGACAACTCAATGGACAATGTAGGGAGAAAAGTTCCTGGCTCCTTGAATGCCGTTTCTGGAGACCCTGCGATCAATGTGGGAGATATGTCAACACGTGTGTTGGTTTTGAGGACGGCTCTCTGGAGAGTCTTAGCAAAGAGGTCACACGGATAATCAGAGCAATTCTCAGAGACACTGAGAACAAGATCGACAATTCGCTCTTGGCACTTTCCCTGCAGGAGATACCGCAAGACGTTTCTGTATATTGGGCACAGCACTCTGCAGGCTGTTAGCAGAGACTTTCCCGGGACAGTGAAACCCGACGTCAGAGACACTGAGAAGAAGCCCCAATGTTCCTTCCAGTCATTTTCAGTGTGGGTGCCTTCTCCACGTGGTTCCTGGTTTCACTGCAGCTCTGAAGAGAATGTTAGCAAAGAGGTAACCGGGACAGTGAAAACAGTACTCAAAGACAGGGAGACCAAGCTCTCTTTTGGCACTTTGGATGTGGGACATACAGCGAGATGTTTGCTGCTTTTGTGTTTGGCTGTTGGGAGATTTACAGCACAAAGATATCTAGTTGATTTGAAGCAGTTCTGAGAAAGTCTAAACATAATCCCCACTTTTCCCTCCTGGCATTTTCCATGTGGGAGATATAGCAGGATGTATATTGGTTTTAAGGAACTGTCCCCGGACAATGTAGGCAGAAAAGTTCCTGGCTCCTTGAATGCCGTTCCTGGAGACCCTGCGATCAATGTGGGAGATATGTCAAGATGTGTGTTGGTTTTGAGGACGGCTCTCTGGAGAGTCTTAGCAAACAGGTCACAAGGATAATCAGAGCAATTCTCAGAGACACTGAGAACAAGCTCGACAATTCCTCCTGGCACTTTCCCTGTAGGAGATACCGCAAGACGTTTCTGTATATTGGGCACAGCACTCTGCAGGCTGTTAGCAGAGACTTTCCCGGGACAGTGAAACCCGACGTCAGAGACACTGAGAAGAAGCCCCAATGTTCCTTCCAGTCATTTTCAGTGTGGGTGCCTTCTCCACGTGGTTCCTGGTTTCACTGCAGCTCTGAAGAGAATGTTAGCAAAGAGGTAAGCGGGACAGTGAAAACAGTACTCAAAGACAGGGAGAGCAAGCTCTACATTATTCTCTTGGCACTTTCCATGTAGTAGATATAGCAGGATATATACTGGTTTTGAGGACAACTCAGTGGACAGTGTAGGCAGAAAAGTTCCTGGCTCGCTGAATGCCGTTCCTGGAGAGACACTGCGATCAAATCCTACAATTGCCTAAGAGCACTTTCCATGTGGGAGATATGTCAAGGTGTGCTTTGGTTTGGAGCACAACTCTCTCTCGAGAACGTTAGCAAAGAGGTAACCGGGAGAGTAGAAAGCAGTACTCAAAGACAGGGAGAACAAGCTCTACATTTCCCACCTGGCACTTTCCATGTGGGAGATATAGCAGGATGTATATTGGTTTTGAGGAACTGTCCCCAGACAGTGTAGGCAGAAAAGTTCCTGGCTCACTGAATGCCGTTCCTGGAGAGACACTGCCATCAATGTGGGAGATATGTCAAGATGTGTGTTGGTTTTGAGGACGGCTCTCTGGAGAGTCTTAGCAAAGAGGTCACACGGATAATCAGAGCAATTCTCAGAGACACTGAGAACAACCATACAATTCACTTTTGGCCCTTTGCTTGTTTTACGTATAACAAGACGTTTATGGATTTTGAGGAGAACTCCTCGAGGGTGTAGGCACAAAAGTTGGTGGCACACTGAATGCCGTTATTGGAGACACTGAGAAACAAGCCCTACAATTCCCTCCTGGCTCTTTCCATGTTGGAGGGAGAGCAAGAAGATTGTTGGCTGGTTTTGCGCCTAGCTCTATGGCGAGAGTAGGCAGAGACATAATTAGGTGACTTGAAGCAGTTCCTATCGAGTCCAAGAACAGTCCCCACCTTTCCCTGCTGGCAGTTTCCATGTGGACATATGTCTTGATATGTGCTTTGCTTTTGAGCACAACTCTCTCTCGAGAATGTTAGCAAAGAGGTAACGGGGAGAGTAGAAAGCAGTACTCAAAGACAGGGAGAACAAGCTCTACATTTCCCACCTGGCACTTCCCATGTAGGAGATATAGCAGGATGTATACTGGTTTTGAGGACAACTCAATGGACAATGTAGGGAGAAAAGTTCCTGGCTCCTTGAATGCCGTTTCTGGAGACCCTGCGATCAATGTGGGAGATATGTCAACACGTGTGTTGGTTTTGAGGACGGCTCTCTGGAGAGTCTTAGCAAAGAGGTCACACGGATAATCAGAGCAATTCTCAGAGACACTGAGAACAAGATCGACAATTCGCTCTTGGCACTTTCCCTGCAGGAGATACCGCAAGACGTTTCTGTGTATTGGGCACTGCGCTCTGCAGGCTGTTAGCAGAGACTTTCCCGGGACACTAAAACCCGACTTCAGAGACACTGAGAAGAAGCCCCAACGTTCCTTCCAGTCATTTTCAGTGTGGGTGCCTTCTCCACGTGGTTCCTGGTTTCACTGCAGCTCTGAAGAGAATGTTAGCAAAGAGGTAAGCGGGACAGTGAAAACAGTACTCAAAGACAGGGAGAGCAAGCTCTACATTATTCTCTTGGCACTTTCCATGTAGTAGATATAGCAGGATATATACCGGTTTTGAGGACAACTCAGTGGACAGTGTAGGCAGAAAAGTTCCTGGCTCGCTGAATGCCGTTCCTGGAGAGACACTGCGATCAAATCCTACAATTGCCTAAGAGCACTTTCCATGTGGGAGATATGTCAAGGTGTGCTTTGGTTTGGCGCACAACTCTCTCTCGAGAACGTTAGCAAAGAGGTAACCGGGAGAGTAGAAAGCAGTACTCAAAGACAGGGAGAACAAGCTCTACATTTCCCACCTGGCACTTTCCATGTGGGAGATATAGCAGGATGTATATTGGTTTTGAGGAACTGTCCCCAGACAGTGTAGGCAGAAAAGTTCCTGGCTCACTGAATGCCGTTCCTGGAGAGACACTGCCATCAATGTGGGAGATATGTCAAGATGTGTGTTGGTTTTGAGGACGGCTCTCTGGAGAGTCTTAGCAAAGAGGTCACACGGATAATCAGAGCAATTCTCAGAGACACTGAGAACAACCATACAATTCACTTTTGGCCCTTTGCTTGTTTTACGTATAACAAGACGTTTATGGATTTTGAGGAGAACTCCTCGAGGGTGTAGGCACAAAAGTTGGTGGCACACTGAATGCCGTTATTGGAGACACTGAGAAACAAGCCCTACAATTCCCTCCTGGCTCTTTCCATGTTGGAGGGAGAGCAAGAAGATTGTTGGCTGGTTTTGTGCCTAGCTCTATGGCGAGAGTAGGCAGAGACATAATTAGGTGACTTGAAGCAGTTCCTATCGAGTCCAAGAACAGTCCCCACCTTTCCCTGCTGGCAGTTTCCATGTGGACATATGTCTTGATATGTGCTTTGCTTTTGAGCACAACTCTCTCGAGAGAATGTTAGCAAAGAGGTAACGGGGAGAGTAGAAAGCAGTACTCAAAGACAGGGAGAACAAGCTCTACATTTCCCACCTGGCACTTCCCATGTAGGAGATATAGCAGGATGTATACTGGTTTTGAGGACAACTCAATGGACAATGTAGGGAGAAAAGTTCCTGGCTCCTTGAATGCCGTTTCTGGAGACCCTGCGATCAATGTGGGAGATATGTCAACACGTGTGTTGGTTTTGAGGACGGCTCTCTGGAGAGTCTTAGCAAAGAGGTCACACGGATAATCAGAGCAATTCTCAGAGACACTGAGAACAAGATCGACAATTCGCTCTTGGCACTTTCCCTGCAGGAGATACCGCAAGATGTTTCTGTATATTGGGCACAGCACTCTGCAGGCTGTTAGCAGAGACTTTCCCGGGACAGTGAAACCCGACGTCAGAGACACTGAGAAGAAGCCCCAATGTTCCTTCCAGTCATTTTCAGTGTGGGTGCCTTCTCCACGTGGTTCCTGGTTTCACTGCAGCTCTGAAGAGAATGTTAGCAAAGAGGTAACCGGGACAGTGAAAACAGTACTCAGAGACAGGGAGAGCAAGCTCTACATTATTCTCTTGGCACTTTCCATGGAGTAGATATAGCAGGATATATACCGGTTTTGAGGACAACTCAGTGGACAGTGTAGGCAGAAAAGTTCCTGGCTCACTGAATGCCGTTCCTGGAGAGACACTGCGATCAAATCCTACAATTGCCTAAGAGCACTTTCCATGTGGGAGATATGTCAAGGTGTGCTTTGGTTTGGAGCACAACTCTCTCGAGAGAACGTTAGCAAAGAGGTAACCGGGAGAGTAGAAAGCAGTACTCAAAGACAGGGAGAACAAGCTCTACATTTCCCACCTGGCACTTTCCATGTGGGAGATATAGCAGGATGTATATTGGTTTTGAGGAACTGTCCCCAGACAGTGTAGGCAGAAAAGTTCCTGGCTCACTGAATGCCGTTCCTGGAGAGACACTGCCATCAATGTGGGAGATATGTCAAGATGTGTGTTGGTTTTGAGGACGGCTCTCTGGAGAGTCTTAGCAAAGAGGTCACACGGATAATCAGAGCAATTCTCAGAGACACTGAGAACAACCATACAATTCACTTTTGGCCCTTTGCTTGTTTTACGTATAACAAGACGTTTATGGATTTTGAGGAGAACTCCTCGAGGGTGTAGGCACAAAAGTTGGTGGCACACTGAATGCCGTTATTGGAGACACTGAGAAACAAGCCCTACAATTCCCTCCTGGCTCTTTCCATGTTGGAGGGAGAGCAAGAAGATTGTTGGCTGGTTTTGCGCCTAGCTCTATGGCGAGAGTAGGCAGAGACATAATTAGGTGACTTGAAGCAGTTCCTATCGAGTCCAAGAACAGTCCCCACCTTTCCCTGCTGGCAGTTTCCATGTGGACATATGTCTTGATATGTGCTTTGCTTTTGAGCACAACTCTCTCGAGAGAATGTTAGCAAAGAGGTAACGGGGAGAGTAGAAAGCAGTACTCAAAGACAGGGAGAACAAGCTCTACATTTCCCACCTGGCACTTCCCATGTAGGAGATATAGCAGGATGTATACTGGTTTTGAGGACAACTCAATGGACAATGTAGGGAGAAAAGTTCCTGGCTCCTTGAATGCCGTTTCTGGAGACCCTGCGATCAATGTGGGAGATATGTCAACACGTGTGTTGGTTTTGAGGACGGCTCTCTGGAGAGTCTTAGCAAAGAGGTCACACGGATAATCAGAGCAATTCTCAGAGACACTGAGAACAAGATCGACAATTCGCTCTTGGCACTTTCCCTGCAGGAGATACCGCAAGACGTTTCTGTATATTGGGCACAGCACTCTGCAGGCTGTTAGCAGAGACTTTCCCGGGACAGTGAAACCCGACGTCAGAGACACTGAGAAGAAGCCCCAATGTTCCTTCCAGTCATTTTCAGTGTGGGTGCCTTCTCCACGTGGTTCCTGGTTTCACTGCAGCTCTGAAGAGAATGTTAGCAAAGAGGTAATCGGGACAGTGAAAACAGTACTCAGAGACAGGGAGAGCAAGCTCTACATTATTCTCTTGGCACTTTCCATGGAGTAGATATAGCAGGATATATACCGGTTTTGAGGACAACTCAGTGGACAGTGTAGGCAGAAAAGTTCCTGGCTCACTGAATGCCGTTCCTGGAGAGACACTGCGATCAAATCCTACAATTGCCTAAGAGCACTTTCCATGTGGGAGATATGTCAAGGTGTGCTTTGGTTTGGAGCACAACTCTCTCGAGAGAACGTTAGCAAAGAGGTAACCGGGAGAGTAGAAAGCAGTACTCAAAGACAGGGAGAACAAGCTCTACATTTCCCACCTGGCACTTTCCATGTGGGAGATATAGCAGGATGTATATTGGTTTTGAGGAACTGTCCCCAGACAGTGTAGGCAGAAAAGTTCCTGGCTCACTGAATGCCGTTCCTGGAGAGACACTGCCATCAATGTGGGAGATATGTCAAGATGTGTGTTGGTTTTGAGGACGGCTCTCTGGAGAGTCTTAGCAAAGAGGTCACACGGATAATCAGAGCAATTCTCAGAGACACTGAGAACAACCATACAATTCACTTTTGGCCCTTTGCTTGTTTTACGTATAACAAGACGTTTATGGATTTTGAGGAGAACTCCTCGAGGGTGTAGGCACAAAAGTTGGTGGCACACTGAATGCCGTTATTGGAGACACTGAGAAACAAGCCCTACAATTCCCTCCTGGCTCTTTCCATGTTGCAGGGAGAGCAAGAAGATTGTTGGCTGGTTTTGCGCCTAGCTCTATGGCGAGAGTAGGCAGAGACATAATTAGGTGACTTGAAGCAGTTCCTATCGAGTCCAAGAACAGTCCCCACCTTTCCCTGCTGGCAGTTTCCATGTGGACATATGTCTTGATATGTGCTTTGCTTTTGAGCACAACTCTCTCTCGAGAATGTTAGCAAAGAGGTAACGGGGAGAGTAGAAAGCAGTACTCAAAGACAGGGAGAACAAGCTCTACATTTCCCACCTGGCACTTCCCATGTAGGAGATATAGCAGGATGTATACTGGTTTTGAGGACAACTCAATGGACAATGTAGGGAGAAAAGTTCCTGGCTCCTTGAATGCCGTTTCTGGAGACCCTGCGATCAATGTGGGAGATATGTCAACACGTGTGTTGGTTTTGAGGACGGCTCTCTGGAGAGTCTTAGCAAAGAGGTCACACGGATAATCAGAGCAATTCTCAGAGACACTGAGAACAAGATCGACAATTCGCTCTTGGCACTTTCCCTGCAGGAGATACCGCAAGACGTTTCTGTGTATTGGGCACTGCGCTCTGCAGGGTGTTAGCAGAGACTTTCCCGGGACACTAAAACCCGACTTCAGAGACACTGAGAAGAAGCCCCAATGTTCCTTCCAGTCATTTTCAGTGTGGGTGCCTTCTCCACGTGGTTCCTGGTTTCACTGCAGCTCTGAAGAGAATGTTAGCAAAGAGGTAACCGGGACAGTGAAAACAGTACTCAAAGACAGGGAGAGCAAGCTCTACATTATTCTCTTGGCACTTTCCATGTAGTAGATATAGCAGGATATATACTGGTTTTGAGGACAACTCAGTGGACAGTGTAGGCAGAAAAGTTCCTGGCTCGCTGAATGCCGTTCCTGGAGAGACACTGCGATCAAATCCTACAATTGCCTAAGAGCACTTTCCATGTGGGAGATATGTCAAGGTGTGCTTTGGTTTGGAGCACAACTCTCTCGAGAGAACGTTAGCAAAGAGGTAACCGGGAGAGTAGAAAGCAGTACTCAAAGACAGGGAGAACAAGCTCTACATTTCCCACCTGGCACTTTCCATGTGGGAGATATAGCAGGATGTATATTGGTTTTGAGGAACTGTCCCCAGACAGTGTAGGCAGAAAAGTTCCTGGCTCACTGAATGCCGTTCCTGGAGAGACACTGCCATCAATGTGGGAGATATGTCAAGATGTGTGTTGGTTTTGAGGACGGCTCTCTGGAGAGTCTTAGCAAAGAGGTCACACGGATAATCAGAGCAATTCTCAGAGACACTGAGAACAACCATACAATTCACTTTTGGCCCTTTGCTTGTTTTACGTATAACAAGACGTTTATGGATTTTGAGGAGAACTCCTCGAGGGTGTAGGCACAAAAGTTGGTGGCACACTGAATGCCGTTATTGGAGACACTGAGAAACAAGCCCTACAATTCCCTCCTGGCTCTTTCCATGTTGGAGGGAGAGCAAGAAGATTGTTGGCTGGTTTTGCGCCTAGCTCTATGGCGAGAGTAGGCAGAGACATAATTAGGTGACTTGAAGCAGTTCCTATCGAGTCCAAGAACAGTCCCCACCTTTCCCTGCTGGCAGTTTCCATGTGGACATATGTCTTGATATGTGCTTTGCTTTTGAGCACAACTCTCTCTCGAGAATGTTAGCAAAGAGGTAACGGGGAGAGTAGAAAGCAGTACTCAAAGACAGGGAGAACAAGCTCTACATTTCCCACCTGGCACTTCCCATGTAGGAGATATAGCAGGATGTATACTGGTTTTGAGGACAACTCAATGGACAATGTAGGGAGAAAAGTTCCTGGCTCATTGAATGCCGTTCCTGGAGACCCTGCGATCAATGTGGGAGATATGTCAAGATGTGTGTTTGTTTTGAGGACGGCTCTCTGGAGAGTCTTAGCAAAGAGGTCACACGGATAATCAGAGCAATTCTCAGAGACACTGAGAACAAGATCGACAATTCGCTCTTGGCACTTTCCCTGCAGGAGATACCGCAAGACGTTTCTGTATATTGGGCACAGCACTCTGCAGGCTGTTAGCAGAGACTTTCCCGGGACACTAAAACCTGACTTCAGAGACACTGAGAAGAAGCCCCAATGTTCCTTCCAGTCATTTTCAGTGTGGGTGCCTTCTCCACGTGGTTCCTGGTTTCACTGCAGCTCTGAAGAGAATGTTAGCAAAGAGGTAATCGGGACAGTGAAAACAGTACTCAGAGACAGGGAGAGCAAGCTCTACATTATTCTCTTGGCACTTTCCATGGAGTAGATATAGCAGGATATATACCGGTTTTGAGGACAACTCAGTGGACAGTGTAGGCAGAAAAGTTCCTGGCTCACTGAATGCCGTTCCTGGAGAGACACTGCGATCAAATCCTACAATTGCCTAAGAGCACTTTCCATGTGGGAGATATGTCAAGGTGTGCTTTGGTTTGGAGCACAACTCTCTCTCGAGAACGTTAGCAAAGAGGTAACCGGGAGAGTAGAAAGCAGTACTCAAAGACAGGGAGAACAAGCTCTACATTTCCCACCTGGCACTTTCCATGTGGGAGATATAGCAGGATGTATATTGGTTTTGAGGAACTGTCCCCAGACAGTGTAGGCAGAAAAGTTCCTGGCTCACTGAATGCCGTTCCTGGAGAGACACTGCCATCAATGTGGGAGATATGTCAAGATGTGTGTTGGTTTTGAGGACGGCTCTCTGGAGAGTCTTAGCAAAGAGGTCACACGGATAATCAGAGCAATTCTCAGAGACACTGAGAACAACCATACAATTCACTTTTGGCCCTTTGCTTGTTTTACGTATAACAAGACGTTTATGGATTTTGAGGAGAACTCCTCGAGGGTGTAGGCACAAAAGTTGGTGGCACACTGAATGCCGTTATTGGAGACACTGAGAAACAAGCCCTACAATTCCCTCCTGGCTCTTTCCATGTTGGAGGGAGAGCAAGAAGATTGTTGGCTGGTTTTGCGCCTAGCTCTATGGCGAGAGTAGGCAGAGACATAATTAGGTGACTTGAAGCAGTTCCTATCGAGTCCAAGAACAGTCCCCACCTTTCCCTGCTGGCAGTTTCCATGTGGACATATGTCTTGATATGTGCTTTGCTTTTGAGCACAACTCTCTCGAGAGAATGTTAGCAAAGAGGTAACGGGGAGAGTAGAAAGCAGTACTCAAAGACAGGGAGAACAAGCTCTACATTTCCCACCTGGCACTTCCCATGTAGGAGATATAGCAGGATGTATACTGGTTTTGAGGACAACTCAATGGACAATGTAGGGAGAAAAGTTCCTGGCTCCTTGAATGCCGTTTCTGGAGACCCTGCGATCAATGTGGGAGATATGTCAACACGTGTGTTGGTTTTGAGGACGGCTCTCTGGAGAGTCTTAGCAAAGAGGTCACACGGATAATCAGAGCAATTCTCAGAGACACTGAGAACAAGATCGACAATTCGCTCTTGGCACTTTCCCTGCAGGAGATACCGCAAGACGTTTCTGTATATTGGGCACAGCACTCTGCAGGCTGTTAGCAGAGACTTTCCCGGGACAGTGAAACCCGACGTCAGAGACACTGAGAAGAAGCCCCAATGTTCCTTCCAGTCATTTTCAGTGTGGGTGCCTTCTCCACGTGGTTCCTGGTTTCACTGCAGCTCTGAAGAGAATGTTAGCAAAGAGGTAACCGGGACAGTGAAAACAGTACTCAAAGACAGGGAGACCAAGCTCTCTTTTGGCACTTTGGATGTGGGACATACAGCGAGATGTTTGCTGCTTTTGTGTTTGGCTGTTGGGAGATTTACAGCACAAAGATATCTAGTTGATTTGAAGCAGTTCTGAGAAAGTCTAAACATAATCCCCACTTTTCCCTCCTGGCATTTTCCATGTGGGAGATATAGCAGGATGTATATTGGTTTTAAGGAACTGTCCCCGGACAATGTAGGCAGAAAAGTTCCTGGCTCCTTGAATGCCGTTCCTGGAGACCCTGCGATCAATGTGGGAGATATGTCAAGATGTGTGTTGGTTTTGAGGACGGCTCTCTGGAGAGTCTTAGCAAAGAGGTCACAAGGATAATCAGAGCAATTCTCAGAGACACTGAGAACAAGCTCGACAATTCCTCCTGGCACTTTCCCTGTAGGAGATACCGCAAGACGTTTCTGTATATTGGGCACAGCACTCTGCAGGCTGTTAGCAGAGACTTTCCCGGGACAGTGAAACCCGACGTCAGAGACACTGAGAAGAAGCCCCAATGTTCCTTCCAGTCATTTTCAGTGTGGGTGCCTTCTCCACGTGGTTCCTGGTTTCACTGCAGCTCTGAAGAGAATGTTAGCAAAGAGGTAACCGGGACAGTGAAAACAGTACTCAAAGACAGGGAGAGCAAGCTCTACATTATTCTCTTGGCACTTTCCATGTAGTAGATATAGCAGGATATATACTGGTTTTGAGGACAACTCAGTGGACAGTGTAGGCAGAAAAGTTCCTGGCTCGCTGAATGCCGTTCCTGGAGAGACACTGCGATCAAATCCTACAATTGCCTAAGAGCACTTTCCATGTGGGAGATATGTCAAGGTGTGCTTTGGTTTGGAGCACACCTCTCTCGAGAGAACGTTAGCAAAGAGGTAACCGGGAGAGTAGAAAGCAGTACTCAAAGACAGGGAGAACAAGCTCTACATTTCCCACCTGGCACTTTCCATGTGGGAGATATAGCAGGATGTATATTGGTTTTGAGGAACTGTCCCCAGACAGTGTAGGCAGAAAAGTTCCTGGCTCACTGAATGCCGTTCCTGGAGAGACACTGCCATCAATGTGGGAGATATGTCAAGATGTGTGTTGGTTTTGAGGACGGCTCTCTGGAGAGTCTTAGCAAAGAGGTCACACGGATAATCAGAGCAATTCTCAGAGACACTGAGAACAACCATACAATTCACTTTTGGCCCTTTGCTTGTTTTACGTATAACAAGACGTTTATGGATTTTGAGGAGAACTCCTCGAGGGTGTAGGCACAAAAGTTGGTGGCACACTGAATGCCGTTATTGGAGACACTGAGAAACAAGCCCTACAATTCCCTCCTGGCTCTTTCCATGTTGGAGGGAGAGCAAGAAGATTGTTGGCTGGTTTTGCGCCTAGCTCTATGGCGAGAGTAGGCAGAGACATAATTAGGTGACTTGAAGCAGTTCCTATCGAGTCCAAGAACAGTCCCCACCTTTCCCTGCTGGCAGTTTCCATGTGGACATATGTCTTGATATGTGCTTTGCTTTTGAGCACAACTCTCTCGAGAGAATGTTAGCAAAGAGGTAACGGGGAGAGTAGAAAGCAGTACTCAAAGACAGGGAGAACAAGCTCTACATTTCCCACCTGGCACTTCCCATGTAGGAGATATAGCAGGATGTATACTGGTTTTGAGGACAACTCAATGGACAATGTAGGGAGAAAAGTTCCTGGCTCCTTGAATGCCGTTTCTGGAGACCCTGCGATCAATGTGGGAGATATGTCAACACGTGTGTTGGTTTTGAGGACGGCTCTCTGGAGAGTCTTAGCAAAGAGGTCACACGGATAATCAGAGCAATTCTCAGAGACACTGAGAACAAGATCGACAATTCGCTCTTGGCACTTTCCCTGCAGGAGATACCGCAAGACGTTTCTGTGTATTGGGCACTGCGCTCTGCAGGGTGTTAGCAGAGACTTTCCCGGGACACTAAAACCCGACTTCAGAGACACTGAGAAGAAGCCCCAATGTTCCTTCCAGTCATTTTCAGTGTGGGTGCCTTCTCCACGTGGTTCCTGGTTTCACTGCAGCTCTGAAGAGAATGTTAGCAAAGAGGTAACCGGGACAGTGAAAACAGTACTCAAAGACAGGGAGAGCAAGCTCTACATTATTCTCTTGGCACTTTCCATGTAGTAGATATAGCAGGATATATACTGGTTTTGAGGACAACTCAGTGGACAGTGTAGGCAGAAAAGTTCCTGGCTCGCTGAATGCCGTTCCTGGAGAGACACTGCGATCAAATCCTACAATTGCCTAAGAGCACTTTCCATGTGGGAGATATGTCAAGGTGTGCTTTGGTTTGGAGCACAACTCTCTCTCGAGAACGTTAGCAAAGAGGTAACCGGGAGAGTAGAAAGCAGTACTCAAAGACAGGGAGAACAAGCTCTACATTTCCCACCTGGCACTTTCCATGTGGGAGATATAGCAGGATGTATATTGGTTTTGAGGAACTGTCCCCAGACAGTGTAGGCAGAAAAGTTCCTGGCTCACTGAATGCCGTTCCTGGAGAGACACTGCCATCAATGTGGGAGATATGTCAAGATGTGTGTTGGTTTTGAGGACGGCTCTCTGGAGAGTCTTAGCAAAGAGGTCACACGGATAATCAGAGCAATTCTCAGAGACACTGAGAACAACCATACAATTCACTTTTGGCCCTTTGCTTGTTTTACGTATAACAAGACGTTTATGGATTTTGAGGAGAACTCCTCGAGGGTGTAGGCACAAAAGTTGGTGGCACACTGAATGCCGTTATTGGAGACACTGAGAAACAAGCCCTACAATTCCCTCCTGGCTCATTCCATGTTGGAGGGAGAGCAAGAAGATTGTTGGCTGGTTTTGCGCCTAGCTCTATGGCGAGAGTAGGCAGAGACATAATTAGGTGACTTGAAGCAGTTCCTATCGAGTCCAAGAACAGTCCCCACCTTTCCCTGCTGGCAGTTTCCATGTGGACATATGTCTTGATATGTGCTTTGCTTTTGAGCACAACTCTCTCTCGAGAATGTTAGCAAAGAGGTAACGGGGAGAGTAGAAAGCAGTACTCAAAGACAGGGAGAACAAGCTCTACATTTCCCACCTGGCACTTCCCATGTAGGAGATATAGCAGGATGTATACTGGTTTTGAGGACAACTCAATGGACAATGTAGGGAGAAAAGTTCCTGGCTCCTTGAATGCCGTTTCTGGAGACCCTGCGATCAATGTGGGAGATATGTCAACACGTGTGTTGGTTTTGAGGACGGCTCTCTGGAGAGTCTTAGCAAAGAGGTCACACGGATAATCAGAGCAATTCTCAGAGACACTGAGAACAAGATCGACAATTCGCTCTTGGCACTTTCCCTGCAGGAGATACCGCAAGACGTTTCTGTATATTGGGCACAGCACTCTGCAGGCTGTTAGCAGAGACTTTCCCGGGACAGTGAAACCCGACGTCAGAGACACTGAGAAGAAGCCCCAATGTTCCTTCCAGTCATTTTCAGTGTGGGTGCCTTCTCCACGTGGTTCCTGGTTTCACTGCAGCTCTGAAGAGAATGTTAGCAAAGAGGTAACCGGGACAGTGAAAACAGTACTCAAAGACAGGGAGACCAAGCTCTCTTTTGGCACTTTGGATGTGGGACATACAGCGAGATGTTTGCTGCTTTTGTGTTTGGCTGTTGGGAGATTTACAGCACAAAGATATCTAGTTGATTTGAAGCAGTTCTGAGAAAGTCTAAACATAATCCCCACTTTTCCCTCCTGGCATTTTCCATGTGGGAGATATAGCAGGATGTATATTGGTTTTAAGGAACTGTCCCCGGACAATGTAGGCAGAAAAGTTCCTGGCTCCTTGAATGCCGTTCCTGGAGACCCTGCGATCAATGTGGGAGATATGTCAAGATGTGTGTTGGTTTTGAGGACGGCTCTCTGGAGAGTCTTAGCAAAGAGGTCACAAGGATAATCAGAGCAATTCTCAGAGACACTGAGAACAAGCTCGACAATTCCTCCTGGCACTTTCCCTGTAGGAGATACCGCAAGACGTTTCTGTATATTGGGCACAGCACTCTGCAGGCTGTTAGCAGAGACTTTCCCGGGACAGTGAAACCCTATGTCAGAGACACTGAGAAGAAGCCCCAATGTTCCTTCCAGTCATTTTCAGTGTGGGTGCCTTCTCCACGTGGTTCCTGGTTTCACTGCAGCTCTGAAGAGAATGTTAGCAAAGAGGTAACCGGGACAGTGAAAACAGTACTCAAAGACAGGGAGAGCAAGCTCTACATTATTCTCTTGGCACTTTCCATGTAGTAGATATAGCAGGATATATACTGGTTTTGAGGACAACTCAGTGGACAGTGTAGGCAGAAAAGTTCCTGGCTCGCTGAATGCCGTTCCTGGAGAGACACTGCGATCAAATCCTACAATTGCCTAAGAGCACTTTCCATGTGGGAGATATGTCAAGGTGTGCTTTGGTTTGGAGCACAACTCTCTCTCGAGAACGTTAGCAAAGAGGTAACCGGGAGAGTAGAAAGCAGTACTCAAAGACAGGGAGAACAAGCTCTACATTTCCCACCTGGCACTTTCCATGTGGGAGATATAGCAGGATGTATATTGGTTTTGAGGAACTGTCCCCAGACAGTGTAGGCAGAAAAGTTCCTGGCTCACTGAATGCCGTTCCTGGAGAGACACTGCCATCAATGTGGGAGATATGTCAAGATGTGTGTTGGTTTTGAGGACGGCTCTCTGGAGAGTCTTAGCAAAGAGGTCACACGGATAATCAGAGCAATTCTCAGAGACACTGAGAACAACCATACAATTCACTTTTGGCCCTTTGCTTGTTTTACGTATAACAAGACGTTTATGGATTTTGAGGAGAACTCCTCGAGGGTGTAGGCACAAAAGTTGGTGGCACACTGAATGCCGTTATTGGAGACACTGAGAAACAAGCCCTACAATTCCCTCCTGGCTCATTCCATGTTGGAGGGAGAGCAAGAAGATTGTTGGCTGGTTTTGCGCCTAGCTCTATGGCGAGAGTAGGCAGAGACATAATTAGGTGACTTGAAGCAGTTCCTATCGAGTCCAAGAACAGTCCCCACCTTTCCCTGCTGGCAGTTTCCATGTGGACATATGTCTTGATATGTGCTTTGCTTTTGAGCACAACTCTCTCGAGAGAATGTTAGCAAAGAGGTAACGGGGAGAGTAGAAAGCAGTACTCAAAGACAGGGAGAACAAGCTCTACATTTCCCACCTGGCACTTCCCATGTAGGAGATATAGCAGGATGTATACTGGTTTTGAGGACAACTCAATGGACAATGTAGGGAGAAAAGTTCCTGGCTCCTTGAATGCCGTTTCTGGAGACCCTGCGATCAATGTGGGAGATATGTCAACACGTGTGTTGGTTTTGAGGACGGCTCTCTGGAGAGTCTTAGCAAAGAGGTCACACGGATAATCAGAGCAATTCTCAGAGACACTGAGAACAAGATCGACAATTCGCTCTTGGCACTTTCCCTGCAGGAGATACCGCAAGACGTTTCTGTATATTGGGCACAGCACTCTGCAGGCTGTTAGCAGAGACTTTCCCGGGACAGTGAAACCCGACGTCAGAGACACTGAGAAGAAGCCCCAATGTTCCTTCCAGTCATTTTCAGTGTGGGTGCCTTCTCCACGTGGTTCCTGGTTTCACTGCAGCTCTGAAGAGAATGTTAGCAAAGAGGTAACCGGGACAGTGAAAACAGTACTCAAAGACAGGGAGACCAAGCTCTCTTTTGGCACTTTGGATGTGGGACATACAGCGAGATGTTTGCTGCTTTTGTGTTTGGCTGTTGGGAGATTTACAGCACAAAGATATCTAGTTGATTTGAAGCAGTTCTGAGAAAGTCTAAACATAATCCCCACTTTTCCCTCCTGGCATTTTCCATGTGGGAGATATAGCAGGATGTATATTGGTTTTAAGGAACTGTCCCCGGACAATGTAGGCAGAAAAGTTCCTGGCTCCTTGAATGCCGTTCCTGGAGACCCTGCGATCAATGTGGGAGATATGTCAAGATGTGTGTTGGTTTTGAGGACGGCTCTCTGGAGAGTCTTAGCAAAGAGGTCACAAGGATAATCAGAGCAATTCTCAGAGACACTGAGAACAAGCTCGACAATTCCTCCTGGCACTTTCCCTGTAGGAGATACCGCAAGACGTTTCTGTATATTGGGCACAGCACTCTGCAGGCTGTTAGCAGAGACTTTCCCGGGACAGTGAAACCCTATGTCAGAGACACTGAGAAGAAGCCCCAATGTTCCTTCCAGTCATTTTCAGTGTGGGTGCCTTCTCCACGTGGTTCCTGGTTTCACTGCAGCTCTGAAGAGAATGTTAGCAAAGAGGTAACCAGGACAGTGAAAACAGTACTCAAAGACAGGGAGAGCAAGCTCTACATTATTCTCTTGGCACTTTCCATGTAGTAGATATAGCAGGATATATACCGGTTTTGAGGACAACTCAGTGGACAGTGTAGGCAGAAAAGTTCCTGGCTCGCTGAATGCCGTTCCTGGAGAGACACTGCGATCAAATCCTACAATTGCCTAAGAGCACTTTCCATGTGGGAGATATGTCAAGGTGTGCTTTGGTTTGGCGCACAACTCTCTCTCGAGAACGTTAGCAAAGAGGTAACCGGGAGAGTAGAAAGCAGTACTCAAAGACAGGGAGAACAAGCTCTACATTTCCCACCTGGCACTTTCCATGTGGGAGATATAGCAGGATGTATATTGGTTTTGAGGAACTGTCCCCAGACAGTGTAGGCAGAAAAGTTCCTGGCTCACTGAATGCCGTTCCTGGAGAGACACTGCCATCAATGTGGGAGATATGTCAAGATGTGTGTTGGTTTTGAGGACGGCTCTCTGGAGAGTCTTAGCAAAGAGGTCACACGGATAATCAGAGCAATTCTCAGAGACACTGAGAACAACCATACAATTCACTTTTGGCCCTTTGCTTGTTTTACGTATAACAAGACGTTTATGGATTTTGAGGAGAACTCCTCGAGGGTGTAGGCACAAAAGTTGGTGGCACACTGAATGCCGTTATTGGAGACACTGAGAAACAAGCCCTACAATTCCCTCCTGGCTCTTTCCATGTTGGAGGCAGAGCAAGAAGATTGTTGGCTGGTTTTGCGCCTAGCTCTATGGCGAGAGTAGGCAGAGACATAATTAGGTGACTTGAAGCAGTTCCTATCGAGTCCAAGAACAGTCCCCACCTTTCCCTGCTGGCAGTTTCCATGTGGACATATGTCTTGATATGTGCTTTGCTTTTGAGCACAACTCTCTCGAGAGAATGTTAGCAAAGAGGTAACGGGGAGAGTAGAAAGCAGTACTCAAAGACAGGGAGAACAAGCTCTACATTTCCCACCTGGCACTTCCCATGTAGGAGATATAGCAGGATGTATACTGGTTTTGAGGACAACTCAATGGACAATGTAGGGAGAAAAGTTCCTGGCTCCTTGAATGCCGTTTCTGGAGACCCTGCGATCAATGTGGGAGATATGTCAACACGTGTGTTGGTTTTGAGGACGGCTCTCTGGAGAGTCTTAGCAAAGAGGTCACACTGATAATCAGAGCAATTCTCAGAGACACTGAGAACAAGATCGACAATTCGCTCTTGGCACTTTCCCTGCAGGAGATACCGCAAGACGTTTCTGTATATTGGGCACAGCACTCTGCAGGCTGTTAGCAGAGACTTTCCCGGGACAGTGAAACCCGACGTCAGAGACACTGAGAAGAAGCCCCAATGTTCCTTCCAGTCATTTTCAGTGTGGGTGCCTTCTCCACATGGTTCCTGGTTTCACTGCAGCTCTGAAGAGAATGTTAGCAAAGAGGTAACCGGGACAGTGAAAACAGTACTCAAAGACAGGGAGAGCAAGCTCTCTCTTGGCACTTTGGATGTGGGACATACAGCGAGATGTTTGCTGCTTTTGTGTTTGGCTGTTGGGAGATTTACAGCACAAAGATATCTAGTTGATTTGAAGCAGTTCTGAGAAAGTCTAAACATAATCCCCACTTTTCCCTCCTGGCATTTTCCATGTGGGAGATATAGCAGGATGTATATTGGTTTTAAGGAACTGTCCCCGGACAATGTAGGCAGAAAAGTTCCTGGCTCCTTGAATGCCGTTCCTGGAGACCCTGCGATCAATGTGGGAGATATGTCAAGATGTGTGTTGGTTTTGAGGACGGCTCTCTGGAGAGTCTTAGCAAAGAGGTCACAAGGATAATCAGAGCAATTCTCAGAGACACTGAGACCAAGCTCGACAATTCCTCCTGGCACTTTCCCTGTAGGAGATACCGCAAGACGTTTCTGTGTATTGGGCACTGCGCTCTGCAGGCTGTTAGCAGAGACTTTCCCGGGACAGTGAAACCCGACGTCAGAGACACTGAGAAGAAGCCCCAATGTTCCTTCCAGTCATTTTCAGTGTGGGTGCCTTCTCCACGTGGTTCCTGGTTTCACTGCAGCTCTGAAGAGAATGTTAGCAAAGAGGTAACCAGGACAGTGAAAACAGTACTCAAAGACAGGGAGAGCAAGCTCTACATTATTCTCTTGGCACTTTCCATGTAGTAGATATAGCAGGATATATACCGGTTTTGAGGACAACTCAGTGGACAGTGTAGGCAGAAAAGTTCCTGGCTCGCTGAATGCCGTTCCTGGAGAGACACTGCGATCAAATCCTACAATTGCCTAAGAGCACTTTCCATGTGGGAGATATGTCAAGGTGTGCTTTGGTTTGGAGCACAACTCTCTCGAGAGAACGTTAGCAAAGAGGTAACCGGGAGAGTAGAAAGCAGTACTCAAAGACAGGGAGAACAAGCTCTACATTTCCCACCTGGCACTTTCTATGTGGGAGATATAGCAGGATGTATATTGGTTTTGAGGAACTGTCCCCAGACAGTGTAGGCAGAAAAGTTCCTGGCTCACTGAATGCCGTTCCTGGAGAGACACTGCCATCAATGTGAGAGATATGTCAAGATGTGTGTTGGTTTTGAGGACGGCTCTCTGGAGAGTCTTAGCAAAGAGGTCACACGGATAATCAGAGCAATTCTCAGAGACACTGAGAACAACCATACAATTCACTTTTGGCCCTTTGCTTGTTTTACGTATAACAAGACGTTTATGGATTTTGAGGAGAACTCCTCGAGGGTGTAGGCACAAAAGTTGGTGGCACACTGAATGCCGTTATTGGAGACACTGAGAAACAAGCCCTACAATTCCCTCCTGGCTCTTTCCATGTTGGAGGCAGAGCAAGAAGATTGTTGGCTGGTTTTGCGCCTAGCTCTATGGCGAGAGTAGGCAGAGACATAATTAGGTGACTTGAAGCAGTTCCTATCGAGTCCAAGAACAGTCCCCACCTTTCCCTGCTGGCAGTTTCCATGTGGACATATGTCTTGATATGTGCTTTGCTTTTGAGCACAACTCTCTCGAGAGAATGTTAGCAAAGAGGTAACGGGGAGAGTAGAAAGCAGTACTCAAAGACAGGGAGCACAAGCTCTACATTTCCCACCTGGCACTTCCCATGTAGGAGATATAGCAGGATGTATACTGGTTTTGAGGACAACTCAATGGACAATGTAGGGAGAAAAGTTCCTGGCTCCTTGAATGCCGTTTCTGGAGACCCTGCGATCAATGTGGGAGATATGTCAACACGTGTGTTGGTTTTGAGGACGGCTCTCTGGAGAGTCTTAGCAAAGAGGTCACACTGATAATCAGAGCAATTCTCAGAGACACTGAGAACAAGATCGACAATTCGCTCTTGGCACTTTCCCTGCAGGAGATACCGCAAGACGTTTCTGTATATTGGGCACAGCACTCTGCAGGCTGTTAGCAGAGACTTTCCCGGGACAGTGAAACCCGACGTCAGAGACACTGAGAAGAAGCCCCAATGTTCCTTCCAGTCATTTTCAGTGTGGGTGCCTTCTCCACATGGTTCCTGGTTTCACTGCAGCTCTGAAGAGAATGTTAGCAAAGAGGCAACCGGGACAGTGAAAACAGTACTCAAAGACAGGGAGAGCAAGCTCTCTCTTGGCACTTTGGATGTGGGACATACAGCGAGATGTTTGCTGCTTTTGTGTTTGGCTGTTGGGAGATTTACAGCACAAAGATATCTAGTTGATTTGAAGCAGTTCTGAGAAAGTCTAAACATAATCCCCACTTTTCCCTCCTGGCATTTTCCATGTGGGAGATATAGCAGGATGTATATTGGTTTTAAGGAACTGTCCCCGGACAATGTAGGCAGAAAAGTTCCTGGCTCCTTGAATGCCGTTCCTGGAGACCCTGCGATCAATGTGGGAGATATGTCAAGATGTGTGTTGCTTTTGAGGACGTCTCTCTGGAGAGTCTTAGCAAAGAGGTCACAAGGATAATCAGAGCAATTCTCAGAGACACTGAGACCAAGCTCGACAATTCCTCCTGGCACTTTCCCTGTAGGAGATACCGCAAGACGTTTCTGTGTATTGGGCACTGCGCTCTGCAGGCTGTTAGCAGAGACTTTCCCGGGACAGTGAAACCCGACGTCAGAGACACTGAGAAGAAGCCCCAATGTTCCTTCCAGTCATTTTCAGTGTGGGTGCCTTCTCCACGTGGTTCCTGGTTTCACTGCAGCTCTGAAGAGAATGTTAGCAAAGAGGTAACCGGGACAGTGAAAACAGTACTCAAAGACAGGGAGAGCAAGCTCTACATTATTCTCTTGGCACTTTCCATGTAGTAGATATAGCAGGATATATACCGGTTTTGAGGACAACTCAGTGGACAGTGTAGGCAGAAAAGTTCCTGGCTCGCTGAATGCCGTTCCTGGAGAGACACTGCGATCAAATCCTACAATTGCCTAAGAGCACTTTCCATGTGGGAGATATGTCAAGGTGTGCTTTGGTTTGGAGCACAACTCTCTCTCGAGAACGTTAGCAAAGAGGTAACCGGGAGAGTAGAAAGCAGTACTCAAAGACAGGGAGAACAAGCTCTACATTTCCCACCTGGCACTTTCCATGTGGGAGATATAGCAGGATGTATATTGGTTTTGAGGAACTGTCCCCAGACAGTGTAGGCAGAAAAGTTCCTGGCTCACTGAATGCCGTTCCTGGAGAGACACTGCCATCAATGTGGGAGATATGTCAAGATGTGTGTTGGTTTTGAGGACGGCTCTCTGGAGAGTCTTAGCAAAGAGGTCACACGGATAATCAGAGCAATTCTCAGAGACACTGAGAACAACCATACAATTCACTTTTGGCCCTTTGCTTGTTTTACGTATAACAAGACGTTTATGGATTTTGAGGAGAACTCCTCGAGGGTGTAGGCACAAAAGTTGGTGGCACACTGAATGCCGTTATTGGAGACACTGAGAAACAAGCCCTACAATTCCCTCCTGGCTCTTTCCATGTTGGAGGGAGAGCAAGAAGATTGTTGGCTGGTTTTGCGCCTAGCTCTATGGCGAGAGTAGGCAGAGACATAATTAGGTGACTTGAAGCAGTTCCTATCGAGTCCAAGAACAGTCCCCACCTTTCCCTGCTGGCAGTTTCCATGTGGACATATGTCTTGATATGTGCTTTGCTTTTGAGCACAACTCTCTCTCGAGAATGTTAGCAAAGAGGTAACGGGGAGAGTAGAAAGCAGTACTCAAAGACAGGGAGAACAAGCTCTACATTTCCCACCTGGCACTTCCCATGTAGGAGATATAGCAGGATGTATACTGGTTTTGAGGACAACTCAATGGACAAAGTAGGGAGAAAAGTTCCTGGCTCCTTGAATGCCGTTTCTGGAGACCCTGCGATCAATGTGGGAGATATGTCAAGATGTGTGTTGGTTTTGAGGACGGCTCTCTGGAGAGTCTTAGCAAAGAGGTCACACGGATAATCAGAGCAATTCTCAGAGACACTGAGAACAAGATCGACAATTCCTCCTGGCACTTTCCCTGTAGGAGATACCGCAAGACGTTTCTGTATATTGGGCACTGCGCTCTGCAGGCTGTTAGCAGAGACTTTCCCGGGACAGTGAAACCCGACGTCAGAGACACTGAGAAGAAGCCCCAATGTTCCTTCCAGTCATTTTCAGTGTGGGTGCCTTCTCCACATGGTTCCTGGTTTCACTGCAGCTCTGAAGAGAATGTTAGCAAAGAGGTAACCGGGACAGTGAAAACAGTACTCAAAGACAGGGAGAGCAAGCTCTCTCTTGGCACTTTGGATGTGGGACATACAGCGAGATGTTTGCTGCTTTTGTGTTTGGCTGTTGGGAGATTTACAGCACAAAGATATCTAGTTGATTTGAAGCAGTTCTGAGAAAGTCTAAACATAATCCCCACTTTTCCCTCCTGGCATTTTCCATGTGGGAGATATAGCAGGATGTATATTGGTTTTAAGGAACTGTCCCCGGACAATGTAGGCAGAAAAGTTCCTGGCTCCTTGAATGCCGTTCCTGGAGACCCTGCGATCAATGTGGGAGATATGTCAAGATGTGTGTTGGTTTTGAGGACGGCTCTCTGGAGAGTCTTAGCAAAGAGGTCACAAGGATAATCAGAGCAATTCTCAGAGACACTGAGACCAAGCTCGACAATTCCTCCTGGCACTTTCCCTGTAGGAGATACCGCAAGACGTTTCTGTGTATTGGGCACTGCGCTCTGCAGGGTGTTAGCAGAGACTTTCCCGGTACAGTGAAACCCGACGTCAGAGACACTGAGAAGAAGCCCCAATGTTCCTTCCAGTCATTTTCAGTGTGGGTGCCTTCTCCACGTGGTTCCTGGTTTCACTGCAGCTCTGAAGAGAATGTTAGCAAAGAGGTAATCGGGACAGTGAAAACAGTACTCAAAGACAGGGAGAGCAAGCTCTACATTATTCTCTTGGCACTTTCCATGTAGTAGATATAGCAGGATATATACCGGTTTTGAGGACAACTCAGTGGACAGTGTAGGCAGAAAAGTTCCTGGCTCGCTGAATGCCGTTCCTGGAGAGACACTGCGATCAAATCCTACAATTGCCTAAGAGCACTTTCCATGTGGGAGATATGTCAAGGTGTGCTTTGGTTTGGAGCACAACTCTCTCTCAAGAACGTTAGCAAAGAGGTAACCGGGAGAGTAGAAAGCAGTACTCAAAGACAGGGAGAACAAGCTCTACATTTCCCACCTGGCACTTTCCATGTGGGAGATATAGCAGGATGTATATTGGTTTTGAGGAACTGTCCCCAGACAGTGTAGGCAGAAAAGTTCCTGGCTCACTGAATGCCGTTCCTGGAGAGACACTGCCATCAATGTGGGAGATATGTCAAGATGTGTGTTGGTTTTGAGGACGGCTCTCTGGAGAGTCTTAGCAAAGAGGTCACACGGATAATCAGAGCAATTCTCAGAGACACTGAGAACAACCATACAATTCACTTTTGGCCCTTTGCTTGTTTTACGTATAACAAGACGTTTATGGATTTTGAGGAGAACTCCTCGAGGGTGTAGGCACAAAAGTTGGTGGCACACTGAATGCCGTTATTGGAGACACTGAGAAACAAGCCCTACAATTCCCTCCTGGCTCTTTCCATGTTGGAGGCAGAGCAAGAAGATTGTTGGCTGGTTTTGCGCCTAGCTCTATGGCGAGAGTAGGCAGAGACATAATTAGGTGACTTGAAGCAGTTCCTATCGAGTCCAAGAACAGTCCCCACCTTTCCCTGCTGGCAGTTTCCATGTGGACATATGTCTTGATGTGTGCTTTGCTTTTGAGCACAACTCTCTCTCGAGAATGTTAGCAAAGAGGTAACGGGGAGAGTAGAAAGCAGTACTCAAAGACAGGGAGAACAAGCTCTACATTTCCCACCTGGCACTTCCCATGTAGGAGATATAGCAGGATGTATACTGGTTTTGAGGACAACTCAATGGACAATGTAGGGAGAAAAGTTCCTGGCTCCTTGAATGCCGTTTCTGGAGACCCTGCGATCAATGTGGGAGATATGTCAACACGTGTGTTGGTTTTGAGGACGGCTCTCTGGAGAGTCTTAGCAAAGAGGTCACACTGATAATCAGAGCAATTCTCAGAGACACTGAGAACAAGATCGACAATTCGCTCTTGGCACTTTCCCTGCAGGAGATACCGCAAGACGTTTCTGTATATTGGGCACAGCACTCTGCAGGCTGTTAGCAGAGACTTTCCCGGGACAGTGAAACCCGACGTCAGAGACACTGAGAAGAAGCCCCAATGTTCCTTCCAGTCATTTTCAGTGTGGGTGCCTTCTCCACATGGTTCCTGGTTTCACTGCAGCTCTGAAGAGAATGTTAGCAAAGAGGCAACCGGGACAGTGAAAACAGTACTCAAAGACAGGGAGAGCAAGCTCTCTCTTGGCACTTTGGATGTGGGACATACAGCGAGATGTTTGCTGCTTTTGTGTTTGGCTGTTGGGAGATTTACAGCACAAAGATATCTAGTTGATTTGAAGCAGTTCTGAGAAAGTCTAAACATAATCCCCACTTTTCCCTCCTGGCATTTTCCATGTGGGAGATATAGCAGGATGTATATTGGTTTTAAGGAACTGTCCCCGGACAATGTAGGCAGAAAAGTTCCTGGCTCCTTGAATGCCGTTCCTGGAGACCCTGCGATCAATGTGGGAGATATGTCAAGATGTGTGTTGCTTTTGAGGACGTCTCTCTGGAGAGTCTTAGCAAAGAGGTCACAAGGATAATCAGAGCAATTCTCAGAGACACTGAGACCAAGCTCGACAATTCCTCCTGGCACTTTCCCTGTAGGAGATACCGCAAGACGTTTCTGTGTATTGGGCACAGCACTCTGCAGGCTGTTAGCAGAGACTTTCCCGGGACAGTGAAACCCGACGTCAGAGACACTGAGAAGAAGCCCCAATGTTCCTTCCAGTCATTTTCAGTGTGGGTGCCTTCTCCACGTGGTTCCTGGTTTCACTGCAGCTCTGAAGAGAATGTTAGCAAAGAGGTAACCGGGACAGTGAAAACAGTACTCAAAGACAGGGAGAGCAAGCTCTACATTATTCTCTTGGCACTTTCCATGTAGTAGATATAGCAGGATATATACCGGTTTTGAGGACAACTCAGTGGACAGTGTAGGCAGAAAAGTTCCTGGCTCGCTGAATGCCGTTCCTGGAGAGACACTGCGATCAAATCCTACAATTGCCTAAGAGCACTTTCCATGTGGGAGATATGTCAAGGTGTGCTTTGGTTTGGAGCACAACTCTCTCTCGAGAACGTTAGCAAAGAGGTAACCGGGAGAGTAGAAAGCAGTACTCAAAGACAGGGAGAACAAGCTCTACATTTCCCACCTGGCACTTTCCATGTGGGAGATATAGCAGGATGTATATTGGTTTTGAGGAACTGTCCCCAGACAGTGTAGGCAGAAAAGTTCCTGGCTCACTGAATGCCGTTCCTGGAGAGACACTGCCATCAATGTGGGAGATATGTCAAGATGTGTGTTGGTTTTGAGGACGGCTCTCTGGAGAGTCTTAGCAAAGAGGTCACACGGATAATCAGAGCAATTCTCAGAGACACTGAGAACAACCATACAATTCACTTTTGGCCCTTTGCTTGTTTTACGTATAACAAGACGTTTATGGATTTTGAGGAGAACTCCTCGAGGGTGTAGGCACAAAAGTTGGTGGCACACTGAATGCCGTTATTGGAGACACTGAGAAACAAGCCCTACAATTCCCTCCTGGCTCTTTCCATGTTGGAGGCAGAGCAAGAAGATTGTTGGCTGGTTTTGCGCCTAGCTCTATGGCGAGAGTAGGCAGAGACATAATTAGGTGACTTGAAGCAGTTCCTATCGAGTCCAAGAACAGTCCCCACCTTTCCCTGCTGGCAGTTTCCATGTGGACATATGTCTTGATATGTGCTTTGCTTTTGAGCACAACTCTCTCGAGAGAATGTTAGCAAAGAGGTAACGGGGAGAGTAGAAAGCAGTACTCAAAGACAGGGAGAACAAGCTCTACATTTCCCACCTGGCACTTCCCATGTAGGAGATATAGCAGGATGTATACTGGTTTTGAGGACAACTCAATGGACAATGTAGGGAGAAAAGTTCCTGGCTCCTTGAATGCCGTTTCTGGAGACCCTGCGATCAATGTGGGAGATATGTCAACACGTGTGTTGGTTTTGAGGACGGCTCTGTGGAGAGTCTTAGCAAAGAGGTCACACTGATAATCAGAGCAATTCTCAGAGACACTGAGAACAAGATCGACAATTCGCTCTTGGCACTTTCCCTGCAGGAGATACCGCAAGACGTTTCTGTATATTGGGCACAGCACTCTGCAGGCTGTTAGCAGAGACTTTCCCGGGACAGTGAAACCCGACGTCAGAGACACTGAGAAGAAGCCCCAATGTTCCTTCCAGTCATTTTCAGTGTGGGTGCCTTCTCCACATGGTTCCTGGTTTCACTGCAGCTCTGAAGAGTATGTTAGCAAAGAGGTAACCGGGACAGTGAAAACAGTACTCAAAGACAGGGAGAGCAAGCTCTCTCTTGGCACTTTGGATGTGGGACATACAGCGAGATGTTTGCTGCTTTTGTGTTTGGCTGTTGGGAGATTTACAGCACAAAGATATCTAGTTGATTTGAAGCAGTTCTGAGAAAGTCTAAACATAATCCCCACTTTTCCCTCCTGGCATTTTCCATGTGGGAGATATAGCAGGATGTATATTGGTTTTAAGGAACTGTCCCCGGACAATGTAGGCAGAAAAGTTCCTGGCTCCTTGAATGCCGTTCCTGGAGACCCTGCGATCAATGTGGGAGATATGTCAAGATGTGTGTTGGTTTTGAGGACGGCTCTCTGGAGAGTCTTAGCAAAGAGGTCACAAGGATAATCAGAGCAATTCTCAGAGACACTGAGACCAAGCTCGACAATTCCTCCTGGCACTTTCCCTGTAGGAGATACCGCAAGACGTTTCTGTGTATTGGGCACTGCGCTCTGCAGGGTGTTAGCAGAGACTTTCCCGGGACAGTGAAACCCGACGTCAGAGACACTGAGAAGAAGCCCCAATGTTCCTTCCAGTCATTTTCAGTGTGGGTGCCTTCTCCACGTGGTTCCTGGTTTCACTGCAGCTCTGAAGAGAATGTTAGCAAAGAGGTAACCGGGACAGTGAAAACAGTACTCAAAGACAGGGAGAGCAAGCTCTACATTATTCTCTTGGCACTTTCCATGTAGTAGATATAGCAGGATATATACCGGTTTTGAGGACAACTCAGTGGACAGTGTAGGCAGAAAAGTTCCTGGCTCGCTGAATGCCGTTCCTGGAGAGACACTGCGATCAAATCCTACAATTGCCTAAGAGCACTTTCCATGTGGGAGATATGTCAAGGTGTGCTTTGGTTTGGAGCACAACTCTCTCTCGAGAACGTTAGCAAAGAGGTAACCGGGAGAGTAGAAAGCAGTACTCAAAGACAGGGAGAACAAGCTCTACATTTCCCACCTGGCACTTTCCATGTGGGAGATATAGCAGGATGTATATTGGTTTTGAGGAACTGTCCCCAGACAGTGTAGGCAGAAAAGTTCCTGGCTCACTGAATGCCGTTCCTGGAGAGACACTGCCATCAATGTGGGAGATATGTCAAGATGTGTGTTGGTTTTGAGGACGGCTCTCTGGAGAGTCTTAGCAAAGAGGTCACACGGATAATCAGAGCAATTCTCAGAGACACTGAGAACAACCATACAATTCACTTTTGGCCCTTTGCTTGTTTTACGTATAACAAGACGTTTATGGATTTTGAGGAGAACTCCTCGAGGGTGTAGGCACAAAAGTTGGTGGCACACTGAATGCCGTTATTGGAGACACTGAGAAACAAGCCCTACAATTCCCTCCTGGCTCTTTCCATGTTGGAGGGAGAGCAAGAAGATTGTTGGCTGGTTTTGCGCCTAGCTCTATGGCGAGAGTAGGCAGAGACATAATTAGGTGACTTGAAGCAGTTCCTATCGAGTCCAAGAACAGTCCCCACCTTTCCCTGCTGGCAGTTTCCATGTGGACATATGTCTTGATATGTGCTTTGCTTTTGAGCACAACTCTCTCGAGAGAATGTTAGCAAAGAGGTAACGGGGAGAGTAGAAAGCAGTACTCAAAGACAGGGAGAACAAGCTCTACATTTCCCACCTGGCACTTCCCATGTAGGAGATATAGCAGGATGTATACTGGTTTTGAGGACAACTCAATGGACAAAGTAGGGAGAAAAGTTCCTGGCTCCTTGAATGCCGTTTCTGGAGACCCTGCGATCAATGTGGGAGATATGTCAAGATGTGTGTTGGTTTTGAGGACGGCTCTCTGGAGAGTCTTAGCAAAGAGGTCACACGGATAATCAGAGCAATTCTCAGAGACACTGAGAACAAGATCGACAATTCCTCCTGGCACTTTCCCTGTAGGAGATACCGCAAGACGTTTCTGTATATTGGGCACTGCGCTCTGCAGGCTGTTAGCAGAGACTTTCCCGGGACAGTGAAACCCGACGTCAGAGACACTGAGAAGAAGCCCCAATGTTCCTTCCAGTCATTTTCAGTGTGGGTGCCTTCTCCACATGGTTCCTGGTTTCACTGCAGCTCTGAAGAGAATGTTAGCAAAGAGGTAACCGGGACAGTGAAAACAGTACTCAAAGACAGGGAGAGCAAGCTCTCTCTTGGCACTTTGGATGTGGGACATACAGCGAGATGTTTGCTGCTTTTGTGTTTGGCTGTTGGGAGATTTACAGCACAAAGATATCTAGTTGATTTGAAGCAGTTCTGAGAAAGTCTAAACATAATCCCCACTTTTCCCTCCTGGCATTTTCCATGTGGGAGATATAGCAGGATGTATATTGGTTTTAAGGAACTGTCCCCGGACAATGTAGGCAGAAAAGTTCCTGGCTCCTTGAATGCCGTTCCTGGAGACCCTGCGATCAATGTGGGAGATATGTCAAGATGTGTGTTGGTTTTGAGGACGGCTCTCTGGAGAGTCTTAGCAAAGAGGTCACAAGGATAATCAGAGCAATTCTCAGAGACACTGAGACCAAGCTCGACAATTCCTCCTGGCACTTTCCCTGTAGGAGATACCGCAAGACGTTTCTGTGTATTGGGCACTGCGCTCTGCAGGGTGTTAGCAGAGACTTTCCCGGTACAGTGAAACCCGACGTCAGAGACACTGAGAAGAAGCCCCAATGTTCCTTCCAGTCATTTTCAGTGTGGGTGCCTTCTCCACGTGGTTCCTGGTTTCACTGCAGCTCTGAAGAGAATGTTAGCAAAGAGGTAATCGGGACAGTGAAAACAGTACTCAAAGACAGGGAGAGCAAGCTCTACATTATTCTCTTGGCACTTTCCATGTAGTAGATATAGCAGGATATATACCGGTTTTGAGGACAACTCAGTGGACAGTGTAGGCAGAAAAGTTCCTGGCTCGCTGAATGCCGTTCCTGGAGAGACACTGCGATCAAATCCTACAATTGCCTAAGAGCACTTTCCATGTGGGAGATATGTCAAGGTGTGCTTTGGTTTGGAGCACAACTCTCTCTCGAGAACGTTAGCAAAGAGGTAACCGGGAGAGTAGAAAGCAGTACTCAAAGACAGGGAGAACAAGCTCTACATTTCCCACCTGGCACTTTCCATGTGGGAGATATAGCAGGATGTATATTGGTTTTGAGGAACTGTCCCCAGACAGTGTAGGCAGAAAAGTTCCTGGCTCACTGAATGCCGTTCCTGGAGAGACACTGCCATCAATGTGGGAGATATGTCAAGATGTGTGTTGGTTTTGAGGACGGCTCTCTGGAGAGTCTTAGCAAAGAGGTCACACGGATAATCAGAGCAATTCTCAGAGACACTGAGAACAACCATACAATTCACTTTTGGCCCTTTGCTTGTTTTACGTATAACAAGACGTTTATGGATTTTGAGGAGAACTCCTCGAGGGTGTAGGCACAAAAGTTGGTGGCACACTGAATGCCGTTATTGGAGACACTGAGAAACAAGCCCTACAATTCCCTCCTGGCTCTTTCCATGTTGGAGGGAGAGCAAGAAGATTGTTGGCTGGTTTTGCGCCTAGCTCTATGGCGAGAGTAGGCAGAGACATAATTAGGTGACTTGAAGCAGTTCCTATCGAGTCCAAGAACAGTCCCCACCTTTCCCTGCTGGCAGTTTCCATGTGGACATATGTCTTGATGTGTGCTTTGCTTTTGAGCACAACTCTCTCTCGAGAATGTTAGCAAAGAGGTAACGGGGAGAGTAGAAAGCAGTACTCAAAGACAGGGAGAACAAGCTCTACATTTCCCACCTGGCACTTCCCATGTAGGAGATATAGCAGGATGTATACTGGTTTTGAGGACAACTCAATGGACAATGTAGGGAGAAAAGTTCCTGGCTCCTTGAATGCCGTTTCTGGAGACCCTGCGATCAATGTGGGAGATATGTCAACACGTGTGTTGGTTTTGAGGACGGCTCTCTGGAGAGTCTTAGCAAAGAGGTCACACGGATAATCAGAGCAATTCTCAGAGACACTGAGAACAAGCTCGACAATTCCTCCTGGCACTTTCCCTGTAGGAGATACCGCAAGACGTTTCTGTATATTGGGCACTGAGCTCTGCAGGCTGTTAGCAGAGACTTTCCCGGGACAGTGAAACCCGACGTCAGAGACACTGAGAAGAAGCCCCAATGTTCCTTCCAGTCATTTTCAGTGTGGGTGCCTTCTCCACATCGTTCCTGGTTTCACTGCAGCTCTGAAGAGAATGTTAGCAAAGAGGTAACCGGGACAGTGAAAACAGTACTCAGAGACAGGGAGAGCAAGCTCTCTCTTGGCACTTTGGATGTGGGACATACAGCGAGATGTTTGCTGCTTTTGTGTTTGGCTGTTGGGAGATTTACAGCACAAAGATATCTAGTTGATTTGAAGCAGTTCTGAGAAAGTCTAAACATAATCCCCACTTTTCCCTCCTGGCATTTTCCATGTGGGAGATATAGCAGGATGTATATTGGTTTTAAGGAACTGTCCCCGGACAATGTAGGCAGAAAAGTTCCTGGCTCCTTGAATGCCGTTCCTGGAGACCCTGCGATCAATGTGGGAGATATGTCAAGATGTGTGTTGGTTTTGAGGACGGCTCTCTGGAGAGTCTTAGCAAAGAGGTCACAAGGATAATCAGAGCAATTCTCAGAGACACTGAGAACAAGATCGACAATTCCTCCTGGCACTTTCCCTGTAGGAGATACCGCAAGACGTTTCTGTGTATTGGGCACTGCGCTCTGCAGGGTGTTAGCAGAGACTTTCCCGGGACAGTGAAACCCTATGTCAGAGACACTGAGAAGAAGCCCCAATGTTCCTTCCAGTCATTTTCAGTGTGGGTGCCTTCTCCACGTGGTTCCTGGTTTCACTGCAGCTCTGAAGAGAATGTTAGCAAAGAGGTAATCGGGACAGTGAAAACAGTACTCAAAGACAGGGAGAGCAAGCTCTACATTATTCTCTTGGCACTTTCCATGTAGTAGATATAGCAGGATATATACCGGTTTTGAGGACAACTCAGTGGACAGTGTAGGCAGAAAAGTTCCTGGCTCGCTGAATGCCGTTCCTGGAGAGACACTGCGATCAAATCCTACAATTGCCTAAGAGCACTTTCCATGTGGGAGATATGTCAAGGTGTGCTTTGGTTTGGAGCACAACTCTCTCTCGAGAACGTTAGCAAAGAGGTAACCGGGAGAGTAGAAAGCAGTACTCAAAGACAGGGAGAACAAGCTCTACATTTCCCACCTGGCACTTTCCATGTGGGAGATATAGCAGGATGTATATTGGTTTTGAGGAACTGTCCCCAGACAGTGTAGGCAGAAAAGTTCCTGGCTCACTGAATGCCGTTCCTGGAGAGACACTGCCATCAATGTGGGAGATATGTCAAGATGTGTGTTGGTTTTGAGGACGGCTCTCTGGAGAGTCTTAGCAAAGAGGTCACACGGATAATCAGAGCAATTCTCAGAGACACTGAGAACAACCATACAATTCACTTTTGGCCCTTTGCTTGTTTTACGTATAACAAGACGTTTATGGATTTTGAGGAGAACTCCTCGAGGGTGTAGGCACAAAAGTTGGTGGCACACTGAATGCCGTTATTGGAGACACTGAGAAACAAGCCCTACAATTCCCTCCTGGCTCTTTCCATGTTGGAGGGAGAGCAAGAAGATTGTTGGCTGGTTTTGCGCCTAGCTCTATGGCGAGAGTAGGCAGAGACATAATTAGGTGACTTGAAGCAGTTCCTATCGAGTCCAAGAACAGTCCCCACCTTTCCCTGCTGGCAGTTTCCATGTGGACATATGTCTTGATATGTGCTTTGCTTTTGAGCACAACTCTCTCGAGAGAATGTTAGCAAAGAGGTAACGGGGAGAGTAGAAAGCAGTACTCAAAGACAGGGAGAACAAGCTCTACATTTCCCACCTGGCACTTCCCATGTAGGAGATATAGCAGGATGTATACTGGTTTTGAGGACAACTCAATGGACAATGTAGGGAGAAAAGTTCCTGGCTCCTTGAATGCCGTTTCTGGAGACCCTGCGATCAATGTGGGAGATATGTCAACACGTGTGTTGGTTTTGAGGACGGCTCTCTGGAGAGTCTTAGCAAAGAGGTCACACGGATAATCAGAGCAATTCTCAGAGACACTGAGAACAAGATCGACAATTCCTCCTGGCACTTTCCCTGTAGGAGATACCGCAAGACGTTTCTGTGTATTGGGCACTGCGCTCTGCAGGGTGTTAGCAGAGACTTTCCCGGGACAGTGAAACCCTATGTCAGAGACACTGAGAAGAAGCCCCAATGTTCCTTCCAGTCATTTTCAGTGTGGGTGCCTTCTCCACGTGGTTCCTGGTTTCACTGCAGCTCTGAAGAGAATGTTAGCAAAGAGGTAATCGGGACAGTGAAAACAGTACTCAAAGACAGGGAGAGCAAGCTCTACATTATTCTCTTGGCACTTTCCATGTAGTAGATATAGCAGGATATATACCGGTTTTGAGGACAACTCAGTGGACAGTGTAGGCAGAAAAGTTCCTGGCTCGCTGAATGCCGTTCCTGGAGAGACACTGCGATCAAATCCTACAATTGCCTAAGAGCACTTTCCATGTGGGAGATATGTCAAGGTGTGCTTTGGTTTGGAGCACAACTCTCTCTCGAGAACGTTAGCAAAGAGGTAACCGGGAGAGTAGAAAGCAGTACTCAAAGACAGGGAGAACAAGCTCTACATTTCCCACCTGGCACTTTCCATGTGGGAGATATAGCAGGATGTATATTGGTTTTGAGGAACTGTCCCCAGACAGTGTAGGCAGAAAAGTTCCTGGCTCACTGAATGCCGTTCCTGGAGAGACACTGCCATCAATGTGGGAGATATGTCAAGATGTGTGTTGGTTTTGAGGACGGCTCTCTGGAGAGTCTTAGCAAAGAGGTCACACGGATAATCAGAGCAATTCTCAGAGACACTGAGAACAACCATACAATTCACTTTTGGCCCTTTGCTTGTTTTACGTATAACAAGACGTTTATGGATTTTGAGGAGAACTCCTCGAGGGTGTAGGCACAAAAGTTGGTGGCACACTGAATGCCGTTATTGGAGACACTGAGAAACAAGCCCTACAATTCCCTCCTGGCTCTTTCCATGTTGGAGGGAGAGCAAGAAGATTGTTGGCTGGTTTTGCGCCTAGCTCTATGGCGAGAGTAGGCAGAGACATAATTAGGTGACTTGAAGCAGTTCCTATCGAGTCCAAGAACAGTCCCCACCTTTCCCTGCTGGCAGTTTCCATGTGGACATATGTCTTGATATGTGCTTTGCTTTTGAGCACAACTCTCTCTCGAGAATGTTAGCAAAGAGGTAACGGGGAGAGTAGAAAGCAGTACTCAAAGACAGGGAGAACAAGCTCTACATTTCCCACCTGGCACTTCCCATGTAGGAGATATAGCAGGATGTATACTGGTTTTGAGGACAACTCAATGGACAATGTAGGGAGAAAAGTTCCTGGCTCCTTGAATGCCGTTTCTGGAGACCCTGCGATCAATGTGGGAGATATGTCAACACGTGTGTTGGTTTTGAGGACGGCTCTCTGGAGAGTCTTAGCAAAGAGGTCACACGGATAATCAGAGCAATTCTCAGAGACACTGAGACCAAGCTCGACAATTCCTCCTGGCACTTTCCCTGTAGGAGATACCGCAAGACGTTTCTGTATATTGGGCACTGCGCTCTGCAGGCTGTTAGCAGAGACTTTCCCGGGACAGTGAAACCCGACGTCAGAGACACTGAGAAGAAGCCCCAATGTTCCTTCCAGTCATTTTCAGTGTGGGTGCCTTCTCCACATGGTTCCTGGTTTCACTGCAGCTCTGAAGAGAATGTTAGCAAAGAGGTAACCGGGACAGTGAAAACAGTACTCAAAGACAGGGAGAGCAAGCTCTCTCTTGGCACTTTGGATGTGGGACATACAGCGAGATGTTTGCTGCTTTTGTGTTTGGCTGTTGGGAGATTTACAGCACAAAGATATCTAGTTGATTTGAAGCAGTTCTGAGAAAGTCTAAACATAATCCCCACTTTTCCCTCCTGGCATTTTCCATGTGGGAGATATAGCAGGATGTATATTGGTTTTAAGGAACTGTCCCCGGACAATGTAGGCAGAAAAGTTCCTGGCTCCTTGAATGCCGTTCCTGGAGACCCTGCGATCAATGTGGGAGATATGTCAACACGTGTGTTGGTTTTGAGGACGGCTCTCTGGAGAGTCTTAGCAAAGAGGTCACAAGGATAATCAGAGCAATTCTCAGAGACACTGAGACCAAGCTCGACAATTCCTCCTGGCACTTTCCCTGTAGGAGATACCGCAAGACGTTTCTGTGTATTGGGCACTGCGCTCTGCAGGCTGTTAGCAGAGACTTTCCCGGGACAGTGAAACCCGACTTCAGAGACACTGAGAAGAAGCCCCAATGTTCCTTCCAGTCATTTTCAGTGTGGGTGCCTTCTCCACGTGGTTCCTGGTTTCACTGCAGCTCTGAAGAGAATGTTAGCAAAGAGGTAACCGGGACAGTGAAAACAGTACTCAAAGACAGGGAGAGCAAGCTCTACATTATTCTCTTGGCACTTTCCATGTAGTAGATATAGCAGGATATATACCGGTTTTGAGGACAACTCAGTGGACAGTGTAGGCAGAAAAGTTCCTGGCTCGCTGAATGCCGTTCCTGGAGAGACACTGCGATCAAATCCTACAATTGCCTAAGAGCACTTTCCATGTGGGAGATATGTCAAGGTGTGCTTTGGTTTGGAGCACAACTCTCTCGAGAGAACGGTAGCAAAGAGGTAACCGGGAGAGTAGAAAGCAGTACTCAAAGACAGGGAGAACAAGCTCTACATTTCCCACCTGGCACTTTCCATGTGGGAGATATAGCAGGATGTATATTGGTTTTGAGGAACTGTCCCCAGACAGTGTAGGCAGAAAAGTTCCTGGCTCACTGAATGCCGTTCCTGGAGAGACACTGCCATCAATGTGGGAGATACGTCAAGATGTGTGTTGGTTTTGAGGACGGCTCTCTGGAGAGTCTTAGCAAAGAGGTCACACGGATAATCAGAGCAATTCTCAGAGACACTGAGAACAACCATACAATTCACTTTTGGCCCTTTGCTTGTTTTACGTATAACAAGACGTTTATGGATTTTGAGGAGAACTCCTCGAGGGTGTAGGCACAAAAGTTGGTGGCACACTGAATGCCGTTATTGGAGACACTGAGAAACAAGCCCTACAATTCCCTCCTGGCTCTTTCCATGTTGGAGGGAGAGCAAGAAGATTGTTGGCTGGTTTTGCGCCTAGCTCTATGGCGAGAGTAGGCAGAGACATAATTAGGTGACTTGAAGCAGTTCCTATCGAGTCCAAGAACAGTCCCCACCTTTCCCTGCTGGCAGTTTCCATGTGGACATATGTCTTGATATGTGCTTTGCTTTTGAGCACAACTCTCTCTCGAGAATGTTAGCAAAGAGGTAACGGGGAGAGTAGAAAGCAGTACTCAAAGACAGGGAGAACAAGCTCTACATTTCCCACCTGGCACTTCCCATGTAGGAGATATAGCAGGATGTATACTGGTTTTGAGGACAACTCAATGGACAATGTAGGGAGAAAAGTTCCTGGCTCCTTGAATGCCGTTTCTGGAGACCCTGCGATCAATGTGGGAGATATGTCAACACGTGTGTTGGTTTTGAGGACGGCTCTCTGGAGAGTCTTAGCAAAGAGGTCACACGGATAATCAGAGCAATTCTCAGAGACACTGAGAACAAGCTCGACAATTCCTCCTGGCACTTTCCCTGTAGGAGATACCGCAAGACGTTTCTGTATATTGGGCACTGCGCTCTGCAGGGTGTTAGCAGAGACTTTCCCGGGACAGTGAAACCCGACGTCAGAGACACTGAGAAGAAGCCCCAATGTTCCTTCCAGTCATTTTCAGTGTGGGTGCCTTCTCCACATGGTTCCTGGTTTCACTGCAGCTCTGAAGAGAATGTTAGCAAAGAGGTAACCGGGACAGTGAAAACAGTACTCAAAGACAGGGAGAGCAAGCTCTCTCTTGGCACTTTGGATGTGGGACATACAGCGAGATGTTTGCTGCTTTTGTGTTTGGCTGTTGGGAGATTTACAGCACAAAGATATCTAGTTGATTTGAAGCAGTTCTGAGAAAGTCTAAACATAATCCCCACTTTTCCCTCCTGGCATTTTCCATGTGGGAGATATATAGCAGGATGTATATTGGTTTTAAGGAACTGTCCCCGGACAATGTAGGCAGAAAAGTTCCTGGCTCCTTGAATGCCGTTCCTGGAGACCCTGCGATCAATGTGGGAGATATGTCAACACGTGTGTTGGTTTTGAGGACGGCTCTCTAGAGAGTCTTAGCAAAGAGGTCACAAGGATAATCAGAGCAATTCTCAGAGACACTGAGACCAAGCTCGACAATTCCTCCTGGCACCTTCCCTGTAGGAGATACCGCAAGACGTTTCTGTGTATTGGGCACTGCGCTCTGCAGGGTGTTAGCAGAGACTTTCCCGGGACAGTGAAACCCGACTTCAGAGACACTGAGAAGAAGCCCCAATGTTCCTTCCAGTCATTTTCAGTGTGGGTGCCTTCTCCACGTGGTTCCTGGTTTCACTGCAGCTCTGAAGAGAATGTTAGCAAAGAGGTAACCGGGACAGTGAAAACAGTACTCAAAGACAGGGAGAGCAAGCTCTACATTATTCTCTTGGCACTTTCCATGTAGTAGATATAGCAGGATATATACCGGTTTTGAGGACAACTCAGTGGACAGTGTAGGCAGAAAAGTTCCTGGCTCGCTGAATGCCGTTCCTGGAGAGACACTGCGATCAAATCCTACAATTGCCTAAGAGCACTTTCCATGTGGGAGATATGTCAAGGTGTGCTTTGGTTTGGAGCACAACTCTCTCGAGAGAACGTTAGCAAAGAGGTAACCGGGAGAGTAGAAAGCAGTACTCAAAGACAGGGAGAACAAGCTCTACATTTCCCACCTGGCACTTTCCATGTGGGAGATATAGCAGGATGTATATTGGTTTTGAGGAACTGTCCCCAGACAGTGTAGGCAGAAAAGTTCCTGGCTCACTGAATGCCGTTCCTGGAGAGACACTGCCATCAATGTGGGAGATATGTCAAGATGTGTGTTGGTTTTGAGGACGGCTCTCTGGAGAGTCTTAGCAAAGAGGTCACACGGATAATCAGAGCAATTCTCAGAGACACTGAGAACAACCATACAATTCACTTTTGGCCCTTTGCTTGTTTTACGTATAACAAGACGTTTATGGATTTTGAGGAGAACTCCTCGAGGGTGTAGGCACAAAAGTTGGTGGCACACTGAATGCCGTTATTGGAGACACTGAGAAACAAGCCCTACAATTCCCTCCTGGCTCTTTCCATGTTGGAGGGAGAGCAAGAAGATTGTTGGCTGGTTTTGCGCCTAGCTCTATGGCGAGAGTAGGCAGAGACATAATTAGGTGACTTGAAGCAGTTCCTATCGAGTCCAAGAACAGTCCCCACCTTTCCCTGCTGGCAGTTTCCATGTGGACATATGTCTTGATATGTGCTTTGCTTTTGAGCACAACTCTCTCGAGAGAATGTTAGCAAAGAGGTAACGGGGAGAGTAGAAAGCAGTACTCAAAGACAGGGAGAACAAGCTCTACATTTCCCACCTGGCACTTCCCATGTAGGAGATATAGCAGGATGTATACTGGTTTTGAGGACAACTCAATGGACAATGTAGGGAGAAAAGTTCCTGGCTCCTTGAATGCCATTCCTGGAGAGACACTGCCATCAATGTGGGAGATATGTCAACACGTGTGTTGGTTTTGAGGACGGCTCTCTGGAGAGTCTTAGCAAAGAGGTCACACTGATAATCAGAGCAATTCTCAGAGACACTGAGAACAAGATCGACAATTCGCTCTTGGCACTTTCCCTGCAGGAGATACCGCAAGACGTTTCTGTATATTGGGCACTGCGCTCTGCAGGCTGTTAGCAGAGACTTTCCCGGGACAGTGAAACCCGACGTCAGAGACACTGAGAAGAAGCCCCAATGTTCCTTCCAGTCATTTTCAGTGTGGGTGCCTTCTCCACGTGGTTCCTGGTTTCACTGCAGCTCTGAAGAGAATGTTAGCAAAGAGGTAACCGGGACAGTGAAAACAGTACTCAAAGACAGGGAGAGCAAGCTCTCTCTTGGCACTTTGGATGTGGGATGTACAGCGAGATGTTTGCTGCTTTTGCATTTGGCTGTTGGGAGATTTACAGCACAAAGATATCTAGTTGATTTGAAGCAGTTCTGAGAAAGTCTAAACATAATCCCCACTTTTCCCTCCTGGCATTTTCCATGTGGGAGATATAGCAGGATGTATATTGGTTTTAAGGAACTGTCCCCAGACAATGTAGGCAGAAAAGTTCCTGGCTCCTTGAATGCCGTTCCTGGAGACCCTGCGATCAATGTGGGAGATATGTCAAGATGTGTGTTACTTTTGAGGACGTCTCTCTGGAGAGTCTTAGCAAAGAGGTCACAAGGATAATCAGAGCAATTCTCAGAGACACTGAGACCAAGCTCGACAATTCCTCCTGGCACTTTCCCTGTAGGAGATACCGCAAGACGTTTCTGTGTATTGGGCACTGCGCTCTGCAGGCTGTTAGCAGAGACTTTCCCGGGACAGTGAAACCCGACTTCAGAGACACTGAGAAGAAGCCCCAATGTTCCTTCCAGTCATTTTCAGTGTGGGTGCCTTCTCCACGTGGTTCCTGGTTTCACTGCAGCTCTGAAGAGAATGTTAGCAAAGAGGTAATTGGGACAGTGAAAACAGTACTCAAAGACAGGGAGAGCAAGCTCTACATTATTCTCTTGGCACTTTCCATGGAGTAGATATAGCAGGATATATACCGGTTTTGAGGACAACTCAGTGGACAGTGTAGGCAGAAAAGTTCCTGGCTCGCTGAATGCCGTTCCTGGAGAGACACTGCGATCAAATCCTACAATTGCCTAAGAGCACTCTCCATGTGGGAGATATGTCAAGGTGTGCTTTGGTTTGGAGCACAACTCTCTCTCGAGAACGTTAGCAAAGAGGTAACCGGGAGAGTAGAAAGCAGTACTCAAAGACAGGGAGAACAAGCTCTACATTTCCCACCTGGCACTTTCCATGTGGGAGATATAGCAGGATGTATATTGGTTTTGAGGAACTGTCCCCAGACAGTGTAGGCAGAAAAGTTCCTGGCTCACTGAATGCCGTTCCTGGAGAGACACTGCCATCAATGTGGGAGATATGTCAAGATGTGTGTTGGTTTTGAGGACGGCTCTCTGGAGAGTCTTAGCAAAGAGGTCACACGGATAATCAGAGCAATTCTCAGAGACACTGAGAACAACCATACAATTCACTTTTGGCCCTTTGCTTGTTTTACGTATAACAAGAGGTTTATGGATTTTGAGGAGAACTCCTCGAGGGTGTAGGCACAAAAGTTGGTGGCACACTGAATGCCGTTATTGGAGACACTGAGAAACAAGCCCTACAATTCCCTCCTGGCTCTTTCCATGTTGGAGGTAGAGCAAGAAGATTGTTGGCTGGTTTTGCGCCTAGCTCTATGGCGAGAGTAGGCAGAGACATAATTAGGTGACTTGAAGCAGTTCCTATCGAGTCCAAGAACAGTCCCCACCTTTCCCTGCTGGCAGTTTCCATGTGGAGATATGTCTTGATATGTGCTTTGCTTTTGAGCACAACTCTCTCGAGAGAATGTTAGCAAAGAGGTAACGGGGAGAGTAGAAAGCAGTACTCAAAGACAGGGAGAACAAGATCTACATTTCCCACCTGGCACTTCCCATGTAGGAGATATAGCAGGATGTATACTGGTTTTGAGGACAACTCAATGGACAATGTAGGGAGAAAAGTTCCTGGCTCCTTGAATGCCGTTCCTGGAGACCCTGCGATCAATGTGGGAGATATGTCAACACGTGTGTTGGTTTTGAGGACGGCTCTCTGGAGAGTCTTAGCAAAGAGGTCATACGGATAATCAGAGCAATTCTCAGAGACACTGAGAACAAGCTCGACAATTCCTCCTGGCACTTTCCCTGTAGGAGATACCGCAAGACGTTTCTGTATATTGGGCACTGCGCTCTGCAGGCTGTTAGCAGAGACTTTCCCGGGACAGTGAAACCCGACATCAGAGACACTGAGAAGAAGCCCCAATGTTCCTTCCAGTCATTTTCAGTGTGGGTGCCTTCTCCACGTGGTTCCTGGTTTCACTGCAGCTCTGAAGAGAATGTTAGCAAAGAGGTAACCGGGACAGTGAAAACAGTACTCAAAGACAGGGAGAGCAAGCTCTCTCTTGGCACTTTGGATGTGGGATGTACAGCGAGATGTTTGCTGCTTTTGCATTTGGCTGTTGGGAGATTTACAGCACAAAGATATCTAGTTGATTTGAAGCAGTTCTGAGAAAGTCTAAACATAATCCCCACTTTTCCCTCCTGGCATTTTCCATGTGGGAGATATAGCAGGATGTATATTGGTTTTAAGGAACTGTCCCCAGACAATGTAGGCAGAAAAGTTCCTGGCTCCTTGAATGCCGTTCCTGGAGACCCTGCGATCAATGTGGGAGATATGTCAAGATGTGTGTTGCTTTTGAGGACGTCTCTCTGGAGAGTCTTAGCAAAGAGGTCACAAGGATAATCAGAGCAATTCTCAGAGACACTGAGACCAAGCTCGACAATTCCTCCTGGCACTTTCCCTGTAGGAGATACCGCAAGACGTTTCTGTGTATTGGGCACTGCGCTCTGCAGGCTGTTAGCAGAGACTTTCCCGGGACAGTGAAACCCGACTTCAGAGACACTGAGAAGAAGCCCCAATGTTCCTTCCAGTCATTTTCAGTGTGGGTGCCTTCTCCACGTGGTTCCTGGTTTCACTGCAGCTCTGAAGAGAATGTTAGCAAAGAGGTAATTGGGACAGTGAAAACAGTACTCAAAGACAGGGAGAGCAAGCTCTACATTATTCTCTTGGCACTTTCCATGGAGTAGATATAGCAGGATATATACCGGTTTTGAGGACAACTCAGTGGACAGTGTAGGCAGAAAAGTTCCTGGCTCGCTGAATGCCGTTCCTGGAGAGACACTGCGATCAAATCCTACAATTGCCTAAGAGCACTCTCCATGTGGGAGATATGTCAAGGTGTGCTTTGGTTTGGAGCACAACTCTCTCTCGAGAACGTTAGCAAAGAGGTAACCGGGAGAGTAGAAAGCAGTACTCAAAGACAGGGAGAACAAGCTCTACATTTCCCACCTGGCACTTTCCATGTGGGAGATATAGCAGGATGTATATTGGTTTTGAGGAACTGTCCCCAGACAGTGTAGGCAGAAAAGTTCCTGGCTCACTGAATGCCGTTCCTGGAGAGACACTGCCATCAATGTGGGAGATACGTCAAGATGTGTGTTGGTTTTGAGGACGGCTCTCTGGAGAGTCTTAGCAAAGAGGTCACACGGATAATCAGAGCAATTCTCAGAGACACTGAGAACAACCATACAATTCACTTTTGGCCCTTTGCTTGTTTTACGTATAACAAGACGTTTATGGATTTTGAGGAGAACTCCTCGAGGGTGTAGGCACAAAAGTTGGTGGCACACTGAATGCCGTTATTGGAGACACTGAGAAACAAGCCCTACAATTTCCTCCTGGCTCTTTCCATGTTGGAGGTAGAGCAAGAAGATTGTTGGCTGGTTTTGCGCCTAGCTCTATGGCGAGAGTAGGCAGAGACATAATTAGGTGACTTGAAGCAGTTCCTATCGAGTCCAAGAACAGTCCCCACCTTTCCCTGCTGGCAGTTTCCATGTGGAGATATGTCTTGATATGTGCTTTGCTTTTGAGCACAACTCTCTCGAGAGAATGTTAGCAAAGAGGTAACGGGGAGAGTAGAAAGCAGTACTCAAAGACAGGGAGAACAAGATCTACATTTCCCACCTGGCACTTCCCATGTAGGAGATATAGCAGGATGTATACTGGTTTTGAGGACAACTCAATGGACAATGTAGGGAGAAAAGTTCCTGGCTCCTTGAATGCCGTTCCTGGAGACCCTGCGATCAATGTGGGAGATATGTCAACACGTGTGTTGGTTTTGAGGACGTCTCTCTGGAGAGTCTTAGCAAAGAGGTCATACGGATAATCAGAGCAATTCTCAGAGACACTGAGAACAAGCTCGACAATTCCTCCTGGCACTTTCCCTGTAGGAGATACCGCAAGACGTTTCTGTATATTGGGCACTGCGCTCTGCAGGCTGTTAGCAGAGACTTTCCCGGGACAGTGAAACCCGACATCAGAGACACTGAGAAGAAGCCCCAATGTTCCTTCCAGTCATTTTCAGTGTGGGTGCCTTCTCCACGTGGTTCCTGGTTTCACTGCAGCTCTGAAGAGAATGTTAGCAAAGAGGTAACCGGGACAGTGAAAACAGTACTCAAAGACAGGGAGAGCAAGCTCTCTCTTGGCACTTTGGATGTGGGACATACAGTGAGATGTTTGCTGCTTTTGCGTTTGGCTGTTGGGAGATTTACAGCACAAAGATATCTAGTTGATTTGAAGCAGTTCTGAGAAAGTCTAAACATAATCCCCACTTTTCCCTCCTGGCATTTTCCATGTGGGAGATACAGCAGGATGTATATTGGTTTTAAGGAACTGTCCCCGGACAATGTAGGCAGAAAAGTTCCTGGCTCCTTGAATGCCGTTCCTGGAGACCCTGCGATCAATGTGGGAGATATGTCAACACGTGTGTTGGTTTTGAGGACGGCTCTCTGGAGAGTCTTAGCAAAGAGGTCACACGGATAATCAGAGCAATTCTCAGAGACACTGAGACCAAGCTCGACAATTCCTCCTGGCACTTTCCCTGTAGGAGATACCGCAAGACGTTTCTGTGTATTGGGCACTGCGCTCTGCAGGGTGTTAGCAGAGACTTTCCCGGGACAGTGAAACCCGACGTCAGAGACACTGAGAAGAAGCCCCAATGTTCCTTCCAGTCATTTTCAGTGTGGGTGCCTTCTCCACGTGGTTCCTGGTTTCACTGCAGCTCTGAAGAGAATGTTAGCAAAGAGGTAATCGGGACAGTGAAAACAGTACTCAGAGACAGGGAGAGCAAGCTCTACATTATTCTCTTGGCACTTTCCATGTAGTAGATATAGCAGGATATATACCGGTTTTGAGGACAACTCAGTGGACAGTGTAGGCAGAAAAGTTCCTGGCTCACTGAATGCCGTTCCTGGAGAGACACTGCGATCAAATCCTACAATTGCCTAAGAGCACTTTCCATGTGGGAGATATGTCAAGGTGTGCTTTGGTTTGGAGCACAACTCTCTCTCGAGAACGTTAGCAAAGAGGTAACCGGGAGAGTAGAAAGCAGTACTCAAAGACAGGGAGAACAAGCTCTACATTTCCCACCTGGCACTTTCCATGTGGGAGATATAGCAGGATGTATATTGGTTTTGAGGAACTGTCCCCAGACAGTGTAGGCAGAAAAGTTCCTGGCTCACTGAATGCCGTTCCTGCAGAGACACTGCCATCAATGTGGGAGATATGTCAAGATGTGTGTTGGTTTTGAGGACGGCTCTCTGGAGAGTCTTAGCAAAGAGGTCACACGGATAATCAGAGCAATTCTCAGAGACACTGAGAACAACCATACAATTCACTTTTGGCCCTTTGCTTGTTTTACGTATAACAAGACGTTTATGGATTTTGAGGAGAACTCCTCGAGGGTGTAGGCACAAAAGTTGGTGGCACACTGAATGCCGTTATTGGAGACACTGAGAAACAAGCCCTACAATTCCCTCCTGGCTCTTTCCATGTTGGAGGCAGAGCAAGAAGATTGTTGGCTGGTTTTGCGCCTAGCTCTATGGCGAGAGTAGGCAGAGACATAATTAGGTGACTTGAAGCAGTTCCTATCGAGTCCAAGAACAGTCCCCACCTTTCCCTGCTGGCAGTTTCCATGTGGACATATGTCTTGATATGTGCTTTGCTTTTGAGCACAACTCTCTCGAGAGAATGTTAGCAAAGAGGTAACGGGGAGAGTAGAAAGCAGTACTCAAAGACAGGGAGAACAAGCTCTACATTTCCCACCTGGCACTTCCCATGTAGGAGATATAGCAGGATGTATACTGGTTTTGAGGACAACTCAATGGACAATGTAGGGAGAAAAGTTCCTGGCTCCTTGAATGCCGTTTCTGGAGACCCTGCGATCAATGTGGGAGATATGTCAACACGTGTGTTGGTTTTGAGGACGGCTCTCTGGAGAGTCTTAGCAAAGAGGTCACACGGATAATCAGAGCAATTCTCAGAGACACTGAGAACAAGATCGACAATTCGCTCTTGGCACTTTCCCTGTAGGAGATACCGCAAGACGTTTCTGTATATTGGGCACAGCACTCTGCAGGCTGTTAGCAGAGACTTTCCCGGGACAGTGAAATCCGACGTCAGAGACACTGAGAAGAAGCCCCAATGTTCCTTCCAGTCATTTTCAGTGTGGGTGCCTTCTCCACATGGTTCCTGGTTTCACTGCAGCTCTGAAGAGAATGTTAGCAAAGAGGCAACCGGGACAGTGAAAACAGTACTCAAAGACAGGGAGAGCAAGCTCTCTCTTGGCACTTTGGATGTGGGACATACAGCGAGATGTTTGCTGCTTTTGTGTTTGGCTGTTGGGAGATTTACAGCACAAAGATATCTAGTTGATTTGAAGCAGTTCTGAGAAAGTCTAAACATAATCCCCACTTTTCCCTCCTGGCATTTTCCATGTGGGAGATATATAGCAGGATGTATATTGGTTTTAAGGAACTGTCCCCGGACAATGTAGGCAGAAAAGTTCCTGGCTCCTTGAATGCCGTTCCTGGAGACCCTGCGATCAATGTGGGAGATATGTCAAGATGTGTGTTGCTTTTGAGGACGGCTCTCTGGAGAGTCTTAGCAAAGAGGTCACAAGGATAATCAGAGCAATTCTCAGAGACACTGAGACCAAGCTCGACAATTCCTCCTGGCACTTTCCCTGTAGGAGATACCGCAAGACGTTTCTGTATATTGGGCACTGCGCTCTGCAGGCTGTTAGCAGAGACTTTCCCGGGACAGTGAAACCCGACTTCAGAGACACTGAGAAGAAGCCCCAATGTTCCTTCCAGTCATTTTCAGTGTGGGTGCCTTCTCCACGTGGTTCCTGGTTTCACTGCAGCTCTGAAGAGAATGTTAGCAAAGAGGTAATTGGGACAGTGAAAACAGTACTCAAAGACAGGGAGAGCAAGCTCTACATTATTCTCTTGGCACTTTCCATGGAGTAGATATAGCAGGATATATACCGGTTTTGAGGACAACTCAGTGGACAGTGTAGGCAGAAAAGTTCCTGGCTCGCTGAATGCCGTTCCTGGAGAGACACTGCGATCAAATCCTACAATTGCCTAAGAGCACTCTCCATGTGGGAGATATGTCAAGGTGTGCTTTGGTTTGGAGCACAACTCTCTCGAGAGAACGTTAGCAAAGAGGTAACCGGGAGAGTAGAAAGCAGTACTCAAAGACAGGGAGAACAAGCTCTACATTTCCCACCTGGCACTTTCCATGTGGGAGATATAGCAGGATGTATATTGGTTTTGAGGAACTGTCCCCAGACAGTGTAGGCAGAAAAGTTCCTGGCTCACTGAATGCCGTTCCTGCAGAGACACTGCCATCAATGTGGGAGATATGTCAAGATGTGTGTTGGTTTTGAGGACGGCTCTCTGGAGAGTCTTAGCAAAGAGGTCACACGGATAATCAGAGCAATTCTCAGAGACACTGAGAACAACCATACAATTCACTTTTGGCCCTTTGCTTGTTTTACGTATAACAAGACGTTTATGGATTTTGAGGAGAACTCCTCGAGGGTGTAGGCACAAAAGTTGGTGGCACACTGAATGCCGTTATTGGAGACACTGAGAAACAAGCCCTACAATTCCCTCCTGGCTCTTTCCATGTTGGAGGCAGAGCAAGAAGATTGTTGGCTGGTTTTGCGCCTAGCTCTATGGCGAGAGTAGGCAGAGACATAATTAGGTGACTTGAAGCAGTTCCTATCGAGTCCAAGAACAGTCCCCACCTTTCCCTGCTGGCAGTTTCCATGTGGACATATGTCTTGATATGTGCTTTGCTTTTGAGCACAACTCTCTCTCGAGAATGTTAGCAAAGAGGTAACGGGGAGAGTAGAAAGCAGTACTCAAAGACAGGGAGAACAAGCTCTACATTTCCCACCTGGCACTTCCCATGTAGGAGATATAGCAGGATGTATACTGGTTTTGAGGACAACTCAATGGACAATGTAGGGAGAAAAGTTCCTGGCTCCTTGAATGCCGTTTCTGGAGACCCTGCGATCAATGTGGGAGATATGTCAACACGTGTGTTGGTTTTGAGGACGGCTCTCTGGAGAGTCTTAGCAAAGAGGTCACACTGATAATCAGAGCAATTCTCAGAGACACTGAGAACAAGATCGACAATTCGCTCTTGGCACTTTCCCTGCAGGAGATACCGCAAGACGTTTCTGTATATTGGGCACAGCACTCTGCAGGCTGTTAGCAGAGACTTTCCCGGGACAGTGAAACCCGACGTCAGAGACACTGAGAAGAAGCCCCAATGTTCCTTCCAGTCATTTTCAGTGTGGGTGCCTTCTCCACATGGTTCCTGGTTTCACTGCAGCTCTGAAGAGAATGTTAGCAAAGAGGCAACCGGGACAGTGAAAACAGTACTCAAAGACAGGGAGAGCAAGCTCTCTCTTGGCACTTTGGATGTGGGACATACAGCGAGATGTTTGCTGCTTTTGTGTTTGGCTGTTGGGAGATTTACAGCACAAAGATATCTAGTTGATTTGAAGCAGTTCTGAGAAAGTCTAAACATAATCCCCACTTTTCCCTCCTGGCATTTTCCATGTGGGAGATATATAGTAGGATGTATATTGGTTTTAAGGAACTGTCCCCGGACAATGTAGGCAGAAAAGTTCCTGGCTCCTTGAATGCCGTTCCTGGAGACCCTGCGATCAATGTGGGAGATATGTCAAGATGTGTGTTGCTTTTGAGGACGTCTCTCTGGAGAGTCTTAGCAAAGAGGTCACAAGGATAATCAGAGCAATTCTCAGAGACACTGAGACCAAGCTCGACAATTCCTCCTGGCACTTTCCCTGTAGGAGATACCGCAAGACGTTTCTGTGTATTGGGCACTGCGCTCTGCAGGGTGTTAGCAGAGACTTTCCCGGGACAGTGAAACCCGACATCAGAGACACTGAGAAGAAGCCCCAATGTTCCTTCCAGTCATTTTCAGTGTGGGTGCCTTCTCCACGTGGTTCCTGGTTTCACTGCAGCTCTGAAGAGAATGTTAGCAAAGAGGTAATCGGGACAGTGAAAACAGTACTCAAAGACAGGGAGAGCAAGCTCTACATTATTCTCTTGGCACTTTCCATGGAGTAGATATAGCAGGATATATACCGGTTTTGGGGACAACTCAGTGGACAGTGTAGGCAGAAAAGTTCCTGGCTCACTGAATGCCGTTCCTGGAGAGACACTGCGATCAAATCCTACAATTGCCTAAGAGCACTTTCCATGTGGGAGATATGTCAAGGTGTGCTTTGGTTTGGAGCACAACTCTCTCTCGAGAACGTTAGCAAAGAGGTAACCGGGAGAGTAGAAAGCAGTACTCAAAGACAGGGAGAACAAGCTCTACATTTCCCACCTGGCACTTTCCATGTGGGAGATATAGCAGGATGTATATTGGTTTTGAGGAACTGTCCCCAGACAGTGTAGGCAGAAAAGTTCCTGGCTCACTGAATGCCGTTCCTGGAGAGACACTGCCATCAATGTGGGAGATATGTCAAGATGTGTGTTGGTTTTGAGGACGGCTCTCTGGAGAGTCTTAGCAAAGAGGTCACACGGATAATCAGAGCAATTCTCAGAGACACTGAGAACAACCATACAATTCACTTTTGGCCCTTTGCTTGTTTTACGTATAACAAGACGTTTATGGATTTTGAGGAGAACTCCTCGAGGGTGTAGGCACAAAAGTTGGTGGCACACTGAATGCCGTTATTGGAGACACTGAGAAACAAGCCCTACAATTCCCTCCTGGCTCTTTCCATGTTGGAGGGAGAGCAAGAAGATTGTTGGCTGGTTTTGCGCCTAGCTCTATGGCGAGAGTAGGCAGAGACATAATTAGGTGACTTGAAGCAGTTCCTATCGAGTCCAAGAACAGTCCCCACCTTTCCCTGCTGGCAGTTTCCATGTGGACATATGTCTTGATATGTGCTTTGCTTTTGAGCACAACTCTCTCGAGAGAATGTTAGCAAAGAGGTAACGGGGAGAGTAGAAAGCAGTACTCAAAGACAGGGAGAACAAGCTCTACATTTCCCACCTGGCACTTCCCATGTAGGAGATATAGCAGGATGTATACTGGTTTTGAGGACAACTCAATGGACAATGTAGGGAGAAAAGTTCCTGGCTCCTTGAATGCCGTTTCTGGAGACCCTGCGATCAATGTGGGAGATATGTCAACACGTGTGTTGGTTTTGAGGACGGCTCTCTGGAGAGTCTTAGCAAAGAGGTCACACTGATAATCAGAGCAATTCTCAGAGACACTGAGAACAAGATCGACAATTCGCTCTTGGCACTTTCCCTGCAGGAGATACCGCAAGACGTTTCTGTATATTGGGCACAGCACTCTGCAGGCTGTTAGCAGAGACTTTCCCGGGACAGTGAAACCCGACGTCAGAGACACTGAGAAGAAGCCCCAATGTTCCTTCCAGTCATTTTCAGTGTGGGTGCCTTCTCCACATCGTTCCTGGTTTCACTGCAGCTCTGAAGAGAATGTTAGCAAAGAGGCAACCGGGACAGTGAAAACAGTACTCAAAGACAGGGAGAGCAAGCTCTCTCTTGGCACTTTGGATGTGGGACATACAGCGAGATGTTTGCTGCTTTTGTGTTTGGCTGTTGGGAGATTTACAGCACAAAGATATCTAGTTGATTTGAAGCAGTTCTGAGAAAGTCTAAACATAATCCCCACTTTTCCCTCCTGGCATTTTCCATGTGGGAGATATATAGTAGGATGTATATTGGTTTTAAGGAACTGTCCCCGGACAATGTAGGCAGAAAAGTTCCTGGCTCCTTGAATGCCGTTCCTGGAGACCCTGCGATCAATGTGGGAGATATGTCAAGATGTGTGTTGGTTTTGAGGACGGCTCTCTGGAGAGTCTTAGCAAAGAGGTCACAAGGATAATCAGAGCAATTCTCAGAGACACTGAGAACAACCATACAATTCACTTTTGGCCCTTTGCTTGTTTTACGTATAACAAGACGTTTATGGATTTTGAGGAGAACTCCTCGAGGGTGTAGGCACAAAAGTTGGTGGCACACTGAATGCCGTTATTGGAGACACTGAGAAACAAGCCCTACAATTCCCTCCTGGCTCTTTCCATGTTGGAGGGAGAGCAAGAAGATTGTTGGCTGGTTTTGCGCCTAGCTCTATGGCGAGAGTAGGCAGAGACATAATTAGGTGACTTGAAGCAGTTCCTATCGAGTCCAAGAACAGTCCCCACCTTTCCCTGCTGGCAGTTTCCATGTGGAGATATGTCTTGATATGTGCTTTGCTTTTGAGCACAACTCTCTCGAGAGAATGTTAGCAAAGAGGTAACGGGGAGAGTAGAAAGCAGTACTCAAAGACAGGGAGAACAAGCTCTACATTTCCCACCTGGCACTTCCCATGTAGGAGATATAGCAGGATGTATACTGGTTTTGAGGACAACTCAATGGACAATGTAGGGAGAAAAGTTCCTGGCTCCTTGAATGCCGTTTCTGGAGACCCTGCGATCAATGTGGGAGATATGTCAACACGTGTGTTGGTTTTGAGGACGGCTCTCTGGAGAGTCTTAGCAAAGAGGTCACACTGATAATCAGAGCAATTCTCAGAGACACTGAGAACAAGATCGACAATTCGCTCTTGGCACTTTCCCTGCAGGAGATACCGCAAGACGTTTCTGTATATTGGGCACAGCACTCTGCAGGCTGTTAGCAGAGACTTTCCCGGGACAGTGAAACCCGACGTCAGAGACACTGAGAAGAAGCCCCAATGTTCCTTCCAGTCATTTTCAGTGTGGGTGCCTTCTCCACATCGTTCCTGGTTTCACTGCAGCTCTGAAGAGAATGTTAGCAAAGAGGCAACCGGGACAGTGAAAACAGTACTCAAAGACAGGGAGAGCAAGCTCTCTCTTGGCACTTTGGATGTGGGACATACAGCGAGATGTTTGCTGCTTTTGTGTTTGGCTGTTGGGAGATTTACAGCACAAAGATATCTAGTTGATTTGAAGCAGTTCTGAGAAAGTCTAAACATAATCCCCACTTTTCCCTCCTGGCATTTTCCATGTGGGAGATATATAGCAGGATGTATATTGGTTTTAAGGAACTGTCCCCGGACAATGTAGGCAGAAAAGTTCCTGGCTCCTTGAATGCCGTTCCTGGAGACCCTGCGATCAATGTGGGAGATATGTCAAGATGTGTGTTGCTTTTGAGGACGTCTCTCTGGAGAGTCTTAGCAAAGAGGTCACAAGGATAATCAGAGCAATTCTCAGAGACACTGAGACCAAGCTCGACAATTCCTCCTGGCACTTTCCCTGTAGGAGATACCGCAAGACGTTTCTGTGTATTGGGCACTGCGCTCTGCAGGGTGTTAGCAGAGACTTTCCCGGGACAGTGAAACCCGACGTCAGAGACACTGAGAAGAAGCCCCAATGTTCCTTCCAGTCATTTTCAGTGTGGGTGCCTTCTCCACGTGGTTCCTGGTTTCACTGCAGCTCTGAAGAGAATGTTAGCAAAGAGGTAATTGGGACAGTGAAAACAGTACTCAAAGACAGGGAGAGCAAGCTCTACATTATTCTCTTGGCACTTTCCATGGAGTAGATATAGCAGGATATATACCGGTTTTGAGGACAACTCAGTGGACAGTGTAGGCAGAAAAGTTCCTGGCTCCCTGAATGCCGTTCCTGGAGAGACACTGCGATCAAATCCTACAATTGCCTAAGAGCACTTTCCATGTGGGAGATATGTCAAGGTGTGCTTTGGTTTGGAGCACAACTCTCTCTCGAGAACGTTAGCAAAGAGGTAACCGGGAGAGTAGAAAGCAGTACTCAAAGACAGGGAGAACAAGCTCTACATTTCCCACCTGGCACTTTCCATGTGGGAGATATAGCAGGATGTATATTGGTTTTGAGGAACTGTCCCCAGACAGTGTAGGCAGAAAAGTTCCTGGCTCACTGAATGCCGTTCCTGGAGAGACACTGCCATCAATGTGGGAGATATGTCAAGATGTGTGTTGGTTTTGAGGACGGCTCTCTGGAGAGTCTTAGCAAAGAGGTCACACTGATAATCAGAGCAATTCTCAGAGACACTGAGAACAACCATACAATTCACTTTTGGCCCTTTGCTTGTTTTACGTATAACAAGACGTTTATGGATTTTGAGGAGACCTCCTCGAGGGTGTAGGCACAAAAGTTGGTGGCACACTGAATGCCGTTATTGGAGACACTGAGAAACAAGCCCTACAATTCCCTCCTGGCTCTTTCCATGTTGGAGGCAGAGCAAGAAGATTGTTGGCTGGTTTTGCGCCTAGCTCTATGGCGAGAGTAGGCAGAGACATAATTAGGTGACTTGAAGCAGTTCCTATCGAGTCCAAGAACAGTCCCCACCTTTCCCTGCTGGCAGTTTCCATGTGGACATATGTCTTGATATGTGCTTTGCTTTTGAGCACAACTCTCTCGAGAGAATGTTAGCAAAGAGGTAACGGGGAGAGTAGAAAGCAGTACTCAAAGACAGGGAGAACAAGCTCTACATTTCCCACCTGGCACTTCCCATGTAGGAGATATAGCAGGATGTATACTGGTTTTGAGGACAACTCAATGGACAATGTAGGGAGAAAAGTTCCTGGCTCCTTGAATGCCGTTTCTGGAGACCCTGCGATCAATGTGGGAGATATGTCAACACGTGTGTTGGTTTTGAGGACGGCTCTCTGGAGAGTCTTAGCAAAGAGGTCACACTGATAATCAGAGCAATTCTCAGAGACACTGAGAACAAGATCGACAATTCGCTCTTGGCACTTTCCCTGCAGGAGATACCGCAAGACGTTTCTGTATATTGGGCACAGCACTCTGCAGGCTGTTAGCAGAGACTTTCCCGGGACAGTGAAACCCGACGTCAGAGACACTGAGAAGAAGCCCCAATGTTCCTTCCAGTCATTTTCAGTGTGGGTGCCTTCTCCACATCGTTCCTGGTTTCACTGCAGCTCTGAAGAGAATGTTAGCAAAGAGGCAACCGGGACAGTGAAAACAGTACTCAAAGACAGGGAGAGCAAGCTCTCTCTTGGCACTTTGGATGTGGGACATACAGCGAGATGTTTGCTGCTTTTGTGTTTGGCTGTTGGGAGATTTACAGCACAAAGATATCTAGTTGATTTGAAGCAGTTCTGAGAAAGTCTAAACATAATCCCCACTTTTCCCTCCTGGCATTTTCCATGTGGGAGATATATAGCAGGATGTATATTGGTTTTAAGGAACTGTCCCCGGACAATGTGGGCAGAAAAGTTCCTGGCTCCTTGAATGCCGTTCCTGGAGACCCTGCGATCAATGTGGGAGATATGTCAAGATGTGTGTTGGTTTTGAGGACGGCTCTCTGGAGAGTCTTAGCAAAGAGGTCACAAGGATAATCAGAGCAATTCTCAGAGACACTGAGACCAAGCTCGACAATTCCTCCTGGCACTTTCCCTGTAGGAGATACCGCAAGACGTTTCTGTGTATTGGGCACTGCGCTCTGCAGGGTGTTAGCAGAGACTTTCCCGGGACAGTGAAACCCTATGTCAGAGACACTGAGAAGAAGCCCCAATGTTCCTTCCAGTCATTTTCAGTGTGGGTGCCTTCTCCACGTGGTTCCTGGTTTCACTGCAGCTCTGAAGAGAATGTTAGCAAAGAGGTAAGCGGGACAGTGAAAACAGTACTCAAAGACAGGGAGAGCAAGCTCTACATTATTCTCTTGGCACTTTCCATGGAGTAGATATAGCAGGATATATACCGGTTTTGAGGACAACTCAGTGGACAGTGTAGGCAGAAAAGTTCCTGGCTCACTGAATGCCGTTCCTGGAGAGACACTGCGATCAAATCCTACAATTGCCTAAGAGCACTTTCCATGTGGGAGATATGTCAAGGTGTGCTTTGGTTTGGAGCACAACTCTCTCTCGAGAATGTTAGCAAAGAGGTAACCGGGAGAGTAGAAAGCAGTACTCAAAGACAGGGAGAACAAGCTCTACATTTCCCACCTGGCACTTTCCATGTGGGAGATATAGCAGGATGTATATTGGTTTTGAGGAACTGTCCCCAGACAGTGTAGGCAGAAAAGTTCCTGGCTCACTGAATGCCGTTCCTGGAGAGACACTGCCATCAATGTGGGAGATATGTCAAGATGTGTGTTGGTTTTGAGGACGGCTCTCTGGAGAGTCTTAGCAAAGAGGTCACACGGATAATCAGAGCAATTCTCAGAGACACTGAGAACAACCATACAATTCACTTTTGGCCCTTTGCTTGTTTTACGTATAACAAGACGTTTATGGATTTTGAGGAGACCTCCTCGAGGGTGTAGGCACAAAAGTTGGTGGCACACTGAATGCCGTTATTGGAGACACTGAGAAACAAGCCCTACAATTCCCTCCTGGCTCATTCCATGTCGGAGGGAGAGCAAGAAGATTGTTGGCTGGTTTTGCGCCTAGCTCTATGGCGAGAGTAGGCAGAGACATAATTAGGTGACTTGAAGCAGTTCCTATCGAGTCCAAGAACAGTCCCCACCTTTCCCTGCTGGCAGTTTCCATGTGGACATATGTCTTGATATGTGCTTTGCTTTTGAGCACAACTCTCTCGAGAGAATGTTAGCAAAGAGGTAACGGGGAGAGTAGAAAGCAGTACTCAAAGACAGGGAGAACAAGCTCTACATTTCCCACCTGGCACTTCCCATGTAGGAGATATAGCAGGATGTATACTGGTTTTGAGGACAACTCAATGGACAATGTAGGGAGAAAAGTTCCTGGCTCCTTGAATGCCGTTTCTGGAGACCCTGCGATCAATGTGGGAGATATGTCAACACGTGTGTTGGTTTTGAGGACGGCTCTCTGGAGAGTCTTAGCAAAGAGGTCACACTGATAATCAGAGCAATTCTCAGAGACACTGAGAACAAGATCGACAATTCGCTCTTGGCACTTTCCCTGCAGGAGATACCGCAAGACGTTTCTGTATATTGGGCACAGCACTCTACAGGCTGTTAGCAGAGACTTTCCCGGGACAGTGAAACCCGACGTCAGAGACACTGAGAAGAAGCCCCAATGTTCCTTCCAGTCATTTTCAGTGTGGGTGCCTTCTCCACATGGTTCCTGGTTTCACTGCAGCTCTGAAGAGAATGTTAGCAAAGAGGCAACCGGGACAGTGAAAACAGTACTCAAAGACAGGGAGAGCAAGCTCTCTCTTGGCACTTTGGATGTGGGACATACAGCGAGATGTTTGCTGCTTTTGTGTTTGGCTGTTGGGAGATTTACAGCACAAAGATATCTAGTTGATTTGAAGCAGTTCTGAGAAAGTCTAAACATAATCCCCACTTTTCCCTCCTGGCATTTTCCATGTGGGAGATATATAGCAGGATGTATATTGGTTTTAAGGAACTGTCCCCGGACAATGTAGGCAGAAAAGTTCCTGGCTCCTTGAATGCCGTTCCTGGAGACCCTGCGATCAATGTGGGAGATATGTCAAGATGTGTGTTGGTTTTGAGGACGGCTCTCTGGAGAGTCTTAGCAAAGAGGTCACAAGGATAATCAGAGCAATTCTCAGAGACACTGAGACCAAGCTCGACAATTCCTCCTGGCACTTTCCCTGTAGGAGATACCGCAAGACGTTTCTGTGTATTGGGCACTGCGCTCTGCAGGCTGTTAGCAGAGACTTTCCCGGGACAGTGAAACCCTATGTCAGAGACACTGAGAAGAAGCCCCAATGTTCCTTCCAGTCATTTTCAGTGTGGGTGCCTTCTCCACGTGGTTCCTGGTTTCACTGCAGCTCTGAAGAGAATGTTAGCAAAGAGGTAATCGGGACAGTGAAAACAGTACTCAAAGACAGGGAGAGCAAGCTCTACATTATTCTCTTGGCACTTTCCATGGAGTAGATATAGCAGGATATATACCGGTTTTGAGGACAACTCAGTGGACAGTGTAGGCAGAAAAGTTCCTGGCTCCCTGAATGCCGTTCCTGGAGAGACACTGCGATCAAATCCTACAATTGCCTAAGAGCACTTTCCATGTGGGAGATATGTCAAGGTGTGCTTTGGTTTGGAGCACAACTCTCTCTCGAGAACGTTAGCAAAGAGGTAACCGGGAGAGTAGAAAGCAGTACTCAAAGACAGGGAGAACAAGCTCTACATTTCCCACCTGGCACTTTCCATGTGGGAGATATAGCAGGATGTATATTGGTTTTGAGGAACTGTCCCCAGACAGTGTAGGCAGAAAAGTTCCTGGCTCACTGAATGCCGTTCCTGGAGAGACACTGCCATCAATGTGGGAGATATGTCAAGATGTGTGTTGGTTTTGAGGACGGCTCTCTGGAGAGTCTTAGCAAAGAGGTCACACGGATAATCAGAGCAATTCTCAGAGACACTGAGAACAACCATACAATTCACTTTTGGCCCTTTGCTTGTTTTACGTATAACAAGACGTTTATGGATTTTGAGGAGAACTCCTCGAGGGTGTAGGCACAAAAGTTGGTGGCACACTGAATGCCGTTATTGGAGACACTGAGAAACAAGCCCTACAATTCCCTCCTGGCTCTTTCCATGTTGGAGGGAGAGCAAGAAGATTGTTGGCTGGTTTTGCGCCTAGCTCTATGGCGAGAGTAGGCAGAGACATAATTAGGTGACTTGAAGCAGTTCCTATCGAGTCCAAGAACAGTCCCCACCTTTCCCTGCTGGCAGTTTCCATGTGGACATATGTCTTGATGTGTGCTTTGCTTTTGAGCACAACTCTCTCGAGAGAATGTTAGCAAAGAGGTAACGGGGAGAGTAGAAAGCAGTACTCAAAGACAGGGAGAACAAGCTCTACATTTCCCACCTGGCACTTCCCATGTAGGAGATATAGCAGGATGTATACTGGTTTTGAGGACAACTCAATGGACAATGTAGGGAGAAAAGTTCCTGGCTCCTTGAATGCCGTTTCTGGAGACCCTGCGATCAATGTGGGAGATATGTCAACACGTGTGTTGGTTTTGAGGACGGCTCTCTGGAGAGTCTTAGCAAAGAGGTCACACTGATAATCAGAGCAATTCTCAGAGACACTGAGAACAAGATCGACAATTCGCTCTTGGCACTTTCCCTGCAGGAGATACCGCAAGACGTTTCTGTATATTGGGCACAGCACTCTGCAGGCTGTTAGCAGAGACTTTCCCGGGACAGTGAAACCCGACGTCAGAGACACTGAGAAGAAGCCCCAATGTTCCTTCCAGTCATTTTCAGTGTGGGTGCCTTCTCCACATGGTTCCTGGTTTCACTGCAGCTCTGAAGAGAATGTTAGCAAAGAGGTAACCGGGACAGTGAAAACAGTACTCAAAGACAGGGAGAGCAAGCTCTCTCTTGGCACTTTGGATGTGGGACATACAGCGAGATGTTTGCTGCTTTTGTGTTTGGCTGTTGGGAGATTTACAGCACAAAGATATCTAGTTGATTTGAAGCAGTTCTGAGAAAGTCTAAACATAATCCCCACTTTTCCCTCCTGGCATTTTCCATGTGGGAGATATATAGCAGGATGTATATTGGTTTTAAGGAACTGTCCCCGGACAATGTAGGCAGAAAAGTTCCTGGCTCCTTGAATGCCGTTCCTGGAGACCCTGCGATCAATGTGGGAGATATGTCAAGATGTGTGTTGCTTTTGAGGACGGCTCTCTGGAGAGTCTTAGCAAAGAGGTCACAAGGATAATCAGAGCAATTCTCAGAGACACTGAGACCAAGCTCGACAATTCCTCCTGGCACTTTCCCTGTAGGAGATACCGCAAGACGTTTCTGTGTATTGGGCACTGCGCTCTGCAGGGTGTTAGCAGAGACTTTCCCAGGACAGTGAAACCCGACATCAGAGACACTGAGAAGAAGCCCCAATGTTCCTTCCAGTCATTTTCAGTGTGGGTGCCTTCTCCACGTGGTTCCTGGTTTCACTGCAGCTCTGAAGAGAATGTTAGCAAAGAGGTAATCGGGACAGTGAAAACAGTACTCAAAGACAGGGAGAGCAAGCTCTACATTATTCTCTTGGCACTTTCCATGTAGTAGATATAGCAGGATATATACCGGTTTTGAGGACAACTCAGTGGACAGTGTAGGCAGAAAAGTTCCTGGCTCGCTGAATGCCGTTCCTGGAGAGACACTGCGATCAAATCCTACAATTGCCTAAGAGCACTTTCCATGTGGGAGATATGTCAAGGTGTGCTTTGGTTTGGAGCACAACTCTCTCTCGAGAACGTTAGCAAAGAGGTAACCGGGAGAGTAGAAAGCAGTACTCAAAGACAGGGAGAACAAGCTCTACATTTCCCACCTGGCAATTTCCATGTGGGAGATATAGCAGGATGTATATTGGTTTTGAGGAACTGTCCCCAGACAGTGTAGGCAGAAAAGTTCCTGGCTCACTGAATGCCGTTCCTGGAGAGACACTGCCATCAATGTGGGAGATATGTCAAGATGTGTGTTGGTTTTGAGGACGGCTCTCTGGAGAGTCTTAGCAAAGAGGTCACACGGATAATCAGAGCAATTCTCAGAGACACTGAGAACAACCATACAATTCACTTTTGGCCCTTTGCTTGTTTTACGTATAACAAGACGTTTATGGATTTTGAGGAGAACTCCTCGAGGGTGTAGGCACAAAAGTTGGTGGCACACTGAATGCCGTTATTGGAGACACTGAGAAACAAGCCCTACAATTCCCTCCTGGCTCTTTCCATGTTGGAGGGAGAGCAAGAAGATTGTTGGCTGGTTTTGCGCCTAGCTCTATGGCGAGAGTAGGCAGAGACATAATTAGGTGACTTGAAGCAGTTCCTATCGAGTCCAAGAACAGTCCCCACCTTTCCCTGCTGGCAGTTTCCATGTGGACATATGTCTTGATATGTGCTTTGCTTTTGAGCACAACTCTCTCGAGAGAATGTTAGCAAAGAGGTAACGGGGAGAGTAGAAAGCAGTACTCAAAGACAGGGAGAACAAGCTCTACATTTCCCACCTGGCACTTCCCATGTAGGAGATATAGCAGGATGTATACTGGTTTTGAGGACAACTCAATGGACAATGTAGGGAGAAAAGTTCCTGGCTCCTTGAATGCCGTTTCTGGAGACCCTGCGATCAATGTGGGAGATATGTCAACACGTGTGTTGGTTTTGAGGACGGCTCTCTGGAGAGTCTTAGCAAAGAGGTCACACTGATAATCAGAGCAATTCTCAGAGACACTGAGAACAAGATCGACAATTCGCTCTTGGCACTTTCCCTGCAGGAGATACCGCAAGACGTTTCTGTGTATTGGGCACAGCACTCTGCAGGCTGTTAGGAGAGACTTTCCCGGGACAGTGAAACCCGACGTCAGAGACACTGAGAAGAAGCCCCAATGTTCCTTCCAGTCATTTTCAGTGTGGGTGCCTTCTCCACATGGTTCCTGGTTTCACTGCAGCTCTGAAGAGAATGTTAGCAAAGAGGCAACCGGGACAGTGAAAACAGTACTCAAAGACAGGGAGAGCAAGCTCTCTCTTGGCACTTTGGATGTGGGACATACAGCGAGATGTTTGCTGCTTTTGTGTTTGGCTGTTGGGAGATTTACAGCACAAAGATATCTAGTTGATTTGAAGCAGTTCTGAGAAAGTCTAAACATAATCCCCACTTTTCCCTCCTGGCATTTTCCATGTGGGAGATATAGCAGGATGTATATTGGTTTTAAGGAACTGTCCCCGGACAATGTAGGCAGAAAAGTTCCTGGCTCCTTGAATGCCGTTCCTGGAGACCCTGCGATCAATGTGGGAGATATGTCAAGATGTGTGTTGGTTTTGAGGACGGCTCTCTGGAGAGTCTTAGCAAAGAGGTCACAAGGATAATCAGAGCAATTCTCAGAGACACTGAGACCAAGCTCGACAATTCCTCCTGGCACTTTCCCTGTAGGAGATACCGCAAGACGTTTCTGTGTATTGGGCACTGCGCTCTGCAGGCTGTTAGCAGAGACTTTCCCAGGACAGTGAAACCCTATGTCAGAGACACTGAGAAGAAGCCCCAATGTTCCTTCCAGTCATTTTCAGTGTGGGTGCCTTCTCCACGTGGTTCCTGGTTTCACTGCAGCTCTGAAGAGAATGTTAGCAAAGAGGTAATCGGGACAGTGAAAACAGTACTCAAAGACAGGGAGAGCAAGCTCTACATTATTCTCTTGGCACTTTCCATGGAGTAGATATAGCAGGATATATACCGGTTTTGAGGACAACTCAGTGGACAGTGTAGGCAGAAAAGTTCCTGGCTCCCTGAATGCCGTTCCTGGAGAGACACTGCGATCAAATCCTACAATTGCCTAAGAGCACTTTCCATGTGGGAGATATGTCAAGGTGTGCTTTGGTTTGGAGCACAACTCTCTCTCGAGAACGTTAGCAAAGAGGTAACCGGGAGAGTAGAAAGCAGTACTCAAAGACAGGGAGAACAAGCTCTACATTTCCCACCTGGCACTTTCCATGTGGGAGATATAGCAGGATGTATATTGGTTTTGAGGAACTGTCCCCAGACAGTGTAGGCAGAAAAGTTCCTGGCTCACTGAATGCCGTTCCTGGAGAGACACTGCCATCAATGTGGGAGATATGTCAAGATGTGTGTTGGTTTTGAGGACGGCTCTCTGGAGAGTCTTAGCAAAGAGGTCACACGGATAATCAGAGCAATTCTCAGAGACACTGAGAACAACCATACAATTCACTTTTGGCCCTTTGCTTGTTTTACGTATAACAAGACGTTTATGGATTTTGAGGAGAACTCCTCGAGGGTGTAGGCACAAAAGTTGGTGGCACACTGAATGCCGTTATTGGAGACACTGAGAAACAAGCCCTACAATTCCCTCCTGGCTCTTTCCATGTTGGAGGCAGAGCAAGAAGATTGTTGGCTGGTTTTGCGCCTAGCTCTATGGCGAGAGTAGGCAGAGACATAATTAGGTGACTTGAAGCAGTTCCTATCGAGTCCAAGAACAGTCCCCACCTTTCCCTGCTGGCAGTTTCCATGTGGACATATGTCTTGATATGTGCTTTGCTTTTGAGCACAACTCTCTCGAGAGAATGTTAGCAAAGAGGTAACGGGGAGAGTAGAAAGCAGTACTCAAAGACAGGGAGAACAAGCTCTACATTTCCCACATGGCACTTCCCATGTAGGAGATATAGCAGGATGTATACTGGTTTTGAGGACAACTCAATGGACAAAGTAGGGAGAAAAGTTCCTGGCTCCTTGAATGCCGTTTCTGGAGACCCTGCGATCAATGTGGGAGATATGTCAAGATGTGTGTTGGTTTTGAGGACGGCTCTCTGGAGAGTCTTAGCAAAGAGGTCACACGGATAATCAGAGCAATTCTCAGAGACACTGAGAACAAGATCGACAATTCCTCCTGGCACTTTCCCTGTAGGAGATACCGCAAGACGTTTCTGTATATTGGGCACTGCGCTCTGCAGGCTGTTAGCAGAGACTTTCCCGGGACAGTGAAACCCGACGTCAGAGACACTGAGAAGAAGCCCCAATGTTCCTTCCAGTCATTTTCAGTGTGGGTGCCTTCTCCACATGGTTCCTGGTTTCACTGCAGCTCTGAAGAGAATGTTAGCAAAGAGGTAACCGGGACAGTGAAAACAGTACTCAAAGACAGGGAGAGCAAGCTCTCTCTTGGCACTTTGGATGTGGGACATACAGCGAGATGTTTGCTGCTTTTGTGTTTGGCTGTTGGGAGATTTACAGCACAAAGATATCTAGTTGATTTGAAGCAGTTCTGAGAAAGTCTAAACATAATCCCCACTTTTCCCTCCTGGCATTTTCCATGTGGGAGATATAGCAGGATGTATATTGGTTTTAAGGAACTGTCCCCGGACAATGTAGGCAGAAAAGTTCCTGGCTCCTTGAATGCCGTTCCTGGAGACCCTGCGATCAATGTGGGAGATATGTCAAGATGTGTGTTGGTTTTGAGGACGGCTCTCTGGAGAGTCTTAGCAAAGAGGTCACAAGGATAATCAGAGCAATTCTCAGAGACACTGAGACCAAGCTCGACAATTCCTCCTGGCACTTTCCCTGTAGGAGATACCGCAAGACGTTTCTGTATATTGGGCACTGCGCTCTGCAGGCTGTTAGCAGAGACTTTCCCGGGACAGTGAAACCCGACTTCAGAGACACTGAGAAGAAGCCCCAATGTTCCTTCCAGTCATTTTCAGTGTGGGTGCCTTCTCCACGTGGTTCCTGGTTTCACTGCAGCTCTGAAGAGAATGTTAGCAAAGAGGTAACCGGGACAGTGAAAACAGTACTCAAAGACAGGGAGAGCAAGCTCTACATTATTCTCTTGGCACTTTCCATGTAGTAGATATAGCAGGATATATACCGGTTTTGAGGACAACTCAGTGGACAGTGTAGGCAGAAAAGTTCCTGGCTCCCTGAATGCCGTTCCTGGAGAGACACTGCGATCAAATCCTACAATTGCCTAAGAGCACTTTCCATGTGGGAGATATGTCAAGGTGTGCTTTGGTTTGGAGCACAACTCTCTCGAGAGAACGTTAGCAAAGAGGTAACCGGGAGAGTAGAAAGCAGTACTCAAAGACAGGGAGAACAAGCTCTACATTTCCCACCTGGCACTTTCCATGTGGGAGATATAGCAGGATGTATATTGGTTTTGAGGAACTGTCCCCAGACAGTGTAGGCAGAAAAGTTCCTGGCTCACTGAATGCCGTTCCTGGAGAGACACTGCCATCAATGTGGGAGATATGTCAAGATGTGTGTTGGTTTTGAGGACGGCTCTCTGGAGAGTCTTAGCAAAGAGGTCACACGGATAATCAGAGCAATTCTCAGAGACACTGAGAACAACCATACAATTCACTTTTGGCCCTTTGCTTGTTTTACGTATAACAAGACGTTTATGGATTTTGAGGAGAACTCCTCGAGGGTGTAGGCACAAAAGTTGGTGGCACACTGAATGCCGTTATTGGAGACACTGAGAAACAAGCCCTACAATTCCCTCCTGGCTCTTTCCATGTTGGAGGGAGAGCAAGAAGATTGTTGGCTGGTTTTGCGCCTAGCTCTATGGCGAGAGTAGGCAGAGACATAATTAGGTGACTTGAAGCAGTTCCTATCGAGTCCAAGAACAGTCCCCACCTTTCCCTGCTGGCAGTTTCCATGTGGACATATGTCTTGATATGTGCTTTGCTTTTGAGCACAACTCTCTCGAGAGAATGTTAGCAAAGAGGTAACGGGGAGAGTAGAAAGCAGTACTCAAAGACAGGGAGAACAAGCTCTACATTTCCCACCTGGCACTTCCCATGTAGGAGATATAGCAGGATGTATACTGGTTTTGAGGACAACTCAATGGACAATGTAGGGAGAAAAGTTCCTGGCTCCTTGAATGCCGTTCCTGGAGACCCTGCGATCAATGTGGGAGATATGTCAACACGTGTGTTGGTTTTGAGGACGGCTCTCTGGAGAGTCTTAGCAAAGAGGTCACAAGGATAATCAGAGCAATTCTCAGAGACACTGAGAACAAGATCGACAATTCGCTCTTGGCACTTTCCCTGCAGGAGATACCGCAAGACGTTTCTGTATATTGGGCACTGCGCTCTGCAGGCTGTTAGCAGAGACTTTCCCGGGACAGTGAAACCCGACGTCAGAGACACTGAGAAGAAGCCCCAATGTTCCTTCCAGTCATTTTCAGTGTGGGTGCCTTCTCCACGTGGTTCCTGGTTTCACTGCAGCTCTGAAGAGAATGTTAGCAAAGAGGTAACCGGGACAGTGAAAACAGTACTCAAAGACAGGGAGAGCAAGCTCTCTCTTGGCACTTTGGATGTGGGACATACAGCGAGATGTTTGCTGCTTTTGCGTTTGGCTGTTGGGAGATTTACAGCACAAAGATATCTAGTTGATTTGAAGCAGTTCTGAGAAAGTCTAAACATAATCCCCACTTTTCCCTCCTGGCATTTTCCATGTGGGAGATATAGCAGGATGTATATTGGTTTTAAGGAACTGTCCCCGGACAATGTAGGCAGAAAAGTTCCTGGCTCCTTGAATGTCGTTCCTGGAGACCCTGCGATCAATGTGGGAGATATGTCAAGATGTGTGTTGGTTTTGAGGACGGCTCTCTGGAGAGTCTTAGCAAAGAGGTCACAAGGATAATCAGAGCAATTCTCAGAGACACTGAGACCAAGCTCGACAATTCCTCCTGGCACCTTCCCTGTAGGAGATACCGCAAGACGTTTCTGTGTATTGGGCACTGCGCTCTGCAGGGTGTTAGCAGAGACTTTCCCGGGACAGTGAAACCCGACTTCAGAGACACTGAGAAGAAGCCCCAATGTTCCTTCCAGTCATTTTCAGTGTGGGTGCCTTCTCCACGTGGTTCCTGGTTTCACTGCAGCTCTGAAGAGAATGTTAGCAAAGAGGTAACCGGGACAGTGAAAACAGTACTCAAAGACAGGGAGAGCAAGCTCTACATTATTCTCTTGGCACTTTCCATGTAGTAGATATAGCAGGATATATACCGGTTTTGAGGACAACTCAGTGGACAGTGTAGGCAGAAAAGTTCCTGGCTCCCTGAATGCCGTTCCTGGAGAGACACTGCGATCAAATCCTACAATTGCCTAAGAGCACTTTCCATGTGGGAGATATGTCAAGGTGTGCTTTGGTTTGGAGCACAACTCTCTCTCGAGAGAACGTTAGCAAAGAGGTAACCGGGAGAGTAGAAAGCAGTACTCAAAGACAGGGAGAACAAGCTCTACATTTCCCACCTGGCACTTTCCATGTGGGAGATATAGCAGGATGTATATTGGTTTTGAGGAACTGTCCCCAGACAGTGTAGGCAGAAAAGTTCCTGGCTCACTGAATGCCGTTCCTGGAGAGACACTGCCATCAATGTGGGAGATATGTCAAGATGTGTGTTGGTTTTGAGGACGGCTCTCTGGAGAGTCTTAGCAAAGAGGTCACACGGATAATCAGAGCAATTCTCAGAGACACTGAGAACAACCATACAATTCACTTTTGGCCCTTTGCTTGTTTTACGTATAACAAGACGTTTATGGATTTTGAGGAGAACTCCTCGAGGGTGTAGGCACAAAAGTTGGTGGCACACTGAATGCCGTTATTGGAGACACTGAGAAACAAGCCCTACAATTCCCTCCTGGCTCTTTCCATGTTGGAGGCAGAGCAAGAAGATTGTTGGCTGGTTTTGCGCCTAGCTCTATGGCGAGAGTAGGCAGAGACATAATTAGGTGACTTGAAGCAGTTCCTATCGAGTCCAAGAACAGTCCCCACCTTTCCCTGCTGGCAGTTTCCATGTGGACATATGTCTTGATATGTGCTTTGCTTTTGAGCACAACTCTCTCGAGAGAATGTTAGCAAAGAGGTAACGGGGAGAGTAGAAAGCAGTACTCAAAGACAGGGAGAACAAGCTCTACATTTCCCACCTGGCACTTCCCATGTAGGAGATATAGCAGGATGTATACTGGTTTTGAGGACAACTCAATGGACAATGTAGGGAGAAAAGTTCCTGGCTCCTTGAATGCCGTTTCTGGAGACCCTGCGATCAATGTGGGAGATATGTCAACACGTGTGTTGGTTTTGAGGACGGCTCTCTGGAGAGTCTTAGCAAAGAGGTCACACTGATAATCAGAGCAATTCTCAGAGACACTGAGAACAAGATCGACAATTCGCTCTTGGCACTTTCCCTGCAGGAGATACCGCAAGACGTTTCTGTATATTGGGCACAGCACTCTGCAGGCTGTTAGCAGAGACTTTCCCGGGACAGTGAAACCCGACGTCAGAGACACTGAGAAGAAGCCCCAATGTTCCTTCCAGTCATTTTCAGTGTGGGTGCCTTCTCCACGTGGTTCCTGGTTTCACTGCAGCTCTGAAGAGAATGTTAGCAAAGAGGTAACCGGGACAGTGAAAACAGTACTCAAAGACAGGGAGAGCAAGCTCTCTCTTGGCACTTTGGATGTGGGACATACAGCGAGATGTTTGCTGCTTTTGCGTTTGGCTGTTGGGAGATTTACAGCACAAAGATATCTAGTTGATTTGAAGCAGTTCTGAGAAAGTCTAAACATAATCCCCACTTTTCCCTCCTGGCATTTTCCATGTGGGAGATATAGCAGGATGTATATTGGTTTTAAGGAACTGTCCCCGGACAATGTAGGCAGAAAAGTTCCTGGCTCCTTGAATGTCGTTCCTGGAGACCCTGCGATCAATGTGGGAGATATGTCAAGATGTGTGTTGGTTTTGAGGACGGCTCTCTGGAGAGTCTTAGCAAAGAGGTCACAAGGATAATCAGAGCAATTCTCAGAGACACTGAGACCAAGCTCGACAATTCCTCCTGGCACCTTCCCTGTAGGAGATACCGCAAGACGTTTCTGTGTATTGGGCACTGCGCTCTGCAGGGTGTTAGCAGAGACTTTCCCGGGACAGTGAAACCCGACTTCAGAGACACTGAGAAGAAGCCCCAATGTTCCTTCCAGTCATTTTCAGTGTGGGTGCCTTCTCCACGTGGTTCCTGGTTTCACTGCAGCTCTGAAGAGAATGTTAGCAAAGAGGTAACCGGGACAGTGAAAACAGTACTCAAAGACAGGGAGAGCAAGCTCTACATTATTCTCTTGGCACTTTCCATGTAGTAGATATAGCAGGATATATACCGGTTTTGAGGACAACTCAGTGGACAGTGTAGGCAGAAAAGTTCCTGGCTCCCTGAATGCCGTTCCTGGAGAGACACTGCGATCAAATCCTACAATTGCCTAAGAGCACTTTCCATGTGGGAGATATGTCAAGGTGTGCTTTGGTTTGGAGCACAACTCTCTCGAGAGAACGTTAGCAAAGAGGTAACCGGGAGAGTAGAAAGCAGTACTCAAAGACAGGGAGAACAAGCTCTACATTTCCCACCTGGCACTTTCCATGTGGGAGATATAGCAGGATGTATATTGGTTTTGAGGAACTGTCCCCAGACAGTGTAGGCAGAAAAGTTCCTGGCTCACTGAATGCCGTTCCTGGAGAGACACTGCCATCAATGTGGGAGATATGTCAAGATGTGTGTTGGTTTTGAGGACGGCTCTCTGGAGAGTCTTAGCAAAGAGGTCACACGGATAATCAGAGCAATTCTCAGAGACACTGAGAACAACCATACAATTCACTTTTGGCCCTTTGCTTGTTTTACGTATAACAAGACGTTTATGGATTTTGAGGAGAACTCCTCGAGGGTGTAGGCACAAAAGTTGGTGGCACACTGAATGCCGTTATTGGAGACACTGAGAAACAAGCCCTACAATTCCCTCCTGGCTCTTTCCATGTTGGAGGCAGAGCAAGAAGATTGTTGGCTGGTTTTGCGCCTAGCTCTATGGCGAGAGTAGGCAGAGACATAATTAGGTGACTTGAAGCAGTTCCTATCGAGTCCAAGAACAGTCCCCACCTTTCCCTGCTGGCAGTTTCCATGTGGACATATGTCTTGATATGTGCTTTGCTTTTGAGCACAACTCTCTCGAGAGAATGTTAGCAAAGAGGTAACGGGGAGAGTAGAAAGCAGTACTCAAAGACAGGGAGAACAAGCTCTACATTTCCCACCTGGCACTTCCCATGTAGGAGATATAGCAGGATGTATACTGGTTTTGAGGACAACTCAATGGACAATGTAGGGAGAAAAGTTCCTGGCTCCTTGAATGCCGTTTCTGGAGACCCTGCGATCAATGTGGGAGATATGTCAACACGTGTGTTGGTTTTGAGGACGGCTCTCTGGAGAGTCTTAGCAAAGAGGTCACACTGATAATCAGAGCAATTCTCAGAGACACTGAGAACAAGATCGACAATTCGCTCTTGGCACTTTCCCTGCAGGAGATACCGCAAGACGTTTCTGTATATTGGGCACAGCACTCTGCAGGCTGTTAGCAGAGACTTTCCCGGGACAGTGAAACCCGACGTCAGAGACACTGAGAAGAAGCCCCAATGTTCCTTCCAGTCATTTTCAGTGTGGGTGCCTTCTCCACATGGTTCCTGGTTTCACTGCAGCTCTGAAGAGAATGTTAGCAAAGAGGCAACCGGGACAGTGAAAACAGTACTCAAAGACAGGGAGAGCAAGCTCTCTCTTGGCACTTTGGATGTGGGACATACAGCGAGATGTTTGCTGCTTTTGTGTTTGGCTGTTGGGAGATTTACAGCACAAAGATATCTAGTTGATTTGAAGCAGTTCTGAGAAAGTCTAAACATAATCCCCACTTTTCCCTCCTGGCATTTTCCATGTGGGAGATATAGCAGGATGTATATTGGTTTTAAGGAACTGTCCCCGGACAATGTAGGCAGAAAAGTTCCTGGCTCCTTGAATGCCGTTCCTGGAGACCCTGCGATCAATGTGGGAGATATGTCAAGATGTGTGTTGGTTTTGAGGACGGCTCTCTGGAGAGTCTTAGCAAAGAGGTCACAAGGATAATCAGAGCAATTCTCAGAGACACTGAGACCAAGCTCGACAATTCCTCCTGGCACTTTCCCTGTAGGAGATACCGCAAGACGTTTCTGTGTATTGGGCACTGCGCTCTGCAGGGTGTTAGCAGAGACTTTCCCGGGACAGTGAAACCCGACGTCAGAGACACTGAGAAGAAGCCCCAATGTTCCTTCCAGTCATTTTCAGTGTGGGTGCCTTCTCCACGTGGTTCCTGGTTTCACTGCAGCTCTGAAGAGAATGTTAGCAAAGAGGTAACCGGGACAGTGAAAACAGTACTCAAAGACAGGGAGAGCAAGCTCTACATTATTCTCTTGGCACTTTCCATGTAGTAGATATAGCAGGATATATACCGGTTTTGAGGACAACTCAGTGGACAGTGTAGGCAGAAAAGTTCCTGGCTCCCTGAATGCCGTTCCTGGAGAGACACTGCGATCAAATCCTACAATTGCCTAAGAGCACTTTCCATGTGGGAGATATGTCAAGGTGTGCTTTGGTTTGGAGCACAACTCTCTCGAGAGAACGTTAGCAAAGAGGTAACCGGGAGAGTAGAAAGCAGTACTCAAAGACAGGGAGAACAAGCTCTACATTTCCCACCTGGCACTTTCCATGTGGGAGATATAGCAGGATGTATATTGGTTTTGAGGAACTGTCCCCAGACAGTGTAGGCAGAAAAGTTCCTGGCTCACTGAATGCCGTTCCTGGAGAGACACTGCCATCAATGTGGGAGATATGTCAAGATGTGTGTTGGTTTTGAGGACGGCTCTCTGGAGAGTCTTAGCAAAGAGGTCACACGGATAATCAGAGCAATTCTCAGAGACACTGAGAACAACCATACAATTCACTTTTGGCCCTTTGCTTGTTTTACGTATAACAAGACGTTTATGGATTTTGAGGAGAACTCCTCGAGGGTGTAGGCACAAAAGTTGGTGGCACACTGAATGCCGTTATTGGAGACACTGAGAAACAAGCCCTACAATTCCCTCCTGGCTCTTTCCATGTTGGAGGCAGAGCAAGAAGATTGTTGGCTGGTTTTGCGCCTAGCTCTATGGCGAGAGTAGGCAGAGACATAATTAGGTGACTTGAAGCAGTTCCTATCGAGTCCAAGAACAGTCCCCACCTTTCCCTGCTGGCAGTTTCCATGTGGACATATGTCTTGATATGTGCTTTGCTTTTGAGCACAACTCTCTCGAGAGAATGTTAGCAAAGAGGTAACGGGGAGAGTAGAAAGCAGTACTCAAAGACAGGGAGAACAAGCTCTACATTTCCCACCTGGCACTTCCCATGTAGGAGATATAGCAGGATGTATACTGGTTTTGAGGACAACTCAATGGACAATGTAGGGAGAAAAGTTCCTGGCTCCTTGAATGCCGTTTCTGGAGACCCTGCGATCAATGTGGGAGATATGTCAACACGTGTGTTGGTTTTGAGGACGGCTCTCTGGAGAGTCTTAGCAAAGAGGTCACACTGATAATCAGAGCAATTCTCAGAGACACTGAGAACAAGATCGACAATTCGCTCTTGGCACTTTCCCTGCAGGAGATACCGCAAGACGTTTCTGTATATTGGGCACAGCACTCTGCAGGCTGTTAGCAGAGACTTTCCCGGGACAGTGAAACCCGACGTCAGAGACACTGAGAAGAAGCCCCAATGTTCCTTCCAGTCATTTTCAGTGTGGGTGCCTTCTCCACATGGTTCCTGGTTTCACTGCAGCTCTGAAGAGAATGTTAGCAAAGAGGCAACCGGGACAGTGAAAACAGTACTCAAAGACAGGGAGAGCAAGCTCTCTCTTGGCACTTTGGATGTGGGACATACAGCGAGATGTTTGCTGCTTTTGTGTTTGGCTGTTGGGAGATTTACAGCACAAAGATATCTAGTTGATTTGAAGCAGTTCTGAGAAAGTCTAAACATAATCCCCACTTTTCCCTCCTGGCATTTTCCATGTGGGAGATATAGCAGGATGTATATTGGTTTTAAGGAACTGTCCCCGGACAATGTAGGCAGAAAAGTTCCTGGCTCCTTGAATGCCGTTCCTGGAGACCCTGCGATCAATGTGGGAGATATGTCAAGATGTGTGTTGGTTTTGAGGACGGCTCTCTGGAGAGTCTTAGCAAAGAGGTCACAAGGATAATCAGAGCAATTCTCAGAGACACTGAGACCAAGCTCGACAATTCCTCCTGGCACTTTCCCTGTAGGAGATACCGCAAGACGTTTCTGTGTATTGGGCACTGCGCTCTGCAGGGTGTTAGCAGAGACTTTCCCGGGACAGTGAAACCCGACGTCAGAGACACTGAGAAGAAGCCCCAATGTTCCTTCCAGTCATTTTCAGTGTGGGTGCCTTCTCCACGTGGTTCCTGGTTTCACTGCAGCTCTGAAGAGAATGTTAGCAAAGAGGTAACCGGGACAGTGAAAACAGTACTCAAAGACAGGGAGAGCAAGCTCTACATTATTCTCTTGGCACTTTCCATGTAGTAGATATAGCAGGATATATACCGGTTTTGAGGACAACTCAGTGGACAGTGTAGGCAGAAAAGTTCCTGGCTCGCTGAATGCTGTTCCTGGAGAGACACTGCGATCAAATCCTACAATTGCCTAAGAGCACTTTCCATGTGGGAGATATGTCAAGGTGTGCTTTGGTTTGGAGCACAACTCTCTCGAGAGAACGTTAGCAAAGAGGTAACCGGGAGAGTAGAAAGCAGTACTCAAAGACAGGGAGAACAAGCTCTACATTTCCCACCTGGCACTTTCCATGTGGGAGATATAGCAGGATGTATATTGGTTTTGAGGAACTGTCCCCAGACAGTGTAGGCAGAAAAGTTCCTGGCTCACTGAATGCCGTTCCTGGAGAGACACTGCCATCAATGTGGGAGATATGTCAAGATGTGTGTTGGTTTTGAGGACGGCTCTCTGGAGAGTCTTAGCAAAGAGGTCACACGGATAATCAGAGCAATTCTCAGAGACACTGAGAACAACCATACAATTCACTTTTGGCCCTTTGCTTGTTTTACGTATAACAAGACGTTTATGGATTTTGAGGAGAACTCCTCGAGGGTGTAGGCACAAAAGTTGGTGGCACACTGAATGCCGTTATTGGAGACACTGAGAAACAAGCCCTACAATTCCCTCCTGGCTCTTTCCATGTTGGAGGCAGAGCAAGAAGATTGTTGGCTGGTTTTGCGCCTAGCTCTATGGCGAGAGTAGGCAGAGACATAATTAGGTGACTTGAAGCAGTTCCTATCGAGTCCAAGAACAGTCCCCACCTTTCCCTGCTGGCAGTTTCCATGTGGACATATGTCTTGATATGTGCTTTGCTTTTGAGCACAACTCTCTCGAGAGAATGTTAGCAAAGAGGTAACGGGGAGAGTAGAAAGCAGTACTCAAAGACAGGGAGAACAAGCTCTACATTTCCCACCTGGCACTTCCCATGTAGGAGATATAGCAGGATGTATACTGGTTTTGAGGACAACTCAATGGACAATGTAGGGAGAAAAGTTCCTGGCTCCTTGAATGCCGTTTCTGGAGACCCTGCGATCAATGTGGGAGATATGTCAACACGTGTGTTGGTTTTGAGGACGGCTCTCTGGAGAGTCTTAGCAAAGAGGTCACACGGATAATCAGAGCAATTCTCAGAGACACTGAGAACAAGCTCGACAATTCCTCCTGGCACTTTCCCTGTAGGAGATACCGCAAGACGTTTCTGTATATTGGGCACTGAGCTCTGCAGGCTGTTAGCAGAGACTTTCCCGGGACAGTGAAACCCGACGTCAGAGACACTGAGAAGAAGCCCCAATGTTCCTTCCAGTCATTTTCAGTGTGGGTGCCTTCTCCACATGGTTCCTGGTTTCACTGCAGCTCTGAAGAGAATGTTAGCAAAGAGGTAACCGGGACAGTGAAAACAGTACTCAGAGACAGGGAGAGCAAGCTCTCTCTTGGCACTTTGGATGTGGGACATACAGCGAGATGTTTGCTGCTTTTGCGTTTGGCTGTTGGGAGATTTACAGCACAAAGATATCTAGTTGATTTGAAGCAGTTCTGAGAAAGTCTAAACATAATCCCCACTTTTCCCTCCTGGCATTTTCCATGTGGGAGATATAGCAGGATGTATATTGGTTTTAAGGAACTGTCCCCGGACAATGTAGGCAGAAAAGTTCCTGGCTCCTTGAATGCCGTTCCTGGAGACCCTGCGATCAATGTGGGAGATATGTCAAGATGTGTGTTGGTTTTGAGGACGGCTCTCTGGAGAGTCTTAGCAAAGAGGTCACAAGGATAATCAGAGCAATTCTCAGAGACACTGAGACCAAGCTCGACAATTCCTCCTGGCACCTTCCCTGTAGGAGATACCGCAAGACGTTTCTGTGTATTGGGCACTGCGCTCTGCAGGGTGTTAGCAGAGACTTTCCCGGGACAGTGAAACCCGACGTCAGAGACACTGAGAAGAAGCCCCAATGTTCCTTCCAGTCATTTTCAGTGTGGGTGCCTTCTCCACGTGGTTCCTGGTTTCACTGCAGCTCTGAAGAGAATGTTAGCAAAGAGGTAACCGGGACAGTGAAAACAGTACTCAAAGACAGGGAGAGCAAGCTCTACATTATTCTCTTGGCACTTTCCATGTAGTAGATATAGCAGGATATATACCGGTTTTGAGGACAACTCAGTGGACAGTGTAGGCAGAAAAGTTCCTGGCTCGCTGAATGCCGTTCCTGGAGAGACACTGCGATCAAATCCTACAATTGCCTAAGAGCACTTTCCATGTGGGAGATATGTCAAGGTGTGCTTTGGTTTGGAGCACAACTCTCTCGAGAGAACGTTAGCAAAGAGGTAACCGGGAGAGTAGAAAGCAGTACTCAAAGACAGGGAGAACAAGCTCTACATTTCCCACCTGGCACTTTCCATGTGGGAGATATAGCAGGATGTATATTGGTTTTGAGGAACTGTCCCCAGACAGTGTAGGCAGAAAAGTTCCTGGCTCACTGAATGCCGTTCCTGGAGAGACACTGCCATCAATGTGGGAGATACGTCAAGATGTGTGTTGGTTTTGAGGACGGCTCTCTGGAGAGTCTTAGCAAAGAGGTCACACGGATAATCAGAGCAATTCTCAGAGACACTGAGAACAACCATACAATTCACTTTTGGCCCTTTGCTTGTTTTACGTATAACAAGACGTTTATGGATTTTGAGGAGAACTCCTCGAGGGTGTAGGCACAAAAGTTGGTGGCACACTGAATGCCGTTATTGGAGACACTGAGAAACAAGCCCTACAATTCCCTCCTGGCTCTTTCCATGTTGGAGGGAGAGCAAGAAGATTGTTGGCTGGTTTTGCGCCTAGCTCTATGGCGAGATTAGGCAGAGACATAATTAGGTGACTTGAAGCAGTTCCTATCGAGTCCAAGAACAGTCCCCACCTTTCCCTGCTGGCAGTTTCCATGTGGACATATGTCTTGATATGTGCTTTGCTTTTGAGCACAACTCTCTCGAGAGAATGTTAGCAAAGAGGTAACGGGGAGAGTAGAAAGCAGTACTCAAAGACAGGGAGAACAAGCTCTACATTTCCCACCTGGCACTTCCCATGTAGGAGATATAGCAGGATGTATACTGGTTTTGAGGACAACTCAATGGACAATGTAGGGAGAAAAGTTCCTGGCTCCTTGAATGCCGTTTCTGGAGACCCTGCGATCAATGTGGGAGATATGTCAACACGTGTGTTGGTTTTGAGGACGGCTCTCTGGAGAGTCTTGGCAAAGAGGTCACAAGGATAATCAGAGCAATTCTCAGAGACACTGAGAACAAGATCGACAATTCGCTCTTGGCACTTTCCCTGCAGGAGATACCGCAAGACGTTTCTGTATATTGGGCACTGCGCTCTGCAGGCTGTTAGCAGAGACTTTCCCGGGACAGTGAAACCCGACGTCAGAGACACTGAGAAGAAGCCCCAATGTTCCTTCCAGTCATTTTCAGTGTGGGTGCCTTCTCCACGTGGTTCCTGGTTTCACTGCAGCTCTGAAGAGAATGTTAGCAAAGAGGTAAGCGGGACAGTGAAATCAGTACTCAAAGACAGGGAGAGCAAGCTCTCTCTTGGCACTTTGGATGTGGGACGTACAGCGAGATGTTTGCTGCTTTTGCGTTTGGCTGTTGGGAGATTTACAGCACAAAGATATCTAGTTGATTTGAAGCAGTTCTGAGAAAGTCTAAACATAATCCCCACTTTTCCCTCCTGGCATTTTCCATGTGGGAGATATAGCAGGATGCATATTGGTTTTAAGGAACTGTCCCCGGACAATGTAGGCAGAAAAGTTCCTGGCTCCTTGAATGCCGTTCCTGGAGACCCTGCGATCAATGTGGGAGATATGTCAAGATGTGTGTTGCTTTTGAGGACGGCTCTCTGGAGAGTCTTAGCAAAGAGGTCACAAGGATAATCAGAGCAATTCTCAGAGACACTGAGAACAAGATCGACAATTCCTCCTGGCACTTTCCCTGTAGGAGATACCGCAAGACGTTTCTGTGTATTGGGCACTGCGCTCTGCAGGGTGTTAGCAGAGACTTTCCCGGGACAGTGAAACCCTATGTCAGAGACACTGAGAAGAAGCCCCAATGTTCCTTCCAGTCATTTTCAGTGTGGGTGCCTTCTCCACGTGGTTCCTGGTTTCACTGCAGCTCTGAAGAGAATGTTAGCAAAGAGGTAATCGGGACAGTGAAAACAGTACTCAAAGACAGGGAGAGCAAGCTCTACATTATTCTCTTGGCACTTTCCATGTAGTAGATATAGCAGGATATATACCGGTTTTGAGGACAACTCAGTGGACAGTGTAGGCAGAAAAGTTCCTGGCTCGCTGAATGCCGTTCCTGGAGAGACACTGCGATCAAATCCTACAATTGCCTAAGAGCACTTTCCATGTGGGAGATATGTCAAGGTGTGCTTTGGTTTGGAGCACAACTCTCTCTCGAGAACGTTAGCAAAGAGGTAACCGGGAGAGTAGAAAGCAGTACTCAAAGACAGGGAGAACAAGCTCTACATTTCCCACCTGGCACTTTCCATGTGGGAGATATAGCAGGATGTATATTGGTTTTGAGGAACTGTCCCCAGACAGTGTAGGCAGAAAAGTTCCTGGCTCACTGAATGCCGTTCCTGGAGAGACACTGCCATCAATGTGGGAGATACGTCAAGATGTGTGTTGGTTTTGAGGACGGCTCTCTGGAGAGTCTTAGCAAAGAGGTCACACGGATAATCAGAGCAATTCTCAGAGACACTGAGAACAACCATACAATTCACTTTTGGCCCTTTGCTTGTTTTACGTATAACAAGACGTTTATGGATTTTGAGGAGAACTCCTCGAGGGTGTAGGCACAAAAGTTGGTGGCACACTGAATGCCGTTATTGGAGACACTGAGAAACAAGCCCTACAATTCTCTCCTGGCTCTTTCCATGTTGGAGGGAGAGCAAGAAGATTGTTGGCTGGTTTTGCGCCTAGCTCTATGGCGAGAGTAGGCAGAGACATAATTAGGTGACTTGAAGCAGTTCCTATCGAGTCCAAGAACAGTCCCCACCTTTCCCTGCTGGCAGTTTCCATGTGGACATATGTCTTGATATGTGCTTTGCTTTTGAGCACAACTCTCTCGAGAGAATGTTAGCAAAGAGGTAACGGGGAGAGTAGAAAGCAGTACTCAAAGACAGGGAGAACAAGATCTACATTTCCCACCTGGCACTTTCCATGTAGGAGATATCGCAGGATGTATACTGGTTTTGAGGACAACTCAATGGACAATGTAGGGAGAAAAGTTCCTGGCTCCTTGAATGCCGTTTCTGGAGACCCTGCGATCAATGTGGGAGATATGTCAACACGTGTGTTGGTTTTGAGGACGGCTCTCTGGAGAGTCTTAGCAAAGAGGTCACACTGATAATCAGAGCAATTCTCAGAGACACTGAGAACAAGATCGACAATTCGCTCTTGGCACTTTCCCTGCAGGAGATACCGCAAGACGTTTCTGTATATTGGGCACAGCACTCTGCAGGCTGTTAGCAGAGACTTTCCCGGGACAGTGAAACCCGACGTCAGAGACACTGAGAAGAAGCCCCAATGTTCCTTCCAGTCATTTTCAGTGTGGGTGCCTTCTCCACATGGTTCCTGGTTTCACTGCAGCTCTGAAGAGAATGTTAGCAAAGAGGCAACCGGGACAGTGAAAACAGTACTCAAAGACAGGGAGAGCAAGCTCTCTCTTGGCACTTTGGATGTGGGACATACAGCGAGATGTTTGCTGCTTTTGTGTTTGGCTGTTGGGAGATTTACAGCACAAAGATATCTAGTTGATTTGAAGCAGTTCTGAGAAAGTCTAAACATAATCCCCACTTTTCCCTCCTGGCATTTTCCATGTGGGAGATATATAGCAGGATGTATATTGGTTTTAAGGAACTGTCCCCGGACAATGTAGGCAGAAAAGTTCCTGGCTCCTTGAATGCCGTTCCTGGAGACCCTGCGATCAATGTGGGAGATATGTCAAGATGTGTGTTGGTTTTGAGGACGGCTCTCTGGAGAGTCTTAGCAAAGAGGTCACAAGGATAATCAGAGCAATTCTCAGAGACACTGAGAGCAAGCTCGACAATTCCTCCTGGCACTTTCCCTGTAGGAGATACCGCAAGACGTTTCTGTGTATTGGGCACTGCGCTCTGCAGGGTGTTAGCAGAGACTTTCCCGGGACAGTGAAACCCTATGTCAGAGACACTGAGAAGAAGCCCCAATGTTCCTTCCAGTCATTTTCAGTGTGGGTGCCTTCTCCACGTGGTTCCTGGTTTCACTGCAGCTCTGAAGAGAATGTTAGCAAAGAGGTAATCGGGACAGTGAAAACAGTACTCAAAGACAGGGAGAGCAAGCTCTACATTATTCTCTTGGCACTTTCCATGGAGTAGATATAGCAGGATATATACCGGTTTTGAGGACAACTCAGTGGACAGTGTAGGCAGAAAAGTTCCTGGCTCGCTGAATGCCGTTCCTGGAGAGACACTGCGATCAAATCCTACAATTGCCTAAGAGCACTTTCCATGTGGGAGATATGTCAAGGTGTGCTTTGGTTTGGAGCACAACTCTCTCTCGAGAACGTTAGCAAAGAGGTAACCGGGAGAGTAGAAAGCAGTACTCAAAGACAGGGAGAACAAGCTCTACATTTCCCACCTGGCACTTTCCATGTGGGAGATATAGCAGGATGTATATTGGTTTTGAGGAACTGTCCCCAGACAGTGTAGGCAGAAAAGTTCCTGGCTCACTGAATGCCGTTCCTGGAGAGACACTGCCATCAATGTGGGAGATATGTCAAGATGTGTGTTGGTTTTGAGGACGGCTCTCTGGAGAGTCTTAGCAAAGAGGTCACACGGATAATCAGAGCAATTCTCAGAGACACTGAGAACAACCATACAATTCACTTTTGGCCCTTTGCTTGTTTTACGTATAACAAGACGTTTATGGATTTTGAGGAGAACTCCTCGAGGGTGTAGGCACAAAAGTTGGTGGCACACTGAATGCCGTTATTGGAGACACTGAGAAACAAGCCCTACAATTCCCTCCTGGCTCTTTCCATGTTGGAGGCAGAGCAAGAAGATTGTTGGCTGGTTTTGTGCCTAGCTCTATGGCGAGAGTAGGCAGAGACATAATTAGGTGACTTGAAGCAGTTCCTATCGAGTCCAAGAACAGTCCCCACCTTTCCCTGCTGGCAGTTTCCATGTGGACATATGTCTTGATATGTGCTTTGCTTTTGAGCACAACTCTCTCGAGAGAATGTTAGCAAAGAGGTAACGGGGAGAGTAGAAAGCAGTACTCAAAGACAGGGAGAACAAGCTCTACATTTCCCACCTGGCACTTCCCATGTAGGAGATATAGCAGGATGTATACTGGTTTTGAGGACAACTCAATGGACAATGTAGGGAGAAAAGTTCCTGGCTCCTTGAATGCCGTTTCTGGAGACCCTGCGATCAATGTGGGAGATATGTCAACACGTGTGTTGGTTTTGAGGACGGCTCTCTGGAGAGTCTTAGCAAAGAGGTCACACTGATAATCAGAGCAATTCTCAGAGACACTGAGAACAAGATCGACAATTCGCTCTTGGCACTTTCCCTGCAGGAGATACCGCAAGACGTTTCTGTATATTGGGCACAGCACTCTGCAGGCTGTTAGCAGAGACTTTCCCGGGACAGTGAAACCCGACGTCAGAGACACTGAGAAGAAGCCCCAATGTTCCTTCCAGTCATTTTCAGTGTGGGTGCCTTCTCCACATCGTTCCTGGTTTCACTGCAGCTCTGAAGAGAATGTTAGCAAAGAGGTAACCGGGACAGTGAAAACAGTACTCAAAGACAGGGAGAGCAAGCTCTCTCTTGGCACTTTGGATGTGGGACATACAGCGAGATGTTTGCTGCTTTTGTGTTTGGCTGTTGGGAGATTTACAGCACAAAGATATCTAGTTGATTTGAAGCAGTTCTGAGAAAGTCTAAACATAATCCCCACTTTTCCCTCCTGGCATTTTCCATGTGGGAGATATATAGCAGGATGTATATTGGTTTTAAGGAACTGTCCCCGGACAATGTAGGCAGAAAAGTTCCTGGCTCCTTGAATGCCGTTCCTGGAGACCCTGCGATCAATGTGGGAGATATGTCAACACGTGTGTTGGTTTTGAGGACGGCTCTCTGGAGAGTCTTAGCAAAGAGGTCACAAGGATAATCAGAGCAATTCTCAGAGACACTGAGACCAAGCTCGACAATTCCTCCTGGCACTTTCCCTGTAGGAGATACCGCAAGACGTTTCTGTGTATTGGGCACTGCGCTCTGCAGGGTGTTAGCAGAGACTTTCCTGGGACAGTGAAACCCTATGTCAGAGACACTGAGAAGAAGCCCCAATGTTCCTTCCAGTCATTTTCAGTGTGGGTGCCTTCTCCACGTGGTTCCTGGTTTCACTGCAGCTCTGAAGAGAATGTTAGCAAAGAGGTAATCGGGACAGTGAAAACAGTACTCAAAGACAGGGAGAGCAAGCTCTACATTATTCTCTTGGCACTTTCCATGGAGTAGATATAGCAGGATATATACCGGTTTTGAGGACAACTCAGTGGACAGTGTAGGCAGAAAAGTTCCTGGCTCCCTGAATGCCGTTCCTGGAGAGACACTGCGATCAAATCCTACAGTTGCCTAAGAGCACTTTCCATGTGGGAGATATGTCAAGGTGTGCTTTGGTTTGGAGCACAACTCTCTCTCGAGAACGTTAGCAAAGAGGTAACCGGGAGAGTAGAAAGCAGTACTCAAAGACAGGGAGAACAAGCTCTACATTTCCCACCTGGCACTTTCCATGTGGGAGATATAGCAGGATGTATATTGGTTTTGAGGAACTGTCCCCAGACAGTGTAGGCAGAAAAGTTCCTGGCTCACTGAATGCCGTTCCTGGAGAGACACTGCCATCAATGTGGGAGATATGTCAAGATGTGTGTTGGTTTTGAGGACGGCTCTCTGGAGAGTCTTAGCAAAGAGGTCACACGGATAATCAGAGCAATTCTCAGAGACACTGAGAACAACCATACAATTCACTTTTGGCCCTTTGCTTGTTTTACGTATAACAAGACGTTTATGGATTTTGAGGAGAACTCCTCGAGGGTGTAGGCACAAAAGTTGCTGGCACACTGAATGCCGTTATTGGAGACACTGAGAAACAAGCCCTACAATTCCCTCCTGGCTCTTTCCATGTTGGAGGCAGAGCAAGAAGATTGTTGGCTGGTTTTGCGCCTAGCTCTATGGCGAGAGTAGGCAGAGACATAATTAGGTGACTTGAAGCAGTTCCTATCGAGTCCAAGAACAGTCCCCACCTTTCCCTGCTGGCAGTTTCCATGTGGACATATGTCTTGATATGTGCTTTGCTTTTGAGCACAACTCTCTCGAGAGAATGTTAGCAAAGAGGTAACGGGGAGAGTAGAAAGCAGTACTCAAAGACAGGGAGAACAAGCTCTACATTTCCCACCTGGCACTTCCCATGTAGGAGATATAGCAGGATGTATACTGGTTTTGAGGACAACTCAATGGACAAAGTAGGGAGAAAAGTTCCTGGCTCCTTGAATGCCGTTTCTGGAGACCCTGCGATCAATGTGGGAGATATGTCAAGATGTGTGTTGGTTTTGAGGACGGCTCTCTGGAGAGTCTTAGCAAAGAGGTCACACGGATAATCAGAGCAATTCTCAGAGACACTGAGAACAAGATCGACAATTCCTCCTGGCACTTTCCCTGTAGGAGATACCGCAAGACGTTTCTGTATATTGGGCACTGCGCTCTGCAGGCTGTTAGCAGAGACTTTCCCGGGACAGTGAAACCCGACGTCAGAGACACTGAGAAGAAGCCCCAATGTTCCTTCCAGTCATTTTCAGTGTGGGTGCCTTCTCCACATGGTTCCTGGTTTCACTGCAGCTCTGAAGAGAATGTTAGCAAAGAGGTAACCGGGACAGTGAAAACAGTACTCAAAGACAGGGAGAGCAAGCTCTACATTATTCTCTTGGCACTTTCCATGTAGTAGATATAGCAGGATATATACCGGTTTTGAGGACAACTCAGTGGACAGTGTAGGCAGAAAAGTTCCTGGCTCGCTGAATGCCGTTCCTGGAGAGACACTGCGATCAAATCCTACAATTGCCTAAGAGCACTCTCCATGTGGGAGATATGTCAAGGTGTGCTTTGGTTTGGAGCACAACTCTCTCGAGAGAACGTTAGCAAAGAGGTAACCGGGAGAGTAGAAAGCAGTACTCAAAGACAGGGAGAACAAGCTCTACATTTCCCACCTGGCACTTTCCATGTGGGAGATATAGCAGGATGTATATTGGTTTTGAGGAACTGTCCCCAGACAGTGTAGGCAGAAAAGTTCCTGGCTCACTGAATGCCGTTCCTGGAGAGACACTGCCATCAATGTGGGAGATATGTCAAGATGTGTGTTGGTTTTGAGGACGGCTCTCTGGAGAGTCTTAGCAAAGAGGTCACACGGATAATCAGAGCAATTCTCAGAGACACTGAGAACAACCATACAATTCACTTTTGGCCCTTTGCTTGTTTTACGTATAACAAGACGTTTATGGATTTTGAGGAGAACTCCTCGAGGGTGTAGGCACAAAAGTTGGTGGCACACTGAATGCCGTTATTGGAGACACTGAGAAACAAGCCCTACAATTCCCTCCTGGCTCTTTCCATGTTGGAGGGAGAGCAAGAAGATTGTTGGCTGGTTTTGCGCCTAGCTCTATGGCGAGAGTAGGCAGAGACATAATTAGGTGACTTGAAGCAGTTCCTATCGAGTCCAAGAACAGTCCCCACCTTTCCCTGCTGGCAGTTTCCATGTGGAGATATGTCTTGATATGTGCTTTACTTTTGAGCACAACTCTCTCGAGAGAATGTTAGCAAAGAGGTAACGGGGAGAGTAGAAAGCAGTACTCAAAGACAGGGAGAACAAGCTCTACATTTCCCACCTGGCACTTCCCATGTAGGAGATATAGCAGGATGTATACTGGTTTTGAGGACAACTCAATGGACAATGTAGGGAGAAAAGTTCCTGGCTCCTTGAATGCCGTTCCTGGAGACCCTGCGATCAATGTGGGAGATATGTCAACACGTGTGTTGGTTTTGAGGACGGCTCTCTGGAGAGTCTTAGCAAAGAGGTCACAAGGATAATCAGAGCAATTCTCAGAGACACTGAGAACAAGATCGACAATTCGCTCTTGGCACTTTCCCTGCAGGAGATACCGCAAGACGTTTCTGTATATTGGGCACTGCGCTCTGCAGGCTGTTAGCAGAGACTTTCCCGAGACAGTGAAACCCGACGTCAGAGACACTGAGAAGAAGCCCCAATGTTCCTTCCAGTCATTTTCAGTGTGGGTGCCTTCTCCACGTGGTTCCTGGTTTCACTGCAGCTCTGAAGAGAATGTTAGCAAAGAGGTAACCGGGACAGTGAAAACAGTACTCAAAGACAGGGAGAGCAAGCTCTCTCTTGGCACTTTGGATGTGGGACATACAGCGAGATGTTTGCTGCTTTTGCGTTTGGCTGTTGGGAGATTTACAGCACAAAGATATCTAGTTGATTTGAAGCAGTTCTGAGAAAGTCTAAACATAATCCCCACTTTTCCCTCCTGGCATTTTCCATGTGGGAGATATAGCAGGATGTATATTGGTTTTGAGGAACTGTCCCCGGACAATGTAGGCAGAAAAGTTCCTGGCTCCTTGAATGTCGTTCCTGGAGACCCTGCGATCAATGTGGGAGATATGTCAAGATGTGTGTTGGTTTTGAGGACGGCTCTCTGGAGAGTCTTAGCAAAGAGGTCACAAGGATAATCAGAGCAATTCTCAGAGACACTGAGACCAAGCTCGACAATTCCTCCTGGCACTTTCCCTGTAGGAGATACCGCAAGACGTTTCTGTGTATTGGGCACTGCGCTCTGCAGGGTGTTAGCAGAGACTTTCCCGGTACAGTGAAACCCGACGTCAGAGACACTGAGAAGAAGCCCCAATGTTCCTTCCAGTCATTTTCAGTGTGGGTGCCTTCTCCACGTGGTTCCTGGTTTCACTGCAGCTCTGAAGAGAATGTTAGCAAAGAGGTAATCGGGACAGTGAAAACAGTACTCAAAGACAGGGAGAGCAAGCTCTACATTATTCTCTTGGCACTTTCCATGTAGTAGATATAGCAGGATATATACCGGTTTTGAGGACAACTCAGTGGACAGTGTAGGCAGAAAAGTTCCTGGCTCGCTGAATGCCGTTCCTGGAGAGACACTGCGATCAAATCCTACAATTGCCTAAGAGCACTTTCCATGTGGGAGATATGTCAAGGTGTGCTTTGGTTTGGAGCACAACTCTCTCTCGAGAACGTTAGCAAAGAGGTAACCGGGAGAGTAGAAAGCAGTACTCAAAGACAGGGAGAACAAGCTCTACATTTCCCACCTGGCACTTTCCATGTGGGAGATATAGCAGGATGTATATTGGTTTTGAGGAACTGTCCCCAGACAGTGTAGGCAGAAAAGTTCCTGGCTCACTGAATGCCGTTCCTGGAGAGACACTGCCATCAATGTGGGAGATATGTCAAGATGTGTGTTGGTTTTGAGGACGGCTCTCTGGAGAGTCTTAGCAAAGAGGTCACACGGATAATCAGAGCAATTCTCAGAGACACTGAGAACAACCATACAATTCACTTTTGGCCCTTTGCTTGTTTTACGTATAACAAGACGTTTATGGATTTTGAGGAGAACTCCTCGAGGGTGTAGGCACAAAAGTTGGTGGCACACTGAATGCCGTTATTGGAGACACTGAGAAACAAGCCCTACAATTCCCTCCTGGCTCTTTCCATGTTGGAGGGAGAGCAAGAAGATTGTTGGCTGGTTTTGCGCCTAGCTCTATGGCGAGAGTAGGCAGAGACATAATTAGGTGACTTGAAGCAGTTCCTATCGAGTCCAAGAACAGTCCCCACCTTTCCCTGCTGGCAGTTTCCATGTGGACATATGTCTTGATGTGTGCTTTGCTTTTGAGCACAACTCTCTCGAGAGAATGTTAGCAAAGAGGTAACGGGGAGAGTAGAAAGCAGTACTCAAAGACAGGGAGAACAAGATCTACATTTCCCACCTGGCACTTCCCATGTAGGAGATATAGCAGGATGTATACTGGTTTTGAGGACAACTCAATGGACAATGTAGGGAGAAAAGTTCCTGGCTCCTTGAATGCCGTTCCTGGAGACCCTGCGATCAATGTGGGAGATATGTCAAGATGTGTGTTGGTTTTGAGGACGGCTCTCTGGAGAGTCTTAGCAAAGAGGTCACACGGATAATCAGAGCAATTCTCAGAGACACTGAGAACAAGCTCGACAATTCCTCCTGGCACTTTCCCTGTAGGAGATACCGCAAGACGTTTCTGTATATTGGGCACAGCGCTCTGCAGGCTGTTAGCAGAGACTTTCCCGGGACAGTGAAACCCGACGTCAGAGACACTGAGAAGAAGCCCCAATGTTCCTTCCAGTCATTTTCAGTGTGGGTGCCTTCTCCACATGGTTCCTGGTTTCACTGCAGCTCTGAAGAGAATGTTAGCAAAGAGGTAACCGGGACAGTGAAAACAGTACTCAGAGACAGGGAGAGCAAGCTCTCTCTTGGCACTTTGGATGTGGGACATACAGCGAGATGTTTGCTGCTTTTGTGTTTGGCTGTTGGGAGATTTACAGCACAAAGATATCTAGTTGATTTGAAGCAGTTCTGAGAAAGTCTAAACATAATCCCCACTTTTCCCTCCTGGCATTTTCCATGTGGGAGATATAGCAGGATGTATATTGGTTTTAAGGAACTGTCCCCGGACAATGTAGGCAGAAAAGTTCCTGGCTCCTTGAATGCCGTTCCTGGAGACCCTGCGATCAATGTGGGAGATATGTCAAGATGTGTGTTGGTTTTGAGGACGGCTCTCTGGAGAGTCTTAGCAAAGAGGTCACAAGGATAATCAGAGCAATTCTCAGAGACACTGAGACCAAGCTCGACAATTCCTCCTGGCACCTTCCCTGTAGGAGATACCGCAAGACGTTTCTGTGTATTGGGCACTGCGCTCTGCAGGGTGTTAGCAGAGACTTTCCCGGGACAGTGAAACCCGACATCAGAGACACTGAGAAGAAGCCCCAATGTTCCTTCCAGTCATTTTCAGTGTGGGTGCCTTCTCCACGTGGTTCCTGGTTTCACTGCAGCTCTGAAGAGAATGTTAGCAAAGAGGTAACCGGGACAGTGAAAACAGTACTCAAAGACAGGGAGAGCAAGCTCTACATTATTCTCTTGGCACTTTCCATGGAGTAGATATAGCAGGATATATACCGGTTTTGAGGACAACTCAGTGGACAGTGTAGGCAGAAAAGTTCCTGGCTCGCTGAATGCCGTTCCTGGAGAGACACTGCGATCAAATCCTACAATTGCCTAAGAGCACTTTCCATGTGGGAGATATGTCAAGGTGTGCTTTGGTTTGGAGCACAACTCTCTCGAGAGAACGTTAGCAAAGAGGTAACCGGGAGAGTAGAAAGCAGTACTCAAAGACAGGGAGAACAAGCTCTACATTTCCCACCTGGCACTTTCCATGTGGGAGATATAGCAGGATGTATATTGGTTTTGAGGAACTGTCCCCAGACAGTGTAGGCAGAAAAGTTCCTGGCTCACTGAATGCCGTTCCTGGAGAGACACTGCCATCAGTGTGGGAGATACGTCAAGATGTGTGTTGGTTTTGAGGACGGCTCTCTGGAGAGTCTTAGCAAAGAGGTCACACGGATAATCAGAGCAATTCTCAGAGACACTGAGAACAACCATACAATTCACTTTTGGCCCTTTGCTTGTTTTACGTATAACAAGACGTTTATGGATTTTGAGGAGAACTCCTCGAGGGTGTAGGCACAAAAGTTGGTGGCACACTGAATGCCGTTATTGGAGACACTGAGAAACAAGCCCTACAATTCCCTCCTGGCTCTTTCCATGTTGGAGGGAGAGCAAGAAGATTGTTGGCTGGTTTTGCGCCTAGCTCTATGGCGAGAGTAGGCAGAGACATAATTAGGTGACTTGAAGCAGTTCCTATCGAGTCCAAGAACAGTCCCCACCTTTCCCTGCTGGCAGTTTCCATGTGGACATATGTCTTGATATGTGCTTTGCTTTTGAGCACAACTCTCTCGAGAGAATGTTAGCAAAGAGGTAACGGGGAGAGTAGAAAGCAGTACTCAAAGACAGGGAGAACAAGCTCTACATTTCCCACCTGGCACTTCCCATGTAGGAGATATAGCAGGATGTATACTGGTTTTGAGGACAACTCAATGGACAATGTAGGGAGAAAAGTTCCTGGCTCCTTGAATGCCGTTCCTGGAGACCCTGCGATCAATGTGGGAGATATGTCAACACGTGTGTTGGTTTTGAGGACGGCTCTCTGGAGAGTCTTAGCAAAGAGGTCACAAGGATAATCAGAGCAATTCTCAGAGACACTGAGAACAAGATCGACAATTCGCTCTTGGCACTTTCCCTGCAGGAGATACCGCAAGACGTTTCTGTATATTGGGCACTGCGCTCTGCAGGCTGTTAGCAGAGACTTTCCCGGGACAGTGAAACCCGACGTCAGAGACACTGAGAAGAAGCCCCAATGTTCCTTCCAGTCATTTTCAGTGTGGGTGCCTTCTCCACGTGGTTCCTGGTTTCACTGCAGCTCTGAAGAGAATGTTAGCAAAGAGGTAAGCGGGACAGTGAAATCAGTACTCAAAGACAGGGAGAGCAAGCTCTCTCTTGGCACTTTGGATGTGGGACGTACAGCGAGATGTTTGCTGCTTTTGCGTTTGGCTGTTGGGAGATTTACAGCACAAAGATATCTAGTTGATTTGAAGCAGTTCTGAGAAAGTCTAAACATAATCCCCACTTTTCCCTCCTGGCATTTTCCATGTGGGAGATATAGCAGGATGCATATTGGTTTTAAGGAACTGTCCCCGGACAATGTAGGCAGAAAAGTTCCTGGCTCCTTGAATGCCGTTCCTGGAGACCCTGCGATCAATGTGGGAGATATGTCAAGATGTGTGTTGCTTTTGAGGACGGCTCTCTGGAGAGTCTTAGCAAAGAGGTCACAAGGATAATCAGAGCAATTCTCAGAGACACTGAGAACAAGATCGACAATTCCTCCTGGCACTTTCCCTGTAGGAGATACCGCAAGACGTTTCTGTGTATTGGGCACTGCGCTCTGCAGGGTGTTAGCAGAGACTTTCCCGGGACAGTGAAACCCTATGTCAGAGACACTGAGAAGAAGCCCCAATGTTCCTTCCAGTCATTTTCAGTGTGGGTGCCTTCTCCACGTGGTTCCTGGTTTCACTGCAGCTCTGAAGAGAATGTTAGCAAAGAGGTAATCGGGACAGTGAAAACAGTACTCAAAGACAGGGAGAGCAAGCTCTACATTATTCTCTTGGCACTTTCCATGTAGTAGATATAGCAGGATATATACCGGTTTTGAGGACAACTCAGTGGACAGTGTAGGCAGAAAAGTTCCTGGCTCGCTGAATGCCGTTCCTGGAGAGACACTGCGATCAAATCCTACAATTGCCTAAGAGCACTTTCCATGTGGGAGATATGTCAAGGTGTGCTTTGGTTTGGAGCACAACTCTCTCTCGAGAACGTTAGCAAAGAGGTAACCGGGAGAGTAGAAAGCAGTACTCAAAGACAGGGAGAACAAGCTCTACATTTCCCACCTGGCACTTTCCATGTGGGAGATATAGCAGGATGTATATTGGTTTTGAGGAACTGTCCCCAGACAGTGTAGGCAGAAAAGTTCCTGGCTCACTGAATGCCGTTCCTGGAGAGACACTGCCATCAATGTGGGAGATACGTCAAGATGTGTGTTGGTTTTGAGGACGGCTCTCTGGAGAGTCTTAGCAAAGAGGTCACACGGATAATCAGAGCAATTCTCAGAGACACTGAGAACAACCATACAATTCACTTTTGGCCCTTTGCTTGTTTTACGTATAACAAGACGTTTATGGATTTTGAGGAGAACTCCTCGAGGGTGTAGGCACAAAAGTTGGTGGCACACTGAATGCCGTTATTGGAGACACTGAGAAACAAGCCCTACAATTCCCTCCTGGCTCTTTCCATGTTGGAGGGAGAGCAAGAAGATTGTTGGCTGGTTTTGCGCCTAGCTCTATGGCGAGAGTAGGCAGAGACATAATTAGGTGACTTGAAGCAGTTCCTATCGAGTCCAAGAACAGTCCCCACCTTTCCCTGCTGGCAGTTTCCATGTGGACATATGTCTTGATATGTGCTTTGCTTTTGAGCACAACTCTCTCGAGAGAATGTTAGCAAAGAGGTAACGGGGAGAGTAGAAAGCAGTACTCAAAGACAGGGAGAACAAGCTCTACATTTCCCACCTGGCACTTCCCATGTAGGAGATATAGCAGGATGTATACTGGTTTTGAGGACAACTCAATGGACAAAGTAGGGAGAAAAGTTCCTGGCTCCTTGAATGCCGTTTCTGGAGACCCTGCGATCAATGTGGGAGATATGTCAAGATGTGTGTTGGTTTTGAGGACGGCTCTCTGGAGAGTCTTAGCAAAGAGGTCACACGGATAATCAGAGCAATTCTCAGAGACACTGAGAACAAGATCGACAATTCCTCCTGGCACTTTCCCTGTAGGAGATACCGCAAGACGTTTCTGTATATTGGGCACTGCGCTCTGCAGGCTGTTAGCAGAGACTTTCCCGGGACAGTGAAACCCGACGTCAGAGACACTGAGAAGAAGCCCCAATGTTCCTTCCAGTCATTTTCAGTGTGGGTGCCTTCTCCACGTGGTTCCTGGTTTCACTGCAGCTCTGAAGAGAATGTTAGCAAAGAGGTAAGCGGGACAGTGAAATCAGTACTCAAAGACAGGGAGAGCAAGCTCTCTCTTGGCACTTTGGATGTGGGACGTACAGCGAGATGTTTGCTGCTTTTGCGTTTGGCTGTTGGGAGATTTACAGCACAAAGATATCTAGTTGATTTGAAGCAGTTCTGAGAAAGTCTAAACATAATCCCCACTTTTCCCTCCTGGCATTTTCCATGTGGGAGATATAGCAGGATGCATATTGGTTTTAAGGAACTGTCCCCGGACAATGTAGGCAGAAAAGTTCCTGGCTCCTTGAATGCCGTTCCTGGAGACCCTGCGATCAATGTGGGAGATATGTCAAGATGTGTGTTGCTTTTGAGGACGTCTCTCTGGAGAGTCTTAGCAAAGAGGTCACAAGGATAATCAGAGCAATTCTCAGAGACACTGAGAACAAGATCGACAATTCCTCCTGGCACTTTCCCTGTAGGAGATACCGCAAGACGTTTCTGTGTATTGGGCACTGCGCTCTGCAGGGTGTTAGCAGAGACTTTCCCGGGACAGTGAAACCCTATGTCAGAGACACTGAGAAGAAGCCCCAATGTTCCTTCCAGTCATTTTCAGTGTGGGTGCCTTCTCCACGTGGTTCCTGGTTTCACTGCAGCTCTGAAGAGAATGTTAGCAAAGAGGTAATCGGGACAGTGAAAACAGTACTCAAAGACAGGGAGAGCAAGCTCTACATTATTCTCTTGGCACTTTCCATGTAGTAGATATAGCAGGATATATACCGGTTTTGAGGACAACTCAGTGGACAGTGTAGGCAGAAAAGTTCCTGGCTCGCTGAATGCCGTTCCTGGAGAGACACTGCGATCAAATCCTACAATTGCCTAAGAGCACTTTCCATGTGGGAGATATGTCAAGGTGTGCTTTGGTTTGGAGCACAACTCTCTCGAGAGAACGTTAGCAAAGAGGTAACCGGGAGAGTAGAAAGCAGTACTCAAAGACAGGGAGAACAAGCTCTACATTTCCCACCTGGCACTTTCCATGTGGGAGATATAGCAGGATGTATATTGGTTTTGAGGAACTGTCCCCAGACAGTGTAGGCAGAAAAGTTCCTGGCTCACTGAATGCCGTTCCTGGAGAGACACTGCCATCAATGTGGGAGATATGTCAAGATGTGTGTTGGTTTTGAGGACGGCTCTCTGGAGAGTCTTAGCAAAGAGGTCACACGGATAATCAGAGCAATTCTCAGAGACACTGAGAACAACCATACAATTCACTTTTGGCCCTTTGCTTGTTTTACGTATAACAAGACGTTTATGGATTTTGAGGAGAACTCCTCGAGGGTGTAGGCACAAAAGTTGGTGGCACACTGAATGCCGTTATTGGAGACACTGAGAAACAAGCCCTACAATTCCCTCCTGGCTCTTTCCATGTTGGAGGGAGAGCAAGAAGATTGTTGGCTGGTTTTGCGCCTAGCTCTATGGCGAGAGTAGGCAGAGACATAATTAGGTGACTTGAAGCAGTTCCTATCGAGTCCAAGAACAGTCCCCACCTTTCCCTGCTGGCAGTTTCCATGTGGACATATGTCTTGATATGTGCTTTGCTTTTGAGCACAACTCTCTCTCGAGAATGTTAGCAAAGAGGTAACGGGGAGAGTAGAAAGCAGTACTCAAAGACAGGGAGAACAAGCTCTACATTTCCCACCTGGCACTTCCCATGTAGGAGATATAGCAGGATGTATACTGGTTTTGAGGACAACTCAATGGACAATGTAGGGAGAAAAGTTCCTGGCTCCTTGAATGCCGTTTCTGGAGACCCTGCGATCAATGTGGGAGATATGTCAACACGTGTGTTGGTTTTGAGGACGGCTCTCTGGAGAGTCTTAGCAAAGAGGTCACACGGATAATCAGAGCAATTCTCAGAGACACTGAGACCAAGCTCGACAATTCCTCCTGGCACTTTCCCTGCAGGAGATACCGCAAGACGTTTCTGTATATTGGGCACTGCGCTCTGCAGGCTGTTAGCAGAGACTTTCCCGGGACAGTGAAACCCGACGTCAGAGACACTGAGAAGAAGCCCCAATGTTCCTTCCAGTCATTTTCAGTGTGGGTGCCTTCTCCACATCGTTCCTGGTTTCACTGCAGCTCTGAAGAGAATGTTAGCAAAGAGGTAACCGGGACAGTGAAAACAGTACTCAAAGACAGGGAGAGCAAGCTCTCTCTTGGCACTTTGGATGTGGGACATACAGCGAGATGTTTGCTGCTTTTGTGTTTGGCTGTTGGGAGATTTACAGCACAAAGATATCTAGTTGATTTGAAGCAGTTCTGAGAAAGTCTAAACATAATCCCCACTTTTCCCTCCTGGCATTTTCCATGTGGCAGATATAGCAGGATGTATATTGGTTTTAAGGAACTGTCCCCGGACAATGTAGGCAGAAAAGTTCCTGGCTCCTTGAATGCCGTTCCTGGAGACCCTGCGATCAATGTGGGAGATATGTCAAGATGTGTGTTGCTTTTGAGGACGGCTCTCTGGAGAGTCTTAGCAAAGAGGTCACAAGGATAATCGGAGCAATTCTCAGAGACACTGAGACCAAGCTCGACAATTCCTCCTGGCACCTTCCCTGTAGGAGATACCGCAAGACGTTTCTGTGTATTGGGCACTGCGCTCTGCAGGGTGTTAGCAGAGACTTTCCCGGGACAGTGAAACCCGACTTCAGAGACACTGAGAAGAAGCCCCAATGTTCCTTCCAGTCATTTTCAGTGTGGGTGCCTTCTCCACGTGGTTCCTGGTTTCACTGCAGCTCTGAAGAGAATGTTAGCAAAGAGGTAATCGGGACAGTGAAAACAGTACTCAAAGACAGGGAGAGCAAGCTCTACATTATTCTCTTGGCACTTTCCATGGAGTAGATATAGCAGGATATATACCGGTTTTGAGGACAACTCAGTGGACAGTGTAGGCAGAAAAGTTCCTGGCTCGCTGAATGCCGTTCCTGGAGAGACACTGCGATCAAATCCTACAATTGCCTAAGAGCACTTTCCATGTGGGAGATATGTCAAGGTGTGCTTTGGTTTGGAGCACAACTCTCTCGAGAGAACGTTAGCAAAGAGGTAACCGGGAGAGTAGAAAGCAGTACTCAAAGACAGGGAGAACAAGCTCTACATTTCCCACCTGGCACTTTCCATGTGGGAGATATAGCAGGATGTATATTGGTTTTGAGGAACTGTCCCCAGACAGTGTAGGCAGAAAAGTTCCTGGCTCACTGAATGCCATTCCTGGAGAGACACTGCCATCAATGTGGGAGATACGTCAAGATGTGTGTTGGTTTTGAGGACGGCTCTCTGGAGAGTCTTAGCAAAGAGGTCACACGGATAATCAGAGCAATTCTCAGAGACACTGAGAACAACCATACAATTCACTTTTGGCCCTTTGCTTGTTTTACGTATAACAAGACGTTTATGGATTTTGAGGAGAACTCCTCGAGGGTGTAGGCACAAAAGTTGGTGGCACACTGAATGCCGTTATTGGAGACACTGAGAAACAAGCCCTACAATTCCCTCCTGGCTCTTTCCATGTTGGAGGGAGAGCAAGAAGATTGTTGGCTGGTTTTGCGCCTAGCTCTATGGCGAGAGTAGGCAGAGACATAATTAGGTGACTTGAAGCAGTTCCTATCGAGTCCAAGAACAGTCCCCACCTTTCCCTGCTGGCAGTTTCCATGTGGACATATGTCTTGATATGTGCTTTGCTTTTGAGCACAACTCTCTCGAGAGAATGTTAGCAAAGAGGTAACGGGGAGAGTAGAAAGCAGTACTCAAAGACAGGGAGAACAAGCTCTACATTTCCCACCTGGCACTTCCCATGTAGGAGATATAGCAGGATGTATACTGGTTTTGAGGACAACTCAATGGACAATGTAGGGAGAAAAGTTCCTGGCTCCTTGAATGCCGTTCCTGGAGACCCTGCGATCAATGTAGGAAATATGTCAACACGTGTGTTGGTTTTGAGGACGGCTCTCTGGAGAGTCTTAGCAAAGAGGTCACAAGGATAATCAGAGCAATTCTCAGAGACACTGAGAACAAGATCGACAATTCGCTCTTGGCACTTTCCCTGCAGGAGATACCGCAAGACGTTTCTGTATATTGGGCACAGCACTCTGCAGGCTGTTAGCAGAGACTTTCCCGGGACAGTGAAACCCGACGTCAGAGACACTGAGAAGAAGCCCCAATGTTCCTTCCAGTCATTTTCAGTGTGGGTGCCTTCTCCACGTGGTTCCTGGTTTCACTGCAGCTCTGAAGAGAATGTTAGCAAAGAGGTAAGCGGGACAGTGAAATCAGTACTCAAAGACAGGGAGAGCAAGCTCTCTCTTGGCACTTTGGATGTGGGACGTACAGCGAGATGTTTGCTGCTTTTGCGTTTGGCTGTTGGGAGATTTACAGCACAAAGATATCTAGTTGATTTGAAGCAGTTCTGAGAAAGTCTAAACATAATCCCCACTTTTCCCTCCTGGCATTTTCCATGTGGGAGATATAGCAGGATGCATATTGGTTTTAAGGAACTGTCCCCGGACAATGTAGGCAGAAAAGTTCCTGGCTCCTTGAATGCCGTTCCTGGAGACCCTGCGATCAATGTGGGAGATATGTCAAGATGTGTGTTGCTTTTGAGGACGTCTCTCTGGAGAGTCTTAGCAAAGAGGTCACAAGGATAATCAGAGCAATTCTCAGAGACACTGAGAACAAGATCGACAATTCCTCCTGGCACCTTCCCTGTAGGAGATACCGCAAGACGTTTCTGTGTATTGGGCACTGCGCTCTGCAGGGTGTTAGCAGAGACTTTCCCGGGACAGTGAAACCCGACTTCAGAGACACTGAGAAGAAGCCCCAATGTTCCTTCCAGTCATTTTCAGTGTGGGTGCCTTCTCCACGTGGTTCCTGGTTTCACTGCAGCTCTGAAGAGAATGTTAGCAAAGAGGTAATCGGGACAGTGAAAACAGTACTCAAAGACAGGGAGAGCAAGCTCTACATTATTCTCTTGGCACTTTCCATGGAGTAGATATAGCAGGATATATACCGGTTTTGAGGACAACTCAGTGGACAGTGTAGGCAGAAAAGTTCCTGGCTCGCTGAATGCCGTTCCTGGAGAGACACTGCGATCAAATCCTACAATTGCCTAAGAGCACTTTCCATGTGGGAGATATGTCAAGGTGTGCTTTGGTTTGGAGCACAACTCTCTCGAGAGAACGTTAGCAAAGAGGTAACCGGGAGAGTAGAAAGCAGTACTCAAAGACAGGGAGAACAAGCTCTACATTTCCCACCTGGCACTTTCCATGTGGGAGATATAGCAGGATGTATATTGGTTTTGAGGAACTGTCCCCAGACAGTGTAGGCAGAAAAGTTCCTGGCTCACTGAATGCCATTCCTGGAGAGACACTGCCATCAATGTGGGAGATACGTCAAGATGTGTGTTGGTTTTGAGGACGGCTCTCTGGAGAGTCTTAGCAAAGAGGTCACACGGATAATCAGAGCAATTCTCAGAGACACTGAGAACAACCATACAATTCACTTTTGGCCCTTTGCTTGTTTTACGTATAACAAGACGTTTATGGATTTTGAGGAGAACTCCTCGAGGGTGTAGGCACAAAAGTTGGTGGCACACTGAATGCCGTTATTGGAGACACTGAGAAACAAGCCCTACAATTCCCTCCTGGCTCTTTCCATGTTGGAGGGAGAGCAAGAAGATTGTTGGCTGGTTTTGCGCCTAGCTCTATGGCGAGAGTAGGCAGAGACATAATTAGGTGACTTGAAGCAGTTCCTATCGAGTCCAAGAACAGTCCCCACCTTTCCCTGCTGGCAGTTTCCATGTGGACATATGTCTTGATATGTGCTTTGCTTTTGAGCACAACTCTCTCGAGAGAATGTTAGCAAAGAGGTAACGGGGAGAGTAGAAAGCAGTACTCAAAGACAGGGAGAACAAGCTCTACATTTCCCACCTGGCACTTCCCATGTAGGAGATATAGCAGGATGTATACTGGTTTTGAGGACAACTCAATGGACAATGTAGGGAGAAAAGTTCCTGGCTCCTTGAATGCCGTTTCTGGAGACCCTGCGATCAATGTGGGAGATATGTCAACACGTGTGTTGGTTTTGAGGACGGCTCTCTGGAGAGTCTTAGCAAAGAGGTCACACGGATAATCAGAGCAATTCTCAGAGACACTGAGACCAAGCTCGACAATTCCTCCTGGCACTTTCCCTGTAGGAGATACCGCAAGACGTTTCTGTATATTGGGCACTGCGCTCTGCAGGCTGTTAGCAGAGACTTTCCCGGGACAGTGAAACCCGACGTCAGAGACACTGAGAAGAAGCCCCAATGTTCCTTCCAGTCATTTTCAGTGTGGGTGCCTTCTCCACATGGTTCCTGGTTTCACTGCAGCTCTGAAGAGAATGTTAGCAAAGAGGTAACCGGGACAGTGAAAACAGTACTCAAAGACAGGGAGAGCAAGCTCTCTCTTGGCACTTTGGATGTGGGACATACAGCGAGATGTTTGCTGCTTTTGTGTTTGGCTGTTGGGAGATTTACAGCACAAAGATATCTAGTTGATTTGAAGCAGTTCTGAGAAAGTCTAAACATAATCCCCACTTTTCCCTCCTGGCATTTTCCATGTGGCAGATATAGCAGGATGTATATTGGTTTTAAGGAACTGTCCCCGGACAATGTAGGCAGAAAAGTTCCTGGCTCCTTGAATGCCGTTCCTGGAGACCCTGCGATCAATGTGGGAGATATGTCAACACGTGTGTTGGTTTTGAGGACGGCTCTCTGGAGAGTCTTAGCAAAGAGGTCACAAGGATAATCAGAGCAATTCTCAGAGACACTGAGACCAAGCTCGACAATTCCTCCTGGCACTTTCCCTATAGGAGATACCGCAAGACGTTTCTGTGTATTGGGCACTGCGCTCTGCAGGGTGTTAGCAGAGACTTTCCCGGGACAGTGAAACCCGACTTCAGAGACACTGAGAAGAAGCCCCAATGTTCCTTCCAGTCATTTTCAGTGTGGGTGCCTTCTCCACGTGGTTCCTGGTTTCACTGCAGCTCTGAAGAGAATGTTAGCAAAGAGGTAACCGGGACAGTGAAAACAGTACTCAAAGACAGGGAGAGCAAGCTCTACATTATTCTCTTGGCACTTTCCATGTAGTAGATATAGCAGGATATATACCGGTTTTGAGGACAACTCAGTGGACAGTGTAGGCAGAAAAGTTCCTGGCTCGCTGAATGCCGTTCCTGGAGAGACACTGCGATCAAATCCTACAATTGCCTAAGAGCACTTTCCATGTGGGAGATATGTCAAGGTGTGCTTTGGTTTGGAGCACAACTCTCTCTCGAGAACGTTAGCAAAGAGGTAACCGGGAGAGTAGAAAGCAGTACTCAAAGACAGGGAGAACAAGCTCTACATTTCCCACCTGGCACTTTCCATGTGGGAGATATAGCAGGATGTATATTGGTTTTGAGGAACTGTCCCCAGACAGTGTAGGCAGAAAAGTTCCTGGCTCACTGAATGCCGTTCCTGGAGAGACACTGCCATCAATGTGGGAGATACGTCAAGATGTGTGTTGGTTTTGAGGACGGCTCTCTGGAGAGTCTTAGCAAAGAGGTCACACGGATAATCAGAGCAATTCTCAGAGACACTGAGAACAACCATACAATTCACTTTTGGCCCTTTGCTTGTTTTATGTATAACAAGACGTTTATGGATTTTGAGGAGAACTCCTCGAGGGTGTAGGCACAAAAGTTGGTGGCACACTGAATGCCGTTATTGGAGACACTGAGAAACAAGCCCTACAATTCCCTCCTGGCTCTTTCCATGTTGGAGGGAGAGCAAGAAGATTGTTGGCTGGTTTTGCGCCTAGCTCTATGGCGAGAGTAGGCAGAGACATAATTAGGTGACTTGAAGCAGTTCCTATCGAGTCCAAGAACAGTCCCCACCTTTCCCTGCTGGCAGTTTCCATGTGGACATATGTCTTGATATGTGCTTTGCTTTTGAGCACAACTCTCTCGAGAGAATGTTAGCAAAGAGGTAACGGGGAGAGTAGAAAGCAGTACTCAAAGACAGGGAGAACAAGATCTACATTTCCCACCTGGCACTTCCCATGTAGGAGATATAGCAGGATGTATACTGGTTTTGAGGACAACTCAATGGACAATGTAGGGAGAAAAGTTCCTGGCTCCTTGAATGCCGTTTCTGGAGACCCTGCGATCAATGTGGGAGATATGTCAACACGTGTGTTGGTTTTGAGGACGGCTCTCTGGAGAGTCTTAGCAAAGAGGTCACACGGATAATCAGAGCAATTCTCAGAGACACTGAGACCAAGCTCGACAATTCCTCCTGGCACTTTCCCTGTAGGAGATACCGCAAGACGTTTCTGTATATTGGGCACTGCGCTCTGCAGGCTGTTAGCAGAGACTTTCCCGGGACAGTGAAACCCGACGTCAGAGACACTGAGAAGAAGCCCCAATGTTCCTTCCAGTCATTTTCAGTGTGGGTGCCTTCTCCACATCGTTCCTGGTTTCACTGCAGCTCTGAAGAGAATGTTAGCAAAGAGGTAACCGGGACAGTGAAAACAGTACTCAAAGACAGGGAGAGCAAGCTCTCTCTTGGCACTTTGGATGTGGGACATACAGCGAGATGTTTGCTGCTTTTGTGTTTGGCTGTTGGGAGATTTACAGCACAAAGATATCTAGTTGATTTGAAGCAGTTCTGAGAAAGTCTAAACATAATCCCCACTTTTCCCTCCTGGCATTTTCCATGTGGCAGATATAGCAGGATGTATATTGGTTTTAAGGAACTGTCCCCGGACAATGTAGGCAGAAAAGTTCCTGGCTCCTTGAATGCCGTTCCTGGAGACCCTGCGATCAATGTGGGAGATATGTCAAGATGTGTGTTGCTTTTGAGGACGGCTCTCTGGAGAGTCTTAGCAAAGAGGTCACAAGGATAATCAGAGCAATTCTCAGAGACACTGAGACCAAGCTCGACAATTCCTCCTGGCACCTTCCCTGTAGGAGATACCGCAAGACGTTTCTGTGTATTGGGCACTGCGCTCTGCAGGGTGTTAGCAGAGACTTTCCCGGGACAGTGAAACCCGACATCAGAGACACTGAGAAGAAGCCCCAATGTTCCTTCCAGTCATTTTCAGTGTGGGTGCCTTCTCCACGTGGTTCCTGGTTTCACTGCAGCTCTGAAGAGAATGTTAGCAAAGAGGTAACCGGGACAGTGAAAACAGTACTCAAAGACAGGGAGAGCAAGCTCTACATTATTCTCTTGGCACTTTCCATGGAGTAGATATAGCAGGATATATACCGGTTTTGAGGACAACTCAGTGGACAGTGTAGGCAGAAAAGTTCCTGGCTCGCTGAATGCCGTTCCTGGAGAGACACTGCGATCAAATCCTACAATTGCCTAAGAGCACTTTCCATGTGGGAGATATGTCAAGGTGTGCTTTGGTTTGGAGCACAACTCTCTCGAGAGAACGTTAGCAAAGAGGTAACCGGGAGAGTAGAAAGCAGTACTCAAAGACAGGGAGAACAAGCTCTACATTTCCCACCTGGCACTTTCCATGTGGGAGATATAGCAGGATGTATATTGGTTTTGAGGAACTGTCCCCAGACAGTGTAGGCAGAAAAGTTCCTGGCTCACTGAATGCCGTTCCTGGAGAGACACTGCCATCAATGTGGGAGATACGTCAAGATGTGTGTTGGTTTTGAGGACGGCTCTCTGGAGAGTCTTAGCAAAGAGGTCACACGGATAATCAGAGCAATTCTCAGAGACACTGAGAACAACCATACAATTCACTTTTGGCCCTTTGCTTGTTTTACGTATAACAAGACGTTTATGGATTTTGAGGAGAACTCCTCGAGGGTGTAGGCACAAAAGTTGGTGGCACACTGAATGCCGTTATTGGAGACACTGAGAAACAAGCCCTACAATTCCCTCCTGGCTCTTTCCATGTTGGAGGGAGAGCAAGAAGATTGTTGGCTGGTTTTGCGCCTAGCTCTATGGCGAGAGTAGGCAGAGACATAATTAGGTGACTTGAAGCAGTTCCTATCGAGTCCAAGAACAGTCCCCACCTTTCCCTGCTGGCAGTTTCCATGTGGACATATGTCTTGATATGTGCTTTGCTTTTGAGCACAACTCTCTCGAGAGAATGTTAGCAAAGAGGTAACGGGGAGAGTAGAAAGCAGTACTCAAAGACAGGGAGAACAAGATCTACATTTCCCACCTGGCACTTCCCATGTAGGAGATATAGCAGGATGTATACTGGTTTTGAGGACAACTCAATGGACAATGTAGGGAGAAAAGTTCCTGGCTCCTTGAATGCCGTTTCTGGAGACCCTGCGATCAATGTGGGAGATATGTCAACACGTGTGTTGGTTTTGAGGACGGCTCTCTGGAGAGTCTTAGCAAAGAGGTCACACGGATAATCAGAGCAATTCTCAGAGACACTGAGAACAAGCTCGACAATTCCTCCTGGCACTTTCCCTGTAGGAGATACCGCAAGACGTTTCTGTATATTGGGCACTGCGCTCTGCAGGGTGTTAGCAGAGACTTTCCCGGGACAGTGAAACCCGACGTCAGAGACACTGAGAAGAAGCCCCAATGTTCCTTCCAGTCATTTTCAGTGTGGGTGCCTTCTCCACATGGTTCCTGGTTTCACTGCAGCTCTGAAGAGAATGTTAGCAAAGAGGTAACCGGGACAGTGAAAACAGTACTCAAAGACAGGGAGAGCAAGCTCTCTCTTGGCACTTTGGATGTGGGACATACAGCGAGATGTTTGCTGCTTTTGTGTTTGGCTGTTGGGAGATTTACAGCACAAAGATATCTAGTTGATTTGAAGCAGTTCTGAGAAAGTCTAAACATAATCCCCACTTTTCCCTCCTGGCATTTTCCATGTGGGAGATATATAGCAGGATGTATATTGGTTTTAAGGAACTGTCCCCGGACAATGTAGGCAGAAAAGTTCCTGGCTCCTTGAATGCCGTTCCTGGAGACCCTGCGATCAATGTGGGAGATATGTCAACACGTGTGTTGGTTTTGAGGACGGCTCTCTGGAGAGTCTTAGCAAAGAGGTCACAAGGATAATCAGAGCAATTCTCAGAGACACTGAGACCAAGCTCGACAATTCCTCCTGGCACCTTCCCTGTAGGAGATACCGCAAGACGTTTCTGTGTATTGGGCACTGCGCTCTGCAGGGTGTTAGCAGAGACTTTCCCGGGACAGTGAAACCCGACTTCAGAGACACTGAGAAGAAGCCCCAATGTTCCTTCCAGTCATTTTCAGTGTGGGTGCCTTCTCCACGTGGTTCCTGGTTTCACTGCAGCTCTGAAGAGAATGTTAGCAAAGAGGTAACCGGGACAGTGAAAACAGTACTCAAAGACAGGGAGAGCAAGCTCTACATTATTCTCTTGGCACTTTCCATGTAGTAGATATAGCAGGATATATACCGGTTTTGAGGACAACTCAGTGGACAGTGTAGGCAGAAAAGTTCCTGGCTCGCTGAATGCCGTTCCTGGAGAGACACTGCGATCAAATCCTACAATTGCCTAAGAGCACTTTCCATGTGGGAGATATGTCAAGGTGTGCTTTGGTTTGGAGCACAACTCTCTCTCGAGAACGTTAGCAAAGAGGTAACCGGGAGAGTAGAAAGCAGTACTCAAAGACAGGGAGAACAAGCTCTACATTTCCCACCTGGCACTTTCCATGTGGGAGATATAGCAGGATGTATATTGGTTTTGAGGAACTGTCCCCAGACAGTGTAGGCAGAAAAGTTCCTGGCTCACTGAATGCCGTTCCTGGAGAGACACTGCCATCAATGTGGGAGATACGTCAAGATGTGTGTTGGTTTTGAGGACGGCTCTCTGGAGAGTCTTAGCAAAGAGGTCACACGGATAATCAGAGCAATTCTCAGAGACACTGAGAACAACCATACAATTCACTTTTGGCCCTTTGCTTGTTTTACGTATAACAAGACGTTTATGGATTTTGAGGAGAACTCCTCGAGGGTGTAGGCACAAAAGTTGGTGGCACACTGAATGCCGTTATTGGAGACACTGAGAAACAAGCCCTACAATTCCCTCCTGGCTCTTTCCATGTTGGAGGGAGAGCAAGAAGATTGTTGGCTGGTTTTGCGCCTAGCTCTATGGCGAGAGTAGGCAGAGACATAATTAGGTGACTTGAAGCAGTTCCTATCGAGTCCAAGAACAGTCCCCACCTTTCCCTGCTGGCAGTTTCCATGTGGAGATATGTCTTGATATGTGCTTTGCTTTTGAGCACAACTCTCTCGAGAGAATGTTAGCAAAGAGGTAACGGGGAGAGTAGAAAGCAGTACTCAAAGACAGGGAGAACAAGATCTACATTTCCCACCTGGCACTTCCCATGTAGGAGATATAGCAGGATGTATACTGGTTTTGAGGACAACTCAATGGACAATGTAGGGAGAAAAGTTCCTGGCTCCTTGAATGCCGTTCCTGGAGACCCTGCGATCAATGTGGGAGATATGTCAACACGTGTGTTGGTTTTGAGGACGTCTCTCTGGAGAGTCTTAGCAAAGAGGTCATACGGATAATCAGAGCAATTCTCAGAGACACTGAGAACAAGCTCGACAATTCCTCCTGGCACTTTCCCTGTAGGAGATACCGCAAGACGTTTCTGTATATTGGGCACTGCGCTCTGCAGGCTGTTAGCAGAGACTTTCCCGGGACAGTGAAACCCGACATCAGAGACACTGAGAAGAAGCCCCAATGTTCCTTCCAGTCATTTTCAGTGTGGGTGCCTTCTCCACGTGGTTCCTGGTTTCACTGCAGCTCTGAAGAGAATGTTAGCAAAGAGGTAACCGGGACAGTGAAAACAGTACTCAAAGACAGGGAGAGCAAGCTCTCTCTTGGCACTTTGGATGTGGGACATACAGTGAGATGTTTGCTGCTTTTGCGTTTGGCTGTTGGGAGATTTACAGCACAAAGATATCTAGTTGATTTGAAGCAGTTCTGAGGAAGTCTAAACATAATCCCCACTTTTCCCTTCTGGCATTTTCCATGTGGGAGATATAGCAGGATGTATATTGGTTTTAAGGAACTGTCCCCGGACAATGTAGGCAGAAAAGTTCCTGGCTCCTTGAATGCCGTTCCTGGAGACCCTGCGATCAATGTGGGAGATATGTCAAGATGTGTGTTGGTTTTGAGGACGGCTCTCTGGAGAGTCTTAGCAAAGAGGTCACAAGGATAATCAGAGCAATTCTCAGAGACACTGAGACCAAGCTCGACAATTCCTCCTGGCACTTTCCCTATAGGAGATACCGCAAGACGTTTCTGTGTATTGGGCACTGCGCTCTGCAGGGTGTTAGCAGAGACTTTCCCGGGACAGTGAAACCCGACTTCAGAGACACTGAGAAGAAGCCCCAATGTTCCTTCCAGTCATTTTCAGTGTGGGTGCCTTCTCCACGTGGTTCCTGGTTTCACTGCAGCTCTGAAGAGAATGTTAGCAAAGAGGTAATCGGGACAGTGAAAACAGTACTCAGAGACAGGGAGAGCAAGCTCTACATTATTCTCTTGGCACTTTCCATGTAGTAGATATAGCAGGATATATACCGGTTTTGAGGACAACTCAGTGGACAGTGTAGGCAGAAAAGTTCCTGGCTCGCTGAATGCCGTTCCTGGAGAGACACTGCGATCAAATCCTACAATTGCCTAAGAGCACTTTCCATGTGGGAGATATGTCAAGGTGTGCTTTGGTTTGGAGCACAACTCTCTCGAGAGAACGTTAGCAAAGAGGTAACTGGGAGAGTAGAAAGCAGTACTCAAAGACAGGGAGAACAAGCTCTACATTTCCCACCTGGCACTTTCCATGTGGGAGATATAGCAGGATGTATATTGGTTTTGAGGAACTGTCCCCAGACAGTGTAGGCAGAAAAGTTCCTGGCTCACTGAATGCCGTTCCTGCAGAGACACTGCCATCAATGTGGGAGATATGTCAAGATGTGTGTTGGTTTTGAGGACGGCTCTCTGGAGAGTCTTAGCAAAGAGGTCACACGGATAATCAGAGCAATTCTCAGAGACACTGAGAACAACCATACAATTCACTTTTGGCCCTTTGCTTGTTTTACGTATAACAAGACGTTTATGGATTTTGAGGAGAACTCCTCGAGGGTGTAGGCACAAAAGTTGGTGGCACACTGAATGCCGTTATTGGAGACACTGAGAAACAAGCCCTACAATTCCCTCCTGGCTCTTTCCATGTTGGAGGCAGAGCAAGAAGATTGTTGGCTGGTTTTGCGCCTAGCTCTATGGCGAGAGTAGGCAGAGACATAATTAGGTGACTTGAAGCAGTTCCTATCGAGTCCAAGAACAGTCCCCACCTTTCCCTGCTGGCAGTTTCCATGTGGACATATGTCTTGATATGTGCTTTGCTTTTGAGCACAACTCTCTCGAGAGAATGTTAGCAAAGAGGTAACGGGGAGAGTAGAAAGCAGTACTCAAAGACAGGGAGAACAAGCTCTACATTTCCCACCTGGCACTTCCCATGTAGGAGATATAGCAGGATGTATACTGGTTTTGAGGACAACTCAATGGACAATGTAGGGAGAAAAGTTCCTGGCTCCTTGAATGCCGTTTCTGGAGACCCTGCGATCAATGTGGGAGATATGTCAACACGTGTGTTGGTTTTGAGGACGGCTCTCTGGAGAGTCTTAGCAAAGAGGTCACACTGATAATCAGAGCAATTCTCAGAGACACTGAGAACAAGATCGACAATTCTCTCTTGGCACTTTCCCTGTAGGAGATACCGCAAGACGTTTCTGTATATTGGGCACAGCACTCTGCAGGCTGTTAGCAGAGACTTTCCCGGGACAGTGAAATCCGACGTCAGAGACACTGAGAAGAAGCCCCAATGTTCCTTCCAGTCATTTTCAGTGTGGGTGCCTTCTCCACATGGTTCCTGGTTTCACTGCAGCTCTGAAGAGAATGTTAGCAAAGAGGCAACCGGGACAGTGAAAACAGTACTCAAAGACAGGGAGAGCAAGCTCTCTCTTGGCACTTTGGATGTGGGACATACAGCGAGATGTTTGCTGCTTTTGTGTTTGGCTGTTGGGAGATTTACAGCACAAAGATATCTAGTTGATTTGAAGCAGTTCTGAGAAAGTCTAAACATAATCCCCACTTTTCCCTCCTGGCATTTTCCATGTGGGAGATATATAGCAGGATGTATATTGGTTTTAAGGAACTGTCCCCGGACAATGTAGGCAGAAAAGTTCCTGGCTCCTTGAATGCCGTTCCTGGAGACCCTGCGATCAATGTGGGAGATATGTCAAGATGTGTGTTGCTTTTGAGGACGGCTCTCTGGAGAGTCTTAGCAAAGAGGTCACAAGGATAATCAGAGCAATTCTCAGAGACACTGAGACCAAGCTCGACAATTCCTCCTGGCACTTTCCCTGCAGGAGATACCGCAAGACGTTTCTGTGTATTGGGCACTGCGCTCTGCAGGGTGTTAGCAGAGACTTTCCCGGCACAGTGAAACCCGACTTCAGAGACACTGAGAAGAAGCCCCAATGTTCCTTCCAGTCATTTTCAGTGTGGGTGCCTTCTCCACGTGGTTCCTGGTTTCACTGCAGCTCTGAAGAGAATGTTAGCAAAGAGGTAATTGGGACAGTGAAAACAGTACTCAAAGACAGGGAGAGCAAGCTCTACATTATTCTCTTGGCACTTTCCATGGAGTAGATATAGCAGGATATATACCGGTTTTGAGGACAACTCAGTGGACAGTGTAGGCAGAAAAGTTCCTGGCTCGCTGAATGCCGTTCCTGGAGAGACACTGCGATCAAATCCTACAATTGCCTAAGAGCACTCTCCATGTGGGAGATATGTCAAGGTGTGCTTTGGTTTGGAGCACAACTCTCTCTCGAGAACGTTAGCAAAGAGGTAACCGGGAGAGTAGAAAGCAGTACTCAAAGACAGGGAGAACAAGCTCTACATTTCCCACCTGGCACTTTCCATGTGGGAGATATAGCAGGATGTATATTGGTTTTGAGGAACTGTCCCCAGACAGTGTAGGCAGAAAAGTTCCTGGCTCACTGAATGCCGTTCCTGGAGAGACACTGCCATCAATGTGGGAGATATGTCAAGATGTGTGTTGGTTTTGAGGACGGCTCTCTGGAGAGTCTTAGCAAAGAGGTCACACGGATAATCAGAGCAATTCTCAGAGACACTGAGAACAACCATACAATTCACTTTTGGCCCTTTGCTTGTTTTACGTATAACAAGACGTTTATGGATTTTGAGGAGAACTCCTCGAGGGTGTAGGCACAAAAGTTGGTGGCACACTGAATGCCGTTATTGGAGACACTGAGAAACAAGCCCTACAATTCCCTCCTGGCTCTTTCCATGTTGGAGGGAGAGCAAGAAGATTGTTGGCTGGTTTTGCGCCTAGCTCTATGGCGAGAGTAGGCAGAGACATAATTAGGTGACTTGAAGCAGTTCCTATCGAGTCCAAGAACAGTCCCCACCTTTCCCTGCTGGCAGTTTCCATGTGGACATATGTCTTGATATGTGCTTTGCTTTTGAGCACAACTCTCTCGAGAGAATGTTAGCAAAGAGGTAACGGGGAGAGTAGAAAGCAGTACTCAAAGACAGGGAGAACAAGCTCTACATTTCCCACCTGGCACTTCCCATGTAGGAGATATAGCAGGATGTATACTGGTTTTGAGGACAACTCAATGGACAATGTAGGGAGAAAAGTTCCTGGCTCCTTGAATGCCGTTTCTGGAGACCCTGCGATCAATGTGGGAGATATGTCAACACGTGTGTTGGTTTTGAGGACGGCTCTCTGGAGAGTCTTAGCAAAGAGGTCACACGGATAATCAGAGCAATTCTCAGAGACACTGAGAACAAGATCGACAATTCGCTCTTGGCACTTTCCCTGCAGGAGATACCGCAAGACGTTTCTGTATATTGGGCACAGCACTCTGCAGGCTGTTAGCAGAGACTTTCCCGGGACAGTGAAACCCGACGTCAGAGACACTGAGAAGAAGCCCCAATGTTCCTTCCAGTCATTTTCAGTGTGGGTGCCTTCTCCACGTGGTTCCTGGTTTCACTGCAGCTCTGAAGAGAATGTTAGCAAAGAGGTAACCGGGACAGTGAAAACAGTACTCAAAGACAGGGAGAGCAAGCTCTCTCTTGGCACTTTGGATGTGGGACATACAGTGAGATGTTTGCTGCTTTTGCGTTTGGCTGTTGGGAGATTTACAGCACAAAGATATCTAGTTGATTTGAAGCAGTTCTGAGGAAGTCTAAACATAATCCCCACTTTTCCCTTCTGGCATTTTCCATGTGGGAGATATAGCAGGATGTATATTGGTTTTAAGGAACTGTCCCCGGACAATGTAGGCAGAAAAGTTCCTGGCTCCTTGAATGCCGTTCCTGGAGACCCTGCGATCAATGTGGGAGATATGTCAAGATGTGTGTTGGTTTTGAGGACGGCTCTCTGGAGAGTCTTAGCAAAGAGGTCACAAGGATAATCAGAGCAATTCTCAGAGACACTGAGACCAAGCTCGACAATTCCTCCTGGCACTTTCCCTATAGGAGATACCGCAAGACGTTTCTGTGTATTGGGCACTGCGCTCTGCAGGGTGTTAGCAGAGACTTTCCCGGGACAGTGAAACCCGACTTCAGAGACACTGAGAAGAAGCCCCAATGTTCCTTCCAGTCATTTTCAGTGTGGGTGCCTTCTCCACGTGGTTCCTGGTTTCACTGCAGCTCTGAAGAGAATGTTAGCAAAGAGGTAATCGGGACAGTGAAAACAGTACTCAGAGACAGGGAGAGCAAGCTCTACATTATTCTCTTGGCACTTTCCATGTAGTAGATATAGCAGGATATATACCGGTTTTGAGGACAACTCAGTGGACAGTGTAGGCAGAAAAGTTCCTGGCTCGCTGAATGCCGTTCCTGGAGAGACACTGCGATCAAATCCTACAATTGCCTAAGAGCACTTTCCATGTGGGAGATATGTCAAGGTGTGCTTTGGTTTGGAGCACAACTCTCTCTCGAGAACATTAGCAAAGAGGTAACTGGGAGAGTAGAAAGCAGTACTCAAAGACAGGGAGAACAAGCTCTACATTTCCCACCTGGCACTTTCCATGTGGGAGATATAGCAGGATGTATATTGGTTTTGAGGAACTGTCCCCAGACAGTGTAGGCAGAAAAGTTCCTGGCTCACTGAATGCCGTTCCTGCAGAGACACTGCCATCAATGTGGGAGATATGTCAAGATGTGTGTTGGTTTTGAGGACGGCTCTCTGGAGAGTCTTAGCAAAGAGGTCACACGGATAATCAGAGCAATTCTCAGAGACACTGAGAACAACCATACAATTCACTTTTGGCCCTTTGCTTGTTTTACGTATAACAAGACGTTTATGGATTTTGAGGAGAACTCCTCGAGGGTGTAGGCACAAAAGTTGGTGGCACACTGAATGCCGTTATTGGAGACACTGAGAAACAAGCCCTACAATTCCCTCCTGGCTCTTTCCATGTTGGAGGCAGAGCAAGAAGATTGTTGGCTGGTTTTGCGCCTAGCTCTATGGCGAGAGTAGGCAGAGACATAATTAGGTGACTTGAAGCAGTTCCTATCGAGTCCAAGAACAGTCCCCACCTTTCCCTGCTGGCAGTTTCCATGTGGACATATGTCTTGATATGTGCTTTGCTTTTGAGCACAACTCTCTCGAGAGAATGTTAGCAAAGAGGTAACGGGGAGAGTAGAAAGCAGTACTCAAAGACAGGGAGAACAAGCTCTACATTTCCCACCTGGCACTTCCCATGTAGGAGATATAGCAGGATGTATACTGGTTTTGAGGACAACTCAATGGACAATGTAGGGAGAAAAGTTCCTGGCTCCTTGAATGCCGTTTCTGGAGACCCTGCGATCAATGTGGGAGATATGTCAACACGTGTGTTGGTTTTGAGGACGGCTCTCTGGAGAGTCTTAGCAAAGAGGTCACACTGATAATCAGAGCAATTCTCAGAGACACTGAGAACAAGATCGACAATTCTCTCTTGGCACTTTCCCTGTAGGAGATACCGCAAGACGTTTCTGTATATTGGGCACAGCACTCTGCAGGCTGTTAGCAGAGACTTTCCCGGGACAGTGAAATCCGACGTCAGAGACACTGAGAAGAAGCCCCAATGTTCCTTCCAGTCATTTTCAGTGTGGGTGCCTTCTCCACATGGTTCCTGGTTTCACTGCAGCTCTGAAGAGAATGTTAGCAAAGAGGTAATCGGGACAGTGAAAACAGTACTCAAAGACAGGGAGAGCAAGCTCTCTCTTGGCACTTTGGATGTGGGACATACAGCGAGATGTTTGCTGCTTTTGTGTTTGGCTGTTGGGAGATTTACAGCACAAAGATATCTAGTTGATTTGAAGCAGTTCTGAGAAAGTCTAAACATAATCCCCACTTTTCCCTCCTGGCATTTTCCATGTGGGAGATATATAGCAGGATGTATATTGGTTTTAAGGAACTGTCCCCGGACAATGTAGGCAGAAAAGTTCCTGGCTCCTTGAATGCCGTTCCTGGAGACCCTGCGATCAATGTGGGAGATATGTCAAGATGTGTGTTGCTTTTGAGGACGGCTCTCTGGAGAGTCTTAGCAAAGAGGTCACAAGGATAATCAGAGCAATTCTCAGAGACACTGAGACCAAGCTCGACAATTCCTCCTGGCACTTTCCCTGTAGGAGATACCGCAAGACGTTTCTGTGTATTGGGCACTGCGCTCTGCAGGGTGTTAGCAGAGACTTTCCCGGCACAGTGAAACCCGACTTCAGAGACACTGAGAAGAAGCCCCAATGTTCCTTCCAGTCATTTTCAGTGTGGGTGCCTTCTCCACGTGGTTCCTGGTTTCACTGCAGCTCTGAAGAGAATGTTAGCAAAGAGGTAATTGGGACAGTGAAAACAGTACTCAAAGACAGGGAGAGCAAGCTCTACATTATTCTCTTGGCACTTTCCATGGAGTAGATATAGCAGGATATATACCGGTTTTGAGGACAACTCAGTGGACAGTGTAGGCAGAAAAGTTCCTGGCTCGCTGAATGCCGTTCCTGGAGAGACACTGCGATCAAATCCTACAATTGCCTAAGAGCACTCTCCATGTGGGAGATATGTCAAGGTGTGCTTTGGTTTGGAGCACAACTCTCTCTCGAGAACGTTAGCAAAGAGGTAACCGGGAGAGTAGAAAGCAGTACTCAAAGACAGGGAGAACAAGCTCTACATTTCCCACCTGGCACTTTCCATGTGGGAGATATAGCAGGATGTATATTGGTTTTGAGGAACTGTCCCCAGACAGTGTAGGCAGAAAAGTTCCTGGCTCACTGAATGCCGTTCCTGGAGAGACACTGCCATCAATGTGGGAGATATGTCAAGATGTGTGTTGGTTTTGAGGACGGCTCTCTGGAGAGTCTTAGCAAAGAGGTCACACGGATAATCAGAGCAATTCTCAGAGACACTGAGAACAACCATACAATTCACTTTTGGCCCTTTGCTTGTTTTACGTATAACAAGACGTTTATGGATTTTGAGGAGAACTCCTCGAGGGTGTAGGCACAAAAGTTGGTGGCACACTGAATGCCGTTATTGGAGACACTGAGAAACAAGCCCTACAATTCCCTCCTGGCTCTTTCCATGTTGGAGGGAGAGCAAGAAGATTGTTGGCTGGTTTTGCGCCTAGCTCTATGGCGAGAGTAGGCAGAGACATAATTAGGTGACTTGAAGCAGTTCCTATCGAGTCCAAGAACAGTCCCCACCTTTCCCTGCTGGCAGTTTCCATGTGGACATATGTCTTGATATGTGCTTTGCTTTTGAGCACAACTCTCTCGAGAGAATGTTAGCAAAGAGGTAACGGGGAGAGTAGAAAGCAGTACTCAAAGACAGGGAGAACAAGCTCTACATTTCCCACCTGGCACTTCCCATGTAGGAGATATAGCAGGATGTATACTGGTTTTGAGGACAACTCAATGGACAATGTAGGGAGAAAAGTTCCTGGCTCCTTGAATGCCGTTTCTGGAGACCCTGCGATCAATGTGGGAGATATGTCAACACGTGTGTTGGTTTTGAGGACGGCTCTCTGGAGAGTCTTAGCAAAGAGGTCACACGGATAATCAGAGCAATTCTCAGAGACACTGAGAACAAGATCGACAATTCGCTCTTGGCACTTTCCCTGCAGGAGATACCGCAAGACGTTTCTGTATATTGGGCACAGCACTCTGCAGGCTGTTAGCAGAGACTTTCCCGGGACAGTGAAACCCGACGTCAGAGACACTGAGAAGAAGCCCCAATGTTCCTTCCAGTCATTTTCAGTGTGGGTGCCTTCTCCACATCGTTCCTGGTTTCACTGCAGCTCTGAAGAGAATGTTAGCAAAGAGGCAACCGGGACAGTGAAAACAGTACTCAAAGACAGGGAGAGCAAGCTCTCTCTTGGCACTTTGGATGTGGGACATACAGCGAGATGTTTGCTGCTTTTGTGTTTGGCTGTTGGGAGATTTACAGCACAAAGATATCTAGTTGATTTGAAGCAGTTCTGAGAAAGTCTAAACATAATCCCCACTTTTCCCTCCTGGCATTTTCCATGTGGGAGATATATAGTAGGATGTATATTGGTTTTAAGGAACTGTCCCCGGACAATGTAGGCAGAAAAGTTCCTGGCTCCTTGAATGCCGTTCCTGGAGACCCTGCGATCAATGTGGGAGATATGTCAAGATGTGTGTTGCTTTTGAGGACGGCTCTCTGGAGAGTCTTAGCAAAGAGGTCACAAGGATAATCAGAGCAATTCTCAGAGACACTGAGACCAAGCTCGACAATTCCTCCTGGCACTTTCCCTGTAGGAGATACCGCAAGACGTTTCTGTGTATTGGGCACTGCGCTCTGCAGGGTGTTAGCAGAGACTTTCCCGGGACAGTGAAACCCGACATCAGAGACACTGAGAAGAAGCCCCAATGTTCCTTCCAGTCATTTTCAGTGTGGGTGCCTTCTCCACGTGGTTCCTGGTTTCACTGCAGCTCTGAAGAGAATGTTAGCAAAGAGGTAAGCGGGACAGTGAAAACAGTACTCAAAGACAGGGAGAGCAAGCTCTACATTATTCTCTTGGCACTTTCCATGGAGTAGATATAGCGGGATATATACCGGTTTTGAGGACAACTCAGTGGACAGTGTAGGCAGAAAAGTTCCTGGCTCCCTGAATGCCGTTCCTGGAGAGACACTGCGATCAAATCCTACAATTGCCTAAGAGCACTTTCCATGTGGGAGATATGTCAAGGTGTGCTTTGGTTTGGAGCACAACTCTCTCTCGAGAACGTTAGCAAAGAGGTAACCGGGAGAGTAGAAAGCAGTACTCAAAGACAGGGAGAACAAGCTCTACATTTCCCACCTGGCACTTTCCATGTGGGAGATATAGCAGGATGTATATTGGTTTTGAGGAACTGTCCCCAGACAGTGTAGGCAGAAAAGTTCCTGGCTCACTGAATGCCGTTCCTGCAGAGACACTGCCATCAATGTGGGAGATATGTCAAGATGTGTGTTGGTTTTGAGGACGGCTCTCTGGAGAGTCTTAGCAAAGAGGTCACACGGATAATCAGAGCAATTCTCAGAGACACTGAGAACAACCATACAATTCACTTTTGGCCCTTTGCTTGTTTTACGTATAACAAGACGTTTATGGATTTTGAGGAGAACTCCTCGAGGGTGTAGGCACAAAAGTTGGTGGCACACTGAATGCCGTTATTGGAGACACTGAGAAACAAGCCCTACAATTCCCTCCTGGCTCTTTCCATGTTGGAGGCAGAGCAAGAAGATTGTTGGCTGGTTTTGCGCCTAGCTCTATGGCGAGAGTAGGCAGAGACATAATTAGGTGACTTGAAGCAGTTCCTATCGAGTCCAAGAACAGTCCCCACCTTTCCCTGCTGGCAGTTTCCATGTGGACATATGTCTTGATATGTGCTTTGCTTTTGAGCACAACTCTCTCGAGAGAATGTTAGCAAAGAGGTAACGGGGAGAGTAGAAAGCAGTACTCAAAGACAGGGAGAACAAGCTCTACATTTCCCACCTGGCACTTCCCATGTAGGAGATATAGCAGGATGTATACTGGTTTTGAGGACAACTCAATGGACAATGTAGGGAGAAAAGTTCCTGGCTCCTTGAATGCCGTTTCTGGAGACCCTGCGATCAATGTGGGAGATATGTCAACACGTGTGTTGGTTTTGAGGACGGCTCTCTGGAGAGTCTTAGCAAAGAGGTCACACTGATAATCAGAGCAATTCTCAGAGACACTGAGAACAAGATCGACAATTCGCTCTTGGCACTTTCCCTGCAGGAGATACCGCAAGACGTTTCTGTATATTGGGCACAGCACTCTGCAGGCTGTTAGCAGAGACTTTCCCGGGACAGTGAAACCCGACGTCAGAGACACTGAGAAGAAGCCCCAATGTTCCTTCCAGTCATTTTCAGTGTGGGTGCCTTCTCCACATGGTTCCTGGTTTCACTGCAGCTCTGAAGAGAATGTTAGCAAAGAGGCAACCGGGACAGTGAAAACAGTACTCAAAGACAGGGAGAGCAAGCTCTCTCTTGGCACTTTGGATGTGGGACATACAGCGAGATGTTTGCTGCTTTTGTGTTTGGCTGTTGGGAGATTTACAGCACAAAGATATCTAGTTGATTTGAAGCAGTTCTGAGAAAGTCTAAACATAATCCCCACTTTTCCCTCCTGGCATTTTCCATGTGGGAGATATATAGTAGGATGTATATTGGTTTTAAGGAACTGTCCCCGGACAATGTAGGCAGAAAAGTTCCTGGCTCCTTGAATGCCGTTCCTGGAGACCCTGCGATCAATGTGGGAGATATGTCAAGATGTGTGTTGGTTTTGAGGACGGCTCTCTGGAGAGTCTTAGCAAAGAGGTCACAAGGATAATCAGAGCAATTCTCAGAGACACTGAGACCAAGCTCGACAATTCCTCCTGGCACTTTCCCTGTAGGAGATACCGCAAGACGTTTCTGTGTATTGGGCACTGCGCTCTGCAGGGTGTTAGCAGAGACTTTCCCGGGACAGTGAAACCCGACATCAGAGACACTGAGAAGAAGCCCCAATGTTCCTTCCAGTCATTTTCAGTGTGGGTGCCTTCTCCACGTGGTTCCTGGTTTCACTGCAGCTCTGAAGAGAATGTTAGCAAAGAGGTAATCGGGACAGTGAAAACAGTACTCAAAGACAGGGAGAGCAAGCTCTACATTATTCTCTTGGCACTTTCCATGGAGTAGATATAGCAGGATATATACCGGTTTTGAGGACAACTCAGTGGACAGTGTAGGCAGAAAAGTTCCTGGCTCACTGAATGCCGTTCCTGGAGAGACACTGCGATCAAATCCTACAATTGCCTAAGAGCACTTTCCATGTGGGAGATATGTCAAGGTGTGCTTTGGTTTGGAGCACAACTCTCTCTCGAGAACGTTAGCAAAGAGGTAACCGGGAGAGTAGAAAGCAGTACTCAAAGACAGGGAGAACAAGCTCTACATTTCCCACCTGGCACTTTCCATGTGGGAGATATAGCAGGATGTATATTGGTTTTGAGGAACTGTCCCCAGACAGTGTAGGCAGAAAAGTTCCTGGCTCACTGAATGCCGTTCCTGGAGAGACACTGCCATCAATGTGGGAGATATGTCAAGATGTGTGTTGGTTTTGAGGACGGCTCTCTGGAGAGTCTTAGCAAAGAGGTCACACGGATAATCAGAGCAATTCTCAGAGACACTGAGAACAACCATACAATTCACTTTTGGCCCTTTGCTTGTTTTACGTATAACAAGACGTTTATGGATTTTGAGGAGAACTCCTCGAGGGTGTAGGCACAAAAGTTGGTGGCACACTGAATGCCGTTATTGGAGACACTGAGAAACAAGCCCTACAATTCCCTCCTGGCTCTTTCCATGTTGGAGGCAGAGCAAGAAGATTGTTGGCTGGTTTTGCGCCTAGCTCTATGGCGAGAGTAGGCAGAGACATAATTAGGTGACTTGAAGCAGTTCCTATCGAGTCCAAGAACAGTCCCCACCTTTCCCTGCTGGCAGTTTCCATGTGGACATATGTCTTGATATGTGCTTTGCTTTTGAGCACAACTCTCTCGAGAGAATGTTAGCAAAGAGGTAACGGGGAGAGTAGAAAGCAGTACTCAAAGACAGGGAGAACAAGCTCTACATTTCCCACCTGGCACTTCCCATGTAGGAGATATAGCAGGATGTATACTGGTTTTGAGGACAACTCAATGGACAATGTAGGGAGAAAAGTTCCTGGCTCCTTGAATGCCGTTTCTGGAGACCCTGCGATCAATGTGGGAGATATGTCAACACGTGTGTTGGTTTTGAGGACGGCTCTCTGGAGAGTCTTAGCAAAGAGGTCACACTGATAATCAGAGCAATTCTCAGAGACACTGAGAACAAGATCGACAATTCGCTCTTGGCACTTTCCCTGTAGGAGATACCGCAAGACGTTTCTGTATATTGGGCACAGCACTCTGCAGGCTGTTAGCAGAGACTTTCCCGGGACAGTGAAACCCGACGTCAGAGACACTGAGAAGAAGCCCCAATGTTCCTTCCAGTCATTTTCAGTGTGGGTGCCTTCTCCACATCGTTCCTGGTTTCACTGCAGCTCTGAAGAGAATGTTAGCAAAGAGGCAACCGGGACAGTGAAAACAGTACTCAAAGACAGGGAGAGCAAGCTCTCTCTTGGCACTTTGGATGTGGGACATACAGCGAGATGTTTGCTGCTTTTGTGTTTGGCTGTTGGGAGATTTACAGCACAAAGATATCTAGTTGATTTGAAGCAGTTCTGAGAAAGTCTAAACATAATCCCCACTTTTCCCTCCTGGCATTTTCCATGTGGGAGATATATAGCAGGATGTATATTGGTTTTAAGGAACTGTCCCCGGACAATGTAGGCAGAAAAGTTCCTGGCTCCTTGAATGCCGTTCCTGGAGACCCTGCGATCAATGTGGGAGATATGTCAAGATGTGTGTTGCTTTTGAGGACGTCTCTCTGGAGAGTCTTAGCAAAGAGGTCACAAGGATAATCAGAGCAATTCTCAGAGACACTGAGACCAAGCTCGACAATTCCTCCTGGCACTTTCCCTGTAGGAGATACCGCAAGACGTTTCTGTGTATTGGGCACTGCGCTCTGCAGGCTGTTAGCAGAGACTTTCCCGGCACAGTGAAACCCGACGTCAGAGACACTGAGAAGAAGCCCCAATGTTCCTTCCAGTCATTTTCAGTGTGGGTGCCTTCTCCACGTGGTTCCTGGTTTCACTGCAGCTCTGAAGAGAATGTTAGCAAAGAGGTAATCGGGACAGTGAAAACAGTACTCAAAGACAGGGAGAGCAAGCTCTACATTATTCTCTTGGCACTTTCCATGGAGTAGATATAGCAGGATATATACCGGTTTTGAGGACAACTCAGTGGACAGTGTAGGCAGAAAAGTTCCTGGCTCGCTGAATGCCGTTCCTGGAGAGACACTGCGATCAAATCCTACAATTGCCTAAGAGCACTTTCCATGTGGGAGATATGTCAAGGTGTGCTTTGGTTTGGAGCACAACTCTCTCTCGAGAACGTTAGCAAAGAGGTAACCGGGAGAGTAGAAAGCAGTACTCAAAGACAGGGAGAACAAGCTCTACATTTCCCACCTGGCACTTTCCATGTGGGAGATATAGCAGGATGTATATTGGTTTTGAGGAACTGTCCCCAGACAGTGTAGGCAGAAAAGTTCCTGGCTCACTGAATGCCGTTCCTGGAGAGACACTGCCATCAATGTGGGAGATATGTCAAGATGTGTGTTGGTTTTGAGGACGGCTCTCTGGAGAGTCTTAGCAAAGAGGTCACACGGATAATCAGAGCAATTCTCAGAGACACTGAGAACAACCATACAATTCACTTTTGGCCCTTTGCTTGTTTTACGTATAACAAGACGTTTACGGATTTTGAGGAGAACTCCTCGAGGGTGTAGGCACAAAAGTTGGTGGCACACTGAATGCCGTTATTGGAGACACTGAGAAACAAGCCCTACAATTCCCTCCTGGCTCTTTCCATGTTGGAGGGAGAGCAAGAAGATTGTTGGCTGGTTTTGCGCCTAGCTCTATGGCGAGAGTAGGCAGAGACATAATTAGGTGACTTGAAGCAGTTCCTATCGAGTCCAAGAACAGTCCCCACCTTTCCCTGCTGGCAGTTTCCATGTGGACATATGTCTTGATATGTGCTTTGCTTTTGAGCACAACTCTCTCTCGAGAATGTTAGCAAAGAGGTAACAGGGAGAGTAGAAAGCAGTACTCAAAGACAGGGAGAACAAGCTCTACATTTCCCACCTGGCACTTCCCATGTAGGAGATATAGCAGGATGTATACTGGTTTTGAGGACAACTCAATGGACAATGTAGGGAGAAAAGTTCCTGGCTCCTTGAATGCCGTTTCTGGAGACCCTGCGATCAATGTGGGAGATATGTCAACACGTGTGTTGGTTTTGAGGACGGCTCTCTGGAGAGTCTTAGCAAAGAGGTCACACTGATAATCAGAGCAATTCTCAGAGACACTGAGAACAAGATCGACAATTCGCTCTTGGCACTTTCCCTGCAGGAGATACCACAAGACGTTTCTGTGTATTGGGCACTGCGCTCTGCAGGCTGTTAGCAGAGACTTTCCCGGGACAGTGAAACCCGACGTCAGAGACACTGAGAAGAAGCCCCAATGTTCCTTCCAGTCATTTTCAGTGTGGGTGCCTTCTCCACATCGTTCCTGGTTTCACTGCAGCTCTGAAGAGAATGTTAGCAAAGAGGCAACCGGGACAGTGAAAACAGTACTCAAAGACAGGGAGAGCAAGCTCTCTCTTGGCACTTTGGATGTGGGACATACAGCGAGATGTTTGCTGCTTTTGTGTTTGGCTGTTGGGAGATTTACAGCACAAAGATATCTAGTTGATTTGAAGCAGTTCTGAGAAAGTCTAAACATAATCCCCACTTTTCCCTCCTGGCATTTTCCATGTGGGAGATATATAGTAGGATGTATATTGGTTTTAAGGAACTGTCCCCGGACAATGTAGGCAGAAAAGTTCCTGGCTCCTTGAATGCCGTTCCTGGAGACCCTGCGATCAATGTGGGAGATATGTCAAGATGTGTGTTGGTTTTGAGGACGGCTCTCTGGAGAGTCTTAGCAAAGAGGTCACAAGGATAATCAGAGCAATTCTCAGAGACACTGAGACCAAGCTCGACAATTCCTCCTGGCACTTTCCCTGTAGGAGATACCGCAAGACGTTTCTGTGTATTGGGCACTGCGCTCTGCAGGGTGTTAGCAGAGACTTTCCCGGGACAGTGAAACCCGACATCAGAGACACTGAGAAGAAGCCCCAATGTTCCTTCCAGTCATTTTCAGTGTGGGTGCCTTCTCCACGTGGTTCCTGGTTTCACTGCAGCTCTGAAGAGAATGTTAGCAAAGAGGTAATCGGGACAGTGAAAACAGTACTCAAAGACAGGGAGAGCAAGCTCTACATTATTCTCTTGGCACTTTCCATGGAGTAGATATAGCAGGATATATACCGGTTTTGAGGACAACTCAGTGGACAGTGTAGGCAGAAAAGTTCCTGGCTCACTGAATGCCGTTCCTGGAGAGACACTGCGATCAAATCCTACAATTGCCTAAGAGCACTTTCCATGTGGGAGATATGTCAAGGTGTGCTTTGGTTTGGAGCACAACTCTCTCTCGAGAACGTTAGCAAAGAGGTAACCGGGAGAGTAGAAAGCAGTACTCAAAGACAGGGAGAACAAGCTCTACATTTCCCACCTGGCACTTTCCATGTGGGAGATATAGCAGGA